>NC_090932.1:1430981084-1432330599 GCF_040938575.1 Ambystoma mexicanum
GGACCCGACCGCAAGGATTCCAGACCCCCAACATGATTGAACCTGGTCCAAATTGTCCTTCTCCAACCAATATCATACAATATCCAACGTAACTATTCCATGTGTCCGGAATTGAAACATTCAGGAAAAGAATATGCAACAAATGTGAACATGGCTATATGATCTGATCACGATGACCCATGCGGACTACAACAAAATAACCTGCTTTCTACAATGAGCCATCCCTTGCCCCCTCCATGGGCTCCTTCTATTACTGGAGGCCCTCGATGAATTCCACCAGCATGCCAGATAGGCAGATAAGATCCTTGCTATCTCTCCTATCCCTTCCTGAGAATGGGCTTTCAAGAAGCAGTATTGGGACACTGTTGATGTGTCCCAATGTTAAGGTTACGACCTACAGGTTCCAGGTCATGCTTGTTTTGTTAAAGTTCTTAATTACACCCACACTCACATTGTTTGATCAGCACAGCCCTCCACAGCATGAGTATACCCTCTTTTAGTTAATCCCACTCGTGAATCAACCAGGGCACCACTGCAATGGCCGACTTACTCCTAGTGACACTTAACGTAAAGTGTTGGGACATCCAATCAAAAGAGGACGTATTCTCTATTATCTGCAGAACATACAGGGCGATATCACTTTCTTTCAAGAAATGCACCAAGATGCGCATGAATCAGGGAAATTAAACCAAGGATGGGTTGGGGCAGCAGCACACTGGCCGCATAGAGGCAAAAAAGGGGTTTTAATCCTAATCCATAAAGGTGCCCCGTTCCAGACACTGCACACCAGCTCAGATAAACGCAGAAGATATTTTCTAATTCAGGGCATGATCCGGAATCATCCCTTGACTCTGCTGAACATATATGCCCCAACCATCGACAGACCTACTGTTTTTTCGCACAGGTTTTTGCAAAATCTGCACAAAATATAGGGAAACCTGCACTAATAGGAGGTGACTGGAACACAATTCTAGATGTATCAATGGACCATCAGGGCACACCCCTGTCACAACCCCTGACCCCCATGCAAACGTACAACCCTATTAACCCTCATGTCGGAACTGGGGCTAACGGATATCTGGTGAATACTTCCACAACGTCACGATTACACATTCTACTCGAACTGCCACGAATCCTATTCTAGACTAGACTATTGGTTAGCCCCTGCAAAAGCCCCATCACAGATAAAACAATACACCATACTCCCCATGACAGTGTCAGATCATGCACCAGTGCTTTTCCATATTGAACTCCCTGGAACCCCACCCAACAGGCCACCATGGTGTTTGAATCTGAGAGCACTGACATATCCAGATTTCCTCGAAGATATCAGCGAAGCCACAGACCTGTTCTGGCAAACCAATCTGTCCCCAGATTGTTCCCCCGTCACATGCTGGAATGCATTTAAAGCTTTTCTTAGAGGGCAATGTATTTCGCACTGGGCCCACAAACTAAAGGGTTGGAAGGAACGTGAAAACCTGATAGTTGCCAATATTACACAAGCAGAATCCCAACATAAACAGACCCGAGATCCCAACATATACACCCGATTTATCAAATCAAGAGCAGAGCTCAAACAAATCTCTACCCAACGGGTGAAAGAATTGTTTACTAGCTGGTTGCAGGACTACTAGCAAGATGCCGACAGACCTCTTCATCTGATGGTGCTCGCCCTTCGCATCAGACAAATTCCCCGGCATATAACCAGTATCTGGGACCAGACCAGGAATCTGCTAACAAAATGCTTTGCAGAATAGTTTAGCAAACTATGCGCCAAACCAAACTCAATTGCATTTGATTTCAATGATAATTTCCTTTGCCACACTTCTTTTAAAGTCAATTAGCGTTTCCCAAAAAAACTCGAGACACCTATCACAGCAGCTGAAATAACACAGGCATATCCTCACTAACAGCTGGAAAGGCGTCCAGACCAGATGACATTCCTACAGATGTATATAAAGCGTTATCACACGGGCTTGCCCTATTGCTCGAAACTGTATTCGACAAGGCACTGACCCTGGGCCACCTGCCGAGATCAATGATGGCGGCCAACATAGTTGTTTTCCATGAACAGGGCCAGGACCCTGAAGATTGCGGGTCATACTGACCGATCTTGCTAATAAACACAAATGCTAAAATAGTGGCTAAATGCCTGGCACGTTGAATCGAGAAAGCCCTCCCACAACTAATCCAAAGTGATCAGACAGGCTTTATTATTGGTCACTACTCAGTTGACTTTAGATGCCTGCTACATGTACTTGCTGGACGGGAAGACCCAGATGAAATAATATTGACGGTTGATACTGAAAAGGCATTCGACAAAGTCTGGTGGGACTGCAAGTTTAAGGCACTTACATCTTACGGATTCCCACCAACACTCCTGGTGCTCATACGATTACTATACACGAATCCTCAAGCCACAGTGACCACTAATGGGACCATATCGAGCAGGTTTAATCTATATTCAGGCACCAGACAAGGCTGCCTCCTCTACCGCCTTTTATATGCACTATCCATCGAACCATTAGCTGAAAAACTACACACTGACCCACAATTAAACAGCGTGAGGAGAGGGTCCAAAGAATACCACATCTCTCTCTATGCGGATGACCTTCTGGTTTATATTAGCAACCCCACAGTCATGTTCCCCCGCCTACACCACCTGTTTCATGGATTTGGGCACATGACGGGATATAAGGTAAACGGGACAAAGTCAGAGGTTCTACCTCTCAGACCGAATATATGATTAGACCCAGGAGGGGTAGCCCCTTTTTGCCTCTAGCTTAATTCTATCAAATATCTAGGGGTCTATGTTACCCCATCCATCCAAAAAATTGCAGACCTGAACTACCCACCTTCCATGGCAAAGATTAAATCAGATCTTATCAGATGGAATACACTTAAGCTTTCACTGGTAGGTCGCATCAGCAATTTCAAAATGAACTCCCTCCAAAAACTAATATATCTAGGAATGATGCTATCCTGTGCCCCATCGCAACAGATGTACAAAGACCTAGACATACAATTGGCCAAATTCATTTGGAGAGGCAAAAAGGCATGGGTCCGGCTAGAAATTCTACAGGCCTCCAAATGCGATGGCGGACTGGCAGTCCCAGTTTGGCAGACTTACTATGCTGGGCTAAAAGATGGCTTGATACTTCAGATACATCTAGTTGGAGATCGATGGAACTCTCCCTAATAGCACCATATACCCTGGCTAGAATGAGACAACTGTTGGGATCAGATATGAAGGGCGGCCCCACGCTGGATCAGCATACGGAAAATCCACTCAATCGGCCTAGACAATACTCTACACAAATACCAAAACTCCCATTGGCCAGAGATAAGGGTGCTGGACCTATATGACGGCGATACACCACTGGGGTTCCAAGTAGCTAGTCAAATACTCTGGCTATCACATACAGAGGGGATACACTCCCATACTATTTGAGAGGTGATTAGATCCAACACAACCAGCCAAACATTCCATAATATCCCATCAGCAGGGGAACTGGAAATGGAACAAAACCTGATGACGTTCCCAGAATTACCCTCTTTTTACACCATCTGCAGCCCGAACAACATCAAATGCACCATAATACTCGTGGCACAATGGTCCAATGACTTAAACATCCCAATAGACTTGGGTGATATATATGATTATTTTGAAAACATAACATCACTGTCACAAAATATTTGCAACAGAGAAATACAATATAAACTGATCCAAAGACTGTACTATACACCAAGTAAACTCTACCGTATGGGCCTTATCTGGTCACCTGAGTGTTGGTGACATGGGCCACATCATGTGGTCATGCCCTCTGATTAAAGACATATTGGGAGAGGGTCTACAAACTCATTACCCTGATTCCCAACATAACAATCGACTTGGTCCCCGGGCCAATGCTATTTGGCACAGATGATGCAGACTTGCACACCGACCCAATTATATGGAAACTGGAGCACATTAATCCTTTCACAGCACGCAAGCACTTAATCATGCATTGGACAACAGACAAAATCCCTACCAAACACGCATGCATAACAATGATTACCAGAATGTGCCTACTTGAATGCTCCGCCATGAGACGACGGGGCTTGCCTGCACAAGCAGACCACTTTAGGGATATACTGGGCACATACATCAATTAGGATGGAAATCTGTCATGGCCCCCTTCAACATATATGCCCCGCAGATGGACTAGTAGCAGGTTCGAAAGAACAACTTCAACAAACGCTGTCCCAAATAGCATCTCCCTTCATTATACATTTGCATCTGGAAAGTGGAACTATGTACTCTTCCGGATGGCGCTATTTGAGTATCAAAAAGCGAACATTTTGGAAATGTGTGTGTAGTATTATTATCACTGTTACAACTATGATTACTATTTTGGTTTTGGGTGGGGGAGGGTGTATCGCTGTAATATGTGAATTTCTGGGAAGTTTTTTTTTTCTTTTTTTCCTTTTCTTCTCCTGTGTCGAGGGGGAGGGTGGCGGGGGCAGGTTAGGTATGGATCGATGACACTGATACCCAGCCTTTGTTTTAGGCAGATGGGCCATGTAAGTTGTTAATGACATGCTTTTCAAATACATAATTAAAAGAGTTTAAAAAAAAAAAAAACTACAGAGCTATCTCAAACATTCCATACCTGGCAAAACTAATAGAGATGTATGTTTACGAACAAATACTGGAACACGGCAAAAACAACCAGCTATCCGATCAGGCAGAAGTAGGCTTTAGACCCATGAGAGGAATGCAGAGGGCACTACTCTTTATATGGGATGACCTAAAGATCAATTCAGACTCCAACACAAACTCGGCACTGATACTACTCGATCCCTCTGCAGCCTTCACACTGTAAACCATAACACCCTCGTCAAAAGACTTGAAGCCATAGGAAGCCGCAAACAAAGCATCCCTCTAGATTAAATGGGCCTCATTACAAGTGTGGCTGTATGGAAACTAGGTTGCTTGAAAGCTTACCAGCAACCTTGTTTCTGGACTGCCACACTATGAGTCTGCCTGCCGGGGCAGCTCTGCGCCTGACAGGTCTGACCGTGCCGGGCACATCAGCCCCGGTAGGCAGAGTCTTCACAGAAGCACTGGCACAGTTAACAACAGTCTCCTATCTGCTTCTGTCTCCCCACTCCTATTTAGTTCCATAGGACTCTATGGGAATGGGGACTTACGAAATCCGGCGCCCGACTTCCCGCACCGTCGGGACTTGTAATGCCCTTGTGGCACTGGGAAGTTAGGCACCGGATTCGGTGTTACGGGATTGGCGGCAACCCGCTGGTCACATTGGGGGTTCCCGCCTACCTCGTAATGAGGCATGTTTCCTGCCCAGAAGAGCAAAAACAATATGGCTAAAACCATTAGATTCTGCAAAGCTGAACACCACTTGTGTAGTGCCACAGGGCTCCTTGCTATGCCCACTATTGTTCAAAATGTACATGACACCCCTAATCAGCCTTGTCAAAGACCAGCCTCACATTAGGCAGATGATACCCAAATAATCTACAAAATCAATGGCAATGAAGACAGACTGTCTCAAAGAACTCTTCCAAGGATAAACACGAATAACCTTAAAATTAGCCCAGACAAAATGGGTGTCATGATTTTACCCAACAACCAAGAAAGCTACCAGGACATCCCATGGACCAGAACCATCCAAAGGAGAGAAAAACCTTGGAATCCTAATGGACAATGGGCTAACACTAGAACTTCAAGTCAATACGATAATTAAGAAATGGTTTTTCCATCTGCATGGATGAGAATTCTAGACAAGTCTGATCTATGAAAGTCTCGTCAAAACAGGTTCATCCCTAACCCTCCAAAAACATGAAGGACCACATTGACCTCATGGCTCCTGTCCTGGCCAAATTCTGCAACCACTCCTTCGCTACTGCAGTCTTCCCTTCCCCCGTGAAGCACTCCCTTGTGCACCCTCTTCTTAAGAAACCCTCTGCCGACCCATCCTGCCCGTCTAACTATCGCCCAATCTCCATCACTCCTTTCATGGGCAAACTCTTGGAAAAGCTGGCCATCTCCCAGCTCAATCTTCACACTGAATCTTTTGTTTGTCTCCATGATTAGCAGTCTGGCTTCAGAGCTGCCAGAAGAATGGAAACTGCTCTCCTGAACATCCGTGAAGACCTGCTCTCCAACCTTAATTCCAACACCCCCTGTGTCCTCATCTTACTTGATCTCTCTTCTGCCTTCGACACGGTCAACCATGCCATCCTGCTCAATTGTCTCCGTGATAACCTGGGGATCACCGGTCAGGCCCTGGCATGGCTGACCTCTTTTCTCTCTGATAGACACTCCCAGGTTCAATTTGGTTTCTTCCTCTCCTCTATCTCTACCTGTGGTGTTCCCCAGGGGTTTAACCTCTCTCCCTGGCTGTTCAACCAATACCTGCCACTTCTTGCCCACTGCATTGCCGCGCTCTGCCCCAACTTCCAGTGCTATGCAGATGACACTCAGCTCATGTTCAGGCTTCCCTCAGCCTCCTCTTCTCCCTCTCTCATCTCTGACTGTCTGTCCACCATCCAGGAGTGGTGTGCCGCCAATGATCTCTGCCTTTATGCCAGTAAGACTGAGATTCTCCTCATCGGCACACCCACACCCTCCTTTCCTGTCACTCTCTGGCCGGCCTCTCTTGGCCCTAATCCTGCACCCACCTGTGAGGCTAAAAAACTCAGGATCATCTTCGACTCCTCACTCTCCTTCTCTCCTCACATCTCCGACGTCTATAAGAAGTCACACTACCAGCTGCACATCCTCAGAGGTATTCTTCCTTTCCTCTCCTTCCCCCAGAAGCTCACTGTCTCCAGAGCTCTTGTTCTCTCTAGGCTGGACTATTGCAACAGCCTCTTTTTAAATCTGCCTGCTTCTACTCTCCGCCCTCTGCAACTCATCCAGAACAAGACTGCAAGACTTGTCCTTGGCCTCAAGCCCAGGGATCGTATCTCTCCAGGACTGAAAGCACTGCACCGGCTCCCAGTGGCTGCGAGGATTAAGTTCAAAACCCTAGGCATTGTCCACAAGGCCTTCTGGGGCCTGGGGTCTCAATACCTTCAACTTTCGCTTCCTAAATATCTTCCTTCTTGTAAGAGATATTCAATTCAACACTACAGCTAAGTCAATGCCTAGTCTGGGATACTGAATGGAAACCCTTATTGATATATCTTTATGTCCAGTTCATGCGTTCTGGATGACTACCCCTATATAACACCCCTCTCTTGGAATCCCCCTGACCCCACTGAGCCAAGAAGTAGTTCTGTTTTGCAAGTTAAAAGGTTTATTGGAGAATTTAAACAATATATATATATATATCACACTTTATGATACATTAATACTTGGATATCACACTTAATCTGATATGATAAAGATTAACAACGGAGAATCTGGCACTAGCACACTTCTTTATAATCACTAAGGAGTTGACATGAAATGGATAAGGTAGCACACTGGTAAATAGGGACAGAAGAATAAGGTGGTAGAGAATGCTTTATATAAGTTCAGATGGATGCAATGTTGAATGAAAATGCAATACAGAAAATACTCAATATGATTTCAACAAAACAATAATCACTTTTCTCTGGCAATCCCCTCCCCCCTTTATGCAATGCAAGGAAATGGAAGGAAAGCACACAGTTCTCAGAAATGCAATCAAATGTAATTCAGTTCACCCCAGAAAGCTTAGACTACAGAAGTTTGAAACACAGGCCCAAAATGCTTTTATATGCGATAGCGATATATTGGAAAATGTGCTAAAATGATTCTAATTCCTTCTGGAGGTTCAGGTTGAGGATTAGTTGGTTTAAATTAGTTCAGGCTTACTTTAGCAATGTTCTAGGAATGATTGGCAGGTTAAACGAATTTTTGGCAAATGAAAGCAAGGAAGCTGCTGTTTTCACACGTGGAGAAATTTGCAAATCGCGGCAAATTCGCGAGTGCGTTTTTCGCGATTGCGGCAAAAGTATAGGGAGTAGGAATGCGGATCTAGGTTCGTTGAAAAGCCAAGATTCCCAGCTTTCAGAGGAAAGTTACTGCAAGTCTCTAAGACAAACGGTCACGGAGATATGAGCGATATGGTAAAGGTTGTTTTTCAGATTTGAAATTTTAAAAGTTCAAAGTGACAAGTTACAGCTAGCAACTAGAAATGACAGGTGACAGCTTTGCAAATGACAGATGACAGTTAGGAGACAGTTCTGGTTAGATTAAAATAGATTGAATTATATTATTTTCACTAAGAGATTGGTTCTGCACAGTTCTGTTAGGTACTCAATATATTTAGAAATAGAATGGGCCTCGCCACGGATCTGGTCAGGTTTTCTTCACTCGCCACGGACGGTCTCTGCGCACAGTGGTCTGGGTCAGCTCTCTGGTTCTGCGAACAGCGGTCTGGGTCAGCTCTCTCTGCCTCTGGTTCTGGATACTGCTCTGCTTTCTCTGGGTACAGCACTGCTTCTGGATCTTTCTGCACAGCTTTCTCTTGACCCAGCGCTGATCTGCACGGCTCCTGGATGCTGCTATCGCTGTTAGGTTTGCTGGATGCTGAGGCCCACTGAGAAGAGTTCTCAGCTTGTGGGTTTAGGCCCTTGCTTTGAGTTCTGAATCAAGTTCTTTGGAGTTTTAAAGTCTAAGTGTTGAATCTGGTATCTTCTGGATGTTGTGTGGTCCGGCAGAGCGCGTTGCAGCAAATGGAATTGAATGTCCCTATCTGTCCTGACTGTCTGCTTTTATGTGTTTTGAAAGTGGGTGTGTGTGCAGCATCACTAGCCAGCCCCTCTCTCAACTGCCCATTGGCCCAATTTTCCCCTCTCCCATGATTGGGGAAGGAACTGTGAGTCAGAGTGATGCTGTAGGTTTTATGGGTCAGAGGATCCTCCCCTGGTCAGTTTGCCCACAAAATCTATATTTGATCAAAATGCACACTTCCTAGATACACAGTGGTTTGAAATTACATGCACCCATCATGCATTTACTGATGGTAGCCCCTGTTCAAACTCTGCTCTTCCTGGGGGCTTGCATTCAGAAAGGGCAATATTTTGTGCTTTTTAGTGGTTTTGCAACATCGGATTTTTCTCCAGATTTGTACACATGTACACGGCCTGTCCATACATACTCCAGTAAATTAACATGTCTCTAGCTTAAACACAAAGGGCCTCATTACGACCCTGGCGGTAAGGGGTTAACGCCAGCGCTAGCTGCGCCGACCCCTTACCGCCAATTACGAGGTCCCCTAGCGCCATGGTGCTTTTAACACCTGCTTTTAGCAGGTGTTAAAATCCATGGCGCTAAGGGACCATGGAGTTAATTACGCCACCGTAATTTACGGTGGCGTAATTAACGCCTTCCCCACTCCCATTATGCCCTATGGGGCAAAAATGGGAATGGGGAAGGGTAAATGGGGATTGGGGACTTACCGCCCCGCCTAGGTCGGAATGGGGCGGTAAGTCCGCCAACCACCATGGCGTAAACATAGTTTACGCCATGGTGGTAAAGTCACGGCCCAGGCGGTAACTTACCGCCTGGGTCGTAATGAGGCCCAAAGTCTGTAGTATACATAAATAGGGGGTTTTGCCCCAGAACATCACACAAATTGGAGTTTGGGCTTGAATTGAAGGTACATTTTTTAAATTAAGGCTCTCAAAGTTATACATTTCTGTCATTTGATTACAAAGAGTTATCAGTGTTTCTGTAAAATATATATTTTGCTTTCAATTCAGTTCTCAGAGTGTTGGAGTCCGCCTCCAAGACTTGGGTGGGTCAGTCACATGTGTCTTCTGGCAGGCAGGCCTTTGTTGACAGGAAACAGTCAAAATCAACATATCCTATTCAATTGCAAGAGCCTATTGTGTGGTCTCCAGGAGGCTCCCAGCCAGTCTGCCTTCTATCAATCAAGAGGTCATGTGAGATTCTAACTCCTGGTGTGAATCTCTGGAGGTGAGAGGGTTTCCGAGGCTTCAGGCCTCTGGGAACAGCAGGTGGCTAATTTTTAATTAAAATGCAGACTTTGAAGTTAGCTGAGTCAAATCCCTTTGTCAGCAACTGCACTCAGTTCTCCTGTCAGAGTTTAGACCGCTAGCGCCACCTTGAGGATTTTGTTGGTACTGCATGCAATTTTGGGATCTTTCTTGGATTAATGCATTCCAAACAGGAATGGTTCTTACATGGTAGTAAATAATCCTTGCTTAACATTGTTTTGATGGGGCTCCTTACAGTAAGATGGTTATGTGGAACCCCACAAAAGGGTTGAATCTTTAAAGTGGTCCAATGAGTCACGATTTCAGCAACTTTTTGACATCAGTAACAGTGGATTTTGTTAACAAAGATCTTTCTTTACAATGGTGGGTGGCAAGTTAGGTAACCATTTTGGTGTGCGCACAAACTGCGTGGTTCTCCTGGATTCTGGCGCACTTGTGGGCTTTTTGGCCATCTTGGATTTTCTAAGCCCACAGCACCAAATGTTGCAGCATGATAGCTCAAACGTGGGTCAGGACACCCAACATTCTCAAGCTCTTCGCTCATCCGCCTCCAACTCCCTCAGGGTTAGTCACTTACTTCTTCAAGCAATGAGTTGGTGGTAGATCTCTCTCTTTGGCTGGGGCCTCCCTCTGGAACAGCCTCCCTGCCCCCTTGAAACTTGCGGAGAACCATCTCTGGTTCTGGAAGCACCTCAAAACCTTTCTCTTTGCTTCTGCTTTTTCTCCCCCTCCCCCCTGCTGGTTTCCTGTCTGAAACTGAAATTGCACTGGTTAGCTGGCCACCCTCTGATATCGGGCCCAGGTCTCCTCCCCCACCAGTTGCACACCTGCACTGCCTCCCTGGCATTCCCCGCACTTGAGGACTGTTTCTGTATCCCTACAGGCCCCCTACCAGCACTTGACAACCGATGCCTGCACTTACCCCTCACCCCTGCACTTACCACCTGCTGGTCGTACTTTACTTATTGTTATTAGTCTATATTTCCATGTACTGCAGTGTCCCTCCCCCCGCACTTTTCCCCTTCCCCCTTCCCATGCACTTGCACGATCTGAATGACACCTGGGCTAATATGATTGTTGTCTGTCTTACCTCTGTTATAAATGCCTTATCATATCATATTGTACTATCAAAAAGATAGTCCTCTTCTTTTCTTTCAGGCACAGGACACTTGCCATCATCTCCCTCATCATGTCCAGTAGACTATGCCAACAGTATACCGTGCAATGCCGGAATACAAAGAATAAAGAATGCAGCCGCAGACTTCTCCTCAAACTCTCCCGAAGAGACCAAATAACACTAGTGCTAAGGATACTGCAATGGATCCCAATAAAAAAAAACAAATCACCTTCAAAACAATATGCATAACACACAGAGCAATCCATGGCCAGGGAGTGGGATTTATACGAAAGAAAATCACCATCTACAAACCAGAAAGAACGCTTAGATCCAGCGACTACATCCGCCTAGAACCTAAACACTACGTGAGGAAAAAACCTGGAGGATCAGCCTTCTCTTGCATAGCTGTATAACTCTGGAATTCCTTCTCGAAAGAAATACGAACTACAGAGGACCATCTAAGCACCATACGGGAGGAAAATGCCTGAACATCATTGACGCACCAGCAAGAGAAACCTACCAGAAAAAACGGGAGTACACTAATGTACTCCTGAAAAAACCACCATTCTAATCACCTGATATCATATGCCTGCCAGCATTTAGCCTACTAGCATAGGTTAACCTTATCTGTCATGTAGCCTATCTGTGTAAACTAGCCAGATTCTTCACTCAGCGTGTATGTGTAGCTTAGCCATATTCTGTATCTGGTATAATAATATCGTTAAGCCTATGCTTCCTGAGGCAGCCACTATGTAACATCTGTAGCATGCAGGGTTTTGTTCCCTGAAACAGATTGTTGGGGTGAGAAATGCATCGCACTTCGATAAAATGTTGGGAGTAGGAAATGTAGTACACATAGATGGATTGTTTATAGGTGGGAAGTGTGTCACACCGGGATGGAGTGTTGGAGGAGGGAAGTGTGTTAAACTTGGATGGACGGTTAGGAGCGGGAGATGTATCGCACTTAGATGGACTGCACGGGTGAGAAATGCATTGCACTTAGACGGATTGTTTGGGTGCAGAAACTGTGCCACACTTGAATGGAATGTTGGGGTCAAGGAATGTGTCTCACTTGGATGGATTTCTGGTGGTGGGAAAGGTATCACACTTGTATGAACTGTTGGTAGTGGGAAATCTATCGTATTTGGAGGGATTGTTGGGTGTAGGAAATGTATTGGCATACTAAAATCTCATCTTCAAACCATGAACTAAGCACACGCACTCCTCTAATGCACCACAAACCGCATGCATTTCACAGCACCCAACATGAAAACAAACCACATACAACCAAACCTCAACAGCACATGATGACTATCGACCAAAATTGCACTCTTGTCTTGGGAGGATAGCTCAGGGGAAATGCACTCGCCTTGGTAGCAAGATGACAGGAAGCAACACAGTTTTGATCCCCGGGTCCACGCTTAGAAACCTCTGGGTATTAAGCACTTTATAAGTAACCCATTATAATCACAACAACATTATAATAATAACACCAACGCTAAGTGACCGGTTTCTCCAAACTAAAGCTGCCAACATCATCAAAGCTCTCTTGCTCTTCTCCCTCTCAATCCCACTAACAAACCAACTTCCTTGCCAGAGCGACAAAAGACCAGGCAAGTGGCAACTGTGTGTGGTACAAGACTCATTGACAATAAGATTAACATTAATAGCATCTGTTGGTGATGAAGACATCTGGATTTAGACCTAAAGATCAGAGACCAAGGATTCCGAGACTGTGAGAAAAGAGAATTAACAAATAAGTTCATTCAAAGCTGAGGGCTCATGACTAGAAAAGAACCCCAATGCTAAGAACACTGCCAGAAAGAACTGTTACTTTTTTCAGACTTTAATGATTACATATTCACCTAGGGAGTAGGAACAAATGTTTTTGAGTGAAGTGGTCACGGTCTCCCTGAATGGCAAAAAGGTCAGTGGCTGTGTTTGTTTGCTAATTTTGTTGACCCTGAAGTACTGACCTTTTTACTTTACCTTTTTAAATTGTGAATAGAGGATAGCACATAGGCAATGTGCTGGTCTTGGAAACAAGAGCAGGCAAAGCAACAGAGGTTCAACTCCCGGATCTGTGCTTAGAAACCAAACTCAGATATGGTATTAGGCACGTTATAAAAACACAAATAAAATTTTAAAAAAACAATTAAATACATTCAGGGATGTAAAGAAGTAAACATGTATGTTCTAAACCAAATAATGAAACTTGAAGTGAATGGGCCTCATCCTCCTTCCATGGAACATGTTGATTCTGTTGGCAGCATGGCAATTTCTTTCTTACTTATCTTTGAAGGGTTTGACCATTCAGATGAGTAACAAAAAGCACACTTCGTTAGCCCTGTGCCCACTGTAGCAGGCTACTCCATACTCTTTAATGGCAAGAAACCAACCATTACCAGGATTTTAGGGCCTTTAACACTGGGTATAACTCGTAACGGTGGGCTTTAAGCAATTGAGAAATAGGCCTGCATATTAAGGGCCCAATTTGTGGAATATTTGCCCCGTTCAAAGTAAATTTACACTGCTGAAAAGTGTCTTTGCACTGCTGACACAAACCCTTATTCATGGAACGTGCAAAAGTGTACTTTTGCAGTGCAACTCCCGGCGAAGTAATTTTTTTTGTAAATATTTTTATTGCCATTTGTAGAATAAACATCTAGCAATAAGTCATAGCGTACACAATGCAATGGCGCTTCCTGTGGTTCCAATAACTAATAATCAACAAACAACAACAAACATAAACTGTCTTCATTCACCAGAGTGTAATCATAATTAGTCCATCTGATTTAGGAGAGTGGTCTAAGGTCTGCAATCCTCTCCGTAGGGACGTTGGTTTAGGGGCAGGGGGTCCTCATTGTTCGTTAACCCGATATTCACTGTGTAATAGATTGTCTTTACAATTTATAGTTTCAGGCGGGCTTGTCATCAGATGGAAGAAACATGTCCCTTATCAGTGCTTTCCATGCCTCAAATGTGACACTGACCTCACCCTCGGCCCCAGTTGCCCACACACTCCAAGCCCCCATCTCTGGAGCCCAACGCTCCAATTCCCTGCTCCACATTACATATTGTGGGCCCCCAGCAGATTTCCATGCCATTGCGATTGCCCTTTTCACCAATACACATACCATATCCATAATCTTCACTTTTATGTTTAAATTTACTCAACCAGGGTATGTGTACCCATAAGGCACTCCTTCGGGGACCAGTCATATCCCGCTCTATTTTTGCCCAAAAACTCTGCACGTTCTTACACACCCAGAACATATGCATGAAGCCTGCCTCCTCCCCGTCACTCCAAGGGCATGTTGACAGACTCTGTTTATTGAAGCATGCCACCCTGAGCAGAGCCATGCATGTTTTGTATAGGACATTCAGCGGTATCAACCGGAACCCGTCATTCCTGGACACTTCTTTTGAGTGCATTAGTGCCCTCTCCCATTATTTCTCAGTAATTGTATCTCCAAGGTCTTTTTCCCACCTCTCTTTTAGTGTTGTGCTTCGGGGGTTGGATCTATCATTTAGCTGGTTGTATAGCCTGGATACAGGCTTCCAGCCATCGCTCAACCCATATAACACTGTCAGTAGGGGGTCCGCCATCCGCTCCTCTGGCCATTCACCCCACTTCCCCTTGGCCGCGTGTTTAATTCTCTGGTACCATAAAAATGGCCCTTTTGGCAACCCTTCTTGTTCATGTAGTCACTCAAAATCTCGAAAGATCCCCTCCTTAAACATATGCCCCCAGGTGTATAGCCCCAACCTTTCCCAGTGTCTCACAGTTGGGAGATCAGTGCTCACTTTACATACGTCTGCTAAAATTGGGATGTCAGGTGAGTAGGGATGCTTTAGGTGAAGCACTGATTTGGTCCTGTGCCATATCTGTCTGTCTAGCGTTATAATCATGGGTGCGCTCCCAGAGCAGATCGGTGGGTCCCGCAAGATTTCTTTTAAGTGGGCCTGGGCAGCCAGGTGCTGTAAGAGTCCCGTCTCAGTGGAAGCCTCATCTGATAGCCAGCGGGCTACGTGGCTGAGTTGCACCGCCAAGAAGTACCTTTCCAAGTAGGGGAGTTGTATTCCCCCTTCCATGTGTGGTAGTGTCAGTATGGCCAGTGAAATCTTATGTCGGGTCGCACCCCATATGAATTCTCGGAGCAATGTCTCCAATGAACGGAAGAAAATCGACCTGATGTAATAGCATACGTTCTGGAAATAGTAGAAAAACCTTGGGAGAATAATCATTTTAGCAATAGATACCCTGCCCATCATTGACACTGGTAGTTTGGACCAGAACTTCATCGAATTACGCAGACCCTTACTACAGCCTCTGTGTTGCTCTCATGGGTTAGCTCAGGCATGTGCCTAATTTTGAGCCCTAAATACTTGATCACGACTGGTTGCCACTGGACACCCACATCAAGCAATTCTTGTATACCTATCCATCTGGGGCCCGCAAACGGAAATGCACAGGACTTCTGCCCGCTAAAGCGTATCCCAGAGACACGTGCATAGTTATCCAGTACTTCAAACACTGTTGGTGCATTAATGCTTGGGTCCCTTAAATATAATAGATCATCAGCGTACAGTGAGATTATGTGGTACCTCCCACCTACTCGTATCCCTGCATCAAAAAACTGTTTTCTTAAGTATATTGCGATTGGTTCAAGCCCCAGGATATATAACATGGGCGATAACGGGCAACCTTGTCTGGTGCCTCTCTTAATAGCCCAAGCCGATGACACCATTCTACCCATTTTTACTCTTGCTATCGGGTCGCTATAAAGTACCTTTAGCCACCTCAGAAAGCCTTCTCCAAACCCAAATTCCGTTGGCACTTCTATCAACCAATCCCAGTATATGGAGCTGAACGCTTTGATGGCATCTAGTGATAGTATCGCCAAGTGTTCTGTTTCCTCTATTGTCTGTGTCATGATATGTTGCAATCTATGTAAATTGGCTGCAGTGTTGCGGCCTGGAACAAAACCATTCTGGTCTTCGTGCACCAGGTTCCCCACTACCCTGGACAGCCATTTAGCTAATATTGTGGTCAATATTTTGACGTCTCCAGGCATAGTCATCTTCTCCGGCAAGGGTTTGAACCACGTTGCAGCCGTGATGCTTGAACCGGGCAAATATTCCATGAATCAGGCCCAAAGTTTTTTCAGTACAACACCATTGATTGCACTTGATAAAAAAACAAACATTGCAGCCACGTTAATCAAAAAGGGAGCTACTTCAAATAAGAAAGTGACCCCCTTTTTATTCCCATTGCAGACCCCTGTTGTTGGGGAGCTGGGAACACTGTTGGAAGGAAAAGCGTGATTTAAGTGAAAAAGCCAAACAAACAGGCATGTGTGTGGTTCCCATCGAATGCTTTTAAATGCAGTCAGTGATTACCGTGTATGCAATGCGCCTCCCAGGCACTAATTACATTGACCTAATTAGGTGATGGGCTAAACTGGCGCACATATTGGATATTAAGCAGAGTTCAAAACGAACCTCCTTCCTGGATCATGGCTGGTCCTAAGTGGTTAGGTTCACTGACGCACTGTGTTTGAAATAAATCGATGTCATCACTTGCAATATAAAAAGACACATCCTTTTACCCACATCATTTTGTATTACGGTGACACCAAACGCTGCTTACTCAAGTATCTAATTCTCCCGCAGTAAGGATACGTATAATACATGGCTTACTGACACTGCTGCACCTGGCTGAGAAACAGTCCACAACCTCTGAAATACAAGTGTTAATTTTACCTAATGTAATGCTACTCCTCTTGTTGATCTTCGAAGAATGAACGGTTGAGTAACTCCTGCCGGGATTCGAACTTGAAACGTGTAATTGCATTAGTCGGGCACCAGCCACCAGAAAGCAGCATCTGTAGCATCGAAAAAATGAATGCATGCGAGGGTGCAGCAATATTCTGACTTATCGACTTCGCCAAAGTCATCCTGCACCACGCACTAACAGCATGTAAGACTGTGCATAGCCTCGGGAGTTAATGCTGGCAGATTGAGACGCAAGTAGAATGACCGACACAGTCCACCTGTGAGTGGCTCAGAGCCAAACCGGCTGATGACGAATGGGAGCCGATGGCAGAAGTCAGAGGACGGTATCATTGATTTTTCATTTGAACTGTGTTTTTAATTCTGAAAGTGAGCTTGGAGATGCTGCATCAAAGCACCAGCAGAGAATCCAGACACATCTTGGCTCGGATGCAAATCTTTCAATATCAAATGCAAAGAGACTAGGGGCCTCATTACACGGTAGCCCGTAAGGGTTTACCGGTACTGGTATTTTACCGGTACCGGTAAACCCTTACCGCCTTACTACGAGGTCCCTTTGCTGGTTGGGGAATTTAACGCCTGCTTTTTGCAGGCGTTAAAAACCAACCCGCAAAGGGACCAGGGAGCTAATTATGGTACCGCAATTTGCGGTACCGTAATAAGCGCCTTTCCCATTCCCATAGAGCCCTATGGGGCAAAAATGGGAATGGGGAAGGGCAATGGGGGAAGGGGGAATTACCGTCCCACCAACCTTAGAATAGGGCGGTAATTCCCCTTTCCACCAAGGCAGTGGCGGTATTTTACCGGCATGGACCAAGGTGCTAATAGCACCTTGGTCCACCGCCATCCGTGTAATGAGGCCCTAAAATATCAGACAGCCGAGCGTGCCACTCTCCTTCGCCCTACGGAGGCGAGTAATGGACAACTAGTGGCAAGTGCAGAGTAACAGGGAGCAGCAGAGAGGGAGAGCCGTACAACAAAAGTTAGAAATAAATGGATGAGGGGTCTGCGGAGGAGGTGGAAGTCACTGTTGGCTGCCTGAGATCAGTGATTGGAGAGTTATTATCAGGGAAGAAGTGTCGTCTGTCTTTCTTATAAAAGAAGCTTTCTTGGGAGAAAACAAACAAACAAGAAATGACTTCTAAATTAGGCTAACCAAATTCATTGGAATATGCCTTATTCAATTATTTCTGCTGCATGGCAAATAGCAGGCAATACTCATTGTTACCCTCTAAATCCAAGCTTTGGCCCACGGATAGGAGTAATACAAATGATATAAAAACCAACGTACAGGGCGACATTTAGATGCTGAGCTGCACACACTCCCTCATTAATTTACTACCTCCTATTGGTTCAGGTGGGGAGTGAAAGCTGCCATCATGACTGGTTGGCCATTGAGTGCAGTTGCATTCCATGATCGTCTGTAAGGGGATTCTGGACTCGGGTCAGACTGTCAGAGCCATTTCATAGTCAATGTTCTGGCTCTGCAACACACATAGGGCTGAGACAGACAGGCGAAGAGATGTGCAGAACATACTGAGGTCTGTGAATAGCTCGGAAGGCCAGTCACACAGTAAGTGGCACGATGGGGCAAATGAGATGCTGGGACGGTTGAGAATACAGTTACAATAGGATACAGTTTGTTAGATGGTAAGCTCGCCCTTTCCAACGATCAGTAGGTCTGGCACCCACAACTCATGCATGGGAAATGTCAAGCCTGCATGTCACAGCCTCTGACCCTATGGGACACAGGTATGGCCATAGAGGCCCGACTTGCAGATACCATAAATCAATACCTACAATCCGGCCACTGCATGAACAGAAATGCTTCCTGCCCTCCATTTGCAGGTGCCTGGTTCATGCCACCGCCTGATGCGCGCAGCAGTGCCTGTACGAATGTGCTGGCCTTGGCCCATAAGGAGCCAGGGACCCGCTCCCGTGTCAGCGGCTTAGTGAGCCTGCTGTCATCCTTGTTTTACAGCCCTCTCAAAGAACAGCAAATCAGTATTGATTCCGGAAACAACTCGAGCTGTAAATTACTGGTCATGACTGGGCTGGTCGAACTCAGATAGGAATCTATTGATTGCGCAGAAGGCCTAAATCTCATTAGCGCACCAGGAAAGCCACGGGGTAGCACAATCATTCATATACACAGAGTGCCAATTAAAACTTCAAAAGTACCTCCAATAGTGGAAAGTAGCATTTGCCACACGGGACATCTATTGGAGCACATCAATGCTATACGAGAGAGTAGATTAAAGCAATAGAACAACTTTCCTGAAAAGCACAAACCCCTGGTATAAAAACAATATTATTCAATATAATATTTATCGAGGACGTTTCTAACAAACTGAGTAAAAAGGGTGAAGCTCCAATGATGCCTTTTGAGTTTCCGCTGTTTCGTGAAGTCAGACATTTTTCCAATTTTCTTTTTTTTGTGCATGTTTCCTGTGTAGCTTTAATGCTGGCATCCATCGCACCAAAATGATTTCGACAAGATTTACACTGCCAAATTACAGTTGTCAAACACAAAACTAAAATTACAATAATGTAGCGCTTAGAACTATCCAATGCTTGCATGGCCAATACTAACTGAAAAGAGGGCTGTGTGGGAGCTAGAAAATAGTGGCAATTTGTCCTAAAAACTGCAAATACCAATGCCTCACTTTCCCTCACTCTATAATTCACTGGGCCTCATTACGAGTGAGACGGAACGGGTTAACGTGCTCCACTAAAGGAGGCAGACCCGTTAAACCCGTTCCGCCTCATTACACGCTCCCCTCGTGGGACCCGGTAAGTAACGCCTGGTCAAACCAGGCGTCCTTACCGGGTCCCGTGAGGGGAAGAGGGAGAAAACAACAGGCCGCTCGTAATCGGCACGTTGTTTGCACCCTCTCCCATTCTCATTGAGCCCTATGGGGGCTCAGATGGGAATGGGGAAGGTCCGGGCCTGGGTTCCTGGAGGGAGGAATTACCGGGCCCTCCAAACTCGGAATGGCCCGGTAATTCCCCATTCTGGGAACCCAGACCTGATTTCGGCGGCAGCCATGCCGCCAATAGCGGCATGGCTACCGCCGAAGTCATAATGAGGCCCACCGACAAAAAAGGACTTCTACATTGCAGCTGCAGAATGATGTTCTGTTTACTTATAAAGATAAAAATACTTACATAACTGCAAGACACAGATAGTGGCTACCTATCAAACACAAAAACCGATCCACGGCTCTGTCCATTACACAGAAGGCAGTCCAAGGCAACCAAGCCAAATCCCATTGAAAAACGCTTCATGGATCAGGTCTTGTCTCTTTAAAAACTACATACACGTATTCCAATGATGTGTATATTTGAGGCTCTTTTTCCAACTCCTTAGATCATTAACAAAGGTGCTAAAGACAGGTGTAAAGGTGTCACGCCCGTCTTAACACCTTTATTTACGCTCCAGGGAATTTGTGTTGGTTTTTAAGGCAAATTGTGGCCTTGGAACAGGAGTTACCTTTCCACTTCTTGGTTGCCCTCCGTCTGGTGTAAAACAAATTGATTCCTGTGGAATTAGCCTGGTTTTTACACCAACAATAAGTATGCACATTCAATAAGAATCCATTATAAATGCTGCCTGCCATGCGTATTGACATGCATCTTTTACACAATTTGCAATGTGCAGTGCAAAAACAAAGGCATACATGTTTTCATTTATTTAGTTTGGGCTATTAGATGGTGCTTAAAATTTTTATTGTCATTAAAATAAGAGCTTTAACATAAAAGCTTCAAATATGGACTTTGAATGAGGCTCTGTAATGCTTTTCAATGGAGATGGCATTAGAGGAGGGATACACAGTTTCTCATTTATTGAATCCCTCCAAGTCCCTGCACCTAGCCATGCTAATGGCTAATGACAGCCCTATGGCTAATCACACTCATCCCAGCCTATCTTGGAACTCTTTGAGCTCTGAGCTCTTCCATGAAGGCAGCCATCTTGGATTACTGTCTCTAAGGAAGATCTTTGGAAACAAGCCACAACTAGTGGGTATCTTTGAATTGAAGAGATACCATGCACCTTCCAAATAAAATGATACATTGTTTAAAATAGCTAACATAATTTGCATTTCGGGAGCTTGTTTTGATTTGTTTTGATTTGCAATGAAATGAGGGCTAGTTTATTGTAAAATCATATTAAATTCACCATTATTACAAGTATATTGCTCTTGAACCCATCTTCCAATGATAATGCACTACTGTTTTATTTTGGCCAGCCTCCTCGTGCATTTCATGCAGAAGCAGAAATCCATTCACCTTGTTTCCTAAAAGCATGAGAACACAAAGCTCCCTGTGTGCCAGCTACTCTAGGATGCCATGTTTGTTATCAAATTGCTTAGATGATTACGTATTTAATTGCAAATAAACTTATATTATAAATTAGCTGAATGTGTGTACATTCGTATATGTGTTTAAAATCTTCTGCCAAGCACAGGGACATAAAGCAAGTAATTTGTAATCAATTTCGTCTATCCATTTATGCCGTCCCTTACTTCAACAACTTTAAGTGTTGATAATTATTTGGGTTATACGTTCTGCAAGGGAAAGTAGTGTTTCTTTATCTGCTTAGTGCACCATCCTGGAGCCTGGTGTTGGCACATTCTGATAGCAAAGCTACTGTTCTAGTTATTAATTAGAGCCCTGCGGTAGAAATTCAACCTAAGCAAGTATTGATGAAGCAAAGAGTGAAGTTATGGCATCAGGACACTTAGGGTCTCCAAATCCTAGCAATGGTGGTGGGGAGCATAGTGGTTGGTACTTTGAAATACTCAGTTCCATGCCCAGTTTTTTCGGTTGTCATGTATTTATTTTAATTTGAACTGGTTTCCGAAAAATGTCTTTGAAAAATCCATGTGGCCCCCTACAGACTATCCAACTTGGGAACGACGAATTGTAGAAGCAGGTAAGAAAGCAGCCAACAACCATCAGTTAAGCTCCTTTTGTAGCCACATAATATGGGCACACATTGCAAAAGAAAACGTTCTTCTTAAGGAAATGCCCACCTTCATACTGCTTGCATTTATAGTGGACAGATATACACAAACCCCTCTGTGCTTTGTCAGAGAACATGCACCAGCATCACACCTCCCAACTCCTGCATATAGTAAAACATGTCTAAAGTGAAAATTGGATTAAAATCTCAGCTTCACCTCAACTAAATGTGTGATCCTCGGCAAATCATATTTTCACTGTGCTATAAATGGGTTTTAATGTATGGGTCGTGGGTGCATAGGACAGCAGGCACAAGTTTGCTGTGAGGTGCGGGGAAGCAGAACAAGAAGCTGGGACTGTGTGGGGGTACATTTAGCAGCCCCAACAGAAATTCCCTACAACAAAAATTAAATTGCATTTTAGCAATTACCCAAAAATGGCTGTGCTTGTGTTTGCTAAGCACATATGGGCCGTGATTTGAACATAGCCACCCCAAGAATGGCAGCATTGTGTTTTCTTCACGTGAATCCGGAGAGAATAACTTCAATTCAGAATGGCTTTGCGTGGATGTTCTGTCATTTCAAAAACTCAAGGCTGCACCAGAAAATGACCTGCTTTCCTCTTTTCATTTTAAATATCACACAATTTGTTTTATTCAACACAGCCCTGTCTGTGTATAGCATTGGAATGCCATGAAATAAGACAATCCCTGCAAAACAGCATTGTTTTCATCCCATAAAGTCCATGAAGAGCAGAGAAGCTTGTTTCAATCCGCACGGTGAGAATTAACTTTTGAAATAAACCAATACACACAAAGTACTTTAAAGGACCTCTCTGGCCTCTGTGTCAGTAACAAAGAAACTATTTGCAAACATATTTCTCTGCCCAGAAACTGACCTGATCTTTAAAAGCTTCCTGAGAAAATGTATGCCCAAGAAACAAGAAACCACATTTTGTGAAATGAACAGGAGATAAAAAGAACACATGTAAACCAGTTTTTGCAAAGCAGGGAAATTACACTTTCAAAATTAAATGTGAAGTTATACGATTACTTCCACAGAAACAGTATTACATGTGCGGGGATGGGGTTTGGTTTAAATGTATATTATACTTATTTCCACAAAGACTTGGTTTCTGTTGAAAGAAAGAAAAATAAATAAAAAGCATTTGAAACCAGCAGAACAATTGTGGCCTAGGTTGGGACTTCAAAGGTACCAGCCCCATGGGAAAGGAATCCCCTTCACAAATATGGAAGGGCCAAAGTGTGGAAATTTGCAGCCTCGTCAGACTTGCCAGCATTTCCACAGCAAGGGGCAATGGACCCAACGGCAACTAGCACTGCCTCAGCTTCCTCTCCCTGCTATCAATGGGCGCCATGGATACCCTGTTGTTCAGACTGACAGAGAGGGGGCAGGTTGGCTGTGGAGATTTGAAGGACCGCCCATACAGTGACAAATGCCCTCCATAGACTTTAGAGATCTTTTCACATTAAGACATTTCTTTCAATATCCTGAATAAGCAGCAATGTGATATTACAACAGTTTTTGTGGGAATTTTAGACACACAGAATGAAACTAGGTACGTCATTTTAGCCCATGGTGAACTGGAATGACAGAAAAAAATGTATTTCGGTGTGAATTGTAAATGGGGCAGACATGAAACTTGAGGAAAATATGCCTAATGCTAGCATGCACATATGTAACCATTTGCAGAATTTTAGGTGTTGTGTTTCTCCTAAAAGCAGCAAAATTGTGCCCAAGAGTGAAGCAGCATCACAAAGAGGTGGCGTTCGAATCGGCATATTCCTTGTGAAATATGGAATCTGCCTATCTGATTTTTATGATGGCAACTATTGTAAATATAAACTTGTATTACATAACTCCTTTTTGTGAACACAGAAGGATTCATGAAATGCATACACTTAAGGTGAAGTCACTTTCTTCAAACCAATCAGCTCGGAGGGAGGAGGTGACACTAATAGCCTGGCCTATCCTATTCAACGGGTATGTCCAGATTGCTTCCGCCCATATTGTAACATTCTCTGATGTCATTCTGGCTATACAGTAGACTGGGAGTCACAGGGAGATTCAACATTCAAAATCCACCCTGCAAGATTTCAAGACTCCAGAACCAGGTCAAGAGGTAGCTGACCCAGATCTAGGCAGCACCACCTATCCGGAACCACCTATCCAGATCCAGACAGAACCACCCATCTAGGTCCAGTCAGACCCACTAATCCAGGGTAAAAAGAGGAGAGGTCACTGATCCCCTTTAGGAGAATCCAGGAACCAGACCCCTTTTGCCCAGCAGTTCCCATAAAGGAGAGCCCAGCCGCTGTCCAGTGACCAGATCCTTGCCCCGCTGCCCAGAGACCTGGCTGGCTGTCCAAATTACCCAACTCAAGTGCATTTGCAAGTAGCACCCTCGCCAGTACCAAAAAGCTGCATACCCTGCTCTTTTAAATTGCATTTTGTCTAAATCCAATTAAAACCCCATAAAAAACCTAATCATATCATAAAGTGTTAGTCTCCTCTGTTTATCCTGTCATTAGAAGAATCTGTGTATTCTATATTTGTTAGCATATTTTTTATTTAAATTAATTTCTGTTATCTGTGTAAGTCCTTAGTTCAATTTTTGAGATAAATTTATTAATTCCCCTATAAGGAGGTATGTGGCGTGAGCTGGTTAAAATTACAAATTAACCCCCTTGCATGCAGTGCCTTTCTTTAATAAGCTAGCCATTAAAATGTAGTCTCAGTAGAACCTGAAATCTGGTGAACCTGTTTTGAGTTGGTTGTTAAAAATATTTGCAAATATTCTGGCAGGTGAGATACCGCTTTTCGGTTGAAAATGCCTGGTTTTAGTAAAACGCGTACTTGATGGGCAAGACTTTGTTGCTGTAGGAAATGACCCAGTTGTTAGAATATGGTCAGCCTGCCCCACCTCATGCTTCCCCCCCTTTTGAAATTGTTAAGTGACCTCAATTCAGCACTCCAACTAAGTCAATGCCAAGTCTGGGATGCCCAAGGGAAGCCCTTATTTATATATTTTTATGACAAGTTCATGGATCTGGATGATAAACCCTTGTATAACGCCCCTCTCTTTGAATCCCCCTGACCTCACTGAGCCAAGAAGTAGGTTTGTTTTGCAAATTAAAATATGTATTTTACAAATTAAACAATATTTATATATCACACTTTTATAATAAATTAATATTTGATAGCACACTTTTGTAATCACTTAGGAGTTGGTATAGAAAGGATAAGGTAGCTGAGAATGCTTTTATGGTTTCAAGGAAAAATAATGAGGGAAAGAATGCAGCACAGAAATAAACTGATATGGTTTCAACATGAGAGAATATAATCACTTTTCCCCTTGTGGCAATTCACTCCCCCCCCTATGCAGCATAAAGAGATGGAAGAAGAGCACACAATTTTCAGGAATACCATCAAATGCAATACCAATTCAGTTCCCCCCTAGCAAGCTTAGAGCACAGGGATGATTTTAAACACAAGCAAAAATACTTTAAATATGATTTGCAAAGAAGTGAAAATATGCTAAAAATTATTTTAATTCCCTATAGGAGATTCAGGGTAGGTGACAGCTACTTTGAATTAGTTCAGGTCTACACTAGCAATGATTCATGAGGGGTTATCAGGTTGAAAATGAATTTCAGCAATGCAAAGCAAAAGACAGCTATTTTTGACAGGTGAAGAAGTTTGAGCTAGTTTTCAATTTGCGGCACTTTTTCTGAATGCATCAAGCGCGATTATGGAAAAACTATAAGGAGTAGAAAGTTTAGGGCTTGTTGGAAAGCTTAGATTCTTAGCTTAAAAATGAAAGTTAAATCTCATTTCTAGCATATGCGGTTCCAAAGATACGGACAATTTTGTGGAGGTAGATTTTCAGAAATTGAATAATGATTCAGAATGGCAAGTGACACTTTCACAGGTTTGAAATCACAGAATGGACATACGATTTCTATGATGCAGTTCTGGACAGGGTAAAATGGTTTGAACCAGATCATTTTAGACTAAGAAATTGGTTCTGGCACAGTTTTCAGGATACTCACTCCTAGTCTTGGAAGGAATGGGCCTCCGTCACCGATCTGGTCAACAGGTTTGGACTGGACTCCGGGCGGTTGGTTCTGAAGTCACAGCTATCTGGGTCAGCTCTGCTCTGCTGGTATGGATCTCTGGTTCTGGCAAAAGTTCTTGGCACTGCACAGCGGTCTGGTCTTCTGGAACTGGATCAAGTGGTTCTGGATACAGCACTGCTTTCTGGGTTCTGGCACAGGGTTCTAGCCAGAATCAAACAGCACAGCCGGCTGTTGAATAGTTTGGTTAGGTGGCTGGATTCTGAGGCTTGCTGAGAAGGATTGAGCTTTTGGACTAGGCCTCTCTGTTGCAAGTTCTGAAGTCTGGATTCTAAGTTCTGGTTCTGGAGTCTTCTGGATATTGTCTGGTCCGTCAAAATGCTTCGCAAGAAATCAGCTTGAAGTGGGAAGTGAATGTCCTTCCTGGATTTCAGTGGTCCTTTTTATGTCTTATGAAAATGGGTGGAAAAGCTGACTTTCTATGCCCAACCCTCTGAGGATCCTGATAGGCTGGAACTTTCTCTGTGCTCTCACTGGAGAACAGATTTGTGAGTCAGACTGTTGCTACATTTTACAATCTATTGAAGAAACGCCACTTTGCTTTTACTGGGAAAATCAATTTTACCCAAAACACATATTTCCCAGATACACAAGTTGTTAAAAATACATGTACACATGATGGATGAATTAAGACAGGTCTCTGATCAAGCCCAATGTTCCTGCGAGCTTGTGTTCAGAAATGACAACATTTTGCACTTTTTAGTAGCTTTTGCTACATTGGTTTTTCCTCAAAATTTACACAGAGGTACACCACCTCCCTGAGCACATTACAATAGGTTTTAAATTCTCTAGTGTAAGCACAGTATCTGCAATATTAATAAATAGTGGGGATCGGCCTCAGAACATCGTACGAAGTCCTAACACCTCTTGAAATGTGCACAGAAAAATCACAGGAATCATGATATTATTGATATAATTTTGACACTTTCGTACTATGAATTAACCATCTTTTTAAAATTATGCTCTGGCCCAGATGGGTGTGGTTTAGGTTCCAAAGCACATGGGAGAATTTCTGTCTGTCCCCGCCTCCCAGCTCAGCTTGCTCACAGAGGCACTGCTCCTCCCAGTTTCTTCCAAGAGGAAGCCATTTACGACCCCCCTAATTTAACATTTGCCTGAGCCAAGGACAGTTCATTGTTCTGTTTCCCTTGCAGTCCCAGGTTCCCCTCCTCTGATTCAATCAGAGAGGTGTGAGCTCCTTTTGGTGGGGGCAGCAGAATGCAGGCCAGGCCTGGGAACAGTTGCTGGGCAAGTTTCAACTCCTGTCGGGGGTAGTTGCCGGGCAGAATTCAGTCCCTTTAAGCCAGGCTTCTGCCCAATGTCACTTTTGGTCCAGTTTTCTTCATTCAAATCAAACTTACAATTTTTACACATACAGCTAGAATGCTGATTCGAAGTTCAAAACTATGATATTTAAACAGTTGCAACCTATGTGACACTCCAAAGTAAATCACTAATTTATTTTAAACATTTCGATTTTAGTGGCTTTAAATCCCATTTCACTTAAGCTGCTGACATCCACAGCTCAGCCAGTTTTGTTATAAACATTGCTTTAGGCTCTTCATCTTTCCAGATTTTGTATGCACACAAGACTACATTCTGCCAAATGTCTGCTGGTGTTCAGTGAGATTTTTGAATATCCTGCAATGTTCAAAATGGGCATTTTTAGCTTGCATCTCAGAGAAACAAATGTGATTTCAAAGCGCTTTTTTAGCTAACCGGCACTGCTGTTTTTCCTTTGGCACCACGTTTTACTCATGGCGCTTCTGGCCCATTACGCTCGCACTGGTGGGTGGCAGGTCAGACGACCATTTTGGTGTGCGCAAAACTGTGCGGTTTTCCTGGATTCTGGCGCAAATGTGGGCTTTTCGGCCATCTTGGATTTTCTAAGCCCACAGCACCAAATGTTGTAGCATAATAGTCAAACGTGGGTCAAGACACCTGACAAAATGTACATAAAATACAGGTTAGGGGCAATTGTTTTTAACAGTCTTTGGCACCACCAGTCCAGACATCTACTCGACTTACAGTGGCCCAAGAACAGTTCCTTTGAATGAGCAATTATCCAACATTTGGAGTCAGTTTTATTTTATTATATATATGATGAATGCTTACAGTAGCTTTGCTCTGCATGCCTCCTCTATGGGGGTGGACTATCCCCATCAACAAACCTCTAATATGCTATGGGACAAGATGAGATTGGGCAGTTGAATCTCAGAGGCCAAGGGTTTTATTCTCCGTTTAGTTTTGACTCAGCCATTTGGCTGGAGTCGGCCTGCCACTCTCTGGCTCTCCAAGGGTGAACATTAGTATACACCTCATGTGACAGAATGTCATTTGTGAGTGGGCCATCATGAGCTTTTAAAAAAAATGTTGCTACGCAAATAAGGGTTGTTTACTCTCTCAGAAATAGGGCTCTGCTAGACATGCCCAACTTTTATAATGCTTCAGTCTGAAAGGTATAGTGCTCGACATTCATCACTAGCGGGGGCATGACCAAACCTACATACCTTTCTATTGCCTAAAATACACACACACATTGTAACTCCTGCGACAAATCTCCCATACCTGGGACTTCGGTCCCCCCAGGCCGTTCATCCTGCAGCAGTTTGAGGCCATACCAATGGGGAAATTGTGCTTTACAAATGCCAAATTACATTACATGCATACTGTGCTGGGCCCTGTCTACTAACACACAAGCAGTTGCATTGTGTCTTCAAAGCATGGCAGCCACAGAGTAAGATGTGCCTCACTAAAACAGCATGCTAGAATCAAAATTAATTCCAACAGCCATGGGCTACTTTTAAAAGTACATGTTTCCAAATACCTTTAACTGCATCTCCTCTGTATGGTGGCAGTTCTTTGGTTACATATAAATGTAAGCTGTGTATGGTAAGATATAAAGACATATGGTAACATTTTATTTTAAGTATCGCACAGATACAACCTCTGTTTTTCTTGAAGGCAAAGTAGCAAACGCTCTTTTGGCTGCTAGCTAATCTTGCAGCCAAGCAGAGCCCAGAATTGATTACTTGAAGTTGCGGGCACTTTCATTTCTGATGCATTTTTTGCATCTCTTTGGATTGTGTGAGTACTGTATGTTGGACACAAATCAAAGCTTGTAAGTGTTTGGTTATTTGTCCACACACTGATTGACCATTTGTATAATTATTGGGCATTTCACAGGCACTGCTATTAGATGCCCAAAAAAGCCCAGACTGTTGCTATTACCAATGTTTGTTAGTTTCTTCTTTGTGCTTGTGTCACCTTGCATTTTATAGTGGAAATGATAAAAATTTCATGAAGGGGACCTGTAATAATTTTTTTTATAGGTAACAAGTCTCTTCTGTGCAGTTTACTTAATTTTTTAAATATGAACTCCATTGTGTTTTACAAATTTAGATTGATGTATGCCTTGATTTTGATGATTAGTTTTAATCTCATTATTAAATAGTGTTTTTAACTATTTTTTAAAGAAGCAATCACACTGAGCATTTTGCGCAATTTCATATGCATGTGCAGTACTGCTCTCTCTGATTGGACTGGCTGCCATGGTCATGTGACATTGACATGCATTAACCGTGGCACAGGGCCTAAATAAGCCTGTTAGTTCCCGTTCAGGCATGTACAGGTGTTTGTCCTGCCACGTTGTCCATCCCCGGTGTCAAGTTTTTATTCATATAGAATTTAGTCTGGTTGTCTCGGTGAGTTTTACCCTTTTACCACTTGATTCTTGTAACTACAATGTGCCTAAAATGACCAATTATTGCAATTGAACAATAGTAAGGTGTTTGTTACCACACCTTTGTTGCACAAAATACATATCACCTAAGTTGTCCCCAATCCTCAACCCCACTTGGGGATAATGCATGTATGCTTTTATGCCTTAACTGACCTCTCTGTCGTGCTTTTCAGCAGCTTAATAAAAAAGATGGGTAACCCCTACAACGCCAACAAGGGGGGAGAAATGAATAGCATTTATATAACAGTAGTCCTGCAGGCGGAATGTACCTTAATTTAACACATTATTGTTCGAATGGCCTCCATGACACGCAAGGAGGAAAAGCTCAATTGGACCCAAGACTTAAGAGGTATATGAAAAATTATACATTTTTATTTCATAAGTAAATAGATAAAACACATATTAAATCATTATGACCCATAATGCATATTGGGTCTTACTCAGTAAAATACCATACATACAAATCCACATGTTACTTTTGTGATAGCTCATAATGTGAACTCAAACTGTCCAGTATACTGAAAAGGATGTGGACTCAAGTTGGGCACACATTTATAATAGCCAATGCGCCCCACTCAATTTTACCAATATGTAATAAAGGATTATAGAGGCTCAGAGCACTATTAGAGCCTTAAAGGGGAACCCAACAGTGGGGTACACGTTCCACATAAACAGTTTGGAAGACATAACTCTGAACTTGAGTGAAGGGGATCACGCAAGCTGGGAGGACTAGTGTTCACAAGTGTGTTATGTGAAAAAGGGATTCTCCCTATACATAAATACTGGTCAGGCAATTATTGCATTGATAGTAATAAAGCAGAAGAAACACAATTCAAGAATGTGGGAATGCTGGATGACAAGTTCATTCGGACTATACATGTAAACAGTTCAAACAAGTCTTGCATTAGTACAAACTGGACAGTAAAGCACAGTTCAGTGACAAAAGTTCAGTGACGAGGGAGTGCTGTATGTCAACTACGCTAGACTAGGGACCAATACATTTGTCGTAGTGTAAAAGGTCATCCTAGCAATATTCATTACATAGCAACAGTAGTTTCAATGGGAACGTTCTTCTTACTGGGCTCCAGTTGACACCAGTCTTCATCAGAACAGTGCTATCCCTTGTATGTTGACCACGTCATACAAAGTAAATTAAAAATACATCAGAACATTACAATCAAGATTGGGCAAGCAGAAATTGTCAGCACTGTAGAAAGAAAAAAAAGAAAAAAAAAGCAGATAGCCACATTAAAAATTGGGTCCAAAGAGAAACTACACAGTCAAGCTTGCTCCGGTCACAATAGTGTACAGGAGCATAGGTATAGAAAGGGAGAATAATCATAATTAGTACCATATTCTCAACCAATGAACGGCTGAAGTAAACGTTATATGATTGCTTCTAGTAACGTGTCAGCCCAAAGCTGTACAGACCCTAATGTGGTAGGTCTGTGGAGACACAAAGCCAGGCCATTTTCTCAATTGGGAACCAAGTCCCCTGTTTGCCGGTAATAAAGTGAGCTGGCCAGAAGCACTCTATTGGCCTAAACATAAGGCTGAGAAAGGCCTTGAATTAAAAGTACTCGGGAAATCACCAGTTGTGAGTACTCGAAATCACCCTCCTGTAGCTCACTGGGGGCCGTCTTGGGTGGATACATCCTCTTAATGGAAGGTGTAGTCCTCCGGAGTAATAGTCTGATGGATGCCGTCACGCTGCATGGGTTTGCAAACCTAAGTATCAGAGGACGGATCAGTAACCCATTTGGGCACTGACCTTCATAAGTACATGATATTTTGTGCACAACAAGGCACTCGTCTTTCAAAACAGGCATGCTGGTAATAGTAAAGCTGAATAGACTCTCAAGTTGGAAGCAACAGCACCATGCTCTGTTGCGGTGAATGTGTGATATAATCAATTCAACTGTGCTCATTTGTTAAAATAAACACGTTGCAGGTTCGTGCATTCTATCAGCCTCAGAACTATGAATTTTTAGTGAATTCACATGTTCCCTCAGTGCCCCGGCTGAGACTTATAATTTATGATAGATGTTTTGCAACTTGCACCATCTAAAGTCTCTGATATGGACTGCTAATCAGCTATATTATAGCTAGTCCATGCACGTAAAAAGCATCTAAACTCTAACCCTTGCTTTCTCTTACTGCAGTGTTCTGATGGGCCGTCTCCTACTGGGAACGCGTACCGAGCTTCCAGGGACGCCTTGCCCGGTCGCAACCAAGCATTTTATACACAGCTGGTTGAAAGCGCGACTAAAGCAGCGTGACGTATCACGTGTAGTTTTACTGGTATACTAGACCGTTAAACGAGGTAAAAGAGAATAACGATCGTCCCATTCAGAATCTGCCTACTAATGAAAATAGAAGTGGGGCAGCATAGTATATCGCATATTTTCCTGCCAGTAGATTAACCCTCTGACAAAATAAAGAACAGTAGCCTTGTAGCCGTTCGGTAGATGTATACTACAAGTCAATCACCTGCATGGATAAATATCCATATACAGGAATAAATTGACCAATTGAAACAGAGCCACATATTCTAAACTAAGCCTACAGCTATGTAAGGTAGACTCTATAAAGAATATCAAGCATGATTAGGGGATCGGTATAAAGAGAAGACACATACCAAGGATGAATCGGGTCTTAGGATAGTGCCAAAAGAATCATTGTTGCTGTGGAATGTCACTAGAAAAACCACCAAGACATTAGACAATCAGCCTCTGTTGAAAGGCATCGATCTATACTCAATCCGAAGACCACATGCAGTCCATGGCGACACGGCACAGTGAAACATGCTGGCAAGCCTTGCTCAGACTAGTTCAATTATCATCAAGGAAATTAGACCGTAATGGCTGCATTCGCTTGTACCTTTCAAAGTTACAGTCGACAAGTTACAGAAAGAGATGGCCATGCATAGAACATCCCTCCTATGCCCACCTCCAGGCAATTTTACTGATGTGCACTTAACATTACCATAGGGTCAATGACAAGTGTTTACTGTTCCTTACACAATTTATGCATCAGCGCCAACTCGGCATGCACGCGACACTGAGAACCTTAGATTACCTTGCCAGAAGTATAGCATCTTGAGGCTCCTGCGACCCATGTGTCCTTTGACATCGGCCGCATTTCTGGATTGTATACCCCTGAGAATGGGGCTGCTAATTGCCCACTCAAAGATGGCGGCCGTTGGCGCTTGCGCGCATGCACGATATTGCCATGGCAACCTACATACACAAGATTCAGACAGCCCCGCGCCTTTGCGTCGGATGGCTGATTTCTCTCATACACAGCGAGGTAAGTACTCGCCCGACGGATTTCTTGTAGATTTAGCCATCACTGTGAAGGTGTTTTATGAGTTTTTGCACTCATGCATATGTTCGAGTGTTATGAGACGTACGTGTTGTTCAGAAGCGTTAGTGTCCAGCGCTGTAATGGGAAGTCGTGTTGCTTCCCGTTAGTATTAACATAACGCCACAATGCCTTAGTTTATAATGCGGATGAGACCGCCTATTTGGGGTGCCTGGCACTCCGGGTTGGAAGCCCCATTAAACGTTTGGTTGAGTCACACAGTGTGCTCCTTACCTTCCCCCATGGGATAGTTTATTTTGAGCTTTGAGCAGCTCTGAGTCCATTATGGTGTGCCATTTGCACATGAGATTGACTGAGAGGCCTTAGGGGCCTCATATTTCTTGACAGTGAGGTTTCTCCATTTTTAATTTACATACTCCATCCTTCCTTCCCGACAGGGTATCAGGTCCCCTAGAGTTCGACACCTACCTGCAGCCGGATCCAGTGATGCACTGTGGTCCTGCGAGTTTGATCCTACTAACAGACAACTACTGTTGATGGACTACGAGGTTAGTGATCCTCCCCATACTACTGGTGATTTAGTTGTGGTAAAAACTCCAAACTCTTAGTGATTGTGTTTTCTGTTATCTTCTAGAGATCTGAATTGTGATATACTTTGAAGAATTGGAACAAATAGCCACTATAGCCCTGAGGATGGATTCTGTAGTAATCCGAAATGCGTTGGCAATTGATTGAACTCAATAGTGCTGTTTGGAATGGCCTTAATAGACTTTGATTTTTTTACCAAAAAATGTTGTAGTGTGAATGTTGTACACACTAGTCATTCTAAATTCTTTTGAGGATGCCTGTCCAGCTTTTTTGAAAATTCGCAAGCAGCGACTATTTGTTTTGAGTTATTTTGGACAGTGGGTTATAGAGACTCTTGTAATAAGTGCGGAGTACCGTTTGGACTTACTACTGTACTCCTCTTGTTATACTTTTATGTATTATTAAAACATCCGCTTGTTACATCTGTACATTCTTGTTTAAAAGTAATTTTAGCTACAACACTGGCTCAATTGCCAGATCCTTAAATTCTACCATGGAAGCATACCCACTCTCCTCTTGAGAGTTACATGTATTAAGTGTTTGTGAAATACTTGTTCCTTAAAACAAATTTATTAGGTCTTTGCCTATACTCCCCTGTACATCCCACCGCTGGGATTGCAGGGCAGATAGTCTTTTGACTGATATCACGGATATTATCCCACTTGGAGTGCATGTGGGGCTACCATGTGGTGACATACGGTTTTGTTTCTCTCATGCATAGAACAAGGACACAACCTATGTATAGAAAATAAGCATGCATGCATTTAATAAGTAATCAGCCCAGGATCCATTCTTCTTGGAGGTTTAGTCCAACTAGAAAACTCTGAGTGTTTTCTAGTTGTGAGTGTTATAAATCCACGATTGTTCACGGGTGGAGAGACTTGCCAGCGTTATTCAATGTGCCGTGTTGCCATGGACTGCATGTATCACAAGTCTCTCCCCTTCTCAGATGTCTTTCCTGTTTGCTTGCGACCTTCTTTTGTGACTTCCTCCGCACGATTAATATAAGCCTGTGCGCGGGGCTTTGGATTCCAGCATACTTCGTTCAGACTGTCCAGGACGGAACCAAGAAGGAACAATGTCCACGTGTGGAGGCACGGATCCCATGGCTCAAGCGCGGGCGAAAATCCAGGAAAGTTTGGTAAGTTTGAGGGATGAAAGGAAAAGGAGGAGGAATGAAGGAACTGGGAATAGGGAGATCAGGAAAATAGCCCCGAGCGAACTCCAGCAGTACACGTCCAGCTAGGGCGAGCAGTTGCGTTGAGACGCACAGAGCCGCGGGGTGTGTCTGTTTGAGCATGTAGAGCATGTAATGCAGAGACTGGCAAGCAGCATTTTGCATCAAGCGGCCATGTTGGAAGGATCACTGAGTTCAATCCCCTATGTGTCAGGGACCACAAAGTCCAGAAGGGATGCAGACGGCGGTTCATGACAGTATGCCTCCTCTGAAGTCCAGCTCCTCCGGGTTTGCCCGGATGTATAAGATGGTATCTTCGAATCAGCCTGGGAGCATTCATGTTTGACACGGGTTCCCAGGCGTGCTCACTGGGAGGGTACCCTTTCCATTCGACCAAATATTATAGTTGACCACGTCGGTATCTAGAGTCACAGATTCTGGAAACCTCATATTCGAGTTGGTCATTGATAATCACTGGGGTAGATCTTGGAGCAGTTTGAGAGGGTGAACATATGGTTTCAATAGAGATGTGTGGAATACAGGATGGATCCTTTTCCATGATTCTGGTAGCCGAAGTCGAAAGGCCACAGGATTGACGATTTCTTTTATAGACAAGGGCCCGTAATAACTGGGAGCCAGTTTATTTGTTCGCAGATGTCGAGGAAAGAGTTTCGAGGATAACCAGACTTTATCGCCTACTGAGTAAGAAGGCCCAGATCTTCTTTTGGAGTCGGCATGATGTGTAACGTCTTTTTGGGCCTTTTCTAAGTGTTCCTTTGCTTCTTTGTGTACATTAATAAGGGTTTCAATCCAGGAATCAACCATAGGAACTGGGGTAGGGTGTGGGAGAATGGAAGGTAAAACTGAAGGATGAAATCCTTGACTACAGAAGAAAAGTGTTGATAGCTGAATGATCCGAATTATTGTAAGCAAATTTGGCCACAGGTATTAAGAGCGACCAATCATCCTGGACCTTGGTGGCAAAGCAACGAAGATACTGTTCCACAGTTTGGTTTACACGTTCAGTGGCTCCATTGGTCTGTGGGTGATCACCTGAGGACAAGGCACGTTGGATTCCCAGTATACGACATAATTGTTTCCAGAACTGGGATATGTATTGGGGTCCTCGTTCAGAAATGATCTTGGAGGGTAGCCCATGAAGCCGGAATATGTGTTCCAGGAAGATTCCGGCGAGTTCAGATGAGGATGGCAGTTTGTATAAAGGTGTAAAATGAGCCATATGAGTTAACAAAGCAATGGTAAACATGATTGTTGTGTATGCCCTGGAAGATGGTAGTTCCACAATAAAATCTGTGGCAATGAATTCCCAGGGTCTTGTTGGTATTGCTGGTTGAAGCAGTAGACCTGCCGGTTTCTTATTATCATGTTTGTTTTGAGTGCAGACTGCACATGCCTGGATATGGATCCGGACATCCTCTTTCATCCTCGGCCATCAAAATTGTCTTTGTATTGAACAGAGGGTGTTGGTGATGCCACGTTGTCCTGAATGAAAAGTATCATGACATAGGCTTGTGATCTTTTGCCGCAATCCAGGAGTGGGGATGACCAAGCGATTGTCCGTGAACAGATATCCGTCCCTTGTCTTGAGTTTCCATCAATTGTTTCTCTTAAACTCCTTCCAGGTTTCAGAGGACTGAGTTTGAAGTCGAATATCCTCCAAGAGGGTGATTGCTTGGGCAAAAAATATTGTGTGGGGAAACATCTTAGGAAAAGTCCGATCTTCAAGGGTTTCGTAATCAGGACGTCTGGATAAGGCATCGGCTATTATGTTGTGTGTTCCAGGGACATGATGGATTTGAAAATGATATTGAGCAAAAAAGAAGGCCCAACGGGCTTGACGACTGTTTCTACATTCTAGGGATTGCAGGACTTGAAGATTCCGATGGTCTGTGCGGACCTGTACTGGGTGTTTGGCTCCCAGGAGAAGATGACGCCAATCAGTGAAGGCTTGGCGGATGGCTAGCAGTTCCTTTTCCAGGACGGAATAATGAGTTTCACTGGGAGTCAAGGTGCGAGAAAGATAGGCGATGGGGTGTCCTAACTTATCATCAAGTTCCTGTTTTAGGACTACCCCAATGGCGTAGTTGGAGGCATCAGTTTCCACAAGAAAAGGGCGCTCAATGTCGGGTTCAGCTAGGATGGGAGCTTGTGTAAACTCTGTTGGGTGTCTGGACCCATGTTCAAGTTCTTATGTTGCAACATTTGGTGCTGTGGGCTTAGAAAATCCAAGATGGCGGAAAAGCCCACATTTGTGCCAGAATCCAGGAGAACCGTGCAGTTTTGCGCACACCAAAATGGTCCACTGACCTGCCACCCACCAGTGCAAAGAAAGATGGTTCTGTTAAAAATCTGTTTTTATTAATGTGAAAAATTGCTAAGATCATGGGCCCGAAACCACCAAACAAAAAACCGACTCTGGTTGAGTGTTCTACTTTACTCTACTGCAGATCCACATCAATGCCATGTCAAGCAAGGATCATATACTATCAAGTAAAATCCTTTCTTTTTTAAATGTATTAATTCAAGACATCTCTCAAAAATAAGTCTAGTACCGGCATTGGACACTAACCAGCGCTAGCGATCTAAACTCTGATAGGAGAACTGTATTTCAGGAGTTGCAAAAGGATCCAGAGCTAGCTGAGACTTCAAAGGCTTGCGGATTAATGAAAATTCTTAACACCTGCTTTCCCAGAGGGCAGTCTGATTCAATTAACAGTTCAGAGACCCACACAACAGCCCAGGATATCACATGGCCCTGTTGATTGAGAGGGAGGAGTTTCCCCTGCAGCCTGCAGGACACAACACAATAGACCCTTTCAATTTAATAGAAATGCAGATTAGGGTGTAACTGTCCACAGCTGCCCTGCCAGGAAGGATAGGCCTGTGATCTCTGACTCACCAAGTTCTGGGGGGCGGGCCAGACTGGTATGTGAATTCAATTAAGGGAAAATGTATGTTTGATTAAATTGCTTATAAAATCTTGTATTAAGCTCACAGAAATGTACAACTTGGGGGTCCTTAATATGGAAAATGCCCTCACGAATTGAGACCAAACTCCACTGTGTGCGGTGTTCTGGGACCGAACCCCGCTATTTATTAATATTGCAGACACTGTGTTTAGGATAGAGACAGTCATTTCCAGTAATATGCTCAGGGAAGGGGTGCAGGCCTGTGTAAATTTTGAGGAAAAACCAATATGGTGAAAGTCACTAAAAAGCACAAAATGTTGCCATTTTTGAACCCAGGCTCTTAGGGGGATCAGAGTTGGGCAAGAGTGTATCTTAAATTAATCTGTGATATGTGTATGTAATTTCAACGACGTGTGTACCTGGGAAACCTGTTAGTCATGAAAAATGCATTTTCTAAGTAAAAGCAAAGGGGCGTTTCTTCAATAGACTGTAAAATGATGACTCACTCTGACACACTATCCCTTCTCAAATCAGGTCACAGAGAATCCTTGACCTATCAAATCATGAGAGGGTTTGGCATGCAGAATGAGCCGACCCACCCACTTCAAAACACATAAAAAGAGACCGCTTTGGACAGGCAAGACACTCACTTTCCATTTTCTTGCGAAGCAGGCCTCAAAATCTTTTGCAAATTATTCAAACTGCTGGGCGAGCTGTTTGATTCTGGCTAGAACCTTGGGCCAGAACCATATCCAGACCCAGAAGGCAGTGCTGTATCCAGAATCCACTTGATCCAGACCAGCAGAACCAGAGACCCAGACCAGACCGCAGTGCCGCTAGCAGAACCAGACCAGATCGCTGTGAGCAGAACCAATACCAGAAACTGCCCGGAGTCCAGTCCTAACATGACCGGACCCTGACGGCCTATTTCAAATTCATAGTGTGAGTACTCAGCTAGAACTGTGCCAGAACCAATCTCTTAGTCTAAAATAATCTGAATCAAAACATTTGAACCTGTCCAGAACTGCATCATAGGAATCGTGTGTTCATTCTGTCATTTCAAAGCTGTAAAAGTGTCATTTTGTCATTCTGCAGTTTACTTTAATTTCGAAAAAATATCTGCACTAAATTGTTCGTATCTTTTGAATCGTAGGTGCTAGTAACGAGATTTCATTTTAAAGCTAAGATTCTAAGCTTTCCAACAAGCCTAGAACCGACTTTCTATTCCTTATAGTTATTCCGTAATTGCGCTCTACGCATTCGGAAAAATTGCAGCGAATTGAAAAATTAGCTCCTGTCAAAATAGCCGCTTTTGCTTGAACTGCTAAAATTCGTTTTCAACCTGCTAATCCCTCATTGAGCATCGCAAGTGTGACTTGAACTAATCTTAAATAGCTATCACCTAACCTGAACCTCCTATAGGGAATTAAAAGCATTTTTAGCATATTTTACTTCATTGCCACCACATTTAAAAGGATTTGCCTGCTTTAAAATCATACCTGTTTTCCTCTAAGTTCGCTGGGGGGAACTGGAACTTTGCATTGCATTTTGTTTGTATTCCTGAAAATTGTGTGCTCTACTTCCATCTCCTTATATCACACAGGGGGGGAGTGAATTGCCACCATGGGAAAAGGGAACATATTATCTCTTGTGAAACCCTATCAGATTATTTCTGTACGGCATTCTTTCCATCATTGTTTTTCCTTGAAACCATAAAAGCATTCTCAGTTACCTTTTCCTTCCTCTACCAACTCCTAAGTAATTAAATAAGCATACAATTGTAATATTATCCATTGTTTATCACTGTCATATTCTTATGTATGATATCAAATATTAATTTATTATAAAAGTGTGATATATATATATTGTTTAATTTTTCCAATAAATCTTTTAAATTGCAAAACACACCTACTTCTTGGCTCAGTGAGGTCAGGGGGATTCAAAGAGAGGGGCGTTATATAAGGGTTTATCATCCAGAGTATAACTTGTCATAAAAATATATAACTAAGTGCTTCCCTTGGGTGTCCCAGATGAGGCACTGACTTAATAGGATTGCTGAATTGAGGTCACTTAACAGATTGGGGGCTCGTCCGGGATTCCGGATTAGATATGTCACTGTGCAGATTAATACGGTGTGTTAACTGACAGGATACATATTCCTGTTCGATCACCACGCCGTGTTACACTGTAAAAACACCCCTCAAAGGAACGCTCTAAGGAAACGGTCTGTTTTGCAAAATAAAATACAAACTTCTGTAAGTCAGGAAGGAAATCAATTTCCAGAATGACGACCTTGGTAGATATCAAAATAGCCAGAGAACACCCCTTACATAAGCTATTTGTGAGAGGTGAGTGGGCTCATCAGGACCAGGCGGTCTGGTTGCAGGCAATCGCACCCCAGATTTACTGAAACAGGGTCAGACATATGGAGAGATCAGGGTCCATTACAGAGTGAACTATATATGGCCCCTAAGGCCAAGGGTGAGCACAACAAGATGGCCAGGATAGTGGCATATTTATATTTATATATGGGAGCCATACAGGACAAATGTGCTGAAGGCCAAGATCTGGCAAATAGGCAACTGATGGCAATAGAAAAGGCCTAATCTGACCTGGTCTCTTCCGAGCAGAGGCTGCAGAGGAGCCAGGAGTCAGAAAATGATAGTAGGCAGTATATCATTAAAATAAAAGAGGATATGGGTATCCTGCAACGGGAAAAGTCTGACCAGGATAACAGATTTCTGGCCTTGCAGAAGGAGTACCAAGAAGGTTTGGACGCCCTACTGCAGAGCCAGAAAAAGCTGGAGCAACACTGGACTTCAATAGGGCATGCGCAGAGCAGGTAGTCACCCTGCAAAGCCACCTAGATAGTGAGAAGACAGAGAGCAACAAACTGATTCTGAAAGACCTGGATACCCAGACAGAATTTGAAGAAGAGCGCCAGAAAGCTGGGGCCCTTAAAAGGCAGAGGGATGACCTGGCGGCACTGATGCAGGTTCTTAGTCAGCAAAGGGACGCCTTAGGCCAGGAAGTCTGCCAATTAAAAGAAAAAATTGAAGAAAATCACCTGGCCCTCCAGGGACTGGGTGACCTCCAAAAAGAGTATAAGAACTTGTTAGAGCACACCAGGATGGTGGAAGATGCTCTGGCAAGAAAGGAGCAGGCCAGTAGGGATGGGACTCAGGAGGTAACCCTCCTGCAGCAAAGACTGGCCCAGTACTCCAGGACCAACCAGGAGGCACAGAGAGAAAATGAGGCTCTCTGTCAGCACAATGATAGGCTCCAGCAACAGGTAGCCATGCATGAGAGACTGATAGAGTCTAGTAAGGCCTTAACTGAGGAACTGAAAGCACAGGCTCTTGCATGGCAACAGGGAGCAGGGGCTAATAGAGATGAGGTTCGCTGGGAAAGGGAAACACCTGAGCATAACCTCAGGAGACTTATTACCAGAGGCCTTCATCTCTCCCAGTCCTTGGACTCTGCCATACCCATTTCCCATGGCGCACATGAGCCCAGGGCCATGGGGATGGCAGATTACCATCCAGCCAAAAGTATGGGGCTCATAGGCCAGTACCACCCAGGAATGGATGGGCGGGCATCCGGGTATGGGCACCTAAATACAGTGCAATTCAGTGGGGAACCCCAGGAGAGTAGGCCCACCAAGGGCATCCTGAAAACCTCAGAACAGTTAGGTCAGTGGGGGGGGTACCCATCAAATCCTGGCAGCAAGGAGGAATCTGAAGACTCCTCTGAACGTCACAGGACACAGGAGACCAGGTCCCCACATTCTGCCAGCCATTCCCAGGTTCGAAGAATCCAGGAAAACCTGGAAGATCAGACGGGCACCTCTGGGAGTAGTGCTTCTGAGTCAGAGGATGAATGGACCAGGGTTACCCGAACCAAAAAGGTCAATAAGGCAAAAAGGGCCTTGCTTAAGGACCCCTTAAAACAGATTAAGGCAATAAGGAGTGTCATCACCCCTTATCACAAGAACGCCAAGTATTCTGTTTGGGAACACTTGGAGCTTTATGAGCAAATGATGGAGACTTTCCATTTGAAAGACAGCAGTAGCTGCATTCAGTATGTCAAATGGACATTCTCCCCAGAATACTCCAGTTTCTTTGCGGGGCTGCAGGACCAAAATCATTCAAGATGGTCCAGCTACAGGGCGGCCATCTTGAAACATTTTTCTGTTTACAGAAATCCCCAAGAGGCTCGCAAGGCAGCCTACAATTTGCAATGTGGGGAGGATCAGGCCCCACAAGAATTTGTGCAGGAATTGAAGCGTGCCTTTGCGCAGACTACCAGAAGAGTGCGCACAGACAGTAAAGAGTTTGTAAATACGTTTTTCCATGCCTTGCCCAAATACATCATGACCCAGCTAGTGAGAGATTTTCATGAGAAAATGTCACTAGACTGGGTCATTGAACAGGCCACCCGGATCTATGAGGTGCAGAAGCCCATAGAAAAAAAAATAACGCTGAGAAAAGCCCCAAATTGACCAGCACCCCTGCTGCTGCCAAAGTGGAAGAGGTAAAGGTTGCCCCCATTTAAGATTTGGAGATGGGGGGTGCTAAAAACCTGCCTGCACCAAATAATTCTCAGCCCAGAAGGCCCTCGGGCCAGTCACAGACAGGGAGTCAAGGAGGTAGTCCCACAAATGGGGTCCCTCGCTCCCCTGACTATGTAAATCCCCGCTACAAGGGAAACAGACACATCCTGGGGTATGTGTGGACTCCTCCAGCCGAAGGGGGGATCCAACCAGGCACCCAACCCAGGGAATCTCCCTCCTAAGTTCCTACAGGAAGGCAGAATTTCACCAAACCCTGGGCAGAACTTTTTTCCCAGGTATCCACCCAAATTCCAGCCCCAAAATCATCCATCCTTCTTTCCCCAATTCCCTGAGCCCAGACAACCTAATCCGGGAGAGGGGAGGCCAAGGGTGGAGGGGTACCCAAATCTGCCCAACCCGGGGTACTACCAGAGAAGCGATAGCTACCCTTCCCGGGATCAGCCCAGGGGTGAAAATAGAACCCGTATCAGCCTGAGCGGGTTTCACAGTTAGAGCGCGAGGTCCAAAATATGGCACGGGATCTAGGTCACATACTGAGAGCTCAACAGAACCCTCAGATGAGCATGCCGGCGCAGAATGCCCCAAACTCTGGGCCTGGTGCTCCAGAACAATGGCGGGGGCAGCACCCCAATAACCCACCTGTTCCCAGGGAGGAGGCACAAGGGGAAGCGGGGTGTAAAGCCTTGGAGGAAGCTTCCTTCCCCACTTGTAAACAGCCCCTGGAAACCCAGGAACCGGAAACAAAATCTCCTACCCCTGAAAGTCTGCCACCCAAGGAGCAGAGAGGAGGTAGGAGAAACAAAGGACCCAAACAGACCCATTTTATGGAGGAGGTACATGTCTTCCAATGTGAGGGAGAGGGATCCTCAGAGGATCCTAGGAAAAGGATCTTCTCCTTCAGAGATGGGAAAACTCCTCCCAAGGAAAAATGGGTCTCAAGGGATTCCAACCCAGACTGGGTAGATGTGGGGATTGAGCTGTCGCCGCCCATCATTCTATCCCAGAACCAACAATACCGAAAACCCCTGGTTCAAACCCATCCTGGTGACTGCCTCCAAAAAGGGGGGGCGGCCCAGAACCGGAACCAGGGGAACCCAGAACTGTATCCTTATCCGATTGCCAACTCTTTCTTTCAGATTCCCAAAACTCCCTGCCGAACTCTGCCCAAATCTCTTCTCTCTCAATGTCCAAAACCAGAAAATTAGCCCAACAGTTGTCCAAAAATGTGCATTATGTGTGCCCCCTTGAGGAGAAGGAGGAAAGATACTATGCCCCGGTACAAGTAACGGGACAGGGTACAATTTTGGCACTGGTGGACACGGGATCCCAAGCTACCCTTCTGTCCAAAAGGGCCTTTGATGAACTAAATGCAGGAAGGGGGGAGAATTACCAAATTCCTCTCACCTCTCTTCCTGGACAACTTCAGAACTTTGACGGGAAGGAAATTCCCGTCAAGGGGACTGCAGATTTGGACATCAAAATTGGGTGACACAAGGTGAAACAACCGGTCATAGTAGTGACTCCAGAGGGCACACCTTGTTTACTATGGAATGACCTCCTGAGAAGGTTGTCACCCCTAATAGATTGCGTAAACTAGGTCCTCTGGACCCAGACTAGCCAACCAATAAAATTGAAACAGAGTGTCAACCATGTTAGTTTAAACGGCACATGCCACATGGTTGAACAAAAATCTGACCAAGTAGAATTTCACTTCCAGAATAACCAAATTCCAGACATGACAGTAATAGCAGTAGGACAACAGACTGGTGATGGGGGGTCCTCTCTATTTCTGAAAATCAAACTTCCTTCCAGTTTAAGATGGTATTCCACACTGGAAGGAAACACTCTGAAATTCTTTACTAATCCACAATCAGACATTCCCACTCCGATAGTCCAGAAAGATGTGAAATCAGCTCAGAGCCTGGCTGATATTCAGCAAATTGGAGAGCAGTTGTTCATCCCCGGTAAGTTAAATGAAGGGAAGGACTGTGTTCTCGCCCGAGTGTGTGTGAACAACGTTAAGAGCTTCATCAGCGAAGCCATGTTCCGCCAACTCCCAAAAGATCCAGCCATTCCCACATTCAAACTGATAGACAAATGGGAAATGGACTTGGAAGCACCCAATTCCAAACATCTCCTGCCAAGCAGGTGTATGCTCAAAATCTCCATTGGCAACAAGAGCATAGTCCATAATTGTTGGGTCGTGCGAGATGTCACTGCCGCCTTTTACTTAGGCAGTGACATTCCCAATCGCTTTGCCATTAGTTTGGACCTAATAAACTTCAAAGCTTGGTCCTGATTAGCGGATAATCCCATGGGCTTTGATGATCCAGAAAAAAGCATTTAGGTTAGCTCAATTGCTACCTTATGCAGTTGAAATTCAGATTAAAGAGGAATTCACCATCCCAGAAAGGACCCGACAATACTCCCTGGAAGTGAAAGTTAAAAGAGGACAAAAATTGAAAAACCCTGATGCTTATATTCATCTAAATGCTTCTCTCCATCAGCAAGGGTTGGGGGTAAACCCAACACCATTAGTCAACATAGAACATGACATCATTCCAAAAGAGGTGGATAACAGCGACTTAAAGAGTATCACTCTAGCCGCAGGCACCATTATTGGAATGGCGGTTGATGACCAACATTTCTCCATTGATTTAGGAAATGAACTGTCAGGACCAATCCCCAAGGACTGTTTTGACAGTGATAGTGATGACAATACAACACCAGACAGGATCTTTACCCGGCATGGGGGGAACTTCCTGGTGTACACTTCCTGCCCTTATGGTAAGGAAGATGTGACTTGTGACTTCAGGAGGGATGAGGTGATTTTCCAGGTCCATGAGGGCTGCCTTTCCCACCTGAAGCCTCCAGTCCAAATCAGCACTCTGACCAGGGACTTCTCCACCCAGCTGGAGGAGGCTGCTGAGATAGCAAAACCAGAAGTCTTTCCATGCTTCAGGCAGATGGTGGAAGAGAGAGTCAACCTAGGTGATGCCTGCGTGACTCTGGAACAGAAGCAAAAGTTGAAACAAGTTTTCTTGGATTTCCAAGATCTTTTTGTGGTAGACTCATATGACTGTGGTCGCACCGACATCCACACAACAACAATTCCCACGGACCCTGGCATGACTCCAGTGTTTGTGAAGCAATATCACTTTCCTCTCGCATCCATGGAATCCCTTACTGAAATAATTAAGAATCTTGAGTCCTGGGGAATAATCCATCCAGTCCACAGCACCTTCAATAATCCGGTGCTGGGAATATTGAAGCCAAACGGCCAGTGGAGACTCTGCGCCGACCTTAGGGAGCTCATCAAACGGGTCCATACTTCCCGATGGCCTCTGCCCTACATTGACAAAGGGCTGGCCCAGATTCAGGGGTCACAGGTATTCACTGCAATAGACCTGACCAATGGATACTGGACCGTGCCTGTCAGTAGGGAGGACCAATACAAACCGTCTTTTACCTTTGGGGGCCAGCAGTACACGTGGACCCGAACTCCCTTCGGATACCTCAACTCCGGTAATGAACTCAACATTTTCCTACATAAGTCCATGCCCGACCTGGGTGCGAGGGGTAACCTGGCTTATGTAGATGATGTCCTCATCATCTGTGGAAGAACACATAGTGGAGATCTGTTATGTTCTGACAAAGTTGAGGGCTGCCGGAGCAAATCATTCCTTTTAGAAAGCACAGTGGTGTAGAACCTATGTTAATTTCTTGGGGTATGAGATTACTCCTCAGGGTCTCTGTCCCCAAGAAAAGAAAGTGGAAGCATTTCAGAAACTGAAAGACCCCACAACTCTGCGGGAACTAAGTAGCCTCCTTGGACGTACTAATTACAGCAGAAAGTTCATTGAGGGCTACGCAGAGATCACCAGACTGTGAAAACAGAAAAATAATATGAGGCCGGGAAGCCCAAAAGGAAACACACCAACACAGGTTACAAAGAAACATACAAGTACTTTATTTCAAGTTACAACAGTTACCAAGTGAAACAAACGGATAGCTATTCGGCTCTCAGTATAACATAACGAACTTCAACGAGGGTTCGATGTGTTCAGTGAGAGACCGCACATTGGAATACCCGGGCCATTTATACAATTTGTCCAGCCCTTGGCCAACCCTCTTGCGGGTTAACCATTCTGCGAAATACAATACTGGTTTTAGGGTTCCTTGCCAGGTCAACCTTTAATATATGCATTTTGATTCGTTTCGCTGATATAAGTAGTACATTTACATATGGGTCAACAGTAGGACAAGGTCTCTGTTCGCGACCCTGACAAGTGGCCTGCAGGCATATTAATTATTCAGCTGTACAGAGGTCACAACGACCAGAATCTTATTCGGAATGTCATTTGGCCTCCATTTTGATGTTCAGGGTGACTTCTGCATAACAAGAGAACCTAAAATGGAAGCTTAATCCAAGATGGCGGCTTACATTGATTTCTCTGAGGTCAAGACCTTGCCGTGGAGTTTGTTCATGCATGATGTTTAGACAACTTGGCGTAGGCCAATATACATACAACTATTACAATAGGAGGCACAATATTATTTCTATTCCGAAAACCCTCCTTTTGGCCCATGCCAAGTGTTAATACCATTTCTAATGTCTTTGTAAATAACTCCATGAATTGTCGTCCATACATCCTGAATCATTATCTGTAATATCTATAGCCATTAGGTTGTTCACCAGAACCTCTTGCAACACGAATTCTTTAGATGCTGTATCTGGGGCATACACTTTATGTCCTATCGTGCTCACCGCCTGAGCGCAACATCCCCCTAGCATTACAAATATACTAGGTAGACATTGGATACAGCAACAAAGGAATAGCAGAATTCCCAAAATAACCAGTATGACAGAAAGCACCTTCCAACCCCAGGATCGTAAGGAGTCCCAGAACCAAGCACTAATACTCCAATCTCCCACAGGAACATGCACTTCTGAACTACGGACATGCAAGTTCTGTATTGCTTTGAAAATTGTCAGGGAGGAATCTGGTACGAAAACACAACAAGCGGACCCCACTAATTTACATACTCCGCCACGCTCTGTCAGAATGACATCTAATGCCATCCGGTTTTGGAGCGCTACCAATCTTATTGCTTTCTGTTCCAGTGTCATATTATAGAGTATATCCGTGGTCCTGTTGATGGTTCTCTCCAGTACTCTTGCTAGCCCCCTAATATTTTCAGAATTTGCTATTTGTCCCCAAAATGGCACAACTGATTTTGCTATATCTCCCAATATTTGCCCAGGGGTATCTCCATCCTCGTCCCGCCGTGGATGAGCCTTAGAAACTTCCAATATACTAGCTATAAATACCCCAGGTAACAGGATCCCTAAATAACAGGTTCCCTGCCAATCCTTGGGCAACCAGGGAAATGCTGTACTACCGCAAACGAAATAGACAGGCCCCCCCTACATACAAAGGCCTGTTCTCCCCAGTCAAATTTACAATGTTCACACAACCTTCAAAATCTCCCATTGACTGGGTGCCATTCCTTTGTACACAGAAGGGAACTGAATCGGGGCTATGGTTAATAGAGTAGGAAGGAGGCACGGCATCCTTATTGCCTATCGGAGCCATTTTAAAGGAAATTAGAGTTTGGAAAGGAAGAGACAGTTTATCAGATGGCCTAATAGAAGCAACATTAGGCTTACTTCTATTTGCAAAAATCAAGCATCCCAGGGGAGTCAATACACGTTTCTCAAAATCATTTAAATTAGTTCCATCAAGTTCCCTGAGATGTTATCATTCCAAAGGCCAAATAATAGTGCTCTAAGAGAGGCATAGCAAGCAGTTGTTAAAGGTAAAGGGTGAATATACCATCCTAGCCCCTTGTTCCCATGATGCAGTAAATGGGTGCAGATCCAGCAGTTACTCTTATTAAAAATGGCATGCGTTGAATTCATTATTATCATTAAAGTGTTATTATGATACTTTCGTCTATGCTGGGAGTCCCTAGGAGACAAAGTATGAAGGTGTACAGAGAGAGTCAGAGCAGTAGGCACAATTTTAATTGGCAAAAGAGGCTCTGGAGGATACATTTCTTCAAAGTACCAAAGTCCCACGGCAGTAACTATACAAATTCCAATTACTATCATCACAACACAGCAATACGTTTTCGGGGCCCAGGCACATTGTTCATTGTCCGAGTTGGTCACCCCCTTATTTACAAGTCCAATACGAGCAGTAGCGGTGGAGGTGGCAGGCATCGTAGTTTTTTCAATCGACGACCCCAATGTTCGTTGCTGGCGACACTACGGTCGCGCGACTTCTTAGTCCTTCCCCAACCCTAGCCAGCAGAATCCCTTTTTTTCCAAAATTTTCCTTGCAAAAAACTCTCAATGACTCTTTTTTTTTCCCCAGATGCACAGGCAAAACCCGTGCCGTAGTTCTATTTTCTTTGTCGAAGGTTGTTTCCTGGTGGTTCCCGGTACTGTTTGATCCGTAAATAAGGTAACGTCACTTCCTGAGGGAAGCAACGTATCAGAGGCGACGGAAGTCGCACAACTTGAAACAACTTTTTCTGGAAGTGACTTTTCCGAAGAGTGCGGAGACAAAATCGACGGTTCCCCAAGCTCCACGGGCTCAGAGAGATTCTCCGACACACTCACAGCGCTATTTGCTACTCCAGGATCTGAGATTGTAGCATCAGCAAGGGGTTCTGCTTCTTCTGTAACATGTGGCGTCGGGTGAGGAAGTTTCTTGACATGCGTCGCGTGGATCCAATGCTTCTTTCCAGCCACCCGCACTGCTGTCTGGGTGACCAACAGCTCCTGGTAGGGTCTCCGCCAGCAAGGTGCGAGGCAGGAAGACCTTTCGTAGGCCTTCAACAGGACCCAACTTCCAGGCTGAATATTGTGTCCTGGGCCCATAAACCGTACAGGTAAAGCTGATCGAACCTGATGATAAATGAAATACAGATTTTTAGTCAACTGGTTACAGTAGTCTGCAAGCAATATATTTTCAACATCTCTCAACGCTTTAGGCTTCGGAAGACCCCAAATATTAGCAGGCCTCCCCATCACTACCTCGAATGGAGAGAGCCCCGTCTTAGTTTGAGGTGTGGCACGCATGGCTAACAACACAATAGGTAAGGCGTCCGCCCATTTCAGTTTGGTGCCGGCACATGTTTTAGCAAGCTTATTCTTTAGGATACCGTTATGTCTCTCTACCAACCCAGCACTTTGAGGATGTCTAGCCGAATGAAATCGCTTTTCGATGTGTAATGCTGTGCATATCTGCAAGATTACTGCTGCAACAAAATGTGGACCGTTGTCCAACCAAATTACTCTTGGCAAACCAAATCGTGGGAAGAATTCCTTTACCATAGTCTTCGCAGTGGTCATGGCAGTAGCATCTTTAATGGGCAAAGCCTCAACCCATTTACTAAAGGCACAAATGATCACAAGGACGTATTTTAGATTGTTTCACCATTCCATCTCAATAAAATCAAAATGGATGACCTCGAAGGGGACAGAAGGAGGCCCAAAACTACCCCTTGGAGTTGCTGTCCCCTTCCCCACATTGTGCTGCAAGCAAATCATGCAATCTTGGACATAACGCTGTGCGATTTTCAAAATTTTATCATTTACCCAGACTTTTTCTAACATTTTCGTGATCTGCTGAGCACACACATGCGTAGGACCGTGTGCCATCGTAACCATCGCCGGCACATATGAATTAGGGAGCAACCATTTCCCTTCAGATGTGTCCACCCAACACCCATCTTCATCTAGTTTCCCCATCCCTTCGGCCTACTTCTTAGACTCTTCTATTGTGGCATCAGCTTGGATATCTCGTACAGACCCAATACCCTCATCCATTACATAGGCATCTCTTGTTTCTCTTAGAGCATATATGTCTGTGCTAAGGTCTGTGGCCGTTTGCCTGGCTATCTGGTCAGCAAAAGCGTTCCCTTTCCCCACATCATCTATGACCTTACGATGCGCTGCACATTTCATGATCGCTAACTGACTAGGGAGCGCGAGTGGCGAGAACAATTGCACTATCAGGGGGCCATGCTGAATCTTGGTCCCACGTGAGGTTAGGAACCCTCTTTCCGACCAGAGCCTCCCAAAGTTGTGAGCCACCCCAAAGGCATACTGGCTATCAGTATATATATTTACTGTATGCCCTTCGGAGAGTTCACAAGCTCGGGTCAACGCTATAATCTCTGCGGCCTGCGCGGAGTTATGCGGAATTCTCTTAGTTTCAACAACCGTACTCAATGTAGTGACTGCATAAGCAGCTGTAAATGTACCATCCGGAAGTTTGAAGCAGGAGCCATCAGAAAACAGTTCCCCTTCCGCATTGTCCAAAGGAGTATCTATAAGGTCTATCCTGCCCTTTGTTTCCTGTTCAGTAGTATACAGGCAGTCATGTGATTCTTCGTCACCGCAAACAGTATTTTGCGGGAAAGGTAGGAGTTCAGCCGGATTAAGAACACAACACCTCTTAATTTGAATGTGAGGGGCAAACAAAGTCAATTCATACCTCGTGCAGAGGTGGGGTGCTGTGTTTGGGTTTTATTCAATAGGACATCTACAGAGTGAGGTACCATCAGGGTTAAATCATGGCCTAGGACCATTCCCTCACTCTGTTCTACAGACGCGGCAGCAGCAGCGACGGCTCTCAAACATCTTGGCAAAGCGCATGCGACAGGATCAAGGGCGGAGGAGTAGGAGCCGCACGGTCTATTCTTCCCTCCGTGTTCCTGTGTTAACACAGCCAAAGCACATCCATCACATTCATGCACAAACAACACAAAGGCCTTATTATAATTTGGAGTACCCAGAACCGGTGTAGAGCATAACACGGTTTTGAGAAGCTCAAATGATCGTTGATGTTCCGACTCCCATGGCAGCGGCGAAGAAATGCCCTTCTTCGTCAAGGCCAACATCGGTTTTATCACTAGTGAGAAGTTTGGGATCCACAGCCTACAGTAAGAAGCCATACCTATTAAGGCTCTGACTTCCTTCTGTGTATTTGGGACAGACATGCCAGAAATGTGTTTTATTCTTTCTGGTGTCAATCTTCTCCCCTCCTGACAACAATATTGAAATTTCTTAAGCGAAGCTTTATGACCATGCTCAGCCAAATGAATAAGCAACAATACAGTGCCTTCTTTACAAGCACTTTCAGAATCTGCAGCTAAAAGCAAGTCATCAACATACTGAAGCAGTGTACAAGTAGATGGCAATTCAAGGGTGTCAAGCTGGTCTTACAAAGCCCCACTATAAATGCTTGGACTTTCAGTATAACCTTGAGGTGCACGAGTAAATGTGAACGAACGTCCCCCCAAGGTGAACGCGGACAAATATCTACTATCCTTGTGTATAGGAATACTGAAGAAAGCATTCTTCAGATCCACAACACTAAAGTGAGTAGCTGTAGCAGGGATCATTGTTAATATCATTGTCACATCAGGCACAATTGGAAATTGTGGGGCGACAACTTTATTAATAGCGCGTAGATCAATTATGAAACGGAATGGGATTGCATTGTCGCCTTTCTTGTACACGGGTAAAATCAGACTGTTACATAAACTACCTGAAATCTCTTTGATCACTCCTCGATGCACAAAATCGGAAACAATGCACTTCAAAGCACGCTCGCCCTCAACTGATATTTTATATTGCGGAATGCGTGGTAGTTTAACTCCATGTTTCAAAACTATTTTAACGGGTTCAACCTGTAATACCCCGGCATCATTGCCGTCAACCGCCCACAAACATTCCGGGACAACGCTAAACTCAGGAGGCAATGGTCGAGTCAGAAACTGAGAACTGGGAAGTTGCTGTGGTGAAATCGTCAGTCGCACTCCGTCAGAGGAACAATGAATTACTGCATTTAATTTCTTCAACAGATTTAACCCGAGCAAATTCTCTCCACAGTTTGAAGTCAAGAGGAATGGACAGTGGTCCGTAAAGGGACCCAAAGAAACAGGCTCTGGTGAAGAAACTGGACAAGCAACTGGTATGCCAGAAAACCCTACAGAAATATTAGTTTGCCCTGACAGTGGAATGTTTGGAACCCGAGAATGATCACTGGAGCACTTCTGTGCTCCAGTGTCTATCAAGAACTGATGTTTCCTATTCCCCACTAACAGTTCAACGTAGGGACCTTTTTGACTAACAGGAATAGGTGAAGGTTCCAAACCCTGCTTCAGGCAATCCTAACGAAACAAGATGTCGTCGAAAGGAAGCTCTTCAGAAAGGTAGGCAGCAGAAGGGTGATCAAATATGTTTCTTGTGTCCACACTCGAAGTCTGATTATCCCTTGAAAAAGGTTGCTGAGGATCTTGTGAGAACTGACCTCTATCAGGGCCCCCCACTCCGGGGCGACCTCTAGGTCGTCTACCCATACTCCCAAATGTGTTGTTTGACCTCTGTCGAAGGACGGGGCACTGTGCACGCCAATGACCTTCCTGGCGGCAATAGGCACATTGATCAATATTCACAGGACCCAAGGGGACGTTCCCTTTCGGAACATACTGACCTCTGGTCTGTGAATTACCTTCTCTGGGATTTCTGTCAATTTGCTGTAACAATACTTTAGTCTTCAAATCTCCTTTCCTCTTCTCGACTCTATCTTTTTCATTATTGACACGGTTCTCGTAATACTGAGCCATGTGCAAAACTTCAGATTGGGATTTCGCCTGCCAAGTCCTCTCTAGGACATAATCTGTGACTGGATGTCAGGCAGCAATCCACGCACAAATTTGTCCACAAACAACCTTTTCCCAGACTCTGTGCCCAAGTCCTGTCCACTGAAGTCAGAGAATACCTGTTCGAATCGATTAAAGAATTCGGTGGCACCTTCAGATTTTCCTTGAATACAGGCCGTAAGCTTGTCCCAAATAATTCTTTTCTCAGGAATTATGGTTTTCAATTTTGCAACAATTCTATCAGGCAAAGTGAGTATTACCTGAGGTGGTTTCTCACCTGCTGGTCTTTTCCCATCAAGCCTAGTTATGTTAGCCCACGTATCTCCCAACCCTGGCACATCGTCTATTGTTCGAACCTGCTTCCATAAATCTACGGGCAGGAGTACAGGGAATAGCAAGTCAATATCACTTAGGGTGAACACAGAGGACTGTAAAACGGACTCTATCTCTTTGTAGAATCCTGTCGGATTTTTCCTAATATCAGGAATTGATTGTCTAATAGTGTTCACTTCCTGTCGCGAAAACGGGACGTGAACAAATTGTGATACGTAATGTGCGGGAATGTCCACAGCGGGTGCACCTGTCCCAACGTTAGCAGGAATCTCAACCTTTGGGACAAATGTCGGAGGAACCTCTCTCATAGGCAACTGAGATATAGGTAATTCTGATCGCTTACTAAGCAACAGAGCCAGGTCGAGCGCTAAGGCAGTCGAAGAGGTGACAGGCGAAAAAGCCCTCTTACAAATGGCCATCAACCATCTCAGTACACCAGGTTGCTACGAATTACTAGCAACTAATCCCCGACCAAATATACAAACTGAAGTAGAAGAACAAATTCAATCATGGTACAGGAAAGGTTTATTAACTGATCAAGAAAAGGCATGGATTTGGATCAAACAACCGATTACACCTATAATCTATTTTTTACCTAAGATTCATAAACCTTACCAAACAATACCGGAAGGTAGACCTATAGTCAATGGGATTGGTTGGGTCACCGAAAGAATTGCAGAATATCTAGATCATGCACTCAGACCCAGGGTATCGAAAATTCAGGCCTACCTAAAAGACTCTACAGACACAATTAGGAAAATTAGTGAAATTGAATGGAAACCTGATTATCTACTAGCAACTTGGGATGTCAAGGCGCTGTACACTTCGATTGAACATGAGGCAGCAATGATAACGCTACAATACACGTTTAGAGACGATTCCGCCTCTCATTATCATTTTGTAGAAATGTTAAAAGAAATGTTATCCTTAACCTTAACCAACAACATTTTCCTTTTTAATGACCAGTACTATCGACAAAAAAGAGGAGTAGCGATGGGAGTAAAATTTGCCCCAGCTATCGCTAACCTATTCATGGGAATGTTTGAAGATATACATATTTACACGGATACAATGTTCAATGAAAATGTGGTGATGTGGTCACGCTTTATAGATGACGTACTATTAATATGGAAAGGAACACCGGAAGAATTGAATGAATTCATGAAGAGATCAAACTGTAATTCCTTTGGAATAGTCTTTACTGGTACGTCCAGTAGAACAGAAATAAACTTTTTAGACCTCACCATTTATGTTCTAGAAAACAAGTTACTAACAAAAACATATCGCAAACAGACAGAGGTTAATTCAACCCTTTTTGCTACAAGCTGCCATTTTGATCCTGTGAAGAATAACATTCCTAAAGGCGAGTTCATCCGAGCCCGACGCAATTGTACTGACTCACAAATATTTGAACAAGAATGCGAAACGCTACAAAACAGATTCAAAGCACGAGGATATAAAACAAGATTCATAAAAGCAGCCTCCGACAAAGCCCATAAGATCACTAGAGATTCAACTCTTGAATTAACACGTCCAGGAGCAGTTAAAAGACCTGACACTGTAAAATTCATCACCACTTTTTGTGCAAATAATGGGACCTTACGATCAATACTACGCAAAAATTGGCATCTCCTGAAACTAGATGAGCACATCTGTAAATACATTGACGATCACCCAACAATGATCTATAGAAGAGCCAGAACAATCAAATCAACTATCAGTCCTTCTATGCTACCAGAAGAAGATCAACCTCCAATACACACTTGGCTACAAACATCCAGTCTGGGGTTTAGAAAATGTGGATGCTGCACAATCTGCAAACATGCACATGGTTTCGCCATGAAATTTACAGACAGCTTTGGTATATCCACCATGATTAAAGAGAACATCAATTGCAAATCCAAGTTTGTAGTATACGCAATTATTTGCATCTGTAAAAAGATATATGTGGGTAGCACCATCCGTGAGCTAAGGATACGAATAAGAGAACACCTCTCATCAATAGGGAGTCAAGACTCCCTACTTCCACTTGCAGTCCATTGGCAACTGAACCATCAAATGGATGACAAAAATGGTATTCAATTCATTGGCCTCAAAAAAATCGGCATAGGAAGAAGAGGGGGGAATCGAGAACTATCTTTGAGACAACAGGAAGCCCGTACCATATGCCACTTCAGAGCAACGAAAGTGGGCCTGAACTCGGACAATGAGATGGGAGTTTTCCTATGAATTAATGAAACTTATGCTTCTTTGAATGAAAAAAAAATTTTGAATTGAAGTTTAGATGCTATTGATGATCTTAATACTGAATATCTATTTGATTGCAACTTGCCCTCACTAATTAACACTACAAATAGTTTCTTTTTGTTTGCTGCTTTGATATATATACACTAATATGCTAGTGAAAATCCACCACCTCACATATAACATAAAACCTATCAGCAACAGGTCTCCATCTATGGTAACTTTATTGATGCTCGAGCTTTATTTTTATAATTTAAAATGAATGCAAATACTATTGCAAATTTATTTTTTGAACGATATTTAATACAAAAAACCTCTCCATTAACATGGAGAAAGTTTTCGCAAACACAATTATCTATTTGCTTATTGTAGAATTTCCGACTCTATTCACACAAAAGCAAAACTCGAAACTTTCACACATCTATAAGATGGCGCTCTGCTTTTCGACCAATAACCGAAAGGGTAGAAGGACTGCCGTCACTATGGCGACGTCAGTTTTATTACCGATGCGAAGCGCGGCGTCTGTGCTCGCTTCCAGACGCCGACGCTTGTGAAGGAGACTACCTCTTGTGAGGTAAGCTCTAAGCCCTTCACCTTAGCATTAAATTGCTTTCCAAATGTATTCGTGCCAGCACTTTAGTGCACCAAAAGCAGTATGACACGAAATGTGCGTTAACTATGCGTTGTCAGGAAAAGAACATTCCCTTACTACTGTTTAGCCAAGTTTGACCACTGAGTACGTCTAGCCATTGAACCAATTAACATGGTTAAATAATGTATAATCTCAGCTTGTATATTGATTAAGAAACCAGCTGAGCACCACGTTGCTGATTAGATTTGACATTAGTACCAGAGCATACATATTGTAACTATTCGTTTGGTGCACAGTGCTCGCTAATAACAAACTAATATTTCAAATGAGTATGTTCACGATTGGGTATAATTCTTTAACAGGCGGGATTGATCCCATGAAATTCACCACCCTATTTGAATAAGTGAACTATATCTCTCACCAATTAGGTAAGCATCTCCGTAATTTAAAGACACCATTACAAATATAATTTGTATACACAAAAAATCTAATGATTTGTTTCTTTTGTTTCTTCTCCTTTTGATGTTCTTTTTATTACTCCTAAAAATCCTTCCCTTTTCCCCTCCTTTTGATCTCTGTCTCACTAATCAGCCCTGATTGAAAAAGGCGAGTGATTCGCCGAAACACGTGTCTCTATAGGGCAACTGTTTGTTTAAATATATTTCATGAAAATCTGACAAACCTGTGTACTTTCTTTATTGTATGGCGCTTGACTTAAAGTGGAGCAGGGTTCTTTCTGAGCCCTATATACTTACTTATACTTACCGGAGTAGGGGGTCTATCACTTCGTCACTCCACTGTTCAGCTGCCACCTCTGCTTATCGAGCGCAGGACACTGATGGTTGATATTCTAAAACACCCCCCACTGCTGTACTATTTCAAGTTACAACAGTTACCAAGTCAACTGACAAACGGATAGCTATTCGGCTCTCAGTATAACATAACGAACTTCAACGAAGGTTCGATGTGTTCAGTGAGAGACCGCACATTGGAATACCAGGGCCATTTATACAATTTGTCCAGCCCTTGGCCAACCCTCTTGCGGGTTAACCATTCTGCGAAATACAATACTGGTCTTAGGGTTCCTTGCCAGGTCAACCTTTAATATATGCATTTTGATTAGTTTCGCTGATATAAGTAGTACAAATACATATAGGTCAACAGTAGGACAAGGTCTCTGTTCGCGACCCCGACACGTGGCCTGCAGGCATATTAATTATTCAGCTGTACGGAGGTCACAAACCAACACATCATAGTGGAGACTCCACACCAGCCTCTGCAATATCTCCAAAGTGACAGAATCCGGGCCGGAAATGTGAGTAATTCCCGAATTACTTCCTGGATTCTGTCAATGCAAGGCTTTCCTGTGGAGGTTAGATATGGCCAAAACAAGAAGAGTCCCCTCGCACAAGGTCTGGCTGACTTGCATGATTGTGCCAGAGAAAACTGTCTCGAGGACGAAAGTCTAAAAATCAAGGACAACATGGAGGCATACCTTAATTCCCCACACAAAGTCTTTGAAGAAGACAATTGTGAGGGAATGCCCACTGTCTATGTGGATGGATGCTCTTACCATGTTGACAACAACGGGGAAAAAGAACTTGTGGCCGGCGTTGGGAATGCATGGGTGAATGAGTCCCCAGAACCCTCTGCTGGATACAAAATTGGTTCCTGAAGTAGTCTGGTGGCAGAATTGATGGCTGTGTATCAAGCCATCCTCACTGCTGTCCAACATCAACTTCACGAACTGGTCATAATCACAGATTCAGATTATGTACGGAACGGGTTCGTGGAGCACCTGGTTAATTCGAAAACCAGAGGCATGTTATGTGCTAATAACAAACCCTTGAAACATGGGAAGTTAATTCAAAACATTGATGATCTGGTCACCTCGATTGGGATGACCGTCTAGTGGAAAAAGATCAAGGGTGATTTCAAAGTAGAGGGAACAGACAAAACTGGAAATGACTTAGCTGATCAGCTGGCCAAAACCGGGGCCATCCAAGGGGATCTGATAGAGATTGAGTCCCTGTTGGGGGAAATCCAGGTCACTGCTATCACTAGTTCTCAGACAAATGCTCACAATGATCTTTCAACTGCACAATGGAGTAAGGAGACCCCAGATGCTGATTTGATCACGGCTCAGAAGGGGGATCCAATAAATGGTAAGTTTTACCAACACATTGAGGGCCCTGAGAACTTTCCCCTGACGGATACCGATTACATTGGGAAAGAGGACCTTAGAGTGTTGATGAAATGTCCAAAAATGTTCTGAATCCAAGACGGTTTGTTGGTAAGGAAATCCCAAGCTGGCCATGATCAGTGGGTGGTCCCTACCTCATTCCGAAGCCTGATGTTAAGTCACACCCATGATGCGGCCACCACCGGTCTTAGGGGGTTTCATACAACACTTGCGATCTTAAGAGAGGTTGCATACTGGCCACACATGGGGCAGGACCTTGACCAATACTTGAAGGGGTGTCTTGTGTGTGCACAATTTCAGCCAACATCCCTCACACACCGGGCGCCTCTCCAAAAGAGGGGGATGACACTGCCATGGTCATATTTGCAAATCGACTTCATAGGCCCGATGTTTCTCTCCTCTAGGGGAAATAAGTAAATGTTGACGGTCACATGCTTATTTACTAAATGGGTGGAATGTCTCCCGGCCCCAAACTGCAAGGCAGAAACAGCAGCTGCCCTGATGATCAACCACATCTTTTCGCGCTTTGGTCTACCCCAAAGGATGGAGTCAGACAGAGATAGCCATTTTACCGGCAAAGTAATGACTAATATGTGGGAGATACTGGGGGTTAAAAGGAAGCTACATATTGCTTACCGGCCAGCCTCTTCTGGTGCAGTGGAGAGATACAACCAAACCATTGTGAGCATATTAAAAAAGTTTGTGGCAGATTCTGGGCCAAGTTGCGGTATCCGATTACCTCTGGTCCTAATGGCCATCAGATCTACCCCTTCATCTGCAACTAAAATGTCACCATTTGAGCTGATGACTGGACGCAAGATGGTGCTTCCCCAGCATTTGCTCTGCAGGACCCAAGAGCAGACATTAATAAATGCCTCCACAACTCACGAATACGTTGAGAATTTAAGGAAACACGTCCAACATGCTTTTGCCTATGCTCAGCGGAATCTAGAAAGATCAGCCGAGAGTATGAAAACTCACTATGATTTGAAAACCACCAGGAAAGAATACAATGTAGGAGACCGGATTTATCTATACAATTTCCAAAGAAACCAGGCCAAACAGCAAAAATGTTTGCCTACATGGAAGGGACCTTTTGAAATTATAGACAAGATCTCCCCAGTTGCCTACAAGATCCGCATCCCCAAAGGTAGTTTGGCAGAAGGGGAAGACAAGTGGGTCCATATAAATCAGTTAAAGTGTTGCCATCCCAGGAACACTCTGCAGCAACTGGAGGAGTCCTCTGCAATACCAGAGGGGGCCGCTCTAGAGTAATTCAGTTCCAACCCTAAAATATCCCACATATAGTCTCTAAAATATTATGATTCTTGAATAATTCTTGATTATATCTTGTTTTTTTAAATAAGAATGTAAATGTTTATTGATTTATAAAATGAATATGCCGCCCCACTATATCAACAGTGGGGGAGAAATGTCTACGAATAGGTATTGCCGCTTTGCTTTGTCATCCTAGGAGAAAGAAAACCTGGAGACTGACCACAGAAGACGACCTGGGGACCAGAAGCAAAGATCCGTGGGGCCCGGAGTACCGCCCAATACTCCCATCAGGACCGGCAAGGAGAACCGATCGATCCACCCTGATGGAGGAAAAGAGGTTGAACTTTGTCATCAGCGGAATGTTGAAGTTGATGCGGACATCCCAGCGTGTGGATCAAAACATCCTTTGCACCCGACTCCCCCTCGACTCGAAATCAAAGCGCAGTCGGGTGGGGGGGCTTGTTGGGTGTCTTGACCCACGTTCAAGTTATTATGTTGCAACATTTGGTGCTATGGGCTTAGAAAATCCAAGATGGCGGAAAAGACCACATTTGAGCCAGAATCAAGGAGAACCGTGAAGTTTTGCGCACACCAAAATGGTCCCCTGACCTGCCACCCACCAGTGCAAAGAAAGATGGTTCTGTTCAAAATCTGTTTTTATTAATGTCAAAAATTGCTAAGATCATGGGCCCGAAACCACCAAACAAAAATCCAACTCTGGTTGAGTGTTCTACTTTACTCTACTGCAGATCCACATCAATGCCATGTCACGCAAGGATCATATACTATCAAGTAAAATCCTTTCTTTTTGAAATGTATTAATTCAAGACAGCTGTCAAAAATAGGTGCAGTACCGGCATTGGACACTAACCGGCGCTAACAATCTAAACTCTGATAGGAGAACTGTATTTCAGGAGTTGCAAAAGGATCCTGAGCTAGCTGGGACTTCAAAGGCTTGCTGAGTAATGAAAATTCTTAACACCTGCTTTCCCAGAGGGCAGTCTGATTCAATTAACAGTTCAGAGACCCACACAACAGCCCAGGATATCACATGGCCCTGTTGATTGAGAGGGAGGAGTTTCCCCTGCAGCCTGCAGGACACAACACAATAGACCCTTTCAATTGAATAGAAATGCAGATTAGGGTGTAACTGTCCACAGCTGCCCTGCCATGAAGGAGAGGCCTGTGATCTCTGACTCACCAAGTTCTGGGGGGCGGGCCAGACTGGTATGTGAATTCAATTAAGGGCAAATGTATGTTTGATTAAATTGCTTATAAAATCTTGTATTAAGCTCACAGAAATGTACAATTTGGGGGTCCTTAATATGGCAGATGCCCTCACGAATTGAGACCAAACTCCACTTTGTGCGGTGTTCTGGGACCGAACCCCGCTATTTATTAATATTGCAGGCACTGTGTTTAGGATAGAGACATAGTAATTTCCAGTAATATGCTCAGGGAAGGGGTGCAGGTCTGTGTACATTTTGAGGTAAAACCAATATGGTGAAAGTCACTAAAAAGCACAAAATGTTGCCATTTCTGAACCCAGGCTCTTAGGGGGATCAGAGTTGGGCAAGAGTGTATCTTAAATTAATCTGTGATATGTGTATGTAATTTCAACGACGTGTGTACCTGGGAAACCTGTTAGTTACGAAAAATTAATTTTCCAAGTAAAAGCAAAGGGCCGTTTCTTCAAGAGATTGTAAAATGATGACTCACTCTGACACACTATCCCTTCTCAAATCAGGTCACAGAGATTCCTTGACCTATCAAATCATGAGAGGGTTGGGCATGCAGAATGAGCCGACCCACCCACTTCAAAACACATAAAAAGAGACCGCTTTGAATAGGCAAGACACTCACTTTCCATTCCAGAAGGACCATCTCCAGAACTTACAAATCAGACTCCAGAACTTAAAGCAAAGACCTAACCCACAAGCTGAGTTCTTTTCAGCAGGCCTCAAAATCTTTTGCAAATTATTCAAATAGCCGGGCGAGCTGTTTGATGCTGGCTAGAACCTTGAGCCACAACCATATCCAGACCCAGAAAGCAGTGCTGTATCCAGAATCCACTTGATCCAGACCAGCAGAACCAGAGACCCAGACCAGACCACAGTGCCGCTAGAAGATCCAGACCAGATCGCTGTGAGCAGAACCAGTACCAGAAACAGCCTGGAGTCCAGTCCAAACATGACCAGACCCTGACGGCCTATTTCAAATTCATAGTGTGAGTACTCAGCTAGAACTGTGCCAGAACCAATCTCTTAGTCTAAAATAATCTGATTCAAAACATTTGACCCTGTCCAGAACTGCATCATAGGAATCGTGTGTTCATTCTGTCATTTCAAAGCTGTTAAAGTGTAATTTTGTCATTCTGAAGTTTACATTAATTTCGAAATACTATCTTCACTAAATCGTCCGTATCTTTTGAATCGAAGCTTTCCAACAAGCCTAGAACCGACTTTCCATTCCTTATAGTTATTCCGTAATCACGCTCGACGCATTCGGAAAAATTGCCACGAATTGAAAAATTAGCTCCTGTCAAAATAGCCGCTTTTGCTTGAACTGCTAAAATTTGTTTTCAACCTGCTAATCCTTCATTGAGCATCGCAAGTGTGACTTGAACTAATCTTAAATAGCTATCTCCTACCCTGAACCTCCTATAGGGAATTAAAAGCATTTTTAGCATATTTTACTTCATTGCCACCACATTTAAAAGGATTTGCCTGCTTTAAAATCAAACCTGTTTTCCTCTAATCTCGCTGGGGGGAACTGGAACTTTGTATTGCATTTTGTTTGTATTCCTGAAAATTGTGTGCTCCCCTTCCATCTCCTTATATCGCATAGGGGGGAGTGAATTCCAACCAGGGGAAAAGGGAACATATTATCTCTTGTGAAACCCTATCAGTTTATTTCTGTACGGCATTCTTTCCATCATTGTTTTTCCTTGAAACCATAAAAACATTCTCAGTTACCTTTTCCTTCCTATACCAAATCCTAAGTAATTAAATAAGCGTACAATTGTAATATTATCCATTGTTTATCACTGTCATATTCTTATGTATGATATCAAATATTAATTTATTATAAAAGTGTGATATAGATATATTGTTTAATTTTTCCAATAAATCTTTTAAATTGCAAAACACACCTACTTCTTGGCTCAGTGAGGTCAGGGGGATTCAAAGAGAGGGGCTTTATATAAGGGTTTATCATCCAGAGTATAACTTGTCATAAAAATATATAAATAAGGGCTTCCCTTGGGCGTCCCAGATGAGGCACTGACTTAGTGGGATTGCTGAATTGAAGTCACTTAACAACTACGACTTCAAGTGTTGGAAAGCCGTATCTTGGGCTGAGGTCCACTGAAAGGGGGTATCCTTCTTTAGCAATGTAACAAAAGGATGTACAATCTCCAAAAAGGCTGGTATACATTTCCGATAGAAGTTAGCAAGTCCCAGGAAGGATTGAATTTGTTTTACAGTAGTTGGAACGGGCAAGGATAGAATGGAATCTACCTTTGAGGCTTCCATTCCAATCACCTTAGGGCTAAGAACAAATCTGAGATAGTGAACAGTTGATACATGGAAAAGACACTTCTCGGGTTTGGCCAGGAGCTTATGTTCACGTAGATGTTGTAAAACTGCCTTTACGTGTTTTTCATGTTTCAGATGGTCCTTGGAGTATATCAGTATGTCATCCAGATATACAATGACGAAGCGGAACAGCATGTCTGAAAACACCCGGTCCATAAAACGTTGGAAGACCGCTGGGGCATTAGCAAGTCCGAAGGGCATAACCAGGTATTCAAAATGGCCAAAAGGTGTTCTAAAGGCTGTTTTTCATTCGTCACCTTCCTTTATACGAATTAGATGGTAGGCACACCTGAGATCTAATTTTGTGAATACTACTGCACCTCTTACTGCTTCGAGGATATCCGAGATGAGAGGCAATGGGTAGCAATCCTTGAGAGTACACTGGTTAAGGCCACGGTAATCTAGACATGGTCTGAGCTCCTTGGTCTCTTTCTTGGGAACGAAAAATAACGAAGCACCTGCCGGGGACTTGGATGGTCGTATGGTGCCATTTTCAAAGTTAGTATCCAGGTATTCCTGGAGAGCCCTTTTATCAGCTTCTGATAAAATAAACATTCTCCCGAAAGGGATCACTGCTGAAGGCTCAGTATCGATGGCACAACCCTCGGGTCTGTGAGGAGGAAGAGCTTGAACTATGGCAGTCGAAAATACATCTGTGTAAGCCTGATAGGCCCTGGGAATTCGGATGGGGTTAGAGACAGTGGGCCTCATCATAAGGTTGGCGCTAAAAATCAACCCGTACTGGCATGGCGGTAATAACATGTCCAGCTTTGCACCAACCCGCAAATAGTGGGAGATCAAGAGTGCGCGAGCACGTGCACCCCTGCATGCCGGTAACGGGCGTACCGGCATGCCGTTAATGATCCTCAAATCCCAGGATAGCGGCATTGACCAATATACACAGAACGCCTCCGGCCTCGGCAACCCCCGAATACCGCTACCGTTATGAACATAGTGCAAATAACGGGTCCGTTAATACCAGACCCGGAAGTAACGTCATCTCGCCGGAACGGGAAATGCCATGGCGGCCATCTTCAAAAACACAATCCATTGCCATCCTCCAGCTACAGGACCTTCTACACCACAACTCCTAGACTACCACGGACAACATGTCGAAGACCACCCGGAAAGGCACGGCCCGCCTGCGCAAACCATGTTTCACGGACAATGAGCTCAACATGGTAGCCTACACCCTAGTGTCAAATGCTGAAGTGGTGTTCTGCAATGACCTCAGGCTTCCAGCCCAGCTAAAGAAGAAGGCCATCTGGGAAGAAGTTGCCCAGAAAGTAAGTGCAGTCGGCACCACCGCACGCACAGTGCGCGATTGTTAAAAATGGTGGGACAACCTCAGGTTGAGAGTCCGGCACATATTGTCGGCCAAGCAGAGCCAGGGGCTGGCAACAGAAGGAGGACCACACTCACCACTGAAATTGGCCAGATGGGAGGAGACCTGCAGCTCCGTCATAATCGTGGAGTCAATCGAAGGACTTGGTGAAGCAGCGTTTGGCGTGCCAACATCGGCAGATGAAGGTGAGTGTCCCTACAAAAACACGATAACCAATGAAAATCATTGTCCCCCAAATGTGGCAGCAACGCCAGCCGATACATGGCCCATCATGCACACCTACACATATCCATATACACATGCCGGGTCCACCACTATCCCATCCCAATGCATGTTGCGCCCATACACGAATGCACACCCGACACACATACTACGGGCATGTGTCACCCAGGACGACACTCCCAACACACATCAAGTCCCAACAGCATTCAACATGGTGTACATGTGTACAGAACTACGCTTTCAAAATGCACCCTCCAACATTGCATGTACACAGTCCCCTACAAAGCCAGGAATGCAACTGATCAGATGGCGCCACATACCCAAAGACCAATGCATGCATAAGGCAAGTGCCACAATCACTGATGCCCTGCCACTCTCTGTCCCCCACAGGTATGGATGCAGACAGTGATGAAGCACATGGGAGTGCACAATGCACAACAGCAGCCAAAAGGCCTAGGAGGCAAGCTGAGGGTACAGGACCATCAACCTCAAGTGGACCAAGGATGGGCCAAGCGGGAAGCGGGTCAACGACCGGTGCCAATACAGCCACACAGACAACCACACAGGACGAGCAGACACCTGCCCCTGCACCCCTGGTCACACCATCCACACTGGCTGAGGACACAGCAGGCATGGAGGAAGGCACACAGTCTGCTGCTGCCAGAACAATTGGGGAGATGGCTGCATCGGCAGATCATAGTGTTGATGAAGGAGCTGAGCCGGACAATGAGAGCGATGCAGGACTTGTCAACGCAGAGCCTGTAGTGCACACACCAAGCCCGCAGGCCACCCCACAGGACACACCTCGGCGGTACTCATCCGACCAGGGCAGCCATGGAGAGTGGTCTCCGGCCATGCACAGCCCCACGATTCATGCTGTGCCACCACATCACCCACCGACCACAACCCACACTGCCATATGGGACCTTGAAGGACGTCTCTCCAGGATGGAGGCCCGGCAGGAGGTGATGCAAGGCTATGTGCATCAGTACCTTGCTGAAGGGGAGACAACACGCCTTATCATCCAGGACAGCACTGCGGCCGTAATCCAGGCCATTAACTCAAGTGCACAGAAAGTGCGTGATGGCTTCAATGCCTTGGGTCAGATCCTCACCAGGATTGCTGACAGCATGGACCAACGGCAAACCCTACCCCTGGGATCACAACCATCTGGGTCATCCACATCATCCACTCCAGCGAGCTCGAGGCAGACCAGCCCTGTGCGCATGTCCCTGCGGAGTTCCTGCCACTCAGAGATCCAACCCCCACCTCCGAAGGGGGCTCAACAGTAGCAGGGCCACCCTGCAGAAACTCTTTGGGTATACATCCAGACACATGTCGTGCCATAGTTGACTTTGGGTGTTAGGGGGTGGGTGGAGGGTGGTGAGTGTAGTGTGTAGTACTGGGGTGTTTGGGGGCATGGGAGTAGGGTGGGGGAGGTGGAGGGTTGGTGGGTGTAGTGTGTAGTACTGGGGTGTTTGGGGGAATGGGAGTAGGGTGGGCAGAGGTGGAGGGGTGGTGGGTGTAGTGTGTAGTACTGGGGTTTTTGGGGGCATGGGAGTAGGGTGGGGGGAGGTGGAGGGATGGTGGGGGCGTGGATTGTTGAATCATGTTGTACTAAATTCCTCACGAATACACCAGTTGTGTAGCAAACATCACATGAGTGAACATTGCTGATTTGTTGTATGTCAATGTATTGCTTCATGGTGATTCGTGCACATGTGCCCACACACCCAGTGCCCACAGTTCACAAAACATGGCACCCTCTGCATCAAAGTACATCAGAATGATTGGTCTATGACCATTTGGCGCACTGCGCGACCCTCACGTGTTTCGCGTCCTGGCCTATGTCCTACTTCTACTCCTTCCTCTCCTTCTACTTCACTAGGCGGTGGTAGATCCACGTCAGGTGGCAGGGGTATGTTCTGCCGGATGCACATGTTATGCAGCATTGCACATGCCATGATGATCTTGCCCACCTTCTCAGGCCCGTATGTGAGTGCCCCTCCCGACCTGCTGATGCAGCGAAACCGTGCCTTCAGAAGGCCAAACGTCTGCTCTATGACCACACGTGTACATGTATGTGCACAATTGAAGTCCTCCTCATGCCTGTTCTGCGAGTTCCTGACAGGGGTGAGTAGCGACAGCTTCAGAGGATATCCAGCATCACCTACATGGGAGCAGAAGGAGGTATGTGTGAGGATGAGGCTCAGTTGACAGGTGTGCTCAGCCTGTACATCATTCAAGTTCATGTGCACAATCTCGTCATTGGCAGCCACATCCACATGACTGTCAGCCCTGTACAGTGCATGCCAATCCATAGAGGGAGCCTTGTGTAACATACACGACCTAGGGTCCTAGGCTTTTAAACCACCAGGCCACCCAATGTATGTCTTGGCTATGGGCATTTTGCATGCAAATGTGAGTGCTGTGTGTCGGCGGATGACTTAAGAAACTTCCATTCCCCACAAATCCTCCTGCCCCCATAGCCCAGAGGGCATTCCGTTTGCATATGCACGTACCCCCCCAATCCATCTGACCCCATGGCCCAGAGGGCATTCCCCTTGCATATGCATGTACCCCCCAAATCCATCTGCCCACATGGCCCAGAGGGCAGACTCACCCAACAGCCAGCCACTTCGTACAACGTCTCCTTCCATGTAGCGGGGTAGTGAGGAGTTCCGCAGCACCATGGCATCATGCATGGATCCTGGGTATCTGGAACAGCAATGTGTTATTATCTGGCTGGCATCACACACCATCTGCACATTGATGGAATGGTATAGCTTCCGATTGCGGTACACCACCTCCACGGCATGTGGGACTACCAACTCTACATGGGTACAGTCGAGGGCACCAATTACATTGGACATGCCTGCCAGTGCATGGAATGATATTTTGGTGGCATTTGCCTCCTGTGGTGTCCTTGGTAAGGATATGTGGGCACTTGTGTGCTTCAGTAGTGCATCCAGCACTTGGTTTAACACAATAGAGAAGCATGATTGGGACATGCCATGCATTTGGCCCACTGTGTGTTGGTAAGTGCCTGTGGCCAGGAAGTGGAGCACAGATGCCACCTTAGCAAAGGGGGGATGGCTGTGCGGATGTTGATCAGGCTGACCAAATCATCCTGTATTAATTCCACTATGTTGGTGATGGTGTCTCTGTCCAGGCGGTACAGGGTGTGGATCTGTGCTGGGGTTAAGTTAAATGGATTGGCCCTTATACGTGGGATTGTTGGCTGTCTGCGGGGAGCATCTGCCTGCACTGGTGGGATTTGCTGGGTATGTCTCACCCTCCTTCTCCTCCTGCGTCTCCTCTGTGTTTCCTGTTGTACTGCCTGCTCAAGGAGTAGCAGTGCAGGCATGTCCTCCAGGCCCAGTATGGTAAGTACAAGTGGTAGCATTTTGGCTTGGAAGGGGGTGTGGTGTGTGGGTGTGCTCCTTTTGTGCTGACCCTGACTCCATTGCCTCCACCTGTGCTGATTGTGTGCACCTGTGGCACTTGCTTACACAGCAGTTTGCAGTTTACGGGTGCTCCGCGATGCCGGTATTGCTGGCATCATGGTGGCCCTTCTTATACTTGTACGTGCAACTCGTGGTGTCCCCTTCTTTATGGCATGCCGGTATTAAGGCCTCCCCATCTGCGTGCGTGCCTGCATGCCGGTACGGTGGTGCACGGCCACAGCGGGTCCTTGACGATGAACGGCATCTAAGGTCTTGATACACTGGCCCAGTAATGGATGCCGGTATTGCCTTACCGGTGCCATTCTTACCGGAGCGCCAACCTTGTGATGAGGGCCAGTGACTGGACTCTGCTGGATTTCTTGCGAGTTTTCAGAGGACTTTGGTAAGGAATCTAGGAATAAGCAGTGGGACATACAGCATTCAGACCCAAGAAACAAGGAGCCTGCTGCCCAATTGATGCAGGGGTTATGCTTCTGTAACCAGGGCATGCCTAGAACCGTCAGATAGTGGGCAGATCTTATGATGTCAAATTTGATCCTCTCTTGATGGTGATTTATAGAAAGTAGGATCTCTTTAGTTTGAAGGGTTATGGGTCCTGAAAATAGGGGTCTTCCATCAATTGCCTCTACTGGTTGCATCGTCTCTCGAGTTTTATGTGGAATGTTGCGAGTAGTGACCCAATCATGATCTATGAATATACCCATGGCTCCGCAATCCACTAATGCCAGAATGGGGTAAGATTCTTTCTTGGAAGGCGATAGAAAGGCCTGAAGAATCACAAGCTTGTTTGGTCCAGGAGAGTTCAAGGAAGGAACTGATGTGGAGCAGAGATCATTCTCCCGAAACTGTGCCCCATCTAGGAACAGGAGCTGGCGTTTCCCGAACGCCGTAGAGGAGCAATAGGGCCCTCTCTGGCAAGATGTTTATCGGAGGCGCAATACATGCAGAGACCAGTGTGAATACGGCGCATCCTTTCTTGTGGGGTAATGGGTCCACGGAATGCCCCCAGTTGCATGGGTTCTGGGTCTGAGATCAGAGAAACTGCGGGTTCTGGGCTAGAAGGGTGGTCTGCGACAGCTTTTTGGAATGATGATTTCGACTTCTTTTTCTGCGCCTTTCTTTCCAGGATTCAAAAATCAATTTGCAAGGAAAGGTCCAAGAGGGCCTGGAAGGAATTAGGGTGAGCTACCCTGGCTAGTTCATCCTTTATTTCTTCATTCAAGCCTCTGCGAAAGAGAGTGAAGCTAGCCTCTTGGGACCAATCAGCTTCCTTCATAAGTTGTTTGAAACGGGTGACATAGGTAAGCATATCCTGGGATCCTTGTCGAAAATCAAGTAGACGTTCCTGAGCACTGTAAACCTGCTCTGAACGATCAAACATGGCCTTTAGGGCTTCCACGAATCCATTGTAATCATCCAGGAGGGCGTCGCCCGAATTGACTAGGGAAGTTGCCCAGGTTAATGCGTTGCCAGTGAATTGTGATATCATAAACCCCACCTTTGCTCTAGGGGTGGAAAAGTAGTAGGGCTTGAAGGTGAAATGCACCAAGCATTAGTCAAGGAAGGCACGAACGGTCTTTGGAAGCCATCATATTTGTCCACCACTCCTCCCAATAACACACTTTCCTGGGTAGCAGAATCACGTGACAATACCAGCTGCTTTAAGGCAGCGTTCTCAGCCTTAAGGTTTTGAACTTCTGTGGTGAGTTCCTGCATGCCTCGCATTAGGTCTTGAACCGCGGCTTCCATCCCTGTATCCGTATCGATTTTTAGGTGTCTCAATCTGTCACAAGTCTCTCGCCTTCTCACCTGTCTTTCGTGTTTGCTTGCGACCTTCTTTTGTGACTTCCTCCGCACAGTCCGGGATTTATATAAGCCCGCGCGCGGGTCTTCGGATTCCAGCATGCTTTGTTCAGATTGTCCAGGACGGAACCAGGAAGGAACAATGTCCGTGCGCGGAGGCACGGAACCCGTGGCTCGAGCGTGGGTGAAAATCCACGAAAGTTCAGTAAGTTTGAGGGATGAAAGGAAAAAGAGGAGGAATCAAGGAACCGGGAATAGGGAGATCAGGAAAATAGCCACGAGTGAACTCCGGCAGCACACGTCCAGCTATGGCGAGCTGTAGCATTGAGACGCGCAGAGCTGCGGCGGCCTGTCTGTTTTGTAGAACTTAGAGCGTGTAATGCAGAGACTGGCAAGCAGTGTTCCGCATCAAGCGGCCATGTTGGAAGGATTACTGAGTTCAATCCCCTATGTGTCAGGGACCACAAGGTCCAGAAGGGACGCAGACGGCGGTTCATGACAGCATGTGGTCATCAGCTTCAGTCTAGATCGATGCCTTTCAACAGAGGCTGATCATCTAATGTCTCTGGCAGTATTTTCTAGTGACATTCCAAAGCAACAACTATTTTTTCAGCACTATCCTGAGACCCGATGCGCCCTTCTCTTTACACCGATCCCCTAATCATGCTTGATATACTTGATAGAGTCTACCTTACATAGCTGTAGGCTCAGTTTAGAATCTGTGGCTCTGTTTCAACTGGTCAATTTATTCCTGTTTATGGATATTTATCTATGCAGGTGATTGACTTGTAGTATACATCTACCGAACGGCTACAAGGCTACTGTTCATTATTTTGTCAGAGGGTTAATGTATTGGCAGGAAAATATGCAATATACTGTGCTGCCCCACTTCTGTTTTCATTGTTGGGCAGATTCTGAATGGAACGATCGTTATTCTCTTTTACCTCGTATAACGGTCTAGTGTATCAGCAGCACTACATGTAATACGTCACGCCGCTTTAGTCGCGCTTTCAATCAGCTCTGTATAAAACATTTGGCTGCGACCGGGCAAGGCATTGCTGGAAGCTCGGTATGCGTTCCCAGGAGGAGACGCCCCCTTTGAACACTGTGGTAAGAGAATGCAAGGGTTAGAGGCTAGATGCTATTTATGTGCCTGTATAGCTGATTAGCAGTCCATATCAGAGACTTTAGATGGTGCAAGTTGCAAAACATCCTTTATAAATTATAAGTCTCATCCGCGGCACTGAGGGAACATGTGAATTCACAAAAAATGTATAGTTCTGAGGGTGATAGAATGCGCAAACCTGCAACGTGTTTATTTTTACAAATGAGCACAAATGAATTGATTATATCACACATTCGCCACAATAGAGCATGGTGCTGTTTCTTCCAACTTGATACTCTATTCAGCTTTACTATTACCAGTATGCCTGTTTTGAAAGAGAGCGCCTTGTTGTGCACAAAATACTCATGTACTTATGACGGTCACTGCCCAAATGGGTTACGTTCCAACCTCTGATATTTAGGTCTGCAAACCCACACAGCGTGATGGCATCCATCAGATTATTACTCCAGAGGACTACACCTTCCACTAAGAAGATGTATCCACCCAAGATGGCCCCCAGTGAGCTACATAGGGGAGGGTGATTTCGAGTACTCAGTACTGGTGAGTTCCCGAGTACTTTTAATTCATGGCCTTTCTCGGAAATAGGTTTAGGCCAATAGAGTGCTTCTGGCCAGCTCACTTTATTACCGGCAAATAGGGGACTTGGTTCCCAATTGAAAAAATGGCCTTGCTTTTTGTCTCCACAGACCTACCTCGTTGTGGTCTGTACAGCTTTGGGCTGACACGTTACTGGAAGCAATCACATAACGTTTACTTCCGCTGTTCCTTGGTTGAGAATATGGTAATAATTATGATTATTCACCCTTTCTATACCTATGCTCCTGTAAACTATTGTGACCGGGGCAAGCTTGACTGTGTAGTTTCTCTTTGGACCCAATTTTTAATGTGGCTATCTGCTTTTTTTCTTTTCTTTCTTTCCACAGGGCTGACAATTTCTGCTTGCCCAATCTTGATTGTAATGTTCTGATGTATTTTTAATTTACTTTGTTTGACTTGGTCAACACACAAGGGATAGCACTGTCCTGACGAAGACGGCTGTCAACTGGAGCCCACTTAGAAGAACTTTCCCGTCGAAACTACTGTTGCTATGTAGTGAATATTGCTCGGATGACCTTTTACACTACAAAAAATGTATTGATCCCTAAGCTAGCGTAGTTGACATGTAGCACTCCTTCGTCAATGAACTTTTGTCATTGAACTGTGCTTTTCTGTCCATTTTGTAGTAATGCTAGATTTGTTAGATCGGTTTACATGTATAGTCCGAATGAACTTGTCATCCAGCATTCCCACACTCTTCAATTGTGTTTCTCCTGCTTTATTACTATCAATGCAATAATTGCCTGACCGGTATTTATGTATAGGGGGAATCAGTTTTCCACAAAACACACTTGTGAACACTAGTCCTCCCAGATTGCATGATCCCCTTCAATCAAGTTCAGAGTTCTGTCTTCCCAACTGTTTATGTGGAATGTTGTCCCCACTATTGGGTCCCCTTTAAGGCTCTAGTAGTACTCTAAACCTCTATAATCCTTTATTAGATATTGGTAAGATTGAGTGGGGTGCATTGGCTATTATAAACGTGGGCCCAATTCGAGTCCACATCCTTTTCAGTATACTGGACAGTTTGAGTTCACATTATGAGCTATCACAAAAGTAACATGTTGATTTGTATGTATGGTATTTTACTGAGTAAGACCCAATATGCATTATGGGTCATAATGATTTAATGTGTTTTATCTATTTACTTATGAAATAAAAATGTATAATTTTTCATATGCCTCTTAAGTCTTGGGTCCAGTTGAGCTTTTCCTCCTTGCGTGTCATGGAGGCCAGTCAAGCAATAATATGTGACCGGACTACTGTTCTATAAATGTACTTTACAGCAGCGACAAGATGGCAGAAGGGCAGGGAGTGAAGATAAGATCTCTGCTGTGCATTACTCCTCCATCTCGTCAGTGCATTTTATCGGAAGCCTGCATGCCATTTTCATGCAGGTGCAAAATTAATGGATTGCTATGTAATCCACCTTGGATTTGCACCTGGTCAAAAACAGGCAGATTCCAGAGAAATCCATTAGTAAACACTCCATGCAAAGCGTATTTGCATACAGTGTTTACTTTTTCATGAAAAGGGGGAAAAATGAAACGTTAAAACCGAGATTGCCTCAATGTTACTCTTTACTTTTCCCGCCAACTCGTTAAGCTGTAAAATTGCATTCGGGGAACCCAATAGCATGTGGACCCCTGCATGCAATTTGTATTTTTGTTTATACCTGGGTTTAATGCTGCACATCATTTTGGCAAGGTTTTCAGGCAGAGCGGGAGGTGCAATGGGCAATCCACTTTGTCCTTGCCGTACGCATTCCTCCTGCAAAGCATCTTCATTGTATGCTTGCATGAGATTCTCATTCAGGTATTTATATATTTATTTATTCTGAAATGTGTATAGTACACTTAACCCGGAGGTACCTCTGGCTGTCTCACATCATGGCACAGCCCTGTCTCTGCTCTGCACTTCAATTTCTGATGCTCTTGATGCTCGTGCCCCTGTCATGAGGATCCGTTTGAAGTCCAAAGCCAAGTGCAATTCCTGGTATGACTCCGACCTAGCTTCACTTAAACGTAAGTGTAGGGTGGCTGAGAGGAAATGGAGGGCTTCTTGTTCATCCTCTGACAAACTGGCCTGTAGCCTGCTCCAAAGGCAATACCGACTCTCTGTCCTCACCAAGAATAGAGTCCACATTCAAGCTTGTGTCTCTGCGGCATCTAACAACTCAGTCAAACTCTTTGAAATCTGCAAGGAGCTGGTCAACCCTGCTGCAGTCTCTGCCCCTCCTGTTGCCTCACAGGCGCTTTGCAAAGTCCTTGCCTGTCACTTCATCTCAGAAAACCCAGGACATCCTGTCCACCCTCCCCACCCCTGCCCCTCCTCTTCCCTCTCCTTCTGTGCTTGCTGACCCTCCTTCAGCCATCTCGTCCTTTTCTCTTTTCTCCCTTGATGAGGTAGCTAGACAAGTCCGATCTATGAAATCCTCGTCAAAACAGGTTCATCCCTGTTCCTCTAAAACCATTAAGGACAACATTGACACCCTAGCTCCGGCCCTTGCTGAGTTTTGCAACCACTCCTTTGCCTCATGATCCTTTGACCACTCCCTTGTGCATCCTCTTCTCAAGAAGCCCACAGCTGATCCTTCTTGTCTGGCTAACTATCGGCCAATTTCTATGAATCCCTTTCTGGGCAACCTCCTGGAAAAGTTGGCCATCTCTCATCTTAATCTTCATTCCAATTCTGTTGGCTGTCTCCATGACCACCAATCTGGCTTCAGAGCTGCCAGAAGCACGGAAACTGCTCTCCTGAACATCCTTGAAGATTTGCTCTCCAATCTTGACTCTACCATTCCCTCTGTCCTCATCCTCCTCGATCTCTCGATCTCTCTTCTGCCTTCGATACAGTCAACCATACCATCCTGCTCAACAGTCTCTGTGATAACCTGGGTATCACTTTTCAGGCTCTGGCCTTGCTGACCTCTTTCCTCTCTGATCGACCCTCCCAGTTCCAACTTGGGTCCTTCCTATCATCTATCTTCCTCTCTACCTGTGGTGTTCCCCAGGGGTCTAACCTTTCTCCCTGGCTTTTCAACCAATACCTGGAAACTCTCTCCCACTGTATTGCCATTTTCCGCTAACATTTCCAGTGCTATGCTGATGACACTGAACTCATTTTCAGGATGCCTTCGGCCACCTCCTCTCCCTCACTCATCTCTGAATGCCTAACTGCCATTCAAGATTGGTGTGCCGCCAATGATCTTTGTCTGAATGTAATGCCAGCAAGACGGAGATCCTTCTCAATGGAACTCCTTCACCATCCTTTCCCCTCACTCTCTGGTCAGCCTCCCTTGGCCCTTCTCCCACCCCCACCTGTGAGGATAAGAATCTCAGGGTCATCTTTGACTCCACACTTTTCTTCTCCGCCCACATCTCTGATGTCTCTAAAAAGCACAACTTCCTACTGCACCTCGTCAGATGTAATATGCCTGTCCTCTCCTTCCCCCAGAAGCTCATGGTCTCCCAAGCTCTGGGTCTCTCTAGGTTGGACTATTGTAACAGCCTCTTTCTAAATCTACCTGCTGCAACACTCCGCCCTCTACAACTAATCCAGAACAGGATTGCAAGACTTGTCCTTGACCTCAAGCCCTGGGATCATATCTCTCCAGCTCTGAAATCTCTACATTGGCTCCCAGTGGATGCAAGGATTAAATTCAAAACCCTTTGCATTGTCCACAAGGATTTCTGGGGCCCGGATCCAAAACACCTTCAGCTATCCCTCTGCAAATACCTTCCCTCTCGAGCTCTTCATTCCTCTACCTTTAACTCCCTCAGGGTCAGTTGTTTTTCAAAGAAAGACGCTGGGGGTAGATCTCTGACTGTGGCTGGGGCATCCCTCTGGAACAACCTCCCTGCCACTCTAAAACCTGAGGAGGGCCATCTCCGGTTCCGGAAGCGCCTCAAGAATTTCCTCTTTGTTTCTGCATTTGCTCCCCCTCGCCCATGCTGATCTGTTCTCTCTTGGCACTGTGCACCGGCCACCCTCTGACCTCCGGGCTCTTCTCTTCTCCTGGGTATTGTAGTACATGACCGCCTGATCTTAAGAGATTTAACATTGTGGATATATGGACCTTTAAAGCAAATAGTGCCAAATTCCTCGAGATCTTTGAAGTCCATATCCTTTCCCTGCTGACTTTATCCACATCGCAAATGAAAGGGCATTGCTTTGATCTAATACTTACTAGAAAGATAAACATTTGGTATATTAATGTGATTCATGTACCATGTTATGAAAAACGCCTCATTCATTTTTTTGATATAGCAGCCAATGTAAATAGGGTCTCTCCCTTTAGCCAGCCAAAGGGTATGGCTTGTAGAATATATAAGGTGGCTCCTCTGATGGTCCCTCACCGTTATTTTAAATGTAAACAGGAAACATGTAGGGTCGATCCATTGATATTGGACGGGTGGGGAATCCTGCATAAACCCGATCTGAAGGGACATCTTTGGCGGCCAAAAAAACACTCTGTCTCACTGAGTTAAACTGTGATTCACTCAATGTTTTGATCGAGAAATTGTCTGGGACAGCCCGAGTGGGGGTAAAGGATATCTTAATCATTAACATCTATGATCCCCTTACACTGCCCCTCAATGTGCCCTGATGGAAGAATTGGTGAGGTGGTTTGATTCCCAGACCCTTACTAATACTACTATTCTGGTTGGGGATTTTAATTCAAGGATACCCACTGATCAGGAATCGGTGTATGCTCAGATCGAATAGAAAGCAAATTGCCCCATGAGTGAATCTAGATTAGACAAACAGAACCTGTCATCTGCTGACAGGTGGTCCCTAACGGCACTCCAACAGGGGAAAACAAAACCCCTACAATATTAGATGTAAGTACATTCGCTATAAATAAATATAAATCACAACAAGCATTAGTTGTTCGTGTAAAGTAAATTAATTTATCAAGGTTAATAGACCTTAGGCTTGAACAATATTGCAAATTGGATATGTAACACAAACACAAACTTAATTTCAAACAATTAAATTTTGCACCAACACCCCTTCTTGCTAACTAGCAAGAATTCACATGAAATTGTAATACATTAAGTCAACAACTCCACATTGATTAGGGTTGAATCGAGTCAAATGTTAAATCACACTGAGCACATACTTTTCATATGGAAATTTAAGGAGTTGTAACATTCATCATAGGCATATAGAATGTCAATATCACAATGATACTTCCGGGAATTCTTTGTTACAAACAATTAGATTTCCTATATTGATGTCCCAATGTGTTCCAATTCAGTGGGCAGTGTCCACTTTATTATATACAAAAATGCCAACGCGTTTCGGAAAAAATCCTTCTTCGGGGCGGTTACTGCTGTACGTACATTTTCATTCAAATTCAGTCTGAGTTGCTGTGAATAAATACAAAAATGTGTAAGGGTGAGTCAAGCTGTACTCTTACTCCTCTCAACAGACAAGCATCTGATCATCCCACTATTCAAGAATAACACAAAACTGACCTTCTGTCAATCACCAAACGGGGGCCACAATGGTGGAGCCAAAGGCTGTACTGGAATATGATAGAATACGGTAGAATGCACTCAAGGCTGAGGACAGGACCTCGCGCGGCCGCCACGGTCAAAAACCAGCTCAGAGTCAAATGATAGTCAACTAAAAAGAAATAAAATAGAGAAATCTAATTAACCAGTATATCCCGCGCCTGTCCGAACTAAACAGAATATCTAAATCCTACAAGGCACCATAATGTGAACAACATCACTTGTAAATATAAAGAATGTCCACATCAAACACTCCCCAATAACACAATCTACTACGCCTCACGTAAACAAGCCATGACTACATGATCGTACATGGACTACACTTCACAGAGTGCACATCACGAGCACAAAAATATCTCCTGCTGGTCATCGTAACTGTGTTCCGAAAAGCCAAACTTACATTGCATAGTATCAGCGCTGGGCGTCCGGCTGCAAGCGATGTATCGCTGCTGTGAGCCCAATGTTATAAAAGAGTCAACGCCAATGGTGCACATGCGCAAAACGTCACCCTGACGCCATGATGGTAGGGGCAACAATGTGTGTTGTCACGACGACGGCAACGTCAACACACGCTGGGACCACTCCCCGCAGCTAGCAGCTGCAAATAAATCTGCGTGTACCTGAAGCATATTACGAAAAAGACAGCGCGTTTAAAATTCAATACTGTGCTCGTGGAGCGTCGCTGAACAAAGTGAGTGTAGAACGGAGGAGGGACCAAGCGCCAACCTAGGTAGACGCCTGTGTCCCTCCTTACCGTTCAAAAGTACCTAACGCTGTGGCTGACAGTAGGATACAAAAGAACCACTGTGCAGCCAAGCTTTATACTAGATGTTAAAAACTAGAATACCACGGTAAAGACTAAGCGAGTCCTGTCCTAAGCCTTATATGCTCCACAATTTAAATGATCCCTCACAAAGTGTAAAGGGATAACTTCCTAATGTAAAACCCATGCCACCCACTTACATAGCAAAACAACCAATGACAGCTTCACAGTGTATACAAATACGAATAGATGGTTGAGCATACATCAAGCAAAAAACCAAAATTAAAAATAAAACATTTGGACCGTGATACGGTCATATACCCCAGAGCGCCCGGGGAGGCTAGGCTAGACACAGCAATGTATAAACCATTCACTTGGACAGTCAATTCAAACATATACTGGCAATATGTTAGACAAAGCACATAAAGTCTGTTTCACAGTTCATTCCCTTTGGATACATGGAATCCAGATAATGAATCCACCGCACTTCTCTTTGTTGTAATTTCCTGGTAATGTCTCCCCCTCTATTTCCAATAGAGACTTGTTCTAAAATCACACATTTGAGTTGTGCTATGGTGTGCCTAGCTTCAAGAAAATGTGATGTAACTGGGGATTTAAGATTGCCTGTCCGTATGTTGGACTTATGCTCTGTCCAACGGAGCTTCGCTTTTCTGGCTGTGATGCCTACATAGAAAAGTCCACATGGGCATTTTAAAGCGTATACGACATTTTTCGAGTCGCACGTGCATGAATGTTTTAAGGTAATGGATTTGCCTGTATAAGGATGTGTGATAGTGTTCCCTTTTATAATGTTCCCACAATGCTGACAATTGTGACATGGAACAGTCCCTTTATGTTGTGGACTCATTGCGACCTGTTTCGTGAACTCCGCTTTAATTAAACTCTTCCGTAATGGTTTACTATTACGGTAGGCAAACATAGGAAGTTCACTGAAAAGGTGTTGTAAGGTCGGATCCATTTGTAGCATGGGCCAGTTCTTTTTAATTATGCCTTTGATCTTGCCACTTTGAAGTGAATGGGTAGTCACATAGACCAATGATTGTCCAGTTTGACGAACTTTAGGAATAAGTAACGTTTCCCTGTCTGTCGCTTCAACCTTTCCAGCAATTTCCGAAATCAAAGTATGGCTGTACCCACGTTCTAGAAACTTTTTGCTCAATGTCTGTGATTGTAGTCTATACTCCTCGGGCTCAGAGATATTGCGTCTATAACGTAAAAATTGACTGAGCGGTACACTCTCAATGGTCCGCTTAGGATGGAAACTGGTTGCCATTAGAAGGCTGTTGCGGTCTGTAGTTTTGGTGTGAATCTTGGTGGCCAACTTATTGTTTTTGACATAGATATCGACATCGAGATAGTTGATTCTGGTTCTACTCGTGTTGTTGGTAAACTTAATTCTAGGGTGCATATTGTTCATCGTCTCAAAAAGATGTTGTAAATCTTCCTCCGGACCTGTCCAAATGCCAAACACATCGTCAATGTATCGCACAAATACCGGTAGATGTTGTGTCCATCTAGGCGAGGACAGAATGAACTCGTGCTCCAAATAGAACATATAGATGTTGGCATATGCGGGTGCCATTGCAGCCCCCATACTGGTTCCTGATACCTGTAAGTAGTACTTATCGCCAAATTGGAAAAAGTTATTCATTAGCACCAGTTTCAAGAGAGTGAGTACAAATAATCTGTCCCCAAGACAGTCCGGGGACCGGAGAAGAAGCCATTCAACGGCCTCAATGCCGGCCTCGTGTACAATATTCGTATACAACGATGTAACATCCATCGTAAACAAGATATCTCTATTTTCCACAAAGACTACATCTTTGATAATACTCAAAAAGTGCATTGTGTCCTTCACGTATGTCTCTGTTGTCTGTATTAATGGCTGAAGAATCTTGTCAAGATATTTGGCTAAAGGTTCTAGCAAGCTGTCGGAAGCTGCGATAATAGGTCGTCCCGGGGGCTTGACTAATCTCTTGTGTATTTTAGGAAGGATATATATCACAGGTGTAATGGGATATTTATTTTCTAGAAATGCACGTGTCTTATCCGTGATCACTTCCCTTTCACTCGCTTCATCAAGCACTTCAGAGATTAACGCCCTCACTTGTTCCGTGGGATTAAAGGAAATTTCCTTATACGTCTCCTGATCCGCGAGCTGTCGATCAATCTCTTCCAGATAATCTTTTTTATCCATTAATACAAGGGCTCCTCCCTTGTCAGCAGGTTTGAAGATGATGTCTGGATTATTCAATAGTTTCTCTAGAATATGTCTCTCTCTCTTGGTGAAGTTACCCACTCTTTTGGTCTTGAAGGACAAACGCTTGAAATCCTCTATCACAGATTTTTCAAACACCGAAAGTACATGATTCTGTATGGGTGGATTAAACGAACTCTTGGGTGACATCTCAAGGAACTCCGATGGGGGATCCACTTCACTAGGATCTGCTTCAAGGGTATTAAAGAATACTTTCAACTTCAATTTTCTCATTAACTTAAAGAAATCGATTTTTTCTTTAAGAAGATTGCTACTATACTGTGGAACAAAAGACAGTCCCTTCCTCAAAATCGAAAGTTCCAATGTAGACAAGGTATAGGTGGAAATGTTCATCACTAGATCTTTCTGTTGTTCTGTTTCTTTCTTGGCGGATTTTTTCTTTTGTCCCCTTCTTGTTGGGCTTTTTCTAAAAAATCTTTTGAAGCAGTTGCAACTTCTGTGTCCAAGTTGAGTGATGCGGCACTGGTCCCTGGATTCACTGGTATCGTTTCGAGCTCTGTGCTGGAGGCTTCTGATGATGTTATTTCGGCATTTACAGGACCTGTTTTCCTTGGTCTGGCTGGAAGTGATTTCTCGGGCCTATTAGACCACATCTGTCCTACGGGTTGGTGTTGGGCAGATCTCCTCTAGTCTAGGGATTGCTCTATGGTCAATGGAGTGCGCCGTTCAGATTGCCCCCCCAGTTTATGCGATGTGCACTCTTCAGTGCCAGTATCGTTGACTATATTTTCGTGTCTAACAATGACCCCGTAGTCATTGATATGGGTATTCAATCTCATGAAGAGAGTGATCATTTCCTTATCATTCGATTATTAGATCTGGTGTCTCCCACCTATGATGCTCGTATTATTGGGTTCACCAGGGTTAACAGAGCTGGGACTAGGGTTAGTTGGAATTCTCCATCGATTGAAGCTGCACTTGTGACCACCAAAAGGCTTTTTTCGAACTTTCCTACCGCCATCAAGGGGTTGATGAGGTGGCAGGTCTGATGGCAATCAAACAATTTGGGGGATTGTTTACTGAGGTTCTGGTGAGTGTTCCAACAGCCAAAAAGGGGCTCAATCAGAGAGCAGTTGGGCCCTTCTTATCGCACAGACATTCTTATGATGAAGCCATTTGTGATAAAAAAAGGTCTGTCCATAAAGAATTGCGGACACTACTGAAAGTAGTGGCCGACCCTGTATTTCTTGCACTTAGAAGTAAGGAGCTTAAAACCTCACCTCTTACACTAAGTGGCATCGACAGGATAAGATCACAAAAGAATGTCGAAAGTGGCTTGAATTGGTATTTACCTCCATTCATAACGAAACAAAAACATTCTGGGAGATAGTAAATGGGCAAGCCACCTCTAATGTTGATCTTAATGGAGTACAAGAACCTGACTGGATACCCTATCTCTCAATACCTCTGGGATATTCTAACCAGAATATGCCTACTGTCCCAGGTCACGGGGGCTATTGGGGCTAGTTAATACTCTAGAGCCCCGAGCTGGATGGGCTTTTTAATCTCGTTCTCAGGCTGATTTTGCCCTGTGGGCATGGGTTTGGCAACAGCTCTTTAGGTGTATTGCTGTTACTTAGGTAGTTCCCTGTTCTTGTCTGGGTAGCATCTTAGTCCCAGTGCACAAGAAGGGTGATCAAACTGATCCTCAGAATTATCACCGTCTGGCCATGCTGGATGTCTCGTCCAAGGCATTTGCACGGATTCTATTGGAGGAGCTGACTGCATGGGCATAAGAGAATAAAATCATACCCTGAAATCAGACAGATTTTAGGAAGGGATGCTCCACTTTGGTTAACATCTTAGCACTCTCCACTATAGTCGAACAGGCACGGCTGACCCGCAAAATAACCAATATTTGCAGGGTTTGCGGACTACAGCGCTGCCTTTGACAAAGTGGATCGAGCCAGGCTGTGGGGGAAGCTGGAGAGCTGGGGGCTTCCATTGGGTCTCCTGAGGATGGTCGTACTACCAACACACGTGTTACAATAAGGCCAGAGGGAGAGGGTGGGACCTCTGCCTAGGTTTCAATGGAAGTGGGTCTAAAGCGGGGCTGTCTTTTGGTCCTGATCTTTTTTAATCTCTATCTTTCTGACACGTGCCTCGCACTGGTATATCCAAGAGCTCTCCCGCCAAAGATAGGCGATATGGTCGTATTATGGACGGGTTATGCGGATGACATTTTCGTCCTAGACCTGACGCCTGGTGGCCTCCAATGTTCTCTGGATATCCTCAATTCTTATTCGGCTCTGAATTTTTGCCCATACATACTTGAAAGACAAATGGTGCATTACATCTGCCATTTTGTGGCGATTTTCCATTGTGTGGGATTATCTCTGCAATAAATTCAATGTAGCATGTACTTTTGAAGTTGTTGGCCAGAATTCCGAGGGTGGACAGAAGCTGCCGTCCCATTGGTGATGGTGAGGTGGAAACGGCACAACATCTTTTGATAAGTTGTGATGCACTGGCTGTGTTGCGAAGAAAGGCCCTTCTGGCGTCAGGCTTGGATTCTCATTATCCCCCTGCTTCCCTATGGGCACTATTTATGTCTGGCGCTCACGAGGGACTGATTGCCGTTCTCATTAAGCTGTGGAGGGATGTATATGGCATTTTTCGAATTTTAACAGACTGAACGTGTTGAGTTTATCTATTTTCGTTTTTTTGTGTTGAGGAGAATTTGATTTAATCGGAGAGATGCATTAATTATGTTTTATGATGTGTGTGTTAAAAGTTATTTGTTTAACTGTATGACACACAAACAAACCAACAAAAAAAATGTAAACATACCTTGGTTTATCCCTGACCTTCTAGTCTTGAAGCATTCTTTAAAAAGCTCAAAACCAAATGGAAAAAATCAGGTAGTGTGTCAGATTTAGAGCTTTTAATGCAGGCTCTCACTTATAAAAATGTTTTGCTGCCACTCAATGCTTTCTTTACGTTAAAAGCACCACTGCCATTCATAGTTGTTTACATTTTTTCTGGATTTCAAGCCCTCACCAACCCCTTGTCCATTGAATGCTATCTAATACTCTCTGCTGAGACTTGTGCGTCTTGCATGCTTTTTTGTGAAGATTAATTCTATGCAAGCAGAAAATAGCATAGAATTTGCTGTGGCCCTCCATTTTTTCCTTTCGCTGAAACCTTGCTGGAGGCGATTGGGCACTTATTATCTATCTTTTGGTCTATGGTTAATCTGACCAATGCCATCCCTGCTCTGGCAATCAAAGAATAAGAGAGATGTTTTGGCATCTGGGGCGCCCCAATAGATCGGTATCTCCTGTTTGGCTGTGTGCCATTGGGATTAAATAGATCTACCAATTACTACTCTTTGCAAAAATTAAAATAAATACAAATATATGGGTTCAATTTTACTGTTTTTACTAATTGCTGCCCCATTGCAAGGCTACCTTGGATGTCTACAATTCTCTAAAATGGGGCCGTTAAACATTTTCAGGGACACTTGGATCATGAAGGACTCTTGGATCCCTTTCAGTCTGATTTCTGTCCCCTCATGGTATGGAGACTGTTCTCCTGTCCAACTGTGGTGATGTTTTGTCACAGGTGGATAGGGGTTGTCTCTGTCTACCTATGCCCTTAACTGTATCTGTTATGCTATGTTATGTTATGATAAAGGTTCTAATATTTTGTACTGTTGCCACCTGCGTGATTTATTGGCTCTCTGGTGGATCTGTAATGTAAGGAGGGTGGCGGGTATGTTGGTAGGATTAGATACACTGATCACTGAGCATAGGTGTATTTTTTGGGTGGTGGCCAACATGTGGTATTGGGTGAAATTATGTGTGGTTTGTTTTGTTGTTGCATTGTTGTGAAGTACGGTTTGTGGTGCGGTAGAGGTATGGTTGCGTTTAGTTCAGAGTTTGAGAGGTGCATGCAGAAAGGTGAATTTGTAGTACGTTTTGTGAGTGGCACTACATTTTCTACCACTGCTGTTCTGACAAGATACGATTGCTATCCCTTCTCCTGTCTTAAATTCGAGAATGTAGCAGTTACCAACCCCATGAGTTCCTCCAGGGGTGTTGTGTTCACAGTGCCCAGTGTCCAGTCCGTGGACTGCCTGGTTCCTGCTTCCAGCCCTTTTCCTTTCTCTGTGACAAGTTTAACATCCTCGGTGGTCCGATTAAGTGGGACACAGCTCCATCCCCTATTTCCACCTGTGGCCCTCAATCAGGATGGTTACACTTCAGGTCTCAGCCCACTCTTCTCAGTCAGATGCCTCTCTTCTCCCCTACCCTTCTGTCTGGCCTAATCCCAAACTCCTTTTCCGTTGTGTGCTCGTCTCATGATATGTGGATGTTGTTCAGTCAATTTCATCCCATTTGCAGCTGAATAGACAGGGTTTTAGGAGCTTTCTGAATTTTAGATGGTCCTTAATAGTTTGTGTTTCTCTGTGGAGAGAGCTCCACAGTTGTAAGGTTATGCAAGGGAATATGTGGCATTTGATACAATGAATCATGATCTAATTGCTGCTCGCTCATCCCAATGGCCTGGAATTCACGGTCAAGCGTTGATTTGGATTGCTCCTGTCTGAAAGGGTCCAGAGCGTCCAACTAGTCCCATTTCAATTTCCTTTCCTGATGGTTACAATCAGAAAACCAGAGGAGCTTCTGCTATTCCCAGTTATGTTTAATGCGTATCTGCTTTCACGACTTGAATTATAGGAAACTCTGGGGCTTCATTACTACTGTTATTTCAATTACACATACATGTCGGTGTACTCCATTGGGCACTTAGAGGATTTTTCTTTGTTATCTGCTGCCCCTAGCCAAATGAATGCATAGATGCATGAGAATAGCTTTAACCCTAACTCTTCAAAAACAAAGATAATTTTATTTGGACCCCGTTATCTGCTGAACAACCCATCTGCCTGCCCTGTGCCTCCCATTCTGTTAGGTTATCAGATGGCCTATTACATTGCACTTTGAAATGTGGGATTCCTGTGGGAATTAGACATGAGCCTCAATGCTGAAGTAGGTGCAGTGGTTAGGTCTTCATTTTTCACTCCCTGCAACAGGTGCTCCCATTCATTCTCAGACAAATGTATTGGATTGTAGTAGTGGGCTCGTTTAGTTCAAGGTTCGTCTATGCCAGTGCCATCAGTACTGGCCTTCTCGTGGTTCAGATCTCATGTCTCCAGACCACTCAAAATGCTGAAGTGTGACCTACCTATGCTCTCAGGAAATTGCATTCAGTTTCATTACAGTGGCTTCATCTTGATAGGTGCACTGTGTTCCAGATCTGCTGGCTGGTCTTTAAGTGCCTCCATGGACAAGCTGAATGTATTTAGCCGACAAACCTGGCCCTTATGTTCTGATGCAAATTTAATTTTTAAATTTAATGTCAGAAGTGGCATGTGTTTCTCAGTGCATGGCCCTCGCCTGAGGAACACCCTCCCGCTTCACTCCCATGCAGTGGCCTGTATCTTAATCTTAACCGCAAACTCAAGATCTTCGTCGAAGTCTGGGACATTATTGTTGCTCTTGTAAGCAGAGCACCTAGAGGCAATTAGGTTTGGATGGTCTTTTGTGTCAGTGCACATAATGAATTATAAAATCAAATGAGATAATCTCAGCTTCCATATGAAGGAATCGGTATTAGCATAATTGTTCTTTTTTTTTTTTTGATCGAATTATACATTTGACTAAGTATGAGCCATTGGGGATTGCGGGGGTATCCCCCACTTCCTCAATATTGGAGGCGGGGGACTGGGAAAAAGAATGAAGAAAACCAAAATGTTTGGTTTGTAATTCCGCAATGCTGTGCCGTACATCATAAGATCTGATGTTGCACAAGCTTTCAGAGGTAAGAACAGCCATGCACAGTCTGAATCACTGGTCACCTTTTGCTTGAAACGTGGAGATAATCCTGAAAAAACAGGCAAAAAAAGACACTCATGAATAAATGGCAGTGCTGACTGCTGAGGTCCTGATTGGGTTTGGTGCTCTATGCTGCGATGGCAGTAAATCTGATGAACAGAATGCTGTGTACCAATTTCGTTGATGGTACGAGAATGCCACAACCTCTCCTATCAATGGATTGTGGCGCCTTTAGATAGTGTCGGGGTGTCAAGCCATCATGGCCTCTATGATTTTTGCCACAAGGGCATTGTTTTCTTTTTTAAAAGCATTGTATTACTGACACATACCTTTGAGACGCCCCCGTTTTAGGGTGACTTTTAGGTGCTAGGATCAAGAGGAACGTTCTATACACAGGAACCCGCCATCTTTAAGCATCAACGATATGGGCCTGCGGGCACTGTAGATTAGGTTGAATTTGCAAGCAAGTGCAGCTTGTAAGAATGAATCACTTGTTATGTCGCCGACACATGATGTACCCATTACCGTGATTCGAAACTCTGCGTGTTGGTGAACCCAGGCCCACACTTTTATTTCTTTGTTCCCATTGCTGCTACTGCCAAAATCACACTAAACAAATGTCTCCACTCTCTTCACAGTGTGGCGCTGGATGTAAAATCCACTTAAATGCACCAGATTTTAGCCATACTCAACATATTAAAATATATGCTTTTATATATCCCGGGAGGACAGGTCAGCGCAACGTGTTCGCCTTGGAAGTCGACACGAAACAACACAGGTTCGATCCCCGCGTCCGTGCTTAGAAACCTCTGGGTATTTAAGCGCCGTTGTATACGCAACTAAGAAACAAAAAACAATTACGCAATTAAAAAGGAAACAATTGCTGTAACAGCGCCTCCATGCTTGCGTGCTGTGTGAGCGCTTTAAAAATGGCAAAAATAAATAAAAAGTGACACCACCAGCTTTCATCCCAAAGATGGTCTCCAGCTCATGCTGTGCTTAAACTTCATATACACTTGTGCATGCTTCATAATCACAGCATGGATCAGGTCCTGAAACAGGGAGCAGCAGCCTTGTGGATTTGACTCAGTCACATTTTAATTTGTATGAGAACTATTATGATGTAAAAAGTTCTACAATTAAAACAAAATAATAATAATTTGAGCAGTTGTCCAAATATAATTGTGCATCTCTACCAAGTGTGACGAAGTGCCATCTGGCAAGTGTGTAAAAGCCCTGCATTTATCTATTTGTTTTAGTTATAAAATGATGCAGATAATTCAAAGATGCAGACTCAAGAGAAGGGGGTCTCAGCTCACCTGCTCTCCGAAATGGAAACGGTGTGCAGGGTGGCCTGCAGGAAGCCAGACCCTCACAGAAGCGAGGTCGGCAGCCAATGAGGGTGGGCTGTGGGGAATGAAAAAACACCAGAAAAAGAAAGCGGGCAGATGAGGGAAAGAAAGAGTGAAGGAGCGTGAAAAATGAAAAAAAAAACACACCAGCAGGAAAGAAGGCTGAAAGGGGGGTAGGGGAACACAAGAGAAGGGGGTCTCAGCTCACCTGCACTGCGAGATGGACATGGAGTGCAGGTGGGCCTGCAGGAACCCACACCCTCACAGAAACGAAATCGGCAGCCAATGGCGGAGGGCTATGGGAATGAAAAAACACCAACAAAGGAAAGCTGGCATAAGAGGGGGAGAAACAGTGCAGGAGCACGAAAAAGAACAGACATGAGCAATAAAGACGGCTGAATGGGGGAAAGAGGGGAAACAAGAGAAGGCAGTCTCTGCTCAACTGCACTGCGAGATGGACATGGAGTGCAGGTGGGCCTGCAGGAAGCCAAACCCTTGCAGAAGGGAGGTTGGCTGCCAAAGGGGGAGGGCTATGGGAAATGAAAAGAAATACCCGAAAAGGAAAGCGGGCAGAGCAGCGGGAGATAGAGTGCAGGGGCATGAAAAAGAAAATACACCAGCAGGAAAGAGGGCTGAAGAGGGAGGGGGACACGAGAAGGGGGTCTTAGCTCACCTGCGCTCCAAGATGCAAACGGAGTGCAGGTGGGCCTGCAAGAAGCCAGACCCTCACAGAAGCGAGGTCGACAGAGGGCTAGAGGGCTATAGCGAATGAAAAAACACCAGAAAAGGAAAGCTGGAAGAGCAGGGGGAGATAGAGTGCAAGAGTGCCGATAAGAAAAGACACCAGCAGGAAAGAGGGTTGAAAGGGGGACATACACAAGAGAAGAGGGTCTCAGCTCACATGCACTCCGAGATGGAAAGGGAGCGCTGGTGGTCCTGCAGGAAGCCATACCCTCACAGAAGCGAGGTCGGCAGCCAAAGGGGGGAGGAAGGAGGGCTATGGGAATGATACACCAGAAAAGTAGGAAGAGGGCGGGGAGATAGAGAGCAGGTGCATGAAAAAGAAAAAAACACCAGAAGGAAAGAAGAATGAAGGGGGGGACACAAGAGAAGGGGGTCTCAGCTCACTTGCACTCTGAGATGCAACAAACATAAAGAATGATCTATATTAAAGGAATAGTGCACTCAAAAATGTTATTGTCCTGAGCGTTCGGGCTTGTGGTTTTAAGCAAACTGTGACCGATCGTAAAAACATTGCGAAATCAAGGAGTTGGGGACGGTCATCCTGTGCTAATCTTATCTGTGGATCAATCGCCCTAAATTCAAGTGCCCCTGAATGATATCACCCGCCCCTGAAACTGACATCACTATTCCTAGCGATATTCTCCACCTATTTTCATGACATTAGTGGGCAGTGTAGCCAAACGCGCCCAGTCATCACCTACGTCTTAATGTCAGTTGATGCAGAACCCAGAATATCAACACATAACTCCTCTCACAGCACAATGTGCCCAAATTCGAATAGAAAATATTTTTAAAGGAAACATCAATTCTCTGCCATTTATAATGTTCTTTTATTTCACAACAAAACGCTACGAGAACATCCAGTGATTTGGATTAACCACCAATATTTGAATGTCCTTGGGTTAGAGCATCAAAACTTTATCATGAGGCACAGGGTATTCCTTTCGGGAGAAGATGTGCATCCGACGCACCTTGAATTGCAAAGCTTCGGCATCAGCTTCTTGCTAGACCGTAAACGATAACAGGTTGCTCCTTGTCGCTGGTACAGCCAAAGGTCATATCGGTCCCGGGCGATCGTCCCATATCAACGTAATGGACATCCATCCGTTTAGGCGTATCTGCCACTGCTGGCTGAAGAAACCATCTGTCGGCATCTGGAACTATGCCATTCACAGAACGGTACAATGTAGCTGTGTAGAAAACATAATAAAAATATATTTTTGGGAAATTAGCCTTGCTTTTATTACTTGATCTCTCAGCGGCTTTCGATTTGGTTAATCACCAAATCCTGTGCCAGCACCTCACATCAGCCGCCCACTTCTCTGCCTCTGCCACTGCCTGGATCAGTTCCTTCTTAAACAGTAGATCCATGCGGGTATTTTGCCCTTCAGCTTCTGCTGACCCTGCTCCCATTCACTGTGGCATCCCTCAGGGCTCGTATGTATCCCCTATAATGTTTTTACCAAACTACTTTTTGATGCTCTTGACTATCTGGGTGTCTCATACACTAATTGTGCCGATGACACCCAGATACTCATCCCCATCACGGGTGATTAAACAGTGGACGCTAAATCCTTGAACGACATCTACATGTCATTAGGCTTGGATTGCCCAATATGAACTTTGTCTCAATGATGACAAGACGGAACTCCTCATTCTGGGTTCCATTCAACGTCTTGATAAACATGACCACTCCTTCAAATCTTTCATCATTGACGACAACGTCATCGACAACGTCATCAAGGTATCCAAGGATACAAAAACATTAGGAATGTATCTTGACTCCATACTATCATTGACCAGACAAACTAATGCAGTCAGGTCAGCTTTGGCCTACACGTAAATTGATCATGGCCTGCAGACCATTTCTGTCCACCCCTAGCTGCATCATATTGGTCAGAACACTCATCATGTCCAAGATTGACTATTGCAGCACCCTCAATCTAGGGACTAACCAGTCCAACATTAACAAACTACAAATTACCCAGAACAATACCATTAGAGTGGCTTTAAAGATTCCTAGAAACCAACACATCTCTGACCACAGAAGTAATCTTCATTGGCTACCTGTCAATCATAGAATCTCTCTGGAAACTCTTGCCTTGACACACAAATGCCTGGCCAATAAGGCCCCCTCCTACCTTTACATTCCCTTTACACTCCACACCTCTTCACAACCCTTGAGAGCGGCCCAAACCCACTGTCTCCCCATTCCCAGATTCAAACTACAAAACGCAGGGGGTGCGAGCGTCCCCATCCTGGCCACCAAGCTATGCAACTCCCTCCCTAATGACATCATAACTGAGCCTTCATTCCACACTTTCAAGAACAAAACCAAATCATGGCTCATCACACAAAACTGATATATTCGCTGTTCTACTTCTGACACGGCCTTGCGGTTCTGAGCTTTGAGCACATGACCTCACTGCCTCTCCTGTCTTATTGTATATATTGCGCTTGTACCTAACTTATGCTGCCAGCTGATTCTTACCGTTTGTGTCTGTAACTTGGTAAATGTGTAGTTCTGAGCACGAGACCTTACTCCCTTTTTATTTATTGTACATATTACCTTGTTCTTAATATACACCTTACTGCCATTAGGTTCATACCAATATGTGGCTGTAAATTGGTTGAGATTTGCTCCTTTCGCTACTGTATGTAACTGTAACTGTGCTCTACAAGATTATACGCCCAGTTGCCCTTGGGCACGGTGTGATTTATAAATAAATAAAATACAAATACAAATATTTTAGTAGCCATTCTGTATTCAAATGTATCCATTTACCCTGTAATTCTACACCGGGTGAAACCTGATAACGAACACAAACCACAAACAATGGAAACACACATTGGGGAAAGTCAGAGTCTACGATGTGCTTGAATGGTTAGTGCTGTGGAGTATGTATAGCTCCCAATGGGATGCGAAAGCTTACGGAAAAATTTGAACAACACATAGACAGCATTATAACAGAATATTTCCAACGAACTTGGGGTTGGTGACCCTAAGTTCCCTCGGGCAACCCAGACGTGGAATCCATGCTCACTGTGCTTAGAGAAGCACAGTTCCACCTCACTGATGAGGCCCAACAAGGCTGAAAAACGTTTATGGGGTTTCTGTAGGTACTCTTGTTCAGAAGAGAATTGCAATAGCATTTCGGTGCTGGACTGCCCATGTGGCCAGGACAAAGACTGATATGCAAATGGATATTTCCCATCTGTGAAAGGTAAATGAACAAAATGCGATGGCTACAGACAATCAAAGTGTGAAAAAAAAACATAATAGGTTAACATGCCATGTTCTTTCTACGGTGGGCAGTCATAATGTCGACAGTAAAAATGTCGACAGTCAAAATTTCGAAAAATAAATGTAAAAAAAAATAATGTCGACAAACAATAATGTCGACATTTTTTCGATATTTTTTCGAAATTTTCTATTTATTGTATAAATAGATAAATAAATAAATATATAACTAAAACGTGTTGAGTATGAGAGGTGAGAGGGTGGTGGGGGGTTTGGGGGTGGCAGGGGGTGTTCGGTGAGGGGGGTTGGGGGGGACACCCCCATAGTAAATGATACTCTTTTTATTTATTTAATTATTGAATAAATAAATAAATAAATATATAATTACTATGTGTTGAGAATGAGGGGTGAGAGGGTGGTGGGGGGGTGTGGGGGGGTGGCAGGGGGGTGTTGGGTGAGGGGGGTTGGGGGGACCCCCCCCATAGTAAATGATACTCTTTTTGTTTAATTATTTATTGAAAAAATAAATAAATAAATAAATAAATATATAATTAGAATGTGTTGAGTATGAGGGGTGAGAGGGTGGTGGGGTGGTGGGGGGGTGTGAGGGGGGTGGCAGGGGGGTGTTGGGTGAAGTGTTGATAGTTCTAATTGACATTTTTTTGTCGACATTTTTTTTTCTACAAAATGACTCTTTACATTATATGTATAGGATGTCGACATTATTGTTTTCGACATTTTTTTTTCGACATTTTTGTTTGTCGACATTTTTTTTTCGACATTATGACTATAAACCTCTTTCTACAGAGGAGCGCCTGCTACCCTTTTTAAAAATGTAACGGAACTGGCAACATCAAATTTTGACAAGGGAACCACATCCCCTTGGAAAATGTTCTGCACTCGGCACATCCAATAATACAACGTTGATAGCACACACTGATATGCCATGGGAGGAAGTGGTTTAGATATCACTAGCCTGCATTCAGGTTGTGTTTGTGGGTTGTCGATGAATAATTGTCACAATATGGTCCAACTAACAACCCATAACAATTTAAGCAAGCAATACTGGTCAGAAAATGAAACTTTTACTCGTTTGTCTTTAAACTGGTCTTTAAACTGAATAGTTCAACGTACATTATATTGGTAGTTCCATTCTCTTGGCGTAATGCAGAGTGTCCACTCTGAACAACGGTTTGCATAGATTGAAAGTAAATGTTCCAATGTCCCGTTTCAAAATAGTGAATGTTATAATTTGTTCGGGGTATTCGACACCTTCCGTCCTTCAAGCCATAGCAAATCCTCCCTTTTGTCCAAGGTCGAATAACAATTGAAACTTGTTTAGAGCGTGTATGACTGGTAGCTTTTGTTTTTTGTGAAGGAAAGCCACAAATCTAAAACATTCCGTACAAGATGCGTCAGTGTGAACTCCCCACAAGCAACATCACACAAAGTGACATTCCCTCCATGGAAGCAAAGCGCCCGGCCGACCAACGTGGCATTTGAAATATGTTTCAAAATAAACAAATTGTTTGCTGGCATCCTCTAATGCAGCGCAATCATGAATACTTTTTTACCCATCAATAGTGCTAGTGATTAAGTTATTTTTGGACAACAGTTACCCTAAAGGTAAGTAAAACAGATAATACAAGCCACTGAAAGTCTGGTGTAACCTAAGATTCCATTTATGTCTGTCTGAAACACACCATGATATTATACAAGGTGCAACGAGGCAATGCAGGGGGAACAGTGGGAAGACAAAGACAATGATCTTACTAGTGTTCAGAAGTTCACAATCCTTGCCCCTCCCTGCCCCTCGTTCATCACTTTCAAAACATAACATATGTAATAACCAAGGGGGCAGGCGTATCCAACCCTCGTGACATTCAATTAACCCACACCCCATCGTAAATTACACATACACTATTGTTTCAAGCCCAGCATTAGGAAACCATTTTGAAATACCCTGAATGACATCTTTCAATTAGGCCCTGAAAATCCATCTCTCTGTACAAATGCAGCTCTACCATCCCCAGCGCCTTGCTCAGCCAGCCCACACATCTCCTCCCCATTGCCATGTCTGCGCTCGCCCTGTTCTCACGGAGGAACGTGCTCTGCGGATAACGTGAGACACTGACAAGTCATAAATCCAAGTGCCCATTCATCTCCACAAAACTTCCCATGCACTAACAAACTCCACCCCACCAAGTCTGGGACCACCGCTCAGACCGTGCAGTTCCTTTCATTCTGATATCCATCTGAGCCTCCCATGCCCTGATCAGCCAAGGACCCACATCACAGCCCTAATACCATGTAGTAATATATTCTCCCAAAAAGCAACACACCTCTACCTATATCCTGAGGACCCAAGCAGGGAAGATGGCAGATCAAACCTTTAGGTTGTGTACCTGGGTACAGAGATTGTGGTATCAAATAGATTCCAAGGGGCAGAGTTTAGAATGGCAATATATTAGCTAATTTCACCAAAGTACCCCTATACATGCAAGGTTTTCAGGGTAATTCATAGAAATTCGCACAAAAATGGCGCACGCGGCTGGCACACAGTGTCCCCGTGCGATACACTGTGCCAGCCGCGTGCGAAAAAATCCTTTTCATCGCACAGCGTATTCATGGATTTTAGCCTCCGAAACCAGCCGTGGCGCAGAGTGGCGCAGCGACCCTGCAGGAGCCCCAGTTACGCCCCCAAGAACGCCCTCGCACAAGGAAAAGCCTTCAAAATCCCCAAATCATCGCAAAGGGCTGCGCTAACCCTGGACCAGTTCACAGGGCTGGCAAACGCCAAGCGGGAAACGTGTATTTCAGTGGTTCGCGGGAAGTTCCACACGCGAATGTCCTGTGTACGTGTGCATCAGGGGTGCGTGGGAAGTAACACACGCAAAAGCAGCAGGGTACGTGTATTTCAGGGGTGCACGGGAAGTATCACACGCAAAAGCAGCAGGGTACGTGTATTTCAGGGGTGCGCGGGAAGTATCACACGCAAAATCAGCGGGGTACGTGTATTTCAGGGGTGCGCTGGAAGTATCACACGCGATTCCATCAGGGTACGTGTATTCCGGGGGTGCTCAGGAAGTAACACATGCAAAAGCAGCAGGGTACGTGTATTTCAGGGGTGCGCGGGAAGTATCACACGCAAAAGCAGCAGGGTACGTGTATCTCAGGGGTGCGCGGGAAGTATCACACGCGATTCCATCAGGGTACGTGTATTCCAGGGGTGCGTGGGAAGTATCACACGCAAAAACAGCAGGGTACGTGTATTCCAGGGGTGCACGGGAAGTATCACACGCAAAAGCAGCAGGGTACGTGTATTTCAGGGGTGCGCGGGAAGTATCACACGCAAAATCAGCAGGGTACGTGTATTTCAGGGGTGCGCGGGAAGTATCACACGCAATTCCATCAGGGTACGTGTATTCCAGGGGTGCGCGGGAAGTATCACACGCAAAAGCAGCAGGGTACGTGTATTTCTGGGGTGCGCAGGAAGTATCACACGCGATTCCATCAGGGTACGTGTATTACAGGGGTGCGCGGGGAGCACCACACGCGAATTGCACGTGTGGGTCCTCCCAGGTGTTCCCTCTACACCCTCCACGGCCCCTGCAGGTGGCCCACACCACAGGGGCCTACCCTGCACATGTCCTGCAGGCACACCATCCACCATGGCCATGCCCCCCAGCCAACCCACATGTCACCTTGCACTACTGCCCACCAACGCATGTCCCCCTGCACCCCCAGCCACCAGGGGCAGCCTCCACCAGGCCCCCACTCATGTCCCCTATCACCCCCACGCCCCAGCAGTGCAGGGGCAGCCTCCACCAGGCCCCCACTCATGTCCAACTCATGTCTCCCTGCACTCCCACCCCCCAGCCACCAGGGGCAGCCTCCACCAGGCCCCCACTCCTGACTCCCATCACCCCCACCCCCCAGCCACCAGGGGCAGCCTCCACCAGGCCCCCACTCATGTCTCCCACCAACCCCACCCCCCAGCAGTGCAGGGGCAGCCTCCACCAGGCCCCCACTCATGTCTCCCACCAACCCCACCCCCCAGCAGTGCAGGGGCAGCCTCCACCAGGCCCCCACTCATGTCTCCCATCACCCACACCCCCCAGCCACCAGGGGCAGCCTCCACCAGGCCCCCACTCATGTCTTCCACCACCCCCACCACCCAGCAGTGCAGGGGCAGCCTCCACCAGGCCCCCACTCATGTCCAACTCATGTCTCCCTGCACCCCCACCCCCTAGCTACCAGGGGCAGCCTCCACCAGGCCCCCACTCATGTCCAACTCATGTCTCCCTGCACCCCCACCCCCCAGCAGTGCAGGGGCACCCTCCACCAGGCCCCCACTCATGTCTCCCACCACCCCCACCCCCCAGCAGTGCATGGGCCGCCTCCACCAGGCCCCCACACATGTCTCCCACCACCCCCACCCCCCAGCCACCAGGGGCAGTCTCCACCAGGCCCCCACTCATGTCCCCTATCACCCCACCCCCCAGCAGTGCAGGGGCAGCCTCCACCAGGCCCCCACTCATGTCCCCTATCACCCCCCAGCAGTGCAGAGGCACCCTCCACCAGGCCCCCACTCATGTCTCCCACCACCCCCACCCCCCAGCAGTGCAGGGGCAGCCTCCACCAGGCCCCCACTCATGTCTCCCATCACCCCCACCCCCCAGCCACCAGGGGCAGCCTCCACCAGGCCCCCACTCATGTCTCCCACCACCCCCACCCCCCAGCAGTGCAGGGGCAGCCTCCACCAGGCCCCCACTCATGTCTCCCACCACCCCCACCCCCCAGCAGTGCAGGGGCATCCTCCACCAGGCCCCCACTCTGTGACGTGACGCGCGCATGGGTGTTTCCCTCATAACACGTGAAGACAGAGCACACGTGGTAAAACTGCACGTCCGAGTGTCATCGCGTGTAATCGGAGGGAAGTGAGCGTACATGCGATTGGCCTGGGTACGTGTATTTCTGGGGTGCGCAGGAAGTTTCTCACGCGATTGGTGGAAATCCACGTGTGCTCTGTCATCACGTGTTATGAGGGAAACACCCGCGCGCGCGTCACGTCACAGACGCGCTTACGCGCTAAGGGCCTTTGGTCCAATGAAATCACATATGCGTGCTGACGTGCATACGCGCTAAGGGCCTTTCATCGATTTACACGCAGACGTGCAGGATTTTCACGTGCAAAATCACTCCGTATCAAGCTGGCCACGCGTAAGCACACGGAAGACCACGCTCCTGCCCGGAAGGCCGAATTACTGCCCCCCAGAGCCCCGAGCACGCTCCCACCTGCCATCTGCTGCTGCCTGCTGCCCACGTGCCCTGCCATTTGCTGCCTGCACATCAGCCAGGGGTGCTGTTGCTGTGACCACCCCTGCTGGAACCGAAGACTCCCGACTGGGATTCCATCGCTCCACAGCCCAGCCCCAGGACCCAGTTGCCCACCCACTCCTGCCTCTGGGGTTGTCATGTCGGGCACTGCAACATCTGGCACCACTGACAACCCCCGGCCAGAGAGGCAGAGGGGCACCAGCTTCAGTGCCAGGGAAGTTGGTGTCCTGGTGGAGCAAGTCCTGGGGCAGTATGATGCCCTCTACGGAAGTGTGCGAGCAGACAAGGAAGGACGGACTCGGATCTGGACGGACATCGTGACTGACATCAACGCGGAGGGGGTGGCAGTCCGCGACTTCCAACATGTCAAGAAGCGCTGGGAGGATTTCAGGTCCAGGACCCGGAACAAGGCCCGGCGCCTCTTGAAGGCAGCGGATGCCTAGGGGCGCCGGGGCCACTTGTCGGAAGATCAGATGAGGGTCCTGGAACGCATATCCCCAGCACTCCACGTCCAGGTCCTTGAGAGGCAGACCCGTCTGGAGTCGAGCGGTAAGTGTACATACATCATGATTGTAAGCTGTGCGTGTGGTGATGTGCCAGTAGTGTGCCGGTTGCACATCTGTTTGTATGGGGCCGAGTATGGGTGGGGGTGTACAGGACCGTGAGGCTAACACATGCGAGGGCTGTCATGTGTGAGACATGGATGGTGCTTGTGTGTGTAGGCTTGCATGCCAAATGCAGTTGTGTGGGCACACATGTTAGGATGAATGTGTATGTAAGTGGGCATGTTCGTGATGTCACGCATGTATGTTGTTTTCAGCTGCATGTATCAGGACTGTGTACATGTGCATGTGTGTGTATTTGACAAGGGTGCAACAGTGATGCAACATGGATGCATGTGACAGTGGGATGTGGAAGCCTGATTGGCAGATGTGACATGGATGCCCATCGGAACACTGCGACAGTTGGCTGAGGTGTACACATGCATGCAAGTGTGGTGGTGTGCGTGCATGTGTAGTGCACTCCCTGGGTTGCATGTGATGTCTGGCTCACCTTTGCCTGCTCATGCTGTTGTATGTGTATGGATGGTGCTGGCAGTTGCGATGTGGCTGTGGTATGGCTCATGTGTGCAAGTTGAATTGACATGTGTGTTGCCGATTGTGATGCCATGTCTGAGGTTTGCCAATGCCACTCATGTGCAACTGTCATGTGTGTATGTGTCCATTGTACAGTGCCCTGATGCCTGTGTTTTATTTCTCCCTGTCTGCAGCGTCAACTGATGAAGAGGGCGGAGAAGGTGCTGTGGAGTACAGCGGCGGGGATCGCACCGCCAGCCGGAGACGCAAGGCCCGGCTCCCCTCCCAGGTTGTGATCTCATCAGGGAGTGAGGAGTCCGGTGCCGCGTCCCAGGCCGCAGCTGCCGGGGGGAGGTCCAAGAGGCGGAGGTCAGAGTTGGACTCCTCGGCAGCAGAAGGGGCAGCTGGGACCCCACAGGGCCCAACGGGGGAAGATGGCACAGAGTCATCCAGGTTGGTGGGGGATTTGGTGGAGGAGGAGGCCGTGCAAGCAACAGAGACGGGGTCTGGAGGTGGGGATTCCACTGGTGCTAGTGGTGCAGTGCAGGACCAGGGACAGGAGGCAGCACAGGCCGCCGCGGAGGTGCCTGTGTGCAATCCTGTCCCTGATCCTGTCACTGCATCATCTTGCACCAGCAGGGATGCCTACGTCCAGACCCGTTTTCAGGCAGGGGATGAGCTCACGACAACTGGCCTTCCTCTGCCTGCGGACGTCTTTTCATGAGGAGACTGCACGTCATCTCGAATGGCTCGTTGACCGCGTCGGCCTACTGGGACAGGTCACCCAGGCCGGATTCCTCCGTTTGATGGGGCTTGCTACGACCCCCTCCTCAACTGAACCCCCTATGCACCAGTCGTCCTCCCTGCCATCTTCCCACCCATCAGTCACCTGGGTGCCCTGTGGAGCTGCCTCTGACGGTGCGGCCAGGCTGGTGGAGGAGGCATCCCTGCCACAGTCGGGAGTCGGACGTCCAGCAGGGGTGGCCACATCAACGACTGCACCCCAGCCAGCGGAGGATGTGCAGGCAGCAGGAGGCAGTGCACGGGCAGAGGCGCAGCAGCAGCAGCAGCAACGTGGTGGGAGCCATGATGGCTCGGGGCCTTCCACATCGGAGGGGCAGGCATCGGCCGGAGGGCAGGAGGACCCAGGACGGGAAGTGTCTTCCGTGTGGCAGCGGTTGGGCCACGCCATAGATGCGGAGCGGCAGCGGGCGGAAGAGGCACGGCTCACGATGGTCAGGGCGGAAAACTCCATGCGGAGGGCCCTGAGGCGGGCCTAGTGCCTCGAGGCAATCTGCAGGGAGTTTGGGGTGAACATGTGGACGGCCCTGCGGACCCTCGGGGCCATGGAGGAGGACCGCCTCCGGGACATTGAGCAGGAGTTCGATGATGCCCTGGCCCGGAACATCCCGAAGTGAGCCGTCGGACTAGCCCGCTGCCCTTGTAAATAGTTCTATAGTTAATGTTAGGTTTCCTTTGGTTTAGCATTTTTTTTGGACCTTTTGGACAATGGGCCACATTTTTGAATATAGTTATTTTTTTTAGGTAGTGTTATTAGATAGGTTTCATTTCTTCGGTTGGGATCATGGACCCTGGATTGTTTATCTGTACATAGTTGACTTTTGGATTTTCAATTTTTATTATGATTTCGCCATGGAGCAATGGTTTTCGATTTTAATTTTCCATTGGAATTACTTTTGTCGACTGTGACTTTGGACACCTTTCCTTTGCATTATGATTTGTGGTTTTGCATTATTTCACGGACCTGCTGTTTTTTTTTTTTAATTTCTATTATTGTTTGTTTATTTTTGATTCAATTTATGTTGCTTTTAATACATATTTTTTCTTCAAAGTTCAATGTGTAGTATCATCTCATTGGTTTCATGCACATCATGATATGGGTTTTGACATTCACTGACACCCATTGGGTGTATGTGAGGGACATGTGTTCATTTCCAAACTTGCAATTGGGGTTCTATCATGTTTTTGCCATTTCTAAGTGGGTGGATGCAATACTCGGGTGGATGTTTGGCATTTGGAGGCTGACCATAAGGGCCAGGGATCTACATTGTGGTGACATGTTGGCTGGGGGACATGAGTGGGGGCCTGGTGGAGGCTGCCCCTGCACTGCTGGGGGGTGGGGGTGGTGGGAGACATGAGTGGGGGCCTGGTGGAGGCTGCCCCTGGTGGCTGGGGGGTGGGGGTGATGGGAGACATGAGTGGGGGCCTGGTGGACGCTGCCCCTGGTGGCTGGGGGGTGGGAGTGCAGGGAGACATGAGTTGGACATGAGTGGGGGTCTGGTGGAGGCTGCCCCTGCACTGCTGGGGGGTGGGGGTGATAGCGGACATGAGTGGGGGCCTGGTGGAGGCTGCCCCTGCACTTCTGGGGGGTGGGGGTGGTGGGAGACATGAGTGGGGGCCTGGTGGAGGCTGCCCCTGGTGGCTGGGGGGTGGGGTGATGGGAGACATGAGTGGGGGCCTGGTGGAGGCTGCCCCTGGTGGCTGGGGGGTGGGGGTGCAGGGAGACATGAGTTGGACATGAGTGGGGGCCTGGTGGAGGCTGCCCCTACACTGCTGGGGGTTGGGGGTGATAGGGGACATGAGTGGGGGCCTGGTGGAGGCTGCCCCTGCACTGCTGGGGGGTGGGGGTGGTGGGAGACATGAGTGGGGACCTGGTGGAGGCTGCCCCTGCACTGCTGGGGGGTGGGGTTGGTGGGAGACATGAGTGGGGGCCTGGTGGAGGCTGCCCCTGGTGGCTGGGGGGTGGGGGTGATGGGAGACATGAGTGGGGGCCAGGTGGAGGCTGCCCCTGCACTGCTGGGGGGTGGGGGTGGTGGGAGACATGAGTGGGGGCCTGGTGGAGGGTGCCCCTGGTGGCTGGGGGGTGGGGGTGGTGGTAGACATGAGTGGGGGCCTGGTGGAGGCTGCACCTGCACTGCTGGGGTGTGGGAGTGATGGTAGACAGTGGGGGCCTGGTGGAGGGTGCCCCTGGATGCTGGGTGGTGGGGGTGGCTGGAGACATGAGTGGGGGCCTGGTGGAGGGTGCCCCTGGATGCTGGGGGGTGGGGGTGGTGGGAGACATGATTGGGGGCCTGGTGGAGGGTGCCCCTGGATGCTGGGGGGTGGGGGTGCTGGGAGACATGTGTTTGTGATCAGTAGTGAAAGGTGACATGTGGGTTGGCTGGGGGGCATGACCATGGTGGATGGGTTGCCTGTGGGACATGAGCAGGGGTGCAGGGTAGTCCCCTGTGGTGTGGGCTGCCGGCAGGGGCCGTGGAGGGTGTAGAGGGAACACCTGGGAGGACCCACATGGCCAAATCACGTGTAGCATTCCCCGGCACCACCGAAATACACGTACCCTGCTGAAATCGCGTGTGAATCTTCCCGCGCACCTTGGAATACACGTACCCAGGCCAATCGCGTGTGGAACTTCCCGCGCACCCCGTAGTACACGTACCCAGGCTAATCACGTGTGGGACTTCCCGCGCACCCCGAAGTACACGTACCCAGGCCAATCGCGTGTGGAACTTCCCGCACATCCCGAAGTACACATACCCAGGCCAATCGCGTGTGGAACTTCCCGCGCACCCCGAAGTACACGTACCCAGGCCAATCGCGTGTGGAACTTCCCGCACACCCCGAAACACACTGTTATGTCACGCGGGAGACGGGGGTCTGCCGCTCTCTTCCCCTCCTGGCGAGTCTACCCGCGCATCTGCTTCCGTGGGCTCGCCGGGAGGGGAGTGGCGGGCTACAGGGCTGGCGGCCTTCGGCGCATGCGCGGAAGGCCTCTCCCTCGGCTCCGCGCATGCGCCGTGGGCCGAACTCATCTCCCTAGCGGGGCTTGCTTCTCAAGCCTCGTTATGGGTCCGCCGGCGTCCGGAAACGGAACGGCTTGCGTCCCAGGCCTTTCGGGTGCCGGCGGCCCATAAAAGAGGCCGCAATTCACAGCGAGTCGCGTCTCAACGCGGTTCGCTTCGCTCGCCTCGTTGTTCCTGCCTCTTACTTACCTGCGGCCTGTCCTGGGCCAGCTTGCCTCCTGCACTTACCTGTGGCCTGTTCTGGGCCAGCTGCCTCCTGCACTTACCTGTGGCCTGTCCTGGACCAGCTCTCTTCCAGCCTTACCTGTGGCCTGTCCTGGGTCAGCTTACCTCCATTCCTTACCCGTGGCCTGTCCTGGGTCAGCTTACCTTCAGTCCTTACCTGTGGCCTGTCCTGGGTCAGCCTACCACCTGCCCTTACTTGTGGCCTGTCCTGGGTAAGCCCATCTCCAGCCCTTACCTGTGGCCTGTCCTGGGTCAGCCAGTCTCCAGCCCATACCTGTGGCTTGTCTTGAGCCAGCCTGCCTCCAGCCTTACCTGTGGCCTGTCCTGGGTCAGCCAGTCTCCAGCCCATACCTGTGGCTTGTCTTGAGCCAACCTGCCTCCAGCCTTACCTGTGGCCAGTCCTGGGTCAGCCTACCTCCAGCACTTTCCTGTGGCCTGTCTTGAGCCAACCTACCTCCAGCCTTACCTGGGGCCTGTCCTGAGCCTGCCTGCCTCCAGCCCTGACTTGTTGTCGGCACTGGGTCTGCCCATCTTCAGACTTACCCGGGACTTGCCCAGTACCAGCTAGCCTCCAGCTGTTCTCTCTCTTCCTGTTTTGCCTACCTCCGAACCTAATCCTGCAAACCTCTGGAACTATCAGCACCAACCGGACTTTTCTATCAACTGTAATACCTCACTGTTACATTGGTTCCGGAAGATTCATGATATCTACAATCGGCTCTACCTGAACTACAGTGTCACCAACCTGAGCCATCAATCCTCGAGTCACGCTCATCTGGCGAGTACTTATCGTGACATTGGGGGTCGGTCCAACCTTCACCCAGTTCCTCTTTTGGGTGGTGGAGGGGCTGATTCCTCGTGCCGCTAATTCATCAGTTCCTGGACTCCAGACTGGCGACCTCAGCAAGACCAACCACCAAGATTACAGGTACGCGGTCCTCTCGGGCCGATCAGCTTAACACACACGTACCCAGGCTAATCGCCTGTGGAACTTCCCGCGCACCCCGTAGTACACGTACCCAGGCTAATCGCGTGTGGGACTTCCCGCGCACCCCGAGGTACACGTACCCAGGCCAATCTCGTGTGGAACTTCCCGCGCATCCTGAAGTACACGTACCCAGGCCAATCGCGTGTGGAACTTCCCGCGCACCCCAAAGTACACGTACCCAGGCCAATCGCATGTGGAACTTCCCGCGCACCCCAAAACACACGTACCCAGGCTAATCGCGTGTGGAACTTCCTGCGCACCCCGTAGTACACGTACCCAGGCTAATCGCGTGTGGGTCTTCCCACGCACTCCGAAGTACATGTACCCAGGCTAATCGCGTGTGGAACTTCCCGCGCATCCCGAAGTACACGTACCCAGGCCAATCGCGTGTGGAACTTCCCGAGCACCCAGGAACACACGCACACGCTATTTTTCACACAGCGGGTGTCCGTGTTTGTCGGTACCCCTTTGCACCTCATTTGTCCTAGAGGGCCACTGTATGGACCATTCATCATGGCTGTATATGGGTGCTTTTTGTTATTACACATTTTGGCGCACATTTTTTTCAGGCGCAGGGACGCTACCGCCTGCTTTCTTGTGGCGTACTTGTTTGGCCCTGTGCACGTCTTTGACCGTGCGCTGGTTTGCCCTATTCGATTCCATGAATACGGGTTGTAGGCGAGCGTGTGGGCGTTCCGCGCACTTGCCTCCTGTACTTCCCCCGTGACACCCATATTTTCACGCGTTGTTCCCCATTCCGAGTGTTACGCGCCGTGTTCCGCCTACTTTTGTGATGTGCGCCGCGCTATGTGCGATTTCGCAGTGGCCGTGGCGCACGCTGTTGGATGACCTGTGCGCCGGCGTGCGCGGCGCTCATTTTCAGCGCACATCCAATGTTTTTCTCGCGCACGGACTTCCATGAATCGATGTGCGCTGGTTTCCCTGCGATTTTCGCACTTGCACTGCGATTTTCGCACTTTTACTGCAAATCGCACGTTTTGGCACCTCTGCGCGGGAGTTTTCGGCGCACATTAATTCAATGAATCGACCCCAATGTTTGCCATTATTTCTGCATTATCAGTTTCTGTTGTTTAGTTTAGTTTGATAGATGAATTGCTCCCTTGCCCTGACCTTCACACCACGTAGATGAGCCCATCTGACCCACGTGTGCCAAGAGCGACAGAGAGACCTTGAGATCACGCAAGTCCATCTGAGGGGGGAAGGGGAAAAGCGTGGGGTGAAAGCTGGAGAGGGCAAAACACAGAGTTACACTGTATGGCATCCTACAACAGGCACTTCTTGCTAAAAAGTTGACGAAGAGGATACATTTGAAAAGACAATTTGGACGCCATGGCCACCTATGTCGAGCTCTGCAGATCCCAAAAAAATCAAACACATGAAAATACCAAAACACTATGAAAGTGTTTAAAAAGGTACATACTCGCCAAGGTTTTTGTAAAAAAAATACATTGCTAAAGCCAGACAATGTGTATGTTATGGGGTAGACTTTGGTCAGTCGATTTATCATTGCAATGAAAATGTTACCCACCATAGGCCATCAACGCCAGAGCCATACACTGCATGTGTGGATGTGGTTTGGGTCTAGCCGAGGGATTTACAGACACCAAGCAACAATAGATATGTATGTTAACGTTTGAGGAAAAGTAATATAAATTAAGGGAAGGCAAAAGATATAAATTAATGAATTATAAACTGGATTAAATCTGCATAATTAATAACTTCTTAATACTTTTTTTATAGCATTGAAATTCGAGTTTAATGGCATTTCATTGTTTATGTACTATGTACAAACATTGGGGAACATATCTCAAAAGTTATAGTGATCACATTAAGAACACTGCTGCAAATCATTTATACCGGGATGTCAACCGTTCAACAAGTTCAGCTTTAGGTGGACAGGGCTCCTTTGCAATGTTTTGTTGCATTGTATGTGTCCTAGCAAAAAAATGTGGATCGACTCCATGAGTATGCATGGCCAACACAGTCAAAGTGAGATCTTTCACATAATCGAATTCCATTTCCTGAAATATAGGCTTTGCCACCCATGTTTTGCAAATGCCAAGGTGTAATGAAGTATCTCAAAGTTTCCGGCAGTTCTTGATTGTTCTCTCCCTAAATTCTTGTTGTGCGCTAATACAGCCAGTAATGTTCAGGCCTGCATATCATCTATGCCGAAATGCAAACTTTTGGGCCTGTACTTTAGGCACATATTGTGGAACACATCCAAATCTCTGGTGTGACAGAATTCTGTGAGTCCCTTTAGGTCTCTTGAAAGAGTTTTATTGTACACTATTCTTCTCAAAAGCTTTGTGTGGTGGTGAACATGGGACCAGCCACTACTTCTTGCGTTCATGCTCCTCCGATCAAGGTCCATGTACACATTCATGAAAATGTTGGTTTCCATGAGTGAACGTTGGAACAGTGGTGCATCAATGAGCACTATTTTTCAAATAGAATTTCCACTCATCACAATTTCTGAAGCTCCACCAAAGATGGTTGCTGAAAGACTGAGTCCACTGTAAAATATTTTCCGAACCATTATTTGTACCAGCAGCTGTAATGTTTTTATTGACTGATTTGGCAACGTGCCATACATCAAATTGATGATGAATGTTTGGAAACTTCTCTCGCATGGCCTTGGCTATTGAAACATGTCTGTCAGTGGTTATGAGGTCTATTTGCATTCCCCTCATATGCAATCGTATGCAATCGTATGTGCAGTACTTTGCTGAAAATCCGGGGCTGTCACACTCTCCGTCGCCAGCTAGCCAGAAACATTTGCTAGAGAATGTGCTTTCGATTGACATCTGTTCAATTTTCCAGGGTTGACTAATAGCGGGGAATAAGAATTCACTTTGATATTTGTAGTACTGGGTTTTAGCAAGGTACTGAAATCCTACAAATTGACAGAAACTGGGCATCTTACTGAAAGGCAAGCCACTGAAAAGTAAAGCTGCTGAAAATAGTAGATTTCCAGCTGGCACTTTTCCCAGCATCGGTTGAGCGGACCAAGAAAATGTATCATGGAGGTGTACACAGCTGGTTTGGATTTTCATGTTAGTGCCTTGTAATACACGAGGCACATTCACCAATGACTTCCCTCATATTTTCCTCCTCAATATATGGACACATTTCAGCATCAGTATAATCTCTACCAGGCAGCTGTCTAATAAAATTAAATTTTGCTCCTTTATTAGCCAATAGCCCTGCATGAATGTGGTTTGTGACTCTCACGATCCATGCCCCTGATCCCCTCAGGTATAAAAGCCCCCTGGCAGCAATGGGGCTAAAGCCCTTCACACTGGCCCCAAGGGCCTTAAAACTCCATCAGAAACATACATGGAGTCAGTCCTGGCGCCTTTGGCGCCAGGCTCGTTATCAGGAATACAGCAATACCAATTTTGATCCTTAATCCAACATGGAGGCCCCTTACACAGCTCAATTCTTTAGAACCAAGCCATATGGTCTAGTGTTTTGGGTGTGGCTAGGCCTGGAACTATTTGGCCTGGAACTACTTTACCTGGGCTATTTAAACCACACCCAAACAGCAGAACATGCTTTACGTTATTCTGCACTCCTGCAGCGTAACGCTCACTGTGTCCAGCTCCTGCTCAACTGCTTCTCCGCCAGCCCAATCCTGAAGCCCTAGATCCGGATTCCATCAATAACCTGGAAGAACAAGAACAGCATTAGCGTGCAAGAACTACTACCTGTGAAGTAACCAGTCTTGAATCCATCCTGCACTTTGCTTACCTCGCCCATCTCCGGAGTTCGCTACAACCTGCAAAGGTAAAGAAATAAGGACAGCATTAATAACAATTCTCACCTGGGCAAGCAGTGAGTCCTGGCAGCACCCTGCGCTTCTCTTACCTCGCCCATCTCTGGGTTTCACCGCAACCTGCAAGGGAGAAGGAACAAGGTCAGCATTAACAAAGCACTTACCTGAGCAAGCAGTGATTCGATTGCTCATCACTTCAGAACATCACTCGAACCTGTACAAAGAGAAGAGAACACAGGTTAGCAATTAACACCAATAAACAGCGCAGTGCTCCACGCATCAATAACTCACTGTGGTCTTCGCCATCAGCGCGGCAATTCCGATATCGCAACCATCCTTGTGAAAACAAAAAGAGACATTGGGCCTCATTACGACTGAGGCGGAACGGTTTAGCGGGCTACGCTAAAGGAGGCGGACCCGTTAAACCCGTTCCCCCTCATTACAAGCTCCCTTCACGGGACCCGGTAAGTAACGACTGGTCAAACCAGGCGTCCTTACCGGGTCCCGCAAGGGGAAGAGGGAGCAAACAACGGGCCACTCGTAATCAGCCCGTTGTTTGCACCCTCTCCCATTCCCATTGATCCCTATGGGGGCTCAGATGGGAATGGGGAACGCCCGGGCCCGGGTTCCTGGAGGGAGGAATTACCGGGCCCTCTGAACTCGGATTGGCCCGATAATTCCACATTCTGGGAACCCGGACCCGATTTTAGCAGCATCCATGCCGCCAATAGCGGCATGGCTACCGTCGAAGTCGTAATGAGGCCCATTGTTAGGGAACAACGTAGTGGAGTAGGACGTAGAGAAGACAGAGAAACCAGAGGGAAAGAAAGAGACAGACTAAAGATGGAAAAGACATTATATCTCACCTGGAAGACAGCAAGCAGAGTCGGAGTCACAGCCGGTCTGGTCCCGACATAAGGGCACACGGACCAGTGAAGCAACTAGGTCCATAGAACGCTCGCAACAACCACGTGCTCCTACACAGAGACGCAAGATGGAGAGTTCAACACACAAAAACCTAAGGTGAGCAATAACCCCAAGGGAGGGGATTTGGACCAGAGGGAGGTGGCAGTCCACCCATCACAGAACCTCCTGTTATAGGCACTACCCAATGTCTGGCACATAACCAAGCAGAGAGACATCCGGGAAAACACTTATACCTCCATCCAGTATCGTGTGGCACCCCTGTGGATACCAGGTGAGCATAACAGTGACTCAACCGTGGTGGATAAATTGCCCAAACTAGGCAAACTGTAGTCGAGATCTTTGACAAGTTCCTCGGTCAATTGCGTTGAAGCTTCAGCCTCTGTTAGTTCGACTTTTGTTATTTGCACACAAATTAGAGAAACCATCAACATCAAATGTTTATTGGGTGGACCTTTTTTTGCGGGTGTAGATTGTGTCAAGTGGTCTGCGGGGAATTCCAATGCATCTTCATTATATTCAGTTTCATCTTGTCGAGTTCTCATATTGTAGCAATGGTCCAAGAACACTTTGCTGGCTTTGCCGGTCACATTAAATTCAGTTTCAGGCCATTGGGCATACACATCTCAAATCTGCTTATTGACTGGGTGACGCTGCACCTCAAATAGTAGTTGCTCCGTGGTGAAATCTGTTTGGCAAGCGGCATCGTTGGTTTCATTTGTTGTCTGTGTCTTTATACTTCTTTTCCTTCTGGGCATCTAGGAGATGTGTTATAAAAACATGTTCAATGTATACCACACATACAGCAGATAGCACTTTAAATACAAAAACATGTTATGAAGAAAACACTAGCCCAAACACTTATAGAAAGCAAAATTGTTAATTAGTTACCTTTGTTTTCTTGATTTTCTGTAAAACCGTGGTCGTCTCTTTCACAACCATACCAGCAAGCTGAAAAAAAACATTTTTATATGGTTTAAATCAAGCACATTTCAATTACACGTATACAAACATATTTAAATATCTAAACAGAACCAACTTGATTGAATTAAAAAAATGACTACATAAAAATGTTTGACAAATGCTATTTGATGTCCAATTGTATCCAATAGTAGTTTATGTTCACCTCCACTTCTAATTCCACAACTTGTGTAGATTCCTTGAGAAGTATATTGATTTTTTTTAAAAAGTCTATTGTATTGGAAATTAAAATCTTTCATCACACGCAGTGCTTACACGCATACCCTCGCAAACAGTGTATGTCATTTAGTCAAAACATACATTTTCAAATTTCACCTTATAGCCATCCAAGATGGCAAGTGTACTTGATCAGAGATCACTGTGCAAAACATGCTGATTGTATTGTTGCCCTCAAACATTTTGCAATGTATTCTGCATTAGGGAGGAAGTGTAATCTTAGAACTGAAATCATAAAAGTTTGAAACACTGCATGTTTATATGCATGTCACTGTCTAATAGTATCCTATGTAGGATTTACATTCTTTCATTCAGGGAACGTGTGCATACCTCATACTCTGGACCAGTCGCAAAGAATGATGTAATTGTAGTTGAAGTACTAGCATCCCCCTGTAACACAGTACTTGTTAGTATGGATAAAAACAGCAAAATGGAACTGAGACAATGGGATGCAGACAATGGTACATATAAAGAGAAACCCATAAATGCCACCTAGTGTAAACAACCAACAGGATACATAAAAGTTTTCATATTATTTGAAATTCCAAACATAATACATTCTTGTAAATGAAAAGTGAAATAAAATTTTACATGATAGGCGTCTGTAAAGTGCAGGCTGCAGATGCAGAATCGATTGTCCCTCAAGTTCTTCAAGACATTCTGTGCTCTACTTTCAATGTTGTCGACCGCAAAACCACAATATCGAAGCCATCTTCTTATTAAATCAATATTTCTTGGGAATGTATGCACGACTGTGCCCTGACTTTTGACATGGCTCCTAGAAGGGCAACCGAAAACCATACAAGCAGGCATTCTTGAAAAATCTATAAAATCTGTATAATAATATATAATTAATTACAAACCAATTGTACTGTATGCATAAGATAGATGCAAGAAAGCAAGAAAGATGCCATTCCATTACAATGGACAATGATGAAATGTTCTATATAGTGAGAACAAAACACTTGAAACATTCGACAATAGTAAAGTCATTGAGATGAACGAACATTACACTACTGGGTACATTCGGTAAAAATAGATAGAAAATCTGACATCAGAAATAGATGAATATCGAGAAGTTAATAGGTGACCTGCCCTTACCTTGACTAACAAACAATTAGATTCAGCAAGGAGGGGAGCTAGTAGCAGGAGAACAGGTATCACGATAAAGAGTTGCCTTCCAGTGCTCAGAGATGTTCTACGGCAAAGTATCAAGGGGTTTATAAAGGATTAGGAAAGTGGGTGTGTATGTGAATGTGCGACATGTTTATGGTGGGGTCTGCAAGAGGAGAGCCTGGAGACAATGGGTCTGGGTAGGCCATGTGAACAATGGCCCCTCTGCGGAAGATACCTTTGAAGTGTACATGGGGTTTGGCACCTTGGCCGTTCCCACCCTGCCAGCCCCCTTGGGAGCACAGGGCCACAGGTGTGAACTGCCATTTATACTGAAAGGGAGATGGATGGGCATGAGGTGTGCAGGCGAGGCCCAGAACACTGCTGATGGGAGACACACCTATGTGGATTGCACTGGCGTTGTCTGTGAGAGGGGAGCCTGGAGACACTGGATCTGGGTAGACCATCTTAACAATGGCCCCTGTGCGGAAGATTACTTTGAAGTGTACATGGGGTTTGGTACCTTGGCCTTCCCCACCCTGCCAGCCCTCTTGGGAGCACAGGGCCACAGGTGCGAACTGCCATTGATCCTGAGGAGGGGGTGGATGGGCATAAGGCATGCAGACAAGGCCCGGAACACTGCTGATGGGAGACACACTTATGTAGCTTGCAGGGGTGGGGTCTGCAAGAGGGGAGCCTGGAGACAATGGGTATGGGTAGGCCGTGTGAACAATGGCCCCTGTGCAGAAGATACCTTTGAAGTGTACATGGTGTGTGGTACCTTGGCTGTTCCCACCCACCCCGTACTGTATTGGGTTATAATGAAGGGGGGATGGATTGTTGCAGGTTAGGTGAGCGTAAAAGGGCACCAACCATTCTTTCATGTCCCTCATAGACTTGCCACCAGCTGGCCGCACTTTTATTTATTGTCTCTTATTTATTAATTGTTCATTTTATTTATTGTCTAATTTATTTTATTGTTATTCTAGGTACTGCACTTTTCCCTCCCCCTCTCCCTCCGCACTTTTCCCTCTCACCCTCCCCTGCACTTGCACATTCTCAATGTCACCTGGCCTAGTAAAATTGTTGTCTCTGTCCTCCCTCTGTTCCCCCTCCCTTGCCTCGTCGCGCCTTAAAACTCTTGTTTATAGGCGCATTATAAATGTCATATCATATCATAGACAAGTGAGCATGTCCTTGATTCAATGAACAATTGAAATAACTATTCACAAAATTATATTTGTATTTTATTTTGTTGCTGATGTTGATGGCACAAATATACTACAAATTGTATACTTAGGGTTACAGCACAGTGTGTGAAAATCCCCTGTACTTTCACTGGGGAATTTGGCGCGAATGGCTCCAACAACACAGGCGGATATTACTTGTCAAACACGGAATCCAAGCCTCCCATAAAGCCACCATGTAAATGAACGCTAGGCCACTAGCCTGTACCACCTGTGGAAGAGAAACATACATACTGGGCCTCATTACAAGTTTGCCAGTATGGATTTAATGGTGCTGGTATAACGGTACCAGCACTGTTTTCTGGACCGTCTAACTACGAGTTCTGTGGCCGTGTGGTGTTACACCAGCCAGGTCTGACCTGGCGGATGTAACGCCACTGGCCGCAGACGGATGCGGAAACACCGGCACCATTACCACATGGTGCCAGTGTTTCCACTTCCCCATTCTCAGGACTCCACGGGAATGGGGATTTACAGAATGGCGACTCCGGAATTACCGGTCTGTAATGCCCCAGTAATTCCGGCAAGTCCAGAGCAGTAAACCCCTATGGGTCTGGTGGCAGCCTGCTGCTTTAACCAGCATGGCTACCGCCGGACACGTAATGAGGGCCACTGTATTTAAATGAACCTGATAAGTGTACAAACCTTTCTTGAAAATGCACCCTGTATCCTATGGCATAGTTGCCCGTATAAAAGTTACTTCATTGATCAATGAACTTGGGCTTTGAAGTGTACACACATTACAAAAGTAAACACACATGCAATCCATAACGTTTGGGGTAGAGAGAAATATTGTTTCTTAGTTGAACGTGAAAGACACATAAGATGAACACTCTGATTTCCGAAAAGCATGAGAAATGTATTCAATTGCCAAACTAAATTCATTAGACAGTGACTGATCAAAGTTACGACAATATAGGAGACAAACATGAAAGGTTAATGGCCTCAGTGGTCAAAATAACATCACACCTACAGTAGACTTACTTGTTACTTGGATTGCGTGGGCAAACTGTTGCGCGAAGTTCGTGCATAAGCACCATCATAATCCTCAACATGGACCAAGTCATGCAGCTCGGTAACGCATAGCAGTGGTAGCTCTTCTTCCAATATGTAGGCCAAGCATCCAGCATTTTCTTTGCAGCAGCAGTTCTCCTCGTCGGTTGGCTTGACCTTGCACCAATTGCAGGTACACCAGGTATAAACGTCTTCCATGCGACTAGGCTCACTACGATCCAGTGATTCCTCTTCCCAACTGTTGTCCGATACCCCATCGTTTCCGCATCTTTCTCTATCAAATAATACTACCTCGGAATACTCTGGCTCGTACTGGTAGGGCTATATTGTTGCCATTATACGACAAAATGTTTAAATCAAATGCAAGTAACAATTGAAATGAATAGTAATGCTTGTATTAATATCTATTCACAGGGGCTCCGTGCAACGAAGATAGCTGAACAGAGCGTATACGAGTCACAGGCTATATAAAAAAACAATTGAAAAAGCAACTCTGATGTTGTCTGATGAGAAGCAGTCTGTTAATACTTATTGAGGAAAGAAGCGTGCTGCCAGTGCCATAGAGACACATCAATAACTTGCGCGCAGAGAACCTGGACACGAGACGTGCATTGGCGCTGTGAAATGGGCCGTACGCTTCTAGTGATGTCAGCATCAGGGGCGGGTGATATGATTAGTGCCGAGAGGGCACTTGAACTTAGGGCGATGCAGAAACAGATAACTTTGGCACAATATTGCTGCACCCCGCTCGATGATGTCGCATGTGTAAAAGTGAGGAAAACTAAGGTAAGGTGCATAGGAAATATTTTTGCGATCGATCACAGTTTGCTTAAAACCACATGCCTGAACGCTCGGGACAATAACATTTTTGAGCGCACTATTCCTTTAATAATAGGAGGAGTCACACCTAATCAATGGGAAAGAGCATTAGGCGTCTAAAGGAGACTTAACTTTGAAAAATCGAACATGACAGATGACAGGAAAATTGTGGCCAAATTCACCTAAAGGTATTAGTAACTAAAAAGGGATCACACTGGGTACTGGGTAAATGCATAAGTTATCGTTCAGTTAGCTATCCTTCACTACTGACACCCTGCTCAAATCAGCATTTTGTCAGATTTTAGAATCTACTGATTATGTAATGTTTATACTCTGGAAGGAAAGTGTTCACTACAATGGAGCTCATATTTCATATCTGCTTAGACACCTGATGTACAGTAGCAGACACATTTCCATCTCTATTTTGTGTGCATTCATATTATGCACTGAGTGTATATTGGTGAAATATCTTTGGAAAATCTATAATAAGGAGGGGTTGCTACAGTTCATAACATGATATCAGTGAAGGGAAGGATTTAGCCCTCAGCTCCTGGGACTGAAGACTTCCCAGAAGAAGGTCCTAACCTCTGGCCCACTAATGCTCTGGCAATGATAGGTGCCTGAATGTTGTTTTGCCTAAGTCTCATTCTTATTCAGCACTGCCACAACGACCACCTGAAATATAAGAGACCTTCATGACATTACTTACTATATTAAAAATGAGGTGATGCAAGATTCCCAGTACAGCATTTTGTGGAGAATCAAGAGCCCAGATCTTTGTAGGACAGGTGGGAGAGGGGACAGATGAGTGATGACAAGTCACACCAGACCCAGAGCCAATTAATCAATAAGACGACAGACAGATTGGCAGACATAATGGTGTCACAATATATTATGCAGCACAAGCAAGTCATGGACCCTTTTCCCTGCAAAGGGTGTGTGCACAATTAAACCGCTTTTTATTTTTACGAACCCCAGATGTTTTTTTTAAGGATTCCTCCAAACCATCTCACACCCAACCCCCACCAGCACCCCTTGTTACAATAGACCAGAACCAGGCCGGTGTGTTGTTAATGAATACTTATTATTTTATTATTTTAATAACAAATCGGAACAAATAGATGACAGTAGCCACTATTGAGGTGGCAACACAATGCACACATGTGTAGAGAGTTACCAGGTTAAGAGATTCTGTAATAACACTGCGATTTTGCTTTATGAAAAGCACTGCCAAATTCGCATTCAACACAGGCAACACATTAGAAAGAAAATCAAAAAAATAAAGGGATTACAATTCAAAATCAGAGATCAGGGTCTGATAGAGTAGGAAAAACGTGTTTTCAAAGGATAAAAGGCATTTTTACAAAAACAGAAATGGGAATCACCCTAAGTTTTCTGAGGCTGACAGACAAGCTTCTAAACAATAAAAATAAAGGACATGCAATTCGAAATTCGCTTTCAGAATCTGATAGAGGAAGAGGGATAGAGTAGTAAAAAATTGTTTTCAAGGATGAAGAGAAATCTTTAGACAAAAGAAAAATGTAAATCTTATTGAATTTACCTGGAACTGACAAGCAAGCCTTAAACCATGAAAAACGAAGGATATGCAATGCAAAATCTGAGCTCATAATAGAGGAAGAGGAATGCTCTAGGAAAATCACTGTTTAAAGGATAAGAAAAAGTATTTGGAAAAAAGAAATTACAAATCCAACTAATTTTGGCTAGGGCTGGAAATAACACATGCTTTCAACAATGAAGAAGGCACATAGGAACCACGGTTCTTGATTAAAATGACAGAGGTAACACACAGGTATGTTTTGGGAAAAGAGATTCTCACAGTGGGAACAACAGTTTGGGTTTAATATGACAGATGCAAAGGGGATTTGTTTTTAAACACACAATTTAACACATGGACAAATTTGATTTTAGCTCATAATAGGAATAATTCTTTTGGGGCAACACTTTAATGACTATAACAATTAAATAACAACACTGGTTACAAGATTATTGATTTCGAATTGCAACAATCTTGATCCGTGAATTTCAATGGGGTAATTGATTGATTTACTAAGCAAAATACTAGGGAAATAACTTACTTCACTATGCAAACAAACAAATGACTTTTCAGGGTAAAGAGAACTGTAACCAACAGATAGACAAAGGATGATTTTGTTCCATAGGAAAAATTACTCAAATGCACAGATGAACACAGTATTTGTCAAAGGGAGAGTTACCAAAATGCACAGACAAATAATATGCTTTTCAATAGAAAAATTACCAAATGTCACAAACAGATAGAATAGAGGGTTTTGTTTTTTCCTTATGGGGACACTCTAGGGCAGTGCTTAAATAGATAGGGCTTGTGGAGATCTATACTTACAGAAGAAAAGGACTCTATAGTCATCAATGGTGCCAGGGCTCCACTGCAGGGACCATGAAAGGGGTCAATCAAGGCCTCACTCTGTCCTCCCAATCAATTACTCAGGGTCCCTGCTTCACTCCAGGACTATGCCCAATTTCTGCAAGTATAGCTCCAGATTTTCAGTCAGCTGCACACCTTGGATTTTGTAGAGAGAATCTCCAGTTGAGGAGTAGTAACCTATTTATAAGCCAAATGACATCACAGATGTGTCATCCTGCTCGCACAACTGATAGGGCAGTGGTCAAGGGTTCCATCCCTCTCTGCAAGCGGTAGGTTCAGAGAATAGGTGAGTGATTTAGGCAGACAAGGAGGATACCCCATCAATCATATGACAGAGGCATGGGTTGGGATCTGGCTTCTGGAACTTGAAAATCTCACATTTTAAAAAAACCGTCTCTCATCAGATTACTCCACTGATGCCAGTATATTCAGACAGTACATTTTTTTGTGAATCGCATAAACTTTGATTGATGACTGTGCGACATATTGGGGCGAAGCTACAGTATTTTCTCGTTTACGCCCAACCTACATTACTGAAAAATATGGCATTCAGTGGGCAGAATACCCATCCACTGTTACACATTTCCTCTAATTTTTATGATTGTCATATTCATGCAGAGAACACAATACATTTTTGTTTTATAACTTTTGATAGGTTGGCGTCACACCAAAATCGTTTTGGACCCACCAGAAACAGCTCACTGACAGCTTTTTATAAATTCAAACATGAAAAATGTACGATTCATACTTCCCAAGTTAGTCCAAAAATTGCATATCTCCTATTGTGTGAAATGTGTGTGAAGCTCTACCTTTACTCTTCCCCCTCTATAAGCAGAGATCTGGTTCTTAGCTCTGACATTAAGAGAGACTCTTTTGTTGAGGTTAGCCTAGAGCTTCAAAGGCTAATTGCTTTGTTTACGACGGCCTGAGTGCTTTTGGTCATAAAACCTGAGGATCCACAGAATAGCTCAGCTCATTCCCATAGTAACACAGCTTGGGAAGGCTGGTTTTACACCTGAGGTTCATGGCTAGGAATTTAAACTTAAGAGTTGTCTTTTCCCAGCATTTTACATTTGATCCAACTTTAGCAAATGCACACTATCTAGACATGTAAGCCCTTGTACCAGTACTTTCCTGCAAACAGTGATTACAGAATGCAACATAATATATATAAATCCTTTAGCTCTACATTTGAATACTAACAGTGTTGATTTTGAAGACCCAAATTGCAATACCACTGGGGTTAGTTTCAGCCATGAAAACTTTCATGCCGTTGTAGTTCCATATTTCCTTGTAGATGCTGAATACTTAAACGATTCTCTGTGATGGGCTCATGATGAACAGACTTTCAGTTCCTTGATGTCATTCCTGCACATAATTTGAAGAGCATGTCGTTAATTGAAAATGACAACGGATTTGAAGGCAATTATTTTGGTCAAAGTACAAAACTCCATTCTGCAGTGCAAATTTGCACACAATATGGTCATTTGATTTACATGCTGGATGTTGCCATTTTTGCCAAGAGGGTATCATCTTTTCCAGACCTTTCTCAAATGTTTCCCCTCATTTGTAGCAAGGAAGATTTTCAGGCATCCCCAGGCTTAGATGCCTAAATTTGCTCCTTCGTGTTTGGGCAAAGGGCCCATTTTACACGTACTCCATCGCAGGCCTTTTACTGAGGGGCATGTTCCCCCACTGACGCCAGCCTATAATTATGGCATTTTAGGGATATTTCACCCCACAATGGGAAACAATACTATTGTAGTCCTTTATTTGGCATGCAGATGAACAATACTATTTAGGAAAAAATGATGAAACCATGAAAATGGGGATGTCAGTCCAAGAATATGAAGTACACACACTAAACTGACCACTTTGAAGTACTGTTTTCTGCTGACCAATTCACCATAGAAAATTGGTTGACAAAGGGGACTGAAATCTAAGAATTACATCAGATGGTGGTGATCATGATGCCCCTCTGCTGTAGGCATCCCCTACCATCATCAGTCCTCTAGGAGGAATAAAACTGGAGACAGATTTGAAATCTTTGAATGATAACAAATTAAGATGATTTTCAGACTCAAACTAGTACCACTAGGCAAGCTACTAATTGTAAGAAACATTTTTTATAGACCCTTTGACACTCATTATTGCAGATGTATGAACAATTATCCTATGGTTATTGTCTTCTTAATAAGTATTAAAGAGAATCAACTCTCTCTGCTGGCCTATTGCAGTAAAATCCAGGAATGTGTGCATGACATTGTTAAACCTCTGACAAAGGGCAAGGCAGATCAAAATGTTGAACAGAGTGTACTGGACTCCACTCAAACTCTATGCAAGGGGTATGCTCGATTCTAAGGCATGCTGGAGGTATTTGAACATATGATAGGGGAGTGATCGGGGAGTGCAGTGGCTTGACGGTATTCTGGAAAGAAATCACATTAACTATGAACAAAGTTTTTATGCTAGATATTGATTAGGATCATACAACCATTATCCTAGCAGGAGGATTTAATAGAAGGTCTGTCATACCCACAGAAGTGTTGATTCTTCAGGGCAACACTGTTCTGTGAAGAAAATTATACTGGCAGAATGGAAAAGTGAGAAAGCCCCCTCTGCATGGCTTGAGGATATACATCGAATGTCCTCAAAGGAGAAGGTGAGAGGGTGAAAATAAACCTCTATGAAGGAATCTGGGGGACATTTATGGAGTTATAATAATTGAACTACTATTCGTACATGAAGTTTGAGTAATTGCACCAACGTCATTGACTAGATGTATAGATAGATGTATATGGATTTAGTAGGGAACACATTGATAGGAATGTTTTTTTATGATGTTGTAAATAGTTGAACTGTTAAATGCAACTATGAGGGTGGAGGAGGGGGCAGGGTTGTATATTTATTTGTAAAATGTTTTGACTGACATGTGCAATTTATATCTCAATAAATATGTGAATACAAAAAAATTATCCAACAATACTATGCCATTAGCAAAAATATGTAAGTGGCCCAAAAAATGTAAAGCTCTTTTCTAAATCCTCAGATATATCAGATATATAACGTTTTTGAAAAGGCGGGACCAATATGCAGCCCTGAAAAAAACTGTGCCTGTTTTAATATCTTAGGAGTACAATCCTGCTGAATTTATTTGTGTTCCAATTTCTGTTTCTGAATATAATGTTCTGATGATTTATAATAAACCGTTAGGGATACTCCAGTTGTACAACTTGTTCCACAGTTTCTGTTGATCTACGCAATCGAATGCGGCCCACACATTTACATATGTTGCATTATATCAGGGACTTTCTTTTTGTTTTTGCCTGCAAGAACTATACATTTAAAATAATACCAGTAGGTGTCGTCCCCATCCTTTTCCTGAAACCTGTTAGGAGGATAGATACTTGTTTGTTTCCCAAGTCCACTCTTCCAGAACAGCAAGTAATAAAGACACAAACATTTTGCTGGCAGAGTCTAGAAGAGCAATGGGGTATTAATTGTCCAAATAAGTTTGATCTCCCTTCTTGTAAATAGGCACTAGAAAACGTTTATGCCAAGATTAGGGGAGTCTATTTTCTGTCTTAGAACAATGGATCTAAAAGGTATGCCCAAAGTAAAAGATCCCCTTTTTAAATAAAATGTGAAAGGTCACCGGGGGCCTACTGCTCACGAATTCTTAGATTTCAGATTTAGCTGTTCAATTTCTGACTTTGGAACAAACCTATTGGAAAACGATAGATCATCATAATAGAAAAACTTTTTACCCCAAATGTCCCTTTAAAATGTTCAATCCATTTAGCTTCTTCAATTGGGTTAATTTGCATAAACTCACAAGACCTCTTTGTTTATCCATTTCCAACATTTATAAGAATTCCTAGAATGGAATTTCTTCTAAATGCTGGTGCCATCTCTTATATTCATTATTATCTTGTGTTGACACAGCCACTTTTTATATTTTTGTTTGGCCTTCTTTGTAACTGCCTTTCTCATCTGAGTAAGAGTGTTCTCTACCTATCCTCCTCATTTATCTCCTCAATCCCCACTTCTCTAACATGATCTCCAAGTCAAATTTGATGTTGAGATGCACTGGTCTCTTTGTCGATTTATATATGCTATTCATGATGGAGGAAAACAGTTGGTTCAATAGCAGATTATTGTTATTAATTAATAGATCAACTCTTAGCTCTAGCCAATTTCCAACCTCTAGCATCTCAGCCAGCTTATTTAAGAATGTTTCTGTATCATTAACTGACTGTTGGACCCGTTTTCCCTAGTTGGTAACTTCAAATTACTTCAAATACCTTGATTTCTCAAAACTCTAGTTTGTATGTTTACACTTAGGACTAGGCATGCATGATCACTTGAGTTAGTTTCATGAATGCACAGAGACAACATTTGGTCACAGCTTTAGATGCAAAGACATAATCAATTGTAGTGCTGCTGATAACGCTTCTTCACATAGGCTTCCATGCACACCACCCATACATTGGCATTTAAGTTTGTAAATTGCCAATTAGACATCAACCATGCACATGCTATGCCTCTTTGATTTACCCTGCTCTCAATCGAAAATTCCACTAGAAGGAACAGGGCAACTACAATTTATACCTACTTCAACTAGCATGCAGTTTAGATCAAAGACATTATGCCAATCTGAGAACAACAGATCCAAACAGTAAAATAACTACTTGTGAGGAGTTACAATGGGGTTCCAATAAACATGTATTAATATAAAAGAAAGTTATCGCATTTGAGGCCGACTGCCAAATGTGTTTCACAATTAGTATGCCACTCCTTACATGAACAACACATTCATTGTCCACACCTCTAAGGAGTCAACCAAAGGTCTTCCTTTTGAGCCTTTTCTAGCCTTTTTTTACTTACTGTATTAACTTTATTTCAGCACAAAGCCGTAAAAGCACCCCATGTCATACAATTCCAAAAAACAACTCAATATATTTTTCTTTAACTAAGAAATATGTATATGTAGCATACAACTAAAGAAAGAAGTTAACATTATTTCAAACATCACATGATGGCCAATTGTTAAAGTGCAATGTAATACAGTGCAGTTAGTCTATTATTCTATTATATTTCATTACTTTAATATAGGTGAAAAAACATCCATAGATGAATACATTATGTTATAATAATAGAGAATTCCACTCTGAAAGGCCATGTCAAACATTGGCTACCAAAACATATTTGGAGTCAAAGACCCTTTAGCGGACTTCAAGTAGGCTGCTCATATATTTCTTCCATCTCCTCTGCCTCTGAACTGGGAAATTCTAGGGCCTCATTACGACCCAGGCGGTAAGTTACCGCCTGGGTCGTACCTTTACCACCATGGCGTAAACTACGTTTACGCCATGGTGGTTGGCGGACTTACCGCCCCATTCCGAGGTGAGTGGGGCGGTAAGTCCCCATTAACCCATTTACCCTTCCCCATTCCCATTTTTGCCCCATAGGGCATAATGGGAGTGGGGAAGGCGTTAATTACGCCACCGTAAATTACGGTGGCGTAATTAACAACAAGGTCCCTTAGCGCCATGGATTTTAACACCTGCTAAAAGCAGGTGTTTAAACCTCCAAGCGCTAAGGGACCTCGGAATCAGGCGGTAAGGGTTGGCGCTGTTTACGCCGCCGTAAACCCCTACCGCCTGGGTCCTAATGAGGCCCTAGGTGTGGTTCTCTCACCATATTAGGCTTGGCTAGTATATTATTAAATGATAAACAACATGAATAGCAAATATCCAATCTGGCTTTCAGAACCCAATCATAAAAGCAATTCTTGATAATGCTTTTAGACCGAGGGTCAAGTTTTGTTGGGTCAGTCCATAATACTTTAAGATCAATAATCAGAAACATGGATTTCACATATTTGAAACACAGAAGTGATTTTCCACCATTCTGATGTAGTACCTCTAGGGGGCATTCTCCATAAGGTGTCAACCCATCAGAATTCCAGATTCTAAGCCAGTATGTAAGTGCTTTGAACAAGATTCCATATATTATCCCTGATAAACCCAGTTCATATGCTACTAGTGCTGAAGGAGCGCTACATAGGAGTCCTAAACAAAGCTTCATGAATTTATTCCCAGCTACCTGGAGAGGGAGACAGAGTACATGGCCCCATAGCTCGGCTCCATATGTGATAGCTGTGCCTTATACACTCTTGTAGCAAATTAAAATGTTTTACCCCCAAAATGGGAAGAGAAAACGAGCAACCGTAACACATATTCGGCGGCTGTCAGGGCGCACTTATCAATCTGCTGAGCCCATTTTTCAAATTGTTGGAAAACTTAATTGCCAGATATTCAATGGAAGAAACACATTATAATGGGACCATTTCCAATTCAAACCTTAATTTCATGATCTATCACTTTGCCAACGTTCCCATTTCTCAGATGTATGAAAATGGCAGAATTATGTCATCATTTTTCCCATAACTGAATTTGTGTACATCACACAAATTTCATTTTTACACGGTCCGAGTGGGCTTTCCATCCCCTTTAAATTGAACCTATGGTGGGCTCAATAGGACACACAATGCTCCTTTTATTTAGGAAAAATGTGTTCAGTGTTTAATCAATGGCAGGGCCTAACATGGACCCAGTTTCACATTCAAATCAGACCCAAGCAGTTTTCATTTCCCTTACAACATGTGACCAGCTATCTTGTTTATCTATGTGTATCTTAACATTTTTCCCTTCTTGGCTCCAAAGGGTTCCTGCTTGGAGCTTAATGCACTGTTTATGTGAAGCCTGACCTTAAAGGTCATATCTGTTGGTCATGTTATCTGTGCATCCTATACTATCAATCTATTTCTTTGTACATCTTAGCATTTAACTTGACAACCAGACCTTCTTCTTCTGGGGTCCTTAGCCAAAGGTCTTGAGTTTGGATTTTCAAAGGGTCTGTGTTCAGAGCTAATGCACTTTTCATGTGAAGATTTTACCTTAAGGTTGCTTCTGCTGGATGGCTTTATCCACATCACCCACAGTTCAGATCTCTGGCTTTCTATTTCATTTTATTTTACTGAACTTACAGGCCGGCTACCTTGGTGAACCCAGCCCCCAAAGGTTGGGGGTCACAATTCCAGATACCCAGCAGCTCAGTGGAGAAAAACAACAGCAGACAGTTACCTGCATGGTCCTAAAGGGATAACATTTTCCATTGGCACTGTATGTGTTAAGGATTTCAATCAGGCAATACACCCTGGTCTCTGCCTAGTATGTAGTGCACAAATGAAATACTTATTGTATTGTGTCTATAGGTTCAATATTCTGAGTGATACACCACTCATATCACACCCCTTCTCAAAATACCCCCAGGTCACAATGGACCAGGAATCAGGCTGACTTCTAAAGGTAATATGTTTCTTTTGTTTGTTTTGTTTTTATTACTTGTGTATAATCATTTTAGATTTTTACAAGGACGTTATCAGCAGAGAGAGTGGAAAATAATGAAGTTAGCAGCTTCTAGTTTTCGGAACTAAAAGGAAGTAGTGAAGGCGCTAGAAGTAAGTGAAGTGGAAGGATCTTCTATTTGCGTATGTTTTCAGGTGGGGGTTGTGGGGAGGCCAGACGGTTGTTTAGTCTTCTCCATAGCGATGTTTAGGAGTTTAGCCATCGCTATTGACCATCTGGTTTGGGCTCCTGTGATGAGACGGTTCCACCATGTTTCTTCGTCGTCGACAAAAGAGTTTAAGAGTAGAGGGCCGAAAAAGGCTTTCCTATCTTGTTTTAGTACCGGACAGGACATCAGAAGGTGTCTAATTGATTCTGTGTTTTGTGGGTCTTCACAGAGTTGACATGCTTTCTCTTTGCTGGCTGTCCTAATTGCTAAAATTTCCTGAGTAGGTAGCAGGTTAAGTCGTGCTTTCAGCAAGGTTTTCATTAAAGGTTTACTCAGTTATTTTGCACAGTAAGCCATGGGTTCCTTAAGTTTATTGAAGGTCGGTGGCAGATGATTTAGCAGTCTGTTTGTGACTGCTTTCTCGTTGGTGTTTATCCTATCTAACCATTCCATTTTTGATTTGATTCTTAGTGGATTTTCCAATTGTTCTTCTTCTGAGGATTTGTTTTTGTGTCTTGACCCAGTCATTTAAGAATTCGTTGCTTCCTTTGGCGATTTCCTCAGCGATCATATGGTAGATTTTGAGGCTCTCTGGGTGTTGAATTTTTCTAAACAGTTGCATGTTGCTTTGGGCCACGACTGCGTTTAGTGAGAGTAGACCTAGTTCGTGTCTTATTGCAGCAGAAGATGTGGAGTTAGGAAGTCCTAGTACTGCTCTCCAAATGAAACCTTCCAGTTTTGTCCACAGCGAGGACGGGATTGCCAGTGTTGCGTCCATGATGTAAATCAGTGACAGGATCACTCTTGCCTTGTAGAACTGAATGGCGGGTAACAAGGAGAATTTACCGTATTTTCTGTTAACTGCTCGTAGTTGGGCAGTTAGGTTCTTGGTCTTTGCCCATAGTGTTTGCTGCATGCTCAGTGCTTTCTTGGTGCTGTCGATTTGGACTCCCAGGTACTTGAATGTTGGGACAATTTCTATTTTGGACTGGTGTAAGTACCACTGTAAGCGTAAGTACCACTGTACGCTCTCTTTCTTTTTGTTTCCCAGTTTTTGGTAAATCAGGATTTTAGTTTTTGATTTGTTGATCTTGAGGTTGTTGTCTTTAGTGTATTGCGCAAGGTTGTTGAGTTGGCGCTGGAGGCCAACCTGGGTATGGTCTAATAGTATCAGGTCGTCAGCGTATAGAAGTCTTGGGACCCTTACGTTTCCCACTTTGGGTGGAAGGGACCTGATCTTAACTTGGGTGTCTTTGAAGTCGCCGAGGAAAGATATAAAGAGAGCAGGGGCCAACGGGCAACCTTGCTTCACTCCTCAGTGGGAAGGTATAGGGGCAGAAAGTAGGCCTTGATGGTTTAGACGAACAGAGACGTTGGTGTTGGAGTGGAGGGCGATTATAGGATCAAGGATTGCTTCGGGACAGTCCCACACCTTTAGTTTGACCCATAGTTTTTGCCTGTCGACTCTGTCAAAGGCTTGAGATAGGCCGACAATTGCTAGAAAAACATGCGGTGCTCCTGACAGAACTTTTTCTTTGATAATGTTCAAAAGCATTATGTTGGCTCCTGTGCTGGCATTCTTCTGGAACCCCGTTTGGAGTGGATCAGTGCTCGGAGATGTGTGAACCCATTTCTGGAAGTGGCTCAGAAGAATTGTTGCAAAGACCTTACCGATGATGTCGAGAAGGGCTATAGACCGGTAGTTGCAAGGTTCTTCTCTGATACCCTTTGTGAAGATCAGGACGATGACTGCTCGGGTCCAGGAATCTGGAATTATTTTCCTTTCTTTGCAGTCCTTGAAGATCATGCTAATTACAGTTGACCAGTTGTCCGGATGTTGTTTTAGGTCAGAGTTGGCGAGCCCATCGGGTCCTGGTGCTCTCGACAGCTTCAGCCTTAGGATTACTTTTTTTATCTCTTTTCTATCTGAGAGGTCCACCCAGTTTCCGTCTGCTGATCGATTGATTAGGCTGGTGTTCGTTGTGGGGGACTCGAAGAGTTGAGAGAAGTGTTTAGTCCAGTTAGCTTCTGAGAATGAGTTCATCATTTGGCTGTTGGGAAGTTGGTTTGAATTGTTAATGAGTGACCAGAATTCCCAGGGTTTTTTGTTGGTTAGTGCCTTAAGCATGTTTTCTGCCTCAGTCTGGTAAAAGGCGAGTCTAGTGTTTCTGAGCCACTGTTTGTATTTTCTCGTCTCTCAGCGGAGAGATTCCCACAGCGTTGTTGTGTTCAGGGGGACTGCTTCTCTCTTTAGTTTCCTTAGGAGTCTTCATTTGATTACTAAGTTTGTGTTGCAGGTATGATTTTGGTTAGGTATAGGATTGTGGGGATTACTCCTAGGCTATGTATGTATTCATTTATTTAAAATTCAAATAAAACATATATTTCAATATATGGGGCAACAATCACCAATGTGGTGACAATACAAAAAAGAAAGTAGGTAAGGCAGTTGAATTCACTTCTAGCAACACAGAATATAAAACACAGAGAAAAGAACAGTTTTGCCTTGTTTGAAAGATAGCGCTTAAGTTAAGATTTCCCACTACAAATTTCTCAACTGACAAATAAGCAACTCTGCACAGATGTAAGTAAGCAGCAGGTATTCAGGAATAAAGAACAGTGTACAGGGTTTGAATACAATCTCCCCTCCCCAAACAAGAGAGAAAAACGTTTTGGAAATTTTACACCTTTAAAATGACATTTGAAAATGACTGAGCAAAACAATGAAAAGTGTGCAAAAAGTCCTTAAATCAATATAAATATCTATGGGAGCAACATGGAAAAGTTCCTAAAAATCATCAGCTTTAGTATGAGCAACAATACACACTTTGAATCTTTATGGAAGTTTGGAGATAATAGGAATTGAACATCACAGGTGTAAAACTTTTGCAGAAATGCAAATTCCCGCCTAATTTCACTATACTGTTTTTAAGAAAAACTGGTCAAATAGATATGTTTTTGGATGTTTTTGGGTTAGGATGTAGCTAAAGGTCTTAGGTTTAAGTCAGAGTTGAAATTAAACCTCTAGCTATTAAATTGAGGAAGTTATGCAAGTTTGAATGAGAGGTGTTTTTAGAAAAATAGAACAGAGAAAAACAGAAAATCGGTTTTAAAATGACAGGTTGATTTTACTTATAATAGATTAATGGCTAAGAAAAATAAGAATGCCACCCATGAATCTCCACAGTTACACGGCCACTTGTAACCCTTCACGTGGCGGATACCCCATTTTCTTTATGGGAATTACTTTATTTAATCAAAATCACTAATGGCTTATGGTCTAGTAAAACAAAATGAAGATAAAAATCAGCGCTAACACTCAGAATCACACAGTTGCAAGAATGGTTCTGACAATATTATAGGTTCTTAAATTAAAGAGGGGATAGGTTATAGATTGGGATAGGACGATGTAAGGCAATATATGCTATGGTTTACTATGATTCCTATTGATACTTACAGTCCACTTTATTTTAAGATTTTGGAGCGTCAAGGGCTCTGGTCATCATGGATCTGATCGACAGCAGGGTACCTCTGGCGGGATAGGTCAGCTGGGCGGTTCTGGTCAACTGGACTGGCATCTCAAACTGGACTGGATTGGATTGGCCATTCTGGTTCCTGGACGCTGTAGATCAATGGGATGGCGAGTTTCAGCAGGCAAGCCTTTATGGTAGCAAGCCAAACTGGATCAAAATTGCTTCCCTTAAGTTTTGGGATTGTTTCTGGATGTGGGCCTAGCTGAAAAGGATTTCAGCAATGCTGAGGCCATGGCTTTGCAAAGAAATCTGGAATCAGGAACAAAGATGGAGAATTCAGGAATAGGGCACCACACAGAAATCAGGATGGAGTCAGGAATCAGTGTCTTTCTGTGTTGTGAGGTTCCCTTATTTATCATGCCAAACGACCACCCAGTTTATGGTAGGAGCAGACTTACAACCCACACCCACAAGGCTATGATTGGTCAAAGGCACAGTTCCCGTCTTGCTCTTGGCTGGTTGGATGACAGAAAGGACTGTCATGTTTTATGATATGATCTGGGAACCTCCCATAGTTATTTGGACCAAAATGTAACTTTCACACAAATACATATGTATGAACTTATGCCCACTAAGAAATTTGGTATACAAATATTTTGTGGGTCACATTTACATCCAACTCCCAAGTCAGTGGGACCTGGTGTTGTCTTCCTGTTAAATTTTGGCAATTTCAACCATGGGGGTTTGGCCAAACATTTCCTAATTCTGTACATATATGTGCAAACACCCCTAGGACATGGGTACACTATATTTGATTTGCAACATTAATAGTTTCTGGGCAATTGGTCTTTTTTCATAACTTCAGTTCCTTACGCAGTAAGAAATCCTACCAAGTTTTCAAATGGCTAGCATATGTTCAGATTTATATATATGTACTTTTCATTCGTTTACTTATTCTTGCTGCCAAGTTACATGTCATGAAGTTCAGTGGAAAAATAAGCATTTTAAACCCAAAAATCACATGACAGTTTTTTTTTCTTTCTTCCCAAGTGTGAGCAAATGGAAAGGCCTTTGAAGTTCAATGAGAAGTCTCTTCATTGAGAGCGGAGCTTCCTGCCCTTCCCCTGGAAGGATGAGTGTCCATGCCTGCTATTGCCTTTGCCTGGGGTCCAGAAGAATGTCTAATGAGGTTCTTTGTCATGAGTATGCAAGGCCTCCCAGCAGCAATTAGCCTTTCCTACCGGTAGTGAAGTGTCAACCTTTCCCACGCTAAGGACTGTCAGAGCAGAATTGTTTTTTAAAAAAAATAGTTAATTAACTCAAGACTGGGTTTAGCTTTAAGTTTCATCTAAATCTTTCATTTAAACACGTAAAATGAACACAGTTTATGGGTGGATTTTTACCTTAGCAATCCTTGACATTCTTCAAGAATTAAGCCTTTAACAAAAACATGCTTTCACAACAGGCGATTTTGCACTTCATTCATGAAAAAGCACATTAAACTGAGTCCTTTAATCAGATTTTCCTCTGCTGCACATACACATTTTAGTCAGCATTAGTTCTTCCCTTGAGTGCTGGGATTGTTTGCAGTCTGGATACATGTATCCTGTCTTTGTTTAGAGTTTCTCTCTGCACAGCTGATTCTGTTACTTGTTGCAAAGTTATCCGCATTTCCCCCCACCCCCTTGAAAATGAAAACAAGGGTTCCTGGGTTGCTTTTTCATTAGATACCTTTTATAGAGCTGTCAGTCAATGAGTCCCGGTTCCTCTGAGCCACACTGGATGAGCCTGGGCATTGCAGTACCCTTTTAATCTTAATGATTCAATGGAAATGAATGGATCTAGCGCCAAAACAGCACTCTTTAAGGTTGCAAAGCTAACATTTTAAAAGGCATTTTTGGTTTTCAGCACAATTCTGCTGCTTTGCTCCATGTTGAATGTGGCAGAGCCCACTGGCATGCTCCTGCAGTCAGAACTCTGTTTTCACCCCCCCAGACTGTGTGTGGTAGGGAGTGCAGCCTTTTTTTGGTTTTGACCCAAACGCGGTTTCAAGATTTTGGTACGCAGTGGAGTCAGCGCATCCATTTAGGGCTGTTTCTTTCACCATTTGTAAAGTGATGCAGTGAGGCACCTTGGAATGGGTCAAAATATCCCACACATGATATGATATGATATGGCATTTGTAACGCGCCTATACACAAGTGTTTCAAGGCGTGAAAACATAATTATGTTAACATAATTTTAACATGTTGCATTTCGGATTACATTTAGGCTGTTGTCCATAAATACAATCTTCCTTTACATACTGTATAAACAGAAATAAGTTCACTCTATCCACAAAGTTAGGCCATAGTTACATAAGGAAGCAGTATTCAAATCTACACCAAACGAAATTGGCCTCTCTCTTACAAATGCAATTTTTCTGGGCTGAAATCAAGTCTCTTAGTACTGGATAAAACAATCTGCCATTTGACTTTATTTTTGAATTGTAAAGGCATTATTCCTCCTTTTTAGCTTCCAAATGCACAACTTCTTATTTTCTTCCCATGTGCACTGCTGCCGTTTTTAAATCTGTCCATGTGTAATGTATTTCTTTAATATAAAACTTGAAACGACATGGTATCCCTTTGGTATGGTCTACACATAGCCATTATTTAACATGGGAAACCTATGTCACCTTTAGTACTCAAAGTAGGCCTTTGCATTTAAATGTCAGTTCATTTGTGAAAAGTGTCTTTATCCACTTGCCACTTGTCCATTTTAGTAGAATTTAACTAGGCGCATTTCTTTCTATGTCACTTGTCCTTAAGTTGAAAAAAAAGTGTTTTGGACTGGCCTGCATTTCCCAATGGATAGAACCAGCCAACTTCACTCTTAAATACTGGCCTCTCCTCTTTATTTCTGGTGTTCAGGTTCTATATTTTACCCCACAGAACAAAAGGGGATTTGTCTTGGGACTGAGCTAAATGGAGCCGCAGCTCCACATAAAGGCATGTTTGTGTATTCTGTTCATTGTGTACCGGCCTTAACATCCATACGGTGGTACACTTGCCATGTTAACACGCTGACCTTGCTCCTACCACAGTATATTTCTGACTCCATCTTCCATCTGCTTCAGGTCTTTACTCACACCTCACTAAAGAACATACCTTTGTATACAACTGCTAAACAAGGGGCCTTTGCACTGCTTCATCTGTAACCTCTGCAACCGCAACATTGGTTTATTTGTTGCTCCTTCTGTGTTGTTATATGTGGGTATCTAATGTGTGTCAAAGCAATCTACAAATGATATGTGTGCCTTCTGTTATGCCATGTTAGTCCTGCTCGCTCTGTGGTCCATTGTTGCCTGGCTGGGACGCTGTGTGTGAATCCCAGCACTATGTGTCACTAAAATGCTACACTTTTTAATAGATGGTAATATGATTATAATAGATCAGCTTGAATATGTAGTTAATGCTATCACTATTTTCTTTTATACTCCATATTAAGTCAAGTCATAAAACAATGCATTGCCTATACACTGAAAGAACCGTCAATATCTCCTATCGCCCAGAATATAACATTGCCACCACACTATAGCAAAATGATTTCCACTACATATATATTGATTAAGGCCAGAAAGAAATGGCTAAAAAATAAGGCCCGGCCACACTGGAAAAGCACACGGGTAGCGCAATGCAAAGATCAATTATTATTATTATTATTATTATTATTATTTTATTATTATCAAGAATGGAGACAATCTTGTCTACAAACAAACATATCACAATAATTAACAGATTCAAATTCACCCACTTCCTCCATCAGTCATCTTATAACCCAAGTAGACTGCACTCCTATCTCCCAGACGTATCATCCTGTTATTCTAGATGCAAAGAGATAGAAGTAGACTTCCTTCTTTTAGCTTGGCTATGCCTACCTATAAACACATTCTGGAATCAAGTAATGGCAAGTAATGAAAGAGTTGAGAGAAATTGTGGGGATAGATATTTCAGTCACATTACAAGCTTGACTACTGAGTTTATTTGAGATTGAAGGGGTAGTATTACGTTGCTCCGGAGTAGGGTATCGATAGTTGCCAGAACACTAGCGGCTAAGGTTTGGTATAGAGGCCCCCCACCGACATATGAAGAATGGCTGAGATCTTTAGCATATCCTGAGGAAAATGAAACTCAATACAGATTCATGTCACTACATTAAGACAAGTAAGTAAAGTAATAGCTGAACGTAGAGCTAACGACACATATTTGATATAGACAAGACACGGAGTAGTGTATAAATGAGTAGACTATTTAGTGTAATGATTTTCAAAAAGCTGATATATAATAACATATAAGATGGGGTCCTTGTTTCCGTTGGGGATGTAAACATGTAGTTTACTGTTCCATGTGATCACTCTTGTGATATACTGAGACGTTAAGTTATCAATAACGTTTTTTGTTTTTTTTCAAAAGAACATGCTGGTCAAGCAGAAGCAGCGTGGCCTAGGATTTTGGATGGAAGGGTCAAGGCTGATTTAAAATGCCCAGTTGCCTTCTGTATTGGCATTCGTGTCACAATAATTAGGTTGTTGAATGCTACAAGAGAATATCCCTGTCTTTAAAAAGCACGAGTGGTTCCCTCGTTAATAGGTGCCATTCACATTTTCGCACACACACTAGGCTTTTTTCGTGGCAAACAATTATAATCGCCTAGCTGGCAGTGCTACCAGGGTGAACTCAGAAGCAAGATCACATGCGCTATTTTCTATTTCCAGGGTGGCCGTGATAGCAGCATCAAAACTAACGGGAGGATGTGGAATGAATGGTATCAAACACATGAGGGAGGGGGAGAAATGGTGGCACAAACAAACAAAACAAAAGCATCTAGGACATCATGAATGGAGCAGGGGGTTGCAAACTAAAAACGGGACCATAAACACGGGTGCAAGTGTATAGAGAACCCAATTTGGCACAGGTTTGCTAAGAGTGCAGCACCATGAAGACAACGATTAAACCACCACAGAGTTGGAAGACCTGGCATTTCAGTCAGTCACTTAGCGGTTATGTGGTGTGAACGTATGGACAGGCATGGCTCCCAAGTTTGCGGTGACTTCAAACTGCCGATGCACCTCACTAATGAAGCCCAACAGGGCTGAAATATGTATTGGGGTGCTTCTGACCCCACGCAGAAGGTGTATGGTCTAGCAGGTTATGCTGGACTGCTCCATTTTTGTTGGGGCTAATTCAGACCTGGTTTGTATACGAAAGGGCACCATCTTTTAAGTCACATATAAACTGAGTCTCGCACGGAAGTCCTACCCAGAGCAATTCATAGCGGCTCAGATATTTGTAGTTCTCTCTGCTTCTAGCATGAGCAGGAACTGAAACAGCAGATGTCAAAACAGTTTGCATATACATGAATTCAAAAGATATATGCACAGTAAAACTAAATTATCTAAACTACTGCATGGCATTATTTTCTACCCCCAATATTGTGCGGTTTTGGAAACGAGAAAGGAATTATACCCTCACGAGTCCAACTCTGAGCAGGACGAGGGGAATTCAAAGACCTGTGTGTTCAAACATGTTCAACCACACACACACATTGCATACTTTCCCTTCAAGAGAAAAATGAAATCCTAGGCAGTTTTCCTGTAGCTTGAAAATACCTTGGAGTCTTCTTGAGTGAAGTCAAAAATCAGAAATAAAGTAGAAAGGGAAACTGCTAATTTCGCAGCCTTGAAAGAAGTCCCTGGGTGCACTTTGCTGGAGCACGCTGCTTTTCTAGGCCATAACCCAAGAGACATGACTTTGTTTTTGGTACATTTAATTAGCTTACTTATTTTCGTTTACAAAATCATCCCTTTCCCTTAACACCAGTCAATTCGCACCTCATTTTAAAAAGCAAGCATGCTCAAATCAATTTAGGCTGTTCAACTGAAAGAAACTCGTTAAAGGAAGAATTATCAAACAAGTCAATCAATAGCTAACTTTCATTGGCAAAGTTATTCAAAGTAATGATTAAAAAGTGGAGTGATTTAATAAAATATGAATTCAAATGAAAAGCTAAATCTGCTGTATTCTCTCTGATAGCCATTTCAATAAAATGTGGTTTATTAGCTGAGGTTTGTTTCCAAAATATAAACGACATATTATATATTTCATAGAAACACTTGTTTATAGGAGCTGAAAGGGCCAACTCCCCACATTACCGCTATAAACTCAGAATGAATGACACATCCAGTAGGGAATGAGACCAGGAGAACAGATTACAAGGTTGCCAAAGATTTATATAAGATTCGGCATCCAGAGAACTCTGCTGCCCTGTGAGCGCTCTGGCAAACAGTACACTTGCAATGGATTATAAGGCCAAAAAGGCGTCATCAGTGATGTCAGCTATAAGGGTTACAGAGTACAAGATTATTGGTTACAAGGCGACTATGCATCAGTGTCTGTAGGTGCTGCTTCGTCAGGATTGGCTGCTCCTTTGGCGGGAGGGTGAGCCTCACGTGGTTGAGAACAGGAGAACAGATTACAAGGTTTCCAAAGATTTATATATATAAGATTCGGCATCCAGAGAACTCTGCTGCCCTGTGAGCGCTCTGGCAAACACTACACTTACAATGGATTATAAGGCCAAAAAGGCGTCATCAGTGATGTCAGCTATGAGGGTTACAGAGTACAAGATTATTGGTTACAAGGCGACTATGCATAGGTGTCTGTAGGTGCAACTTCGTCAGGATTGGCTGCTCCTTTGGCGGGAGGGTGAGCCTCACGTGGTTCAGCTGGACTTGTCCGGGTGGGGTGAATGTCGGGTCAAGCTGGAGATGTGGTTGAAACTAGCTAAACTGGCATGAATACTTATTATTGGCATATAATAAACAATGAGCATCAATATACCTTTGAGTCAATCATAGAGGCTTACAAGTTGTACATACATAACTATATCATTTCACATTGGGTCATTCATAAGGTGAAAGGTGCGGGGGTCTTACTTTCTGCGATAAGCTGGGGACTGGGCTGGTCTGGCACACCTGGGCAAAACGGGGGGTGGAGTGACATATGTTAGTTTAGGACAGGTTATACCGTGACAGAGGTCTGAGTTTATTGGGGTCACTCTGAGGTGGTCAGCACAATTGGGGCACACTTCTGTCACATCAAGAGAATACCTTAGGAGGGCACAGGGTTACACAAGCAGTAATTTTCCAACAGCGAGGGTGAGGGGTGAGCGAGCAGGTTTGTGGAGATGGATGAGCTACAAGTCATGGTTCAGGCTGGTTCACACACAGGACTGTGATCTCAGAGGAAGAATGATAAGATACATAATGTTCATTGTTGCAGTTAACTTCAGTGCATCTGTGAGACAGGGAATTGGGCCGCACAGAAAAGTTGGGGGCGATTGGTGCTCGCCGTGCACGACGCTTCAGAGGGGAGAGGAGAAATTGTGGCCTAGTTCAAAGATGGAGTCGAGGGTACACAAAAGGGAGTCCAAGTGTGTCTTGCAATAGTCCCACCTATGCTCCAGCTGAGGCCTTATTCCTCATGGCAGCAGAAGGGCGATGGAGGCGTCCCCCACTAGTGCAAGAGCAAGTGGTTCATCTTCTGTCGAATGTATGGGGGGGACTAATTCGCCCCTTCCTTCCTTACAGCATGTTATACATGCCATATCATATCATATGGACCCACTGCTCACTTTTATAGCCCAAAATGGTCATCTCGGTGATGAACTGCACACATATGTGTGCCTACAAAGCATCACTATACATGGGAACGTGGTGTCTTCTCATCATTAAGCAAAAATATAAGAATTTTCACATGAATATTCTGTCCACAACGCAGGTGGGTGCCATGCTCTGAGATGCAATTTTTTAATAGCTGCCACACTAATGGATAACTTCGGAAGCCAGCAGACACAAGTACTGGGTTCAATCCTATTCTCCAATGTGCTGCTTCTTTATGCATTAGCCATTTATCAAAGGTACTAGTTCAATGCTCATGGCATGGCCTTCTGCTAAATGAACCAGTTGATCAACCTGAATAAAAAAAGGAAAATTACACATGTGCATCAGTGATTATTATTATTATTATTATTATTATTATTATTATTATTATTATTATTCAGTGATGTAGAATTTAATTCTGCAGAAGAACATTATGATTAGCACCAAACTACTATTCATTTTCTTTTTTTTTAGTTTAAAAGATTTTTATTATGAGAAATCAGCATACAAGATATTCAATAACCATGAAAAATAACCAAGAACAAGCGTCAGTGAAAAAATAAGAGATAGCAACAAAATGATTTAAAGAAGTGTAGATAACTTACAAATAATATCAGGTATGTGTGAATAGAAGGTTTTAGTTAACATCAACAGAAAAATATTTTTTATATAAAAGAAGGGGGTAACAAAACAATTCTGGATGAATTCTTTGGATATCTCAACACCATCGACCAGAGGATTCAATTTACACACAAACATTCTATAACTAACATACATTTTCTTGATATGGATGTTCAATCGACAGCTAATGGCTATAAAACTAATATTTACACCAAAGCAATAGACCGCAATAACTAATTACATAAACTAAGTTCCCATCAACCTGGTCTAATACGTAATTTACCCTACAGCCAAATGCCTAGGTTGAAACACATCATAAGTGACCCTACAGATTACACCATTGAACTTACAAAAATGGGAGAAAAATTCAGTAAAAGTGGATACAAAGAAGAAGAGATTACGGTGGCTAAGACTAAAGTGGATCCCCAGAATCGAGAGGAACTGATGTCAGCACCAAAGAAATTGAAACCTGAGCCCCCACTGGTGTTTGTGTCAAGATATTCTACAGAAAGTAATCACATCAAATCTACAATCAAAAAGCATTGCAGGTGTTAACATGTGACCCTAAAATTGAACATCTGTTTAGAGATTTACCCACTTTTGCCTATCAGCACAGTAAAAACTTCTGAGACTGTCTTGTACAGACACGCCCTAAGAATAAAAGAGTGGAGACAAAACGCAGAGGAGCATTTCCTTGCTTACAATTTAGCAACTGCAGTTATGTACAGAAAGGACACAGCATCAATGACCCTCACACTCGTGAGAAAATAGAGCTTAAACATTTTGCGACATACAAAACCTCGAACATAATATATGGAATTAAGTGTCCATGTGGACTATATTATGTAGGTCAATCCCGAAGAAAAGCTAAAATTAAATGGAATGAGCACGGATCATGTATACGCAATTAGAACTCTAACTCTGCAGTAGCCAGACATTGGACAAACGAGACATAACTTGGCCCAAATCAGGTTCTTCATATTGGAAGTGATCTATAAGAATGAACCTCACGAGAACTTACAAAGATGCATGGACAGAAGAGAATGCTTCTGGATTGAACGCTTCGGGACCCTCACCCCTAAATGACTCAATGAAGAAATTAACTGGTCCTGTTACCTGTGAAGATGACTGTATATCTCCCACTCTTTTGTTTGAACAATTTTGGTTTGTAAAAAATTATTTTTGAACATGTTTGTGGTTGTTACAAGACAATGTTATTTGTCTTAACACTTAGGTACTCCCATATGGAACATTCAGGTACTGCCATATGAAATGAATCATCTACATATGTATATGACTGCATATCTCTGCTCTAATCAGCTCCCAGATTGTGAACTAATTATGCAATGATTTTGGCTTATACTTTCTTATTGAATTTCGGTACTACTTTTAGACACCACCTATGTTCCTCACACAATATACATGTCAGTTACTTCAACCTTTATTTTTGAGGTTTACCTCTATTTTGAAGAATGTATCATTTTGTCTACAATCATGCATATGGTCTCATTCTAAAAATAGTCAGGCTTTCATTTTTCCTGATCTCCAGTACAACAAACGCACACACGCATCTACCTTCTCACTTCGTGCTTATACTTACTTGCAGTACAGTGCCTTACACATTGTTTTATTCATTCATTATCCTTATGCAATCCCTGAACGACATGTACACAGAGCTCAGTTTCCGCACACTGTATACACTAACGTTATCTTTTGTCAATAATCTACCCTCTTACATACAAGCTCACTCTGAGCAAATACCATGATTGTCAACATTGATTTTCTACAGTTCTATTTTTCTTTGTGCGCCATTGGCACGTACTAGGCGATCCGTTCCTCGTATATCCCTGTTGCCATGGGGATGCGTGACACGAGGCATCTGAGCATGGGCAAACACGCCTATGCACCGTGACACCTCACAGAATCACCTAGGTAACCAGCAAAACATGTTTCCCTCTTTCAGAAAGCCGCATCCTCGGCTGGCAGCACTTAATTTTTAATGCATTGCGCATTCTGGTAAGGGATTTCACTTTCTCATACAATGTGAACACACCGATATCTGTGTTCTGTGTTCACATCGCATATAGCAAGTGTCACTGACACAATTTCTAATTTCTACGTACGCTATGTTTATTGCAGCCTTGATCTTATGCAGCTACAGCAACTTTGAACACAAGGTAACACGGAAGTTCCCCTACATGAACACCGTATTTAAATTATTTTTTATAACTACACTCAGATATTTGGAGTTTGAGCTACATTATTTCCACCTTCTGATTCCCTGGCTTTCTATTTGTCTTTACATGCATGCCTTTTTTGAAGACGCCTGTGCACAGATCCACAGGACTTACAGTCACAAGGTACACCAAAACCTCTCATCTTTGTTATTAAACTGGTCTGATATTTTAGCATGGACTGAGTGAATCGTACTATGAACTAATTTGCTTTATGTATTCTTTCTCACATATTTGAAATCCTGCGAATGTCGTACATATGTGCTAACGGTATGTATCGCAATTGTTTCCTTCACGTGTTATGCAACAACCTTTCGATTGTGTTTGTGTCCAATATTAATTGATATATGTTACTGATTGCATATATTAAGTGTTAAGGCCCTGAAGAAGGAATTGTATTCCAAAATGCATAGGCAAACACTGCTGACTAAATTGTGTCCCAGGAAATGTTTCCCATTATAACTATATACCACATAAAGGAAATTGTTATACTCAAACTACTTACTAAAGTAAAATCTTTATGTTTACAACAGCGAACAGAATTCAGTTCTAATTTTTTGATGCTCAATATAAGAATAAGCTACGGAGATTCCTAATAGGATGCGTATGAACATACGGCTCAGCTACTGAGCACACGTGAGAGCATCAGACGTAGCTGGATGGTGTTATTCAGCTTCAACTTGGAGGTTTGCAGAATGAAGGTCCTGGTGTCAAAGGACCATCACACAGCCTTGGAGCTCCACTAAAGATCAGACAACCATTATATATGAACATTTGAACCCATTCACCCAGGGTAGTGCCCACCTCTTTTTGCCAGTTCAGTGGTTAACAAAACAATAACATAATAACAGACTAGACATATAACTAACATGACAAACAGGATGCAACACAAACAAAGGGAGAAGAGGGGAGGGAATAAAGAAATACATAATGATAGTTTTAGTTGTAATCTGTATTAGATAAAAAATTAAGAAACGGTTGCCATTTCAAATTATGTTTGCATTGTAGAGGAGAGGAAGCTATGCAATTATCTAACCTATGGATATTACAAACATTATTCCACCAACACTTATAATGAATGCGTTGCAGACTTTTCCAATTAGTTGTAATGGTTTACAGTGCAATCATGAGACATAGATCAAAAAGTTGTTTTATATGTTCATTGGCTACTACAGTTTGTAGGAGGGAGCTCCCAAAGATAAGAACGTCAAAACAGAAGTCTTGCTGTGTTTTGAAAATGAGTTTGATTGTTTGCCATACAGAGATCCAAAAGGGTTTAAAATGTTGACATTCAACAAACATGTGTTTAAAAGAGCCTGAGAAATTAGTGAGCAGCTCCATCAAAGGTGCTTAGGTAAAAGGCCACATTTGAAAAGGGAAGCAGTGCTAGCAAAAGCCCTTTGGTGGAAAAAACAGTGTTTGGGTTAGGCTGGCTGACGAAGTAATTTTTGAGATGTAGTTCCACTGTGGAGGCCAGTCAAATTGAAGGTCAGGCAGTGTGCAGTCATCTCTACAGTCATTATGTAGCGGACCAGCTGCTGGAGTTGCCATCAGAGATTTATAAAAGAAAGATGCAGTACAATTGGGTTTTAGTATATAAAACAATCTTAGTACATCAGGTGTATTGGAGTTATGAATAAGTTGATCATGATTTTCAAACAGAGCATCTATAATAATCAAGTATTGTTTCATGGCAGATGCAGGAAGATGATATTTGATAGCAAAGTCTTAAAAAAATATAGGAACATTATGTAAGAAGAATTGGTTACAGTATTTAATGTTTCTAGATAGCCATGGTTTCCACAATATTGATTTGCCATTCACCTTAATCAGGGGATTAAGCCAAATGAGCGGAGCGGTAAAGGCAGATCATTTGGCAAGAGATGGGAACATATATAGTTTAAGATTCAGTGCAGATTGACGGATGCAGGAACATTTCATATGTTTATTCTTACTTTTGATAAGGTAAATATCCGATAGGGGAATTGAGGAAGCCATAGCGTTTTCCCTAAGCACCCAGTTGGGAGCGTATTCCAACTCTTCTTGAACAAGCCACATTTGAACCTGCTTAATAACAAAGGCTTTGTGATACTTTCTGAAATCTGGAAAATTAACACCACCCATAGAGCGAGGTTTCTTTAACTTACTGAGTGATATTCTACGTCTTCCTTTACCCCATAGAAATCTAAGTAGGCAAGGAGTCTAAGGATTTGAAAAAGGAAAGGGGAAAGGAAATAGGCAACATATATAAAAGGTAAAGAATTATGGGGGAGATCATCATCTTTATGGACTCTAAATGACCCCACAAAGAGAGATTGGGGGGGACATAGCATTATAAGTTCATTAACTCTGGCTAGTATGATCTCTATGTTTCTTTTTCGCATATCACAGATAGAAGAGGTTATAAGGACTCTAAAATATTTGAGGCCTTCGGGACACCATTTAATTCCCAAGGATAGTGTATGATGTGGCATGCAGTATCTGTTAAGGGGAAGGATTTCCTATTTATCAATATTAAGCTTAAAGCCAAATACTTTAGAGAAGTTACAGATAGTCTGTGAAAGGTGCAGACCACTTTGATCTGGATTTTTCAGGAATATAAGAACATCATCCGCATAGGAAGCTGTTTTAATATGAAGGTGAAGTAGTGGGAACGTCCAGTTCGGAGGTGCGTGGATGTCTGCTGTATATGGTGTAAAAAGGAGTCTGTCCAATACTGTTGTGCAAGGAGTTATTATAGGCATATTCTGCTATCCACGGCAAGTCTTTCCAACTTCCTTCCACTTGATGTAGCATACAGCGTAGGTACTGTTTGAGTGTTTGGTTCGTTCTTTCTGTTTGGCCATCCGTTTGGGGGTGGTGGCTAGTGGATAGTCGGATATCGATTTGAGCCATGGAACAGCATTTCCTCCAGAATTTGGATACAAATTGGGTACCTCGGTCTGAAATTAGTACCAAAGGAAACCTATGAAGTCGTACGATATGTTCGAGGAATACTTTTGCCAGGCTAGATGCATTTGGGAGACCTTTAAATGGCAGGAAGTGTGCCATTTTTGAAAATAAGTCTACGACCAATAGAATGGTATTGTATCCTTGACTGGGCGGTACATCGGTGATAAAGTCAAGAGATAATGTATGCCAGGGGACCGGTGGAATTTCCAATTGCCTAAGGAACCCAGCTGGTTCCTGTTTTGATGACTTATTTTGCGCACATATGCCACAGGAGAGGATGAATTGATTGACGTCCTTAAGCCACATAGGCCACCAGTAGCTTTGTTTTACCTTGGCTAGAGTCTTAGCTATCCCAGGGTGACCCTTAAATCAAAGATTCATGATATCCTGAGATGACCTATTCCTGTAGTTCCTTTTTGGGCAAGAATAAATGGTTCCTGAAATACAGAAGTTGGTCCTTGATTGTACGGTGTTCTCCCCATGTATTCCACTCTTGCAATAGCTCGGGACTCATCAAATGTCAGATCTCTTGTTGTAGTTCATTCGGAGTCATTGTTGTTGTAATGCACAGGAGCTTGTCGCTTGGAATGATGGCTACTGGATTGGGGGTCGTGTACACCTGTTCATCAATACCCATACGGAAAAGGGCATCGGCTTTTTCATTTTTAACGCAGGCCGAAAAGTGATTACATAATCATACTCAATCATACTCCATGAAGAAAAGGGCCCAGCGTAGCTGTCGTGAGGATTGAGCTTTTGCTGTTTTTAGATATTGTAGATTGCGATGGTCAGTTATCACGGTGATGGTATGCCTGGCACCTAGGAGATAGTGTCACCAGGGCTTAAAGGCTGATTTGATGGCTAGGAATTCCTTATCTGTGATAGCGTAATTGAGTTCAGGTGGTGATAATTTACATGACCAGAAGGCTACGGGATGCAGCTAACCGGTTTTTGGGTCCCTTTGCAAGAGGACAGCACCCATTGCCATGCTTGAGGCATCTGTTTCCACCACATATGGAAGGTCTGGGCGAGGATGTCGTAGGATCGTGGTGGAAGTGAACCTCACCTTCAGTTCTTGGAAGGCCTTTTCTGCTTCTTCCGTCCATTGGAATTTTTTGTTGCTTTTCCTTAATAGTGATGTGATCGGATGCACTATTTGAGAAAATCCCAGGATAAATCGGCGGTAGAAATTTGCAAAACCCAACATGCTTTGGATTCCTTTGAATGAACATGGTGATGACTAGTTTAGAATGGCATCGACCTTGTGCACATCCATTCAGATTCCTTTTGGGGTGAGGACGAAGCCAAGGATCTCCACCTCAGTGACGTGAAATGAGCATTTCTCGAGTTTGGCATAGAGGTGATGTTGGCGGAGTTTCGTAAGAACGGAACAGACTTGCTGGACGTGGTCTTGTTTTGAAGCCGAGTATACGAGAATATCGTCAATATAGACTAGGGCACAGACATCAATTAGTTCTCTTAAGACATCATTCATGAAATATTGAAATGCAGCGGGAGCGTTGCAAAGTCCAAATGGCATTAATTTTTAATGGTGATTTGGTTCAATGCGTGGTAGTCGAGGCAAGTCCTCAAATCTCCTTCCTTATTCGGCACGAAGAATAGGGGAGATGCTGCTGGTGACTTCGAAGGGAGGATGAAACCATTAGCCAGGTATTGATCTTAATAGGACTTCAAATGTTGGTTCTCAGGTTCAGTAAGTGCATAGATTCGACCACAAGGAATTTGTGCACCAGGTACCAGGTCGATCTGGCAATCATATGGCCTGTGCGGTGGCAAGGTGTTAGCTTGTTCCTTCTGAAACACATCTTGAAAGTCCTGGTATTCACTTGGTAGGTTACCGGTCACACTCAGAGTTATTGTCGCTGTTCCATGAACGGATGGGCTTGCATTCGTTGACTTCTTTCCTTTGTAGTAACAAGTGTGAGTACAGCTTCGGAAAAGACCAACTCCCTTGCATGCCAATCTATGTGCGGATTGTGAGCTACCAACCACAGCATCCCTAAGATCAACTGAAACTGGGGCGCCTTGATGAGGTCGAAGGCAATATATTCACTGTTGACCATCCTGACACAGCAGGGTTAAGACTGTAGTGCATTGAGATACTGGACCGGAAGCTATTTCCGTACCATCAACGGTGGTTACTGTTTCAGTCGTCGATTTAGGGCATAGGGGAAGCCCCAACTTTGCTGCAAGATCCTGGTCCATATAATTCCCAACTGTTCTGCTGTCAATGTATGCTTCTACGGTATGCATCCTAGACGCTTGCTGGTGGTTGATTAGGATCATGGGCAACGCAAAATGGGAGGTCTGTAATTCACTTTCTTCACTCGACAAATGGACCCCTACATTTGCCGGGCTTGATAATTTTCCGGCTCCTCATTCATATTTTCTTTGTCAGTGGCTTCTACGATTCTCATCGGCTGTTTCAATGGACACTCTTTGAAGAAATGACCTGATTCTCTGCAGTATAGGCATAGCTGCTGCTCCCTTCTCTTGTCTCTTTCGGCTTTGGTTAAAGGGGGCCTTACCCCTCCTAGCTGCCTTCCACCGAATTATCCGTTACTCGTGGGGCATTGTCCCTTGACTGAACGTACATAGGGTGAGTGTCCAGTCTACCCCAATCTGCCCTTTGGTCTTGCAACCTGTGATCTAGCTGAACAACAAGGTTAATAAATTCTGCACAGTCTTGGTGGATCAACCACTTGGGCAAGAACATCTTTTAGCTCTACCCGTAACCCCCGGTGGAATAGCGTAGTTCTCTTCACCAGAGGCTACCCTGCTTCAACCACGAGCCTGTTGGAAGTCACTATATATGTTAATAGGTCTTGGTTTCCTTGACAAAGGGACAAAAGCTTGTTGTCTAGTGCCTGTCCATGGGTACGGCGAGCAAAAAATGTTTCCATTTCCTGCTGGAAGCTCCCAATGTCACGTAACAGTGGATCATCCTGACTAATGAAAGGTACAGACCAGTCCGCAGCACTGCCACTCAAATAAGAAAGCTCAAAAGCAACCCATAACTGGTCAATAGGCAAGGCCCCAGGCCTACAAAGAAAATGGAGGGGACATTGGTTCATAAATGTTGCATATTTCCTGGGGTCTCCCCGTGAAGTGCTAGCTGGGGCTAAAGGAACTGCTCCTGGAAGGGTTATCTTTACTGGATTGGTAGATGGCGCTGCCATAGACGAGATGTTCCCAGGCAATGGGGCTTGTCCTCCCTCTGACATGAGAGGTTGCCTACTCACGTCATCAGTGCGTTCCTTAGCCACTATCAATTCTCTCTGCAGGGCGTTGGTCTCCTATCTGGCTGAATGCACCTCAGCACGTAACTGCCCCAACATCTGAGCTAACTGGTCGGTTTCTGACGTTTCCATGATGCCCAGGTGGATTATAGTTTGTGGGGATTCGCGTTCTGTAACGCTCACCTGATATCCATGGGGGCGCCACTCAGTTTGGTTGGACCACTTCCGACCTCGAACCCTCTTCCTTGGACTCTTGTTCGGCCGAGGACTGGGTCTTACTTTATTGTATGGTGTGCACTCCATCATGCTTCTCTTTGCAGGGGTGCCTTGTTGGATGGTCCCGTCACAACCCAGTTGCCTCACTGGTGTGGACCCTCTGAGTCCAGACCTGCTGCAACTTCAGTTTGTCCAGGTTAGACTGCTGGTTTGGCAGTTTTGTCCTTTACCTTGCAATTTCCCCATTTAATGTCTCTTCTTCTTCCTTAGGTGCAACAAGAGTTCTAGTGATGCCATGCTGGTTGGGGCTGTGCATGGGATGGTGAGTGAAAGCGCGATGCGCGGTGCTATGTGCCTTTTCTTATGCTGACCTGTTTGTTCTCTCTTCCTTGAAGGCCGTTTCGATGTCCCTGAAAGGATGCTGCTGAGACGATGGAGCATGGTGAGTAAAGCGTAGCCTGCACCGACTTCTTGATCTTTTGTGTGCTAATCAGTGTTTCTTCTCTCTTGCAGCTCGTTCTTATGGGCCGAAGTGGACGTGGGCCGAGGGCGATTTAAACCCCTGTAAGCGTGCAATATTTTGGCTATTTCCAGTATTGGAGAATAAACTCTTACTAATGCTGTTTTTTCGTTCTCTTTCTTCCCAGATTGTGGCTTCTTCAAGATTGAGGGAACATCGCTGAGATGGAAGAGTCTCAGGACCCAGGAGCGGAGGACAGGAGCAGGATTCACCCACAGGTAAGTGTTGACTAACAGTGTTCTTGTTCTTGCAGGTAACCGGCCCCGGAATACTGGTGAAGATCCGAGCTGAACGTGGTGAGCGTCACGCTGCCAAGTGCAGAGTAACGCGAAGCATGTTTCTCGGGCTGGGCATGGTTTATATATAGCCCCCAGGTATCCCAGGTACCCCTAGGTCCGACCACACCTAAAAGACTAGACCGCATAGCTCGGTTGTAGAACTGAGCTATGCGGGTGCATTCATGTTGTGCCAAAGGCTACTGCCAAGCCCAGTTCTCAAGTTCTTTTGCTTCACACATGAGCCTGGTGCCAAAGGCACCAGGACTGGCTCCAAGAGAGCCTTGGGTGAGATGGTGAGGCCTTTAAGGCCATAATGGAAGTTTGTGGCGCAGGCCAAATGGCTTGCATATTAGGACCAGGGGCAGGGGTCATGACACCAAGAAAGTAAACATTTATCCTTGGCTTTGTTTCTCTGAAAGTTATATAGATAAATCTGGTCACCTACCTTGTACTCACATTTTCTTGTTTTAAGGTTGTAATACATCCCCATCCCTTCAGCAGACTTTTCAAGATTGCATTAGGCATATGCAAAAGCATGCTGTAGGTGCTTCCTCAAGTTCTCAAAGTATTCATGAGTAGTTGATGCACTTACCAATGTCTGCTCCTAAGTTTGGTAAAGCAGATTTTGAAGTAATACTATTTTTAATCCTGTCATTAATTCAAATGGAGACATCTTGGTGGCAGAAGAAGGTGTAGATTTAATGGCCATTAGGACAAGCTGCCATCATATGTTCCAACTAGGTGCACAATCAAACATAAACCTTGTCAAGATACTCACAATTGTTTTGTTGTATCACTCCACAACCCTACTTGATGCTGGGTGGTATGCAATGTAGAGTCTTCACTCCTAATATTTCCCACATCTTTGTCATACCTCACTGGTAAAATGACTACCTCTATCGGACTCAATCCACTGTAGATGACCGAATTGAGAAAAGATGTGGTTGATCATCAAAGTGATGGCTGTCTCTGCCTTACAATTTAGGGCTGGAACACACTCAATCCACTTTGTAAAGAGGAATGTCACTGTCCACATGCATGTGTTTACTCTGGGAGAACGGGTTACTGGGCCAATGGGCTCATGGTATGTGATTGGACAGTGTTGCCAAAGTGACATCACAGTAGACATACCCCTCTGCACTCATTGGACATATTAATAAAGGAGGCAGCCTGATGGGAGCAAATTCCAAACCCAGTTTCCCTCCCATTTAATGTAATACCATCTCAGGGATTTCTTGCATTAACATGTATCCCATTTTGAAAAAGTAAATTCCACCTCTGTTACCACTTTAATAATCAGCTCTCCAGATTTCTCTCTCTGGCACAAATCAATTGATGCAATTATCATCATATTATCAGAAATAGGTTATATATTGTTTCATTTAACGCACTTGTGTATTTATATTCAACTTATTTTTCCATCTCATAGTAATGGGCAATCCCTGCGGATGCTAAAATATATAATCCCCTGTCGTGCACCATTCCTTTGCCTCAACATTTTTTGGGGAATAATTTGCTTTACTGAAACTCACATATGCACACTCGCTTTGGTACCCCTAAATAGATCATCTGTAGCTGAACATTTCACAAAAGGAATTACGTTTGTACAAGGTTCTGTTCAAGAATTATGGGCAAAATAGAGAATCCCATGTTACATTTTTTTAATATACAAAATATCAATTAGCATCTTTGTTTTTTTTCTGACTAGTATTTGTAGTCCATGCTGTTATTGCACAGCAGCAAGGCGTTTATTATGGGGACCTCGACATGGTGACATCCCTTGTTGTTTGCAGGTTCTGCTGGTTTTAAAACATCTGTCCTGCCCCCTTTGACAGTTCCCAAGGTCTGTTAGATTTTCAAATAAACTTTATTTTTACAAGTATCAAGATTCCTTCTTTCAAGGGACACCTGGGAGATCAAGTTAAGCACCACAGATATGCAGAACCTTCATTAGTTCATTATCTTAAACCCACCAGACACAGATTGAACCCGTAAACCGCTGCTTTAGGATTTAAGGTCAGGTCCCACACACCAGTTCATCTCCGTGAGAAAGCATGGTATCTGTTTTCATAGATCATTTTGGCATGAGCAGAATACACATGTCAAGATTGCAGTTCTGGCTTTCTTAAATTGGGTCCTATTCACACTTTCAGCTTTTAAAATGTACATTTTCTGGTCCCCCCTGTTTTGACATTTTCCTCCAAAACACAGCGGCATAAAATATTTGTTTTTCCTTTCTTGAAACTGTGTTTCCCTTTCTCCTCAGTTTAAGCAGTTCCCCATTTTAACATAAAATGCAGGTAATTTTCTGGTACTTGAAATGTTCATCTCAGGCTTTGTCAGTTAGAGTTTTGAGTGGCTGCAAAACATTGCACATTTCGTTTACACGTGTGCTTCCCAACTGCTGTGCGCAGGCTGACGCTTAAATATCGTTTTTTTTCTTTTTTAAATGACACCTCTTCTCATGAATCAGACTTCCCTGCAATAAGGTGAATCGGGTAAAGCTTTGCTCTGTGCTCAGGTTGCTAATTTGTCCTCTAGAACTATTAGATATGCTTCTCTCTCTTCATTATAACATCCTGGCCTGTGCAAGGAGTGGGGCTTATGGCCAGTGTACTCAATACTTTAAGGTCAGCTCTGGTTTTTCATCAGTGATGCATAGTACCTCCCCTAATGTTTTCCCTTCATATAAATGACTTATAAGATGTTTTAATACAGTTTGGGGCAGATTTTACTAAATTGGGAAACAATAAACGACCCATCCTGGGCCTATGCAGCCGATACTGCCCTCGTAACCCGTACTCATCAGGCACTCCAGGTTCTGATTATGGTCTATACAGATGTTATGGTGGAACGCAATATATTGAAGACTGACCATTTCAATTAACTCACGCATTGTTTTTATCTGATGAGTGCATCTCTTTTTAGCATTTACACCTGTATTTAATATGATCTTTGTTATTTGTTTGTATGTGTCTTGTAGTGCCCTCACGCCTTAGGGTCTATGGCCACGCTATATAAATCCAATAAAGTAAAGTAAAGTAAAGTTAATGCAGCTAAGTCCACTGTGATGATTAGAAAACCTGCAGCAAGGAAACTTAAGTTTCCTCTCATGTTCAGTAAATTAAAGTGATTCCCCATGCACATGAATATTATTATCTTGGTACATGTTTTGCCACAAAACTAACTGGTGCCCTTAATATCTCTAAGCAGGTAACTTGCTGTAATCAAGCTCTAGGGGAGTTGATAGATTTAGCAGATCGTCTAAAAACAACCCCTAAATGCAATCCTGCAAGTTTACAATTGTAACACAGTGGCAGTTGCTAAATATGGCTCTTCTTTATGGGGCTTTGGGAACATCAAACCCCTCCAAGTAATTGAAAATGACTTTATAAAGAGAGTGCTTGTGTTACCTCGATCGGCATCCAACTTTGAGGCACATCCTGAACTGGGTCTGGACATCCTATCAGATTGCTTGACTCTTTGTCTGATCTTTCATTTGCTTCATTTGTGGTGTAACCCAAAAGCACAACTAACACAATTACGTCTATCCATAGCAATGGCCAAAGATGGCTCTAAGAAGATTTCCTGGTTGCAACATTTTAAAGCTCACTTGGGAAAAATAAACACGGTTCATGCATACTTAACACATGCTAATTTAAGAACAGCTGCAGTAACCAAACTTAAAGTACAACTAGGTGTTATATCCAAGACCAGCGTGAATCAAATGAAGTAAATAAAACCTCCAATTTATACCATATAATAATTTCATCAGGGTCGACAGAAGTAGATTTGCTCTGGGCAAACAAGAAGGCACAAAGGATCCCAATAACAAGAGATTGTTTTAACTGCTTCCCTTTGAGACCAATCAAGACAAAGTAGGCTTGTAAATCTACTGAGAAGTATTGTCCTTTTTGTCCGACTTTCGAGGAGAATCTACTCCATTTTATGTTCTTTTGTCCTGCCCATAGACATATATATGGCATAGAACATTGAATCCTATTCTTAAAACAACTAGGTTTATGCAATGTCTCCCAGCCTTAACCTTTCTACTACGGGCAAATGCTCCACTAGTTGGCTGGCTTACACAGCCCTATAAAAGACAAGCACTGTTTAGGAGGAAATTATTAGGTGTGTCCGATTCCCCTTTTTACGATCCTTCTTAAACTAATATTCATATTGATTATTCAACCTAATTGCAATTGCTAAGTGCTGATTTTCACCGTAATTTTAGACTTGTGATGCTTGCTGACATATGTTTTTTATTTCTATTTTATGTCTGTAATTTCATGCTATGGAAGTCAAGCACTCTTTAGGAGGGAATGCCTAGGTGTGTCCTAGTCTACCCTTTTGTGATCATTTTTATTTTTTTTAAAACTAACATTTAGAGATGTACTGTTGGTATTGATTATATGCTAAACTAGTATTGCTAAATTATGAATGTCACTGTATTTTTAGTACATGATGTTTGTTGATGTATCCTTTTGTTTCCTTTTTACACGATGTAATACCATTTCATGGAACATTTTCTCTCTTCTTTTATAACTGATGTTTTTATAGATACATGCTTTCTATCCAAAATTAACTTAATGAAATGAATGAATGAAATTATTTCTAGCCCAAAATGCCCTTAATATTTCACAAGATATATGTCTTTTCTATAGGGTCCTGAACATTAACCTACACACCTTTTGATTGTATGGCTGTCTTAACCCTATTAACTCACTCTCCAGTGCCCTGGCTAACCCGCAAAATATTAATCCATGCATTCAAGGTCAACGTCCCCATGGAATCCATGTTACCACATGGTAGGCATATTGCATGATCACTGTTTAAGGACAGAGGCATCTTGTTAAAATTCAGGGACATTTTAACTTTGGTTAGTTTCAGTGGTGGGGGTCTTTAATATTAGTGGCCTTGGTGAAAATCACAGCTAGCAGTGTAGAGGAATGAAACTACGGACTTCAATCTTAGGAGAGGTTTGTTCTATATATAGGAATACTGCAGGGAGAACCCAAAAACAGACAGACCATGATTCCAAAGCATGCCTGCATATGTTTCCCCTGTCCCTTGTCCAACAACATATATTGGTTTCTTAATACATAGGCTCCAATGCAATAAAGGGAACATTATATAACTTCACTAGGGAGGACTTTATGTCTCTCAAATAGCATAGTGGATATTTATGGGTAGAAAGGCAGGCATGGCCTTCCAAGGGCATGTGGGACACCTTTAAGACATATCAACACAGATGTGCATTTGTAATTCAATTAAGGCTCACACTTTGTTATCATTATTCATTTGAATCAGCTATGGTTAGTACATACGTACACTCCTGCCAGAGCAAGTAATGTTATAATAATGTGTGCTGAAGCTGCAGAAAAATGCAACTTCAGTGTGCCATGTTTCAGCATATCATTTAACATGTAATCTCTCTAAACTACACCAGGCCTGTGTACTAAATATAAGGCCTGGTTACATCATTATACTTTGTATATTTCCATTTAGATTCACTGCATTTTTCCATCACAGCAACACCCCTTTGAGGCTATCCTCACACATCTAAATACTTTGAATTACCAACTCAAACATAAGTATCTTAGCCAAGCATCACTTCTGAAGTCTTAATCAGTAATACCTTCTCATGAACTCTCATGTTATTTCTTTCCAATTATTTAAGAAATGATATGATCAACAAACATGTGCAATACATTTCCAGAAGCACAGCAAAATCATTAGAATTCTGTGAATTGTGGAAGCTCCTAATGAGCCAATGAAGCTGGTCAGCCAGATCCAAAGGGAACACCCAGTGTAAGTATTATCCATGTGTAATATAGACATATGGTGTAATATGGGAAACCATATCCGTAAGATTATCATCATATTATGGTTAAGCTTGACGCCTAATATACGCATTAAATATTCCATGTCTTCAATACAAACTTGCCATCCAGATTCTCTTCTCTTTCTTTAAAGTGATGGCAGTTTAGGAGAGTTTCTGAATGCATGGGTATTGCCACATGGCATGTATGAAAGTGTTATTCTTAATGTTTATCAAAGAATAGGCAGTGGGACCCTTTGATTCATGACAAGTAGTATTAAATGTCCCAACAATTAAAATAAATGGCAACATCAGAAACATGGGAAAATCATGAAGGATCCATCTTGATACAGTCAAATAATAAATCAATTTGTCCAAAAGAATGTTTTAATACATGATGCTATGTACAGTACAAACATCTGTCCTGTCACAGTAATGTCTCAAGATTTGTTTATGCTTCATACAGACATACATTTTAAAAGAATCTAAAAGAAAAACAGTTCAATCGGGAAACAGAAATTGTCACGTGCCTGTGACAACCAATGAGCAGGATAGTCAGTGATGTTGTGCATAGTCAGAGATGCCCATGCACACGTTTGAGGACCAGGATACCAATTACAGGTAGGAAAAACTGAGTGCACCATTGTAGAAAGAAAGCCAAAAGCCTTGAGAAGCAAAATATGTATTTGCAGAATATCTGGTTGTTTCTTTCAACTTCTCCTTGCACAAAAGCCAGTATAGCATTGCAACTTTGACCTGCAACAGACTGTGTGTCTCTTTCGTTGCTAAAATTCAATTAATCACTAAGACAACCTATGCATGAATGGAAACTGTGTCTTCCTTGAATGGTGGATTAGGTATCTTGGAGAGGAGAATTAGATTGTGGCTTCTTTTGTTGTATATCTGTGTTAGCACTCACTGATGATGAGACTACACCACTAAATGAAGCTGCCTGTGGAGCCTGCTCTGAAGCCATGACACTGCTCTGAACATGATCCTGCTGATGTACTTTCTCGAGGAGCGACCAAAGTAGAGGACTCCAGAATTGTTGCAGTCAACTTTGATGCTTCAGATGGAGGCTGCAAATTGTGGCATTTAGAGATGCTGCTGACCTTTAAGTGTTATCTATCCGGTGATAAAGATCTTGAATGGTCCCTGCAAATGTGGATGCAGCATTGGATTTCTCTGATGCACTCCAAAATAGACTCTGTCTCCCGGACATAAGCCGGGCATGATCCTGCAGCAAGTTCTCTAAGTGCATCATTGATATTTCTGTCTGGCACAAAGTTTGGGCCAAAACATAAGACCTAAACTGTGGTCATACTGCCCCCTAGGAAGGGATGGGACAACTGGGAGTGTAATAGGTTTGCTTGGTAACACAAATAAATATGAGCAATTAATTTCCAAGAGTGGAGCCTCAGTTATGTTTTCTATGATGCCACGTGATTCCCAAGAGCTAGCCGGAAGAATGAGTGCACTAGTTAGCAACATGTTTCAAAACAGGAGTTGCAAAAAATGTTGCAGAAGTAAACCACCACAAGATCTGGTAAATGCCTGGGATTGCTAAATTGACTGAGCTCATGGGAGAGGATGTTGCTGTGTCTAATTTGTTGACTTCGCTCTTCACACCTACTACATGATTGGGTTATTTTGGTGGGAAAGAACATCAGAAATTACATGAACTTTTCTTGTCCAATGAGGGAATGCTGTTTTAGTAAATGTTACATATATAACTTTGGCCAATCAGGATGAAGCATTTTCTGCTGGCTGCATAATTAGGTAATTCGTACGAGGCTGTACTTAGGATGGGCACAGGTAATGTACTAACCAATAGGGCCTATAAATGTATATTGTGTTTATATTTCTGTATAGATGGGAGCCAATTGGGAACATGGGATTAACATGTATTGGATATTTGTAACTTTTTCTAATTTTGTGTTTTTTGTATGGTACATGCTTACATGCTCAGATGCTGTCATCATATCCCAAGTGCAGTCTCAAATGCCACAATAATGCCACGGCATGCAAGTATATATCTTATATGACTGCCAATGTCACAATTTATTCAGTACAGCTTCACATGTAGAGGTGCTGCCATCATTTTTTTTAAAAATATTGTATTGAATTTATTACAATACATTCAGATATATGAACACAACACATCAATATCTCAACTAAGATGTTTGAACAATGAGCAATTAAAATGTCCTCCCCTAAAAAACAAAATCCCAATTTAAAATAACCAAAGTTTAAAAAAGAAAAACCAGCTATGATCACAAAATACCAATAGACCATTCAGCACTGCAGTAAATTATCACATTTTTAAAGTTCACTTTTCTTAATATCTAGATTCTATCATATTGCCATATTCTCATCAAACTACTCCATATTTTATCAACCAATTTTTGTTTCTTCTACTGGATCATGATAATCATTTCAGTATTGCAAATGTTGTACATTTCAAATAACCAAGTGTCTTCGCGGGTATTACAGCCATTTTCCAATTAAGTAGAATTATCTTTTTCATCACCAAAGATGCTTTCAAAATCCAGGTCACTTGATGGTACATCAAATCATTCAATTCTGAATCTCACCCAAAATCAGTGTGCCAAAATGAAATTCCATCTCTTCACCTAGTACTTTATTCATCACATCTGTCATCTCGCTCCAAAATGTTCTCACTCTGTAACAGTCCCAGAGAATATGTTCAAGTGAGCCTCTTGCATGTCCACACCCCCAGCATGCATCTGTTGAGCTCAAACCTTGAGTGTGCATACGCTCCGATGTCCAGAATACTCTATTTAGTAATTTCACTTGTCACGCTCTCTCACCGATGTTGATAGCCATCCTTGGAATGTTTTTACACAATGCCTCCCAACGTGCCTGTGTCTTTTCATCTTGTATGCAAAGTGACCATGAATTCAAAAGCTTATAATTCCAACCTGATTCTCAAATCAGGAGTGTATGGGGCCAATTCATAGAATTCAGCGCAGAAGTAGCGCATGTGCCTGGTGCAGATAGGGAGCGTGCGCCACTAGTGTGCCTGGCACAGCACAAAACTGCATTTTGGCGCACCGCGTATACATGGATTTCCCGAGCCATTTTCCCCAATAAGCAATCTGATCAAGAGGAGTGTCAATAAGAATTGGCATCTGGTGAAATGCCCAGGGAGTCTGGCACAGAATGAATCTCAGACAAAAACTGGTCCACACATACAAAGAACAAGAAGATAACAAATCAGTGATGAACCAATGGGGTTTGAAACCCATTACGGGACATCACAAATGTGGCCATTGTGTGGTGTGTCAATTTACCTCTACGAAAAAATCATTTGAATATGGCAACAAGAAGCAGTGTTTTTTTAAAAATCACACCAATTGCTTGAGCAAAAATGTCATATACATTATCCAATGTCCATGTGATCTTGTATATGTAGGAAAAACCATGAGAGAGGTACGCCAGAGAATATTGGAACATTGTTCCTGCATAAGGAACAAAGTGCAAGACAAACCTTTAGTTGAACATTTCTCTAAATTGGGGCACACAGACAAGGACATTAGGTGGTTTGTACTTCAAACCATCAAGACCCCCATGAGAGGAGGCGACATTTCCACTATGTTACATAGACTAGAACAAAGATGAATTCACTCTTTGGACTCAGTTAAAAATGGTTTGAATATTTCCATAGAATGGAACAAACTGGTAACTGGATAAGAGACATGGTCTCTGCTCTTAATGGTTGAGCACGTAATAGGGTTAGGTAATTAATCCTTCACGCTGCATTGTTTTCCCCAGATTTATCGAAAAAACACTATTTGATTCTTGAAAAAAAGAAAAAAAGAAAAAAAAAATTGCACACGGAGGGACTACATGGCCCAGACGTCTCTGGGAACTGGGGCTCAAGAGTCCCTTCACCATGTTGATGGCGTATTTAAGGAAGCCACGCCCAGGAACCAGCACGAAATTTGGATTGTGTGCAGGACAAGAGAGAAGGAACCCAGGGTAAGTAAAATGTGCATGTGTGTTTGAGTGTTTTAATCCACACATTTTGTTTGAGGTTTTGAAGAGAAAGAGAGTGCGAGGGTAAACTCGACCCTTTAAATTCTATTTCTGCTGACAATCAGCGTGCACAGCGCATGCAAATAGATGTGGGATGTGTCTGTTTTTCCCTTTTTCACTCGTATAGAGGTGTTTGAACAGCCATGGAGCCCAGCTAAGACAGCAGCCCAGCTAGGGCTGCAGTTGTGTGTTTTCCATCAGCATTATAAGATGCTTGGCAGTCTCTGTGCATGCCGACCCATTATTATTATTATTATTTTTAGGGTCAGAAAAGCCTAATATGAGAGTGGGGTCATCATAGACCTCCAGCATTATCGAACACAGGTTCATGAAGGGAATTTTAATCTGTTTCCTCCACAAATCTCTATGTGGGAAGGGGCAGGGGAGTGAGACAGCAGCATCAACAAAATCTTGACAATGTTCTGAGCTAGTTACATATATGAGCATGACGTTTCGTTCCATGTATCCCTTCAGGAACATTGAACTGGAATCACCGTGCAGTGAGAAAAAACTGGGGTACCAGAATAGAACATATCTGGACTCAGCCACATAAGGTGAGGCGAATTGATTGGAGGTTTTGATTACCTCCAGTGTCGTTAAGATGAAAATATTTGAGCATTGAGTCTCTGTGTTGCATTTCAGGCGAGAACAGGGATTTTTCCTCTTTGGATTTATTGACTAAAGACGCAAGACACCCCCATACCTGAATCTTTGATCAGGTAAGATGGTGTGTCCATACCATATATACAATGATGTATTGTTTATTGGGCAGGCTTACTAAGATGCTTTGTCCTCCTCTTACGTTGCAGTATAGGCGCAGAGTTATATAGCACCACTGCAGGATTTATTCCATCGTTGACATGCGTCTCCATTATTTCACGTGGAGGTTAGTGCCATTCTGTATACACATAAACTGAGATATACACACAAGATATATCTGTGTCTAAACAAATAAGAGATCGGAATTCTGATGTTATGTATATTGTCTGTTTGTAGATTGAGGTTTGATGACATCCTCCACCTTTTGACATTTCGGAGTGGTTGCAACAGAACCATCCGTCTCCTGAAGAAGGTTGCTTATATTTACCGGCTTGAATTAGTGGCCTATTGTGACGACCGAAACATATGTTGAGTTACAGTAAATAAGCAATATGCTATTTGTTTTTGTATTAACACTTACTGTAATCACCAAGAGGTGTTGAAATGTATATTGGTTCTAGTTGGTCTTAGTACCACAAGTGTGGAATATTGACATGTATAGTGAGAGTGTGAATGAATGATGGAATGAATGGTGGTGTTTACAAGACCTGGTATTGTTTAAATGTGTACAGATGTTCTGATCTCGTTTCGCTCAGGTTCATTTTTGTTGTTCCGAGCCATTTGCAGCCATGGGGCAGCGAACATCCAGCAGCACAATTACGCTCCCAAGAATGGCCCTTTTGCCAGAAAAAGCCATTGAAATCCCCAATACGGCGCAAAGGGCCACGCTAAAACTAGACCAGCACACAGCCCCCCTATACCATATTTGCGTGAAAAACAGCACGTATCCCGCTTGCGCAAGGCAAAACATGTGAAACGGGCCTACCTTAACCCCGCGAATATGCATACACCGCTCATGCCAGCCAAATCGTGTGAAAACTCCTTGCGCACCCCCTTGAATGTGCGTTCCCCGCTCGAAAAGGGCTTACCGTAACCCCGCTAATATGCGTACCCTGCTCACACCTGCCAAATCACGTGAAAAGGGCCTACCGTATAACCACAAATACATGTACCCTGCTCGCGCCAGCCAAATCTTGTGACAATCTCCTCACGCACCTCCTTGAATACGCATACCCCGCTCGTGCCAGCCAAATTGCGTGAAAATGGCCTACCGTAACCCTGCAAATACGCGTACCCTGCTCATGCCAGCCAAATCGTGTGAAAACTCCTTGCGCACCCCCTTGAATGTGCGTTCCCCGCTCGAAAAGGGCTTACCGTAACCCCGCTAATATGCGTACCCTGCTCACACCTGCCAAATCACGTGAAAAGGGCTTACCGTATAACCACAAATACATGTACCCTGCTCGCGCCAGCCAAATCTTGTGACAATCTCCTCACGCACCTCCTTGAATACGCATACCCCGCTCGTGCCAGCCAAATTGCGTGAAAATGGCCTACCGTAACCCTGCAAATACGCGTACCCTGCTCGTGCCAGCCAAATCGCGTGAAAATCTCCTTGCGCACCCCCTTGAATATGCATACCCTGCTCGCACAAGCAAAATCATGTGAAAAGCACCTTGTACACCCCCTTGAATAGTCATACCCTGCTCATGCAAGCACAATCGCGTGAAAAGGGCTGTGCGTACCCCCATGAACTTGCGTACCCTGCTTGCCCCTGCCGAATTGCGTGAAACATCCTGCGCGTGCTGGCAGCACTCACGAACACACCCTGCAGGTAGCCCATACCACAAGGTACCCCCCGTCACCCGTGACCATGCCTGCAGGCAGCCCACACCAAAGGGACCACACCATCACCTGTGACCATGCCCTCAGGCAGTCCACACCACAAGGGACTCCCCCATCACCCATGACCATGCCTGCAGGCAGCCCACACCACAAGGAAACACACCATCACCTGTGACCATGGCCGCAGGCAGCCCATCCCACAAGGGACCACACCATCACCTGTGACCATGCCCGCAGCCAGCCCACACCACAATAGACCCCCCATCACCCGTGACCATGCCTGCAGGCAGCCCACACCACAAGGGAAAACACCATCACCCATGACCATGCCCACAGGCAGCCCGCACCACAAGGGACCCCCATCACCTGTGACCATGTCCACAGGCAGCCCACATGGCACCATACACCGCAGGCAGGCCCTGACTCATGTCCCCCCTACAGTGAAGGCAACCTGCAGGCAGGCCCCAACTCATGTCCCCCCACCCCACCAGTGACGGCAATCTGCAGGCAGGCCTCGACTCATGTCCCCCCACAGTGATGGCAAACTGCAAGCATGCCCCCACTCATGTCCCCCCACTCCACCAGTGACAGCAACCTGCAGGCAGGTCCAACTCATGTCCCCCACCCCACCAGTGACAGCAATCTGCAGGCAGGCCCTGACTCATGGACCCTCACCCCACCAGTGATGGCCACCTGCAGGCAGGCCCCGACTCATGTCCCCTCACTCCACCAGTTACGGCAACCTGCAGGCAGGCCCCGGCTCTTGTCCCCCCCAGTGACGTCAACCTGCAGGCAGGCCCCAACTCATGTCCCCCCACCCCCCCAGTGACGTCAACCAGCAGGCTGGCTCAACTCATGTCCCCCCAACCCACCAGTGACCGCAATCTGCAGGCAGGCCCTGACTCATGTCCCCCCACCCCACCCCCCACCCCACCAGTGATGGCAACCTGCAGGCAGGCCCCGACTCATGTCCCCCCACCGCACCAGTTACGGCAACCTGCAGGCAGGCCCTGGCTCTTGTTCCCCCCCAGTGACGTCAACCTGCAGGCAGACCCCAACTCATGTCCTCCCACCCCACCAGTGACGGCAATCTGCAGGCAGGCCTCGACTCATGCCCCCCCACAGTGATGGCAACCTGCAAGCAGGCTCCCACTCATGTCCCCCCACTGCACCAGTGACAGCAACCTGCAGGCATGCCCAACTCATGTTCCCCCACCCACCAGTGACAGCAATCTGCAGGCAGCCCCTGACTCATGGCCCCCCACCCCACCAGTGATGGCAACTTGCAGGCAGGCCCCAACTCATGTCTCCCCACCCCACCAGTTACGGCAACCTGCAGGCAGGCCCCGGCTCTTGTCCCCCCCAGTGACGTCAACCTGCAGGCAGGCCCAACTCATGTCCCCCCAACCCACCAGTGACCGCAATCTGCAGGCAGGCCCTGACTCATGTCCCCCACCCCACCCCCCACCCCACCAGTGATGGCAACCTGCAGGCAGGCCCCGACTCATGTCCCCCCACCACACCAGTTACAGCAACCTGCAGGCAGGCCCCGGCTCTTGTTCCCCCCCAGTGACGTCAACCTGCAGGCAGACCCCAACTCATGTCCTCCCACCCCACCAGTGACGGCAATCTGCAGGCAGGCCTCGACTCATGCCCCCCCACAGTGATGGCAACCTGCAAGCAGGCTCCCACTCATGTCCCCCCACTCCACCAGTGACAGCAACCTGCAGGCATGCCCAACTCATGTTCCCCCACCCCACCAGTGACAGCAATCTGCAGGCAGGCCCTGACTCATGGCCCCCCACCCCACCAGTGATGGCAACCTGCAGGCAGGCCCCAACTCATGTCTCCCCACCCCACCAGTTACGGCAACCTGCAGCCAGGCCCCGACTCATGCCCCCCCCCACAGTGATGGCAACCTGCAGGCAGGCCCCGACTCATGTCCCCCCACCCCACAGTGACGGCAACCTGCAGGCAGGTCCAGACTCATGTCCCCCCACCAAACACATTGTCACAACATACAATCATGTAGCAAATGTCCACCCAAATGGCACCTCATGCCCCCCCCCCAGTGCAACTGCACACCCATCCATTTGCCCCACTTCACAGTACTGGCCCCATGGCATGGCATACACCAAAGCACACATGCATGCACCCAAATACATGTCCAACATAGCCACACAGCAGTGATACATGCCTGAGCCAATGGCGATTGACACATGCACCAAACAATTGAGAGCAGACAAGACTCAGATTGGACTAAATGAAAATGTATTAAAAAAATGAAAATACACCAAATAAAAATACAAAATAAGAATGGAAATGAAATGAACGTAAACAAATTGAAATGCAAAATCCAAATGAACATGAAAATCCAAAAAAGAGAAAATCCTGAAACTGGTCCTTATCCAAAGTAATGTTTGCAGTTCCAAAGGAAAAAAAAATAAACCATTACTCCATGGGAAAATAAAAGCCAAACAATCCACCAAAGTCTAACTATGTACAAGAAAGGATGAAGGGTCCATGATCCCAAAAGCCAGAATGATACCAAAAAACACCCTATAAAAAACAACTATATACAAAAAGAGGAGCAATGTCCATGTCCTCCAAACAAAAAACAAAAAGAAAGGGATAACACTAAAGAACTATATACAATGGCGGCGGGCTAATCCTACGGCTCACCGTTGTTACCAAGAGTTTTTGCCAGGGCATCCTCGAACTCCGTGTCTATAGCCCGTAGGCGAGACTCAGCTCTCACCTTGAGGGCTCGCAGGGACTCCGCCATGCTCCTAACCAACTCCCTGCAAGTCTCCTCAAGGAACTCTGCCCGCCTCTCTGCCCGCTGCATGGAGTTCTCCACCCTGACCATGGTGAGCCATGCCCTCTCTGCCCGGCACTGCTCTGCACCTATTTGCTGGCCCATCCGTGGCCACACAGAAAACACACTTTGTCCTGGGTCCTCCTGCCCTTGGGCTGATACCTGCCCCTGTGATGCAGTTGGCCCCGAGTCCTGACACCTCCCACGTCGAGCCTGATTCTGCCTTGATGCCATCTGCCTGTGCCACCACGACTGCCTCCGGGATGCTGACAACCCCCGGGGCTGTCGTTCACGTGCCCTGCTTGAAGGTGCCTGCACAACCTCCATTGCCAGGGGTCCTGTTGCTCGGGTGACCACCTCTGCTGAACCTCCGACTCCCGACTGTGGCAGGGATGGGATCTCCACCAGACTGGCTTTGGTGGAGGAGACAGGTCCACAGGGGGCCCTGGTGGCATGTGGGCTGGAATACGGCATGATGTATGACTGGTGCATAGTGGATGAAGAGGAGGAGGGGGTCGCACCAAGGCCCTGCACATGTAGCAAAGCCACGACAATGAGCCGTCCTAGCCAGTTCAGGATGGCACACACGTGTTCGTGATGACGTGCGTGGTCCTGCCAGGAAGCACGCACATCATCACGAATGACATGTGTGCGCATCGTGACACTGACTAGGATGGGCTCAACCATGTCACGGATTGCCTCGTCCGCAGGTAGAGGAAGGTTAGTAGATGTGGACTCATCCTCTATCTACGGACGGCCCTGAACTGAGGCATCCATGCCGGTGCATAGTGATGCAGTCACAGTATCAGGGACAGGATTAGGCACAGGCCCCTCCGCGGCGACCTGCGCTGCCTCCTGCCTCTGCTCCTGGACTGCACCAAGTGCACCAGTGCCATCACCCCGTCCAGGCCTCATGTGCGGGTCTGATGCGGCCTCCTCCTCACGCTCCACCAACCTGGATGCCTCCACACCATCTTCCGCACTGGATTGCCACTGTGGGGGCTCACCTGCCACTTCCGCTGCTGAGGGGATGCCCAAGAGGGTGAGGTCAGACATGGCACCAGTCCCGTTGCTCCCGGAACATGACCTAACCTTGGAGGGTGACCGGGCCTTGCATCTCCACCTGCTAGAGGCATCTCCGCTGCTTTGCTCCACAACGCCATCTCCGCCCTCTTCCTCCATCAGCGCTGTATATATGGAGACATAGAGAACAAGCATCAGTGCACCAAACAAATGTCTGCCAGACACAAAGCAAGTGCACTTGAGTGGCACTATCAAATGTCATAACCATCACCCCCCTCAAAAACACATGGTTCAGTGCAAGCAACACACATGCACAAACAAGCATGGCACTTGCAACAGACATTCGCATCCATGTCCAAGGCACTGCGGGAACTTCAAAAGGGGGGCTGGACCTCACATGCATCATGGGACATGCACATCACATGCACCCACACCACCGGAGAGTCATGCATCTGGCCATGTCTATCTCCCATCACAGTGCACTCATGGACAACTGTCCGTTTTCTAGTCACACACTCACTACTCAGACACACGCACATGTACACCATGCATGTCCATGAGGGTGACATAAGCATCCATGTCTCACACCCCTCGCATGGAAAAGTCCAGACACAGGCATGCAAACATGTGTGCATCGTCACATGCTGGTGCACATCATGCATTGCAACACAGACACCATTGATGTGGAACACGCTTGACATTCATACATGGGGCATACCAGACATAAGGCCAAGGTGCACACTCCAGCCACACCTCAACATGCACTACACTGGACAAGAACACATGGACACTTACCACTCGACTCCAGATGGGTCTGCAACAGTAAGACCTGGTGGTGAAGCGCTGGGTGTATGCGCTCCAGGACCCTCATCTGATTGTTGCTCAACTGGGACCGGCGCCCCACTTCATCATCAGCCTCCACGAGGGACCAGGCCTTGTAGAGGGTCCTGGACCTGAAGTCCTCGCAGTGCTTCAGGACATGCTTGTAGTCATGGGGTGCCACCCCCTCCTCGTGGATGGCAACCACAATGTCCTCCCAGATCCTCCTCCGTGCTTCCTTGTTGGTGCGCAATGTTGAGAAGAGGGCATCATAATGCCCCAGGAGGTGCTCCACCAGGATGCCAACTTCATTGGCAGTGAAGGTGGCAGCCCTCTGCCTCTCTGCTGGCAGGTTGCCACTGGCCCCAGATGGTGTTTGGTCCGACATGGCGACCCCCGAGGCAGGTGTGGGTGGACAACTGAGCCCTGAGGCTGGGCTGTGGAGCAATGGTACAGCAGCCGGGAGTCTTGTGTTTCAGCAGGGGTGGTCGCAGCAAAATTATCCCTAGCAATGTCTTCTGTGCAGGCACCAAACTGCAGGGCACCTTGGCAGCAATCAAACTGAGTTGGCTGGCAGCAGCAGATGGCTCTTAGGAGGCAGCTCGGCGCATTGGGGGGCAGGTAAATGGCCTTGTGGGCAGGAGCGTGGTCTACAGTGTGTTGTCGCGTGGCCAGCCTGATGCAGAGAAAGTCTGCGTAGGATGCCATTTTGCTGTAAATGCTTTTCGTGGGGACTGACGCATGAGATTATTCTTCTTCTTGTGGGTTCACAGGCGATTACTTCACAACGGTTGCAGTGTGTACTTCATGTTTACTGCGGCAGTGCTTACTTGTTGTTTTAGCGGGGGAGTTGCCGACGCGCTTATTTTTTCTTCATTTTTCCAGACAGACGGTGAGTTGCGCACGTATTATTCCCACGGTGGTTGCTCCCATATGTCATGTACCCCATTTATGAGGTCATAGTAGCCTGCGTATTCCATGCATATGCATTTTTTGTGTTTATGGGTGCCACTGCGTACTGCGGGACCTTGATTCCATGCACGTGCGCTACCAAGGGGTCGCATGCATGTTTGTTTTTTGTTTTTGGGGTGCCTGTCATTTTTACCCAGGGGTCACAGACAGCCTTGCAGGAGCACAGGGGTACCTATTCCATCTAGTACCCTGCCCCCTTCACCCCAGTTGCCCAGGACAATTGTTTTCTGCACCTCCCATTTGCACAAGTACATCAGTGCCATGGTTGGGTAGGGGATGTGGCCAGGGTGACCAGGGTGGCTAAGTTGGCAGCGGTGGGCAACGTGGGCATCGTGGGTGACGTGGGTAGGGTGGCCCACGAGGGCAGTGTGTCCAGGACCATTCAGGGACAGCTATGCCCTCCCCCCAGTGGGTCAGGGAGATGCAGCTGACACCACCCCAGGACCTGCTAGCCCAGCCTGGATTGGTCACAGAACAGGCGCAGGATGACTCACAGGCCAACTTCCGTGTCACAAAGTCCAAGCCATGTGTGGCGGTGAAAGTTGCTGTCACCAGGCCACGTATATCTGGGGCAGAAATGTCATCTGCTGCCCCATGCAGCCAGGGTGTGGAGGCTGCAGGGGCAGCTGCAGCTGACACCACCCCAGCTCTGAGTCACCCCGATGGGACAGTGTTGGTCCCGGCCCCTCACACAAAGGCAGTTGTGGCACTGGGTTCAGGCAACAGCACCCAGCAGCCAATGCCTGAAGTGAGACCTTTGGTCATCATGCCAGTGCCTGCTTCCGGTGGCCAGTCCACATGTGCTTCAGTCCCTACTGACCAGAGCGGTGGAAGTCACTCAGGGTCCGCACCATCTCTTAAGAGGAAGAAGCGTGCTCTTGTGGAACAGGCTGGGGCCCAAGACACGTCTCGGCCCTCCGAGAGAAGCGGAGTTTCAATAATGTGGAACTGGACGCACTTGTGGGCTACATGTCAGAACACGGCTGAGACATGCTGGTGACGGCAGGGTGCAAAACAACACCTGCTCAGCGTAGGGCCCACTGGCAGTGCATCGCGGACCACATTAGTGTCTTGGGATATGTGAAGCACACAGCTCATGATTGCTAGAAGCATTGGAATTACCTCAAACGCTGAGCTAAAAACAAGCAGGTTTCTGATTATGCCTCTACTTTGGCGACTGGCAGTGGGACACCACCAAAGGACGATGAACTCACAGAACATGAGGCGATCTCTGGAGGGTTCATTGCAGAGGATCAGATCCAAGGTGTGGGAGACCTCCCGGATCTTGAGACGATGTCCGATGAGTGGCCATGTGTGTGTGTCCAGGCCATGTGTATGTTGCTTGGGTGATGTGTTGTGATTGACTGCCAGTTCAGCCTTTATAGTCATGACTGGCATGTGTGAGCCATGCAATGCTTGACTGATACGTGCTTGTTGTGATGCGGACTGCATGCAGGCCATGTGCTGCACACGGAGGCAATCCTCATCAACACACCTGCACCCTCCTTCCATGTCAATCACTTGCCAGCCTCTCTTGTCCATATTTTTGCTCAATGACATGTTTGTGGATAGCCTGTGATGATCTTCCACTCAACACTCACCCTCTGTCGCCACATGACCGACATCTCTGTGAGGTCACCCTGCAAGCTGGTCCTCCTCAGGGCCATCCTGCCTTGCCTCTCTATCCCCCTGCAGCTCAGTGTCACCATGGGACTAGTGATTCCCATGGTGGACTACTTTAATGGCCTGTTCTGTGAATATGCACTCTTCCCTCTGCAACTCTGCCAGACCTGTACTGTGTGGAACATCCTTTGGCCTTGATGCAGGGTCTGTCACTCGGACTGTGCTGATGGCACAGGCTCACAGTGTCAATGAGTGTTCATTCATGGACCATGTGCATTCCAAGCAACCCCTATGGGTCCGGGGAAAGCCCATCATCCGACTCCATCTCCAGTATTTATTCCTTCTCATGGTATTTCATCATCCCTTTCCTGCTCACTCAGGGTCAGTTGATCGTCATGGCCATTTGTTTGGGGTTGTCGTCTGTGTCGAGTGGATGCCTCCCTTTGGTACAGCATCCCTGCCTTTATGCAGCTGGTGTTGTGGGTTTTCTGGGTCTAGGGGCACTTCTGATGCTTACTCATGTGTTGTGCTTTCTGTCCTCCTGCTGTAGTCCCAGATGACTATGAGTATGCAATTGACACCTGCCCACACTGTGTGCTACAATAGGGTAATATGAGTGACCATTTTGACCCATGCACTGCCTCCAAGCCATCCCCCGCCCTTGGGTTTGGGGTTCACTGTATCCCTACAACCCACTGCAAACACTTTGCACATGATGACTGCACTTGCCCTTACACTGCCATCATGACACAACATTGTAATTACTGTTTTTGTCTTTTTATTGACAGTTGAGGCCCTACACATGTACTGTACTGCACCCGCTCACACCTGAGCTCTGTTTCAACCTTCAACATGCCTATTCACTTGTGTGATGTCAAAGTGACCTACCATTGATGCATCGATGTGCCTCCAGTCACTGTATTTGAACACATTGGCGTTGTTGCATCGCGTGATACATTTATGTTTTGTCATATTGATTTCCATGTACTGTCTGATGGCATGCATTTTACATGGGTGGTGGACTGTAGTGATTCACTCCCATCTGGGCCTGCTTGTCAGTTCTGCCATGGCTATCTGGCCATCTGTGTGCTGGCATCTGTCATGTTTGTTGAAGGTCCATGCCAGTCACAGGCTTCTGTGTGATGCAGGTGCTATGCACCATGCAGCACATGTGTTGTATTTCCATTTTAGACTCATCCTTGTCTGCTTCAGGGTCCCCTACAACTTCATTGGCACTGCATGCATGGCTGAGTTTATGTCATGTGTGACATGTCTGATTAATGTGTTGGATGTCAATATTGTAATGCATATGTGTGTGGCATATGCTGTTAACATGTGTGTTCATGTGTTATTTTTGATTTTGTGCAGGTGATGAGGCACTGGAAGCAGTGGAGGAGGAGGAGATGGTGCAGGGGGAGGAGTATTCAGAGCCCCAACCAGGCACCAGTGGAGGACGTGGGGTGGTAGCACACAAGAATCCATTGTTGCTACAGACCATCCTGTCCACGGGTGTCTTTGGCTATACCTCTGAGGATCTCTATGCCTCTGGTGCAGAATCGGATATTGACCCATATGTGCCGTCGCAGCTGAGTAATTCTGGCATGGATGCTGTTCTGTCCAACACACCTGCACTGGGGGTAGACCCCTCAAGGGCCCATTCAGTGTTGGAATGTCTGCACGTGGCGGTATGCAGGGTCACGCTCCACAGTATTTGCTCCTGTTCTTGGGGCAGCAAATCAAAGGAGGAATGCAGTCCTGCAGTCACAGGCAGCACCAGCACAGCAAGGTCCACGTCTCCTTGGGCCTGACAGGTGTGGTGTCCGCCAACATGGTGGCCATGCGCCACCGGGTAATACTGTGTGGGAGAATTCAATGTATGACATTGCACAGCAACAGGGGGCATCATGTGAGATGATGGCTCAGGCCGTGGAAAGGGTGGCTACTTCCATTCCCATCCCCCGAAAGGCAGGTGGAGCTCCAACAGCAGGCAATGCAGTCGACATGCCGCTCTCACAGGCAGGACATGTTGGCCACCAACAGGGACCGACGGGCTGAACGGGGGGCTCTGCATATAGACATGGCTGCAGAGGCACAGGCCCACAGGGAGTCCCTAAGGGAAGATAACACCTCCCTCAGAGCTAATTTGGGTGCACTTGAGATGGCCCAGAGAAAACGGATGGGACAGCAGATGGAGTAGCTAACCCACAACATCTCAGCTGAGCTCTAGGCAACCCGTGAGGAGATCCGTGCATCACTTGAGGGCTTGCTGGCGGAAGTCCATGCAACACATGAGAACCTGAAGGCAGACCTTTGTGCTACACGTGAGGTGCTGCATGGGGACCTCCGGACCATCATCCTGAAGAACCAAACCTTTCAGACCTGCATGCTTGCTGCCATGGAGGGGCATGCCAGGGCTATGCATGGTCAGCCTCTTGTACCACGCACACCTTCTCATATTGCACCAGAGGGTGACAACAGCGACGGCAGTTCTCCCACTATAGGCTAGCCCTGCAGGCAATGAGCCCATGGAGGTTTTTTTTCCCAACATCCACGAATGTGGGTGTTGAGGTGCACCCTTAATCTCTTCCCTCCTGGGTGTAGTCCCCCACCCTGTCAACTATGGCCATATTTTATTTTTTATTTTTCATTTTTTACTTTTTTTGTCTATTGTGCATTCATGTAACAGTGTGTTGCTTTGGCATCCAAAGGCATCCACTGTGTGTTCCGGCTGGGCCCATACAGGCTTGTCTTGTGTTTGTGTTTGAGGCTTGGGGTCCAGACACATATGCCACTCCTGCTTCCACTTTCCATAGGCTTGCAAGGAGGGCACCGTGTGACAGTAACTTAAACAGAGTCATTGTGCTTCTGTCAGTTGTGTGGCCAGTCTGAAGTCCAAATTGTGTATTCACCCCTAGTGGGGATTCATTATGGTTTCTCCAGTGCATGGTTGACATGTATATTGGTTTTAATATTGTGCATTGTCCATATTTACGTGTTGCATCTTGATGTATTACCTTGCCTGTCTCCATTGTTGATGCAGTTCATGCTACATGCAGAACCCTGCCACATTTAGCTACCAGCAACACACTGAAGATGGGAAGGGTCCATGTGGTGGCTTTGTCACATTGGGACACTTGTGCTATCGTGATTGGTCACTGTCTGATGTTGTCACTGTTGGGTCCTGTGTTTATGATTTGTTAGGCTGGTATGTTTACAGTTTCATTTTGATGTGTCAGAGGGAATTGTCTCTGGCCTGCTTCTATTTGTCACGGTGCACTTTGGGACAGTTGTGTTATGTGTTGTGCATTTCTTTGATTACTTTCACATTGCATGCCATGGCATGATATGTGGGGCGGGTGACATCGGATGACATGGGTTTTGGGAGGGTTTAGGTGACATACCAGTATTTGGATGTGCTGTTTTGCAAGGGGGTAGTGGATTATGCACCATGAATGTATGCCTTTCGGTCACACAGGATTGGGTTTGTTTAAGTAGCTAGGGATGCACACAATGTAGCACTTCCAGGGACACATTCTCAGGGTGGTAAGGTTGTGACAGTTGACTGTCCCTTTGTCATCATCGATTGTTACCTGGTATGTGCCGGGCCTGTGTGTGCTTTGCAGGGGTGGGATTTTAGGTGAAAAATGTAGCCACAAGCTGGGTATGGGCTGCCTTGACATGTGCCCTTTCCCCTCCCATGCGCAGTGGGTGTGCATGTGGTTGGGGATGTGGGGACACCACCATGTCCACTGGTACGCCCCGCCGTGTTGCAACATTGTGCAGGACACATGCTGCCACAATGAGCGCGCACACTACTGCAGGTACATATAGTAGCTGTCCACCAGAGGGGTCAAGGGAGCGGAAACGTGACTTCAGCACTCCGAATGTGTGCTCCACTATGGCCCTGGTTGCAATATGGGCTGCATTGTATCTTACCTGGGGTGGTGTGGTGGGATTCCATATTGGCATCATCATGTAGGTGCTCAGAGGGTAGGCACTGTCCCCTGGAGAGGTGATAATGTTTGTGATTAGTTTGGTTTCTCTATTTGTGTGACTTCCAGGACCCGGTTTAGGGGTGACATTCTGGTTATGAAACTATCATGGGTGGATCCTGGATAGTTTGCATAGACAGAGGTGATGATTCCCTTGGCATCGCATACCACCTGCATGTTGATGGAATGACAGTGCTTGCGGTTGCACTAGATGTGCTCAGTGGACGTAGAGCGACATGGGTGCAATCAATGGCACCAAGCACTTTGGGGAAGTGTGCCAGCCCTTAAAAGTCCTGGACCATGGCCTGCCTTTTTGCGGGTGTTCTGGGCATGTATATGTGCCTGCGGACTGAGGTGCGTGCAGTCATGATTGCCAACACATGGTCTAGGCAGCGTGACTGCGTTGGCTGTGAGATGCCACCAACTATGGCAGTTGTCCGCTGAAATTAACCAGTGGCCAAAAAATGCAGTACATTGAACACCCTTTCCAAGGTGCTAAGTGCTTGGGAGCACAGGGTGGGTGATGTGAGGTCATCCTCCCACTCAGTGGCCAGGTCTAGGATGATATGAGGTGGAAACCTATACCTGCCATAGACCTGGTCATCAGGCATCTCAAAAAGGCTGGTCCTGGATAAAAAAATGTGGGGCCTGGCTATCCTCCTCCTCCTCCTGTGGTGTCACAGGATCACTGCTATGAGGAATGGTACATTCATCGTAGCTGTATGAACTTGTTTGTTGTTTGCGCGCACGTTTATGCTGAGAGGGGGCGCTTACGCCAGATTTTGCCTGGCTTACGTGTTTCCAGCTTTGCGCGTCTTTTGGCGCGCACAGGTTTGCCCTGTTCGATTCCATGAATACATGTTGTTGGCACGCGTGTGGGCGTTGGGAGGATTTCACAGTGGTACGCCCACATTTTTGCGTGTTGTTCCCCATTCCGTGTGTTCCACTCCATTTTTTAGGTGTGTGCGCTGAACGGTGTGCGCCTTCACTGGGTGTCTCGCGCACAGCCTTCGAGATGTCACAATGACGTGTGAGACACATGCAGATTCGGTGCAGGTCCCAGGTAAGCGACGTGCAGTGCCTTCCATGAATCGGGAAATCAGCGATTGTGCGGGTTTCGCACATGTGCACTGCGATTTTCCCGCTTTCACCCCCGTTTTCGGTGCACCTTGGATATATCTTCGAAGCCATATGATCCTGGTCTCCAACGATTTTCACAGAAACCATTAGATCTGAGGCCCCAAATGTCGTCAAATTAAAAGCTCTTCTCAGACTTCAATAATTCCCATATGTGCAATCTGCCAGACCAAATTTTGCTCTTAATGCCTGAAATGGTAGCCATAATCCACCTTCACATAGGTCACTAATCTTCCTCACTCCAGCCAGATAACAATCCGGCCAGAATATTGTTTTGTTCTTCATATTAACAGCAGGATTCAGCCACAATGAAGAAGAGCCCATTAGGCCCGGGACCATTTCTAGTGACATGGCCATGTCACTCCAGGTTGATCTCAGAAACTCAGTCAATGCGGACCTTTCACTCCAACCTTTGCTTGCTGTTGAGAGAACTACTAACGGATTCAAAGGCCCCACCATGCTTGCCTCAGCAACTGCTCATCTAAAGGCTCTGTTACGAATGGTAAGAAATGTCTCAATATGAAAGTCTGATGATATCTAGCAAAATTTGGGACACCTAATCCTCCCCTCTCACTTTGTAGTTGTAATTTCTATAACTTCAATCTTGTCTTTTTATTCTCCCATATGAAAGAATGGATCATACTGTCAAGTTGTTTTAGCAAAGATTTATTTGGAGGAATTGGAATCATGATCATTACATAAGTTATTTAAGGTGTTGCTGCCCTCTTAATTGTGTTTACCTTTCCACCTAATCACAAGTTAAGTGAGAACTAGCTTTCAAACTCTGCCGATAATTTGTCCAATGCATTTCACATCCATCATGTCTTTTATATCTCCAGTAAGCCATATACTTAGATATTTCATCCTCTGAGAGCACCATTTGAAGGGTAGCCCCCGCAACAACAATCCATTACATAAATGTGAGCAAGGCAAGGCCTCTGACTTAGACCGTTGATTTGATAAACAATGGGGGTCTGGGAATCTCTCTACCAGCACAAACACAGCCCAAGGACCTGTTCTTGGGTGAATAAACCCTGGGAGAGACTCAACCAAGTCTTTAGCTCACTGTCCTTTTCACAGAAAATAAATTTCCCTGCATATCAGTCTTTGTCCTGCCCAGGGGCAGTCCAGCACCGAAATACTACGCAATTCTCCTCTGAACAAGAGTACCAACAGCAACCCCATACACGTGTTTCAGCCTTGTTGGGCATCATCAGTGAGGTGAAACTGTGCCTCTCTAAGAACAGCGAGCAAGGGGTCCACGTCTGGATCGCCCTGGTAACTTAGGGTGAGACCCAAAGTTAATTTATGTAAAACAATGGGGGTCTGGGAATCTCTTTAGCAGCATGAACACAGCCCAATGACCTGTTCTTGGGTGAATAACCCCTGGGAGAGAGTCTACCAAGTCTTTAGCTCACTGTCCCTTTCACAGAGAAGAAATGTCCCTGCATATCAGTCTTTGTCCTGCCCAGGGGCAGTCCAGCACCGAAATACTAGGCAATTCTCCTCTGAACAAGAGTACCAACAGCAACCCCATACACGTGTTTCAGCCTTGTTGGGTTGCTGTGGTACTCTTGTTCACATAAAAGTGAGTCCAAGCAATTCTACTCTTTGATCTGATAGACACTGCCAAAGGATCAAATGAGAGTACAAAAAGCATGGGTGACAGAGGACATCCACGGCGTGTCCCACAGTGTAATTCAAACGTTGATGAAGTCTTGCCATTCTTCGACACCTCTGTCATTGGATTCTTATAAAGGAATTTCACCCAGCTCAAGAATTTTGGGCCAATATTCATTTTCTCCATAGTCCTGACTAATAAATCCCATCAAACCCTGTCTTTTCTGCATCCAATGACAGGGTAAGTGATCCTGCCCTTAGTTTGCTTGCTTCTGACATTTTTAGCAAAAGGATTCACATTTTCGTTGCTGGAACTCTACCTTTTATGAAGCCGCGCTGATTTGGATGAACTATTTTCGATAACATCTTCTCCAACCTACTCACCAGAACTTTAGAAAGGATTTTACAGTCAGAGTTGATCGAACTTATTGGCCTATAGCTTCCTGGATCCAAAGGAGGCCTCACCTCTTTCAAGAGTTGTGATATTGTTGCATTCTTAAGTGATGTAGCTTACCCTTGTCTCTGCAATAAGTAAAGGTATTCCTGTGGACGTTTAAAACCTCCTCAGGCACGGCCCTATAAAAATCAGTAGGTAATCCATTTGTATCTGGATACTTCCCCACATTCAAGTCACATACTTGCTGCCTAATCTCGAATATAGATATTTCCTGTTCCAAAACCAATTTTTCTTCTTCGGATAAACATTCCAAGGACTCCCTAAGAAGTTATCAATTTGAGCTGAATCAATTGTCCAACTCTCACTGAAAAGTTTTTCATAAAAGAATCTAAATTCATTGATAATCTCTTACGGGTCATAAGTCACACAACCTCCATTCCTTTATATTTCACATATCGCTCTGCTCCCCGCTGCCACATGCAAACGATGTGCCAACAGTCGACTGTACTTCTCCCCACCTTCATAATAATTACATCTTGCTTTAAAAAGAACTAGTTCTGCTTTTTCACTCAGGTTTTTATTTAATTCATATTTCAACTTTAGAAGCTTTAATTTTTTCCCCTCATCAGACAAATTCATCACACCCTTTTCCAAACGTTTTACAGATGCACTCAAAGCAAGCAGTTAATTGTCTTGTTCCTTTCTTTTAATTCCTGAAAGCCTCATAAGTACTCCTCTCATCACACATTTGAAGCTTTCTCACACTGTGTAAATTCCTACTTCACCATCTAAATTAAATGCAACGTATTCTTCTGCCTTCTTCACTAAAGACTCCCTCAATGCCTCATTTTTTAGTATTACAGTGTGCATTTTCCATGTATGCAATCTATTTGACTTACAATCCAGTGCTAAGCACATCTTAATTAGAGCATGATCTGAGATAACAATACTTTCAATGTACAGCTTTTTAATTTCTATGTCACTAATCCGAGGTCAAGATGTTATCTATTCTTGAATATATGTTATGTGTCCCAGAAGGGAAAGTATTTGCCCGACCTGTTGGCTGTTCTAATCTCCATACATCTAATAGACTTAAATCTTTCATGAGTAAGCCCAACGCCTCTGTTTTCTTTCCTCCCATCTCTAAGTCAAAGTGCTGCCATCATATTTCAAGTGCAACTTCAAATGCTTAGTAATGCCATTTAATGTCAGTTAATGTCTCACATACATGGTATTTTTACCCATTTTAATATCCAATAATCCTCTCCAGCATAAATAATCATAAATGCAAAATATTACTTATTCTCAGTGCATTACCAATCTCTGCTGTTCCTCATAAAAACCTGACTCAAATAAGACTTTTCACTACCTTCCCATTAGCCAGGAAGCCAAAACATTAATCTTGAAAAGAGAAAACAGTAGAAAGAGCAGGGGAATCTCCCCTAGGTATTTAAATATTCTCACTTGATATCCAGGAATTTACTGCTCCTTTTTGAAAATACATGGTGATTAGTGGAACAATGTCTTGTTTTTATTTCGCACCTTTCCTCTGTACCTTTAGACATCCTGGGAATAAGGCTAAATTTGGAGAAACGCTATTCAATTTTGCAGCTTTTTTCTGTCACCCAAATTCTAATCCCAGCATCCATGGGGACATAAATTAATGGCTTAAACAACCTCTTAGCAGGCTCTCTATGAGCCCAATTTCTATCTGAGCAGGATTAGGTCACATATATGAGCATATAAGCAACTAATTTAGCTGGCCAGACTGTGGGTCACCCTAACTTTGTTGTATCTGCATATTCCTCGTCTTCACTGGGCAGACCACCAAGCAATTTTCATTTCCTTTCATGTGCCTATACCAGGGGTCTGCAACCTTTGGCTCTCCAGATGTTTTGGACTACAACTTCCATCATCCTTAACCAGCATAGTCAATAGCCAGCCATCATGGGAATTGTAGTTTGAAACATTTGGAGAGCCACAGGTTGCAGACCCCTGGCCTATACCAACAAAGCCACATCCTCACAGTGTAAACTCACTTTACAGAAAATGGAAATCTATTAACATCCCTGAAGACCTCATCCGCTTGCTGACTAGCTGTGACAAAATGACTACTGCTTCCCAGGAGTACACCTGCTCAGCCGTACCCTGCTGCTAAACCTTCAGTGATCCAAATCATGAAGGTGAAACAGGAACAGCCTAAAAGGGAAAACATTCCTCGCCTTGTGTAGTAGTGCAGGCTGAGAGCAGGCTATACTTTCAGGAGGAATGTGAACTAATAGCAGTAGCAACACAAATAGCAATAGTCCAAAATTAAATATTGTCAATTAAACTTCGATAAAAATATAGAATTTTACTTACACAATAAAAATGCAAATACATAACTTAAAACAAGCAAAAATCCACCTCTGTAACGAAACACAGAAAGTACAAGCTGGTGTAGAAGAGCACTACACATAGCACAATGGCAGAAAGAAAAAGAGAATGGTTGCTTGAAAGGAATGATGGTCCTAGAGGCGTTCAGGGCCTCTTAGCATTACCTCATTACTTTGTCGTGGATGCACCACAATACCATGCCAGGCTTTTAAACAGTTTCTTGCAGTTGAGCCGGAGTCAAAATGGGGTGAGTAATGTTGATCCAGTGGCGAGTCAATGTTGAGATGGAGCTCTGTGTAAATTGATGACAGAATTTCCGTTATTCTCATTGAGCATTGCAACCTAAAATGCATGTTTTCTAAATCACATATCACATCAGGGATTTAGCACAGCAAGAGATGGTTTCTGGAATCAGATTAAAACAATCAGACCTTTCTATCTGGGTCAATGATATGCTTTGAAAGGTGGGTCCCGAGAGCTTGTTGCTCTCCCTTCTACTTTTCAACCTCTACCTCTTTACCTCTCTCTTATCCTTCATAAAATCCTTAATCACTCTTGTCTAAAAAATATGGTAGCCATTACAAAAATCACAAAGTACATTTAGGCAATTTACAGTAAAATAAATTCCCTATCAATGGACATCCTAATACCAATTTTCAGTATTATGTGCTCTTTTCGCAGCTGGTATCCACAATCTAACACTCTCACTTATCCCATCTCCTCGTGATAAAACCAGTCCATGGGAATGGATGATGAATTGTCCCTGGGCTCCCCGATTATGGCAGTAGCCAATATACTCTCTAGACCAGGGGTCTGCAACATGTGGCTCTCCAGATGTTTTGGACTATGACTCCCATGTTTCCTCACCAAACTATGCTGGATAGGGCTGGTGGGAGTTATAGTCCAAAATGTCTGGAGAGCCAAAGGTTGCAGACCCCTGCTCTAGACTGCACTGTGGAGTGAGAGCAATAGGCTACAGCCCACATTCGTTTGCATACTAAGATTTAATTAACAGATATGGCACATGCTTCTTTCCCTACACTCTTGCCCAAAAGGCCACATACTAGTCTTTGCATCCATTTGCACTAAATTGAAATCCATGCATGGGGTAGATCCAAACGTATTGCAGTCGAAACTACACTACCATACAACCAACGAAAAGCTCTGATCATCCCCCCAGTTGGAACTGTTAGTTCTCCTTTTCTAAAATGAGACTCTTTCTGTTTTAACTCTACAATTCTGATATTCCTTGCCAAATGACATCAGAGTCATCCCAGTTCATACAGGCTTTATTCAACCTCAATATGTGAAACAAACATAACCATAGATGTGGCATGTGCATCCCTTTGGAACCTTACACTGGTGTTTACCCTATTTGACTGACCAGATGTGTAACAGAAGGTAGTTCTTCAAAAGAGTTGTGCACCCACAGATAATTCCTCACTATTCCCTAGGCCTCCATTCCGACGGCTAATCTTACATCATCTCGACACATGAACACGTACCAGTACTACCTTTTCCTCATTTGCTCATCAATCAGCATCTCTCACTGGATCTATATGTTGAATGATAACACAGCGAGATACTGTGACCTACACAGGTGTCTAATGAATTTCAATGCTCTTTAGGAAATGTTGAGTGAAATGTGAATTAGCTTCACTGCACACTTTATTTCAGTGGGTTAGCCATGTACGCCTTTTTCCCTCAATAACTCATCATGTGTCATCTATGTTGACATGTTTCTACTGCAATGGTTGTTCTCAGATTGCAACTGCTATGCATAGAACCAGCTGATTCTGCGTAGGCATTCTAAAGCTTGTTCATGTGAGATTATCAGTTTAGCTCATCCAGTCAAGGCTGCAGATCAATTTTACTTGTCTCAATCAGGATTAAATCATTTGTGTAGGGTAGCATGGGTATAGGCACGGACCTTCAGCAAGGTATTTCGGCAAGTCAGCCATGTAAAGTGTATACAAACATTGGGTCAGCAAGCAACCTTATTTAAGTCCTAAGTTGGTATTGTATTTTTTGGTTACTTCACCTATTGCGTTTCTAGCTGCAGTGTTTGGATACAGCTGTAAAATCATTCTAACAAGGACTCCATCAATTCACTAGGCTTTTTGCACAATTGACTCCAATGTATAATGTTTTGCAACTGGGCATGGCAAAGTAGAGTGGCAGCAGATTACCTGTACGGGCCATCTTTGCCAGTAAAGACATTCTGTCAAGTTCAACAGTTGTTGGTATGCAAGTGCAATGTCCCAGCCAGGCAAAGAGATTTAGAATGCGCAAAAACATATTAGCAGGCGGCCTAATGCTAGCAGTGCTCGTTGGGCATGGCCAAATGCACATGTATTATTTTGGAGTAAGCTTTGATACATATTAAAAACAACATATAGCCACACAGAAAAAGCAACAATGTATTCACGCTGCGATGCAGAGGTTAAATATAAGGTGATGTATTTTGCATTTAGCAGTAGTTTAAGGAGTTCATTTTTTTCAGGGTTCCACTAGTAGATAGCCAACATAGATAGGTGTGTGAGATGGAGTCAGAGAAGTGTTGTGATAAAGGTGAGGTCCGGGGACTAGGTACCCTGTATGTGGGTCAATAGGGATAGCTGCACGTCTTTGTAGAAACTGGCACAAGGCGGACATGGCTTTGTCAGTTTACCTTCGGTACCTTTGGAGCATTCTATGCTGTACTTATAAAGCTTTTCCTTGTAAGGTGGTAATGTTTTACACAAATGCTGGAGCGGAGTAACACCCCCACTGTTCCCTTGATACATGCTAGTAACTCATTTACCTGACCTCAAATTGAGGATTTCCATGGTTGACTGTTAAAAAAGAAAGGTGTTACAATACACTGATAGTATGTTTCCATTTCTATGAGCCTCTCCGGCTCAGCACCTGGTCCGGCGTGCTGTGTGCACTGCCCCTCCTTCACAATTGCTGCCTTCTCTGGCACCCCCCCACAATCCTGTGCATGTGCCTTCTGCACACCACCAGTGGATCACCTCATCTGCCAATTCCTAGTTAACAACCCTAGCTCCTCACTGTCACAACTCTCTGTCCTATGCACCAACCTAACAGTGATGTCACCAAGCTAAAATCACAATACAGGTAGATGAACGATTGTGCACACACACAACAACGACCCGTTACTCCAACCCCACACAAATCCCACAGCTGTCTTCCTGCCTCTCCAGGTCAGAGTATACCTCTATTCTCTTGTGATGCAACTGCTCCCGTTGCGTCACCTAATGTGTGAAACACCTTTTTCCAGGACACTTAACCAGTTGACTCACCTTCCGCAATCTAAGGTAGCTCCAGCTAGCCCTCACAGGAATTCCATCATCTATGACCCAAGCTAAAATGCCCAACACTCTTTGTTACAAAACTCTTGTCGTCCAAATCCTCTCGGCTACTAAGTTTACGCTGCTCATCAGAACTTTTACCATGAAGGCCGAATATGACCTATCAAGAAACATAGAAAAAGGACTTCTACCTCTGCTCCTCATCCCTACTCAGTGCACCAACACTAGACAATACTTTGACGCCACATAATAATAGTACACAATACCTCCAAATACTTAACACCCTCCCTTATGCCCACAATTGCTGTCAGTCTGGATCAATACTTACATTCTGCGTTGCGCTGACGCTGCTTGGCTGCCGACACCCCATGTCAAGACACTCGCCTACCTGTCCTGATCTGCCTGGACAACTCGCCGATTCCGGGTGGGATGATTTCCAAAACGGCTCCTGATGGCCTGTAAATGGGTATGCGTTCCCTGTTGTTCTCAAAATGCATGCAAGTGTCTCACAGCCTCTCAGGTTCAGCAGCGAAGGGGTCGACTTTGTGCCGTACTGTCGCAGGCAACCATCCTCTGCCTACCACCTTGTTAGGACTAACTCCCATGCAGGTTGAGGGCTGCTAAGAGTTTACGGACTCAGATCTCTTGGAAGGCCTAACTCATTCCCTTCCCAAAAGGAACGCCGGCCCAGATGGACAGCAAGTTCAAACTGTGGTTTACTACAGCAAAAACCAACAGGGATCGGTACATGGAAAGAAGAAATCAGGCACTTCTCAGTGTGTTCTGGCTCGCAGGCCAGTTTTGTTAGCGAATTGCATCACATCGACGTCATAATCTGGGCCTCTGGGCTATGGGCTCCGAATCAGTCTGAATTTATGAAGAATTATTCCCATTTGCTGTGGCTGGTGTTCCTGTAGTTCAGAGAATATAATATCAATCGTAGCTTTGTGGCCTTGGCAGCCATCCAAGTCTCACATGTTTGCTCCTCTGTGCAGCCTGAATTCACTCGGCGCAGCTCCTGCTGAGGGACTTGGCCTGTGGTGATTTTCCTAAGCCATGTCAAGGCTTCTACATGTTCGTGTTATTCTATAGTTCTCATTATGTTGGTAGTACAGTGGTTCTGTCAGGTCCCATAGGTGCTCCCGCAGGTTCGAAGGTTATTCGCATGTAAGCATCTGCAAGCATGTTCAGGATCTCTTGCTTCTTGTGGTTTCTGATTTGCTGCAGTTAAGCTAATGACAAAATAATAAAGCAAAGGCAGTATGTGTACATATCTGTCCTCTAACTCAGAGAACAGTTGCGCATTCGTTCTTCATGTATTCAGGTGTGTGAGTGTGCCCCGATGTGCAGATGGCACCTGTGTTTCGTGTCTAACGCTGCTATGTCATGGTGTCTCTAATGACCTTAACAGCACAGCTTCTTGGCACTTTAGTCAAGACTGTCATTTGTGGTCTCCTTAGTTACATCCCGAGGATCCTCATCCACTCTAGGTAATGCCTGCACTTTTCCTGGCTATATGTTTGATGGAGTGGGTACCTTTCTGCATACTTGTCTGCCATGGGAGCACTAAGAATAGGTCTGAAATGTCCTGGACGATTTTGGTGTTTGTGGTTCTTCTTCAAGGCCATGTGTCTTGTGGCAGGGGGAGCTGGGTAGGATTTGACCATCCCTCTTCAGTGTCAATGTCATTTTTTCTGTTTTTTGTCTTTAAAACCTGTAACTAACGTGGCCGTGTTGAGTGAGTTCTCAGTTTTCAGTTCTACAGAGCTGACTGACCCTCCCGGCGTATCAATGATGAGAAAATACAGGGTATCAAATATCAGCAAAGGGGACATCGCGTGTCGGACATGATTGCAAATGTTCATGACAAGTACTGTAGTCAATCAGTGCTAAAAAGTCAGGATGAGCAAAGGTGATCCTTAGGACAAGGATGAAGTTGTTCACTATTGAAAATGATGTTATGCATATGGGTCCTATATAGCAAGGTTTCTGTCATTTACATGGACACTTGCTGTTTACTGTCCAACAAGAGAGAGGGCCTGGCATATTGTAGTGCAGTAGGTGGAGAGCAAGTTTAATGTTGCTAAAACAGAGGAGGGAGTCAGATTGAAATATATTAGGCTGGTAAGGTAGAACCTTTAGCACTGATTCATGGAATTTCTGCACGGTTCAAAGTGACTTACACTGCTAAAAAATGACTGTGCACTACCGACACAAACCCTGATTCGTGGAACTGTGAAAAGTGTATTTTTGCAGTGCAAAGTCAGCGCAAAGTCAATGCAGTTATTTTTGAAGTACAAGATGACTTTGCACTGACTTATGTAAGGAATTTATGGTGGCAACAGTAAAGACGGACACGAGTGATCACAGTTCAAGGGTGTTTATTAAACTGCAAAAGTGGGTGAGTCTAAACCTAAATTGAAGATGGGAGCAACGATTCCACCATCAAATGAAAATAAGGAATTCCTAGTGGCATTGTGTCAAATAAAAGGGCCTATCCTAAGAAAAACCTATTGCTAATCCTTATGCTAATTACAAAAAGAGTGTGGGATAGTATTCATTAGAAAGAAAAAAGTGTTCACAAATAATGTGTTAAGGTTCCATAGTCAGGGTCTCCCTTCCCCACGTTTTGAGCACGGGATAAGGTGGACCCTCTGAGCACAGCACACTTCTCGGTATTCCCCAGCACGATGGCCAAATCACTTTTCCTGCAAAAAGTCTCTTGCCTTCAAGGGTCAGAAAATAACAAACAAAAAAGTATTTTTTATGGTAGTTAGGGTGATGATGGCCTACTCCTAAGTCCCCCTCTTGCGGGCAAAGCCCCTTCTCAATTTTCGGCCTCCCGCTTTCAGGTTCACGATGGCTTTTCCCTGGTTCACAAATCTTAATATATTTTTAAACAATTATTCAGGCTTTGCCCCTTTCAATTGGCATCCCTCTGTCGGGTTCACACTTGCCAACTTTTGCTAAACAGTTCACTGTGGACATCCCTTGGTCGGGTTCAATTCTGTCAACACACTGTTCATAGGGACTTCAGGCTTAACCCCTTTTTGTTAGCATCCCTCAATCGGGTTCACTGTTGCTAACTTTATCAATCATCCCTTTCGAAATAACATGTCAATCAAAGACTTTTGACGGTACAGAGGATTTTTCAAGACCCCTGTATGACCACTTCGACCATTCCTTTGCTGTCTTCCCATGGCCTTCTGGTATTAGCAGTTTCAACAAACACGAGATTGACCAGAGTCTCTCGAGTAAGCACCCAAGTGGACTTTCTGTTTTCTGTCCGGTTGGGCTATTTTATACATACAGGTTCCAGTTCATTCTATTATCTCATAAACTCTGCGCCACTTAGAGACAAGTATGTTTTCTGAGGTGGGTAAAAGGACCAGTACTTTCTGTCCTATCAAGAATGATCTTAAATCTACTTCTTTATAATAAGCAGCTTTTTGTTTACTCTGGGCCTTCCCCATATGAGTACAAACTAAGTCTCTGATCATTTTCATGTGTTCACGCATTCAAGTGGTGGTTTGCGAGATTGGAATAGGGGCCTCCTCTCGTTCTTCCCAATTTTCCCAGAGCATTTCCAAGACATCACTGTGTTCTCTTCCGTAGAGCAATTCAAAGGAGAGAAACCTGCAGAAGCATGGGGGGTTCTCACGGCAAATAATGCCCATGGGATCCTTTGGTCCCAGTTCTTCCCATCCTTGTCTACTAATTTCCATAGAATTAGCTTCAGGTTCTTATTGAATATTTGTTCCAGGCCATCTGTTGGGGGTGTTACACAGAAGTTCGCAAGGTGGTAATGTGGAGTAGCTCTGTGACTTTGGTAATGAGCTCACTCATAAAAATCAAACCCTGGTCTGTTAGTATTTCTTTGGGAAAGCCAATCTTGGAGTAATGCGCAAGAAGATGTTTAAGGATTTGCAGGGTGGTGTTATTTCGCATTGGTAACGCCTCGGGATATCGAGTTGAATAATCTACGATCACCAGACATACTTATTGACCAATTTAGATGTCTCGAGAGGCCCTATTATGTCCATGCCAATTCTTGAAAAGTGGACTTCTATGATTGGTAACGGGTTTAGAGGGGCAGGTAATGGGATGTGTCTACTGGTCTTTTGACATATTTCGCATATCTGGATGAATGTTTGTATACCAGCATGGACACCCGGCCAATAAAATGGCCCAATAATGTGCAACTGTGTTTTAAATACTTCTAAAAGCCTCTCCCTCCCCCCAGAAAGATGGGAATGTGCGAACTCAAGCAAAATCTTTTGGTGACTCTTGGGTAGTACCAACTGGGTTTTTACCAAACCGTCGGTGGAGGTTTCTCTTCTGTAGAGTAACCCTTGTTTTAAGCAGAAAAAGGGACTTCTGTTCTCTCTTCTTCCGGAATTGCTTGTAAAAAAGCTTCAGCGAGGGCTGGATAATTTTGCTGGGAAAAGGCTAGGTTGGGATAGATGGTGGGATCTTCCCCCTTCCTTTGTTCAATGTTAAGAGATTTTCCCAAATTTTCCAAAATTCCATGAGCAATCTGATCCCCCGATGTACTTCAAAAGGGGTTTCACCATGATTCTGTAAGAGATCTGTCACATCTCCCCGGAAGCCGGGAACAATAACGCCTGCTAAATCATCTATCCTGAACTATCATGCTAAAGCCAGATTTTGGGGCTAATCACATTATTAAACCGAAATCATATAGTGCCTCCTTATAATGAATATTTGCCTAAGCCCATTCGCGTTACACAGAAAACCGCATTGCGACGGTCCGATTTTGGGTTAACTTTGCCACCATTTTTAAGACACATCTGCCATTTTGATTTCAACTCATGTTCCATGTTCTAAAATGGTGGACTGTGTTTTCAACTTGCAGTGAGCCGAACGACCTTTGAGTTTCGTTAATGTTTAGGTTGACCGAGAGCTGACTGTTTAACCTATGCGCTCAAAAGCCTCATCCTCGTATAAACACTGAAACAATGAAGAGTAAACCTCGATCGTATGCTTTAGCCGAACTGCTTTGTAGTGACTCTTGGAATAAGACTTACCATGAATTCGAGAACCAACAGTACCATTGAATGTTCATGGACATGTAAACCTGTTTAATCCTTTGCATAATATTGTAACATCTGTCATGTGAACTAGGAACAAACCCTAGCCCGAGAATTATTAACGTGAAGAGAGGCTGGACAATATTGCAAGAAATAGTATAAATATGTCTGTGTTTAGATGTCCAGCACCTCCCACTCCTCACTGTGTCTGCTGGTACACACTGTGAGGTGTTGGCAGTCAGATAGCTATCTGTTTTGGTTTGTAAACTGTAAAAGATACTTTTTTTCAGCCCGTGATTGGTGTATTTCATTTGTGGTGCTCAGCCTCGATATTTCTTTGGTCTTTCAGGATGTAACACTATGTAACACCCTGGAGGGGGTATCAAAATGAAGTCCATAGGAATCATTCATCTTTCCCCAGGGGGAATAATAACTTCCATACTGCTACAGATATCAAACCCTATTGATTTCTTGGTGGCAATGGAAGTGTTAGAGGCTCACTGACTAAGTTTTTTTTTAAATTGTAGGGCTGCCCAATTTATTTCATTTGAGTCACATCCCACCTCTGACACCATATGTAAGGAACTCATGGTGTCAACAGTAAAGACAAATACAAGTGATCACACAGGGTGCTTATTGAAATGCAAAAGTGGGTGCGATAAACACCTAATCTAAACCTAAATCTAAGATGTGAGCAAGTTTCTACTATGAAATAAAAATAAGGCAGTCCTAGTGGTGTTATGTCAAATAAAAGGGCCTATACTAAGAAAAATGTATTGCCAAACCTTACGCTAATTACAAAAAGAATGTGGAATAGGATTCATAAGAAAGAAAGAAGTTATCACAAATAATGTGTCAGGATGCAGTAGTCAGCGTCTCCCTTCCCAGCGTTTCGAGCATGGGATAAGATGAAACCTCTGATCACAGCACATTTCTCGGTCTTCCCCTCTATGGCCAAGTCTCTTTTCCTGCAAAAAGGCTCTTGTTTTCGAGGGTCGGAAAATAACAAACCCAAAGGTTCCTTTTTTACGGTAGTTAGGGTGATAATGGCAATCCCCTGGTTTCCCCTCTTCCGGGCGCAGATCCGTCTCAATTTTCAGCCTCCCGATTTGGGGTTCACTATGGCTTTTCCTTGGTTCACAAATCTTGATGTCTTTTTAAAGAATTCTTAAGGCTTCACCCCTTTTTGTCGGCATCCCTCTGCCGGGTTCACTCTTGCCAACTTTTGCTAAACAGTTCACTGTGGGCATCCCGCGGTCGGGTTTTCTTGTGTCAACGCACTGTTCATAGGAACTTCAGGCTTAGCCCCTTTTTGTCAGCATCCCATTGCCAGGTTCACTGTTGCCAACTTTATCATTCATGCCTTTCTCAATCACCTGTCAGTCAAAGACTGTACAGAGGATTTTGCAAGACCCCTGTATGACCACTTTGACCATTCCTTTGCTGCCTTCCCGAGGCCTTCTGGTATTAGCAGTTTCAACAAACACAGGAGTGATCAGAGTCTTTATAGTGCGCTCCCATGTGGTGCTGGATCCCTCTGCAGCTGATCGCCACTTTATTCTAGCAGTTCTTTGAACTTCCCTTAAGTTGCTAGTGTGCAGCTTTCATGCAACACAGTTTGGTTTTCTTACCAGTTCTCCCCTCGACTCTTGGCTTTTCAGAATAGCTAGAGTCAAGGCCGGTACCATGGTAGCAGGCGCCTCCCTCGCCCCTGCTTATCAGCACAGGCAAGCTCCATGTACCTGCAACAAACTTGAGCTATTGTCCGCAGTCTTACGATTCCTTCTGCGGAGGCTTCATGTGTCTGGGTCGGAAAGGGCAAGGTCATGTCTCTCCTTGTCAGCCTCTCGATATTCAGCACCTTTTTCCTTCTCTTCAACTGCTGTGCCTGGATAGCTGTCTTGTCCTGCGGTCTGCCTTGCTTGTAGTTTGCTTTCGTGCTCCACCTTCTATCCCTGTGGGGAAGGGAAAGGGCTGTCAGGTGTGCCTGATTCTAGTCAATTTCCTGACCATGTCAGAAAATGGGGGGCAGTGTTTCAGAATATCCTACGTGGTAGGAGTTGAAAAAGGTGTTAAAACAATGGGTATACCACGTCCCACCCATCAGTTTCCCACTTCTACTCCCCAAGTACCCCCCTTCCAGGTGCTCATCCCTCAATGGCCCACCCCCAATAGAAAGGGCCGTGTACTGGTCACAAAGATGACAGAGCCCCAGGGACTAGCTAGGGAGACACCTTCATGATCTCACACTTTGCACTGCAAAAACACACTTTGCATGGTTGCATGAATCATGGTTTGTGACAGCAGTGCAAAGCCACTTCTCAGCAGTGCAAAGTCACTTTGTACCAAACAAATATCAGGCTGTTTGGTGCTTTTCTTGTGGTTTGAGGCTGTTCAAGTGCAGTGGTCACGGTGTCCTAAACCAGAAGTGGTGTTGAGCAGTGGTCGAACAGAGCTTTTTGCTATTCAAAGGCCATGCGGATAGACAAGTAGATCGTGAGGGCCACAAGAGTTGGTTCTATGGTCACTTCAAAGAAGCTGATGACAGGATGCGCTGGTCAGCCAGCCGGGTTCAATGAAGTGCATGAGGCGATGCAGATCAGGAGGGACACCTTAAGTAGACACACCGAAGTGATTAAGTAGACACACCAAAGATGCTAGGGACTTCATGTCCAGGTTTGATTCAAGAAATTCGATGTGCCGCATTATGGTTGTGACTCGAAAATCAACCAGGGTCAGTTCAAATGGTGATGACAGCAATGAAAATGCTGGTGGAACGAGCTGCAGTTCGGCAGCAGCAGATGCAAGAAAGGAGCTTGTAGTTTGAGCCGAGGCAACAACGTGCTCTGTAAGCATAGTGTGGCGACAAGCAGGTTACAAACAACCAGTTTATATTCAAAAAGCATGGTGAGTGCCAGAGGCAATTCTGCAGGGTCATGCTGGTTTGAAATCCAGTGAAGCCAGATTGACGACAGTTCAACTGGTTTGATCCAAGGAAGAAGAGGGCTCAGAGTGGTCTTGGTCCCACTCAGGGCTCTCAAGGACAAGTTCAGTCCTTTTGCTCTGGCTCCCCAGCAAGGGAGACTTATGCACACCTTCAGGGGTCCTTCACCAAGTTGAGGTCCTGGCAGCAGTGTGGCTGGCAGAGAGGCAGGTCGTGTTTCAGCAGCAGGTTCATCCCCAATGTGCCCTGGGGATGAATAGGGAATAGAGATCGCCCCTGCCTTGGATGCTCAGTCTTCACCTCACTGATGGAACTTTTTGGAAAGTCAATTCCCCCAACCAAGATCCAAAAGAGGATACAAATAAGCGGTAGGAGACCCCCTCTTTTAAAGGTAAAAGTCTGCAGTTGAATAGGACTAAAGATAGCCTGCCTTAGTAGCCAAATCCCGGTTCATGAAGGAATCAGACTGTGCCCTTCTCACATCACACTCAAAGTGCTTTGCTCTAGATGAAGTGGGGTGTGGGGGGGACAGGAAGGACAGAGCGAGGCAAAGAGAAACAAGATTGTGGAAGACTTGTCTCACTGTACAGAGCCCTCCTGTGTACTCTAACACCACACCCTTCCATTCTCACTGGGATCAAAAGGCCTTTAGAAATGCTGCACACTTGTGAGGCTACTCCTTTTAAGTGGGAGTGCTCCTTTGATGCCTGAGTCCACGATAGCTGTTTGTGGTGCGACTGTCTCTGTAGGAGGGTGTTACCTACCCTCACCAAGATGTCAAAGAAGAGGCATGGCACTCATGTTCCTTTCAGTTGGCAGGCTCAGCCTGTCTGGACAGAATACACATCATCTACCACAGCTGAGCTGTGTCATAGATTTGGTAGAGGGGTCAATATCCTAAATGCAACCCCTGTGCTGCAGAGACCTGGCTGTCACTGCAGCCCTCAAATGGGCATATGTAACCTCTCACACTGCTCCTGGTAGAGCAGGTGCTGAAGACCAGGATACTGATGCAGCAAGGCATAGATACACACTATGCTTTTGGTGTGGAGCTGATAAAGGGGGAATCTGATCAGAGATGGAATTACCCACATAATTGTATTAATGATTAAAAATAAAATTACAAGGCTTCTACACCCTTGCCAAATGGCAATTCGTCACAGGCATTACCATATTCTGCCCGACACCAAACAGTAAAATTTGTGATTACTCAGCAAGCTGTTGGAGGTGACAGAGCACAACATGGAATGGACTGTGTGCAAGGTAAAAGTGGTGGTCAAAAAAAGGGCATAAAGACTGTAGGCAGTCATCCATAGTGCCATACATCCATGGCAACATGTAAACAGGATGGAATGTTGGAAATGATTATGAATTAAGCACCTGGGTAAGTGGTTCTGCCTAATCAGGAGGCACAGAATGTGGCCTTTATCTGTTGTGATGTGCCCAATTTCCATTCTTTCCCCTGAACTGCCATGTCTGTCAGCCATCCTCGCTCCCGCCTTGGCCCTGCCACACCTCCCTACCTCCCCTCTATCCCAAACTCTAACCACCTGGCCCTGTCACACCCTACCTGTGTTGCTCTGACTCACTCACCTGCCCTCAGGTCTTCTCTGCATCCTATCTGTGTCCCTAGGCAGTAACAATTGGAAAATAGCTTCAATCGTTTTCTTACTCCTGTCGCTGTTGATCTTGTGTGGTTTTTTAAAGGCAATTGGGCAGGGCGCAATACGTATGACACGCATTTCGAAAGAAGGCCAGAATGCTTATAGCCATAAGGCCCTGTTCGTGTAGTCCATTTCCTCAGGATGGCAGGCCATAACCAGGCAGTACAGTCGGCCTGGAATTCTATTATCATATAAATAAAGTTTAGATCCATAGCCAATGCCTTTTTTTCCCACAGGGTATTTGATATGACAAGCATGTGTGAAGCTTTACCTTCCCACCAAGTCCTTCGTTGACTCGTTTAATAAAAACATTACTGGTCTCGATGAAAGACTGAACGATGTTAAGTTGCTCGTGTTTAATGGTATCAGACCTGCAGTTATATATGAATAGTAGCAGCATTGTGACATTTCTATTGGGTCTTCCTCATTTCAAATAATACAAATAACTCATGGTTGTATGAGCATAATCATGGGAAGCTTGTGCTGTGTCGTGGGTGGATATTTGCTACATTTGATAAAGCTAGTGTAATGTGAAAGAGCCGTGCTGTCACTGAAGTCTCTCTGCAAACGTGCTGGTATAGAGGGACCTGGGTGAATGCAAAGTTCTTAGTGCGCGACAGAGGTAGTTAAACATTTTGCATGTTTTATGTAGGATACAGTTCAGATTAGATGGTGTTATTAGATTTTTTTTTTAAAGATGTACGTTGCTTGTTTTGAAACGCTGCTATTGATTGATATCAACACGATTCTTAACTTCTGCGACAACCGTAACACTTTCATACATTTTTGTGTTTACAAAGGCAAAGAAAAAATACTGGTGTTCGCTGGCTTTCACCCCAGAATGCACTGCCATATTCTGCCTGATTTAACATTATTAGTTGACAAACAGCTTGGCAAGCAATCATTCTGTACATGCAGCTAAATTACAATGTTCTCGACAGATGCGGGAATTCTATAGTAAAGTCGTTAAAACTATTTTTGGAAGACTAGTGACATCTACAGGATACAGCTACTATTACATCGTTGTGGGCATATGAACAGTTTTTGATTTAAAAAACTAAAAGTATAGCTGAAGAATTACTTGCTTTATTAGAGCGAAAAACTTGAAAACTGCATGCACAATGTTAACAGCATATATCATAGATGTGTGTGTCTTTATGTGTGTTATTTGTAAGTGATCAGCATGTTAAAATTGAAATAAAACATAATGTACAAAGTAAAATTCATCTTTAAATAGTATCCAATTTTTGAATACATTGACATTTGTGTATGTTATAGATGATGTCACCAGTGATGTCATCAGTGTGGTCATAGTCTGTGCAACAGGGGGTCAAGAGTTTTTAGCTGAATTCCAGGGTTTTTGTTGCATTAAGTGCTCACCTTAATGTTCCTGCAACTAAATGTTGTTTCCTTGAATTTCAAAGGTTTTTTTACAATGTATTGCTCACCTTAATGTCCTTTCAGCTGAAAATTTTACCTTGAATTTCAAGGGTTTTGTTATTCCATAGATTTTCTTTACACATGGCCAGTATATTAGAATACTACCAGACCACAAGCTATGGCCGGTGGGCACAGCCAATCCATATTGTAAAACACTTGCAACCCATCGCTCATAGAGGTTCATCAATCACAAACGGATTTTGACCTGTTTCGATAGTGGTATTGTTATTATAAAAAATTTCAGGATTTAAGAACGCACACTGTTTTAGGCAATGCACAGTGAGATTAAAGTTTTTGCCAAGGATCATACACTTTGGTTGAGCAGAGTGTTACAAGCCCCTGGTTTTGTGGCCTGTCTCTTGGTGACTGTTGTAATACATTGCACAACTCCAACTAACCACATTTAAGCAGCATGGAAAAGGTATAAAAACTGACCGTATGCAAGAATAAGATATGCCCAGATAATTTTGCCCTCATAGCGAAAATCAAAAGCTGGCACCCATGAATATATATGCACAGTAAGTAAACATTTATCTTAATGTGACATATACAAATGTAGTTCAATTGACCTTCTCCTTAGAAGAAAGTGTGCAAAACAAAATAGCATTGGACTTCAAAAAAAAGTAATGAACACCAGAAAAATAACCTAAGAGAAGAAATGTTCCAATAAATATGCTGGCAAAGTATAAACGGTGCTCACATTTTAAACCCAACAGTATGTTGTGAAATATTCCCTGGAGATCAAAATCTCAATACGAAAAAACTGCTTGTGATCTTGTGGGTAAGCGTCTGCACTGGGAACATGACAGTCTGAGTAAAATCCTAGTAGACAAATACTTGAGCAAGATTGCCAACCCCCAAAAAAAACAAGAGGTTACAACCACCCTCTGAAAAATGTTACACTGTCCACCCACATGTGTCCTTTAATTGTGCCCTGAAAAGCAGCCACACTTGGGGGCAAATAACTGCACCAGTGTCCAGGATTACAAACTCTTTTGCCACATTGTGGGCAAATACTCATGGCTTAGACGCCCTCTCATCATTTCCTCTCCTCACCTCCATGTCTGGCTTTCATCAATACTCTGCTTTATGAAGATCATTGAAAAGTACACATACCATAGTGTCAATCAAATATATAAATCCTTATAGAACTATGTTAGGAAAAACGTGTACCATTGTGGCATTAGTCCCTCCATCTTGATTACATATACCAGAATGCAATTTAGAAAAAGGCAAAACAATGGTCTCTGATAGCAAAACTTTCAAGGACTGACATTAGCACGGTTGTAAAAAGGAATGTGGATGCTGTTTGTTTTATTTGTGTGTTATGAGATATTTAAAAGTAAGAAAACACACAGTATCTGGGACTATGGACTCTTTGCCTTCCATGCAGTAACCAGAACTGACCATGCTTAGCTTCAATGTGAGGGAGGGGAAGGCCCCCTCAGGCCATGCTGTCTTGTAACTTGGGCTAATTTATTACTGGAGGCTGGCCCCTTCCTCACTTTGAAGCAAAGCAGGGCCGGTCCGGGTACTACATCATAGCTCTAAAATTATATACATTTTGTTTTAAGTTTTATTTTTCTATAGCCGCCAGTACAGAACTACAGATACCCTCAGCTATCTGTAGTTTTAGTATAGCTGCAAATATCAGGAAAAAAGCTGTGAGGGGGAAATGCTTTCCTGCACTCTCAAGCCCTCACCAAGTGTCCCCTCCTCTGTGCCCGCTCCCCACACACACAATGACTTCCTCACCTCCCCTCTCCCATTCAACCCACAAGACACTCTGTTTCTGTGACGCAGTTTGCTTTCAAATGTTGGCTATTTGCAGCTATTCGCTCCATAGCCAAGGCTAGAGAAAAGCTTTGTGTTGCAAACTCAGTCCCTGGACCCCCTCCAACTCCCAAATTTCATTTGGTGTCCTCTTACAGCCTTTCTGATAACCTCGGCTATATCTGTGCCTATCACTCACATCAAGCAAAAACAAAGATGGTGGCTGTTTCATTTAATAAAAAAACCTGGTTTTGGCAATCTATTCAAGATATAGCTATCTGTTTTGGAGAAGGGGCACCCCCTTTTCCGTCAAATATTTAAAAATCTACTACACCACAGAATAAACCCAAAATGCAAAGGGCCACACGTCAATGCTTTGTGCCCAAGTTGTTTCAACCTGACCAAATCGGCCCAGCTGTTTAAGAGACAGTCCTTTTTTGTCAATGGAAAATCAATGGGAAGTAGGCTGCAACTTTTTTTTTGATTTCTCAATAACTTTTTTTTATTTTTTAATAAATCTTTACCAAACTTTGCAGGGGGGGGCACACGTCTCTAATTGACTTCAACGTTTTAAGCAAATCTATGGCACAAGTCAAAAGGTATTAGCAATTCATTTATTCGAGGCTCCTATGAAAGCCTGACTCCCTTAACTAAAGGGCAGCGATCACCACCCTATAATATATGAAAGTAAAATAGTCACTTTGAGCCAAATCACACGTGCTCAGGAGGATAGCTCAGGGGCAACACACTTGTCTTGGAAGCAAGACGGTGCGGAGCAAAGCAGGTTCGATTCACAGTTCCACGCTTAGAATCCTCTGGGTATTAAGCTTGTTATAAATAACCAACTACAATTCCACAATGCCAGCTCGTAGCCATCACTGGAAGTTCACGTCCAGTTCTGAGCCGCATCAGCATGGCATTGTGGGTATGCAAAATAGCCCAAATTAAAATCTTTTTCCTGCAGGAAACTGTCTTTTTCTTAGAGGGTAGTGTTACTTTATAGGGAGCTAATTAACCCAAGACAGACATTTTGCAAGGCTGACAGAACAAACTCATAACTAGTTTCACCCTTACCAGTGCAGTATAGTCCTGACAGCCTTGCAGTTTGTTGCATTGGGCTATGTTTTTAAAACACCAAGAAAGTTATGGTGGGTTTAGTTATCATCATTATCTAGAAGAGGCTGAAAATATGGGTGCACTTTTTTTGCTAGGGGGTACACAAAGAAAACCTGGAACATTGCATATGAAAAAACTAAACAAAGAAACAGGTGATCTCTTTAAACCTAGACATTCTAGAGATGGTACTGTCGATTCATTGAGATTTATCACACAATTTAGTTCACAATCACGACAGGTTCAACAAATCTTTAAAATACATTGCTCGATCTTACAAATGGATGTAGATATTACACCTATAATTGGTGGTGTTCCTCGGATCACTTTCTCCAAGACAAAGTCTCTGATGGATTTAATTTCTCCCAAGTTGTCCTAAATCTATTAAAGATACGGGCAATTGGTTATCCAATGCAAACAGGAAAGGTTTTTAAAGCGTAATAGTGGTAAGATTTGTGAATTAGCAGAGCTCCAAATGGTCACTACATTTAGTGATGTAATAAGAAAAAATGGTATATTAACTATATCATTGATTATCTAGCCAGATGTGTGGTCTATGGAATAACCTGTACGTGTAACAATATGTACATTGGGTCAACTATATGCCCCTTCAAAGTGAGATTATTACAAAACTCTAGAACAATCAGAAATATTGATAGTACCTATTCATTTTAGTGAATTTCATGATCGTGATCCTTCATCATTAAGATTGTTTGTGTTTGCTCATACACCCAAGCATAAGAGAAAGGGCAACATAGAGAGAAAACTCAGACAGTTGGAATCTAAGTTTATTATTTATTTCAATATGAAGAAACTTTATGGACATAATTCGGATAAGGAATAATCAGTTCATTTGTTATGATAAGGGTGTTTCTTATTAACGGGTTCCTTTTTCTACACTTGTATCTGAATGTATCTACAAATTAACTTTTTCTACTACCAATTAACTATTTTCTCTGGCAGTGGTGATTACATTGAGTTTTCGGGATTATGTATCAATCATTATGGAATGTTTATCTCCCTTTCTCTTTTTGGCTTTCTAAATATCACCTCTGTATAATGATATAGTAATTTGGCTACTTGAGCAAGTACACTGAGCAATTATTGCAATTGTATAAAGTACTGTAGCTGCATTTTTAAGAGGTTTTGATCAATTTTGTTGCTATCATATTATGCAAATTATATTAGTAATTGTGATGTTTGGGATTGTCTTGTATAAACAGTTTTGTGCACTTGCACTTTTTGGTCAGACTGTTCCATTCTGTACCTATATTATTGCTCAAATGGTAGCATCAAAGACATATACATTACTGAGCATCTATTTTTTATGATTGCTTGCTAATTTTGCTGTCATTATTTAAATGATGCATAATTAATTCAGGTGAAACAAACAATTTAGCACTTGCACTTTATGATGGCTTGTTTATTATGCTGCCACTGTAAAATGTGATGTATAACCATGCTTTAAAGTGCTGCTGCTTTTGGATTTCCCCTTTTTATAAATAGCATGTCCTTATTGTATGACACAGTTTGTCATTGTCTGATCAATTGACACTATTTGAGTGTATTTAGAATTTGAAAACCCACTACGGCGTGATATCATTGATGGGAATAGTGATTTGTAGAACAATTTATTTTTCCAGCAAACCATGTGTATGGCTATCTAAAAGATGTATTTTTTCTTTATTTTGCAGTATCATAATTCACATGAATTGTGTACTAATATACAATGAATTACTATGTGATGAAGAACTGCAACAACAGTTTGGGCAATAAATAATTCATACATTTTGATGTGGCATATAACTTGATTTCAACAGTTGATTTTGCCATGGATGTCTATTTTAGAGGCTTGTTAGAGTTGTTTACATGTATTTTATTTATTGTATTTGTTGGAAGCGCCCATCACGGAGCTAGGAGAGATGTACAGAGTAGGTAAGTAGTTTGTACAAGACAAGCAGATTACAGGTCTAAAATAGGTAACTTAACATATGTGTTTAAACAATTGGGTACAAGTTTCCATTCAATAAATGGATATAATGGATCATATGGATGTACAGGCAGGATATGAATGTGGTGTGGGTTAAACATATTTGTTAAACTGTTCTGTTTTTACTTTCTTTCAGAAGAGCAAGTAGGTAGGTTTATCTTGGATGTGCTGCGGAAGGGCATTCCATGGTGAGGGAGTAATGGTGGTGAAGCAGGAGCCCCGAGCTCTCTTTCTGATGAACCAAGGCCGATATAGAGGAGAGCGGAGGTTCAGGTGGTGTGTTTCTTGCTGATATGGTTTGTGAGGTAACAGAGGTTGGTGTTGGTTAGGCAGTGGTAGGTGATGGTTTAGAGTTTGAATTCGACACAAGCTTTGATGGGAAGCCAATGTGCCTCCCATCGGATTTGTGAGATGTGGTCGGAACGTTTTAGGACCCATAAAACTGCTCTGTGTGCATTGTTTTGCAATAGTTGGAGTTTGTTGATGTTTTTGGTTTAGGGGCCTAGGATGTTGTTACAGTAATCCAGTTTACAGCGTATGATTGCCCTGGCTGGGGTGAGGGAGTTGTTCAGGGTGAGACATTTTCTGGAAAGGTTGATTAGCTTGGTGGAATATGCCAGAGAGGAGGCAATTGCTTTGACAGGTTTCTACATGTTTAGTTCTGCATCAAGGTAGGCGCCTAGCATTTTGACGTCGGAGGAAACAAGGATGGTGTTTCCTTTGATACAGAAGAAGGTGAATGCAGGACCGAGGTATTTGAGGCAGTATGGGGGCCCACGATAAGGAGCTCTATTTTTTCATTGTTCAGACACAGATGGTAAGTGGCCATCCATGCCTGTATGAAGCTGAAGATATGGTTAATGTTGTTAACATTGAATATTAATAGGAACTGTCCACTATAAGATGCTGCCACTGTGTCTCATTATCTCATATCACATGTCAGATCACATGAGTAGGATGATAGATATTGAGTTTGGTGCTAGAAATAAAACAGCCTGATTGTGGTAATTGTACACCAACCTGACGAAGCTCCTGCAGAGGGATTCAAGATGTGGTTCTACTTCTGGCTTGAAAAACACATGTTCGCTCTGTAAGTCCATGTTTTTATATCTGTTTGAAGATGTATGTTTGAATAAATTGCTATTTTTTGAACATTGAGATTGAGTGCTGGAGTGATTTTTTTCTTTCATTGAAGTGCTGTTTTATATTAATAGCAGCTTTGGAGGGGGACTATTATTGTTTTTATATTTACATATTAAATAATTATACATATATAATATTTATTTTTATTTATTATTTTGTATGGTATGGCAATCAAGTACTTGTAAAAACAATAAACATAAAAGAAGAAAAGAAAAAACTGAAATGTCACCATGTACCAAAACTATATACAGAAATAAAAATGAAAAACAGAATATATTTTAAACAGTAACCTATCTCTAACCATCTAGTAACAGTTCCTTGTCATTTCAAAACCCCTCACTTATTTTCCAGCACACATTATAAGATTATAGCAAACTTTGTATTTACATTGTGTTATCAAGTAATGGTTTAGATATATTCCACAGGTTCTGAAGTGCGATCATTAATCAGAAGTATTCCCTAACATACATTGGCCACAGAACGCAGCAGTCTTCAAAATACTCATGTTACGGACCAATTTACCCAATGATTCATAATGAGCTTCCTTTATTTTAGGTCATTGTGTGAATATATGCCTGAGGTTTGCATATGCATTGAGATCTAAACATTGTCGGCATGTCCTCCTATCTGGTGTTAGTTTGACAGAGGGTCCTAGAAAGGCTAAGCATGGAAGTTGATTGAACCATATCAGCATGAAGAATCTCATCAGAACAGGACTTGGGCACTTTAAGAGATAAGGTGGGGCTTAGCAAATAAATAGGTTAGTTGAACCCCTTCTTAGATTGAGGCATATTTCACAGACCATTAAAGATGGTACAGAAGTCCTATGTAAGCAACCGCTTACATAATTCAGCCATTATTAAATGTAATTCCTTCGGCAAGTCCACCACCCCACACATTGGTTAGCCATATATTACAGGACCTGTGGTAGTGGCCTGTAGTTAGGGTTAAGTTGCTTAACCCAATGGAAGAGCACTTTTTAGGCGGCTTATAACTTTGCCCCGCTTTGGACGAATCCTCACGAAACTTTGCAAAAAAAGGATATGGCCCATCAGATCGATCCTGGTGAGGTTTTGTCAAGGGGGGGCAAAGTTATAGGGGGGTTCCAAAATGTGTGTTTTTTCTTTCCCGTAGACGCAATGGAAATTAAATGTGCTCACGTCTACAGCCCAAACCGATGGATGGATGTTCACCAAATTTATGGCAGGATCAGCGGCTTGGTCCGAAAAGTGTGCTTTTGTAAATTTGGTGCAAATCCATTCAGTATTTATTTTTAAAACTACCAAAAAGTAGGTCAAAACAAATGAATGATATCTGGGTTTGGAAGAGGGTGTAGAAAGGATAGGGAAGTGGAACAAAAGTAACAAGGAGCTGGTTTTATGGGTGAAAAAGTGGTTTGGAAATGCCTTGGAGTCCGCTGTCTATTTCGGTGTCCGCGGACATCCCTTCCATTGCATGTGGGTCAGGGTGAGTTGTATTAGTTGATGGTGTATGCTACGTACTTGTTATATAGTTAATTGTGTTGTGATTAGTGGACAGCTACTGGGGGGCATGGCCACATACCATGGCCCCAAGAATATGTGCACTGAGCACAACCACCAGTGTAGTAATATGTGTATAGTAATTATAGGTAATGTAGTAGGAGTATGGCCAGAATCACCAAAGTAGCAATATGTGTACAGTAACTGTAGGTAATGTAGTAGGAGTACAAAGTGTTTGTAATATGGAGGAATTATGTAATTGAACTGTATATGGTACTTATGATTGTAGTAAAATTGAGGATAGTGCTCACAAAATATGTCACTGATTATAATTGCTGTGGTCACTTAGTTTTGTAGCGTTATGAAGCTGCACTCTCTGGTTTCTTTTCTGTGGAAAAAAAAACAGTACAATTGGTTAAGCATGATAGTTCAAAAGCTGTAGTAGTATACAGTTTTAAATATACATCTTCTTTTTTAGAAACTCATAAACTGTATATTTTAAGTACAATGTTTGGTTCAACATTAGTGTATGACACACTGGTGTTGTTTTGACATTACTTAATCATTAGGTCATTGGGAAAAAGAATCCGTACTGGATAAAAAAAAATGACTACAGTTATGTGAGTGTAAGGTTGATAGTATGTTTGTTTGAAGTATGTTGTAATTAAGGGAATGCTTCAAATAGTTAGATACCTGTTGGCGTATTCTAACTACATGAGAGATTAGAAGATGTTTTGTCATATAAGAATTGAGATAGCGTATTTGAAGTGTTTTGGAATGAAGGGTATTTTTCAATTAGTTAGATACCTGTTGACATATTCTAAATAGATTTACTTTCAAATGTTCTATTGTAGCATTATGGATGTAGTTAGATATCTGCTGGTGTATTATAACTTTTGATTGTGCCATAGTTCAGTGACTGGATTTAAATGAAAACTTTACTTGATTAATTAGACTGGGCTTGTTGAGTTTCACTAGTTGAAACTGAATATGTGTCAGTTGTCTTTGTAGGTGTAGTTTTGGACAATGTCGTACAGGCAAATATTTTCCAAAGCAGTACTTCTGTTTGGGTAGCATTTTTCAAGTAAATTGTATTTTAAAATGCCCTTCCTGTTGGGATCATTTGTGGCTACGTTTTCTTTCTATCTCTTGGTAGGATTTTAGTACTCTTTTTCGGGATGAAGCTGGTCCAAGGTTCAGCCAGACAATGTGCTCAAATGTGCCATATAAGGCTGTAACTGTTAAACAGTCTGCAGCTTCGTAGGACCCACATTCTCAATTGGAGAGCATTGTTATACCAAAGCTGTACAATTTCTATGATAGTGTTTTATCAGATGACATGTAATCCCAAAGGTCCTGAAGGTCTGTTTTCTCAGCTTTAGCGAGAAAGGCTCTGACATGCCTTGCAACTGCAGTGGAATTGTCTGCAATGTACAACATATCTATGTTTGCATTCCATAAGAGGGAAATGGTTGCATTGTAATCATTGATGTACTTGGATGCTTTGTCCCTTTTAACCCTTTAAGTGCCATGGGGTTTTTCCCCAGTGCCAAAGCCTTTTTGGTGATTTCGGTATGTCGCCATTCAATACCTTATAACTTTTTTTGTTACATAAAATATCTCAGCCACATTTGGCCCCTTTTTCTCCCACATGTATGCAGTCGTAAAGCCACCCAGGAATCCTAATAACCAAAAAGGGCAAGAATTTTGTGTTTTTTCAAAAAATGCCAATAAAATGATATACAAAGAAGCCTTTGTTTTTTTTCCTTGTAAGAGCAAGGAAAAAATGGTCTTCTGTGCTGAATTTCCCAATTTTCTTGCTTTCAAGAACATGTTGAGTGGACAAATTATTTTGATGTGGTTATCAACCTTTTTGTGAGAGGTAGGCGATTTTGGCCATTTTTGCCAATTGGACATGCATGGACGGAATGGAAGCAAAAGGTATGAAAGCCAAATTGGATTACAGAAAGGCATACATTTCTGAAAAGTAGACAAAATTCCAAGTTTAGGAAGGGGTGATTTGCGCAGGTCGGGCAACAACTAGGTTGGGGAAAGTGCCATAGTTTGGGGGAAAAAGCAGGGAAATGACCATGTGGTGGACATGGTTGGCTTGGTACAGCAATGGCTTCTATGAATTTTGAGAAAAACAATGCTCCGCTACATTCCCCCGACTCTTGCAGTTAGGAAAGCACACAATTTCTTTGTAGTGTTTCACAAAACAAGCAATACCGCAAGCCAAACACTGAACCATGGTACACAGGAGTTTTATGCTTACGGCCTGAACAGACATACTTAGCATATGTAAATCAAGAAAACCAATGTGGTGCGGAAAGGCAAGCATACTTTTTTTGAAAGAGCACAGGCAGACCTTTTCAAGGGTAGGTGAATTGTGCAGGTTACAAAAGTGTATGGTGCCTAAAGCAGCGACTAAATGTAGGGCACATTTAGGAAATGAAAGGGTTGTATGACAAAGGGCCCCAGCAAATGGGTCAAAATGTTACAAAAGCCACACAAACACAACAAATGTCATACCTTCCCGCACTCCCACACCTGGTCGGATGAAAACAGTACCTCACATTGGTGGGTGCACCTACCTGGGCGCCAAGAGGAAAGCCTAAAACGCTCCTAAACCCAAGTCTTTTCCGACAGCTGAATTTCACGATTTTTGCAGACGGGCACACCATAGAGATTTGGGCCTTGGGTGTCCAAGCTACCAAGGAAAACAAGGAACCCCATGCATTTCCGAAAAAGAGGACATTGTGGGAATCCGCAGAGGTCTGACTTGCACAAATCGGCTCAGAATTGATTACCCAGAACCCCCAGCAAAGTCCTAAATGTGGCAACAAAAAAACAAAACGCACATTTCACTTGGCTCACCCACCGAAACACACCACCAACAGCACATGCCCTACTGTCTCTCGTTCCCACAGGTGTCCTGATGAAAACGGTACCACATATGTGTGGGTGCACCTACCTGGGCACCAAGGGGAAAGCCTAAAAGACCCCTAACCCCAAGTCTTTTCCGACAGCTGAATTTCATGATTTTTCCAGACAGGCACACCATACAGATATGGGCCCAGCTAGGGTGTCCAAGCCACCAAGGAAAACAGGGAACCCATGCATTTTCAAAAAGAAGAAACCCATGGGAATCCGCAGAGGTCTGACTTGCGCAAATCGTCCCAGAATTTATTACCCAGAAACCCCGGCAAAGTCCGAAATGTGGTGAAAAAAAACAATTTTCCACACATTTCACTCGGCTCATCCACAAAAACACGCAGCCAGCAATACATGGCCTACTGTCCCGTGTTTCCACAGGTGTCCCGATGAAAACTGAAAACGGTACCACATATGTGTGGGTGCACCTACCTGGGCACCAAGGGGAAAGCCTAAAAGACCCCTAACCCCAAGTCTTTTCCGACAGCTGAATTTCATGATTTTTCCAGACAGGCACGCCATACAGATATGGGCCCAGCTAGGGTGTCCAAGCCACCAAGGAAAACAGGGAACCCATGCATTTTCAAAAAGAAGAAAACCATGGGAATCCGCAGAGGTCTGACTTGCGCAAATCGCCCCTTAATTTGTTATCCAGAAACCCAGGCAAATTCCAAAATTTAGCAAAAAAACAATTTTCAGCACTTTTCACTCGGCACACCATACAGCTATGGGCCTGGGGTGTCCAAACCACTAAGGAAAATAGGGAACCCCATGCATTTCCAAAAAGAGGACACACGGGGGAATCTGCAGAAGTCTGACTTGTGCAAATCAGCCCAGAATGTATTACCCAGAAACCCTGTCAAAGTCCGAAAAGTGGCAAAAAAAACTCTATTTCTGCACATTTCACTCAGCTCACCCACCTAAACACACCGCCAACAACACATGGCCTACTGTATCATGTTCGCACAGGTGTCCCGATGAAAAGAGTACCTCACATGTGTGGGTGCATCTACCTGGGCGCCAAGGGGAAAGCCTAAAAGACCACTAACCGCAAGTCTTTTCCGACAGCTGAATTTCACGATTTTTGCAGACTGGCACACCATACAGATATGGGCCTCGGGTGTCCAAGCCACCAATGGAAACAAGGAATCCCATGTATTTCCGAAACGAGGACACCCGTGGGAATCCGCAGAGGTCTGACTTGTGCAAATCGGCCCACAATTTATTACCCAGAAACCACAGCAAAGTCCAAAATGTAGCAAAAAAATACATTTCTGCACATTTCACTCGGCTCAACCACCGAAACACGCCGCCAACAACACATGGCCTACTTTCCCGCGTTTCCACAGGTGTTCCGATGAAAACAGTACCTCACATGTGTGGGTGCACCTACCTGGGCGCCAAGGGGAAAGCCTAAAACTGGGTAACCCCAAGTCTTTCGGCAAAACATCATTTCAGGAATTCTGCTAATGTGCACACCCTACAGATTTGGGCCTAGGGTGTCCAAGCCACCAAGGAAAACAGGGAACCCCATGCATTTCCGAAAAGAGGACACCCGTGGGAATACACAGAGGCCTGACTTGAGCAAATTGGCCCACAATTTATTACACAATAACCCTGTAAAAGTCCGAAATGTGGTAAAAAAAAACAATTTTACGCACATTTCACTCACCTCACCCACGAAACATGCCACCAAGAATACATGGCCTACTGTCCCACGTTCCCACAGGTATCTCGATGAAAATGGTACCTCACATGTGTGGGTGCACCTACCTGGGAGCCAAGGGGAAATCCTAAAACACGGGTAACCCCAAGTCTTTCGGCACAGCATCATTTCAGGAATTCTGCTAATGCGCACTCCCTACAGATCTGGGCCTATGGTGTCCAAGCCACCAAGGAAAACAGGGAACCCCATGAATTTCCGAAAAGAAGACACCCGTGGGAATCCGCAGAGGTCAGACTTGTGTAAATCGGCCCAGAATGTATTACCCAGAAACCCCGGCAAAATCCAAAATGTGGCAAAAAAAAAATGTCTGCATATTTCTCTCGGCTCACCCACGGAAACACGCTACCAACAACACATGGCCTACCGTCCCGTGTTCCCACAGGTGTCCCAATGAAAACGGTACCTCACATGTGTGGGTGAACCTACCTGGGCGCCAAAGGGAAAGCCTAAAAAAACTCTAACCCCAAGTCTTTTACGACAGCTGAATTTCATGATTTTTGCAGATGGGCACACCATACAGATATGGGCCTAGGATGTTCAAGCCACCATGAAAAACAGGGTATCCCATGCAGTTCCGAAAAGAGGACATCCGTGGGAATCCACAGAGGTCTGACTTGTGCAGATCGGCCCAGAATGTACTACTCAGAAACTTTGGCAGTCTGAAATGTGTCAAAAAACCCAATTTCCCGCATATTTCTCTCAGCTCACTTACCGAAACACAACACCAACAACGCATGGCCTACCGTCCCGCATTCCCACAGGTGTCCTGATGAAAATGGTACCTCACATGTGTGGGTGCACCTACCTGGGCGCCAAGGGGCAAACCTAAAAGACCACTAACCACAAGTCTTTTACGACAGCTGAATTTCATGATTTTTCCAGACGGTCACACCATACATTTATGGGCCTAGGGTGTCCAAGCCACCAAGGAAAACAGGGTAACACGTGCATTTCTGAAAAGAGGACATTGTGGGAAAAAGCAGAGCTCTGACTTGCGAAAATCGGCACAGAATATATTACCCAGAAACCTCAGCAAATTCCGAAATGTGCTGAAAAAAAAACAATTTTCCGCACATTTCACTCGGCTCACCCACTGAAACATGCCGCCAACAACACATGGCCTACCGTCCCACATTTACACAGGTGTCCCGATGAAAACAGTACCTCACATGTGTGGGTGCATGTACCTGGACGCCAAAGGAAAAGCCTAAAACATGGGTAACCCCAAGTCTTTCGGCACAGCATAATTTCAGGAATTCTGCTCATGCGCACACCGTACAGTTTTGGGGCTAGGGTGTCTAAGCCACCAAGGAAAACAGGGAACCCCATCCATTTCTGAAAAGAGGACACCTGTGGAAATCTGCAGATGTCTGACTTGCGCAAATCGGCCCAGAATGTATTACCCAGAAACCCTGGCAAAATCTGAAATGTGGCGAAAAAAAACAATTTTCTGCACATTTCACTCAGCTCACCCACTGAAACACGCCGCCAACAACACATGGCCTACCGTCCTGTGTTCCTACAGGTGTCCCAATGAAAACGGTACCTCACATGTGTGGGTGCACCTACCTGGGCGCCAAAGGGAAAGCCTAAAAAAACCCTAACCCCAAGTCTTTTCCGACAGCTGAATTTCACGATTTTTGCAGATGGGCACACCATACAGATATGGGCCTAGGATGTTCAAGCCACCAAGGATAACAGGGAACCCCATGCATTTCTGAAAAGAAGACACCCGTGGAAATCCGCAGAGGTCTGACTTGCGCAAATTGGCCCAGAATGTATTACCCAGAAACACCGGCAAAGTCCGAAATGCGGCAAAAAAAAATGTTCCCCACATTTCACTCAGCTCACCCACTGAATCACACCGCCAACAACACATGGCCTACTGTCCCGCTTTCCCACAGGTGTCCCGATGAAAACGGTACCTCACATGTGTGGGTGCACCTACCTGGGCCCCAAGGCGAAAGCCTACAAGACCCCTAACCCCAAGCTTTTTCTGACAGCTGAATTTCACGATTTTTCCAGATGGGCACACCATAAAGATATGGGCCTAAAACACGGGTAACCCCAAGTCTTTCCGCATGGCATAATTTCAGGAATTATGCTCACGCGCAAACCCTACAGATTTGGGCCTAGGCTGGCCAAGCCACCAAGGAAAACAGGGAAACCCATGCATTTCCGAAAAGAGGACACCCGTGGGAATTCGCAGAGGTCTGACTTGCGCAAATCAGGCCAGAATTTATTACCCAGAAACCCTGGCATACTCTGAAATGTGGCGAAAAAAAGCAATTTTAAGCACATTTCACTCGGCTCACCCACCGGAACACACCGCCAACAACACATGGCCTACTGTCCTGTGTTCCCAAAGGTGTCCAGATGAAAACGGTACCTCACATGTGTGGGTGAACCTACTTGGGCGCCAAGGGGAAAGCCTAAAACACGGGTAACCCCAAGTCTTTCGGCACAGCATCATTTCAGGAATTCTGCTCATGCGCACACCCTACAGATTTCGGCCTAGGGTATCCAAGCCACCAAGGAAAACAGGGAAAGTCATGCATTTCCGAAAAGAGGACACCTGTGGGAATCCGCAGAGGTCTGACTTGTGCAAATCGGCCCAGAATGTATTACCCAGAAACCCTGGCAAAGTCCAAAATGTGGGGAAAAAAAGCAATTTTCTGCACATTTCACTCGGCTCACCCACCGGAACACACGGCCAACAACACATGGCCTACCGTCCCGTGATCCCAAAGGTGTCCCATTGAAAACGGTACCTCACATGTGTGGGTGAACCTAGAAGGGTGCCCTAGGCCAGGGATATTACTGCTGACTTTGCTGGAGCTCTGGGTGGCCTGCATTCCAGCTTCTCCCCACCAGGGAGTCCCGGCAGTGTGCCAATATCTCCCTGAAGGGAAAAGCTGTAGTGCAGCCCAGCCGCAACTCCAAGATGGTTGGAGGTGATGTCCCGGCCTTAGACATCCATGCACCACGTGGGTGTACCGTCCCCTAAGCACAGCGGCAGCTCCAGAGATCCCCAGCAGGATCCCCATTCCTCCCTGGAGGTGACACCTATAACATAGCACAGCCAGAGCTGCAGCCTGGGCTTGCAGACAGACAACCCACATGGGAGGCATCCGCTCCCAGGGAAACACCAATGTTCTGCTGGCATGGGGGGCAATTTGTGGCCTGCCCCTGCAATTGTGTCCCAGCGCACCAAAATATCTGCCCAGACGGCCCCTTCTCACCCAAACCACCAACAATCCAGCCCCAGTCTCACCCACCCCACTGAATGTGGGCCCTAACCATAGAATAATAAAAAACAGTACTCACATAATGTTGCCACTGCTCGCGTCGAAAAAGCGATAAACAAAACAAAAAACATGTGTTACCTACAGTCACACCAGCAAAAACAAATCAATACTTCCAAGAATTCCCCCCCCCCCCCTTGCAAGCCATACCTGGTGGTCTACTGAACCTCACCCCCCAGTGAAAACCCATTTGCCCCTTACTATGGGCAGATATCTGCCCCCAGGGAGGGCTGCATGAGGTGCCCACCCACACTCCATTTGGGGTGGGGGAAGAAGCCCACCCCAAAACGTGGGACAGGCCCCCAATGGATGGGGAGGTAGGGTTTGGGCAACCTGGGGCCAGATTGGCACACCAATGTGTCCCTCTGCGTCAAGGCAAGTTTGGTAAACAAAGGAAATGGCAGGCTGCAATTTAGGGGGGGGGGGCTGAGGGGCCCCCTACACCGCCAGGGAATTTTGTAATGCAAAGGGGGGTGCACCTCTCCACCTCCACCCCAATTGGAGGGGCAGCACATCTCATGTACCCCTCCCTGGGGGCAGATAAGGGGGGGGCAGTTCTGCACTCCTTCCTGGGCTCAGGTGTCCCTTCCTCGGAGCAGATATCTGGCCCCAGGGACAGCTGCATGACATGGCCCCCACTCCATTGTGGGTGGGGGAGAGAGGGTCACCACCCCGTCCCATTAGAAATCTCCCCGTCGGTTTGGGGTACCCCAAGCCCCCCTTAAAATGTGGTACACCATTTCTACTTTTTTCATTTGGTAACCCCACTCCCCTTGGCGCAGAGCGGCACATTGGTGTGCCAATCCGGCCCCAGGGTGCCCAAACCTTACTGCCCCACCCACTGAGGGGCCTGGCCCACAATTTTTGGTGGCCCTCTCCCCCCTCACCCGAAATGGGTGGTGGTGGCACCTCATCAGGCCTCCCTGGGCCTCCTACAAACGGCTGTGTGAGGTGCACCCCCCTCCAGTGGGTGGAGCAGTAAGGTTTGGGCACCACGGGGCCAGATTGGCACACCAATGTGCCCCTCTGCGCCAAGGCAAGTTTAGTAAACAAAGAAAAGAGTTCAAAATGGCAGGCTGCCCTTTAGCGGGGCAGAGGGGCCCCATACACTGTCAGGTAATTTTCTATTGTGAAGGGGGGTGCACCTCTCCACCCCCACCCCAATTGGAGGGGTGGCGCATCTCATGTAGCCCTCCCCGGGGGCACATAAGTGAGGGGGACATTTCATTTCATTTCAGGGTTCAGGTGTCCCTTCCTAGGAGTAGATATCTGGCCCCCGGGAGGGCTGCATGACATGGCCCCCACTCGATTGTGGGTGGGGGGGAAGTAGTCTCCACTCCATCCCATTAGAAAATTCCCTGTCGGTTTGGGGTGCCCCAAATCCCCCCCCCCCCTAAAATGCAGTCCACCATTTTCATTTTTTTCCTTTGGTAACCCAACTCCACTTGGCACAGAGGGGCACAATGTGCCCCTCTGCACCAAGGCAAGTTTGGTAAACAAAGAAAGAAATTGAAAATGGCAGGCGGCACTTTAGGGAGGGGGCTGAGGGGCACCCTAAACTGCCAGGTAATTTCCTAATGTAATGGGGGTGACCCTCTCCCCTCCACACCAAATGCAGGGGGGGCATCTCATTTAGCCCTCCCTGGGGGCAGATAAGAGGGGGACATTTCATGCAACCCTCCCTGGGGTCAGATGCCCCTTTCTAGGACCAGATAACTGCCCCCCGGGAGGCCTACAAGGAGTGCCCTCATTTCCCCTTGGGGTGAGGGGGAGAGGGCCACCCCCCTTTTCCGTAAAATAAATCCCTGGTGGCTAGTGCCCCCCCACCACTCCCACCCAAATCTCCCTTTTGTTTTTTGTTTTTTTTGTTTTCATATTGCCCCCATCCCTGGGGGCAGATGATCAGCCATCTGCCCTCAGGGGGGCCCTAACCTGCGGGCCCCATCCTGTGGGGGGCCTGCACACATATTCCTAGCGGCCCTCCGCCCCTCCAATTGGATGCAGGGCCACCTCATGTACTCCTGCCTGGGGGCCAAAATCTACCCCCTGGGAGGGCTACAAGTGGTACCCCTCCTTTCCACTTTGTGTGGGAGGGGGAGGGCCACCACCCTTTCATGGGTAAAGAAATCCCTGGTGCCTAGTGGCCCCTCCACCCCCATCCCCGTTGTATTTTTTTTCATATTTTTTTTCAATTTATCCCCCTCCCTGGGGGCAGATGATCAGCCATCTGCCCCCAGCATTCTGTACATATGTGCCCCTATGCTTTGGTGGCCAGGGGGGAGAAGCCCCACCTCCCCCCGACCTCTCAGACAGATCCCTGGTGTCTAGTGGGAATAGCTGGGCATGCCCAGCTATGCTTTGACAAAAGGTGTCATTGGAAAGGGGAGATTCTCCCCATTCCAACGACACCTACCTCGATCTCTGGCTTGAAATACAGCCGGAGATCGAGGGGAAAAAGGTGCAGACTCACCTTTCATTTTCACCTCAGCAGCCCAAAATAGCTGCTGCAGTGAAAATTACTTTTACTTTCACACTGGCGTGCATTACACATGCCAACGTGAAATTGAAGGTAATCCAGCCCCCTGGCAGTGAGGGGGGACCTCCCCCTCACATAGCCCAGGGGTTGGATTACTGTTTTGAGAGATCCCTGCTTTGCAGGGATCGCTAAACACAACGTGCCAAAAAGAACGAGCTATCTCCTCCTTGGCACTACCAAGGTAATGTCCAGGACAAGATATCTCGTCCTTGGCACTTAAGGGGTTATTGTTGTATATATTTTAGGGGATTTGCCTTTTACACTGTGTCTAACAGAAGGCATCAAGCTATTTACTTGTCCTTTTTTGCAAGCTGGTCTAGGGAAGCCAAAGCGACATTTGGTGTAGTATTTCCCTTTGTTTTTATATCTACGTCGACAGTATTTGGCACATTTATGTTTATGGAAGCGTACCACTTGTGCATGTAGGTCACTATATTTCTCTGTGGATTCTTAAGGGATGTCACAGGTCATGTGTGTTTATATACACTGTAAAGCAGTGGTGACACTATCATGGCCAAATTGCGGAGCATCTTTTATCCACAAAAGCATGTGGATGTGTGGTGCTCGACTAGATTGATATTCTTTTCTCCAAAAGAAGTGTTGCACTTCTTTGAGCGGAGGGGTTGTTTTATTGCAGATAAAATGCAGCATGGCAATGAAGCGATGGTGAAAGTACCCTGATACATTTACAGGGTCAAAAGAATAGAGTTCTTGTGGTGTTTTTATGTCGATTCTGTCTTTATTTTGGTTTGCAGTGCATAAGAAGTTGTGCAAGTCATCCCATGCATACTCTGCACAACTTAAAGTAACAAACCATGTGGTTGGAGCTAGGTATCTTAGCATACAATATACGTCAGCGTGACGTTGGAACCAGTATTCTTTTGTACCAGGCATGTTTGCCAAGAGATTTGTGATACTTCAAAAAATCATCTATGTCTTTTATGTTTTGAAGCAGTTGGTTAGCAGATCTGTTGAAACAGTTTGAGCCAGTTTTTAATGTGTGTGCAACTCCATAACATACAGTTGCTAGTCACTTTGAAAGTGGAGGTGGAAAATGTATTCATTTTGTCTGAATCTGGGGTCTTCAGAATACATTTGTAAAGAGTGATATTCTAATTTTTTTGGACCTTTCGTCATATCGTACTCCTTTTCCTGTAGGAAAGAGTAGAGGAAAAGAATGTGCTTTTATACTTTTTCTGATATGGTCATTGGGGATCCTTTGGCTTGATACATTTGCTATGTTTCTAATGCATCGTCAATTGTGTCTTTGGAGTGCACTGGGTGAATGGCATATCGGTCTAAAATGTTGGCTGCTGTAACAGGATCTATACGTTAAATTGGCCATTTTCTGTTGACTATTATATAACGTGGGTGGTTTCTCTTAAAACTTCCCTCTATGTTTATATCCCTGTAGTATTCACTGTTTTCTTTTAGATATTGTAGGGCTTGTCTAACTTTGCTTAAGTCAACTAGTTGTTGCCAATTCTTTTGTCTTTTGTTGGCACACAATTAACAAGTACAATCAAAGATTGATCTATTGGCGGTTACAGTCCTAGAGTTTGAACATTTTCTTTTAGATCCAAAGGTAAATATACTACTTTGCCACTGATGCCCTTAAGTTGCTCAGATCGAGATAATTTGGCTGATTTTGGTTGAAGGTGTATTATAGCTTGAAATGGGTGCACTGTTTGTATTACAAAGCTCTCATACAAGTTAAGATGTTGGAGAGCTTTTGGAAGTGGGAATATTAGTGATAGCATGTGATGGCATTTGGTTATTGTGAAGCTTTGTGTTGCAGTACATACATACTGTTGGGGGGTTTGTTATTTTGTATTTACCTTTGCTGTTAGATATAAACCTAATTGGAACCATTGGGATTCTTCATTGTCTTCTATTTTGTAAGCTAGATCTACTATTCTTGTGCTCTTTTTATAACACATTCTGTGGCAACAGAAACATATTTGGTCTGGTATTTCAGCAGATGTGTTTTGAAACTTAGCTAGTTCTTTTTTGTATGTCTTTATTAGGACTTTGGTTTTTATGAGGTTTCCAGAAATGCTTTCTAAAGGTACAGAATTTTCAGAGTCACCTTCAGTTCCAAAGTATTTACGTTGGATGTGCTCTGTTTCTTGAAGGAGTTCTTTGGCTGTTCCATGGAGGAGAATGTTATTAAAATGTTGCAGTTCTAGAGCAGGATTTTTTGCATAGTATAGTCGATGCACAAGATTCCGTATAGTGGAATGGTTTGTCGCTAACATTTTGATGTGGTGAAAAGGGCTTTTGCAAGTAGTTCCTAAAATGCAGGTGAATGTATGTCATTACAGACAAGTGTGGCTGTGCACTGGACAGGTGTCTATTGTCAGGCTATATTTTCAATCAGGATGTTGTGTGAGGAAACTGCTGAACCCCCGCAGTCCCCTTTGGATGCTAACCTCTTAACTGGTAACAAACAGTTCAGCTGAGAGCATCCCCAAGGGAAAGGGGCAAAATGGGACAAAATAATAAACTTCAGGTTTGGCTCAGCTTCTTAATATCTCTTACCTGTAGATAAAATAACAACAAATAAACTTTAGTCACTTAACTTGCTTCTTTCTTTTACCGGAACGTTTCTGACTTTCTTCTTGAATTCTCCAACACTTTCCTGATCCAATTAACAAATCCTAGGCACAAGGGCCCAGCTAAAGTTTCTAAATCTTCAGAGCTTCAAACATAAGACATTCCTGCTGGGCTGTTGACAATGAAAGGCAGTTTAGAATGTTCTAACAATGCCTTTCTTTTACTTCTGACCAATCACTGATCCTTTTTGAAGTCTCCATTTTGGCTTGGGAAGCTCTCCACACTCTGCACTAAAAGTTAAGGCCCAAACCATAATTTGTGTTAATCATACACTCATTCCACCACATTCAACCAAACCCCATGAAACCTGACAGTACCCCCCTTAACGCCCTGTCCCAGGGCCAGCTTTGGAAGGATACTTTCTATGAAATGTTGCCACTAATTGTGGTGCATGCACATTCAAATAATCCTCCCATGTACGTTCCTCAGGTCCAAACCCTTCCCAGTCTATCAAATATTGTAGTTTCCCTCTTAACCTCCTGGAATCTACAATTCTCTTAACCACAAACTCCTCAGATGAATTTTCTAACTGAACTGGTGAAGGTGGTGGTACAACTCTAGTCCCATGATTCACTGGTTTCAATAGACTAATATGGAAGGTTGGATGTATTTTCAAGGAAGTGGGTAGTTTTAACCGTACTGCCACTGGATTAATCACCTTTTCAACTTCAAATGGGCCTACAAAACGTGGGCTAAATTTGTTTTTACCCTTAATTCTCAAATGCCTAGTTGAAAGCCAAACCAGGTCACCAACCTTATATTCAGGACCTAATCTCCTTTTTTGTTCTGCAAACCTTTTGTACTTCTGCTTACTATCAAAAAGTACCTTTTTAGCTCATTCCAAATTCTTCCTCATAATTTGTAATCGAACCTCATCTCCAGGATTCTCTGACTCTTCAGTAATTTCAAAACTCAAAAACCGTGGGTGAAAACCTCTTCCAGGATAAAATGGAGACATGTTAGTTGAATCTTTAGCAAAATTATTATAAGCAAATTCAGCAAACCAAATCAAATCCACCCATTTCTCACCTGCCTGTAGATAGCACCTCAAATACTTCTCCAGTTCTTGATTCACCCTTTCTACTTGTCCATTGGTCTCGGAATGATAACCTGATGATAACCTTACTTCCACTCCCAAACTCTTACAAAAAAACCTAAAAAATCTTAAAATAAATTGAGGACCTCTATGAGAGATAATTTGATTAGGGAGACCATGCAGTCTAACTATTTCCCACAAAAAGACTTTGGCCAAACTGTCTGCAGTAACCTCACCCTCCATTGGAACAAAATGAGCCTCTTTTGACAAGAGATCCACAACAACTAAAATAGACATACAACCCCTGTCACAAGGAAGATCTGTAATGAAGTCCAGGGAAATTGTATGCCAAGGACGAGGTGGAATGGGCAACGGCTCCAACAACCCAACTGGTTTTCCGGTTTGATTCTTCATTTCAGCACAAACAGCACAGATCTTTACAAAATTTAAGATGTCCTGATGCATCTTTTCCCACCAGAAACTTCTCCTAACCAGCTCTAGTGTCTTTCTGAAACCTGGATGTCCGGACAGCATAGATTCATGACAGTCTCTTACTACTCTCTCTCTCAACTCCAAAATAGGTAAGTAAAGTTTATTTTCAAAATATGGCAATCCTTTCTTCATTTTTCGAACCGGATCCTTTCTGACCCACTCCTCCATCTGTGCTATTGACATGGACTTTCAGACTTCTTCCTCAACATCCTCAATTTTCTGTATTCCGGCTGAAATAAAACGACATGGATCGATTGTTGATAACATTTCCTTATCTGATGCCATCTCACTTCCAGGAAATTGACGTGATAAAACATCAGCCTTTCCGTTAAGCCTACCTGGCTTAAATGTCACCACAAAATCGTAATCAGCAAAGAACAATGAACATCTTAACTGCCTTGGTGTGAGAGTCTTGGCTGATTTCAAAAAAAGCTAATTTCTATGGTCTGTTAACACTGTCACTGTATGTCTTGCTCCTTTTAAAAATGCCGCCACTCTTCAAAAGCAAACTTAATTGCCAATAGTTCATGATCTGAAATTGTATAATTTTGTTCTGCCATAGATCATTTTTTAGAATAGTAAGCAACTGGATGAAGTTGTCCCGTACCTCGACGTCTCTGAGAGAGAACAGCGCCCATGGCAAGATTCGATGCATCAGCTTCGACATAAAAATGCTGAGATGGATCTGGATGAACCAAAATAGGGGCCAAACTGAACCTTTTCTTTAATTCTTGAAATGCCTCCTTTGCCTCTGTAGACCACACAAATTTGGCACCTTTCTTTAAAAGTTTTGTTATGGTATGGGAGTAACCAACCGAGAAAATCCTTCAATAAATCTTCTGTAGAAATTTGCAAAACCTAAAAAGCTTTGAATTTCCTTTACTTTCGTTGGTGTTGGCCAATCCATGATGGCTTGAACTTTGTTCGGATTCATCTCCAACCCCTTGGGTGAAACAATGTATCCCAAATATTCCACAGAATTAGTATGAAACTGAGATTTCTCTAATTTAGCAAACAAATTATTCTCTCGGAGTCTTTGTAGAGCCTTACTAACATGAATTTTGTGAGATTCTAAATCCTGAGAATAAATCAAAATATCATCAATATATACTACCACAAATATATCTAAAAAATCTCCTAAAACTTGATCCATAAAAAATTGGAAGGCGCTTGTGCATTGCATAAACCGAAAGGCATTACCAGGTACTCATAAAGACCAAATCGTGTTTTGAATGCCGTTTTCCACTCATCACCTTCCTGGACTCGCACCAGATGATAGGCACCACGTAAATAAAGTTTGGAAAAAAATCGTGGCTCCCTGGACCTGATTCAAGATTTCCAAAAATAGAGGGAGAGGATACCAGTTTTTGATTGTAATCCTATTCACAGCTCGATAATTGATGCATGTTCTAAGAGACCCATCAGGTTTTGGTACAAAAAATAATGGAGATGCTGCTGGAGATTGGGAATGGTGAATAAAACCCTTAGCCAAATTTTCTGCTAGGTACTCTTTAAGATAATCATTCGCCTTTTCCGTTAATGCATACACTCGACTACTTGGTAAAACTGCCCCAGGCTCCAAATCAATTTTACAGTCAAAACTCCTATGTGGAGGTAATTCTCCTGCTTCCTTTTCATCAAACACCTCCTTGTAACCTTGATAACACTCAGGAAGCTTTCCTAGCACCGCTCCTATATTATGGCCTGTAATTCCTGCCTCTGTCAGAAAAGACAAAACCAAACCTTGTGTTTCTTCCCTCTCAGGATTACCTTTCAAAAAACAGTTTTCTAAGCAGAAACTAGACTGTAACTCTACCACTCGCCTACTCCAATCAATTTTAGGATTATGTAGGGTAAGCCATGGCATGCCTAAAATTATTTTCAAAAGTGGTGTATCTATCAAATCAAATGATATTTCTTCTCTATGACCTCCAATTAAATCCATAACCAGGACACCAGTTTCATGAGTTATAGGACCTGAAGAAAGAGAAGTTCCATCTACAGTCCAAACCTGTTCCACCACTTCCTTCCTCACAAGTGGTATTCCCAAAGCCTTAGCTACTCCCCAATCCATAAAGTTCCCGGTGGCCCCTGAATCAATCACTACCGGTCCGTACCCTTTCTTTTCCTCCTTCAGATACAAGGATACATTTTCAGTTATGTGTGGAACCACTGACTGAACAGTATTTGCAATCTGCTGTGTTTTCCCACCGGCTGATGAAAATCTTTTGGGTGTAAAGGGACAATTTCCGAAAAAGTGACCTCCCCTTCCACAATATAAACACAAATTATTCTCACGCCTTCTAGCCTTTTCCTCTTTAGATAAAGGACCTTTTATTCTAATCTGTTGATCATTTACCTTTGCTTTCACTTCTTTACTACCCACCTCAAACTTTGGACAATCTCCTCTAAGGACTGACCTTACCTCCCCCCGAGTACAGTGATGCCTTTCTGCTCTCCTTTCACTTATACAATAATCCAACTGAACCACTAAATCAATCAATTCATCACAAGAGGAAAGGCAATGAACTACACTGGACAAGGCATCCTTCAACTCCTCCTTGAGACATCGATAACAAAAAAAAAAGACCTCTTATCTTCTGGCCACTTAGATTCTAAAACCAAAGACCTGAACTGTGTGATATATGTGACCAAGTCTCAGTTTCCTTGACGCAAATCTAACAATTCTCCATCTACTTCTAAGGAGATTTGTCTTTTATGAAACATTTTCTTAAATTCTTCCATAAAAAGAGGAAAATGTTTTAAGGACGAACTCTTCTGTCTGACCAGTAACCCCACCCAAGTAGAAGAGGCTCCAGATAAATAACACATCATAAAAGTAACCCTCGAAGCATCAGAAGGAAATAATTCTGGCCGACTAAGAAAGTGCAACTCACATTGAGTTAAAATGTCTGAAATTTACTGGAATCACCATAGTAATGCTCTGGAGCTGCCAAAGGTAATGGCATAACTAATGCCCTAAAACCTCCTTCTGTCCCTTCACCTCTACCTGCACTTCTCTCCTCACCACCCCTTACCAATTCTGGGGGGAATTCTTCTGAAACTTCTCTCCCAATTCCCTGAGTCTGTGCCATCTTTTCACATAACTCATCTACCCGTTTTCCTAAATTCTTATTCTCTTGATAAGCCACCTTTAATTCCTCCTGTAATTCCCTCACTAAAGCACTTAACGCCTCCATTGAGGACTCGGGGTTCATGACAGCTTGGGCGGACTATTTTTTCTGGCCTTTCATACTGTCAGGCTTTATCTTCAATCAGGATGGTGTCCGTGGAAGCTGCTAAACCCCCGCAGTCCCCTTTGTATGCTAACCTCTTAACTGGTAACAAACAGTTCAGCTGAGAGCATCCCCAAGGGAAAGGGGAACATGGGACAAAATAATAAACTTCAGGTTTGGCTCAGCTTCTTAATATCTCTTAACCTGTAGATAAAATAACAACAAATAAACTTTAGTCACTTAACTTGCTTCTTTCTTTTACCGGAACGTTTCTGACTTTCTTCTTGAATTCTCCAACACTTTCCTGATCCAAATAACAAATCCTAGGCACAAGGGCCCAGCTAAAGTTTCTAAATCTTCAGAGCTTCAAACATAAGACATTCCTGCTGGGCTGCTGACAATGAAAGGCAGTTTAGAATGTTCTAACAATGTCTTTCTTTTACTTCTGACCAATCACTGATCCTTTTTGAAGTCTCCATTTTGGCTTGGGAAGCTCTCCACACTCTGCACTAAAAGTTAAGGCCCGAACCATAATTTGTGTTAATCATACACTCATTCCACCACATTCAACCAAACCCCATGAATCCTGACATCTATGGTGTGTAAAGTTTTCATTATACTTTTGTCTTTTAGTTTCACATAGTGATTGAGGAATTGTTATAAAGATTTAAAGGATTGTTGGCGTACATTACATATTGAGCTGCATGTGCATTTGTACACTGCATGGTTTGTTTGGGTGAAAGGAGCATTTGGTTGAAAGTTTGTTTGGGACCTTTTTTCTATAAGCGTTTCTTTTGCCATACTGGTTTGTTCTTCTATTTCATACCGTCCACCACTTTTATCTATGGCAATTGTTCTTTGTTTTTCTTGTTTATAAGCATCTTCATTGAAGTATGGTTCTGTGCTCCTTGTGTGAATCCATTTGAAATGGTCTTTGTAGTGACACAGTGCATGTTTAGAAGTACTTGCTGCAATTAATTGATTCATTTATTTAGTGGTTTCATTCTGTTCAAAATCAATATAAACAGTTTTCTCTTAAGCAGAAAAGCATTGTCAATTTTAGAACTTGCAGGATTACTCTCCTCCAGTACTTTTTAAGAGATGGTTGTGACTTTTCAGATGTTATTATAAGATTGTGAAGTAATCTAGGGTGGAAAAACCTTTGTAACATCATTTTTTGGATTGCTTTACTGTGACTACGTTAACACTGGTTGATAGAGGATTGGGTTTGTTAGTAGGTCTGCTTTTCTTTGTACATAATGTTTTACATTTGTTTTTGCAAGAGGGGCATTACTTTGTTTAGATGTGGCTAGTTTATTTTTGTTTAGTGAGCTCACTAGCTCTTTTGTTTTAAAGTTTTCTATGAATTGCTTTAGAGGTGGAAGATTATGGGATGTACATTTAGTCGTATCTGCTCTACTTTTTTTTTCTTTTCTACAGAGTTGCTGTTTAGTAGGCATTTTGTTGTGTCTGTTGGGAAAAGAGAAAGGTTGTGTTGGAAAGTTGTGCAATTTATATGCATGTGTGGTGCATGGATGTGTGGGTGTGATTGTAGAGATGCATACAGTGTTGTTTGATTGTGAGGTGGTACATTAGATGTGGGTGGGAAGGTGGTGAGAATATGAGTGTACAGAGGTGTGATGTGTTGGGTTAGTGAGGAAGGCAGTGGTGGTGTGATGGGATCTGTATGGTGATTGTGCCGTTTTGAGGAAAATAGTGGGTGTTGCAATGGTGGTGTGTAGATGGGAATAGTAGGAGTGTGAATGGTGGAATATAATGGGCTAGAGGGAAAGAAATGTTGGCATGAAAAGAGTAGTCTGGGGTAATATACATAGTGGAACTGTCCTACTATAATTACATACATATGCCTGGCACATTAATGTAGTTACTTTGTCAGATGCGAAGGGTATTCATTTTTCATTTGTTGATTGCATTGATGTGCTTCCTTCCTGTAATTATAAAAGAAAGTTAGTGGGTATATGTGGTAATGGCAAAGTACTTTTACGAACCAAGGTTCATATTTACAATGGAAGGAGGACTGGTGGGAAAAAGTTAATGAAATTGGTGAACAGTTAAATGGTTGCTTTTAGGAGTATCTTCATGGAAATTAAGGAATGCGTATCTGCATTTGCAGATGCTCTGTAACATTTTGCAAAAGAGAAGAAAAGATTATGGGAAATATTTGTAGCACACTTTTAAATGGCAGTTGGTTTGTAGAGGTTTAATGCGTTAGGAGTATATGCATACTTGCCAACATGACGCATTGTAATCTGTAACGTTTAATGTAGTCCTATATATTTTATTTGCATTATGGGACTGTCGTTCCACTTTTACCATTATCAAAGTTGGAGTACAAGTCACATAATGTGGAGAAAATAGTGGGACTGCAGAAGCAGCTGAAGATTGGAATGGGTTATCTTAGGAAGTATACATGTACTGTAAATATATTAAACTCGCACACACTGAGTGCCAATTACAAATGGTGTGCAAATCAATTTTTTTCTGTTTTACTTTCTTTTATGGAAAAAAGTGATGCAGTGCTGATGTAAATGCAGATATCCATTATTTTACTTCCTTACAAATGCTTCAATGTTTTTTTTGAAAAGCACAGCATTTTATATGTTTACTTGATATACATGTCACATTTTCAAATCTTGAAGTTTAGTCCTGTTTATTTCTTTGCATTTTGGGACTTGTAGTTTCAATTTTATAATGTGAGAAGTATAATTGAAAATGTCAGAATGCAAAGGAAAAAAGAAAGACTTAAGAAGCACCTAACATTTGAATGGGTAATGTTGGGATGCATGTATGTGCTGCCAACATACTAAACTGGCAGACACTAAGTGCCAATTAAAAATGGTGTACAGGTCTTTTTTATGTGTGTTTCCCTTATTTTATGAAAAAGTGACAGTGCTGTTGTACATACACATGCATTTTTTAAGTTTCATCAAAATGCTCGTAAACATAAACATTTTGAAATGCAGAGCATTCCATTTCTTTGCTGCTTAATTTGAGCAGGAATGAATGCTATATTGCTACAGTGGTCAACCAAGAGAATATGCTTATTGAGAAGCTTATTACAGGGTAAGTAGAAGAATCCATATATATACATATATATATAATGAAAACACTTTGTTAAGGGGATGTTATGTTTAGGTTGCACTAATAAAAACCTATGATATTCAATGGAAAAACATTAAAGGGATGTTATGGCTACAAGTAAAGCCGAAAACCTCAGAAATTTGCTAGTTATGGTAAACTAAGCAACCATAACTCGTGACGCCACTGTGCACTGCTAAAACTAACACACAAGACATCAAAGATGACATCACAAATGTCATTGACACGGGGTGCTAATAAAAAAAGGATTTGTCTTCCGAAACCGGGACGGGCACGGTGTCCCGCTGTAGGAAGGAACATCTTTTTCCAAATGGCCACCATGGAAAGGGAAGACGGGGCTCCGTACCGAGTCCCTCTTCCCTTTGCATAGTGGCCTGCAGAAGGCAAGGAGAGAACCCTAGGACCATATTAACATGAGCACATTTTGTTTTCCCTTTCAAACCTATCCAAATTTTGAAAAACTTTAACACATAGCTGGTCCCTGGTGAACATGGCCCCTTTATCCCTATTGGTTGTCCCTCGTGATCCTTGGCCAGTAGCCAGGTAGTCTGGGTCATGACCTTATGCCATGACCAGGACAATCTGGCCACTGTCCATCACCACAGGCTATACCTCAGTCATAAATGGTATATCACTATTTTTTGTACCTACATTATGACACTTGTCAAAAAATAAAACACAGACACATTTGTAAAACCATGCTTTTAGGGCATTTCCAATGCTCCTTACATGAGTTTTCTGGAAATCCACCCATGTAAAAAAAATTCAAAAGTGTCAAAATGTATGTAGATACAATAGTCATATTACTAAGCCCCCACTTCACAAGATCCATTCAGATTTTGCACAAACATTCAAGGTTGGGTCTATCATCTTTCTGAAAACTTTTGTCCACATTCGTCAAACAGCAACACCGTTTTAAGCCATCTAAAAATGTTGAGATTTAGCCCCCTCCGGACAAAATCCCACCAAACTTTGCAAACACATTTATATTTAGATCTAAAATCATTTTGCAAACTTTCGTGCAGATTCATCAAATGGCACCACATGTACAAGCCTTTCTTGCAGAGTTTCTGAAGTTTTAAACTCTATTTTATCTTCGTCTTCATTTTCTTTTTACTTTTTCTATTGTGTTTCCTTGCTTTTTAATCAAAAGTGTTGTCTTTTTATTTGATTATCTCTCCTCCTTTATATTATGTTTTTAAAACAGGCATTTGTAATAATCTTAAGGTTTTCAAATGTAAAGCCAATACTTTATAAAAAATAAAATTGACTCTTTACAATATTTTAGACCCCCCTCTAATTTTGCCCCCTCTTGACGAAATCCCACCAAACTTTGCAAAAACATTTATATTTAGATGTAAAATATGTTTGAAGACATTTGTGTAGGTTCGTCGAATAGTTCCACATGTATAAGCCTTTACAATATTTTAGATGCCACCTCCAATTTTGCCCCCTGTTGTCAAAATCCCACCAGACTTTGCAAAAACATTTGTATGTAGATTTAAAATCGTTTTGCAAACATTTGTGCAGATTCTTCAAATGGCACAACATTTATAAGCCTTTACAACATTTTGGACCCCCCTCTAATTTTAACCCCACTTGACAAACCAGCGCCAAACTTTTCAAAAACCATTTGGAATCAGGTTTAGAATGAAATTCCAAAATTTCATGTAGTTTCAAGGAGTGGCGCCAAAGTTATAAGCCTTCCAAAAACTGCTTTTCACAACCCTGTAATTCACAAATAAGCATAGATGCCCCTGAACATCTAAGATGTTTGCGGACATCATGATAAAAAAAAGTTTGCTCATGCCTACTGTCCAAACCGTTGGATGGATTTTCTCCAAATTTGTGGCAGGTCTGGTGGCTTGGTCCCAAAAGTGTGCTTTTGTAAATTTGGTGGAAATCTGTGCAGTGTTTTTTTTAAAAACAGGCAAAATGTTAGTAAAAAAAAATGTGTGATATCTTGCTCCGCTATGCAGACCCATTTCCCTGTTCGCTCCGCGGACAGGACTCTGATTGGTCCAGAGGGCTGCATGATGTCTGCGGACATGCGACATGCCCGTTGATTGGCTGGAGGGAAAAGCGATGTGCGTCATATTTCCCCGAAACGCCTGCCATGTTGTATCCACGAATATCCATGGATAGCTCAGCGGGGAACGGGACTGGGAAAACATTTTAGGGAATTTGGTGGTGGGAAGGGTGGGGGAGTGAAATATGGTGGATATGACGTATTTTTTTAGGTGGAAGGAGACTGTGTGGTGACCGCGGCAGTCCGCGGACAGTTTGGTAGTCCGCGGACAGGCCCTTGAGTGGGCAGCTTACCTGGTGAATGCGGGAGGCTTCATTAGGGTAGGTTAGTGAAATGTAGGTGATATGAGGATGTTTGCATAAGTTACAGTTAGGCCATGCACCCAATGATCTAGGCACTGGCCAACTACTGCAGTGTCATATGGCCATACCACCAAGAACGTATCCACAAGTATTGCAGTAGGTAGTGTTTGGTGGGTGGTTGGAGAAACATGTTTGGGATTATTTGTTGAATGCAAGAGGGCTTCTCAGAGTAGGGGAATGGAGTCTGGTTGATATGGTGATGTTGCCATTGGTGAAAAATAGGGTTGGTGGTGTACTTTGATATCTGTAGATGGTGTTTGAATTGGGAAGTTAAGGGCAAATTGTTGTGTGGCTAGATTGTTGGATGCATTGCCGTATTATGCTGTGGTGGTTGTGGCCAGCCCCTAGACTCTTGAGAGGCCATGCACCCAAGAGTCTGCCCACTGGTTGGAAGTACTGTAATAGTAGGTATACAGAAGTGACAGGGCATCTAGCGGCTGGCTTATGTGTGTGTGGGTTGTGGACTCTGGTCAGATTTTTGGCTGCATGGCTGCATTATGCTGTGATGGTTGTAGCCTGCCCCTAGACTGTTGGGTGCACGAGAGTCTGCCCAATGGGTGCAAGCACTGTGACAGTATGTGTACAGAAGTGGACGGGGCCACCTGGCTTATGTGTATGGGTTGTGGCCAGTGGCCAGATTTGTGGGTGCATAGCCATTTTATGCTGTGGTGGTTGTGGCCAGCTCCTAGACTCTTGGGTCAATGGCCGTAGTCCATGCACCCAAGAGTCGTCCCACTGGTTGCAAGTACTGCAATAGTATGTGTATAGAAGTGGACAGGGCCTGTGGTGGCTGGATTATGTGTGTGGGTTGTATTATGCTGTGGTGCTTTTGGCCTGCCACTAGTCTCTTGGGTGCATGGCCGGAGGCCGTGGACCAAAGAGTCTGATCACTGGCTGGAAGTAGTATAATAGTATGTGTACAGAAGTGGGCAGGGTCTCTGGTGGCTGGTTTATGTTTATGTGTTTATGTTTATAGTGTTTATATTGCGCTTTACGCCAAAGCGCTTTACATTATAACAACACGAATACAATAACAGTAGAAGCAATTACAAAATATGAGTCAAATCATTAATACAGCAACTAGAACAATTTGCCAGTGAAGATAAATGAGGGTAGAGGGGGTGGAAAGGGGGAGGAAGTGGGGAACAGGAAGTGGAATAAGCTGAAGGCAAGAGAGGAGGAGAGGGGACTTAAGAAGAAACAAAGCAGGGGGACAGAGGTAGGAAGAGGAGGATAAAAAAATGGGGGAGAGGGGATGGTGGAGGAGGATCAGATAATCAGGGAGGGGAGTAGAGAAGAAGAGTTTTTAAGGAGACACAAAAGGAGGAATAGGTAGGGATGGAACAGATAGAGAGAGGAAGGGAGTTCCAGTGGAGGGGGGCAAGGAGCTGAAAGAAGCGAAAACGAAAGGAGGCACATGTGGATTATGTGTGTAGGTTGTGGCCACTGGCCAAATTGCTGGGTGCATGGCTGTATTATGCTGTAGTTGTTGTGGCCTGCCCCTAGACTTTTGGGTGCATGAGAGTCTGCCCACTGGTTGCAAGAACTGTATTAGTATGTGCACAGAAGTGGATATGGCTTCTGGTGGCAGGCTTATGTGTGTGGGTTGTGGCCACTGGGCAGATTCTTGGGTGCATGGCTGTATTATGTTGTGATGGTTGTGGCCTGCTCCTAGACTTCTGGGTGCATGGCTGGAGGCCATGGACGCAAGAGTCTGTGTACTGGCTGCAAGTAGTGTAATAGTATGTATACAGAAGTGGACAGGGTCTGTGCAGGTTGTGGCCAGCCAGTAGACTTTTGGGTGCATGGGAGGAGGGCATGGACCCAAGAGTCTGCGCATTGGCTGCAATTAGTGTAATGGTATGTGTACAGAAGTGGATATGGCTTCTGGCAGCTTGCTTATGTGTGTGGGTTGTGGGCACTGGCTAGATTCTTGGGTGCATGGCTGTATTATGCTGTGATGGTTGTGGCCTGCTCGTACACCTTTGGGTGCAGGGCCAGGCCAATGGACCCAAGAGTCTGCGCACTGACTGCAAGTAGTGTAATCGTATGTGTACAGAAGTCGACAGGCATCTGGTGGTTGTGGCCAGCCACTAGACTCTTGGGTGCATGGGTGGAGGCCATGGACCCAAGAGTCTGCACACTGGCTGTAGGTAGTGTAATCGTATGTGTACAGAAGTGGACAGGGCCTTGAGTGGCTGGATAAGGTGTGTGGGTTGCTGTCACTGGCTAGATTCTTGGGTGCATGGATGTATTATTATGTGGTGGTCGTGGCCATGCACCTAAAAGTCTGGCCACTAGTTGCAAGTACTGCAATAGTATGTGTACAGAAGTGGACAGAAAAGAAGAGAACCCAGAAATAGAAAATAAAAGATGTTTCTTTACTAGCACCTAAACAAATAAATAAATAAAAAAGTAAAAGCCTCTTTTCAGAGCCACCACTACAGAGGAAATCTCCTACCCGTATTCATTTTATACACAGAAACAGTCCACTTTACAACTGTGGATCAATATCAACATTAATCATTTCCATATTCTAACTACTCACCCCTCACCCCCCTCCAACCCGGCCCACCCTGTGCTCATCTTCAATAACTTTCTCCTGAGTTACTCACTCTCTCCTTTCCTTGTCATTTGACTTGGTCTACTGCGAGTCTTGTACCTTTCATTCTGAAACCACCAGATGGGCTATCAATTGCCTCCACACCTCCAATCCACCCTCTTCTTGTACCAGGTTTCTGCCCCTCGCTTCCTGCCATACCATGGACTCCGCATCAGCCCACTTTAGCAGGTCCTTCCACCAACTCCCCGCAGCCAGTCCACTCTGTGCCTTCCACCCCATTGCTATTCTGCGTTTTGCTAGTATATATGCTAGGTCTTTAAGTTTGCTTACCTGTTTGGCTTCTTTCGGTCTCGTGAAACACCATAATAGACACGCCTTTGGGGATCCCACCTCTAGGGTAATGTCTGGTCATGCAATCAACTGGGCTGATTCACCCCAGAATCTGCTTATCTCTATACATGCCCGAAACATGTGTACCATATCTGCCTTCACCTCCCCACAATTCGGACATGACTGAACCTTTGTCGGGTTGAAATTAGCTATCGCATTCAGGGTCAGGTATGCTCTGTGGGTAACGTATAACTAGATTTGTTGTAAACGCGCATTCCTCGACACTTTTTTGTTTTACCCCATCGCCCTTATCCACCCTCCATTGGACATTGGCTCTCCCAAGTCTGCTTCCCAAGATTGGCTTGTCGTCCCTAGACCCCCCCCTTAGATATCAACAGCTCACATATATGCGTGAGACTTCATGCCCCCCATCTGACACATCGTAAAATGTTTAACCCTTTCATCTACCTGTAAGGGCATCTCAGTCTTTGGCCACTTACGCCTAATTTTTTCCACCAAACGAGTATACGTAATGTGTTGCCCTTTCCTTTATGCACTCCAGTGTCACTTACAAGCTCTTCGAATTCCCTGGGCTATTGTCGCTACTGCTACGGGCTCCCACCATCTACACACATTTAACCTGACTTGTTCATCAGCCCCCTCCAGCACCACCAATGGTATTAGTGGGGAATACAGTGTTACCTTTCCTATCGTGCGACAAGCTCTAAGCCATATTTTCTTCCCCAGCCCCAACAGTAGGTTCTCTCTAAACATGCGCGAATCAGGCAGCCATATTACTTCTTTCAAAAAGAATGGGGAACATTCTGCGTGTAGAAACCTGGATTCCGGTGTTTGTTCATCTGACAACCATTAGGCCACGAACTGCAGCAGGCTGGCTATAAAATATCCCTCAAAATTGGGCAATCTTATTCCACCCTTTTCACACAGATATTGAAGCTTCTGCAGTGCTAATCTGCGCCTGGAGTTGTGTCAAATGAAGCCCCCACATATTCTCTGCAACTTCTTTAAGAACACCTGAGGTATCTCAAACGAGACATTTGCAAAGTAATCTAACAGTCTCAGTGGTACAACCATCTTCAACAAGGCTGCCCGCCCCATCATGGACAACGGTAGCCTCAAGTCAAGCATTTCTCAATCTTGTTCACTGCCTTAACCATATTATTCATGTATTATATCTCAGGATCACAGTACACATCTATTCCCAGGTATCTAAACATGTCAACCTCCCACTTAATCGGTAGCACCAGCAACTCATGCACTGGTGTCCCGGTATATGCTCCCAGAGTGAACAATCTCAATTTCAGGGGATTAGTGGTTATGCCAGACAGTGCTGCATACCATTCTAACACCTCTAAAACAAATTGTAGATTGTCTTCTCGGTATGGTAGATACAGGACCATGTCATCTGCATATAGCCATATCAAGCGTCTTCCCCCCGGGGAGCTGATTCCCACCTCCCCATATTCCTCCTGCAAATAAGCCGCTAATGGTTCCAGTGCTATAATAAGGAGTATCGGGAGCACATGCATCCCTGTCTCGTACCTTTATTTAGCTGTCATTGCTGTGAAATCACCCAGCCCAATTTAACCCTCGCTATTGGCTCATTATACAGAAGTCTCACCCATTCAATGTACTTAGGACTGATAGCGAATTCCTCCAGCATTGCCAGCAGCCACGGCTATCTGACAGAATCAAATGCCTTAACTACATCTAATGACACCACTGCCACCTCTTGTGCATCCCTCCGGGTATTATCTATTAAATGATGTCATCTCTGTAAATTATTCAATATGTTCCTATGGGGTACATATCCATCTGATCTGGGTGTATAAGTTTACCGATGACCGGCCTGAGCCTTTCTGCCATGACTGCTGTGAGAATTGTTCCGTCTTGATTCAGCAGTGACAGTGGCATGTATGAGTTACAATCTATATCTGGCTTACCCGGTTTAAGGAGCAGGATAATTATGGACTCTCAAAGAGCCCCGGCAAATTTCCCCTATCCAATGCTTCATTTAACATTGCTAGCAATGGAGGAAGTATTCCGGCTCTATATTCGTTGTAAAATTCACTGGGGAGACCGTCCGCCCCTGGGACTCAGCTGGTTGATAGCTCTTTTATTACACTTTCCAGTTCTTCTAACATTATAGGACCTTCCAGGCTATCTTAATCCTCCGCATATAGCTTAGGAAGCCTGATCTCAGTCAGTGCCTCCTGTATATTCATCTCTTCCACACCTACAGCCTTACAATATAGTTGCTTATAGTAGTCATAAAAACATTTGTTAACACAGCTGTCCATCTCTTCCCCCCACCGCTCTGATAGTCTGCCTTTTGGTCTCGCTCTTATACAGCCACGCCAACAATCTGCTCAGTTTGTCTCCTCCTGCGTGTTGTCTCTCAACATATTTATTATAACTCAAGTTGCCAAACCTATCCCAATGCACTTTACACTCCTGCTGTAGATCAGACACCTTCTTAGCTTCTTCCATGGAGCTATTTCCTTCTTGCATTGTCGTTTGTATGCTTTTCTCTGCCTCCTGTAGTTCATGTGTTACCACTTCCTGCAACCCTTAACTATGGCTGCCCCTCTAATCACCACCTTAAAGGCTTCCCATCGAATACCAGCCAAATCTACGCTACTGTTATTATTCTCAAAATACTCCTTGACTTCCGTTCTCAAATGCTCCCAAAATCCTGCATCTTTCAGTGCTTCAACCTTCAATCTCCAGGTAGCTATCCTTGCTCGGAGCGGGTGGAGTTGCCATGTTACAACCAGCAGGGCATGATCCGATAGGACCCTAGCTTTATATTCCGCCTGTGTGAATTCCCCCATCATTTCCTGCCCCGTGAACAGATAATCTGATCTCGTGTGTAAATTCTTTGAGGCTGTGCAATGTGAGTACCCTCGCTCCTGTGGGTATCTTCTTCTCCATATATCCACTAACTTGAGTGTGTGCAGCAGTGCGTTCAGGGCTTTGGTCACCAGGGTTGGATGTGCTAACTTGCTATCTGATCTGTCAATTTTTGGGTCTAGAGTGCATTTAAAATCTCCACCCCATATCACCGCCCCGTCCCTGTATGGCCTAATCTTGGGATAGAGCTCTAAAATATGCTGCAGTGTCCTGGTTTGGGGCATACATGTTAATAACACTTATTTCTGTACTCTCGACTAAACCCCTAATAATGAACATCCTGCCATCTATGTCCACACAAGTTTGGAGGAGCTTGAATGGGACCGATGGTGCAACCCATATTAGAGCCCCTTTGGCGTATGCTGAGTATGTTGAGCCCGCAGTCACTCCACCCCATTTACGTGCTATCATGTCCTGTTTCTCTCTGGAGAGGTGTGTTTCCTGTAATAACGTTATGCACACTTTCTGCCTTCTCAAATATGTCATCACCCGGTTCTTTTTTATGTAAATGTTCAGGCCTCTCACATTCCAGGTTGCAATATTAAGACCCTCCATAATATTTGGTCTCCACACTGCCCGTCTCTCCCTCATCTCCTTCCACTCTCCCACCAGCATCACTGTAGGCTAAATTCCCTCCAACTACCCTGACTCCCATAACCCCTCTTCCAACCATTCCCAACTTTTGCCCAGCTCCAATACTGAATCTCAGGCATCCCTGCATCTCACTCCTTTCTTGGCTTAGCGCCCTTACTCAGGATGCAGCAGAAGGATACTAAACTACTGGTATCCTAACTAAACTATTCTGTAGTTATAGTTGATAGCATGATTCCCAGTGTGGCTTCTATCTAGCCGCTTCTGTGCTACCTGCATCTAGTAACATCAGTAAACCCAGCATTCGTGCACCGCTGATTTGTATCTATCGGAACATTATGCATTAGCCCCTGTTTATAGCAGAAAACTTTAAAGTCAAATTTCCACTTCACGTATCACTTCTCTCCCCTTTCTGGTCATCCTTTTCCGTCGACATGTTATGCAAGTCCATCCAAGTGTTCACATCTTCGGGACTCTTGAAGAAAACAGCATGATCTTTGTGTAGTATCTTCATCTTTGCCGGGTACAGAAACATGTATTTGATGTTGGCTGTGCGTAGCCTCCGTTTGACATCCCGTAGCTCATCCTCAAAAGGTATAATCCGGGATATGCTGTGATGGATGCCGACGCTCTGTGGATTGTCCCAACCTTTTGGAAATGTTCCAGTATCTTCTCCCGATCTTTATAGTTTAATATCTTGGCAATTATAGACCTGGGCAGAGCTGTGAGCGGTGGTCATCTTATCAAGGCCCAGTGCGCTCTTTCCACTGTGAATCCTTCGGTCAGTGATCCTGCCCCAATTTCATGAAAAAGCATATTTTCCACATAATTGGTCAGGTTCGATCCCTCCTCGCCTTCTGGAAGCCCAACGATCCGCAGGTTGTTTCTTCGGACCCGACCGTCCGCTTCTTCTGCCCTGTTTTCCAGATTCCTTACTTGTTGCTTCAGGACTGTGACATCTTCTGATTGTTCTTTGCAGCTACTTGTGTTGGCTTTCACTTCGTTCTCTAATGTCCCAGTACTTTCCGACAATGCTCTGACATTTTGTCTCAAGAGGTTTATGTCAATGTCCATTGCATCCATTTTGAATTCCATCATTGCTTTCAGCTCTGCAATTACCTGTAATATTTGCTGGTCCATGCATCCCTGTGGTTCACCATTTTTTAGCCTTCTGCCATCTGCGTAGGTTTGGTGAATGCTTCTGTCGATGGCTGCTTCCCTTTAATATCATTTGTTTTCATAAACATTGCAGCGCTCTAGTTTCTGTCATACGGTCACGTGGCTCCCTCCCAGCTGTAGATATTCCTGCTCTGAGCCCGGCAACCTTTCTGATCCCAGTCGGTTGTCTTGTTGTGTCCACTTTCTTGATACGATCGCTCCTGCGCTCATACCCGCTTCCTCCAGTGAGGGTCAGCGACCTCCACTTTACGCAGTGGCTACCTTTCCCACTTGCACACCTTTCCTCCTCCCACAATGTCTTTGTGACAACCTACTCTAGGGCCCCGTCCTCCCTGGCTTCTTGCACTAGTGTCATTATTTAATGCGATCAGTCCATACACTCGTTGGGGGTTGTACGGACATCTGTTTTCCCCTGAATGGAACGTGCCTGCTGGCCTACTCTATCCAAGTCTGTTCAGCAGCAGTTACTGCATTTCTAGGCCTTCACCGTCTGCTTCCGGGTAGCTACACTCCCACGATGTCACCACAGTATAAATGTGCTGCCTCTATAGTTGTCATGTTGCCCCAATCCAACTTCTATCTATAGGCTGAGCCTAGTGTTTGTCCGTGACTAAATCCTTCTGAGGCTATGTACTTAACCTTAAATGTGTAATGTCTTGTATTTCCTCTGCTCATGCATTAGACCTTTGTGCAGGTCCCTCTTCTCCCAACGCGTGCCTTCATCTGTTGGTAGGACTTGGAAGTGTAGCTTCCATCTGGTACCATCTGAGGGGATCCTATTGTCCTGGTCTCACTTTTGCGATCACTAATCTTGACCAGCTGACTTCTGTGCCAACTCCGGTTTGTGAATATCTCCTCCCAGTTTATTGGATCTCCATTTGAATTTCTGGGCTTTTGTCTTCCATTCCACACTAGCCACCTCCTGTCACATGCGAAGCACTGCAGTAGCCGCACTGTTGTAATGCCTCTACTCTGCCAATACTCAAATCAGTTATTCCCTCTCAGGTGCATTCCCTCATGTGCATCTCTCCAGGCTGACTCCTGGTTCATTACATGCTGCTATAAGGCACCTATGGCACTGTTCATATGTTCACACACACATCCCTCCTCGGCGTTAGCTGGTTTGCCCACCTTATCGTACATGGCCATTTCGCATTTTAAAGCACAGACTTCAGTCTGAAAAGGAGACTTTTTAGCAGATCTGATTTTCATGGCAGAATCTATTTACCAGTAGCTGGACATCTGTCATTCCTCCCCTCTCATCTTCATCTTCTTTTCTTCTCTCCAACAGCCAACACCCTCACCCCCTCTTCCACAGCAGACTTCCTAGCAACAACCCCAGTGTAACTGGCACCTGGAATCATGGGCTGCTAATCCCTCCTTCGGTCCTGCTAACCCATTCTCACCACACACACAGTGTGAAATTACTGGCATCAGTGGTCTCAGTCACCCCCTTCAATCTAGGTTTTGCAGCCCACCCCACAGCTAGAGTTCTTACCCAGCTGACTACTGCTATCACTTATTTGTCCTCATTCTCTGTGACCTCTCTGCTGCTTTTGTCACAGTTGCCCACCCCTCTCATGCAGGCTCTATCTCTTCTTACCCTTCAAGTCACAGTCCACACTTTGTTGGCTTCCTACCTGGCAGGTTGCACCTTTTCTATTTCCTAACACTCAGACCCCCTTGTAAATCCTCCCCAGCAGGGGATCCCACTAGCATCTTGTAGTATCTTGTGTTGGGATGTAGCTGCTCTGCATCAAGTGCACTGATGCAGGCAGTAGAATGTATGAGGTAAGCATGGAACCCTGCTGTTTCAGGATTCCATGAATGGCAGTTAAGCATTCAGGATGGGAGACTGCATGAAGCAAGATGTATATCTTATAGCTCCTACTCCCTCTTCATAACTTTACCCTGAAACTAATAAAGCCTACTTCCATTTGTACCTGCATGCCTCCGAATGCAGATTGTTTAAAGGATTGTGCACAGTGCTTAAAGGAAAATAAAATGAAAAATGATTGTACTGTGGATGAAAGATTAAATATATTTAACTGGTTTGAGGAATTTTTAGGTTAAAAAAAAACAGTTTTAGAAAGTGCGCTATGGTGAATTGTAGAAGTGTATTTTTAATATCTATATTTATGGATGTTTAGGTTTAACCAATTTGAGGATTTGCAGGGTTATAAAGCCATGCACCCTGGACTTATAGGCACCTATTGATTCCATTTTAATGCATTTTTAATGGGAAGATATATTGAGAAATGTGTTAGTAAGTGAATTTACATGAGAAATATAGAAAATGTATAGTATTTTGAGTATAATCCATATGGGCTTATAGTGATGTTTGTGTTTAGTAAATAGATGACCATGACATTGGGTGTATAGGTGAATATTGGTCATAGTGAAATGATTTAGGCATGTTTAAAATTACAATGCCATTGTAAGAGTAGGCATTAGTAAATTGCCATTGTGATTACAGCATTAGTTATGTTGTCTGGGTGGTAGCGCTCCTGGTCAATGTGAGGTATGTTAGTCTGTTAATCAAAATTGAGCCAGAGTTAAGTGTTATTTGGATGTATGTGATGCCCAAGTGAGTAATTTGTGGAAGAGCTCTGAGTCAATGTGTATGGATATTGGTTATATGGCATAATAACATATATTTATAAATCAATGGTGAGATGAAGTATAAAAGAAAAACTGTGCATATGTTGGTGAATGCATTCGTTCTAATGGAGAGATCTGTACACATGACTGGTAGTTTGGCCAACTTTCTGTCATGGTGTGTTCTTTTCACGTGCTGTGTCTCTGCAGTTACGCTGTTTTTATGTGATCTTTGTGTTGTTTGTTACTTTTCTTATATTTCCTACTTTTCAATGTTTTCTTCCGGGTAGTTAGTGAGCGAATGTTAGAATGGTTGTCGAAGCGTTATGCCATGCTATTGACAGGTTTATATTGTTGTGATGAGTGGTGGTCTTGGTGAGGACAGATGATGTATGTTAGTGTGTATTTGATTGTTAGTAAGTTGTGGTTGATGAAGTTTAGTGCTGCGGGCGTGGCAGGCCCGAGTCTCCGTGTGGCAGGCGGAGTGGGAGGAGTGTATGTCTGACGTAAGAGCTGCGAAGGTGATGGAATGTGGTTTGATGTTGGTTAGTGCTTGCAGGTGGCAGCTGTGAGACTCAGGTGTGGCAGGTCTGAGTAAATGGTGGATTAGTGTATTATGATTGTTGGGGAATGCTAGTTACGCGGAATGTTAGTTACGCCGTGATGGTTTTGAGTGTAGCAGTTGTGTCGGGTTGGTTTGTGGTGGATGTGATGTGTTGTGGAGAGAGCCTGTTCTTTTGTTATGGTAGTGTGTGCTTTTTGAAAGGAAAGGGATGTGTAGTATCTTGTGTTGGGATGTAGCTGCTCTGCATCAAGTGCACTGATGCAGGCAGTAGAATGTATGAGGTAAGCATGGAACCCTGCTGGTTCAGGATTCCATGAATGGCAGTTAAGCATTCAGGATGGGAGACTTCATGAAGCAAGATGTATATCTTATAGCTCCTACTCCCTCTTCATAACTTTACCCTGAAACTAATAAAGCCTACTTCCATTTGTACCTGCCTGCCTCCTGACTGGTCCCTGCGTACATTGAAGAACCCCATTATGCTACACATCTGCCCTTAGTTCTCTCCTCTTCAAGCGGTACACCTCCCAAAAAACTAGTTTTATCCTTTGAATTATCATATATGTTTGATGATGATGTTTTCATCTTCTTCTCATTGAGCTGTTCATTTTTATCACCAACTGCTTATTTTCTATCCATTACTGAATGGTGCAGTGTTGATAAGTGCTTCATGAAGTGATATTTCTGCCAACTTCCCATGTCATGCCCCTTGTGCCCTTTTTTACATTATTCCCCCATGTTCTTCTTACCACATTCACTGAAGCTCTCAATCGAGGGTTTCCATTTGACAAAAACTGTTAATCCAGCCCTTCCCAGCACCACTGCTACAGCTTCAAATGTTAACCTCCTGGACAGCTGTAAAAAGTGTCCCCGTCCAGCTTTTCACTGTATCAAAGTTGTCAACCTGGTCCTTAACAGGAGGTATTTCGACCCCATCCTCCTCATCGGATTCTCCTCTCTACTTCTTGGCTCTTCTGAACAAGGTTTTGAACTGTGTTTCCAATACCCTCTAAAATCTTCCAATATCATCACTCACCTGTGCATAGCTTTTTCAAGTGGGGTGGATATCTGTGCATAAATTCTCCTTATCTGGCTGAATGTCCTGACACTCACTCTCTCATCCTGTACAGTCCCAAGCACACCTCTACCTAAATGTTCCTTAACCACCCTATGATGCCTCTTTGTTTTTGCTCCTGCACTCCCCTGGTTCCCTATTACTGGACCCTTCTATCCCTTTAAGTGAGCTGCATTTCTACAGTGACAGCTTCAAGGTCCTTCAAAAGAATAATCTTAGTTCCCAGGAGGAATCCACATATTCTTGGATTGCGATAAGATGTTATATCTATATGTATCTGCAAAAACATTAATCAACAAAGACATATTTAAAGCCTGTTTTATGCTGTCTCCATTTACTGTTTCCAGCTCCTTCTCCCCACCAGTCAGTTTAATGTATTATTTACCTTTGTATTTTTGACATTTATAAAGTGCTTTCGACAAATGAAGTATTGTCTACTACATGATGACTTTGTTAACGTTTGTAGGGTACCAGGCAAAGGGATTATCAATGTGCACCCTGTGCAGTGTTTATCGGTGAAACACATTACATTTTCAGCACATACATAGAAAATACATTTTTTTAAACTATAGGTTTAAATAAAACTATGTGATGGAAAAGGACCGACTAACTGGAAGAAGATGCCACAAATCCTAAAAGATCAAGAAAACATCCTTAAATTAAGATATGAAATAAACACCAAACTGGTCATGAAAGTTTTCCCTGAGAAAACCTCTCCCTTTATTACTCTTTAAACACTAAGAAACCATGTACACTGCTAACGTTGTTCTGACCAACAAGCCCACCAATTGACTATCTCCTCTCAAGCACCTGTGGACTTCATTTAATCAATCACACTCTGTTTTGAAGGACAACAACAAGAAGACCAGAGTTCTGATAAGGACTGGCTAGAGAATGTGGCATTCACATCTACCACCTATGCACAACTACATATTCTGGGTGATTTATTATTTAGGTGGATGACTTAGAGGAAAATAATACTCTGAGCCTACTGGGAAATCTAGAAGCTTAAGGTTTCACACACATGGAAAAACACCCAGCATTTGAGAAAGGGCACATTCTAGATTTAGTTGTCATAGGGGGTAGGCATAATGCATTCATTCAGACGTGTTATCCCTCATGCTAGTTTGAACATGTTTAATCCCTTTCTGATTAATTATAATAGTGTACCATAGGATTTTTCATTCCGACTTAATTATGTGAAAGGGGAACAGGTGGACAGTTGTGAGGGATTTATGATAAGAATTAGGCCTAAAATAAAATAAATTAGGCCTTTGGCACCTATTGGGGATGTCTGCCTTCTGGTAACTGTTATGTTTAAAGGAAAGCTAGACTTCATGATACAAATTGACAGTCATATATTCCCCTCACCCATTGTAAGAAACTTGAAAGATGAAGGTGGGAATTCAACAAGAACATTGTTTCCAGAAATAAAATAATCCACAGAAAGTGCATCATAAATGTATTTCCATAAATGCCCATCTTGAATATGTGTTGTGGAGGACAAAGGCCTTCTTGACAAAACACTTCTCTGTTGTGTGTGAACTCCTGAGCCCAAAATATCAAGCACAGAATATTGTACATTTGGAGTGCAGTTTTAGGTAGAAAAAATGCATTTATTTATAAGAATATGGAAGGCCTATTAATGTGTAAGTACACTGATAAAATGTAATTAGATGTAATTTTAACATGGGCGGGGGCTGAAATGAAAGACTGGAATTGGAATTGTATATTTCAATTCTCACTGAAAGGCATGTTGAGGAATCTACTCAAGATAATCACATGTTATGGTCTGGCCGGATGGATTTTAGACCACACAGAAATGGTCTTCTAGTGGCAGGGAGGTGGTCAAAGCAGATAATCACCATACATCTACTTGAGTCATTTGCTAATGGAAATTATCTTTGACTGCAAAGAAGACATTTCACATAAATGAGTTCCCATAAGCTTGTAAAATGCATTACAAATGGGAGGTCAGCAGAGAGGTGAATGTCATTCAGATGCACTGCGAACACACAGCTGCTTTGGATTAGTCAAGGTGAGAGGTTATTTAAAATATGCACCTTCAATACACGGGTAGTGGCAATGCGCTAGTCTTGGAAGAATGACGGCACAGAGCAACACAGATTTGAATCCTGGGTCTGTCCTAATTAAGTGCATTATGAAAAAGAAATGATAATGACAATTTACTTTGAATAGTTGTGACATGGATGCCCCTTTGAGAACATACGCGGTGCATCGCCATGCAGCATCTGATTGATCTGAACTTTAGATATGTTGTAAATAAAATGAATATTATGGGATTATGTAAAATAAAAATTGGGGGTTCCCATTTTGGTAAAATGGTAAAAACATGAAAAATCATCACAAATTATCAGAATTCAACCATTCAACATCTTAAAATGTTATCACAGAATCAAAAAATGTATCTTTCATTAAGTTAGCACAAACGAGACAGAATAATAGAGTATAAAAACAAAATTAGCTTCTCTTCAGAAAGAACAAACAACCCCCACCTTTGTAATCAGGTGACTGAAAACCACTCATCTTTGACAAAGCATGGGAAGGATTATAGATAAATATAATGGCATACCCATAAAAGGGAGAGGGATAGAAGGATGGAATATGGATTTGGGTGATAAAGAATAAGAAGGGTAACAAACTACGTAGAAGAAAAAAGATTAATTTACCAAGAGGGATGATTTGTCTATTGACCCCTGTAGAGTGGAAAACAGCCCATAGAAGGATAACAAGTCTGTGCAAGGGAAGTGACCTCCAGATAAGCTCCCTGTATTGTGGGTTTGCTGATGGAATGATGCCTGCCTGACTAGGTCCCTTACTGGGCCTCCCAAATTCAGAAGTTGCATTTTAAAAGGCACACTGAAAGAAACCTCTAACAATTACTTAAATTGTCCAACTTGATCAGGGTTAAATATAGGAATGCAACAGGACTGGGAATGCAGGGAAGTCCAATTCGAAAATGGGGACACTGGTGCTAATATCCCAATGTTCTGTGCTCCCTATATTTATTCAATACAGAGTGAGATATGGTTTCTTTAAGGGCCAGCCCAATTTGCAGTGAAACATTAAATTCAAATATGAAAACATTTTGGCTACCACTTTAAAGTGGAATTGCCTCTGTAAAGATAATTATTAATTGCAAATAAGTAGTGGTTTAAACCAGTATAGAGTCACATGGGGCTCTATTAGAAAATGCATAATACTATCAACTTGAGTGATAGCATGCAGCTGGGGAGAGCCATGGTTTTAGATCAGAGGTGTTATCAACACAATGTATGCTGAGAGAATTAATTATTTTTATTGAGAACTGTGTGAAGTGAAATTATCTGCATTCCTCTGTCTTCCAGTGCTCAGGCAGAGTCATTTTTAATATGGGAGGGAAGATGGCTTTCAAATAAGTATGTACTGGAGGATTGTACATTTCCATCCCAGAAGTCTAATCAGGATGAAAGCATTACAAGCAGGCCCTTTTATAACTGTGCATAAATCTGTATTATAGGGAATACGTGCATATATATGAAAAGCCAGTCATGCATCCAGAAAATGAAAGATAGATGTGGGATCAGAACAGAATATGTAGATTCCTAAGGACATTTCCTGTGAATTCAAATGTACTGCTCACAGTACCATTTGTGTGCATGTTTCTATCAACAGTAGATATCTTAGCAGCTTTTGCTACTGAAAGGCACGACACCCCACCCTCCTCCAGTTCTTCCAACCACCTCAGAATGGTGGTGCTGGTAACTGGAGGGGAGAATGTGTTTTTCTTCAATACTTTTATCACACACTCAGAATAGGGCCCTCAGCTATTGAACGTGAATGCCTTTGTGAACTTGTAATAGCAAGATTCCTATAGGCAGGTCAAATGTCATTTATTTAAGTATTTGTTTTGAATATATACACATTGTAGTGACATCCTGGGTAAGGCTGGAAACCTAGTTGTTTAGCATTGACCTTTTCTTTCCAATACATTTAGATTTTTGAATTCCTTGCTGTTCTTTACCCTGAACTTTGGGGTAGGATTGTATAAATTGGGTATTAGATTGGTGTGCCATAAATGCATGACCCAATATTTTCAAGCAATTAACCCTGATGGTTGGGGTAATTATCTGAACTAATAATGTCCCTAAATCCCTAGGGCATTACCAGAGCCGGTAATGCCCCCACCCGGTGGTGTTATTTGCTATTAGCATCCCAGAATTATTTTGATCAGGATGCTAATAGTGTTTGACGCTTTTGAACTTGAAAAAAACTACAAACCAAGATAGCCCCCATGGACAATGGAGAAGGGGACTACACGTAGTCAGAGCCCTAATCTATCGACGTCTTTTAGCCACTGTCAATCAGCAGCTTCTCTTTATGACAATATGTAAACTAGGCCTTACAGGCTTAGCCTTGAGATGGTTAGAATCATTTTTTCAAAGATAGGAAGTGTGCCTTTGCATTATGTATTTTCCATTCATTTTACCTGCCTCTTACTTGTGGGAGTACCTCAAAGCTCAGCCCTGCTGTCCCTTAAATGTTATTGTCTATATGCAGCCTTTATATTGAAGCTTCTGCATTGTTATCAGATCCCTTATTTGACTACGCCAGCAACTGATACAGATCGCAATAACTTTACAATTTGTATGACTGAAATTGATGAATGGATGACAGTGCATAAACTGAAGCTAAATGCAGGTATGACAGAAATTATGATTGTTAGTGCTCCGTTCACAGCATGGTCAAGAGAAATCTGGCCTACCATGTTAGGGGCCTTTCTAAACCTTTCTAAATCAGGGACTCGGTAGGAAATCTAGGCCTCTTGATCACCCAAATAAATACATTTCTGAAAGCAGGATACTATCATCTGCATCAACTGCAGCACATCTTCCCATATTTAGCTGTCTCATTTAGGGTCCAAGCTGCCTTACCTCTTATTATGCCCATGCACGACTTTCCTAATCATATTTACCTGAGTTTACCAGCATATCTTATAGGGAAACCTCTGAGACTGAAAAATACTGCTGCATGCCAGCTTTTCGAATGGATAGATATTCATCATCGACCCAAGCACCGGCTAAATTCCTCCATGCCTTTCCACTAAATCCTACAATGGATTTCCCCTAAACGTATCTCCAGAAATATTTTCCATTATAGACCAAGCAGGGTTTTATGTTCACAGGAATATATGCTATTGCAACCAAAGGAAATCAAAAGATATAGAAAAGGTGACAGATATTTTTCCGCTAGCTACATTTTACTGCGTTGTAAGTTGCCAGTGCATTTAAAAGCTACTCAGAACCATTTGAACTTTCAATATTTGTTTAAAAATACCTGTTCACTACTGATATTATTGCCCATTTTAATGTTTTCTACCACACTTATCCTCATGCTAAATGTTCTATAGTGTTGACAGGTGTCTGAGTGGTTGACCGGTCTACCAAAACTCCCTAACATATCATAGCATCATATAGCCTTGTATAACATAACATAACATTGGATTACATAAGAGTTATATAATGATACATTGCAATTGGTTATTTATAACGCACTTAATGCCCAGAGGTTTCTAAGCACGGACCCAGGGATCGAACCTTTGTTGCTGTGCACCATCTTCTTCCTGTCCTATCCTGCATTTGCATATTAAATACTCTGTTCATTTGAAAAGAGACTCTGTTCGGCAGGTTTCAAGTGATTGGTATGTCAATGATGTAACCCCCCAGTCGCTGGTCTTGCTGATGTTAGTGTAGCTCTGTGTATAAATCTGTCAGCTGTTTTGTGGATGCATCAGTGACGATCAGAAAAACACATGCAGGTCCTATTGAGACAAGTACCATGAGAAGTCTTTAAAAACTGCAAATACAATGAACAAGCGGTCTGTGCTTTGCATCATATGTGGCATCATGCTGCTTTTGAATGTTTTTTTTTTTTATTTCATTAAGGATATTTGCCAGCAAACACTTTAAATGCAATTGACAGTTCCTGCAGGACATCAGAGCTCTAATACTGACAGGTCAATTTAGAAGTAAATGCTGTGTCATCAAAAGAAACTTGAACGTGTTGTACATTTCTAAAGTCAACATAACGTAAGTAGATGGTTTACATTTTGATTGTTCACCCCCATTATAATGGGTGCCCTGCACAGCCCTGCATTCGCCACAGAGCTTTGGTATGGTGGCCTACTATTATCTAACTCCTATCCTAAGTATCTCAGTTTTAGTAACACCAGTCACATATCACGTGTGAGACTGAGTGTGCCATTCCTGTACCTGGGTTTCCGCTCCCCCCCTGGCACCTTTTGTTGTGATGATTTCAATGACAGAAAATCTTAACTATGAGGCCTTGCAAAGAAATGCAGTAAGCAATATGTGCTCGTGGTTGTGTTGCGCAATAAACGGCACCCCCTTGGAGATATGTACATCACCACAAAGCAAGCCGGAAAGTGTATTCTTTACAGGGAGAGCTACATTGGATATCAACATGAGATGTTTTCTTTCCTCTGGTGACATTTTGCACAGTCTGAATAATGCATGATGACTGTGCATGTGCCCTTGACGTGCTGAAATATGCTTCTATTTGCTACACTGGGCTGTGGTTACTGCCTTCTACTGTGCTCACATTACCAGGCCATTGTGGCGCTATTAAATGAGGGACCCAATAAAAATGAATAAGCTCCTCCCATATAAGGAGCTATTATTGTGAGAGATTGCAGCTGGGACGTTCTCTTGCATATTGGTGCGCACCATGTATCAAGCCACCCCTTGTAGGTGCTGGAAAGCCTGATTTATCATTGCAGGTGAGGATGATGGATTATTCACCCTGTCAGTGCACGTCACTCGCCTTTGATCTATGGGCTGAGCGGGAGATGCCTTGAAGTTGGCACTGCAGACCTTTGGATAGAGATCAAGATTGGCAGATGGCGTAAAGATGGCAGCGACTAGCTCAAGTGGCTCCTGCATCACAAGACACCAGGATCCTGGGCCAGACTCTGGCTGAAAACTCTTGAGAACGTCTCCATACATAGCGTCAGGTAGACACAGAGTGTGACAACCACACCTCGTCGCAAGTTACAGTTGCCTAACGTCCCTGCTCTCCCGCAGGGTGCTGTGGGTGGGTATTTCACAAATGCCCACCAGCCATTCTCCTCAGGTGGGTTTTGGGCATACGTCAGTCACTGTTCGAAAGTGGCCAGATGGATGAGATAGCGAGATGCACGTTTTCAACGAAAAGGCGCTGCCTGCTTGACAATTCCAGGCAGCAACAAAAGTCTTGCCCTTTAATTAATGCGCATAGCAAATTGCCTTGCTAAATTAAATGTCATGCTAATGCCATCTCTAATAAATCCAACACCAGGGATTATTACTAATAATGTTGCTCTTTTAACAAGACAAGCTCATTTTTCCTCATCAATGGTCCATTTTGCAAACTATGTTCAAAGTTTTAACTGTCAATAAGGCAGTGTGAAGGCAGACCTGCGCCATCAGTGTCACTTGGTCCCTGTGAGGTTTGATGGATTGGGGCCATGTACTGTGAAGCGCGCGGCATAACCAGGCGGCTCGGCCTTGTCAGGGGGATAATCAAGAGGAATGTGCTCAACCTGGCGTCATATTTTATACCTTCTAACTCATTACCATAAACTGAAAAAAGGAGGCTCTATATAAGTGCATCAGCCAGGCTTGCTAAACTGACTAGGTGGGTGTTAATTAAAGACATATTCATACTACGATCCCTATAGTCTCTGTGTGGTGGCAAACATGCATGTGTCCATATGCACATAAAAGGACATCAAATAAAGTAAAGTGGAATACAAATAATGTCAATGGCATTTGCCCAATATTGCTGCCACTTAAATAACAAATATTACAAAAATTCAGATAAAGTAAAATAAAATACAAATATTACAAAAGGGATCAGTTAGGGTTAAAATCCAATGTTCCAGAATGCTGCTGATCTAAGATCACTGTAGGTTACTTACAGCTGTTTCCAAAACCAACGGCTGTGTGTAGGTGTTTGCAAAGTATAAGCATTGTGAGTTTTGCAATTGTAGGCTGGTCAAAGGCCACAGCAATTACTTTGCAATTCTCAGTGTTGTGGGGCACTGTGTGGCCCCGCAAAGTTCCGTGAGGAGCCCCCTCCCTTCGCAGACTCACTCGGGATACATCTGCCTACTTCAGGCTCCCCGGTCACTGTGCGTGGCCGGGAAACGCCCCCTTTATTTAAAGGCACGCGGCGGAGTGGAACGTCCCTCCGCCGCATGCTGTAACCCTTAAAGGGGACACACCACACTAGGGACCTAGCTCTTGACCGCCCATCAGCATTGTTGGCCCGCACAGGATGCGGCCACACGCATGCTTCTTTCATTGCAGGCGTGCTGCGTGCGCAGGGTGGGTGGCGCTTGCTGCCGGCCTTTTGTCTCGTGTCAGTTGCCACAGCTTCTTAAGAGTGGGGCACCCAGAGAACTGAGCGTCTCAAAGCCAGGCAGAGCTTAGAGAGGATTTCAGGCTGATTTGTTAACACTTTGGGCTCGTTGACTTTTCATGCACAGAAAAACACAACAGTGAGAAACCTTTATCCGGAAAATGTTTGGGAACATGCATATGAAAAAGTTTACAAAGTAGACAAAGGAATTTGGGATGGTTAGAATACCTTTCTTTCCTATTAAGTAATGTGGCCATTGTGATGTCCACATGGTACACACCACGTGGACATGTCAATAAAGGAGAGCAAGAAAGCCCGTGAAGGGCAGTCCACGCTCTGACACCGGAGCAACCTGTATCCGTGTCATCATTGCACACTTGGATGCCGCGCACCCTACCGGCCCAGCCAGGCCCTCCCTCTGAAACCAGCAAGCCGATACCACAGCCATGTACAAGACGTTGTCAGAGCCATGTGCCTGGTGAAGTTTAATGTAGTGAAGTTGTGAGAACATTCACTTTCGAGGTGGAGAGGCCGTGGGAAAAGGTTCAACTCTCACCTTCTCCAGCACCCTATTAAGTTGCTATATTTTTACATTTTAATTTGTTGCTTTTGTTTTCATGCCTACAAACAGTAAAAACAATAGAAAAATACAGATGTAAAACACAGGCAGAATGAGCGGAGAAAGCTTAGGCACACACGGAGAAGCAATTAGCATCAGAGTTTGGTTGGCCAAGTAAGTCAGTGCCCTCGAGAGCTGGAGGAAGCCCTTGCATCACTTAATTGCCTGAACACATAATCTAAACAGGATACATTTCGATAAACTGTTCAGCGATCAATGTCTACAGCCCCTTGACATCCAACGCTGTTTTTGTTAAGACCAACTACTAATAATTAGCAGGATTGAACCCTTGGGCAAGGCAAATCCCGTGACACACGCCGATTGGGACACCTCTGTTTAATTCCTTTCCTTTTAATTTGTTGTTGTGCAAGTATTTGTCCAAGCTGATGTGTGGTGTTGCATGATGATGTGTTAATGCTCATCACAGTTTCTATGGGTTTCATGGTCACGGTGGTGGTTGCCAAAGAAGTGAGAGCATTTTGCCTCTTATTGCGAGAAGCCATGGGAACTGAGTGTGACTTTCTGCTGCTCCAAACCATTTTTTCAAAGCCATTTTATTTTTAGTTATGTTTTATGTTTCTTATTTTGTACCTAAAGGCAATATGGGGTCAAAGTTTAATCCGCAAACTGTATAAACATAAACAGAAATGGACATGTTAGTAAGGCTTGGTACTCCACAATAGTCTAACATGCTTTTACTACTCTTTCATCTCGCCAATAAAACTTGGGTTGTTGCCCGGGGGGAGGGAGCTCCAGTTATATGGGAAGCAAACCTCCTGCTGGTTACTGGTTCGTCCTTTGGCCTCTTGAAAGGTGTTTACATATTTAAACATTGACAACTTTTGTCTGACTGGAATGATGAATCTCAATAGTTCATGATTGAGGAACCACCGTTGATGGCTGTTCTCAAGACTATGGCCCTCATTACGAATTTGTCGCTAAGCCAACGGTACGACCAGTGGCTCACAGGCAAACTCGCCTTACCATTACCAGTGCCCAATATTCTTGTGTTACCGGGATATTACAAGTGTGGGCAACAGTGGTAAATTCCCATTCCATGGAGTCCATGGAATTGGCTTGACCCTTTCACTGGCACCTGTAATAACGGTGCTGGTTATAGGAGCATGTCTTTGCCGGTAGGCGCCTGAACTCCCGAAGATTAGGAGTTCAGTGCCCCTACCGGCAAACTCGGAGTAAGCCGGTCTGGGAAAAATGCCCAATCTGGTATAACCGGCTGTTTTACCAGCATTTTTCACAGACTTACTCGTAATGCCGCCCTACGTCTGGAAGACATTTACCACTAAAACTAAAAATCCAGAGTATTTAAAGTAATGCAACTAGATCAGACTTCAGACACTTTAGAAGGTTTATCAGGAGGAACAGGACATCTCTATAGGAAACATGTGTGAGAGTCAAACTTGCATACCTTTCGTGGGAGAAAACTGGAAACTCAGGGAGGTGTTGTATGCAGCAGGTGTATGCAGTTTGCCAACAAGGAAAATTGTGTTTGGAAAAATTGTGGTCGTAAGCCACACGGGTGTTTGTGGAGGAGATGGAAGAATACATTTGCATTTAAGGTCTGGTGTCAGAGACAATGGATCAAATTCCCTTACTGATTTTGAATCAGAATCACAATACACACACCCTGCTTTGTTCCTGTTGTTTACCTGCTGGCGACAATCTTTATCAGCAATTATGAGTCTGTACGAAAAATTAACACTGTCGCTCAGAAAATCAACTCCCATTTCAACCGGGCTTGCCAAGCCAAAACTGTTAACTACAGGTGTGCCACAAGTTAACACGGCAAAACCAGAAGACCTCAAGAGCCACCTCTTGGAATACCAGTTTGCATATGCTTGACAGGCTACATGAGCACTGCAGTGCCAGTACATATTACTGCAATACTCATAGTAGAATTATAGATGGAGTATTTTCACACCATGTCAATGGCATTACTACATAAAGTCTGATCAGCACTTCAACCTTTTGAGAAGGCCATCAAGTGGGTTATCCCTCAAAAGGTGTCCCTTGTGCTCCCTCTGGAGTACCTGCTTAAGAACAACCTGATCAGGGCCTTGACAGGTGATGCCAAATCAGCACAACTGGTGAGGATCGTTCTACCAACCTTATGTGTTGACCCAAAGTAGTTGTTTTAAAAGGGAACATTGCGAACTCACAGGCTTCCATGTAGACTGAATGCCAAGGTAGAGGTGGCTACTTTTCATCTGCATGTGTCAATAGATGAGGAAATACAGCAAACATCACAAGGAGGAGACGCCGTGCAAATGTGCACGGATGCTTTGCTGCAGTGCTTGCAGAATCAATTAGAGAAATACCTCAGGCAGCAGGAAGAGCATTGGCTACCCCAAAATCTTCAAATTACACAGAGAATGCTAAACTCAAGATGGGCAAGATCAATGATCAGCCCATCACTGCCACCTGTTGAAATCTTTCTGAGCAGTACAGGTGCAAGCCAAAGGGAGGAGAGTTGTATTTGAGTACAATTTGTGAGCCATTTCATGGGTATCTAGTGATTCTCCTGAATACAAAGCATCGAATGCAAAAGCCTTGAAAAAAATGCATTTTTTGTAGGTAAAGGTTTTTTTTAATTAAAATGGGTTTTAAGTGGTAAAAAAACAGGGGTTGGTGAACCCCCATTTAAAAAAATTTGAACAAAAAACAATTTTTGATGCATTGTTTTCCGAGGCTTTCGCATTCGATGCTTTAGATTTCGAGGCTATCACTAGGAACCCATTTCATGATGGTTTGAAGAAAGTAGGACATACCCCAGGAAAAATACAAAACAAAACAAAAATTAATATTAGAAACAAGTGACTAAAGAAGGGAAGTGCTTTGAATTAAAGAGTATTGTACAAATATAAAAAATTATATTGTTACAGTATTACAAGCAACTGGAATGATTTGTGGGATCAGGTATGGAAGATGGGGGAGAGGGTGGGAAAATTACCCTTTTTGGCAACTAAGTGGAGTTGAAGCCCAAATCTTTGAAGAGATCAACAATCAGGCTGGCTTTGATTGAGATGGACAGCAGGTTCAAGTGGGTTCCATTTGAGTCGGGCGGTATGGCGAAAGAGCAGGACTGAAAGGAGGCATAGGGGTGCATGGGTTAGTGAGGTTGAGTGCAGAAAAGGAGTTGAGGGAATGAGATAGTGCGTAGACAGAGATACAGTCAGCCATGTAGTGATGAGAAAGAACCTTAATAGCTTTGTAGGCAAAGAAGCGAGCAGTTGTGCAGGGGGAGCCATCCAGCATGGTGTTGGTAGGAGAAAGTGGCAGAGGTTCTGGGTAGGTTGCAGACAGTGTGGGTAACAAAGTAGATGACTTTAACTAGAGGAAACAGGCATTAGCTGAGGTTGCCGAGCATGAGGGTGAGGAAATGAGTTTTCATACAGTAGGGAGTAAGAAATGAACACACTATACAAATGTTGAGGTAAGAACAACACTTAGGCAAATGGCTGAGAAATGGGACAATGCCGTTTTTACCAGCCCACGGAACCAAATGCTCCGAGTAACCCTCCATGCATGTTGTGCAGTATGATTCAGGAGATTTGGCTCACAATTTACTTCCAAAGTGATCTTAGCCCAAAGCCTACAGACAGCAAGTTTCCACAATGAGGTCAGTGATGGTAGGCCAAGCTATAGCCTGACTGCCTGCACAGGTACAGCGCAAGGAAGGCCCAACAATGAGCGAAGAACTTTGGCCTCAAGCCATTCTAGTCAGCGTACGGAACTCTCCAGGAGTACCTCCAATGCATACAAATTTCAGGGATGATAGATTGTAGACCTTTAACTTGGCCTCAATTGACCCCCCGCCCATTCACAGAGAATTATGTTTTTGGATTTGGTATGTACTTTGAAAGGCACAGAAATTCTCTGGTATTTGTTTATTTGCACAAAGGAGATACAAACGGGTATCTGAATGTCTTCATCTGTGATGCGTAAATTCAGACGCCCTTTGGGAATAGAACAGTCATTTATTTAGTGGAATTAAAGATATGTGCAAGGGGATCTCATCAATAGGACCAAAACAAAATTGGAGCATCTGCCCCATTCTTTCTTGGTTGTGACAAAAAAGGTCACCTTTTCTTCAAAGGTGACCTGCGCATTTCAGGGGTTGTGGGACAGTGCAAATAGTGTGCTGGCCAGCCCCCTTGTGTTAATTGGTGTTGGGAGTGCTCTCCCAACACTAATGTATGACAGGGTCCCAGAAACCACATGAGTGCTGACAGCACATTTCACACATTTTGAAATGATAAAAAAAATCTTCTATCGCTGTTTGAGGGATAGAAATGTAAATGGGACAGGAGCGGTTCACAACACTGCTCTCCCATTCATAAGAAAATGCCTCACAAGGGTGGAAATTACTCTCTTAATGTATTCTGAATCTCCTTGCACCTATTACAAATAGATTCAGGGGAATGTGACTATTTTATGAACTCTTCAAAGAGCATTCCTTTTGTGAATTCAGGATGCACTTTGAAATGCACAAAAATGGCCACTTATTTAAGGGGGTGAAAAAGAGCATCGGAATGTGCCCATCGGTGATGGGGACATTCAGAAGCCCTTTGAGAATAGACCACACTTTTTCTTTGGTGCAAGTTATGAGATGTGCAATCGCATCCCATGGCTTGAACCATCCTTTGTTAAAATCCGTATGGATTTTAAAAAAAATATATGTTTAACCATATTCGAGCCATAGAACCCTATGGCTCGAATTGGGTCAAGACAATTCAAGCCGAGTCGAACATTTGCTGACTAGGCTCGATTTTGTTTCAAGCCAACTCAATGGAGGCTCGAATGGCTCAATCTTCAAAGATTCCAACCAGCATTCGAGTCAAGCATCTTAATGCTCACCCATCCCAAAAGTATCTGCCTCTGTAATGCCCATGTGAGCTTAGAGTTGTGGTGTACATGACTGTAATACAGCTTCCTCTGCAGACCTTTGAGCTATATCAGGCATAACCCAAGGCAAGACTGCAACAGCAAATGAGTGGCGGGTGAGTAAGATTGTGAGGTGAAAAATAAAGTTCGAAATAGATAAAGAGTGGGAGTGTGGGAGACAATTCAAATGACGAAGAAGCAAAAGGAAAGGAAGGAAATTGTGTGATACTGGAGAGAAAGGGACACAGAGTAATAGAAAAGGAAGAAAGAACAAGGAACAGAGGACAAGGAGGCAAAGAATGGGTGAAGAAAAGAAGATAGAAAGAACGCAATGCAGTAAAGATCAAAAGAGGAAGAGTACAGAGAGAGAGAGAATGAGAACAAGCGGTAGATAGAAAGGGACATTGAGACAGGAAGTGCCAATACAAGTACAGTAAGGAATACATTGTTTGGCGAAAGAAAGGGAAATAGATAAAGGAACAGATGCAATAAAAGCAGGAGATTGAACAAGAAAGAAAGAAAGAGGGTGAATGAAAGGTAGGAAATTAGTGGTAAAGGCATGGTCTAGTAAACATTTGTATTTAAAAAATAGATAGGCAACATAAAAAAAAAAATACTAGACTTCTCTTTTTTAAAACTTCCTACTTAAAATTTTGAGCTATTCAAGCTCAAAATTCACAAAAGCAAGCACATGGGCGCATCCATTTTGTGAAATGGTTGCCCTCCTGTGCTGGCTTTTGCTTTTGCGGCACTAATGAAGGAAAAGCCAGCCAGCTGTAGTAAACAAAAGCTACCGCTGGGTGGCTTTCCCTTCATTAGTGCTGTACGCGGAGGACGGGGAACGGAGACCAGAGCAGGAAAGCTGCAGCTGAATCTCGGTAAGTGCTATTTATTTATTTGTTTAAAATAAGCACTAGCTGCGGTTTTTTTTCTACGTTTTCCGGGCTGGAGGAGCCCGGAAAACTTAGAAATAAAACTGCAGCTTTAAAAACGTTGTATTTATGTTTGCGGTCGCTTTTGAAGCGACCGCAAACATAAATACAATGTTATTGTGTTGGAAAACGCTGCGGTTTTTCTTTCCAAGTTTCTCAGGCTCCTCCGGCTCGGAGGAGCCTGAGAAACTCGGAAAGAAAAACTGCAGCGTTTTCCAACACAATCGCATTGTGTTTCAGCCTGCTGTGGCTATCACTTTGGGTCTCCGGTGCTCCCAGGGAAGCACCAGAGACCCTAAGTGAAAGCCACAGCAGGCAAAAACACAACGCAGTTGTGTTTACATGCCGCGTAGTGTTTCTGCCTACAGCTGATTTCCCATTTGGGGCTCTCGGGCTCCCCGTTGGAAAACAACGCAGTTGTTTTCCACAATGTGGGGTTGTTTCTGCCTGAATCTGCTTTCCTATTTGGGGCTCTCGGGCTCCCCATGGGGAGCCCGACAGCCTCAAATGGGAAAGCAGATTCAGGCAGAAACAACGCGGTTGTTTTCGGCAATGCGGGGTTGTTTCTGCCTGAATCTGCTTTCCCATTTGGGGCTCTCGGGCTCCCCAGCCCGAGAGCCCCAAATGGGAAAGCAGATTCAAGCAGAAACAATGCGGTTGTTTTCGGCAATGCGTGGTTGTTTCTGCTTGAATCTGCTTTCCCATTTGGGGCTCTCGGGCTCCCTGTGAGGAGCCCGAGAGCCCCAAATGGGAAAGCAGATTCAGGCAGAAACACAATGCGGTTGTGTTGGAAAAAGCTGCGTTTTTTCTTTCCGAGTTTCTCAGGCTCCTCCGAGCCGGAGGAGCCTGAGAAGCTTGGAAAGAAAAACCGCAGCGTTTTCCAACACAATAATGTTGTATTTATGTTTGCAGTTGCTTCAAAAGCGGCCGCAAACATAAATACAACGTTTTTAAAGCTGCGGTTTTATTTCTAAGTTTTCCGGGCTCCTCCAGCCCGGAAAATGTAGAAAAAAAACCGCAGCTAGTGCTTACTTTTTAAAAAAAAATAAATAGCACTTACCGAGATTCAGCTGCAGCTTTCCTGCTCTGGTCTCCGGTACCCGTCCTCCGCGTAGCGTACAGCACTAATGAAGGGAAAGCCATCCAGTGGTAGCTTTTGTTTACTACAGCTGGCTGGCTTTTCCTTCATTAGTGCCGCAAAAGCAAAAGCCAGCACAGGAGGGCATCCATTTCACAAAATGGATGCGCCCATGTGCTTGCTTTCGCGAATTTTGAGCTTGAATAGCTCAAAATCTTTCATAGGAAGTTTTAAAAAAGAGAATGCTAGTATTTTTTTTTATGTTGTCTATCTATTTTTTAAATACATTTTTTTACTAGATCATGCCTTTAAAATACTTAAAAGTAAACAAGGAAGAGGGAAAGAAAAGAGAAGAAGCAGAAAGGGAGCAGAAGCAATATAGAAGTTGTTGAAAGAAGTATGTTGTTGGAATCAGTCTGTGCCTGATTCCTGTGGGAGTGATGGTCGATGAGCCGAAGATGCTGCGTACCCCCACAAGGTATTTCCAGAAGTCCTTGTTAGTGGTCTAGTGCTCTTCCAAGATGGCGCATGACACCGCTGCAGTTTCGGTTCTGGCATTTCAACAGATGTGATGGAATGAACATCACATCACAACTGCAGACATGCCCCATACCCTGGTTTGATGCTTCCTTGTTTCCCCAGTTCATTACGGTTGTATACAAATTGTTCGTTTTACAACTGTTCGAATTACAATTGACCTTTTCACAATTGACCGAATTGTGAAGGTCAATTGTAACATATATGTGGGGGGAAACCCCCCACAACCCCCCACCCAACGCCAAACCCCCCAAACCCCTATATATATATATATATATATATATATATATATATATATATATATATATATATATATATATATATATATAAAATATATATATATATATATATATATATGAACAAACCGATATATATATATATATAAAATATATATATATATATATATATATATGAACAAACCAATATATATATATATATATACGGTCAATTGTGAAAAGGTCAATTGTGACCCTTTAAATTCGGTCAATAGTTTGTTCGAACAATTGTAAATGAACAATTTGGGTAATACCTTCATTGCTTATTCCATTCCTCATTCCTCGGTCTGCCTTCTTCCATCCCCAGTCTTCCCTAGCTGTCTCTTAGAAATTCGACCTGATTCAGCTACGAAGTGGAACTATCCTGCTGGCATTCGCTTGTGTGTGTGGTATACCAACTAAATCCCAGCAGTGTCATTTGGTTCCTTGTGTTTTTTCCCTCCCTGGGCATTCTGTATTGGGAGTGCTGGAGGCTCAGGGGAGCCACCCACCCCATGATACAACCCCTCATTGAGGTAGAATATGAATCCTCTATAGCTTCCCTAGGATTTTAGGGAGGATTGCAAGGGTGTAGAGGTCAACAGAAGGTACAAGAGATGATGGTGGGGGGTCCCATGTAAATTGATTAACGGGGGGCTAACACCTACACTCACATCAAGAGGATACCTGGATATCCGGGCCTAGTAACACACGCCTTGGTCTAGCCCATAAGAGCATAAAAGTCTTTCTTACTCTCCCCAGATTCTCCAGGGAAAATCCCTTAAATGGTGCTAATATTTCATGAGCCACTCATCTTTACTCCCCCCTCCGTTTCTGCATGCTAAGATTCCTGCAATCCGCCAGAAGAATACTTAGAACCACTAAGGTATGGGATGCAGGGCAGGGGCTAACAAAGGCTGAAAGATCTGTCATGGGACCCATTACAGGGTGCCCACTGGAGAGAAGGGTCCAAAGTACTTCATCTCTCACCCCAATATGGGAGTCCTGCTCCACCTCTGCTGCAGAAAATGGACTCAACAAGGCAAGCGGACTCATATTTGGTAGAGAAAGTGATGGGGGCTCTCCTATGGTCCTTCTGGAAAGTTCAGAACAGCAGGGACCCTCAGAAATGCCAGGGACCAGCAGGAACCAGGATGTGGTAGATATTGTCAAAGCTTAGAGCCTGAGTCTAAAATGGTTGCAGGCCTTGGAGTGTTGCCTTGTCCTTGGTATTGAGCCCCCTTGCAGCCTATGATTCCATCACTCGAGCTATGCAATCTCTCAGGGAGAATCCAGCACTTTACAGGGAAACCTGGCATCACCTGGCACCGGTAATCAGCAGATATGAAGCAGCTGTGGAGCAGGAGGATATGCACAAAATGAACCAATGGCAATACATGAAACTGACCGAAGAATTACAGTCAACCTCAACATAATATAGGGTAGAAACCTCATAGAATGTGTGTTGAGAGGAGATATAGTATGGTGTTCCTGAGAGCTGAGACTGCAACGAGTTCAGAACCACGAGAGAATACTACTGAAGCTTAGAGAGAAGGTTTCAGCAATGTGTGTCCTTGCCAAGAGGGCCCATTCATACTAAGGTTCTAAGGTGGTTGCAAAACCTGTCGTCTAGATCGTAGGCACTGGTGGCCTGGGGCCCATCTAAATACTGAGGGGAAAACATTTAGAGGGAAAAGGAGCAGAATGCCATACATTGGTGGACTAGCAAGACCACCTGCAAAGACACCACCATTCTAATGACACAACCATCTGTAGGGGCCTGTGCTGCAGTCATCCGTTGGTCTTCAGCTCAGGTATGCTTCATCAGACTTATGTGCAAAGATAGTGTGCAGGGGCACTTCACTCCTTTTGAGTTTGCTGATCGTTGGTCTCACGTGGTGCCTGAGAAGTTTTGCTTTTTTTACTGGTTTAGAGACAGACGTTAGAACTTTGGTCCTTCAAGATTAGACTTAAATTGGTTATTGACTTTAGACCTCTGCTCCTTTAGAATGAGAAGTGTATATGTATCACAGAATGCTACAGGTGTGGATTAGATCCACTCCGTCTTGAGTCACTGTGCACACTGATTCCACCTTCATTTTTGAGGTTGGCTTCACCCACTGCTTTCAGTGGCCTGCTAAATCGAGCTAGGGCTCTTAGGGGGGGTTTGGCTGAAAAGGGGCATGGCGTGGCAGGGGTTTGGCAGCACAATTAAAAGGCAACACTTGCCTCAGCTGAATGCCGCCTGTTAGACCACGCCCATAAGAGCCATTGCTTGATTTTGCAAAAGGCTGCAGCCTGACAAGAGGCATTCAAATCAAGTAAGTGTTGTTGCCTAATTGTGTCACCAACCTCCTGCCAGGCATCAATTAGCATTGATCATCACCCTCGCACCTTGTGTGCGAGGGTGATGATTCCTGCATTTCTAAGGAAAGGGGTGCCTTGCAGGAAGTTAGTGCTGCAATGAAAAGGCAGGTTCGGCTTTCTTTCTAAAGCCTGAAGCTCTCGTACATGTGAGAGCTCCAGGCTTTAGGAAAAAAATCCTGGGCTAGTAGGCTGTGGTTAGTAGGGGACATTAGGGAGCCCAGGCATGTCCCCATCTGAGACACAATTGTCTGAACTAGCCGGGGATCTGTCCCAGCTAGCCCTGGCCCACTTAAAGCCCTGGCTCCACCTGTTTTGGGGAGCAGTGAGTAGGTTGTCTAGGTGTTTATGCCGAGCCCACCTCATGCAATAGGACTCTATGGCTCCCTCAATTGTCCACAGGCCAGTCCCTGCATGAAATCGCAGAAATGCGGATGTAAAATCGTTAACCTGGTAACGTGATCCGTCCCTGGTAGAAATAAAACGGGGAATGTGGAGAGTAACAAAAAATGCTTTCCCTGTTTGGTTTTGCGCCAGACTGCAGTATCCGGAAATGTAGGCACAGTTGTGTTCTGATATTTTGGACAAGCGATTTTGATTCCAGGAATCCTCGAATAGAATCAGAAATATGTTTTATTCAAAGGCATGTTTAAAAATAAATTAAGTGAACACAGAACAGATGCATGAACGCGAGCGCGACTCCCTCTTGCATTGTTACCGCTCAGATTTCGCTTTCAAGTATTAGGTTTGTGCCGCAACAGGGACAGCCTTCTTCTGACATCCCAGAGAAACGCACAATCCCTAAACGGCTATTGAAGCTGGCGTTACAATGGTTAAACGTTAACATGTGCACCCGTTAACAATTTAGGGTCAGCACATTAAAATGAAATGTGGCAAAACCACTAAAATACCTGGGTGAATGAATGCGCTTGATTTAGAAGAGCATCGTCGCAACCCTGCCCAATTCGCCCTTTCCGCCCACCCACTATACTAACATGAGTGACGTTTAATGGGGCAAAAGTCTTAATAAGAACACTTGGGTACTATTAAATCAGTTAGTTAAAAAAAATGCAATCATTAATATCCACAGTAAGTTTTCTTATTGCGCCTGACACGTATCCTTATCTTTAATGTGTGGATAGCTCAACGAAGCACCATTAAATTGAGTGCACATCGTATCTATTATTGCAGTGCTTAGAAGCCTGACGAATCGAGAAGAAGTGCTATATACAACCCTGATACTGTTTTTTTTATTTATTATTTCCCCTACTCTTATTTTTTAGTTTGTAGACTAATGCTATACTTCGTTTAAGTCAAATGCGTGCGGTTGTAAAAGTGTGTACAGATGTAGAATTATGTAAAGTGAACCAATTTGGCCACTGGCATCAAGTATAATCCGGTGAGAAAGGGCAGCGTGCTTCCATATCTACTATATGTTTTGGACTCTGCACATATGGTACTTTGGAAGCAAAATGCATCATCTATTGCATTAATTTAACTGAGACAAAGTGACTGTTATCAAATAAAACACGTGAAGAAAAGAGACATATATAGAACTACATTAAGACATACTTTTAGGTAAACAAAACAGGAGCTACCAACCAAGCACATTTGCATATATTGTATTTATTTATGAACAAGTGTGTCATTTTGAACAGAACACATTTACAAACTTAGCAATAACAGAGAGCAGAAGCACTTCTTCAGCAAGGGTTCTTGTTTAGGTTGGACTTTTAAAGTGTGAATACTGTTCTTAATGATGTCCAACATATTTTTGTTCTGTCTTCCCTTCCCTCTGTCTGGCATGTGTTCCCATGCTTACCCCCCTCATCACGTGTGTATCATATGATATGGCAGACACGTGATGAGGGGGGTAGACGAATTCTAGGAGCAAGCTAGCCAAGTGGTTTGGTGATTAGTTTCGATAGGAAGGAGTCACCATTTGGGAGGCTCCTTTCACCGCTAGCAACTATAGCTTGAGCCCCATTTTGAAGCGTTCCACCATAGAAATTGATTTGACAGCTGTGAGCAAGGATTCCAGTGGAGGGTGGCAAGTAGGCAAAAGAAGCAAAAGGGGCGGGGACTGACAGGACCAAGTGGCGGCAACCGTAATTCAGTTGAGTGGTATTTGGGAAGATTTACAGCCAGAATACTGGCCAACTCGTAATGAGGCCCATGGATTTAAGGTGAGTAGCAGGAATTTCAAGAGAGGGTAATTCCCCATGGTGAGACGGGTAGACTCACACAGTAGTCCAGTTTGCAGAGAACTAGAGTAGAGATTTGAGTTTTAGTTGATAGGCGTGTGAGGTGTGGAAAGGTTTTACAAAGGTTTAGAGGTTTGGTCTGGCTATAGTGGCATTGGCCATGAGGAACCCGTAGAGTTCCAGGTCATTGTCAGGGGGAACCCTAAGGTGGTGAGCCACAGATGAGGCAGTGGTGAGGCTAGGGGGAAACGAGATAGGAGAAGGGATTGTGGGGCTGGAGTTGTAGGCTTCAACTTTGAGGAGGGAGGGATGATCCACAATGTCAAGGGCTGTGTAAAAGCATTGAAGAATGAGGATGGAGGAGAGAGGAGAGTAGTGGTCAATGGAAAGTGGGAGATGCAGTTGAGAGCAGTCTCTGTTGAGTATTTGGACAAGAAACACAGTAGGTGGATGTCGCTGATTGAGTCTACCTTGAGATAGTTGACTATGGACGGGAGGATGACTCAGGGGCAACACACTCATCTTGGGACCAATGCAGCACTGATCAGCATGAGTTTGAAACACGTTCCCTGTGCTTAGAAGCTGGAATTGGCAAAAGGCACGAAAGAGTGGTGAGCAACGAGTGAGACAGCGCTGTAGAATGAGTAGCTGTTGTCAGCACTGAGTGCATTTAGAATAGCTGTGACTGGCTGTTTTTAGTGGACTAGGAAAATGCCAGTTGAGATTGAAAGTGGATGAATAGGATGTCTGGTGAGTGGAAGGGACAGGTGCACGTTACTTTATAGTTAGTGTTGCCAACGGGTCAATTGGAGCAAAGGATAGCTTGGCAGAGACAAGGGTGGACAGAACATCAGTGGGAGTGGTCAGAATTGGAATACAGAGGAAAGCATGGTGGAGGGGAAAGGGAGAAGGAGAAAACGAATGGACAAGTGGAGGGGTGAGCAGGGTGTGTTAAGGATTTCAATCAGGCAATACACCCGGGTCTCCGCCTGGCATGCAATGCACAAATGAAATACGTATTTATTGTTATATATAGGTTCAATATTCTGAGTGATATACCACTCATATCACACCGCTTCTCAAAATACCCCCAGGTCACAATGGACCAGAAATCAGGCTGGTTGGTAAAGGTAATATTTATTTATGTATTTAAAATTCAAATCAAGCACATGTTTTAATATACGGGGCAGCAATCACCAATGTGGTGACAATACAGATAAGAAAGTAGGTAAGGCAATTGAATTCACTTTTTAGCAACACAGAGTATAAAACACAGAGAAAAGAACAGTTTTGGCTTGTTTGAAAAATAGCGCTTAAGTTAAGATTTCCCCCTGCAAATTTCTAAACTCACAAAGAAGCAATTCTACACAGATGTAAGTAAGCAGCAGGTATTCAGGAATAAAGAACAGTGTATAGGGTTTGAATGCAATCTTCCCTCCCAAAACAAGAGAGAAAAACGTTTTGGAAATTTTACACTTTTAAAATGACATTTGAAAATGGCTGAGCAAAGCTATGAAAATTGTGCAAAAATCCTTAAATTAATATAAATCTCTATGGAAGCAACATGGGACAGATCCTAACAAACATCAGCTATAATATGAGTGACAGTACACACTTTGAATCAGAATGGAATTTTGGAAATAGTTTGAATTGGAAATCACATGTGTAAAACTTTGCAGAAATGCAAATTCCCGCCTAATTTTCACTAAACGGTTTTTAAGAAAAACGGGTCAAATAAAATGCAAACCTGGATGAGGTTTTTGGGTTGGGATGTAGCTAAAGGTCTTAGGTTTAAGTCAGAGTTGAAATGAAGCCTCTAGCTATTAAATTGAGGAAGTTATGCAAGGTTGAATGAGAGGTGTTTTTGGAGAATAAAGGCGTAAAAAAGAAAACAGAAATCAAATTTTACAATGACAATTATGTTCTACACTAGGGCATTCAGGCTGGTTACCAGTTTGAAACACAGTAAGCTCTAGAGTTGATCCGTGGGACCAACCCTAGCACCTCTCGGTCCGCCCTGGAGGACTCAGTCCGATTACTCGAGGGAGGATTAAGGGTTTGGGATTTCACAAGACAAAAGGATTTTAAAGAATTTATCACTAGCACAAGGAATTCAATGCAAGGTTTCACGACTGGGGTGACAGTTTTTAAGTTAAAGATATGATAGGTTATAGATTGGGATAGGACAAGGCAATATATGCTATGGTTTACTATGACTCCTATTGATACTTACAGTCCACTTTAAATTAAGATTTTGGACTGTCAAGGGTTCTGGTCATCATGGATCGGGTCTACAGACAGCAGAGCAATTCTGGCGGGATAGGTCAGCTGGGCAGTTGGGTTCAACTGGACTGGTACCTCAAACTGGACTAGACTGGATTGGATTGGCCCTTCTGGTTGCTGGACACTGTAGATCAGTGGGATGGCGAGTTTCAGCAGGCAAGCATTAATGGTAGCAAGCCAAACTGGATCTAAATTGCTTCTCTTAAGTTTTGGGATGTTTTCAGGATTTGGGCCTAGCTGAAAAAGAGTTCAGCAATGCTGAGGCCTTGGCTTTGCAAAGAAATCAGGAATCAGGAACAAAGATGGAGAATTCTGGAACAGGGCACCACGCAGAAATCAGGATGGAGTCAGGAATCAGTGTGTGTCTGTGTGTTGTGAGGTTCCCTTATTTATCCTGCCAAATGACATCACTCAGTTTATGGTAGGGGCAGTCTTACAACCCACCCCCACAAGGCTGTGATTGGTCAAAGGCACAGTTCCCACCTTGCTCTTTGCTGGTTGGATGACAGAAAGGGCTGTCATGTTTTATGATCTGATCTGGAAACCTCCTATAGTTATTGAAACCAAAATTGAACTTTCCCACAAATACATATTTATATAATTATGCCCTCTAAGAAAATTGGATACATAAATTACATATTTCGTAGGTCACATTTGCATCCAACTCCCATGTTGGTGGGACCTGGTTTTGTTTTTCTGTGGAATTTTGGCAATTTGCATCATAAAGGTTTAGACTAACATTTCCTAATTCAGTACATATATGTGCAATCACCCCTATGACATGGGTACACAATATTAGATTTGCAGCATTCATAGTTTCTGCGTAATTAATCATTTTTCATAACGTCAGTTCCTTACGCAGTAAGAAATCCTACCAAGTCTTCAAATGGCAAGCATAAGTTCAGATTTATATGTATGCATTTTTCACTCATTTACCTATTTTTGCTGCCAAGTTAAATGTCTTGAAGTTCAGTGGCAAATAGCATTTTTAATCCAAAAATCACATGTCAGTTTTTTTTCCTTCCTTCCCAAGTGGAGGAAATGGCAAATTCTTTGAAGTTCAATGAGAAGCCTCTTCCTGGAGAGCGGAGCATCCTGCCCCTGCCCTCATAGGATGAGTGTCCAACCCTGCTATTGTCTTTGCATGGGGCCCAGACACATGCCTAATGAAGTGCATTGTCATGAGTATGCAAGGCCTCCCAACAGCTATTAGCATTTCCTACCAGCAGTAAAGTGTCAACCTTTCCCAGGCTAAGGACTGTCAGAGCAGAAAAGTTTTTAAAAAAATATTTAATTAACTCAAGACTGGGTTTAACTTTAAGTTTCACCTAAATCTTTTATTTAAACATATAAAATGAACACAGTTTTATAGGTGGATTTTTACATTAGCAATCCTTTGACATTTCTTAAAAAATTAAACCTTTAAACAAAACATACTTTCATAATCGGCGATTTTGCACTTCATTCATAAAAGCACAGCAGACTGACCTCTTTAAATCAGATTTTCCTATGCAGCACATACACATTTTATTCAGCATTCTTTCATCCCTTGAGTGCTGGGATTGTTTGCAGTCTGGATACATGTATCCTTCCTTTGTTTAGAATTTCTCTCTGCACAGCTGATTCTGTTACTTGTTGCAATTTTAGCCGCGTTTTTCCTGTGGAAATGAAAACAAAGGTTCCTGGGTTGCTTTTTCCTTAGAAACATTTTATAGAGCTGTCAGTCAATGAGGCCCGGTTCCTCTGAGCCACACTGGATGATCCTGGGCATTGCAGTACCCTTTTAATCTCAATGATTCAATGGAAATAAATGGATCTAGCACCAAAAACAGCACTTTTTAAGGTTGCAAAGCTAACATTTTAATAGGCATTTTCTGTTTTCAGCACAATTCTTCTGCTTTACTCCATGCTGAATGTGGCAGAGCCCACTGGCCTCCACCTGCAGTGATAACTCTGTTTTCACCCCCCCTGACTGTGCGTGGTGAGGTGTGCAGCCTTTTCTGGTTGTGACCCAAACGCAGTTTCAAAATTTTGGTGCGCACGGGAGTCAGCGCATATATTGTGGGCTGTTTCTTTCACCATTTGTAAAGTGATGCGGTGGGGCACATTGCAATGGGCCAAAATATCCCACAGGTGTCACGTAGTAGGCAAAGTAATCCGCATAGGGAAAAGGGATCTTGAGCAGTTCCTAGGGGGACAACATAGGTTTTAAAGTCATGAATGGTTTGCAATGGTGTGAGCCGAGTGAGGAAATAAGATAAGTTCAACTGGAGGATTTGGATGCATCAAGAGCAGTGCTCAGTGTTAGTAGATGGTTTTTGTAGGTTGTGCTGAGTTAGGGGGTTCGAATTTTGCTCCAACAGCATTTGTAGTGATGCATGGTTGATTTCAGCAGTTGGATGGCTGGTGAGATTTACATTTGAAGACACTGGTGGGAGGGAGCAAAAGAGAGGGCAGGTGTCAATCATTAAAGTGTCAAAAAGGAAATTATATTGTGCCTCCTATTGCAATAAATATATGTATATTGGCCTACACCAAGCTGCTCGAAAGTCGCTTGCGAAAGAGTCCGTGTTTCAAGGTCCTGACCTTAAAATCAATGTAAGCCGCCATTTTAGGTTCATCCGACATTTTAGGATTTGCTTTGTAAAAGTCACCCTGTGAGTTAAAATGGTGGACGATGTCATTCCAAAATACAACATGGCCACCTTGACCTCTGTACATGAGAACAGTTATTGCATAGGCTTGTTGATTCATGTATTAAAGGCAAACCAGTTATATGCGGTTGTTCGAGACTTGGCACAAACCCAAGATCGGTGATGTATTAAGTGGAATATTAACCCGAAGTGGGGTTGGACATCGTGTCCACCAAGTGTATAAAAAGTGAATGCATTCTAATGTACAGCATCTCTCACTGAAGACATTGAACCACGCTGGAGTTCTTTGTGTTGTACTGAGGGCCGATGGCTATCCGATTTTGCTCTGTTTTTGTAACTGGATTCAGTATAAAATAAAGTACTTGATATGTTCCTTTGTAACCCGTGTTCGGTGTATTTCCTTTTGGGGCACTCAGCCTCGATATTTTGATATTGTTTTCACAGTTGGTGCCCGAATAGCGACCCTCAAGACTGATGCCGGATTGTAGAAGGTTGACGCAGGCTATCGGACCGGGATCGGACGGTGTGACAAAAAGGGGCCCCACTGAACGTGACGCGACACCTCAGCAGCGCTGCATGACCCAATCCCTGGACGATTACCTTGTGGTCTGAGATGAGGGTCCACTTATCGAGGCGGGCAGATTTGCCGAAATCACCATACACAAGGTAAGATTAGTTAGGTAAGATTCTTTGAAATCCGATCGGACCTCCTTAGGTTTGTTCAGGTGAGTCGTGACCCGACTCTTAATTTAACCCTGAAAATATTGAATTTGGTGCATTGTATCTGCAGACACAATTATTGACCAGGTAAAACCAATAATTTGATATGCCTGGGAAATTGTCTACCTGCTTCAGGGCATTGTTCCGCAGCGATAGACAATCTTTGGAATTTAGCCATCCGGCACCACAGGAGGGGTCGCCGGCATGTACTATGTACTGTAAGCATGGCATTGGAAGTTTAGTATTTAATGATATTTGGCACAGACAAACCAGACATGCCTCCGAACTTCAGTGGCCAATCAATGGTAGTTTCGAAATCCCTCGTATTGAGTATTTAGAGTCAATTCTATTAAAGAAAAAGGCTGCAGCATTTGATGTTTTGCAGAATTGGAAAAAAGAAGCGTTGCAACAACTTAAAAGTAGAGAGAAGCATGCGCGCCGTCATAAGACGAATGCTGAAAAAGCATTATTGTATGACCAAGATAAGCATTCTGAATCGACTAGAAATATGTACAGCGCTTTCGCACTTGGAATTCAAAAAATATATCTGTCCAAAGACCTCCATGCTTCCGTTGAATTTATAGATAAGTTGTTAAATGAATGAAGGCCTGGTGCCTCTGCGCCACCTCCGTATGTTTCTCTTCCTGCTGCCTTGACTCTTCCGCCTGTTATTCCTGCTCTACCTGTTGTTGTTCCCGATGTTCTTTCTCCTCCTAATGTTCCCCTTCCTCCAGCTCCTCCACCTCTTCTTATCGCACAAGTTATAGTACCCCCATTGAATTTGCCCGCTCCCTCTCTTCCAAGTGGTTCTGAGCTGCTTGTAATCGATCAAGGTGCAGGGTCAAAGGTTGTCACTCGCAATACTGTACCACTGGAGAAGAAACCTGAGTTAATTGCATGGGCTAAGCATTGTATGGAAAAGGATGATCAAGCTAGTGTTTTTGCCACACTTTGTAATATGGATAATTTTCCTGAGAAAATTTTTTTTATTGAAGGTTTAGGGATTCAGTTATGTGTAATGTGGGGAAAATTAAATAATGCAGATCTCCCGCAAGGGTTAAGCGATCTAAATACTTTAGCGTATTCTAGAGACACTGTGGAGAAGGTAAATGAGCATGTCGAGAGGTTATTTGGGTATAGAAGGGAGTTAGAAAAGTTACAGAGTAAGGATGACGAGGAGGAAAGTATGTATGTACAGAAACAGTTCCTTCCTTGTCGTAAATCGATATCTGAGGAAGCATGAATTTGTACGAAGGACGCACTTAGATGGATTTCGGATATGTCGATAACTCCAGTTGAAGAATATGACACGTATAGTCAGTATACGCCAGAAATGCAGAGGAAAGTGATACAGGTAATGAGAGAGTACCTACAGGATGATTGTGTAAAAAGAAAAATTAGTTGTCCCACAGAGTTATTGAGTATTTACAAGAGAGCTTTTTCACTTGACACTTCTTCGACTGCTTTAGCGCTCGATTTAGCTCTGCTGCTTAGTAAGCATTCGGAGTCACCTACTTCTCAGTTGCCTATGAGAGAGGTTCCTCCGACATTTGTCCCGAAGGTTGAGATTGCGGCCGATGTTGCGTGAAATATAGTCGCTGTGGACATTCCTGCACATTATGTATCGCAGTTCGTTCACGTCCCGTTCTCAAGACAGGAAGTGAACACTATTAGGCAATCTATTCCTGATAATAGGAAAAATCCGACAGGATTCTATAAAGAAATAGAGTCCATTTTGCAATCCTCAGTATTCACCTTAGGCGATATTGATTTGTTATTCCCTGTACTCCTGCCCGTAGGTTTGTGGAAACAAGTTAGAACTATAGATGACATAGCAGGGTTGGGAGATACATGGGTGAATATAACTAGACTCGATGGAGAAAGGCCAGCTGGTGAAAGACCGCCTCAGGTGATACTAACTTTGCCTGATAGAATTATTGCAAAATTAAAAATTATAATTCCAGAAAAAAGAATTATATGGGACAAACTTACGGCCTGTGTCCAAGGAAAGTCTGAGGGTGCTAACGAGTTCTTTTATCGGTTTGAACAGGTATTCTCGGATTTCACTGGACAAGACCTAAGCAGAGTCTGGGAAAAGGTTGTTCGTGGACAAATTTGTACGTGGATTGCTGCCTGACATCCAGTCACAAATTATGTCTTCTGAGAGCGCTTGGCAGGCGAAATCACAATCAGAAGTACTGCACATGGCTCAGTACTACGAGAACTGTGTCGATAATGAAAAAGATAGGGTTGAAAAACAAAAAGGTGATTTGAAAACTAAAGTGCTATTGCAGCAAATTGTTAGAGGCCCCAGAGGGGGTAGTTCTCAGGTTAGAGGTCAGTATGTCCCGCAAGGGAATGTGCCCTTGTGTCCTGTGAACTTTAACCAGTGCGCCTATTGTCGTCGAGAGGGTCATTGGCGAGCATAATGCCCCATCCTTCAACAAAGGTCAAATAATACATTTGTAAATATGGGTAGATGATCCAGCGGTCGCCCGGGTGTAGGGGGCCCTGGGAGAGGTCAGTTTGCAGAGGACCCTCAGCAGCCTTTCTCGCAGGATAATCAGATTTCAAGTGTGGACACCAGGAACATATTTCATCATCCTTCCGCAGCATATTTATCTGAAGAGCTTCCTTTTGATGATATTCTGTTTCGGTAGGATTGCCCGAAGCAGGGTTTGGAACCTACACCTATTCCCGTCAATTAGAAAGGTCCCTACATTGAAATGATGGTGGGAAATAGAAAACATCAGTTTTTGATAGACACTGGATCACAGAAGTGTTCCATTGATCATTCACGGGTTCCAAACATTCCACTGTCAGGGCAAACCAATGTTTCTGTAGGGTTTTCTGGCACACCAGTTGTTTGTCCGGTTTCTTGGCCGGTACCCATTTCTTTGGGTCCCTTTACGGACCACTGTCCATTTTTGTTGACTTCAAATTGTGGAGAGAACTTGCTGGGGTTGAATCTGTTAAAAGAATTAAATGCAGTGATTCATTGTTCTTCTGATGGAGTGCGCTTGACGATTTCACCACAGCAATTTTCTGTCTCGCAATTCTTGTCTAGACGTTTGACGCCAGAATTCATTAATGTACCAGAGAACTTATGGGCTGTTGACGACAATGATGACGGTGTTTTACAGAGATAAGATAGTTTTGAAGCATGGAATTGAGCTGCCATGCATTCCCCAGTATAAGATTTCAGTTGAGGGCGAGGCTGTGAAATGCATTGTTTCCGATTTTGTGCATCGAGGGGTGATTGAAGAAATTTCAGGAAGTTTGTGTAACAGTCCGATTTTACCCGTGTACAAGAAAGGCGATAATGCAATTCCATTCCGTTTCATAATTGATTTACATGCCATTAATAAAGTCGTGGCTCCACAATTTCCAATTGTGCCTGACGTAACGACAATTCTAACCATGATTCCAGCTACAGCTACTTACTTTAGTGTGGTGGATCTAAAGAATGATTTCTTTAGTATTCCTATACACAAGGATAGTAGATATTTGTTTGCGTTCACCTTAGGGGGACGCTGGTTCACATTTACTCGTGCACCTCAAGGGTACACAGAGAGTCCTAGTATTTATAGTCGGGCTTTGAAAGAACAAATTGATACCCTTGAATTGCCCTCTACCTGTACTTTTCTTCAGTACGTTGTATTAACGCAGGAACATGGAGGGAAGAATAGGCCGTGCAGTTACTTTTCTTCCACCCTTGATCCTGTAGCATGCGCTTTGCCAAGATGTTTGCGAGCTGTCGCTGCTGCTGCTGCGTCTGTAAAACAGAGTGAGGGACTGTTCCTATGCCATGATGTAACCTTGATGGTGCCTCGCTCTGTAGATGTTCTACTGAACTGAACTCTCAAATGCAACACCTCACTTCTGCACGGTTGACAAGATATGAATTGATCTTGTTTGCTCCTCACATTCAAATTAAGAGGTGTTTTGTTCTTAATCCAGCTGAACTCCTACCTTCCACCGCAAGATACTACTTGCGGCGATGAAGTGCCACATGATTGTTTGTATACGACCAAACAAGAGACAAAGGGTAGAATTGATTTGAAAGATACACCTTTGGATAATCCGCAAGTGAGCTGTTTTGTGATGGCTCCTGGTTCAAACTTCCGGATGGTACATCCACAGCCGCTTATGCGATCACTACATTGCGCACGATTATGGAAACTAAGAGAATCACGCATAATTCTGCACAGGCCGCAGAGATTATAGCATTAACCGAGCTTGTGAACTTTCCGAAGGGCTTGCAGTAAATATATATACTGATAGTCAGTATGCCTTTGGGGTGGTTCACAACTTTGGGAGACTTTGGTCAGAGAGAGGGTTCCTAACTTCACAAGGCACCAAAATCCAACATGGCTCCCTAATAGTACAACTACTCTCAGCGCTTGCGCTCCCTACTCAGTTAGCAGTTATGAAATGTGCAGCACATCGAAAGATTACAGATGATATAGGGAAAGGGAATGATTTCGCTAATTAGATAGCTAGACAAACTGCTACCGATCTCCATACGGAGATGTATGTTTCGAGGGAGACTGTAAATGCTTATGCAATGGATGAGGGCGTTGGATCTGTATGGGATATCCAAGCTGATGCCACGTTAGAAGAATCAAAAAGATGGGCTAAAGGCTTGGGGAAACTTGATGATGACGTGTGTTGGGTAGATATGGCAGAAGGGAAATGGCTACTCCCTGACGGGTATATGATGATGATGGTCATCATGGCCCATGGTCCTACGCATGTATGTGCCCAGAAGATGACAAAAATGTTAGAGAAAGTTTGGGTGAATGACAAAATCTTGAAAATTGCCCAGCGCTACGTCCAGGATTGCATGATTTGCCTACAACAAAAAGTGGGAAAGGGGACAGTAAGTCAAAGGGGAAGTTTTGGGCCACCCTCTGTCCCCTTTGAAGTGATCCACTTTGATTTTATTGAAATGGAACGCTGTGATAATAAAAAATATGTGCTGGTGGTTAGCTGCGCTTTTAGTAAATGGGTTGAGGCTTTCCCTGTTAAAGATGCTACAGCCATGACTACTGCAAAAAATCATGTTAAGGGAATACTTCCTGCGGTTCGGGCTACCAAGAGTTATCTGGTCGGACAATGGTCCGCATTTTGTCGCTGCTGTATTCTGCAGATATGTACGGCATTATGAATTGACAAACGGTTCTATTCGGCCAAACATGCTCAGAGCTCCGGACTAGTAGAAAGACACAACGGTATCATTAAGAACAAGCTTGCTAAAACGTGTGCCGGCACCAAAATAAATTGCGGGACGCCTTACCAATCATGTTGTTATCCATGCGTACAACCCCTCAAACTAAGACTGGGCTCTCTCCATTTGAGGTGGTAATGGGGAGACCTGCGAATATTTGGAACCTTCCTAAGTGCGATTCATTGAGAAATGTTGAAAATGTATTACTTTCAGATTATTGTAGCCAGTTGACTAAAAACCTGTATTTGATTTATCACCAGGTACGAGAAGCTTTACCTGTGCAATACGAGTGCCCAGGCCACAGTATACAGCCTGGAAGCTGGGTGCTCGTCAAGGTATTGGACCGCTCCTCTTGCCTTTTGCCTCGCTGGCGTGGGCCGTTCCAAGTCCTGTTGGTCACCCAGGCAGCGGTGCGGGTCGCTGGGCGAAAGAACTGGATCCACGCGTCCCACGTCAGGAAACTTCCTCACCTTTTGCCACACGTTACAGAAGAAACAGAACCCCTCACTAACACTGCAACCAACGATCCCAAAGCAGTAAGTAGCATGGAGAGTGTGTCCAAGAATCCCTCTGAGCCTGTGAGGCCTGAGGAAGCTGCCATTTTGTCTCCACACCCTCCAAATTTTTTGCATCCGGAAACTGCTATTTCAAATTTGGCATCTTCACTTGTTTCCGACACGTTGCTTCCAACAGGAAGTGATGACATATTGTTTCCGGATTAATCAGTACCGGGAAAAGTGAGGTACAACCTGCGTCCAAGAAGATAGACTTACGGCACGGTTTTGCTGTGCATCTGATAAACTTACGGCACGGTTCGGCTGTGCATTTGAAGAAGAAAAGGATCATCGAGGGCTTGTTTTTGCCCAAATTTGATAAAGAGGATTCTGTTGGCTAGGGTTGTGGAAGGACTAAGAAGTCGCTCGACCAGAAGGTCGCCAGCAAACGAAAATTGGGGTATCCGGTTGAAGACTACAATGCCGGCTACCGCTACCGCCCGTATGGGACTTGTAAATAAGGGCCAACCGGGACGATGGACAAAATGCCTGGGCCCCAAAAATGTATTGCTGTATTTTTATAACGATATTTGGGTTTTTAATAGTCGCTGCCTTAGGATTGTGGTACCTTGAGGAAACTCATTCTTTAGAACTTTTGTTACCGACTGAAAGTACACCTATTGTTCCTACTCCCTTCGTACATTTGCATACTCTACCTAGGGATTCTCAGCATAGACAAAGGTACCACAGTAACACTCTACTGCTTATCATGAATGCTACGCATGCCATTTTTAATAAATCTAACTGTTGGGTCTGCTCACATTTACCTCAACACGGGGATAAGGGGCTAAGTTGGTATATTCATCCTGTACCTTTGACAACTGCTTGCTATGCTTCACTTAGAGCACTGTTCTTTGGCCGGTGGAATGATGGCATCTCAGGGAACTTTGATGGCACCAATTTGAATAGTTTTGAGAAACGTGTTTTAACTCCCCTGGGATGCTTGCTTTTCGCAAACAGGAGTAAACCGAATGTTTCTTCTATTACGCCTTCTGATAAACTGTCTCGTCCTTTCCAAACTTGGATTTCCTTTAAAATGGCTCCAATAGGCAATAAGGATGCCATGCCTCCTTCTTACACTGTTAATCATAGCCCCGATTCAGTTTCCTTTTGCATACAGAGGAATGGAACTCAGTCAATGGGACATTTTCTAGGTTGTGCCATCGTTGCAAATTTGACTGGGGAAAACAGACCTTTGTATGTAGGCGAACCTGTCTACTTTGTCTGTGGTAATGTAGCATTCCCAGGGTTGCCCAGGGATTGGCAGGGAACCTTTTATTTAGGGATCCTGTTACCTGGGGTGTTTATAGCTAGTACAAGAGAAGTTTCAAAGGCTCGTCCACGGCGGGACGAGAATGGTGACACCCCAGCACAAATCTTGGCAGATATAGTAAAATCAGTTGTGCCATTTTGGGGGCAGATAGCAAACTCGGAAGACATTAGAAAGCTAGCGAGAGTACTGGAGAGAACCATCAACCGGACCACGGACATACTCTATAATATGACGTTAGAACAAAAGGCGATAAGACTAGTAGCACTTCAAAACCGAATGGCATTAGATGTCATTCTGGCTGAGTGTGGTGGAGTGTGTAAATTAGTGGGGTCCACTTGCTGTGTTTTCGTACCAGATTACTCCCCAACTATCTTCAAGGCAATACAGACTCTGCACGTCCTTAGTTCCAAAGTGCATGTTCCCGAGGGAAACTGGGATCTTAGCGCTCGGTTCTGGGCCTTCTTGCGATCTTGAGGTTGGAAGGTACTTTCGGTCTTGCTGATTATTTTTGGAATCCTGTTGTTTCTTTTTTGCTGTATTCAGTATCTACCTGGTATGTGTTTGATGCTAGGGGGATGTTGCGCACAAGATAGGTTCGATAGGACATAAAGTGCATGCCCCAGATAAAACTTCTAAAGAATATGTGTTAAAAGAAATTTTAGAAACTGACCTAATGGCAATAGATATTTCTGACAGTGATTCAGTGTGCATGGACAATGATGCATGGAGTTATTTGCAAGGGGATCCAAAGTAGTTTTAGCACTTGGCATAGGCCAAAAGGAAGGTTTGTCAAAAAGGAAATTATATCGTGCCTCCTATTGGAATAAATATATGTATATTGGCCTACTCCAAGCTAGTCGAAAGTCGCTTGCGAAAGAGTCCATGTTGCAAGGTCCGAACCTTAAAATCAATGTAAGCCGCCATTTTAGGTTCACCCGCCATTTTAGGATTCGCTTTGTAAAAGTCACCCTGTGAGTTAAAATGGTGGACGATGTCATTCCAAAATACAACATGGCCGTCTTGACCTCTGTACATAGCTAATATGTAACTTGCCTGCAGGCCACTTGTTGAGTTCATGAACTGAGACCTTGTCCTTCGTTGACTTGTGTGTAAGGGATTACTTGTGTAAAGAAACTAAGCCACGAGTATACTATAAAAACAATGTATTCAAATACTGAACATAGAACACTTGTTTAACCGCATTGTATTAATGTTTAAGAAGACTAGCATGGAAAATCCCAGATCACACAGTTATTGCATAGGCTTGTTGATACATGTATTAAACGCAAACGAGTTATATGCGCTTGTTCGAGACTTGGCACAAACCCTAGATCGTGATGTATTAAGTGGAATCTTATTTGCTTTGTTTTTGTAACTGGATTCAGTATAAAATAAAGTACTTTTTATTTTCCTTTGTAACCCGTGTTTGGTGTATTTCCTTTTGGGGTACTCAGCCTCGATATTTTGATTTTGTTTTCACAAAAGGGGTTGGATGATACAGAGTTCAATTAGATGAATCTGACTTCACTAGAATGAGCAAGTGATGGAGAGAGAGTTGAGAGTTAGACTTTGATTTTGTCTGGGTTGGGGACCATAGGGTCATGATTGCATTTACATTTGGTGAAAGACATGGCAGAGTAAGTAGGAGTGGATTGGAACTGTACCGGTAAAATGAATGAGTGGGTTATCAAAGGGGATGGGTCAATTGAGAGAACAGATGAGGATACAAAACAGGATTATGAGAATGAAAGAGATGTCTTAGGTGTGGGTGGGAAGATTATGTACGATTAATTATTAGTTGTCAGAGAGAGTGGAGTTAAGTTGCGGCCAATGGGTCCAAGTCATAAGAAAGAAGTTAAGGTCACCCATTATGATGGAAGCAGCATCAACAGGGAGCATTTTGAGCAGGAGGTCAAGATCATACAAGAGTTTGCGGTGCCATTGTGCGTGGTAGAAAAGCAGAATACTATGATTGGTTGGAGTGAGGAGTTGGACATAGATATGCTGAAGCTGAACATACAAGAAGAGTGGCTAAAATATTGCGACAACACATGTGTTTAGTTTGCCTAATATCATCAAGTTATAGTTCATAGGACTAGACTTTAACCAATTTGGGTTCATCCAAGGGTGCATGCCATGAAGACAACTGTTGAATTGGGATCTTGTTTTTTTCTAAAACGTGATCAGAGATTGTTGCTGTTCGGCATAGGTGTAAAAAAAAAAAACACAAATGCCCAGATAGTGACAATGGCTATGGTAATCCCATTGCAACTATCATCCGCTGCTCCCCCCCCCCCCCACTACTGCATTTAGAGGTGGCAGAAAAGAAGGGGGACTTTGTTGTCTGGTGAAAACCTGAAAGTGGAAAAAAAAAGCTGGGAAAAAGAATGTCTTCAAAGCCCTAGACAATATAACACAAGAGAATGATAAAAAGGGTCAAGAAATTGAAAGGAACAAAATCAGATGCTAAAGGGGCTCCTCCCAAAACTTGATGAAGAAGCTACGGGAGTTGACCTATCTGAACTACCGATAGGAACTCACCTAGTAGTGAAATAATGTAATTCTAAATTGAAAACAACTACAGGGTCACAAACAAAATAGATCATTAATAAAACAAAATAATCCAGTCAAAGTATTGAAATTAGCACCGATCTTCTGTAACAAAATTCAATCAAAAACAATTTAAAAAGTTGAAAACACTAACTCAGGGCCTGAGCCCAAGCTATTGTCATCAGAGCTGACAGACCTATGTGGGGAAAATAGCTGTCCATCACAAGCACCATCATATGCTAGTATTACGTACAAACAATCTATTGTCAATAAACCTTTTGCTGCCCCAAAAGTGTGGCTGCAACAAACTAATACAAAAAAGGTAAAAAGACACACAACCCCAGCAATATTCTATTTTATACTAAAAGGATCCCTGACCTCTACCTGTTTTCAGCTAATGATATTGGCGCCTATTATTTCCATATGATAAAACCACACATATTGTGGAATTAATACTGAAATCAAATGAAGGCAGAAAAGTTCTCAACTCATGTGCAAAAGATCTTAAAACCAAAGGAGTCAAGGTTTTTACCACTCTTCCTCCGCTGACTCAAAATAATCCACAAAGTGTGCCATCTGCTTCGACGATTAATTCTAAAACAACTTTGTCAAGCAGAGAACTCTCCAAACCGGAAAAAAACTCAGTCAAAAAGTAGAAGTGCAGTTCATGCAAAGAAATAAAACTCCAAATTATGGACTTTACTGCCTGACATCATATCCCAGGTTTTCCAACGTCTGAATTTCATAGAAGATCAGTGTAATGCTCACCTGATTCCCGCAGAGGCGCCGGTCTTGACTGGGTGAATGCCGTATCTTCAAAGGTGATGTATAACACACGGTTGGCTCTTTGGGCTGGACCTCTGTGCACTGTATGTCTGACTCGAAGAGTAAGATGTCTGCAGATAGAAAATATGGGATTAATGAACTGGGGTTATTGGGTGCCTCTCTCCTCTTCCCTTTCTCTTCTCCTGTAGAACCCCAAAGGTTAAGGTCCTCACCTTAGGTAAGTGAACGCCGAGCTCTCCATCTGCCTCGGGGCAGGGTGCCGTAACCAGTTTCTTCACTGGATAAGGGTGCAGGCCTCTTGACCTTAGAGGACTGCTGCCCGTCGTTAACTGCACGAACGGTAAGTTCTGGGCACTTCAAATGTCTTAAAAGTCTTTTGTAATGATATCTCTTGTTTTGCAGGGTTCCGGCGATGGCGGATGGCAGGCTGATGAGAGTTGAGGATCCAACCCGGGTGAGGAATAGAAGCGCCTGGAAGCACGTAAGTAAGCGCTTGTAGCCTGCTTCACGATGCGCACTAACTGTCCCTTTTATCTTGCAGGTACAAGTTCGGAGCTTTAGAGAAGCTGAAGGGTGCTGGAATACCCACTGGATTCGGCGTGGGAAGGAGTAATGGCACGTGAGTAATAAAGTTGCCCAATGTCTTTAAACGCGCCTTCTTTTGTCTTTCAGATGTGGGATGCAGCGCCGAAGGCCTCCGGAGTATGCAAAGAGCTGGTAAGCTTTTGTCTTTCAGATGCCGGAATGCAGTGCGAAGACCTCCGGAGCATGCGAAGAGCTGGTAAGCTTTTGTCTTTCAGATGCCGGAATGCAGCGCGAGGCGTTGGTGACAGCCGATGGACCAGGTAAGAGATGCGCTGCCACTGAAGACCGTAGTGCTAACCTGTTCTTTCTTTGTCTTTACAGGTGCTGCTGAAGACTGGATTCCAGGATGGTAAGCCTTTGTTCCCTTAGGCCCAGGATCAGAAGCAGAAGACACGATGAGCGTTCTGCTGCAGAGAATGCAGAATAACGCAAAGCAAGATAAGTCCATCGGGTATGGTTTAAATAGCCTCCTGTAGTGCCTAGGTGTCTCCTTCCACAGCCACGCCTAGGTAAGAAAAGAGTTCCTGCTTTCCAGAAGAGTTCCAGTGTTCTGAACCTAGGGAGTGGCTCCTGCCCCACCCAACAGGAAAAGTAGTCCCAAACAGAAGAGGATCAGGGGTTCAACTGGCAGGTAAGTAAGCAGCATGGTCTGCTGCAGGTAAGTCCACCCAAGCATTATGAGCCCGGCGCTTCCAGCGCTGGGACTGGGCATCTTTATGAGCCTGGTGCCACTGGCGCCAGGACATGGTCCAAAATGTCCCAATTGGGACTGGCTGGCACTCGGAACCGGGGTTATGGGTCTGCTTCCAAGGGAGTCGGGCAAGTCCTGATCTTTTGGAAGCAGAGATCATGACAGCACCCCCCCTCAAGGCCCCGCCCAAACCGGGCTTCTCCGGGGGTTTGGGCTTGTTAGGAAATGTTTGATGAAATCTTTTGATTAGACGAGGCGCGTGGACATATTCTGCAGGTTCCCAGGATCTTTCTTGGGGACCGTAGCCTTTCCAGTCAATCAGGTAAAATAGTTAAGATTTGGAGATCTTGGAATCCAGGATGCTTTTGACTTCAAACTCGAGTTATCCATCAACTAGAATAGGTTTTGGAGATGTAGTTAGTCGGGTTTGAGGTTGCACGGGTTTTAATAGAGAGACGTGGAAGACCGGATGTATCTTCATGTGAGGGGGCAAGTCCAACTTGAACGCTACTGGATTTACTATGGTAGTGATGGAATAGGGACCAAGGTATCTTGGGTTGAATGTGCGTGGTCCTTTTAGAGGTAGATATTTGGTGGATAACCAGACTTGATCTCCTACTTGATATTGGGGGGCTTCCTTCCGATGTTGGTCTGCTCCTTTCTTGTATTGTTCTTTAGCCCTTTGAAGGTGAGAAACGGCTTCCTTAAAGGCTTGGGTGATTGTAGAATGCAGGTGGTCTACTGCTGGTGTTCCAAGATCTTGGAGTGGATCCAACTCCGAGGTTCGAGGGTGACTACCGTATAAAAGAAAAAACGGGGTCTTCCCAGTTCCCGAGTGGACAGAGTTATTGTAGGCATATTCGGCTATCCAAAGGATATCTTTCCAAGTTTTTTCATTTGTTGTAGCATGCAGCGCAAATACTGTTCCAGAGTTTGATTGGTCCTCTCAGTTTGTCCGTCGGTTTGAAGGTGGTGGCTGGTCGAAAGTCTCACATCAATTTGAGCCGACCGACAGCAACTTCGCCAAAAATGAGAAATAAATTGACTACCTCGATCCGAAATTAGAACTGAAGGAAAACCGTGCAGTCGGACGATGTTTTCGAGAAATTCTCGGGCCAGAGTTGCTGCTGTTGGTAAGCCTTTGAGTGGAATGAAATGCGCCATCTTGGAGAATAGGTCCACGATTACTAGGATCGTATTGTATCCGGAGCATGGAGGTAGATCGGTGATGAAGTCCATAGAAAGCGTATGCCAAGGGCGAGGCGGGATGTCAATAGGGCGTAAGAGGCCGGCTGGTTTTTCCTTTTGACTCTTGTTTTGGGCGCATACTCCACAGGACATTATAAAGTCTCTGATATCTTTTTTCCAAGACGGCCACCAGAAGTAGCGCTTGATCTTTTCCGAGGTCTTGGTCATACCGGGATGTCCTTCCATTAAAGAATCGTGATAACAAGAGATTACCTTTTTCTGTAAATCTGTGCTGGGCAGGTATAACCGTTCTTGGAAATATAATAGGTTGTCCTTCACCGTAAAGTCCTTTCCCTGCAGATGCCAATTCTGTATGTCTGCTGGAGTTACCAGTAGCCTGGCTTTATCCTTAACTTCCTCTATGGATTGTGTGGCGATTACACCTAGAATTCTTTGTTCGGGAATGATAGGTACAGGTTTAGGATTGATCAAATGTTCTTCCACTCCCATCCGAGAAAGGGCATCAGCTTTACCGTTTTTTGTACCAGGTCGATAGGTAATTATGAAGTCAAACTCGGCAAAGAATAGTGCCCAACGAAGTTGCCTAGAGGATTGAGCTATTGCGGTTTTCAAATATTGCAGGTTTCGGTGATCTGTAATCACAGTAACGGTGTGTCGGGCCCCCAGAAGATAATGCCGCCAAGCCTTAAAGGCGGACTTGATAGCTAGAAGTTCCTTATCAGTAATAGTGTAATTGATTTCAGGAGGCGAGAATTTGCGGGACCAAAATGCCACGGGATGCAACTGATTGGTTACTGGGTCCTTTTGTGATAGAACTGCCCCCATGGCAAGGCTCGAAGCATCAGTTTCAACGATGTAGGGGAGTTCTGGGCGAGGATGTTTTAAGATCGGTGCAGAGATAAATCTAGTCTTCAAATTCTGGAAAGCTTGTTCCGCCTCGGTAGACCATTCAAAACGTTTGTTTTTCTTTAACAAGGCAGTGATGGGCTGGACTATTCGAGAGAATTCGGGGATAAACCTGCGGTAAAAGTTAGCGAAGCCTAACATGCTTTGAACACCTTTTACGGAGGATGGCGATGGCCATTTGAGAATTGCATCAACCTTCTTTGAATCCATACGCACTCCGCTAGGTGATAATATGAATCCCAAGAATTCAACTTCAGTCACGTTGAAAACACATTTTTCCAATTTAGCGAAAAGTTTGTGTTGACGAAATCTCTCGAGGACCATTTTCACGTGTTTCCGATGTTCAGTTTCCGATGAAGAATAAACGAGGATGTCGTCAATGTAAACAACAACACACACATCTATGAGCTCTCTGAGGACATCGTTCATAAAATATTGAAAGGCGGCCGGGGCATTGCAAAGTCCGAAGGGCATGACCTGATATTCAAATAGCCTATACTTGGTGCGGAAGGCCGTCTTCCATTCATCGCCCTCTTTTACTCGTACCAAGTGGTAGGCTCCTCTAAGATCCAGCTTTGTATATATGCATGCTTTTCTGACTTGGTCCAGGAGTTCAGGGATCAAAGGTAACGGATATCTATTCTTAACGGTGATCTGTTTCAGGGCGCGATAATCTATACAAGTTCTAAGGTCCCCTTCTTTTTTTGGAACGAAGAACAAAGCTGAGGAAGCAGGGGACTTGGAAGGACGAATAAACCCATTCGCTAGGTATTGATCCAGGTATTGTCGGAGGTGAAGATTCTCAGGCTCGGTGAGGGGTTAAATTCTACTACAAGGAGGAGTAGATCCAGGTATCAGGTCTATCTGGCAGTCATAAGACCTATGAGGAGGTAGAGAGTTAGCCTGATCCTTCCGGAAAACATCTTGGAATTCTAGGTATTCAGGATGTAACTGGGGAGCCTCCGAGGAAATTGCTGCCAGTGCAACACCAGGTCGAGGGTGACAAGTAGAGACACATTCTGGAAACTGAACCGTTCTTGCTCGCCAATCGATCTGAGGATTGTGCTTCTCTAACCAAGGAATTCCTAGAATAATCTGGAACTGAGGGGCCTTGATCACATCGAACACGATCTTCTCATGGTGTCCATCTTGACTTACTAGCGTCACTTCTTGGGTGGTATGCGTTACTGGTCCGGAGGCTATTTCCGTACCATCCACCGTAGTAATGACGTCCTTTACAGCCTTTGGACAAAGAATCAGATTCATCCTCAAAACCATTTCATGATCTACATAATTGCCGATGGCACCGCTGTCGACGTAAGCTTCAATCGCATGTAATCGATCCGGATGTTCAGGGCTAATGAGGACCATAGGTATCACGAAATGCGAGGTCACGGAACTGGTTTTAACGCTCGGCAAGAGGACCTCTATTCTTGTCGGGCGAGGTCGTTTCCCTGCTCAGAGTTTGTGACCCTGGTAACTGCAGCTCCTACTGCCTTCTTGGCTGGTTTCACCGGACAGTCTCGAAGAAAGTGCCCGAGTTTCCGCAATAGAGGCATAATTGCAGCTGTTTTCTCCTTTCCCGCTCCTTTTGTGTTAGTGGTCCTTTCAGGCCCCCTATTTGCATGGGTTCCCCGGAGTCTACTCCTTTGGTAGGAGTTGGTGGTTTGGAAAATACTCAAGCATCAAACTTGGAACGATCGGCCTTCCTGTTCTGCAGTCTGTGGTCAATTTGAACGACTAAGTCAATATAGACCGAACAGTCTTGCGGGGGATTCACTACTTGGGCTAACACATCTTTGAGCTCTCCACGTAGACCTCTATAAAACAGCGTAATCCTTTTGTCCTCAGGCCATCGAGTTTCCACTATCAGTCTGTTGAAAGACGCAATATAAGCCAAAAGGTCTTGATTACCCTGTCGCAATGAAAGGAGCTCATTGTCCAAGGCCTGCCCCTGTGAATGTCTTGCAAACAGTTTTTCCATACTGAGCTGAAAAGCTTGAAAATCATGGAGAACCGGATCAACTTGATTAACTAGAGGGATCGACCAGTCTGCCGCATTGCCACTAAGGTACGAAAGCACGAAAGCTACCTTAGCTTGATCAGTTGGAAAGGCTGCTGGCCGGCATAAGAAGTGCAACCGGCACTGGTTAATAAATACTGCAAACCTCTTTGGGTCACCAGAAAATCGTTCGGGCAGAGCCAGAGGTACATTCCCAGGTAGGTTGATCTGCACTGGGTTCGTAGAGGATGTTGAAGGAAGATTTGGCCCTGATGCGGGTAACAGAGTTTGTCCGTCTTGTGACTGTAGCAATTGTCTAGCGAGATCGTATGTTCGCTCCTTGGAAATAATTAGTTCCCTTCTTAGAGCATTCGTTTCCTGACGGGCTGCATGCACTTCTGCTCTTAGTTCCCCAAGTAACTGGGCTAGCTGGTCGGTATCCAAGGTTTCCATAGCGCCTGGGTGGGAGCTTTGCGGTAGGCTTTGCGTTCTGTAACGCTCACCTGATTCCCGCAGAGGCGCCGGTCTTGACTGGGTGAATGCCGTATCTTCAAAGGTGATGTATAACACACGGTTGGCTCTTTGGGCTGGACCTCTGTGCACTGTATGTCTGACTCGAAGAGTAAGATGTCTGCAGATAGAAAATATGGGATTAATGAACTGGGGTTATTGGGTGCCTCTCTCCTCTTCCCTTTCTCTTCTCCTGTAGAACCCCAAAGGTTAACGCCCTCACCTTAGGTAAGTGAACGCCGAGCTCTCCATCTGCCTCGGGGCAGGGTGCCGTAACCAGTTTCTTCACTGGATAAGGGTGCAGGCCTCTTGACCTCAGAGGACTGCTGTCCGTCGTTAACTGCACGAACGGTAAGTTCTGGGCACTTCAAATGTCTTAAAAGTCTTTTGTAATGATATCTCTTGTTTTGCAGGGTTCCGGCGATGGCAGATGGCGGGCTGATGAGAGTTGAGGATCGAACCCGCGTGAGGAATAGAAGCGCCTGGAAGCACGTAAGTAAGCGCTTGTAGCCTGCTTCACGATGCGCACTAACTGTCCCTTTTATCTTGCAGGTACAAGTTCGGAGCTTTAGAGAAGCTGAAGGGTGCTGGAATACCCACTGGATTCGGTGTGGGAAGGAGTAATGGCATGTGAGTAATAAAGTTGCCCAATGTCTTTAAACGCACCTTCTTTTGTCTTTCAGATGCGGGATGCAGCGCCGAAGGCCTCCGGAGCGTGCGAAGAGCTGGTAAGCTTTTGTCTTTCAGATGCCGGAATGCAGTGCGAAGACCTCCGGAGCATGCGAAGAGTAGGTAAGCCTTTGTCTTTCAGATGCCGGAATGCAGCGCGAGGCGTTGGTGACAGCCGATGGACCAGGTAAGAGATGCTCTGCCACTGAAGACCGTAGTGCTAACCTGTTCTTTCTTTGTCTTTACAGGTGCTGCTGAAGACTGGATTCCAGGATGGTAAGCCTTTGTTCCCTTAGGCCCAGGATCAGAAGCAGAAGACACGATGAGCGTTCTGCTGCAGAGAATGCAGAATAACGCAAAGCAAGATTCATCCATCGGGTGTGGTTTAAATAGCCTCCTGTAGTGCCTAGGTGTCTCCTTCCACAGCCACGCCTAGGTAAGAAAAGAGTTCCTGCTTTCCAGAAGAGTTCCAGTGTTCTGAACCTAGGGAGTGGCTCCTGCCCCACCCAACAGGAAAAGTAGTCCCAAACAGAAGAGGATCAGGGGTTCAACTGGCAGGTAAGTAAGCAGCATGGTCTGCTGCAGGTAAGTCCACCCAAGCATTATGAGCCCGGCGCTTCCAGCGCTGGGACTGGGCATCTCAATGAGCCTGGTGCCACTGGCGCCAGGACATGGTCCAAAAGGTCCCAATTGGGACTGGCTGGCACTCGGAACCGGGGTTATGGGTCTGCTTCCAAGGGAGTCGGGCAAGTCCTGATCTTTTGGAAGCAGAGATCATGACAATCAGCTCTAGGCAAAAGACATTTGAGTTGGAACACAAGAGGCCAAGAGGTAATTCAGACATAAAGGTACAAGTCAGAGCATTTTTACAGAGCTTAAGTTTGTTCTCTTTCAAGAAACATGGCTTAGGAGATAGATACACTGGGATGGATTCACCACCATCTTCCAACATGCTACTTGTCCGAAGAAAGTCCCTCTAAGTCAGTGCCTTGTCTGGGATTGCTCAAGGGAAGCCCTTAATTATATATTTTTATGTCCAGTTCGTGTACTCTGGATGACAACCCTTATATAACACCCCTCTCTTAGAATCCCCCTGACCCCACTGAGCCAAGAAGTAAGTTTGTTTTGCAAATTGAAAAGGTTTATTTGAGAATTAAACTATATATATATATATATATATATATATATATATATATATATATATATATATATCGCACTTTTATAATAAATTAATAATTGATATCACACTTAGACATAGGACAGTGAGTGATCAACAATGGATGATGTGATACTAGCACACTGGGTAATTACTTAGGAGTAGCATAGAGGATAAGGTAGCTGATAATGCTTTATATGGTACAAAGGAGGTTCAGTGTGAGTGATAGCTACTTTGAATTAGTTCAGGATCACTTTAGCAATGCTCTATGAATGATTGTCAGGTTGCAAACGAATTTCAGCAAAGGAAAGCAAGGAGCTACTATTTTGACAAGTGAAGAAATTGAGTCAAATCGCAAATCGCGGCAATTTTTCCGAGTGCGTCGAGCGCGATTAGAGAAGAAGTCTAATGAACGGAAAGTTGGTTCTGGGTTTGTTGGAAATCCCAGAATCTTAGCTTTAAAATGACAGTCAAAACTCGCTCCGAGCACCAACGGTTCAAGAGATACGGGCGATTTAGTGGAGGTAGATTTTCAGAATTGAAATTGCCGTTTCAGAATGAATCAAAAGGATGGACACAATTTCTGATGCTGCAATTCTAATAGGTTAAAATAGTTTGAATTAGATTATTTTAAACTAAGAGATTGGTTTTTTTTACAGTTCTAAGGATACTCACTCCTAATTTTGGAAGGAATGGCCCTCCGTCATGGATCTGGTCAGATTTGGACTGCGGTTCCCTCGCCACGGACGGTCTCTGCCTGGTTCTGCTCAAAGCGATCTCTGGTCTCTTTGGATAATTCTGCCTTCTGGGTCTGTCAGGCACCGGTCTCTGGAGATTGATGGATTTGAAGTCTGGATCTCTGGATGTGAAGTCGTCTTTCAGCGTGCTCCGCAAGGAAATGGAAATTGAATCTGCCTGTCTGGCTTCCAGTGGCTCTTTTTATGTGTTTTGAAAATGGGTGGGTCGGCTAATTCTGCATGTCCAACCCTCTCAAGATTTGATAGGCCAAAGGATTCTTTGGTCCCTGATATGAGAAAGGATAGTGTGTCAGAGTGATGTCAGCCATTTACGATCTATTGAAGAAACGCCCCTTTGCTTTTACCTTAAAAATCATTTTTCATAACTACACATATTTCCCAGATACACAGTTGTTTGACATTACATGTACATATTACTGATTACTTAAAGTACATTCTGGCCCAACTCTGATCTTCCTGGGGGCTTGCATTAAAAAATGACAACTTATTTTAGTTTTTAGTTGATCTACCAATATCGGACGTTTACTAAAAATGGCACACATGTACACCGCCTTTCTACCCTTATTCCGTTAATTTCCTAGGTCTCTAGCAAAAACACAGTGTCTGTAGTATTAATAATTAGCGGGGTTATGGCTCAGAACATCACAGAGCGACCAGCCTAGTTTTAAACTGGGAGTGAATGTGTCAATTTAAAGATCCCAAAGTTGTACATTTCTGTCATCTGGTTACAATTCGTTATCAGTGTTTTTATAAAAACATATATTTGCCTTCAATTCAATTCACTTCAGTGTTTGGGTCCGCCCCCAGAAACTTGGGAGTCAGGGATCACATGTCTCTTCTTCTAGGCAGAGCTCTGTTTACAGTCAACACTCAAATCAGCATACTCCATTCAATTGAAAGAGTCTATTGTGTCGGCTGAGGTCAGCAGACCAGGGGGCCACTCTGCATTTGGTTAGCATGTCCATGTGATCGCCTGGCTTCTTTTGTGTTGTTCTGAGGTGAGAAGGTTTCCCGGCCTCTTGCAATGTTAATTGAATCAGCCTGTCTTCAGGGAACAGCAGTTATTTAAATTTTTAATCAACCAAATAGGCTTCGAAGTTTCCAGCTGTCTCAGGAGGCTGGCAACTCCTGAAGTACAGTTCTACTGTCAGAGTTTAGACCGCTAGCGCCGGCTTGTGTCCAAAGCTGGTACTGCAGCTATTTTTTTAATGAGCTGTCTTTAATTTGACAGCGGGATTTTGCTTGACAGCTCTAATCCTTGCTGCCATTGTTTTGATGGACATCCTTACAGTAGAGTGGTGATGTGGAACCCCCCACAAGAAGGTTGAATCTTTAGAGTGGTCTTGTGCCCATGATTTTAGCAACTTGTTGACATCAATAAAAACGGATTTTGAACAAATTGAAATGGACATTTTGAGCTTGCACTTCAGAGAAACAGCAGTGATTTCAAGGCGCTTTTGATCTAACAGGCACTGCTATTTTTCCTTTGGCACCACCTTTCACCCCTGGCGCTTCCGGTCCATCACGCTTGCACTGGTGGGTGACAGGTTAGGTGACCATTTTGGTGTGCGCAAAACTGTGCGGTTCTCCTGGTTCTGGGATAGAATGATGGGCGGCGACAGATCAATCCCCACATCTACCCAATCTATTGATTTAGTTTTGTTCTGGGATAGAATGATGGGCGGCGACAGCTCATCCCCACATCTACCCGGACTATTGATTTAGTTTTTTTCTGGGATAGAATGATGGATGTTTTGATCCATGCACTGGTATGTCCGCATCATCTTCTTCCAATTCCGTAGATGGCTCAGTTCAGCATCTTTTCCTCCCTTCAGTTGGATCGATCGGTTCTCCTCGCCGGTCCTGATGGGAATATTAGGCGGTACCCCAGGCCCCTCAGATCTTTGCTCCCGGTCTCCAGGTCGTCTTCTGTGGTCAGTCTCCGGGTTTTATCTCTCCTAGGATGATAAAGCAAAAGCAGCAATACCTATTCGTAGACATTTCTCCCCCACTATTGATATAGTGGGGCGGCATATACATTTTATAGTCAAAAACATGAACATGTACATTTTTTTAAATCAGGAGGCCAGAACATGTTCAAGAATCATAGAATTCTATAGGCTATATGTGGAATATTTTAGGGTGGAACTGAATTAATCTGGAGCAGTCCCCTCTGGTATTGCAGAGGACTCCTCCAGTTGCTGCAGAGTGTGCCTGGGATGGCAACACTTTAGCTGATTTATATGTACCCACTTGTCTTCCCCTTCCGCCAGACTGCCTTTTGAATGCGGATCTTATACGCTACTCGGGAGATCTTGTCTATAATTTCAAACGGTCCCTTCCATGTAGGAAAACATTTTCGCTGTTTGGCCTGGTTCCTTTAGAAATTGTATAGATAGACCAGGTCTCCCACATTATATACTTTCCTGGAAGTTTTCAAATCATAATGGGTCTTCATGCTATCAGCTGATCTTTCTAGATTCCGCTGAGCATAGGCAAAAGCATGTTGGAGGTGTTTCCTTAAATTCTCCACATACTCATGAGTTGTGGAGGCATTTATCAATGTCTGCTCTTGGGTCCTGTAGAGCAAATGCTGGGGAAGCACCATCATGCGTCCAGTCATCAGCTCAAACGGTGACATTTTAGTTGCAGATGAAGGGGTAGATCTGATGGCCATTAGGACCAGAGGTAATCGGATATCCCAACTTGGCCCAGAATCTGCCACAAACTTTTTTAATATGCTCACAATGGTCCGGTTGTAGCGTTCTACTGCCCCAGAAGAAGCTGGCCGGTAAGCAATATGTAGCTTCAGTTTGACCCCAGTATCTCTCACATCTTTGTCATTACTTCACTGGTGAAGTGGCTACCCCTGTCTGACTCAATCCTTTGAGGTAGACCAAAACGGGAAAATATGTGGTTAATCATCAGGGCAGCTGCTGTTTCTGCCTTGCAGTTTGGGGCCGGGAGACATTCCACCCACTTGGTAAACAAGCATGTAACCGTCAACATGTACTTGTTTCCTCTAGACGAGCGAATCACAGGGCCCACAAAGTCTATTTGCAAATCTGACCATGGCAGTGTCATCCCCCGCTTTTGGAGAGGCGCCTGGTGTGTGACGGATGTTGGCTGAAATTGTGCACACACAAGACACCCCTTCAAGTATTGGTCGAGGTCCTGCCCCATGTGTGGCCAGTATGCAACCTCTCTTAAGATTTCCAGTGTTGTGTGAAACCCCCTATGACCGGCGGTGGCCGCATCATGGCCGTGACTTAACATCAGGCTTCGGAATGAGGTAGGCACCACCCACTGATCATGGCCAGCTTGGGATTTCCTTACCAACAAACCATCTTGGATTCGGAACATCTTTGGACATTTCATCAACACTCTAAGGTCCTCTTTCCCAATGTAATCGGTATCCATCAGGGGAAAGTTCTCATGGTCCTCAATGTGTTGGTAAAACTTACCAATTATTGGATCCCCCTTTTGAGCCGTAATTAAATCAGCATCAGGGGTCTCCTTACTCCATTGTGCAGTTGAAAGATCATTGTGAGCATTTGTCTGGGACCTAGTGATAGCAGTGACCTGGATTTCTCCCAACAGGGACTCTATTTCTATTAGATCCCATTGGATGGCACCGGTTTTGGCCAGCTGATTAGCTAAGTCATTTCCAGTTTTGTCTGGTCCCTCTACTTTGGAATGACCCTTGATCTTTTTCCAGTAGATGGTCATCCCATTCGAGGTGACCAGATCATCAATATTTTTGATCAACTTCCCATGTTTCAAGGGTTTGTTGTTAGCACACAGCATGCCTCTGGTTTTCCAATTAACCAGGTGCTCCACAAACCCGTTTCATACATAATCCGAATCCGTAATTATGACCAGTTCATGGAGTTGATGTTGGACAGCAGTGAGGATGGCTTGATGCACACCCATCAACTCTGCTACCTGACTACTTCAGGGACCAATTTTGTACCCAGCGGAGGGTTCTGGGGACTCATTCACCCATGCATTCCCTACGCCGGCCACCAGTTCTTTTTCCCCGTTGTTGTCAACATGGTAAGAGCATCCATCCACATAGACAGTGGGCATTCCCTCACACTTGTCTTCTTCAAAGACTTTGTGTGGGGAATGAAGGTATGCCTCCATGTTGTCCTTGATTTTTAGACTTTCGTCCTCGAGACCGTTTTCTCTGGCACAACCATGCAAGTCAGCCAGACCTTGCGCGAGGGGACTCTTCTTGTTTTGGCCATATCTGACCTCCACAGGAAAGCCTTGCATTGACAGAATCCAGGAAGTAATTCGGGAATTACTCACATTTCTGGCCCGGATTCTGTCACTTTGGCGATATTGCAGAGGCTGGTGTGGAGTCTCCACTATGATGTTTTACCCCTAGATGAACGTGCGGTAATTCTTCAATGCCCACACCGTTGCCAGGAGTGCCTTCTCATAATCGTTGAATTTTTCCTCCACAGAGTATAAAGTTTTGTTTGCATAAGAGATTACTTTATTGACCTTGTCATGCTTTTGGTATAATACTGCCGTCAAGCACGTATTAGAGAAGCCTGTCTCCAGGAAGAACTCCTTGTTTCTGACAGGGTAAGCTAAGCAAGGCGCTTGTGAGAGGCTTCTTTTGAGTTGTCTTACTGCCTCGGATTGTTCTGGACCCCATTTCCACTTGACCCCCCCTTCAAAAGATGAATCAGGGGTCTAGTGATCTCTGCGTAGCCCTCAATGAACTTTCAGCTGTAATTAGTCAGTCCAAGGAGGCTCCTTAGTTCCCGCAGAGTTGTGGGATCCTTTCGTTTCTGGAGTGCTTCCACTTTCTTTTCTTGGGGATAGAGAACCTGAGGAGTAATCTCATGCCCCAAGAAATTAACACGAGTTCTACACCACTGTGTTTTCTGAAAGGAAAGTTTTGCTCCGGCAGCCCTCAACTGTGTCAGAACATAACGGATCTCCGCTATGTGTTCTTCCACAGATGAACTTTTGATGAGGACATCATCTACATAAGCCAGGTTACCCCTCGCACCCAGGTCGGGCATGGCCTTATGTAGGAAAATGTTGAATTCATTGCCGGAGTTGAGGTTTCCGAAAGGAGTTCGGGTCCATGTGTACTGCTGGCCCCCAAAGGTAAAAGCCAATTTGTATTGGTCCTCCTTACTGACAGGCACGGTCCAGTATCCATTGGTCAGGACTATTGCAGTGAAAACCTGTGAACCCTGAATCTGGGCCAGCCATTGGTCAATGTAGGGCAGAGGCCATCGGGAAGTATGGACCCGTTTGTTGAGCTCCCTAAGGTCGGCACAGAGTCTCCACTGGCCGTTTGGCTTCAATATTCCCATGACCGGATTATTGAAGGCGCTGTGTACTGGACGGATTATTCCCCGGGACTCAAGGTTCTTAATTATTTCAGTAAGGGACTCCATGGATGCGAGAGGCAAACGACATGCTTCACAAACACTGGAGTCATTCCAGGGTCCGTGGGAATTGTTGTTGTGTGGATGTCGGTGCAACCATGAGTCTACCGCAAAGAGATCTTGGAAATCCAAGAAAACTTGTTTCAACTTTTGCTTCTGTTCCAGAGTCACGCAGGCATCAGCTAGGTTGACTCTCTCTTCCACCACCTGCCTGAAGCCTGGAAAGACTTCTGGCTTTGCTATCTCAGCGGCCTCCTCCAGCTGGGTGGAGAAGTCCCTGGTCAGAGTGCTAATTTGGACTGGAGGCTTCAGGTGGGAAAGGCAGCCCTCATGGACCTGGAAAATCTCCTCACCCCTTCTGAAGTCACAAGTCACGTCTTCCTTACCATAAGGGCAAGAAGTGTACACCAGGAAGTTCCCCCCATGCCGGGTAAAGATCCTGTCTGGTGTTGTATTGTCATCACTGTCACTGTCAAAACAGTCCTTGGGGATTGGTCCTAACAGTTCATTTCCTAAATCAATGGATAAATGTCGGTCATCAACCGCCATTCCAATAATGGTGCCTGCGGCTAGAGTAATACTCTGTAAGTCGCTGTTATCCACCTCTATTGGAATGGTGTCATGTTCTATGTTGACTAATGGTTTTGGGTTTACCCCTAACCCTTGCTGTTGAAGGAAAGCATTTAGATGAATATAAGCATCAGGGTTTTTCAAATGTTGTCCTCTTTTAACTTTCACTTCCAGGAAGAATTGTCAGGTCCTTTCTGGGATGGTGACTTGCTCTTTAATCTGAATTTCAACTGCATAAGGTAGCAATTGAGCTGACCTAAATGCTTTTTCTGGATCATCAAAGCCCATGGGATTATCTGCTAATCGGGACCAAGCTTTGCAGTTTATTAGGTCCAAACTAATGGCGAAGTGATTGAGAATGTCACTGCCTAAGTAAAAGGCAACAGTGACGTATCGCACGACCCAACAACTATTGACTATGATCTTGTTGCCAATGGAGATTTTGAGTATACACCTGCTTGGCAGGAGATGTTTGGAATTGGGTGTTTCCAGATCCCTTTTCCATTTGTCTATCAGTTTTAATGTGGGTATGGCTGGATCTTTTGGGAGTTGGCAGAACATGGCTTCGCTGATGAAGCTCTTACCGTTGTTCACACACACTCGAGCGAGAACAGAGTCCTTCCCATCATTTAACTGAACAGGGATGAACAACTGCTCTCCAATTTACTGAATATCAGCCAGGCTCTGAGCTGATTTCAGATCTTTTTGGACTGTAGGAGTGGAAGTGTCTGATTGTGGATTAGTAAAGAATTTCAGAGTATTTCCTTCCAGTGTGGAATACCACCTTAAACTGGAAGGAAGGTTGATTTTCAGAAATAGAGAGGACCCCCCATCACCTGTCTGTTGTCCTACTGCTATTACTGTCACGTCTGGAATTTGGTTGTTCTGGAAGTGAAATTCTACTTGGTCAGATTTTTGTTCAACCATGCGGCAGGTGCTGTTTAAACTAACATGGTTGACACTCTGTTTTAATTTTATTGGTCGGCTAGTCTGGGTCCAGAGGACCTTGTTTACGCAATCTATTAGGCGTGACAACCTTCTCAGGAGGTCATTCCCTAGTAAACAAGGGGTGCCCTCTGGAGTCACTACTATGACCGCGTGTTTCACCTTGTGTCACCCAATTTGAATGTTCAAGTCTGCAGTCCCCTCAACGGGAATTTCCTTCCCGTCAAAGTTATGGAGTTGTCCAGGAAGAGAGGTGAGAGGAACAGGGTAATTCTCCCCCCTTCCTGCATTGAGTTCATCAAAGGCCCTTTTGGACAGAAGGGTAGCTTGGGATCCAGTGTCCACCAGTGCCAAAATTGTACCCTGCCCCGGTACTTGTACGGGGGCATAGTATCTTCCCTCCTTCTCCTTAAGGGGGCACAGATAATGCACATTTTTGGACAACTGGTGGGCTAATTTTCTGGTTTTGGACATTGCTAGCAAAGAGATTTGGGCAGAATTCTGTGGAGAGCCTGGGGAATCTGAAAGAAAAAGTTGGCAACTGGACATGGTTTTGGGTTCTGTGCCGTCCCCCCCCCTTTTGGAGGCAGTAATCAGGATGGGTTTGACCGATGGGATTTTGGTATTGTTGGTTCTGGGATAGAATGATGGGTGGCGACAGCTCAATCCCCACATCTACCCAGTCTATTGATTTGGTTTTAGGTTCCCCTGGTTCCGGTTCTGGGCCGCCCCTGCTTTTTTGGAGGCAGTCACCAGAATGGGTTTGAACCAGGGGTTTTTGGTATTGTTGGTTCTGGGATAGGATGATGGGCGGCGACAGCTCAATCCCCACATCTACCCAGTCTATTGAATTGGTTTTAGGATCCCCTGGTTCCGGTTCTGGGCCGCCCCTGCCTTTTTGGAGGCAGTCACCAGGAAGGGTTTGAACCAGGGGTTTTTGGTATTGTTGGTTCTGGTATAGGATGATGGGCGGCAACAGCTCAATCCCCACATCTACCCAGTCTGGATTGGAATCTCTTGGGACCCATTTTTCCTTGGGAGGAGTTCCCCCATCTCTGAAGGAGAAGATCCTTTCCCCAGGATCCTCTGAGGATCACTCTCCCTCATATTGGAAGACCTGTTCCTCCTCCACAAATTGGGTCTGTTTGGGTCCTTTGTTTCTCCTACCTCCTCTCTGCTCCTTGGGTGGCAGACTTTCAGGGGTAGGAGATTTTGTTTCCGGTTCCTGGGTTTCCAGGGGCTGTTTACAAGTGGGGAAGGAAGCTTCCCCCAAGGCTTTACACCCCCTACCCCGTGTGCCTCCTCCCTAGGAACCGGTGGGTTATCGGGGTGCTGCCTCTGTCATTGTTCTGGAGCACTAGGTCCAGAGTTTGGGGCATTCTGTGCCGGCATGCCCATCTGAGGGTTCTGTTGAGCCCTCAGTATGTGACCCAGATCCCGGGCCATATTTTGGACCTGGCGCTCAAGTTGGGAAACCCGCTCAGGCTGATAAAGGGTTCTGTTTTCTCCCCTGGGCTGATCCCGGGAAGGGTAGCTATCCCTTCTCTGGTAATACCCTGGGTTGTGAAGATTTGGGTACAACTCCACCCTTGGCCTCCCCTCTCCTGGATTAGGTTGTCTGGGCTCAGGGAATTGGGGAAAGAAGGATGGATGGTTTTGGGGTTGGAAATTGGGTGGATACCTGGGGAAAAAGTTCTGCCCAGGATTTGGTGAATTTCTGCCCTCCTGGGGGAAGTTAGGAGGGAAGTTCCCCGGGTTAGGCGCTTGGCTGGATCCCCCCCCTTGGGCCAGAGGGGTCCACACACAACCCAGGATTGGTCTGTTTCCCTTATAGCGGGGACTTACATAGTCAGGGGAGCGGGGGACCCCATTTGTGGGACTGCCTCCTTGACTCCCTGTCTGTGACTGGCCCGGAGGCCTTCTGGCTGTGAATTATTTGGTGCAGGCTGGTTTTTGGGTCTCCCCATCTCCAAATCTAAAACGGGGGCAACCTTTACCTTTGCCACCTTGGCAGCAGTAGGGATGCTGTTGGTTTTGGGGTTTTTGGGCTGATTCTTATTTTCCACCGGTTTCTGCACCTCGTAGATGCGGGTGGCTTGCTCAATGACCCAGTTTAAAGATCTTTTCTCTTGAAAATCTCTCACGAGCTGGGTCATTATGTATTTGGGAGAGCATGGAAAAATGTGTTGATGAATTCTGCTGCTGTCCGTGCGCACCCTTCTGGTGGTCTGCGCAAAGCCACGCTTCTATTCTTGCACAAATTCTTGTGGAGCCTGATCCTCCCCACATTGGAAATTGTAGGCTGCCTTGCGAGCCTTTTGGAGATTTCTATGCACAGAAAAGTGTTTCAAGATGACCGCCCTATAGGTGGACCATCTTGAATGATTTTGGTCCTCCAGCCCCGCAAAGAACTGGAGTATTCTGGGGAGAATGTTCATTTGACGTACTAGATGCAGCTACTGCTGTCCTTCAAATGGAAGGTGTCCATCATTTGCTGAAATAGCTCCAAGTGTTCCCAAACAGAATACTTGGAGTTCTTGTGATAAGGTGTGATGACACTCCTGATTGCCTTAATCTGTTTTAAGGGGTCCTTAAGCAAGGCCCTTTTTGCCTTATTGGCCTTTTTGGTTCGGGTAACCTTGGTCCATTCATCCTCCGACTAAGAAGCACTGCTCCCAGAGGTGCCCATCTGATCTTCCAGGCTCTCCCAGATTCTGCGAGTCTGAGAATGGCTGGCAGAATGTGGGGACCTGGTCTCCTGTGTCCTGTGACGATCAGAAGAGTCTTCAGATCCCTCCTTGCTACCAGGATTTGCTTGGTACCCCCCCACTGACCTAACTGGGCAGAGGTTTTCAGGATGCCCTTAGTGGGCCTACTCTCCTGGGGTTCACCACTAAATTGCACTGTGCTTAGGTGCCCATGCGCGGATGCCCGCCCATCCATTCCTGGGAGGTACTGGCCTATGAACCCCATACTTTTGGCTGGATAGTAATCTGCCATTCCTGTGGCCCTGTGCTCATGTGCGCCAGGGGACATGGGGGTGGCAGAGTCCAGGGTCTGAGAGAGATGAAGGCCTCTGGTACTAGGGCTCCTGAGGTTATGCTCAGGAGTTTCCCTTTCCCAGTGAACTTCATCTCTGTCAGCCCCTACTCCCTGTTGCAATGCAAGAGCCTGCGCTTTCAGTTCCTCAGTTAGGCCTTACTAGACACTATCAGTCTCTCTTGCATGGCTACCTGTTGCTGGAACCTATCATTGTGCTGGCAGAGAGCCTCATTCTCTCTCTGTGCCTCCTGATTGGTCCTGGAGTACTGGGCCACTCTTTGCTGCAGGAGGGTTTCCTCCTGAGTCCCATCCCTACTGGCCTGCTCTTTTCTTGCCAGAGCATCTTCCACCCTCCTGGTATTCTCTAGCAAGTCGTGATGCTCTTTTTGGAGGTCACCCAGCCCCTGGAGGGCCAGGTGATTTTGTTCAATTTTTTCTTTTAATTGGCAGACCTCCTGGCCTAAGGTGTCCCTTTCCTGACTAAGAGCCTGCATCTGTGCCACCAGATCGTCCCTCTGCCTTTGAAAGGCACCAGCTTTTTGGCGCTCTTCCTGAAATTCTGTCTGGGTGTCCAGGTCTTTCAGAATCAGTTTATTGCTCTCCTCTTTTTCTCTATCCAATTGGCTTTGCCGGGTGGCTACCTGCTTTGTGCATGCCCTGTTGAAATCTATCTGTTGCTCCAGCTTTTTCTGGCTCTGCAGTAAGGAGTCCAAACTGCCTTGGTGTTCCTTCTGCAAAGCCAGATTTCTGGTATCCTGGTCAGACTTTTCCTGTTGCAGGAGATCCATATCCTCCTTCATTTTAATGATGTATTGTCTACTCTCGTTTTCTGACTCCTGGCTTCTGTGCAGCCTCTGCTCAGAAGAGACCAGGTCAGATTGGGCCTTTTCTAACTCCATCTGTTGCCTATTTGCCAGATCTTGAGCTTCAGCACATTTGTCCTGCATGGCTCCCATATATAGATACAAATATGCCGCTATCCTGGCAATCTTATTGTGTTCATGTTTGGCCTTAGGAGTCATATATAGTTCACTTAGGGCCACATGTAAGGGACCCTGATCTCTCCAGATATCTGACCCAGTTTAGTGACCTGTTGTGTGATCGCCTGCAACCATACATTTTGGTCCTGTTCAGACCACTCACCTCTCACAAACAGTTTATGTAAGAGGTGCTCCCTTGCTATTTCATATCTACCAAGGTCGTCATTCTGGAGATTGATTTCCTTCCTGACTTACAGATGTTTGTACTTCATTTTACAAAACAGACTGTTTCCTTAGAGCGTTCCTTTGAGGGGTGTCTTTACAGTGTAACACAGCGTGGTGATCCAACAGAGTTTATATATTCTGTCAGTTAGCACACTATATTAATCAGCACAAGTGATAGACCTAATCCAGAATCCCCAGCTACGAGCCCCCACTTTGTTAAAGACTCCAATCAAGCAGTCCCACTAAGTCAGTGCCTTGTCTGGGATTGCTCAAGGGAAGCCCTTAATTATATATTTTTATGTCCAGTTTGTGTACTCTGGATGACAACCCTTATATAACACCCCCCTCTTAGAATCCCCCTGACCCCACTGAGCCAAGAAGTAAGTTTGTGTTGCAAATTGAAAAGGTTTATTTGAGAATTAAACAATATATATATATATATATCACACTTTTATAATAAATTAATAATTGATATCACACTTAGACATAGGACAGTGAGTGATGAACAATGGATGATGTGATACTAGCACACTGGGTAATTACTTAGGAGTAGTATAGAGGATAAGGTAGATGAGAATGCTTTATATGGTACAAAAAAATGCAAGGTGGAAAAGAAGCAACACAGGAATAAACTTGATATGATTTCAGCAAAACATAATATAATCACTTTTCCCCTTTTGGCAATTCACCCCTCCTCTATGCAATGTAAGGAGATGGAAGTGACACACACAGTTCTTCAGTAATACAATCACAGTACAATCCCAATTCAGTTCCCCCCTAGCAAGCTTAGATCAACAGGGATGGTTTTAAACACAAGCAAAGTACTTTTAAAGGTGGTGGCAATGAAGTGAAAAATATACTCAAATTGCTTTTAATTCCCTATAGGAGGTTCAGGGTGAGTGATAGCTACTTTAAATTAGTTCAGGATCACTTTAGCAATGCTCTATGAATGATTATCAGGTTGCAAACGAATTTCAGCAAAGGAAAGCAAGGAGCTGCTATTTTGACAAGTGAAGAAATTGAGCCAAATCGCAAATCACAGCAATTTTTCCGAGTGCGTCCAGCGCGATTACAGAAAAAGTCTAATGAACGGAAAGAATCTTAGCTTTAAAATGACAGTTAAAACTCGCTCCGAGCAACAACGGTTCAAGAGATACGGACAATTTAGTGGAGGTAGATTTTCAGAATTGAAATTGCAGTTTCAGAATGACAGATGCGCTTTGGAAGGTTTTGAATCAACAGGATGGACACGATTTCTGATGATGCAGTTTAAATAGGTTAAAATAGTTTGAATTAGATTATTTTAAACTAAGAGATTGTTTTTTTTTTTTACAGTCCTAAGGATACTCACTCCTAATTTTGGAAGCATTGGGCCTCCGTCAGGGATCTGGTCAGGTTTGGACTGCGGTTCCCTCGCCACGGACGGTCTCTGCCTGGTTCTGCTCACAGCGATCTCTGGTCTCTCTGGATAATTCTACCTTCTGGGTCTGTCAGGCACCGGTGTCTGGAGATTGATGGATTTGAAGTCTGGATCTCTGGATGTGAAGTCGTCTGTCAGCGTGCTCCGCAAGGAAATGGGAATTGAATCTCCCTGTCTGGCTTCCAGTGGCTCTTTTTATGTGTTTTGAAAATGGGTGGGTCTGCTAATTCTGCATGCCCAACCATCTCAAGATTTGATAGGCCAAAGGATTCTTTGGTCCCTGATTTGAGAAAGGATAGTGTGTCAGAGTGATGTCAGCCATTTACGATCTATTGAAGAAACGTCCCTTTGCTTTTACCTTAAAAATCATTTTTCATAACTACACATATTTCCCAGATACACAGTTGTTTGACATTACATGTACATATTACCGATTACTTAAGGTACATTCTGGCCCAACTCTGATCTTCCTGGGGGCTTGAATTAAAAAATGACAACTTATTTTCGTTTTTAGTTGATTTACCAATATCAGACGTTTACCAAAAATGGCACACATGTACACCGCCTTTCTACCCATATTACGTTAATTTCCTAGGTCATAAACATAGTTTCTGTAGTATTAATATTTAGCAGGGTTTTGGCTCAGAACATCACAGAGCGACCAGCCTAGTTTTAAACTGGGAGTGAATGTGTCAATTTAAAGATCCCAAAGTTGTACATTTCTGTCATCTGGTTACAATTAGTTATCAGTGTTTTTATAAAACATATATTTGTCTTCAATTCAATTCACTTCAGTGTTTGGGTCCGCCCCCAGAAACTTGGGAGTCAGGGATCACATGTCTCTTCTTCCAGGCAGAGCTCTGTTTACAGTCAACACTCAAATCAGCATACTCCATTCAATTGAAAGAGTCTATTGTGTTGGCCGAGGTCAGCAGGCCAGGGTGACACTTTGCATTTGGTTAGCATGTCCATGTGATCTCCTGGCTTCTTGTGTGTAGTTCTGAGGTGAGAAGGTTTCCCTGCCTCTTGCAATGTTAATTGAATCAGCCTGTCTTCAGGGAACAGCAGGTGTTTACATTTTTAATTAACCAAAAAGGCTTTGAAGTTTCCAGATATCGCAGGAGGCTGGCAACTCCTGAACTACAGTTCTACTGTCAGAGTTTAGACCGCTAGCGCTGGCTTGTGTCCAAAGCTGGTACTGCAGCTATTTTTTTAAGGAGTTGTCTTGAATTTGACAGGGGATTTTGCTTGACAGCTCTAATCCTTGCTGCCATTGTTTTGATGGGCATCCTTACAGTAGAGTGGTGATGTGGAACCCCTACAAGAAGGTTGAATCTTTAGAGTGGTCTTGTGCCCATGATTTTAGCAACTTGTTGACATCAATAAAAACGGATTTTGAACAAATTGAAATGGACATTTTGAGCTTGCACTTCAGAGAAACAGCAGTGATTTCAAGGTGCTTTTGATCTAACAGGTACTGCTATTTTTACTTTGGCACCACCTTTCACCCCTGGCTCTTCTGGTCCATCACGCTTGCACTGGTGGGTAGCAGGTTAGTCGACCATTTTGGTGTGCGCAAAACTGCACGGTTCTCCTGGTTCTGGGATAGAATGATGGGTGGCGACAGCTCAATCCCCACATCTACCCAATCTATTGATATAGTTTTGTTCTGGGATAGAATGATGGGCGGCAACAGCTCATCCCCACCTCTACCCGGACTATTGATTTAGTTTTGTTCTGGGATAGAATGATGGGCAGCGACCGCTCATCCCCATATCTACCCAGTCAATTGATTCAGTTTTTGTTGTCGCCTAATAATTCAACAGGGGTCCAAACCCTTGACAAGCCCCCCCGCCTGACTGTGCTGTCAGGCACCGGTCTCTGGAGATTGATGGATTTGAAGTCTGGATCTCTGGATGTGAAGTCGTCTTTCAGCGTGCTCCGCAAGGAAATGGAAATTGAATCTGCCTGTCTGGCTTCCAGTGGCTCTTTTTATGTGTTTTGAAAATGGGTGGGTCGGCTAATTCTGCAGGCCCAACCCTCTCAAGATTTGATAGGCCAAAGGATTCTTTGGTCCCTGATATGAGAAAGGATAGTGTGTCAGAGTGATTTCAGCCATTTACGATCTATTGAAGAAACGCCCCTTTGCTTTTACCTTAAAAATCATTTTTCATAACTACACATATTTCCCAGATACACAGGTGTTTGACATTACATCTACATATTACTGATTACTTAAAGTACATTCTGGCCCAACTCTGATCTTCCTGGGGGCTTGCATTAAAAAATGACAACTCATTTTAGTTTTTAGTTGATCTACCAATATCGGACGTTTACCAAAAATGGCACACATGTACACCGCCTTTCTACCCATATTCCGTTAATTTCCTAGGTCTCTAGCAAAAACACAGTGTCTGTAGTATTAATAATTAGTGGGGTTATGGCTCAGAACATCACAGAGCGACCAGCCTAGTTTTAAACTGGGAGTGAATGTGTCAATTTAAAGATCCCAAAGTTGTACATTTCTGTCATCTAGTTACAATTCGTTATCAGTGTTTTTATAAAAACATATATTTGCCTTCAATTCAATTCACTTCAGTGTTTGGGTCCGCCCCCAGAAACTTGGGAGTCAGGGATCACATGTCTCTTCTTCCAGGCAGAGCTCTGTTTACAGTCAACACTCAAATCAGCATACTCCATTCAATTGAAAGAGTCTATTGTGTCGGCCGAGGTCAGCAGGCCAGGGGGCCACTCTGCATTTGGTTAGCATGTCCATGTGATCTCCTGGCTTCTTGTGTGTAGTTCTGAGGTGAGAAGGTTTCCCTGCCTCTTGCAATTTTAATTGAATCAGCCTGTCTTCAGGGAACAGCAGGTGTTTACATTTTTAATTAACCAAAACGGCTTTGAAGTTTCCAGATGTCTCAGGAGGCTGGCAACTCCTGAACTACAATTCTACTGTCAGAGTTTAGACCGCTAGCGCTGGCTTGTGTCCAAAGCTGGTACTGCAGCTATTTTTTTTAGGAGTTGTCTTGAATTTGACAGGTGGATTTTGCTTGACAGCTCTAATCCTTGCTGCCATTGTTTTGATGGGCATCCTTACAGTAGAGTGGTGATGTGGAACCCCTACAAGAAGGTTGAATCTTTAGAGTGGTCTTGTGCCCATGATTTTAGCAACTTGTTGACATCAATAAAAACGGATTTTGAACAAATTGAAATGGACATTTTGAGCTTGCACTTCAGAGAAACAGCAGTGATTTCAAGGTGCTTTTGATCTAACAGGTACTGCTATTTTTACTTTGGCACCACCTTTCACCCCTGGCTCTTCTGGTCCATCACGCTTGCACTGGTGGGTAGCAGGTTAGGCGACCATTTTGGTGTGCGCAAAACTGCACGGTTCTCCTGGTTCTGGGATAGAATGATGGGTGGCGACAGCTCAATCCCCACATCTACCCAATCTATTGATATAGTTTTGTTCTGGGATAGAATGATGGGCGGCAACAGCTCATCCCCACATCTACCCGGACTATTGATTTAGTTTTGTTCTGGGATAGAATGATGGGCAGCAAAAGCTCATCCCCACATCTACCCAGTCAATTGATTCAGTTTTTGTTGTCGCCTAATAATTCAACAGGGGTCCAAACCCTTGACAAGCCCCCCCGCCTGACTGTGCTGTCAGGCATCGGTCTCTGGAGATTGATGGATTTGAAGTCTGGATCTCTGGATGTGAAGTCGTCTTTCAGCGTGCTCCGCAAGGAAATGGAAATTGAATCTGCCTGTCTGGCTTCCAGTGGCTCTTTTTATGTGTTTTGAAAATGGGTGGGTCGGCTAATTCTGCATGCCCAACCCTCTCAAGATTTGATAGGCCAAAGGATTCTTTGGTCCCTATATGAGAAAGGATAGTGTGTCAGAGTGATGTCAGCCATTTACGATCTATTGAAGAAACGCCCCTTTGCTTTTACCTTAAAAATCATTTTTCATAACTACACATATTTCCCAGATACACAGTTGTTTGACATTACATCTACATATTACTGATTACTTAAAGTACATTCTGGCCCAACTCTGATCTTCCTGGGGGCTTGCATTAAAAAATGACAACTTATTTTAGTTTTTAGTTGATCTACCAATATCGGACGTTTACCAAAAATGGCACACATGTACACCGCCTTTCTACCCATATTCCGTTAATTTCCTAGGTCTCTAGCAAAAACACAGTGTCTGTAGTATTAATAATTAGTGGGGTTATGGCTCAGAACATCACAGAGCGACCAGCCTAGTTTTAAACTGGGAGTGAATGTGTCAATTTAAAGATCCCAAAGTTGTACATTTCTGTCATCTGGTTACAATTCGTTATCAGTGTTTTTATAAAAACATATATTTGCCTTCAATTCAATTCACTTCAGTGTTTGGGTCCGCCCCCAGAAACTTGGGAGTCAGGGATCACATGTCTCTTCTTCCAGGCAGAGCTCTGTTTACAGTCAACACTCAAATCAGCATACTCCATTCAATTGAAAGAGTCTATTGTGTCGGCCGAGGTCAGCAGGCCAGGGGGCCACTCTGTATTTGGTTAGCATGTCCATGTGATCTCCTGGCTTCTTGTGTGTAGTTCTGAGGTGAGAAGGTTTCCCTGCCTCTTGCAATGTTAATTGAATCAGCCTGTCTTCAGGGAACAGCAGGTGTTTACATTTTTAATTAACCAAAACGGCTTTGAAGTTTCCAGATGTCTCAGGAGGCTGGCAACTCCTGAACTACAGTTCTACTGTCAGAGTTTAGACCGCTAGCGCTGGCTTGTGTCCAAAGCTGGTACTGCAGCTATTTTTTTTAGGAGTTGTCTTGAATTTGACAGGCGAATTTTGCTTGACAGCTCTAATCCTTGCTGCCATTGTTTTGATGGGCATCCTTACAGTAGAGTGGTGATGTGGAACCCCTACAAGAAGGTTGAATCTTTAGAGTGGTCTTGTGCCCATGATTTTAGCAACTTGTTGACATCAATAAAAACGGATTTTGAACAAATTGAAATGGACATTTTGAGCTTGCACTTCAGAGAAACAGCAGTGATTTCAAGGTGCTTTTGATCTAACAGGTACTGCTATTTTTACTTTGGCACCACCTTTCAACCCTGGCTCTTCTGGTCCATCACGCTTGCACTGGTGGGTAGCAGGTTAGGCGACCATTTTGGTGTGCGAAAAACTGCACGGTTCTCCTGGTTCTGGGATAGAATGATGGGTGGCGACAGCTCAATCCCCACATCTACCCAATCTATTGATTTAGTTTTGTTCTCGGATAGAATGATTGGCGGCGACAGCTCATCCCCACATCTACCCGGACTATTGATTTAGTTTTTTTCTGGGATAGAATGATGGATGGTATGTCCGCATCATCTTCTTCCAATTCCGTAGATGGCTCAGTTCAGCATCTTTTCCTCCCTCCATTTGGATTGATCGGTTCTCCTTGGCGGTCCTGATGGGAATATTGGGCGGTACCCCGGGCTCCTCGGATCTTTGCTCCCGGTCTCCAGGTCGTCTTCCGTGGTCAGTCTCCGGGTTTCATCTCTCCTAGGATGATAAAGCAAAAGCGGCAATACCTATTCGTAGACATTTCTCCCCCACTATGCATATACATTTCATAATCAAAAACATGAACATATACATTTTTTTAAATCAGGAGGCCAGAACATGTTCAAGAATCATAGAATTTTATAGGCCATATGTGGAATATTTTAGGGTGGAACTGAATTAATCTGGATCAGTCCCCTCTGGTATTGCAGAGGACTCCTCCAGTTGCTGCAGAGTGTGCCTGGGATGGTAACAATTTAGCTGATTTATATGTACCCACTTGTCTTCCCCTTCCACCAGACTACCTTTGGGGATGCGGATCTTATACGCTACTGGGGAGATCTTGTCTATAATTTCAAACGGTCCCTTCCATGTAGGCAAAAATTTTCGCTGTTTGGCCTGGTTCCTTTGGAAATTGTATAGATAGACCCGGTGTCCCACATTATATACTTTCATGGAAGTTTTCAAATCGTAATGGGTCTTCATGTTATCAGCTGATCTTTCTAGATTCCGCTGAGCATAGGCAAAAGCATGTTGAAGGTGATTCCTTAAATTCTCCACATACTCATGAGTTGTGGAGGCATTTATCAATGTCTGCTCTTGGGTCCTGTAGAGCAAATGCTGGGGAAGCACCATAATGCGCCCAGTCATCAGTTCAAACGGTGACATTTTAGTTGCAGATGAAGGGGTTGATCTGATGGCCATTAGGACCAGAGGTAATCGGATATCCCAACTTGGCCCAGAATCTGCCACAAACTTTTTTAATATGCTCACAATGGTCCGGTTGTAGCGTTCTACTGCCCCAGTAGAAGCTGGCCGGTAAGCAATATGTAGCTTCCTTTTGACCCCCAGTATCTCCCACATCTTTGTCATTACTTCACTGGTGAAGTGGCTACCCCTGTCTGACTCAATCCTTTGAGGTAGACCAGAACGGGAAAAAATGTGGTTAATCATCAGGGTAGCTACTGTTTCTGCATTGCAGTTTGGGGCCGGGAGACATTTCACCCACTTTGTAAACAAGCATGTAACCGTCAACATGTACTTGTTTCCTCTAGACGAGCGAATCACAGGGCCTACAAAGTCGATTTGTAAATCTGACCATGGCAGTGTCATCCCCCTCTTTTGGAGAGGCGCCCGGTGTGTGAGGGATGTTGGCTGAAATTGTGCACACACAAGACACCCCTTCAAGTATTGGTCGAGGTCCTGCCCCATGTGTGGCCAGTATGCAACCTCTCTTAAGATTTCCAGTGTTGTGTGAAACCCCCTATGACCGGCGGTGGCCGCATCATGGGCGTGACTTAACATCAGGCTTCGGAATGAGGTAGGGCCCACCCACTGATCATGGCCAGCTTGGGATTTCCTTACCAACACACCGTCTTGGATTCGGAACATCTTTGGACATTTCATCAACACTCTAAGGTCCTCTTTCCCAATGTAATCGGTATCCGTCAGGGGAAAGTTCTCAGGGTCCTCAATGTGTTGGTAAAACTTACCAATTATTGGATCCCCCTTTTGAGCCGTAATTAACTCAGCATCAGGGATCTCCTTACTCCATTGTGCAGTTGAAAGATCATTGTGAGCATTTGTCTGGGACCTAGTGATAGCAGTGACCTGGATTTCCCCCAACAGGGACTCTATTTCTATTAAATCCCATTGGATGGCCCCGCTTTTGGCCAGCTGATCAGCTAAGTCATCTCCAGTTTTGTCTGGTCCCTCTACTTTGGAATGACCCTTGATCTTTTTCCAGTAGATGGTCATCCCATTCGAGGTGACCAGATCATCAATATTTTTGATCAACTTCCCTTGTTTCAAGGGTTTGTTGTTAGCACACAGCATGCCTCTGGTTTTCCAATTAACCAGGTGCTCCACAAACCCGTTTTGTACATAATCTGAATCTGTGATTATGACCAATTTGTGGAGTTGATGTTGGACAGCAGTGAGGATGGCTTGATGCACAGCCATCAACTCTGCTACCTGACTACTTCGGGGACCAATTTTGTACCAGTGGAGGGTTCTGGGGACTCATTCACCCATGTATTCCCTACGCCGGCCAACAGTTCTTTTTCCCCATTGTTGTCAACATGGTAAGAGCTTCCATCCACATAGACAGTGGGCATTCCCTCACACTGGTCTTCTTCAAAGACTTTGTGTGGGGAATTAAGGTATGCCTCCATGTTGTCCTTGATTTTTAGACTTTCGTCCTCGAGACAGTTTTCTCTGGCACAATCATGCAAGTCAGCAAGACCTTGCGCGAGGGGACTCTTCTTGTTTTGGCCATATCTGACCTCCACAGGAAAGCCTTGCATTGACAGAATCCAGGAAGTAATTCGGGAATTACTCACATTTCCGGCCCGGATTCTGTCACTTTGGAGATATTTCAGAGGCTGGTGTGGAGTCTCCACTATGATGTGTTCCCCCTGGATGAACGGGCGGTAATTCTTCAATGCCCACACCGTTGCCAGGAGTGCCTTCTCACAATCATTGAATTTTTCCTCCACAGAGGATAAAGTTTTGCTCGCATAGGAGATTACTTTATTGACCTTGTCATGCTTTTGATATAATACTGCCGTCAAGCACGTATTAGAGAACCCTGTCTCCAGGAAAAACTCCTTGTTTCTGACAGGGTAAGCTAAGCAAGGCGCTTGTGAGAGGCTTCTTTTGAGTTGTCTTACTGCCTCGGATTGTTCTGGACCCCATTCCCACTTGACCCCCCCCCTTAAAAAGATGAATCAGGGGTCTAGTGATCTCTGCGTAGCTCTCAATGAACTTTCTGCTGTAATTAGTCAGTCCAAGGAGGCTCCTTAGTTTCCGCAGAGTTGTGGGATCCTTTAGTTTCTGGAGTGCTTCCACTTTCTTTTCTTGGGGACAGAGACCCTGAGGAGTAATCTAATGCCCCAAGACATGAACACGGGTTCTACACCACTGTGCTTTCTGAAAGGAAAGTTTTGCTCCGGCGACCCTCAACTGTGCCAGAACATAACGGATCTCCGCTATGTGTTCTTCCACAGATGAACTTTTGATGAGGACATCATCTACATAAGCCAGGTTACCCCTCGCACCCAGGTAGGCCATGGCCTTATGTAGGAAAATGTTGAATTCATTGCCGGAGTTGAGGTATCCGAAAGGAGTTCGGGTCCATGTGTACTGCTGGCCTCCTAAGGTAAAAGCCAGTTTGTATTGGTCCTCCCTACTAATAGGCACGGTCCAGTATCCATTGGTCAGGTCTATTGCAGTGAACACCTGTGACCCCTGAATCTGGGCCAGCCCTTGGTCAATGTAGCGCAGTTGCCATCAGGAAGTATGGACCCATTTATCGAGCTCCCTAAGGTCGGCACAGAGTCTCCACTGGCCGTTTGGCTTCAATATTCCCAGCACTGGATTATTGAAGTTGCTGTGTACTGGACGGATTATTCCCCGGGACTCAAGGTTCTTAATTATTTCAGTAAGGGACTCCATGGATGCGAGAGGCAAACGATATTGCTTCACAAACACTTGAGTCATTCCAGGGTCCGTGGGAATTGTTGTTGTGTGGATGTCGGTGCGACCACAGTCATATGAGTCTACCGCAAAGAGATCTTGGAAATCCAAGAAAACTAGTTTCAACTTTTGCTTCTGTTCCAGAATCACGCAGGCATCAGCTAGGTTGACTCTCTCTTCCACCATCTGCCTGAAGCCTGGTTTTGCTATCTCAGCAGCCTCCTCCAGCTGGGTGGAGAAGTCCCTGGTCAGAGTGCTAATTTGGACTGGAGGCTTCAGGTGGGAAAGGCAGCCCTCATGGACCTGGAAAATCACCTCATCCCTTCTGAAGTCACAAGTCACGTCTTCCTTACCATAAGGGCAAGAAGTGTACACCAGGAAGTTCCCCCCATGCCGGGTAAAGATCCTGTCTGGTGTTGTATTGTCATCACTGTCACTGTCAAAACAATCCTTGGGGATTGGTCCTAACAGTTCATTTCCTAAATCAATGGAGAAATGTCGGTCATCAACTGCCATTCCAATAATGGTGCCTGCGGCTAGAGTAATACTCTGTAAGTCGCTGTTATCCACCTCTATTGGAATGGTGTCATGTTCTATGTTGACAAATGGTGTTGGGTTTACCCCTAACCCTTGCTGTTAAAGGAAAGCATTTAGATGCATATAAGCATCAGGGTTTTTCAATTTTTGTCCTCTTTTAACTTTCACTTCCAGGGAGAATTGTCGGGTCCTTTCTGGGATGGTGACTTCCTCTTTAATCTGAATTTCACCTGCATAAGTTAGCAATTGAGCTGACCTAAATGCTTTTTCTGGATCATCAAAGCTCATGGGATTATCCGCTAATCGGGACCAAGCTTTGCAGTTTATTGGGTCCAAACTAATGGCGAAGCGATTGAGAATGTCACTGCCTAAGTAAAAGGCGGCAGTGACGTCTCGCACGACCCAACAATTATGGACTATGCTCTTGTTGCCAATGGAGATGTTGAGCATACACCTTCTTGGCAGGAGATGTTTGGAATTGGGTGTTTCCAGATCCATTTCCCATTTGTCTATCAGTTTGAATGTGGGAATGGCTGGATCTTTTGGGAGTTGGCGGAACATGGCTTCGCTGATGAAGCTCTTACCGTTGTACACACACACTCGAGCGAGAACAGAGTCCTTCCCATCATTTAACTGAACAGGGATGAACAACTGCTCTCCAATTTGCTGAATATCAGCCAGGCTCTGAGCTGATTTCACATCTTTCTGGACTATCGGAGTGGGAATGTCTGATTGTGGATTAGTAAAGAATTTCAGAGTGTTTCCTTCCAGTGTGGAATACCACCTTAAACTGGAAGGAAGGTTGATTTTCAGAAATAGAGAGGACCCCCCATCACCAGTCTGTTGTCCTACTGCTATTACTGTCACGTCTGGAATTTGGTTGTTCTGGAAGTGAAATACTACTTGGGTCAGATTTTTGTTCAACCATGTGGCAGGTGCCGTTTAAACTAACATGGTTGACACTCTGTTTTAATTTTATTGGTCGGCTAGTCTGGGTCCAGAGGACCTTGTTTACACAATCTATTAGGGGTGACAACCTTCTCAGGAGGACATTCCCTAGTAAATAAGGGGTGCCCTCTGGAGTCACTACTATGACCGGGTGTTTCACCTTGTGTCGCCCAATTTGAATGTCCAAGTCTGCAGTCCCCTCGACGGGAATTTCCTTCCCGTCAAAGTTCTGGAGTTGTCCAGGAAGAGAGGTGAGAGGAATACGGTAATTCTCCCCCCTTCCTGCATTGAGTTCATCAAAGGCCCTTTTGGACAGAAGGGTAGCTTGGGATCCAGTGTCCACCAGTGCCAAAATTGTACCCTGCCCCTGTACTTGTACCGGGGCATTGTATCTTCCCTCCTTCTCCTCAAGGGGGCACAGATAATGCACATTTTTGGACAACTGGTGGGATAATTTTCTGGTTTTGGACATTGCTAGTGAAGAGGTTTGGGCAGAATTCTGTGGAGAGCCTGGGGAATCTGAAAGAAAAAGTTGGCAACTGGAAATGGTTTCGGGTTCTGGGCTGCCCCCCCTTTTTGGAGGCAGTCATCAGGATGGGTTTGACCCATGGGATTTTGGTATTGTTGGTTCTGGGATAGAATGATGGGTGGCGACAGCTCAATCCCCACATCTACCCAGTCTATTGATTTGGTTTTAGGTTCCCCTGGTTCCGGTTCTGGGCCGCCCCTGCCTTTTTGGAGGCAGTCACCAGGATGGGTTTGAACCAGGGGTTTTTGGTATTGTTGGTTCTGGGATAGGATGATGGGCGGCGACAGCTCAATCCCCACATCTACCCAGTCTATTGATTTGGTTTTCGGTTCCCCTGGTTCCGGTTCTGGGCCACCTCAGCCTTTTTGGAGGCAGTGACCAGGATGGGTTTGAACCAGGGGTTTTCGGTATTGTTGGTTCTGGGAGAGGATGATGGGTGGCGACAGCTCAATCCCCACATCTACCCAGTCTGGATTGGAATCTTTTGGGACCCATTTTTCCTTGGGAGGAGTTCCCCCATCTCTGAAGGAGAAGATCCTTTCCCCACGATCCTCTGAGGATCCCTCTCCCTCAAATTGGAAGACCTGTATCTCCTCCACAAAGTGGGTCTGTTTAGGTCCTTTGTTTCTCCTACCTCCTCTCTGCTCCTTGGGTGGCAGACTTTCAGGGGTAGGAGATTTTGTTTCCAGTTCCTGGGTTTCCAGGGGCTGTTTACAAGTGGGGAAGGAAGCTTCCCCCAAGGCTTTACACCCCCCTTCCCCTTGTGCCTCCTCTCTGGGAACCGGTGGGTTATCGGGGTGCTGCCCCCGTCATTGTTCTGGAGCACTTGGTCCAGAGTTTGAGACATTCTGTGCCGGCATGCCCATCTGAGGGTTCTGTTGAGCCCTCAGTATGTGACCCAGATCCCAGGCCATATTTTGGGACTGGCGCTCAAGTTGGGATACCCGCTCAGGCTAATACGGGGTTCTGTTTTCTCCCTTGGGCTGATCCCGGGAAGGGTAGCTATCCCTTCTCTGGTAATACCCAGGGTTGGGAAGATTTGGGTACCCCTCCACCCTTGGCCTCCCCTCTCCCGGATTAGGTTGTCTGGGCTCAGGGAATTGGGGAAAGAAGGATGGATTGTTTTGGGGTTGGAAATTGGGTGGATACCTGGGGAAAAAGTTCTGCCCAGGATTTGGTGAATTTCTGCCCTCTTGGGGGAAGTTAGGAGGGAAGTTCCCCGGGTTAGGTGCTTGGCTGGATCCCCCCCTTGGGCCGGAGGGTTGGTCTGTTTCCCTTATAGCGGGGACTTACATAGTCAGGGGAGCTGGGGACCCCATTTTTGGGACTACCTCCTTGACTCCCTGTCTGTGACTGGCCCGAGGGCCTTCTGGGCTGTGAATTATTTGGTGCAGGCAGGTTTTTGTGTCCCCCCCATCTCCAAATCTAAAACGGGGGCAATCTTTACCTCTGCCACCTTGGCAGCAGCAGGGGTGCTGTTGGTTTTGGGTTTTTTGGGCTGATTCTTATTTTCCACTGGTTTCTGCACCTCGTAGATGCGGGTGGCTTGCTCAATGACCCAGTCTAAAGATCTTTTCTCGTGAAAATCTCTCACGAGCTGGGTCATTATGTATTTGGGGAGAGCATGGAAAAATGTGTTGATGAATTCTCTGCTGTCCGTGCGCACCCTTCTGGTGGTCTGTGCAAAGGCACTCTTCAATTCTTGCACAAATTCTTGTGGGGCCTGATCCTCCCCACATTGCAAATTGTAGGCTGCCTTGCAAGCCTCTTGGGGATTTCTATGCATAGAAAAGTGTTTCAAGATGGCCGCCCTATAGGTTGAAAGATTTTGGTCCTCCAGCCCTGCAAAGAAACTGGAGTATTCTGGCGAGAATGTCCATGTGACGTACTGGATGCAGCTATTGCTGGCCTTCAAATGCAAGGTTTCCATCATTTGCTCAAAGACCTCCAAGTGTTCCCACACAGAATACTTGGAGTTCTTGTGATAAGGCGTGATGACACTCCTGATTGCCTTAATCTGTTTTAAGGGGTCCTTAAGCAAGGCCCTTTTTGCCTTATTGGCCTTTTTGGTTCGGATAACCCTGGTCCATTCATCCTCCGACTCAGAAGCACTGCTCCCAGAGGTGCCCGTCTGATCTTCCAGGCTCTCCCGGATTCTGCGAGCCTGGGAATGGCTGGCAGAATGTGGGGACCTGGTCTCCTGTGTCCTGTGACGCTCAGAAGAGTCTTCAGATCCCTCCTTGCTACCAGGATTTGCTGGGTACACCCCCACTGACCTAACTGGCCAGAGGTTTTCAGGATGCCCTTAGTGGGCCTACTCTCCTGGGGTTCCCCACTAAATTGCACTGTGCTTAATGTGCCCATGCCCGGATGCCCGCCCATCCATTCCTGGGAGGTACTGGCCTATGAACCCCATACTTTTGGCTGGATAGTAATCTGCCATTCCTGTGGCCCTGTGCTCATGTGCGCCAGGGGACATGGGGGTGGCAGAGTCCAGGGACTGAGAGAGATGAAGGCCTCTGGTACTAGGGCTCCTGAGGTTATGCTCAGGTGTTTCCCTTTCCCAGCAAACTTCATCTCTGTCAGCCCCTGCTCCCTGTTGCAATGCAAGAGCCTGCACTTTCAGTTCCTCAGTCAAGGCCTTACTAGACTCTATCAGTCTCTCCTGCATGGCTACCTGTTGCTGGAGCCTATCATTTTGCTGGCAGAGAGCCTCATTCTCTCTCTGTGCCTCCTGATTGGTCCTGGAATACTGGGCCAGTCTGTGCTGCAGGAGGGTTACCTCCTGAGTCCCATCCCTACTGGCCTGCTCCTTTCTTGCCAGAGCATCTTCCACCCTCCTGGTGTGCTCTAGCAAGTCGTGATGCTCTTTTTGGAGGTCACCCAGCCCCTGGAGGGCCAGGTGATTTTGTTCATTTTTTTCTTTTAATTGGCAGACTTCCTGGCCTAAGGTGTCACTGTCCTGACTAAGAGCCTGCATCTGTGCCGCCAGGTCGTCCCTCTGCCTTTGAAAGGCACCAGCTTTCTGGCGCTCTGAAATTCTGTCTGGGTGTCCAGGTCTTTCAGAATCAGTTTATTGCTCTCCTCTTTTTCTCTATACAATTGGCTTTGCAGGGTGGCTACCTGCTTTGTGCATGCCCTGTTGAAATCTATCTGTTGCTCCAGCTTTTTCTGGCTCTGCAGTAAGGAGTCCAAACTGTCTTGGTGCTCCTTCTGCAAAGCCAGAATTCTGGGATCCTGGTCAGCCTTTTCCTGTTGCAGGATATCCATATCCTCCTTCATTTTAATGATGTATTGTCTACTCTCGTTTTCTGACTCCTGGCTTCTGTGCAGCCTCTGCTCAGAAGAGACCAGGTCAGATTGGGCCTTTTCTAACACCATCTGTTGCCTATTTGCCAGATCATGGCCTTCAGCACATTTGTCCTGCATGGCTCCCATATATAGATACAAATATGCCGCTATCCTGGCAATCTTATTGTGTTCATCTTTGGTTTTTGGAGTCATATATAGTTCACTCAGGGCCACATGTAAGGGACCCTGATCTCTCCAGATATCTGACCCAGTTGTAGTGACCTGTTGTGTGATCGCCTGGAACCATACATTTTGGTCCTGTTCAGACCATTCACCTCTCACAAACAGTTTATGTAAGAGGTGCTCCCTAGCTATCTTCATATCTACCAAGGTCGTCATTCTGGAGATTGATTTCCTTCCTGACTTACAGACCTTTGTACTTTATTTTGCAAAACAGACCGTTTCCTTAGAGCGTTCCTTTGAGGGGTGTTTTTACAGTGTAACACGGCATGGTGATGCAACAGAGTTTATATATTCTGTCAGTTAGCACACTGTATTAATCTGCACAAGTGATAGACCTAATCCAGAATCCTACGAGCCCCCACTTTGTTAAAAACTCCAATCAAGCAGTCCCACTAAGTCAGTGCCTTGTCTGGGATTGCTCAAGGGAAGCCCTTAATTATATATTTTTATGTCCAGTTCGTGTACTCTGGATGACAACCCTTATATAACACCCATCTCTTAGAATCCCCCTGACCCCACTGAGCCAAGAAGTAAGTTTGTTTTGCAAATTGAAAAGGTTTATTTGAGAATTAAACAATATATATATATATCACACTTTTATAATAAATTAATAATTGATATCACACTTAGACATAGGACAGGGAGTGATCAACAATGGATGATGTGATACTAGCACACTGGGTAATTACTTAGGAGTATTATAGAGGATAAGGTAGCTGAGAATGCTTTATATGGTACAAGGAAATGCAAGGTGGAAAAGAAGCATTAATAATTAGTGGGGTTATGGCTCAGAACATCACAGAGCGACCAGCCTAGTTTTAAACTGGGAGTGAATGTGTCAATTTAAAGATCCCAAAGTTGTACATTTCTGTCATCTGGTTACAATTAGTTATCAGTGTTTTTATAAAAAATATATTTGCCTTCAATTCAATTCACTTCAGTGTTTGGGTCCGCCCCCAGAAACCTGGGAGTCAGGGATCACATGTCTCTTCTTCCAGGCAGAGCTCTGTTTTCAGTCAACACTCAAATCAGCATACTACATTCAATTGAAAGAGTCTATTGTGTCGGCTGAGGTCAGCAGGCCAAGGGCCACTCTGCATTTGGTTAGCATGTCCATGTGATCTCCTGGCTTCTTGTGTGTAGTTCTGAGGTGAGAAGGTTTCCCTGCCTCTTACAATGTTAATTGAATCAGCCTGTCTTCAGGGAACAGCGGGTGTTTACATTTTTAATTAACCAAAAAGGCTTTGAAGTTTCCAGCTGTATCAGGAGGCTGGCAACTCCTCAAGTACAGTTCTACTGTCAGAGTTTAGACCGCTAGCGCTGGCTTGTGTCCAAGGCTGGTAGTGCAGCTATTTTTTTTAGGAGTTGTCTTGAATTTGACAGGGGATTTTGCTTGACAGCTCTAATCCTTGCTGCCATTGTTTTGATGGGCATCCTTACAGTAGAGTGGTGATGTGGAAGCCCCCACAAGAAGGTTAAATCTTTAGAGTGGTCTTGTGCCCATGATTTTAGCAACTTGTTGACATCAATAAAAACGGATTTTCAACAAATTGAAATGGGCATTTTGAGGTTGCACTTCGGAGAAACAGCAGTGATTTCAAGGCTCTTTTGATCTAACAGGCACTGCTATTTTTCCTTTGGCACCACCTTTCACCCCTGGCGCTTTCGGTCCATCATGCTTGCACTGGTGGGTGGCAGGTTAGGCGACCATTTTGGTGTGCGCAAAACTGCACGGTTCTCCAGGTTCTGGGATAGAATGATGGGCGGCGACAGCTCAATCCCCACATCTACCCAATCTATTGATTTAGTTTTGTTATGGGATAGAATGATGGGTGGCGACAGCTCATCCCCACATCTACCCTTACTATTGATTTAGTTTTGTTCTGGGATAGAATGATGGGCAGCGACAGCTCATCCCCACATCTACCCAGTCTATTGATTCAGTTTTTGTTGTCGCCTAATAATTCAACAGGGGTCAAAACCCTTGACATCTAACTGCAATTCGATACATCACAGGAAACAATGTACAGTGCATTTGTAATGTTATTCTCGGCATTTTGCTTATCAGGTGCAGCGTTAGATGGGGTGCTGCGATTAAAGGTCTTCAATTGATAAATATATACTGGAATCAAGCAAATCGAGAATTACCACTTTTTCTTGAATGATCTTTCGACCATCCTTACTGATCTAAACATTCGTTTTTAGGATGATCTATTACTGATAGGTGGAGATTTTAATCCATGCTGCTCCCCCATAGCCAGGCTATCCTCGAATTCCAGGATTAAAAACTCTCATGGAGAAATGTGGGAACAGTGTTTTGCAGATTGGAATTTAAATATTACTAACAGTAACATTGAGTTTGATTGTCCACTGGCAGTGACATGGTCGAACGGCAAAAGTACATCTACAATAGATTACTTAATAGTCTCCTCAGAAAAGTTTCAACAATGTATGTGGCTAAATGTCGATCCCATGCAGAAAAGTGACCATAATCCATTACAAATTGCCTTTTCTATGAAAAAATGTAACCAACGAGATAGTTAGATCCAAACCAAATATCTGGGCTGCCATACTCACTAAACTCTTTACAAAGATCATTGATACCCAAAAATGACAGACTTCCTGGAAACAAGCAATAGTAATTCCCATTTATAAAGATTAGATCCAGCAAACTACCGCCCAATAGCTTTGATGGACTGCGATAGTAAAATCTTTTCTAGTCTAGTTTTACAAGATCAAGAAAAATTGGTAACTGGCTACCGTATATTATCAAATTTCCAAGTGGGCTTATGAAAAGAGCTTTCCACTATTCTCAATGGGTTGACGCTCAACATCTTAAAAGCACAAAGTCAAAAAAAGAAGTCGGCACCCACTTATATTGCCCTGATTGACTTATCGAAAGCATTCAATTTAGTCAACAGGACAAAATGATGGCAGAAAGTAAAACAATGGTACATCCCTGATAGTTTGTTGCAAATTATTATTGCCATTTATGACCATACATCAATCCAGGTCAGATTCAATTTAATGGGTGACCTATCGTCCACCATACCGACAGTTAAATGAGTAAGGCAAGGTTGTATCCTAGCAGCTTTTCCCTTTAATTTATACTTTCCCAATTTAGCTTAATATCTGCAAAATTATACCTTGGCTTCCCCATCTATAGGTACATGTAAACTTAATTTTCTTGCTTATGCTAACAATCTAGCCCTCATTGATAACACCCCGGTAGGGCTTCAACATCTAATCACAGAGATGGAGGGATATGCAAAAAGAAATGACTTAGTTATCAACCCTGCAAAATCAAGTATAATAATGTATGGCAAATCATCTAAAAGACAATCTAAAATACAATGGAGTATGGACCATCAGGAAATCCCAATAGAAAAAAACAAGAAAAAAGTAACATCTAAGATCTAATTAGTCATTGCAGGATTTAACAGTAGAACCTGAAAGTAAAATAATCAATACACATGTCAATTGAAAAAACTCCTAAACTCATTTTGCAGATTCTCCCTTATGCCTTTAATCAAATTATATAAAGGCAAAATTGTTCCGGCCATTTTATATGGCATGGAATGCAACCCCAAAACCTGTAATATCAATTGGGATCGGCTTGAGGGATGTTTATGGAAAAGGACATTATCTATACCTTTGTCCTTAACCATTTTGAGGCTGAGATAAGAACTGAGTTTACAATCTCTCCACTCTTATCTCAACTGGAAATTCCTGATCTATCTATAGATTAATTCTAGTCCCGCAAAAGCTTTCTCTGCATGAGGATATTCACGATTACATTCTCACACAAAAGAACCTTTATTTGTCTAACATACAATACGATGCTGAAAAGATCCTAGAGAAATGTGAATGCACTAAGAAGATCTTAATAGAAAATCCCGACAAGTTGAAACGCGCACTTATGCATGCTGACTGTATAATAACTAGAGCTTCATTTAGTAATTTGAACAACACCAAAAATGTCACCTTATGTGAAAAATCCAGTATGTCCTTCCTTATATTAGAAGATTCCCGAATCGAGTCTGGCGTGTAGAGCTATTGCGCTTTCGCTTAAATTTGATCAAAACAAATGAAACGCAATACATTTGGCAACACCTAGAGCACTGTGCTGGTGAATGCACATTGTGTGGTGAAGGGTTTCCTCCAGGACAAGAAACATCTGTTGATATCATGCACATCTACCCTGGCACTCAGAGAAAAATAATTTGTTAAATTTGCCCATAATATAACCTGGATTGCTACCCAGGATTTCTGGCAAAGGGTTTCAGCCGGAAAGGAGATCCCATTGTCTATTGCTTTGCTAAAACTGCTAAATGAACTGAATTTCAAAATAATCTCTGTGTAATCATAAAATGCTGTAAGGAATCTAAGTATAGAAATGTTTTCTTCTATGTTTTTTTTTTATTTCTTACTTTTAGATGTTATATTGTAAATGTGTGCATTATTTTAATGTACATGTTTTTTTTATATGTTCATGATTTGTTAACAAAATGTTAAGATGTAAAATATGTAAAAAAGTCCTTTTATGTGACTAACTGCACAATAAAAAAAAGGATAAGGTACCCCAATAGCAGCAATTCATTCTTTCTAATCACAGTACCCAACTACAACCAACACACTCTAACTCGTCACAGTACCTCACTATCACCACACCACTCTTCCTCATCACTGTACGCCACTAACCAACCTCACCCTTCTTCATCACAGCACCCCAGTACCACTATGTCACTCTTCCTTGTCACAGTACAGCACTACCATCACCTCACTCATTCTCCTGAGTCCCCAATTACCTCCACCTCACTCCTCTTCATTACATTGCTCCACTACCACCAACTCCCTCTCCCTCTTCAGAGCCCCCAACTACAATCTTTGAGGAGTCAGTAATGCAAGGCAGACAACTGCTTGTAGAGTTGTCAGGATTAGTCAGGCGAGTACAAAGGCAGCGAATATGGCAAGGGAAATGTGCACTAAATCACACAGTGAATAGCTTCGAATTAAACTACGTGCACACAGGAACAACGACTCATGTATGCTAGAACCCAGGAGTGCAAATAGAGTGTGACAACAAAACCAATATATGAAAAGGGATGTGGGGTAAGCACCTGACCGCGAGGAAAGTCGGCAAGCGCCTTACCCCCAATTGCTGTTACAGGTACTGACAGCGCTAAACCCACGTGGAGGGCAAGCAATGACAGGATCTGTGAACTAACACTCTTGATGATATTAAATAAGGGAACTAAAGAACTGTACTCACGAGGACGAGAAAAACCTCTTGAATGTCAGCTAGCCCACGAATCCTGTTGATGAAACTGGGACCCAGAAAGGCTAGAACAGCAATGGGAGGAAAACTAAATACCTAAGTTGCAATAGTGATTACAAATTAGTGAGGAAAACATAAGCATTCACACAGGAGCTAGCTACAACCGCACACCACACCTAATAATCAAATGGGAAATAAATGCAGAAGTGCAATGGAAAACATGGAATGGATCCCAATAGAAAGTAAGGATCAGGAGCAGGGAAAAACAAAATAACCAATGCAAACTTCTCCCTACCCCTCCAAGGAAAAGACAGGAAGCTAATCTAAGAGGAAGGCTAAGGCATACGGGTTTACAGCAGCAAAGGACAGAGTCAAAGAAATATAGAACACAGACAAACTGGGCTGCATCTAAAAGGGGAAAGCACTGAGAAATGCTGCCTGCAAACAGAGGAAGACAAAAAGGGAATCAAGGGAGCAGAAATCAATTAGCGCATGAATCCGAGATTCAGGGCGGAGGAACAAGAAAACAGGAACTAGGAACTAGGTACAAAGGCAAGGAACAAGGAACAAGGGACTAGTCACAACAGAAACACTGCAAACGATGACCAGCGCTGGACTGAAGTAAGACTGAGGCTTTTAAACCTGCTTAACGAGCACACGCCTCAGGTGTGCTGATTGCTGCACCTGCAGCCACAGCTGTTGCCTATCCTCCACCCAACCTTGTCCTGCAAGGGTGGAGGTGGAGCAGTGGGCCAGGCATTCTGGGAAGCATAGTCATTTGGTTAAAGAAGCATGCTGGCTGCCAAAAACCTGGAATGGATCCGGAAGGGAAGTAGCTTGGAAAATAGGGATTTAGCGCTCCCAATTCATCACAGCACTGTAGCATAAGGTTCGGAGGAAAGGTCCAGTAGGGAATAAACCCCAAATCATGCCCCCAAGTGGTGGGAACGGGAGCGAAGGGAGCGAGTCGTGACAAGAGTTCTCATATTATGCCATTGTATTGAAGAAAATATAGTTCGAAAATGCCTTGCTTGCCCTAATCTAAAGAGGAATACCCTACCTAGTCCAAAGGCAAAGGGAACATTCTCTAGCATGGGTAAAGTGATCCTCAGGTTAAACAACCATTATACAAAGAAATGTATATAGCAACATAAAATAATAAAAAATACAAACACAATATCACAATGGCTTTCTCCTGTCCGGGGTAAGGTCCCTTCCCTAGGCTTTAAAGTCACTTCAAATTGTTCAGAAAAGAAACAAAAGGTTTTAAACCAGTTCTTGAAAGTTCAAAGTCAAAACAATGCTCATCAAAAAGAAATCCACTGGTAGCAACTCTTTGTCCCTGGATGAAAATATCCCCTTCCAATTTCCAGAAAACAAATCGCACCAATGGTAATCCTGGTTATTATAGATTATTATCAGTGCTCAACGTTACGGGGAAGATATTCTCATCTTTTGCACTAGAATCTATGCAACTTTGGGTAGAGGAATCTAAGATTCTTCACTTTTCACAAACTGGGTTTCATGTTGGCTGGAGCACGAGCCATAATCTCAGGGTGTTAGATGCACTAATTAGGGACACGCTGGAGTCGGGGAATCAGACATTGTCTATAATATTCGTGGATTTTAAGGCCGCGTTTGAAAGTGTAGATCAGTGTAGACTCTGGGAGAAGCTAAATAAAGGCGGTTGCGCCCCGTGGTTCTTCAATATATTTAAGGTCTTACACCAATATACAAAGGCGGCTGTAAGGCTCACAGATCACAGTATGGTTACAGATATGGTGGAGCTACAGAAAGGTGTGAAACAGGGCTACACTTTGGCCCCAACGCTGTATAACCTCTGTATGTGGGACCTGCCGGATTGGCTAAATCTAGAGGTGGAGTGTTGCCCAAGGGTCGTCCCTTGCCTTGTTTACTTTATGCTGATGATATCACCCTCTTAAATCATACTTTCCTGGCGGTAAAGGCCATGTTCAAAGCTTTATGTAACTATGTAACACAGAACAAACTAACTATAAATATGGCAAAGACCAAAGTTCTGGTAGCGTCTGCAAAAAATGTGGAAAGACATATATTTAGTTGTTCACTTGGAACTATAGAATACGTTGATTCCTACCCATACCTGGGTCTGGAAATAAGTAGCACCAAACTGTTTACTCAAATAGTGGAAGCAAAAAAGATTAAAGCCCGTATGATGACCCAGGGACATGGCTGGGTTCTCCTTTGAGGGAACACTAATGCTTTATAAAATAAGTGTTTGCCCTATGGTGCTCTATGGACTGGAGGCCCTGGCCATGACTGTTTTAACATGGTTAGATACTGTGGAGGGTCGTTGTCATTCAGTGTATCAGACTAGAATTTGGCCTAATAAAGGTGATTTACTGAGAAGACGTGGCCTATTATGATGATTTCTGGGCCTTATCTCTGAACACGGATAACCAAAAGGTGCATATTGCTATGTATCATTTGTGGGTGATAATTAAAAAACATTTAGATTGTGTGATAAGGGAAATTATTTAGTTAGTGTTTTAAAACGAACTTATGTGATGTGTTTTTTTAAATGAGGTATTAATAATAATATTTTTTACTTTGTTGATAAATGGTTTTTGTTGATGTGTTTTTAGAATTGTTTCAAAGGATTTTTGATTGATATAAGATCTTTTAAATTATTAATTTTTGTAGAGTTTCTATGAAACTAAACAAATAAAATATAATAATAATAATAATCCTGTTTATGATGATTAGCGGACTCTGCTTCAAGATAAATTGCTATAGTACAAAAGAAACTGTGATAGTTCTCAAATGTCAGAAATATACACTTCTTTAAGACTTCTTCTGTTACAACCTTACACTTGGTATATTTGTCAGGATGTTTTCTCTGTGCTGGTGCTTCTGTTTCCAACAACCACACTTCTACTCTTGGTACCATGAGAACCATCACCTTTGTCCCACAATACGTTACTGCTTCAACTACTTCAATGTGACATCTGCTGACAACTTTACATACCAATTACATTTCAAGTGTAACTACAACTGCTTCAATAATTGTGAATTATTATGTAGATTTCAACCAGACATTCAACCTCTTCAGGTAGGCAAGGCACTCTTACTTTAAATGGCTTTTTTAAAAGGGGCACAATATTGCCTTATCAATCGGTATAACTACCACAATAACAACTTGTTTCTGCGTACAAGACTCTTCCAATTCAAGCTTCAGCAGTCTGTTGCACTGCAAGTTGTCTTCTAATTCAAGGTATTCTTTACAAGCATTTGTTTCCCCATCTCCATCTTTACTCCCACATTTCCACCAGGTATCAACCCAAGCAATTACCCAGAAGCTTCTGTGCCACTCTCTCAGCTTTGGCCAACAATGGGGTACTTGCTTGTTCTGCCACTTGATTTTTAACAACTTCACAAGACAGCCAGTTGGTTCTTTAACACTTGGCCAACAAGATTTCACTGTGAAATGTATACAGACAAGGTTAGGTAATATTTAGGAAGCGCACTCTCAGTTTAATTTGAGTATGCAGCATTAGTTATACAGCAAACAGTCTTATGTACACCAACAATGAATTTCAAGTGCGCTTAGCTTTTCACATGATTAGTGATCTTCAGCGGTATACGCGAGTGCTACAACTCTATTGATGGGAAGACTTCTACTACAACAATCAAGTTTTCCTCACATTAACTCTAACGCGAGTCAATTACGAGCTGGTTACAGTTCATAGCAGGGCTCAGGCAGTGCACCTGGAAGCTGAGCTTCACTCACCGGCTTCAGTCACACTGTTCCTGCGGGTTGTACCGCTTCCCCGACATCCTCCTCTTATCCTACTACTTCTGGCTTGCTGGGGACAGACACCCTTCTCAAGCATGCATGTATTGGGTCCAGCCACTTGATGTGGGAGTTTCCTTTGCTCCCAAGAACCTCGGCATGCCTCCTGCTTCTGGCTTTGGCCTCCCACACTTCTACAACTCGGCAATCACTGCAAAGCGGCTCACATGGGTAAAACTTTGCAATTGAGAGTTTGAAAGAAAATGACTCTCTGAGAGCTTGCAGGTGAAATCTGCGGTCTCCAAGCTCTGGTATCCCTTCTATTCTACCACTTTCTCGTGATTTGCCAGCCTCCTGCTTCTCATTTACTACTGCAGCAAGCCTTCCTGACTGTATTCCAGCACTGTCTAATCTGGCTTTATTGATGGGGCCATTTATGCCTCCCAGCTTTTGCAATAGGCTTCAGATGTGAGCCATTAGCTTTAATTGCTTGACCCCTACAATGGCCACTAAGATTCATTGCCTGATTACTACATCTGCATGCCTCTTCAGCCATATTCTTCATCCCAGTCTCTCTAGGATTGTGGGACTTGTAGTTTGTTCAACAAAAGTTTGCCTTTTCAATTTCTAAAGTCTTTTTAAAAGTAGATGTTATTCCCTTAATATCTTTAACAGAGGGGCTGTGAGATTTAACTTTTACAGAGGAACATGGTGTAAAGAAGACAACAATTTGATAATCCTTTACCTTGCACCTTTGGGATTGAGGAGGATATTTAGTTTGGGACACCAATAAGGGTCTTGCTTTTGATATAATATGCTCTGAATTTATGATGTTAGAGTTTATGACCTTAGATCTCATATAAGGCTGATAAACATTACAATGACAATAAGCCATGACCTCCCTTGGTACAGTGGTAAGAGTCCCTCTGTCAGATGAAAAATAGTGTTTCATCCCACGTAATCCCCTCACCACCAGGGGCCCTGTCTCCTCCCAGGTGATCCTCCCGCAGTAATCCACTGCCAGGGTGGGGATCAGGAGCATGTGCCTTCCCCATGCCACCAGGGAGGAGACTTTAGGCAGGGTTTCGGTAAGGGATCCATAGGATTCTTCACGCACCACATCACTCTTCCTCATCAGAGTACCCTACTACCACCAACTCACTCTTCCACGTCACAGTACTCTGCTGCCACCACCTCACTCTTCCTCGTCAGAGTCCCCCACTACCAACACATCACTCTTCGGCATCACAGTGACCCAGAGTCCCCCACCACCAACAACTCATTAATCCTTGTCACAGTACCCCATTAACACCAGCACACTCTTACTCGTCACGGTACCTCACTACCACAACATCACTTTTCATTGTCAATGTACCCCACTACATTCAACACATTCTTCCTTGTCACAGTACCTGTCAGGAACCAAGATTGGAAGCATTGGTATCGATGGCGGTTCCGACGGTGAACGGTCTAGTCCTCATCCAACATGGCGCCCAACAGGACAACGGAGCATGTATATATCCGGCTCCGCCCACTTTTCGGCGCGTTGTATCTGTTATTTCACGCTCTCATCGCTCCTACCTCGGATTATTGCCTTCCTGTGTATTTCTCCTACTCCTCATCTCCCTGGTTCCCTCTCTTTACTCCTATTGCCTTACCTTCCCTTTGTCCCGTGTTCGCTACGGTCTGCTCTGCACTCACCTTCTTGGCGGTTACTGCAGCCGCGGTACCCTTCCGCTTCTCTATTTTCTCCTTACCTTAAACTTCACCCTCGCTCTCCGGCCACGAAGGTGCTCGCGCACTGTTTTCCGCGTCCGGAGGCAGGAGCTTTCTTACGTGACTTGCTGTTCCTTCAGCCCTTCTGACTGGTTGTTTCTTCCGCTCTCACGGAAGCGCTGTGCCGGTTGTTGTACCGGTCGCCTCCGAGTTTCCTAGAGCCTTTGTCCCTTTCTTACCTTTACGTCCCCTGCGGCGGATACCTGCCGGCGAATGGTTCCTTTCCATCTCACCGGATTCAGGGGTTAGTACTATTCCAGACTACGCCTTCTCTCGGCAGTCCTTCTCTTTCCTTCTCTTTTCTTCTCTTTTCTTCTAATTACAGTATCCCGTTACTTTTCTATACCTTCCCTTCCATACCCTACTTTCAGGGTCTGATACCCTTGCTCCGTGTCTTGGTTCCCGGTCTCTGGAGTTCCTACCAAATCACACGTAGACTACTTCATCAACTCTGACATCGTCGAACCATACCATCTAAAGAACCCATCTAGGGACTAGGGTTTTTTCCGCCTTCGGGCTTTTTCCCTAGAACTGAGGCTGGCCCCCTGGGGTTCCCCGGTGATAGGTTCACTCTTCTGTCAAGGTGGCCTCCGGAGGGGCCAGACCTTATCGTCACGAAAAGAAGACCAGAACACCGAAAGTCAAGGTTCCAAGGACTATAAAGAAGCCAGGCAAGGTTGATACTGAACCTAGTGTACGTGCCTCGGAGGAGACAGGTGAGGAGAAGGGGGAGGTGGACTCGGATCTGGACAGTACCCATTTAATACCAGAACACTCTTACTCATCACAGTATCTCACTACCACGTCGCTCTTTCTTATCAAAATACCCCACTACCACCAACTCTGGACCTGATTCATAGAGTGTTTCCCTATGAAGGTGCGCTATTGTAAAATGCTTCTGTGAATCAGGACCTCAGTCTTTTCATCACAGTACCGCACTGCCACAAACTCACTCTTTCTCATCACAGTACCCACCTACAACCAACTCACTCTTCCTTTTCTCAGCCCCAACTACCACCACATCACTCTTCCTCATCAGAGTATCCTACTACCAGCACATCACTCTCTTTTCCTCATCACAGTACCCAACTACCACCAACTCACTCTTCCTCGTCAGATTACCCCACTAGCACCAACTCATTCTTCCTTGTCAAAGTACCAAACTACCACCAGCACACTCTTACTTGTCACAATACCTCACTACTACCAGATCACTCTTCCTTATCACTGTACTCCACCAACCCAACCTCACTCATCTTCATCACAGTACCCCAGTACTACAATGTCACTCTTGCGTATCATAGTACTCTACCACCACCACCTCACTCTTTCTCATCAGTCCCAAATGACCACCACCTTACTTTTCTTCATTATAGTAGCCCACTACCACCAGCTCACTCTGCCTATTCAGAGCCCCCACTCTTTCTAATCAGTCCCCAATGACCACCACATCCCTCTTCCTTGTCACAGTACCCTACACCACTAGGTCATTCTTCCTCATCAAAGTAGCTAACTACCACCAACTTACTCTTCCTTGTCAGAATAACCCACACGCACCATCTCATTCTTCCTCATCACAGTACCCTACTGCCACCACCTCACTCTTTAGCATCACAGAGCCCCACTTCCACCAACGTATTCTTCCTCGTCACAGTACACAACTACCACCAGCACATTCTTGCTCATCACAGTAACTCACTAACACCACCTCAATCTTCCTTGTCAAAGTACCCCATTACCCCAACACAGTTCTTTTATCGTCACAGTATCCAACTACCACCAGCACACTCTTCCTTGTCACAGTAACTCACTGCCACAACGTCACTCTTCCTTGTCAAAGTACCCCACTACCCCTAACTCAGTCTTCCTCGTCACATTACCCCACAACCATAAATTCACAATTTCTCATCTCAGTCCCCCACTATCTCAATGTCACTCTTCTGCATCACAGAACCTCACTACCACCAACTCACTCTTCCACATCACACTACCCCACTACCACTAATTTGCTCTTTTTCATCACAGTACCTGTTGGCTAGGGGGCAACCCCATCCCACCTCCCGAATTGCTTTAGAGTAAGGTGAGCGGCATTCGAAGCAATATGATGGGCCTTGGGGCAGGGGGAACAGTGGTGGGACAATATAATCAACCCACATAGTGTATCCCAAGGCACGAGCAAGACTGCTAATTTGTATAGATAGTGCATTCTGTGTAGATGTTAATAACCATAGGTTGGAGACAAGGCCTGTGCAGCGAATGAAGCTTTTCATGCAGTAGGGCCTAATTGTGAGATGAGGGGAATCTCCAGCCATGGTCAAGCTCCCATGAGGACAACCCATATCCCCAACTCCCATAAAGCTCATTCATTGTTCTAACAGTGTTGAAAAGATGTTTTTCTATCCGCAAGGAATGCGCCGTATAAGGTTGCAATCATAGACTGGTGCCTGGTGTGCATGTTATCTTACACTGGTAAAAACATGACCCAGCCCATCACCAGGCGACCATAAATTATAGCTCATATAACTGACTAAACCTCAAGATCCCTGAATCCCTTGGCACCAGGTGCGCTTTGACCATCAACCCCAAAGTAACAAGTCCTGAAATGTTCAAAGAGGATGGACATTGCACGTCTTTAAGCTACAATCATATGATGTGTATTGAGAGGTTCTGGAAGGGATAATTATAGTTAGAAACGAGGGTGGAGACCTTGAAGCCAGATGGTGCAGATGGGAGTGACTGAAATGTGTGTGTGGAGGTTAGAGTAATCTAGAACCTCTTTTGTGCCAGTCCTAAAGCCTGCCAGGTGCACAGTATAATGACAAAGTAGCATTCTGTTAGGAGTGGAGTTAATTTGTTCTTTGACCTTTATCGGTGAGAAGAATATGATCTTTGCAGCACCCATTTGATGGAAGACAGATGGACTGATAGAACCAATGACCTGACATCCCTTGTGGGGCATGCGCATCCTGCATAACCAATGACCTGGCATACCTTATGGGGCAGGCAGATCCAGTATAGGTGCACACCAACCCGCCATGAAGGTTTTAACTGTATGTATTGCGTCATGATGGCGATGTGTCTCTTCTTAAGCTTCTGCTTTTACCCTTTTTTAGTAGAATGTTCTTAGCAGCAGAGTCATTTGATATTGCTTGCATCTTTGTGTGAGATTAAAATATGTTATCCTTACAAGATCTAATTGGACCTTTCTTCCCTAGCCGGTTGTATTATCTCTGGTGTGAGTGTTCAGGGGTGTGCCTTCAATTGGTGACCCCGACATGATCCCATCAAACCTGTATTTGTGGAAGCTTCCAGGCCACTTCTTCAGAAGGATCTGCGCCCCCTACAATGACCGGTCCTGAAAAAACATGTGTGGTTTTGCAAGAGCCATTTTAGGAGTAGTCCTCTCTGCTCTTTGAAGCGGGGCATGGCTCAGAGGAGAGTGCAGGCCAATGTTAGAACCCCATGATGGCGGAGTTCTGGTGAGCACGCACATGTGAGTAGACTCTTGCAAGCAATAACAAGTAGGGGACAGATGCATGGGGAAGAGTGAGATGTTTGAACACGTGGAGAGTGAAGTTGTTGATGTGACGTGGGTGTGGTTTGTATTATTTCTTATTTGTGTTTTTATTGTAAAGAGATTATTTTGGTAAGGCAAAGATAAGGCAGGGAGCCCCTTCTCAGGAGTGTAGGCTAGGGGGTACCACAATAAAATATATTATTTAAAGGAGGAATACAAAATAAAAGTAGTGGTTGTGTGTAAATAGTGTGCCTGGAACAAGTAGTGGTTTTTATTTTAACTTGTTATTTTAGTATATTGTATTTGTGTTTATTGGATGAAGATCAGACGTTAGGAAGGGCATTCATTATGTGTGTTGCAGCATGGTGTGGCATTGGATGGTTGTGTGAAGTAGTGTACCTGCGTGGGGAAGGGGGACAGAGAGAGTGGGGATTGATTTTCCTTTTTTTTGTTATAAGGAGAGGCAGCGTGTGCAGTTGATTAACAGGGCCTTGGGGGGTTAGTAAAACATAGAGAACGCTTGCATGGGGGAGGAACACCAATAGAGTATATGTATAAGGCCATGCCACTGTATCATGATAGGGTAGAGAAATACCATAAGCAGTGTATTGCAGAGACAGGAGGAGGGGGGATACCCCGCCTGTGGCCAGAGCAGGGCTTCCACAATAAAGGTATCTTGGAACACATGTCCACCTTTTTAGTAGTTAAGTATATGGGGAAACAGCAACAGAAGAGAAAATACATTTTAGAGCTCTGGTGAATGTTTGAGAACACAGAGGACCAATAGGACAGAGTTAGAGCACTGATACAGAAATATGGAAGGTGCAGGAAGGGAGAAGGAGAGGGTTTGGCACCAGGGGAGCGTGGGGGATTATATCCCTTCACAGCATGTCCCGCAGACAGGTACACAAATCCAAGCTATGTGCCCACTGTGGTAGGGACCCCTTCAGCATTAGCAACACCACTGGCTACGACTCCCCCACCCCCTTATGCACACCCGTCTGAAGTATCTGCATCTGTGGGTGTCAGGTCAAGAGAGTTTGAAGAAAGGTTGGCAGAGTTGCAAGCAGAGCTGAACAAGATGAAGGCATGTTCAAAAGAAGTGGGGGACACAGGGGTGTTGAAAAAAGGATTGGGAGAATGGGGATCAGGGGGGTTGCTGCTCAAGATGGATAATGAAGGAATATGAAGCGTATGTGTTGAGAAGGAGGGAAGTAAGGGTGAGTGAACACTCTTTGGACAGGAGAATAAAGTGTTAGAAATTATGAGAGGAAGGATGACAATGGCACATTTGATGAAGGACAGGGTGAAGAAGAAGGAAGGGGTGGCTCAGAGTATGCCCTAAGTGCAGTGTACAATGGGCGATGAAGAGGACCCAGCTGAATTCATTCTTAAATCACAAGAGATCAAGAGATGTGGAGACCTGAAACGGGACGACCATGGATCGTTCAATACCATTTTTTCTATTTTATTGTAAAGAGGGGCTTGCCAAAGGAGGTGCAGAAGGCGTTAGATTAGATTGTGGGTATCAAAGCAAAGGGGTAGCAGGCGATACAGAGTATAATAGTGCACCATTGTAAAAGAATGAAGGAGTGGGACAGGAAAACAGTCAGAGGCATCAATGGGATGAAGCAAAACTGGTAGAAAAGAAATTGGCAAATGTTGTTGTCCAGGCAACGGTGGTGACGTCAGTACAGGTGGAGGAGACAGAGAACACTCAACAGGTCATGAGCGCCACCATTGCTGCACTATGGGCTGAATGAGGACAAGGACAGTGGGGTGGGGCGCAACTGTATCATGGACCACAGTGGCAGTAAGGAGGACTGCAGAGAGGGAAAGGAGGCTTTCCGAGGAGCAGGAGGGGGTGGGTTTGGACCATCACACAGTTGGAATTGTTTGAGATGAGGGCATTTTGCAAGAAAATGCAGGAGCAGGACTACAATGGGGTATAAGTATGGGCACAGCAGCAGGGCCAAGGACCCCAAGGGCCTCAAGGACTGGGGTATCTGCAACAGGGTAAAGGGTATCAGAATTAAGGGGATCTACAGCGGCAACACCAAACATATAACCAGCCACCTCAAGCATCTGATAAACAGGTACAGCACCTGCCTCTGGAGCCACAGGGCAGTGTGGCTCCAGTCAATAGGGTACAAAGCGGGACCACCGCTTCTCATTACCCAGAACAAATACACCCTTCTCGTTACCCAGAACAAATACATATCCTGATTTGGACAGCCCACAGAGAGCACTCACATGTCCGGTCTTCTCAATGACCTGAGGAGGTGGGGGTGGAGATAGGAAACAAGCAGTTCATATTTATAGTGGACTCAGGTGCAACAAAATCATGTATCATGGAGAGGAATTTCCCATTATCAGACAAATATCTTGACACGCAGGGTTTCTCTGGTTCTATTTCCACGGTTCCATACACTGAGGAGCTATACGTAAAGGTGGTGTGGCCTCCCTTGCTATATTCTGAAAGTTCTGCTGTCAATTTACTGGGCAGGGACCTGCTCAGTAAACTAAATATGACAGTATAATTTACAGATCATGGTATAGTTTTCTCCACACCTGGGATGTGCGCAATAAGGTCAATGCTGATAATACACTCAATGATGAGATGGTGGTTCACGAGACTCCTGTGTACCGGGCATGTACATTTATGGTATTATTGTGCTCATGGAGAAGGTGCCTCAGGTTGCTAAGCAGTGTTGCCGAGTGACCACAGATGTCCTTTGTCCAGTTGTGTCACCTGAGTTGGTTGTGTTGAACAATATTGTCACTGGATTTAAAGGGATTGTTGCTCTCTGACAAAAGGGTTGTCATGCTAGGAATAGACAGAGATGGGTGTGAGTGGTGCACAGTACTCTGTATAGATCCAGTAGTACAGTTAAAGGAAGTGGCGGATGACAAGCTGTTTGAGAACAATGTTTGAGAACAATGACAAACATGGGGAGCTAATATTAAAGATTTGTATCCCCTGCGACATAATGGTACAGTACCAAAGTGTGCCGTTCCCCCTGATGGCAGTACTAACTCCACCTCTGTTTCTTGATGAAGATTTACACACGTGCTTTTGCAGATGTGGACTACAAATCCATACAATGTATGACTACTGAAAGAAGTGACCCCTGTGCGTATAACACTGAAGACAGGTGCGGTGCTACCCAAGGTAAAACAATATCCATTATCAAGGGAAGCTGAGGGTATTATGAATACAATACAAGCCCTACAGAACCAGGGGATTATCGAGCCATCTACGTCTCTGTGTAAAACAGTGATATACCCTGTCAGGAAATCAACAGGGGCAATCGGAGAATGATCCAGGACTTACGCACCCTCAATGATGTGCTACAGAAAGAATTTCCAGTCGTTCCTAAGCCTGTGACAATTCTATGCAATATCCCAAATGAAGCCACATACTTCACTGTAATGGACTTGAAGAATGCATTCTTCTCGATTCCACTTCATTCTGAGTTGAGGTACCGCACGGCATTTACACAGAGCCAGATCCATTCTGAACATACTAGGTTTCCTTAAGGGTACTCTGAGAGCCTGGGTATCTTTAACAGAATACTGCACATTGATTTAGGGAACATTCAGATACCCAGCATGATTATCCAATATGTGGAGGATCTGCTAGTGTGTAGTGACAGTGAGCAGCACTGCCATAGGGATTTCATTACACTCCTACAATTGCTGGTTTATAAGAGTTACAAGGTTGACAAGGCTAAATTGCAATACTGCCAACAGGAGGTGCTCTATCTGGAGCAGTTCATATCAGCAAATGGTTAAGGAATACTACCAGATAGGTGTAAGGAAGGCATGGTATCAATAGTAAGACAGACACAAGTGACCACAGACCAAGGGTGTTTATTGAACTTCAACAACGGTATGATAACATTTATCTAATCCTAAATCTACGGATGCAAGCAAGCTATGACCATCAAATAATAATAATAATAATACCGTCCTAGTGGAGTCTCGTCAAAATAAAAGGGCCTATACTAAAAATAAATATTGCCAATCCTTTCTTCTAAATACAAATAGTGAAGGAAATTATGTTAAGAAAATGAAAGAAGTGTTCAAAATGATATGTCAGGCTGTTCAGGCCATTGGCCTCCTTTACCCATGTTTTCAGCACCGGACAAGGTGGGTCACTCGAGCGTAGCACACTCTCTAGCTTCTTCGGCAATGAGTACACAGTTAGATTATCAGCATCAGGGCCTTCTGTGACCAAGGGCCTCATTACGAGTCCGGTGGTAACCGAGCCGAAAAAACCAGCAGGTTATCACCGGACTCGTATTACCATTCCGCCTCCGTGATTCCCGGAATCACTGGGGCATTACAACCCCTGGTAATGCCCCGGTAATTCCAGAGGCAGAATTCGGTAAATCCCCATTCCCATGGAGTCCCACAGGGAATGGGGAAGTGGAAACCACGGCACCATGCTGTAATGGTGCCGGTGTTTCCACGTCTGCCTGCAGGTGGGTGTTGTTAAACCCGCCAGGAGGTGTCCTGCCTGCAGAACTTGAGATACGCCGGTCCGGAAACAACAGTGGCGGCGGGTTTACCGCCACCATTATTTCTGCACAGGATGACTCGTATTGAGGCCCCAAGTCTTTTTACTTAACAAAGTCTCTTCATTCAGAGGGTCTAATGTGCCAAAACAAATGAAAAGTTATTTGCCTCTTACAAGTAATCATTTCCAATGATTCACTCTTCACCCTGGATCCCGCTCAGCCACAATCAGATTGCTTTTTAGAATGATTGTTGCTTTGGATCCCTTCTTCTGGGCTCAGATCCCCTTTTACAATGTTCAAAGAATATTCTTTCTCAGGTGACTCACGGTTCACCCCGGACTCCCCTCAGCCGAGCTTAGATCCTTCCTCTTACACAATTAGTCTCCCTCAACCGGGTTTGGACCAATTTCAGTTTGTATTAATTTTCCAAGACTTTCGAATGTGCACAGGGTTCAGCTTGAACCGTTGCAGGACCACTTCAATTTCACAATTCCTTTTCACATTTGTCACCTCTCAGTTGGATACCTAAGAGAGACTTTCGAATTAGCATGCACGTGGTGATGGACCACTCTGTATATGGTATCAATCTTGGCTTCAAAAGTTCAATCACTCATCTGCGGTTCTATCATATTCTTGTCACAGGTTGCATACACTTCACACACTGTTCTCTTCAGATTTCTTCATACAATCTTGCTTCTTGCAACCTTGGTTCTAACACAGACTGGTCTGGTATCAGTCTTCCCGACTCACCGGCTGTGCTGACTTTACTGGTGCTGCGTTGTTGTAGGAGCCAAGCACAGTACCACAGCGGCAAAGGCTCCTCCCCGCCTTGGCTTTCAACGTGGGAGAGCCCTGGGTACCTCTGACACATAATGCAGGTTTCTTCAGCTTTAAGTCCACGTTTTATGTTTCTTATTCTCAAAGGTTCATGAAAGTAACAGTATTTCTTTGAAAAGGTCAATGGCACTTCCCTCCTTGCAACCCTCTCTGGTCTTGTCGTCTTTCTCTTCGTATTAAACTGCCTTCTCCGAACTGCTGCTTCCTCGTGTGCTTTGCCTTGCTCACAGTGTGCTTCTGTGCTCCGTCTTTTATTCATGTGGGGAAGTGTGATGGATGTCAGGTGTGTGTAATGATCAGTAATTGCTTGACTCTGCATGACCATTGTGTTGGGGCATGTCTGGTATATGGGTCGGGTGTTAGTCAGTTTTCTCTCACAGAAAGCTGTCTGTGAGAAAGTGTTAGGATGGGGAAAAGGTGTTACAAGGAAGGGGATACTGCTTCTCACCATCCGGTTTCCCACTCCCCTAAGACCCCTTATCCATGTGATCCTCCTGCACTGTTCCACCCCCAGGAACTGGATCCAAAAGTGATGGCCATGTCCTGGACACCTGGATGACAGATCCCTTGGGACTAGCAAGTGAGACACCTTCAGGTTTCTCACATAGTGTTAGCCCTTCCGGTCTGAAGAATGTCAACACACGGAATAATTTCAATAAGTTACACTAACCTGATTGAAACTGGTTGGTCTGGAAGCAGCAAGAGCAGCTAACAAGAATCGCCTCAAGGTCCCTGCTCCTCCCCTCACCCGGAACTCAGAACCAGCGAGGAGGGAGCACGAACCCCAGGGAAACCCTCGGGGAAGAAAACCCTGGGAGGCGATGATGACCGGAGCTTCGGATGGGAAACTTCTAGTGAATGGGATCCTGGGAAGTCCGTAGCTTGCAGTCCTCTGAAGAGAGAAATGACAGGTAAGTATGAGGAAAAGGTAAGTGTTAGAAAATAGAAGGAAGGATGTTCGGAAGCTTACGGGAGGCCCCAAGATGAATTAATGTAAGGGTTATGCAGGCGTAACCAGAGAAGGCCTAAAATGATGGGAAAATGTGCCGCTCTGATCAAATCAAACACCAATGTCTCCTTTTGGGAAGCGGTCATGCAGGCTATAGTCTTGGTTTGTTCCCTAATGGGCCCTGAGCTCAACGGGTTGCCATCCACTCCTTGAATGGGTGTAGAGACTGTTTTGGAGATTCTGCCTATGCCGCTGTTTGCAGCCCACTGATCGTCCACAAAATTGCCAGCTGTGCCGCAATCCAATTGGGCCGGTATCCCCTGCAGTGTCCGTTCTGGCAAAATCATGGTGACTGACAGTACTATCATGGAGTGATCGGAATGGAATGGTTCATGAGATACTCCTATCTTAGTAGGGGAACTCTTTTGCTGGACTCCTAACGCAGTACCCCTTGCGGCAGGGACTTGGCATTTCCCGAAGGCGGTGGAGGCTGAGGTCGGAACCTGCGAGGAGGAACTAATGGGCAGTCCCGTAGTATATGTACAGAGGAGCCACAATACATACATAGACCAAGCGACTTTCTACGTTCTCTTTCGGCTGCAGAAATGGGACCCCGGCGTCGCTAACTGTTAGCCCTTCCGGTCTGAAGAATGTCAACACACTGAATAATTACAATAATTCCAATAAATTACACTAACCTGATTGAAACTGGTTAGTCTGGAAGCAGCAAGAGCTGCTGACAAGAATCGCCCCGAGGTCCCTGCTCCTCCCCTCACCCGGAACTCAGAACCAGCGAGGAAGGAGCACGAACCCCAGGGAAACCCTCTGGGGAAGAAAACCCTGGGAGGCGATGATGACCGGAGCTTCGGATGGGAAACTTCTAGTGAATGGGATCCTGGGAAGTCTGTAGCTTGCAGTCGTCTGAAGAGAGAAATGACAGGTAAGTATGAGGAAAAGGTAAGTGTTAGAAAATAGAAGGAAGGATGTTCAGAAGCTTACGGGAGGCCCCAAGATGAATTTGGATCCTATCAGAGTGCTGGCTCTTATCGAGGTAAGATGGCAAGTGAGAGCAGTCCTGAATCCTCCTGGATGGTCCAAGAGAGGAAAAGTGGTAAGTAAAGAAGAAACAAGAACAAGGCGAAAGAAAGTTCCTCCGAACTGGAAGAGAGAAGACTCACTGCAGTTAGCCACATGGGAAATGCGAAGCAGATTGAATGGGATATTACGGGAAGCGGACCGGGTAGTGAAAGCGAACCCGGGAGTAAAGACGCCTTCAGAAGCACTCCCGAAAGCCCGCACGGAATGGAAATTCTGAGGAGAGAGTAAGGGAGAATAGATTTGGTTAGATTGCAATCGGTTCTTGACAGTAGGAAAAGAGCCTAGTTTTCGAACTTACGGAGCGTCTATCACAGTAGCGACGCATTGCAAAGACCGTCTCCTATCCTTAAATATGATCATGTGATTCGTCGTCGCCCTCTGCTGGAAGCGTGGTGACATCATGTGACTCGTGGCAGTCGTCCTTGAAGAACGTGAAACAACTAGACTGCTAATGCCTGAATACTTCACCCTTCCTATTTTTGGTACTACATCAGGACGAATCGATCCACATATTTATTTCTGATGCAACCAAGTCCAACTTCGGAAAAGTGTAACACATAGAGCAGTGCCAGAATGAGCCATCCCCGGACCTGTCTCGCTTAACGAAATGCAGGAGTTTTGGGGCTGTGCAACTACTGTAGGGCATGGATCTTAGATTACATGGCATAAGCAAGACCATTTCTGCAGGACCTTAAGGAAGCACAAAAAACAAAGGATCATAAGTTACAATGGACTGCAGATATAATCAAACAGTTTGACGATCTAAAAAAAGTAATTAGTATCACACCTGTACTGGCCATCCCAGACTACACACAGGAACTTACTTACATTCAGATGGCCACTCATAACCACAGTTTTGACACAGAAGAGCACGGTGGGCCAGCGGAACACTGGATTCAGGGATGCAGGGAAGTTTGCATGTGAACAAGCTTTAGAAGCTGATGCATTTGCATTTGCAATAGGAAACAGTTCTAGTATTGTAATGGGGTGCTCAGTTACATTGTATGTGGAACACTCTCTATTCGCCATCCTAGAAAGGTCCAAATCTGCCCTGACTACACAGAGATCTTCGGCGTATGAGATTATTATTTCAAAGCCCCACATTCATGTGGTTAGATGTAAAACAGTGAATCTTGCCACCTTCCTAACAGATATGCCCACTGTCAAAGATCTAATGATGCACGACCGCACCACATATGATGGGGAGGTGGATGACATCCCCAAAGACTGCACATTGATGGAGGGTGAGGTACTGTCCTTTGATGGGTACTGCACAATTAGCCAGGAGGATGAGGAGACATAAAGGGGCTGCAGGTGTGCGGCTTGAGGAAAGGAGTACGAGACAGTGGTTAAGAAAAGATTTCCCATGCATTAGTCTGCACAGGCAGCGGAACTCATAGTGCTCATTGAAGCATTGACAGCGTCTTAAGAGTGCCATGTCACAATATATTCAGATTCAGTGTACATCACAACAACTGTGCACTAAAGTCTATCCCACTGGAAGAGGAGGGGATTTCGGAGGGCAGATGGGTCTCCAGTGCAGCATGCAACACTGCTGGAAACACTGATAGAAGCATTATCCCAGCCATCTGTTGTGACGGTTGTCCAGTGTGCCGTCCACACTAATGGGACAGACTATATACCAATGGGGAACACAGCCGCCGATGCAGTAACCAAAATGCTGGCATATCTACAAAATAAGATGACTGCTGAGTACATAGTGACCACACCATCAGTAAACAAACATCCAACATCTTACACAGCATTGCCTATCTCCCAGATAATAGAGCTACAGAGAAGGGCACCAGAAAGGGAGAAGAAATTGTGGTTATGAAGGGAATGCAAGCAAACCACAAAAGATCTATTGTGGAGACAAGAGAGCTCCGGGAATACAGTAATGCCCCAGGAGCTGCTAGCAGTAGCATTTGAACAGTTATACTATCCATCCCACAGTTCAAAGCAGCACATTGCAAGAGACATACAGGAGGCCTAGTTCATACCAAACACCCAGGAGAGCATCACAGAAATGGTCATACATTGCACCATCACATGTCAATGTTTCAGTACAGGGATGGCACTGCAGACATTACGGGGCACATTGCCCCACCCTAATGGGCCGTTCCGTGAATTACACATAGATTACGCTGACATGGGTGAGAGTTGCAATGGCTCTAGGTATCTTACAGTCGTGGTTTGACCTTTCTCAAGGTGGGTGGAAGCAGGGCCTTGTGCACATCTGGATGACAAATGTGCTGCTAGATTTTTGGTATGCAAGGTTTTCCCTCGATGGGGTGTGTGCAAGGTTCTAAGGTCAGACAATGGCACACATTTTTTCAATGCAATATTTCAGCATGTCTCAACACTACTTGGCATTAAGCACTGAATGTATTCGATTTACCACCCACAGGCCAATGGAATTGTGGAGAATATCAACAGGCTCCTTGAAAGTAAATTGTCCAAACTGTGTACCATGTTAAAGAAGAACTTTGCACACTGTTTGCCGCTGGCCCTCTTTAGTTTATGTGCACAACCCAGTAAAGACCACCATATCTCCTGGAAGAAAAACTTCAAACGCAAATAGGGCAGCAGCAGTGTTACGTGACGAGGTCAAAGATTATTTCACCACACTTAGGCAGGCAATTAAATGTGTCTCCCGACAGATTGCATTGAGAAAGCAGACACACCGGACGTAGCAACCATGACGGCGACAGATCCTGAGTGCATGACCACACAACCACTGCTGCCAGGTGACCTTGTGTAAATTTGCAATTTTGTGCATAGGTGGAACAACCCTCTGTTCCGTGGGCCCTATGAATGGTGTTTTGTACTCACCTCGCTGTGCTGGTAAAGGGTTTGCGATATTGGATCCACCTCTCTGATGTACGCAGGGCACCTCCGGACAGTACATCAGTACTTCATGTTAAAGGAGGGGCAGTAGTACCTGCGCCCTATCTACCTCATTGGCGTGAGTTGCCACAGTAAAGTGTGCAGTTTCAGCCTCTAAAGGGCTGAAGCTCAGCTGCTACCTCCATATCTTTCTTTTTTGGGTGTTCTTTCACTCTCGTTCTCTCTTCCCCCCCCTCTCTCTCTCTCTCTCTTTCTCTCTCTCTCTCTCTCTGTAAAGGTATGTCTTGTATGTATCTCCTTTGTTGTGTACATTTTGTTTTCATTTCATGAAAGAAAACTATGAACCTCATCAATGTGAATGAGTGTTCGTTTAGTAGGGATCCGAAGTGTAGATGCGCAAATGACAATATATAGGCCTATGCCTATTACTGTGGAATGACCGTTATTGCAGTTTTATATAGGATATTGATGCTATTGTTGGGGCTTTATTGGGGAGTGTATGTTATAGGGGGGCCCTATAAAAGGGGGAATGTGACTGTATGATTAAACGGGACCGTACATATAAATGTTAACAATATTAGGGGATTTACACCTATTAGTAGCAACATGAATGTTAACAATAATAATGGAAATGTATGTAGGAGTAGCAATAGTGTTCACACAAGTGTTAGTGAGGATTATAGCAGGAATAACAATGATGGTAATATTAGAGAGTTTGTTTCCAGCACTTCGAGGACTGTTTAAAAACTCAGAACAATATGATGATATTTTCAATAGCACTGTTAAAACTGGTACCCCTGAGAGCATGAATAGAATAATGAAATGGGATGCATGAAAGACGTATGACACGTATCAAGGGCTGGGTTTGGATCGGATTGAGAATATAAGCCATCCAAGTTTACAAACAGCTGGTATACTAACATGAGTGGCCTGGCAGGAAACGTTGTGAATGGAAGCTCTTATGGGTGTTCACTCATTCCATACACGTCAGGGGCTCCCAAGGTGTTAGTACCACAAGCAGTCCCAATAATAGAGGCACAATGCCTAGTTCATCTTACGCTATGCAGAATAAAAGGAAAGTTCCAGGCACACAGTGTGGAACTGCAAATGGTAGACCCAGATCTTGTGAAGTGCAACAACAGTCCAAAGAACATCAAGTGCGTGGAGCTACCCTATTTGATGGTGAAGGGGGGCAAACATGTCAACAACAAATTGCAGGACACCACACCACCTTGCCTGGTAGAAGGACTGGTAACATATGGCAAGGAAGCAAGTGGACAGGTTCTGTCAAAAAATATGGACAGATCGTATCAGAAAGCTGACGTGGATTGCAACAATTGAAAAGCTGATGAGAGTTCACAGGGAACAAGTATATGGACTTTGTTTCCTCAGCAAGGGTACAGTCTTTGTCGGCTCAAACAAACGTTGCAATAAGACTCTCGTGATTTCAGAGATGAAGAAGGGAACGGCAGCTGTGATGGATTACTACTGGGTCTGTGGCCAACAAGTTTACCTGCACCTTGCACCATCATGGAGGGGCCGTTTCGCTATTCACGCTGCACTCAGCACTACTAGTAATCCCAGAAGAACACTTGAAGGGGTAGCACTGCCTGCAGAGGAACAAACTGGCGGCATTGTATCAAAAATGAAGACAAGAATCTGTTAACCAAACAAGTTCTACGCATTCTGCCAGGGAAAGGACAGTTCCAACATCTGAAGAGGAAGAACATATCAATTGCACATCCAAAGACTCAGCTGCATTGCTTGCTGAAATATCAGATTAGTACTGACTCTTCAGCTCAGCAGAATTCTTTTTTGCATCTCTACTGTTGCCGGGAGTGCTGGCCACAGCAAATGCTAAATTGCTACAAATCGTGCGCTGGGAGCTGGTACAGCTCATGAATGACACAGAGAATGGGTTCAATGTGATCAAGGTTGAGTTGAATGCATTAAGACTTATGGTGATGCAAAACCGATGTGTGCTGGACATGATAACAGCAATGGAAGGCAGGGTTTGCAAAATGTTTGTTGATTCCTGCTGCACATCTGTGCCTCCAAAAAAGATGCAGAGAATGCGTCATTATCCCATTTCAATGCAGCCGTCCATGACCTGGGTGTTCGTATGAAGAAGGAGGGAAGAGTACAGGAAAGCGATTGGTTCACTTTGGTACTTAACTGGGCCCCTTCTTGGCTCAGAGTGATCATAATGATGTTGATGCCCATTATCGTGTCCTCACTTGTTATTTTCTGCACCTGCCAACTGGGCCTTCGATGTTGTGCCAACGAGGCACCCAATAGCGCAAGAATGTTGTCATCCATTGGATTTTCAAAATCACCTTGCAAGACAAAAGATAGTGAAGTAAAGACAGATATCCCACAAAGTGTCCCTAAGTATGAAATGCTCCCCATCCCGTATGGATATGAAGTTGACTATCTATACCACACTATCATTACCTCTCCTCTGGATTCAGAAAACTACACAGATGTTTGGGTGGACCTGGTGGAGGATTGGGGATGTATCTATTTGATTTTCTGGGAGGGGGATGGTGGTAGGACCCCACCCCAATATAATCAACCCACATAGTGTTGCGCAGGGCGTGATCAAGGCTGCCATTTTGCATAGATGTTAGTGCATTTTTTTGTGGATATAAGTAACCAAAGTTAGGAGATAAGGCCTTTGTGGCGAATACAGCATTGTATTTACTAGGTCCTAATTGTGAGACGAGGGAAACTTCCAGCCATGCCCAAGCTCCCATGAGGACAACTCACACCATCAACCGCCATAAAGCTCATTCATTGTTCTATCAGTGTTGCACAGATGTTTTTCTATCTGAAATGAATGTGCCCTAAAAGACTGCGATCATAAACAATCACCTGGTGTGCATGTTATCTCACAATGGCCAAGGCCCGACCAGGCCCACACTCATGCAATCATGAGTTATACCCAATATAACTGACTAAGCTCCAGGATCTTTGAATTCCATCAACCCTAAAAGTAACAAGTCTTGATTGTTCAAAGAGAATGGACATTGTACGTCTTGAGCTATAATCATGTAATTTGTATTGCGAGGTGCTGGGAGGGAACAAGTATAGTTCAAAACGAGGGTGGAGACCCTGTAGCCAGATGGCATGAAGGAGAGTGAGTGAAACGTGTGTGTGGAGGTCAGAGTGCCCCAGAACCTTCTTTGTGCCAGTCTTAAAGCCTGCCACGTGTACAGTATAATGATGAAGTAGCATTGTGCTAGGAGTGCAGTTAATTTGTTCTTTGATCTTCGTCCATGAGAAGAAGATGATCTCTGCAGCAGCCAGGTGATGAAAGACAGACGGACTGGACTGGAAGTAATGACCTTTCATCCCTTGTGGAGTAGGAGGACCGTGTATAGGCAAATATCACAAATTGAGACTGGAGGGTTGTTTAATGACCCACAAGGAATAATCCCCCTAATAGAACATTCCAAAATCTGTACAACGAATTCCTGTAGGTCAAGCATTGTAAACCCATGTATAGTCGGATCAGAGTAAATGTCAGATAAAAAACCATCAGTCTTTTTTTATCAGTAAAAAAGATCATCAAACTTCTTTTATCAGTAAAAAAGAGAGAATGTAATCCATCATTCCATTTGAATAGATCACAATAATATTTATAAAGAACATTCGTAATACTATATACCTAGTGAATATAACAATGGTGTTAAAACAAAGGTGTTAAAACAAAGGGTGGCTCCTATTTTAACCACCATCTGGGCTTCTGATTAGAACCGTTTGGCATCTCATACACCTTCATATGGCTTAATTCACTCAGTCAATTCCCAATCGTCCCGACATGTTTCGCTCCCTTACATACTCATTCAAAACAGTAGAGTTGGAGTTTCATCAGGGGAACACCACCTCAAATATTCACATTGTTGATACAAATCTATAATAGATACATAGTAAAAGCATCAACATTCTCTCTAAATTTATTTTTTGTCATATAAATTGGCATTTTGAGTTTCCAAATAACTCTTCCGTGGCCTTTCTTGTCTGTCTTCACCGACTGTCACAGGGTCTACATTACAGAAAAAAACGGTATTTATTTCTCGTTTTTCAAGCCATGATTCACTCAGGCTATTTTGCTGCATTTCACTACACAGAAACACAGTATAAATCTCTAAACTTCAATGGCAACATTAATCAGTAAAACTGTGCTCACTCACCTACCAAACAACAACATCTTGAATATGTTGTACAGCTAATTCTGGGTATTATTGCTGTAATTTCTGTCATTTCAATTCGGACACGGTTCGACTTAGTCCATGTACTGTTCCCAGTTAGCAAGCAGCCTCGCTGTAAGGGCCTCTCGTCGGAGGCACGGATGCCCGTTGTTAAAGGTGCCGATCTGGGGAACGATCAGAGGGGGGGAGTGCCATTACTATATGGTGGACAGCGATGGTGGAAATAATTACAAACTGCTGTGTACACGTGTGATCCTACTACCTGGCTCACTTACTTCTGTAGACGTCTTTTTTCGTTCCTAGTGTACGCCGGTTGGTTGGAGTAGATTACGTTCACTCAGTCTCCCGGAAGTTAAAAGCAAACGCCCCCTAATGGGTCCGTTCCTCTAACTATTATGGCTGCTACATTCTTAACGAAAATATAAGATTAGAATGTTATCCAAAGGAGCGCCAATGTATCCATGGAGTTGCTGCACTCCCCTACACAGTAAGAAGTGCACAGATGTTTTTCTATCTGAAATGAATGTGCCCTAAAAGACTGCAATCATAAACAAGCACCTGGTGTGCATGTTATCTCACAATGGCCAAAGCCCGACCAGGCCCACACTCATGCAATCATGAGTTATAGCCAATATAACTGACTAAGCTCCAGGATCTTTGAATTCCATCAACCCTAAAAGTAACAAGTCTTGATTGTTCAAAGAGAATGGACATTGTACGTCTTGAGCTATAATCATGTAATTTGTATTGCGAGGGAACAAATATAGTTCAAAATGAGGGTGGAGACCCTGGAGCCAGATTGCATGAAGGAGAGTGAGTGAAACGTGTGTGTGGAGGTCAGAGTGCCCCAGAAACTCCTTTGTGCCAGTCTTAAAGCCTGCCACGTGTACAGTATAATGATGAAGTAGCATTGTGTTAGGAGTGCAGTTAATTTGTTCTTTGATCTTCGTCCATGAGAAGAAGATGATCTCTGCAGCAGCCATGTGATGAAAGACGGACGGACTGGACTGGAAGTAATGACCTTTCATCCCTTGTGGAGTAGGAGGACTGTGTATAGGCACACACCAACCAGTCGTGTGGGATTTTACTGTATAGTATTGTGTCATGATGATGATGTGTCTCCTCTTGAGCCTCTGATTTTACCCTTTTTTGACAGAACGTTCTTTGCTGTTGCTCTCATCTTTGTGTCAGATTAAAATGTGTTATCCTTACAAAAGTGATTTGGGCCTTTCTTCCCTAGCCGGTTGTATTCTCTATGGTGTGAGTGTTCAGAGGCATGCCTTTACTAGTATGTTATATGCAGGCTTTGGTGGTGATGATAGCTGTTTTGTAGGATTTAGCAGTGGCACTAAAAGCCTCTTTGTTGCAGGGGAAGGTTTTGTTTTTCCAGAGATGTTCAAGGGCTCATTTTAAGTTTGCGGAGGGAGATTAGTTCTTCTGTGAACCAATTGTGGTGAATACTTTTTTTGTGTGTTGCAGTTTTGAGAGGGCCGTGTAGGGCAAGAACACTAAGGAGAGTGGAAATGTAGGTATTGAGGATGGTTTCAGGATCAGTGCTGTCAGCTTACAGGGAGGCAATAATTCCTTGGCCAGTTTTCAGGGGTGTCACACAGTGATGGGCTGGTGGGCGTCACTTTTTTGGGTGGGGGTGGATGCGAGGGTCATGGTGAAGCAGATTACGGAGTGATCAGTCCAGGATGCAGGGTCGATGGAGGTGACCTTTATGGGAATATTGGCATTTAAGATCCAGTCGAGGATCCAGCCTTTAGAGTGCATGGGAGTGGAGACAAATAGTGTGAAGTTCATCTCATAAAGGGATGTGGAAAGGGCCATGAATTTCTGGCAATGAGGAGAGGGATGTCAGCAATTGGTGTGCTGTGGTTATTGGGTTGGCAGCAGAGGAGTACGAGGTTTAGGGTCACCTGGGGATTGAATTCGATTTTTGCTACTAGGAGTTTGTAACCTGGCAGCGGTGGAATGGCCGAGGTTCTGATGGGGAGCAAGGGTTTTGGGATAATAATGACTCCTCCGCCTGGGTTGGAATCTCTGTCAGTTCTAAGCATGGAGTAGCCAGATGTAAAGAGATAGAGAGGGGCCAGCTGCTTCATGTAGCCAGGTTTCTGTGATGACGAGCAGGTTCATGTCTTTGTCTAATATGAGGTCATGATTGTCGGGTGGGTGGGCAGAGACAGATTGTGCAGTGATGTTGTTGCAGGCAAGATTTGCAGGCCTGGTGGTGGTGGGAGAACAAGTGGCAGAGGAGATGGGGTGGCCGTGGGGAGGGGGTGTAGCATCTGAATGCGTTCCTGGTTTCAGTGTGTATGTTGGGGATTGGAGGTGCTGCAGTCTGGCCATGCCTAAGCATGCATGGATGTTTGTTATGTGGGTGGAGGTGGAAAGGTCTGCGGTCATGCTAGGAGTGGCCGTGGTGGTAGTCGGCCTGCATTCTGGTGCGGGGATTGTGTCTACAGTTCTGGGGAGTCCATGGGGGTTGGGATGGGAGCTGATAAGTGGATAGAGGTTGAGGGTACATGTGCAGGAATGAAGTCTCCATAGTCTGGCAGTACACAAGCAAGCTCCTGGGCCCAATGTTTTTCAGGGAGTACCAGGGCTAGTTGTCAAGGGAGCAAGAGCTGTGATGGATGGCGGGGTGTTTTTTGGGTGGTGCAGGTCCCTGGATGGCTGGCTCTATAAGGGGATAGGGGATAGGGTGGTGTCTGGTAGAGCCGGGAGAGGGAGGGTAGGAGAACGAGTAGGGAGTGGGAGGGTAACAAGGGGGTGCCAAGTGAGGTGGAGGCAAGCTGGATGACCTGTGGGTTCAGTCGTGATCCGAATGATGGGGCACTGGGGAGCTGTGTTCCAGGGCATGTTCTCAGGGGGAATCGCACTGAGAGGTGGAGTGTCATTGTTGAGATCCCGGGCACTTGCAGGGTGCTGGGGCAGGGTCCGGGTGGCACAATAGTCCATATTGGGTGCAGTGAGCATGCATGGTAAGGATTTAGCGTACCCTTTCGTCGGGTCATCTAGGGACATAGGATGATCAGGGGGTGAGGCAGCAATGTAGTTATATATTTATTTATTTTAATTCTTATAATGTGCAACATGTCCATAGGCCTCAATGTCCACAGACTAAACATAACACAATAAAAAAACATAAACTTAAGTCAAACAAAACAAAATAAGAAAGAAAACACAGTAGCAAGGATTTATCAAAGGTCCACTATCAGATTCACGTCAGAGGGCATGTTGAAAAAATTGTTACAGTTATCCAGAAAAAAAGGAAGATTACTGTGGCCGCATCCAATTATTGTACGGTCCCTACTGGCTTGCGTACACCACTCCTTCAGCTTAATCCTATGCAAGACCTTCAAGTCGAGACCTCTAATGACCCGTGGGCCATTTATGTCATGAAGCCAGGGCATCATCTTATTCCTGAGGGCCTCTCTGTGTTCCGACTTTACAGGAGATATAACATTAGTAATAATAATGTGTCTTGGTTCCAGAGCAAGTTCTCTCAATGCCTTGTTAGCGATATGTGGCATCTGTGATTTCCCAAGTTGGACAGTCCTAAAAAGATTGGGATTCATTTTGGTATGGCGTCTGGGTGCACCACAATATGAGGCTGAACCCCGGTCCATATCCACCGGAGCAAACAGCTCAGGAGCATTCCCATCATCTGCGCCAGGAGAAGATATTAACATTAAGGTACAGGGATGATGTATCAAGTCTTCAGGTATCAACGGCTTCAAGGTAGTAAAGTCACTTAACTCAGTCTGACTACTCTTATCCTCGGTAAGAACAAAGTTGGATTCTTGCTGACAAGTTTGGCAGTCTATGTTAACCAAATCAGCACACCAGGGTATATCTGTTTGGCACAGGTTATCCCCCATAACAGGGCATACCAATGTGGCAACCTTATCCAACAACTCCAACCATAATCATACTGATTTCTGCATTGAATTAGCTCAATGGCTATTAATTCCTTCGGGAGTGGGTTATCTGTGGCAGTTTGCGGCACAGGATAGGTGGTAGGTATATTGACAGGAATAGATGGCAAGACAAAAGTGGCATTCGGAAAGTGGAGGTTAGAAAGCAAACGTAAAGACAGTAAATCCAAATCAAGATTAGGAAGAAAAGGGTTAATATGCATCATATCAGTTATGGGCAGGTTATCAGGAGTGACCTTGGTCAAGAGGCAGTTGAAGTGCAAATCTATGGTCAAAGGCAATAGAGCTTGAGCAGCTTTAGCCAAAAAATACCTCCCCTCATCCACCAGGGAAGAGTACTGCAAACCTTTTCACAGGATCTGCATGCGAGCCATCAAGATCTGACTTACCTTTTAAGACTCATGGAAACATTTTCTCAAACTCTATCTAAAAGTCATCTACAGCTGACTTGCCCTTAAAGATCACTGAGAACACTTACTCAGACTTTACACGCAAATCATCAAAAATTGACTTCCATTCCCATAACCACAAGAATACTGTGACGAGGAAGATGAACCGAGTAATACAGATCAATGGATGCCAAGAGCACAAGCAGCGCTCTATTTGTTGTAAGCACCTACCTGCAGCTGGGAAATTTAAACAGGAAAAGCAGCTGACTGAATAGTGCTGCTGGTGGGAGAACGCTGCTCATCTCAGTATGGACCGGGAGACAGTGGGGCTGTAGAGTGTTCCATGAAGCCTACCGGCTCCAAGACAAGGCAAAGGGAACCTGACCGCGAGAGAGAACATGCTGAAGGTATGCCAGAAGCTGATGGATGGCTTCTGGGTGTTAACAGATATTGGAAGGCAGCTTCCGCCTTACAGAAGCCTGAAATGACACAGAAGAGCGAAGCAGGAACCGCGAGAGGCAAAAAAGCTGAGAAACAGAGTCAGCGAAAAGGAAGGAATTGCTGAACGACTGCCACCGGTCTGCCGTGGGTGAAACAGAACATGCCACCAAGAGCTGGTGAATCCACTGAAGGGGCCAACACTGAATAATTGTTAATGAAGCACATGAAAGAGAAAGAGCAAGTGAGCATTGCTTTAAAAAGGAGAACGGAATAAAAGTATGAGAAATTCAGGTTTGTCAGTGTATGCAATACACATATAAGAAAAGCCCTGGCAGGATAGTATACCAAGCAGATACAATACCAGATAAAACAATCATAAAAGACTATCAAGTTTGGAAGTGTGCACAGAGCGCACATGAGAAAAGCCCTGGTAGGAGAGTGCACCGGCAGATTAAAGGTGCAAGGAAAATACATATATTTTGTAAGTCGCTGAAAGTCCCTGTTTGGCTGGGGGGGAACTGTTGGAGTCTTGAATATCATAACCATTATAATGCAAATTATTTGGAGGCCATGCCCCATTCCCCAGAAACCCTACATATTTGGTTAGCGTACGCTTTTGCGCGTGTGCTTTTGCAAGTCGCTGAAAGTCGCTGTTTGGCTGGCGGGGAACTCTTGGAGCCTTGAATCTCATAACCGTTATATTGCGTTACGGAGCAGCGTTATTCCAGTGTTCTTAAAGAAGGACTGAAAGTGGACTTTAATTGGACTTTCCTAACCATTTTAAGTATCTAATCATTTTTTATTTACTTGTTTTTAGAATTATTCGGAGGCCATGATCCCCCTTCCCCCAGAAGCCCTACATATTTATTTGCATGCAATCTTTTGCAAGTCGCTGAAAGTTGCTGTTTGGCTGTTCGGCTGGTTGGGGGTAGGGCGGTAGGGCACTCGGTCATACTTTGCTGGATATGTATTGACATAGATAGATTTAGCGGTATTATTTTTGTCAGTACGGTACAGAAATATACTGGAATAATACTGGAGTCTTTTGGCTGTGCACATATTCACTGACGATTGCAGAGGTGTGAGCAAGTGATTTCGTTAACAGACTGTGTTAACATAGAGGACGTGGAGCAGTCGATTTATGAGCCCCAGGTGAGCTAGTGAGCAGAGTTTACACGAAAGTTAAGAAACTATTGCCAGAACCCTTAACCTTTTTAACCTTTGTAATCATCAATTCTCTTGCCGCACTGTGTTGAGCAGCCGGCTGTGAGACTGGACACCTATGTACTATCGGTATACTATTGTCTCTATTGTTAGAGCACTGGTATTGTGCGTGTGTGTACGTGAATCATAGTATGGTTTGGTAAAAATGTGTTATTAGGTTATCAAGTAAGTAGTTTGATTATTCTACCAATATACCATCTTTGATATAGTGCACGCTGAAATACAATATGGTTTGATTAAAAATACATCTAGCTATATAGATATAGGTAGCAGCTTTTATCAGTGTTTAGGAAAGAAGTTCATTTGGTGTTGTATATATTGGTCATATTGTGTGATTCGATTATAAAGGACTAGATGATGTTATGTTTGTGTGTGTGTGTGTGTGTGTGTGTGTGTGTGTGTGTGTGTCTCGTTGGGTGTCCTGACCCACGTTTGGACTATTATGCTGCAACATTTGGTGCTGTGGGTTTAGGAAATCCAAGAGGGCGGAAAAGCCCACATTTGCGCCAGAATCCAGGAGAACCGTGCAGTTTTGCCCACACCAAAATGGTCCCCTGACCTGCCACCCACCAGTGCAAAGAAAGATGGCTCTGTTCAAAAACCGTTTTTATTAATGTCAATTAATTACTAAGATCATCATTAACAGTGTGTGTTACTGCACAATGGGTTTCCACATGTATTGTAAGAGAATCAACACAATGACATTTGCATACTAAACCCACCATGCTGCGAATTCTTATGGTAATCTTCATAACTCTTAGTCATACTCTTTCTCGTCACAGTGATGGTCGTTGAGGCAACGCTGCCCACCCAGGAAAAAAACATTTAAAAAAAACCTTTTTGATAGTATATTGCCTTCTGCTGATTGAAAATCCTATTATTTTTCCCAAGCCGGATCATGGGACCTTCCACACCCAGGTTGGGGAGGTGGGAGGACGGACAGGTGACAAGGAAAAGTAGGACTAGGAGGAATGAGGATTACCAGTAAGTTATCAGAAGATTAGAACAATGCCCTCCTTCCTCATTCCAGTACTTTACTTTGTGGTCCAACCAAGATGTGTGATGTCGGGGGACCCAATTAAAAACACCCATTGACACAGAGCATTGCTGCATCTCAACACCACATTTTGAATCCACACCACAGCAAATCACTAAATTCCAACCATGGGTACGCAAACCCCAAAGCACCCATCTGTAGGGATGTCAATATTCAGTCTATAGTGTCTTATGAGCATATTTGGGTGAACTTAGGAAGCAGCCCTATACCTCTGTTGCAGGGGGTCCCTTTGGTCATCTTCTCATGAGGCAACCATGCACCTAAATGAACAACCCAATACTTGATCAGACAAGGCAAGTGGAACGTTTCATAGGCCGTCATGATCATTGCCTGAATTCATCAGCTAATTGTCAAATCTGAGGCTTTCCTGCCTGCCCCGGCTGCCCCAAAAGTAAATAACAGATTGTGTGATCATCTGATATCCTCAGTTCTACTAAAATATTCTAGGACCGCTCTTCTCACATGGATAGATGTCAAGCCTCTTCTTCTGAAGTCTTGGAACCCTTAACGAAAGCAAGAAGAACCACATCTTGTGAGGTATGAAATTTGGACACAACCTTAGGGAGGAATATAGGATCACATTTTAATACCAGTGCCTCTGCCATAACTCTAAGGAAAGCAGGTCTGCATAACAGAGCCCCTGTTTCGTATAGACAGTGAACTGAAGGGATGGCAAGGAGGATGACTGTCTTCACAGGAACTTAATATAAAATTCATCATTCGGTACAAAGGGAGGCCCCTGAAGGAATTGAAGCACCCGGGGTAGATCCCAAGGAGGTGCACCTTTCTATGACAGAGGCTTAGACATTGAAAACCCTTCACAAATATTCTGACCAGACCCTTTCCTTCCATGTTTTCCTCAGAACTACTGGGCCAATATGGTAGAGACCTTCAATCCCTTTTGAAACCCATCCCAGAGGAATGGGTTTCTGCTTCAGTGTGGCACGGGGTCTGTGCCACACTAAAGCAGAGTAACATCTGAATATTCACACAACTTCAACAGATTTGCCCAATGCCTACTGCATGCCTTCAGAGTGGTCTGGCCCTTATAATGGAGAATTGTCTCTACCACCTTATGGGATAATCCTAAGGCCAGTAAACAATCACTCTCAAGTTCCAAACTGACCATAGGATTTTGTGTTCCCTCAAGACCTGATTTGTTTGTAGAGAGCACAGCCATCTCGGGATCCTCCATACCTCGTCAATCTGGAATTTTGAGAGAGTAGAAAACCAGCCCCTTCTTGGCCAAGTGGAAACTACCTGGATCATATGAGATCTGCTCTCCCTGATTTCCCTGACAACTCTGGAAATCAAGGATATTGTTTGGAAGGTATGCAACAGCTCCTGAGGTCATGCTTGCTTCAAAGCACCCTCCCCCAATGTTCTTGCCTCCTGAAACCTTGAACAGACCAGATTGAGCTTTGCCAATGCTGGGGAGGCAAACCGGTCTACCTTGGGGGCCCCGAAATTCAGACAAGTTGCTAAGAAGGTTCTGTCTGACAGGGGCAACTCCAGAGAACAATGACAACTCTTCAGAGTCCATCTGCCTTGACATTCTCTATCCCCCAGATGTGCACAGCCTCTGGGGACCTTATGGATTCTCTGCCCAGGACTCTGTATCCGAGGGCAGGAAGATTAGAGATAAGGATCTCAAGCCCCCTGTCGGTTGATATACTCCAGGAATGTGAAATCGATTGTCCTGACTAACACCACCTTACTCTTTACTTTCCAGAAAGTTCCCTTAGAGCCCTGCCAGTTGCTGGTTGTGATCTCCAGTCCAGGACTTGTGGAGTTCTTCCTGGTTCCATTTTAAAATGATAATGCATTATTTAAACTTATTTTTTCACATGTGTTATCCATTCTTCCTGTCACAGGTCATACTGGTCCCCTTTCAGTCTTCATTACAGCTGCATAATGATGTCTGAGAAAGGACAAGACTGCTAGAGCAGGTAACCTTTGGCTCTCCGGGTGTGTTTAACTAGGACTCTCATCAGCCTGTGTCAGCATAGCCAATGGTGAGGGATCATAGGTGACGTCCAAAATACATGGAGAGCCACAGCTTGATGTCCCCTGGCCTAGAGTGTATTAACAGATGTTAAAACACATTGAATGGTTCAGCACTTTGCCTTTTTTTCATCACTTTTAGACCCACAAATATCTCTTGAACATGCGTGTGCTAACGTTGATAATAAACGGCAGGGCACACCACATCTGCCAGGAATAGTGCTACACTGTCCGTTTTAATGGACCTCGCTGAGCGGAGACACCTAACTCATGGCAGTTAATTGACAGGATAGCCTGCCCCACCCCTGCATTATCACATCACAACATTCTTCTCTTTGGCTAGCAAATTTAAACTTGTTCATACCTGATGTAGGCACATACAGTAATAACAGTGACAATATTAATTTTGCAACAATAATAATAATTTTAGTCGCGGCTCTTTGCTGCCACCTCCATTTCGCAACATCCTTCAGTCGTTTTGAAGATTTGAAGGAAGACATCCTCAAGCACTGCAGATTTGTATTTTCTGCACTAGATGCCCTATTAAAGTCTCATATTGATCAAAGCATATTTATTCATTAACTATTTATTATCATACGACTACATGCTGTTTTCATTTAACTTATTTCAGAACATTCCGTTTGTGCCCCTATAGGGTAATTCTTTTGAACAATGGAACTCCCCCTTTCCTACTTGTTAATAGTTGACAGGGTGTTTGCTCCTTCCAGGCTCTTTATACTCAAACCACAAAGGTCACTTGCCTGTTTCCCACATTCTTGCCACATTAATCCAGTCCTCCAACATTCTATTTATGGGGCTGCACCTTCAATTTAGATTTTGCAATGGGGTTCCTTCTGACACCTTTCCTCCATTTAATATTTAACTCTGAGCTCTGCTTATCTTCAAACCATGCAATGTTATCATATGTGCTATTCACAGAAAGTATTTTAATATTTGTCGAAGGTTTTCACATGAGGTCTGCAAAGAGACCAGGCTAATATAGACTCTACAGCCCTAATTATTAATCGGACAGGAAATATATTGTGGGTTTTCTTTGTTGTTTACTGTACACATTCAAATCCTAAGTGGGAAAATCACTCAGGAGTATGTTCCACCTTGTCAGCCAACAGCTGGTCATGAAATGATCACCATTGGAAAATTCCGGATGGCAATAAATGCAGATGATGAAAATAATTCTTCCCTGCAGGAGTACAAAAATGATTAGTGGATAAAGTGCCTACATATCCATCTACAAAACAGGAGTAATCCCAACCATAAAGGTGAAGCAGGCACAGGCATGAGATATAACTCCCTTGCTCACTATTCTTAGAGAGGCACAGATCCACCCTACTGATGAGGTCCAACCAGACCGAAACACGTGTCTGGGGTTTCTGTTGGTACTCTTGTTCAGAGGAGAATTGCCTAGCATTTCGGTGCTGGACTGCCCCAGGGCAGGACAAAGACTGATATGTTTGGGATATTTCTTCTCTGTGAAAGATAGTGAGCTAAAGACTCTGGGTAAGTCTCTCGTAACCAGGACTAATGTCTGGCAGAGGGACTCCCAGGACCCCCCTTGATAATGAGATATAACTCCTACACCCTCTGTGGAAACATGTGCCGAGGGCAGGCGATACTCTTAAGAGGGGTGTGAATGTGAAACAGTAGCAACCCAAACAGCAATAGTAAAACAGTCCAAAATAAAGGAATGTCCAATTAAGGTTCTATAAAAATGTATATACATTCACTAAACACATCAATGTCTATTAAAAACGATCAAAAACCAGCACTGTAAAGGAAGACAGAGAAATGCAGAATGAAAAAGATCTAAGCAGTCCGGATTCTTAGCAGGAATGAAAAAGGAAATAAAATAGATTATTCTTCAAGGTGAAAAAGGTGCAAAAAGGGGCTTACCAAGTCTCTACAATCCCTACAAATGGATCAGAGAGGTGCAGGGGGTGTGTGAGGCCTACTAACAGAACATTAATCAGTTCAATAGCATTGAACCAGGCTGCTTAACGTTTCCCGATCAGTTTGAATCAGGTTGAAATGTGGTGAATAACAGTAATCCAAATAAGGAGCAGGCATTCAGTCAGGTTCAAACAGAAGCTCATTGCAATGTTGCATTCTAATGAAGATGGTTGATGGAGCCACCAGGGCCAGTTCACTGTTGAAGCTTGGCACAAAGACGAATATGCTGCTGATTTGAGGTGCTTGGTTGAGACTATGCAGTTGGAATTCTTCTTGCAGCACTCAGTGTTGGGTAGAGCCTACCCTCCCACGCACTCAGCTGGCATGGTTAAAAAAAGAAGCAACAGCAGTTCAAAGGTCAAGAGAGTACCACAAGCAGCACCATTGGGTCCTGTTGGTTTGAATTGTGTGGAACAGGGTTTGAAGAAAGCATGGAGTGGCTGGACAGCAAATAACAGGGATCCTGGCATTCTGGATCTCAGAATGCTCTGAGTGCCAATCCAGGTTCTCAGAGACAATATGAGTCCTTGTTCTCTTTTCTCCCAACATGGAGGAGACTGGCAAATACCTACAGGAGTACTTTGCCTCCTCCAAGGCCCTAGGAACTGGTGCGACTGGCAGAGAGACATGTCTTGCTCTAGAAGCAGGTCACTATCTATGTGCTCTGGGAGTGGTTAGGGAGCAGAGCTTGTCTCTGCATTGGAACACTCAATATTCACCCCACTAGCAGAGGTCTCTGGAAACATCAACTATTCCAAAGGAGGTCCAAAGGAATTCTTCTTGAATGTCAAAAATGAATCCCAACAAGACTCAAAGAAGAAGTGTAAGACTCTTTCTTTTATAGGAAAAGGTTCACTGGCGATTGGGCAAAAGTAAGCCTGATTTAAGCGGTCTAATCCCTGTCCTGGTGACAAATGGTCTTTGCCTTCTTGGATCATACTGAAAATGCTTTGTGCTAAATTGAGTAGAGAATGCAGGAAGCAAGGAGACATACAGGGAGAAGCAAGATGGTAGAGTCCTTCCCCAATTGTGCTGAGATCTCGCTGACTACACTAACCTTGCCCCCTTCCTATACACATAGCATCAAAGGGCTTTTGGTATGCAACACCATGATTTGAGGCGCATATGTTTGTGCAGGTTGTGCCCTTTGGTTCCTGTTTCCCTGGACAGGTCCTGCTGAGGGACTGTTTTGCTGTAGATATGTGTTACCTGACTTCACAAACGATCACTAGATCAGCATGGTCTTTCAGTCTGTCATCCAGCTGACTGGCCAGGACAGACAGTCTGAATGGAATACACACAACCCTTACCTATCTGGCCTCGCTCACAATGTTTACAGTGTTAACTCCCAGATTAGATGTGCCTTAAGTAATTATGTGATTTATCTGCCACCGTACACCATCTCAGGTTTGGTTTATGTTTAAAGAGTGAACTGCTATCAGGATAGTAATTATTCACAGTTATGTCATTGTGGAACACACGCACAGACTTTAAATTCAGATTCTGTGCTCAAGTAAATTGGCTGTCACAGTAGCTGTCAAAGGGGCACCTGTGACCATTGAACCCTGTCTGTGCCACTGAAGAGCACTGAAGAGCAAGTGCTGCAGATCAGGCTACTGAGGTAGAGGCCTTTGAGAATAGTCAGAAGTGGAGTGGAATAGCTGTCAAGCTTTCTGAAGATTTGTTCGACCAATAGGTACTACTGCACCTCCCTCTTTTCAATGAGTGTGCTTCTCCCTCTTGTGTCCTTTCTTCTCTGCTATCTTCTTCTTGAGCATTGCAGGATGCTACTGAAAGAGGGCACAAATTCCACTCAAGGCACCTCCAGGGTAGGGCTGTGCAAGGTGACGAAGGATCAGAGTCCTCCACAATCGGGAGGAAACTGGGCATACGCCTGGGTTCCACACACCCACCATTGGTCTATAACTGCTGCCTCCCCACTCACCAGTGCTGCAATTCTCATGACCTTGGAGCAGCCAATATTAGACCCCATGCATGTTGGCCCTGTAGACCTGAAACATAAGAAAAATCGTGTAAGAGTCTTTAGGTGTACTGGTTGGTGTCTTTCATCTATCCATGTTAATACATGCTCATATTTTTTCCACGTTGTTCTTTGGCTGGCATTTACTTTTGCCACAATGGGCCTCATTACACGGACGGCGGTAAGGGTTAACGGTCACCATTAATGGTACCGATGACCGTTAACCCTTACGTCCTTACTACGAGATCCCCTTGCGGGATGGAGACTTTAACGCCTGCTTTTTGAAGGCGTTAAAAACCAACCCGCAAAGGGACCAGGGAGCTAATTACGGTACAGCAATGTGCGCTGCCGTAATTAGCACCTTCCCCATTCCCATTATGCCCTATTGGGCAAAAATGGGGAAGGGCAATGGGGGAAGAGGGAATTACCGCCCCACCAACCATGGAATAGGGCGGTAATTCCCCTTTCCTCCAAGGCGGTGCCGATATTTTACCGGCATGGACCAAGGTGCTAATAGCTCCTTGGTCCACCGCCGTCCGTGTAATGAGGCCCAATGTCTTTCTCAAACCCCACCAACCCTTTGGCTCTAGACTGTACCATTTCCCCCTCCTATTAGCCGTCGTGAAAAACCGATCCTTTCATCTTCATGAGTAGCCTCGTATGGCAACAGGGAATTTCATGCCCTGTTTCATTTTTACACTTCAATCTGCTGTGTGTTGTAAGTAGCTGCTCCTTCCTTCTCACCTCTCTATAACATATTCCAAAATGATGTGCTTGGTGACTTCAATTTTCGCCATTCTTGCCAGCTGCATATAATTGTCGGCATTTACTTCTTCACCTTCATCTATCTACTGGACCAATACGGACTGGCCCTGGAAAAGTCCTCTAGTTTTACACAGGGATAGGTGCATTATGCACCCCTCCTCTTCTACCATGACCTCCTGGGGAAGTAAAATCTTGGTTGCCCCTGTGACATTTGGGATGGGAGAACACACATAGCCACGCCATTAGCCCTCTCTCAACCCACACGCCACATCAAGACATACCATACATTGCCCGATGCCATGTCCTGCCTGCCCCCAATGCCAACATGAAACACATCAGCATTAAATACGCTTCTTTGCTTTCTCATATTTTTGTCATTAATACTGGTAGCGCTACTTTGCCCTTTATAAACCAGAGAAAAGAGAGAGAGAGGAAAACACAGAAAAAGCCAAAACAAACCACAGCATATTATTCTTTTGTGTTCTACAGATACCAACACTACGGTGAGGCAAATTATTCCTCTCCATCTGTAAGGAAAGGCTTGTTATCCTCAATGAAGACCTACACAAATGGGACACAGTTCAAGGTTGTTTATTGAATTTTAAAAAGTTGGTTAAACGCCTATCTAAACATAAATCTAAGGATGGGAGCAAGCTACAACCATCAAATAATAATCACGCAGTCCTAGTCGAGTCTGTCAAAATAACAGGGCCTATGCTAATAAACCTGTTGCCATTCCTTATTTCTGAATACAAAATGATGTGGGATAGTAGTGTATGCAAAGAAAAGGAAACGTGTTCAAGAAACAAAATGTTAGAACAGTTGAGCAGTTGGACTCCATTCCCCCACGCTTTCAGGACGTGACAAGGCAGAACGCTTGAGCTTTGTGCACACTTCTTGGGCACAAGCAGACAGTTCAATGTTTCAGCTTGTCTCACACCACATTAGCAAAGTATTTAAGAAACAAAAATGTATTCTCAAAAGAAACATATCTTGTCAAAACCACAGGCTTCCTCCGACTTGAAACAAAGTTCACTTTTCTTGTCAAAGCACACAATATTACCTTCTTTCCCAGTGACCTTTTGTTACTCGTACACTTCAATATCTCAGTATCAGGACCTTCTGTGCCAAAGTCTCTTTGAAATTCAAAGTCTCGTACTGCAGAGGGTCTGATGTAGCAAACAAAACACAAAAGTTCCTTTCCTTTGTCAAGATTCATAAGTTCTCAATTGGATCCCCCTCGTCCGGCCTAAGATCCCTTTTCAGACAATGTTCACAATTTGGTCTCCCTCATCCGGGCTTGGACCTTGGATCCCCTTCTTCCGGCCTCAAAACCTTTTGACACCAAAATCGAATATTTTTGACAGTGTGCAAGATTTTGCTTTACCCGTTGCATGCCCACTTCCATATACAATTCTTTGTAACTCTTTAACTTTCACGTCTGCCACTTCTCAGCTGGGTACCTTACAGAGACCTTCGATTGGGCACACATGTTGTGCCAGACCACTCTGTATCACAGCTTTGCTCTTTTGGACTATAATTCCTAGAATGCACATTCAAGGTTGTATTCCCACTTTGCCAGTCACAGGCACTTTTGGGATTTACACAAAGTTCTTGACACAAAAGTTATCCCGTCTTGGCCACCCTCAGTGATGAGGTGGTAGGGGGTCCTCAATGGGGATTCACTTGAGGTCAGGATTGCAGCAAATGCCTCTTAGGTACCTGAGTTTCTGGAACTCACCCTGGGAGCAAGTACTGATTTCAACACTAACAGAAACATGTAGCTGGAGTTTTGGTTCCTTGGGGCATGGCTCTCCTGCCACATTCTAGCCCCTGTTTGTACTCACAGGCCTAAGTGTGTTGGCAGTCCATCCCCCTTCTGGCTCTGGTTCTCCCAGCTGCTGACTTCTCCTTCTGGTCTTCATGGTTCCTTCAGTATCCCCAACTCGCTCAGAGTGTGCCTGGGTGGCTGACCTTTTATATTCTTTGAAAGAATTGATTGGAGTGAGGTGTAATTAGTTGTCCCTCCCTGCCTGGCCTCATTATCGAGACAACATGGGGACTGCCCATAGGAATCCATTGCCCATTGATTCCTATGGGTAATTCTCATGACTCCCATCTGCCTCTTCTTCGTCCCAGTAGTTAGACTTCTAGAATGGAAGTAGGGATTGTGGGAGTTGTAGGTTTTTCTGGAGAACATGGGAAAACCATGTAGATTTTTTGTCAGGATGAAGGGGGTAAATGTAGCATGATGGGAGAAGGGATTTTCTTTTGGGTTTTAATTTCCCTGGTCATTGTCTCCTTTTTCTTACACAGAGGTACTCGGGCATGGTGGGACTCTGCTGACAATATCCCATGACAATTGAGGGAATGTCGGGTAGGAGGTGCATCGGAACAGAAGAAATACTCGTCTGAGGGCGAGTCTCCCATAGTCCCCAAGGACCCCCTGCCAAGATGATCCTCCCTTGCTCATGCGCCCCCCAGGTTGGGATCCAAGAGCAATGGCACTCCCCTGGCCACCTGAACTGAGAAATGCATCAGGTTTCTCACACTCCACAGGCCTCCTATAATACCTAATAGCAGAGAATAAAGTTAATGAAAGTTGCACAATACTCCCCATCAAGATGTGCTCCTCTCTGCTTCTCTGGGGGAGCCGGTGCTGTGAACATCGGATAGGTCAACCCATGGCTTTTTGTCCGATAACTTGACAGCTCTGGGAGTGCAGTAGACCACCGGAGGCGGGCCCATAAAGCAAGGGTCCTCCCGGTTCCTTGACAAAGACTTTATCCATTGGATAGAGAGGCGCTGCTGCTGATGGAACATTCTCCTCTTCTGTTGTGTCTGGCGGTGTAGCTTTGCTAGCTTTGCTAGCCGGCTGGCTTTGAGCGTGTGCTCATCTGATGAGATATATAGCGGAGAGCTTTGGTAAGGTCTGTCAAGTACATACAGAATTCTTGTACATGCGGGAGTGAGAGGCACATGCAATTTTGTGCAGATTCAAGTGGTGACCCAAGCCAGGTGAGTTGCATAATGCAAACAAAGCGAGCAGCAAGTAGTAAAGCCAGTTTTTGACAAGTGTCACTGTGAACTTGACCAAGCATTCCTTAAGCAAGCCATTCAACCTCTCTACTAATCCATTGGCTGGTGGGTGGTGCACTGAGCATAGGTGGTGCTTTATCCTCATGAGGACAGAAATCTCCTTGAAGACGTCATTGGCAAAGTGTTGCCCATTGTCTGACATCAGTTCACCAGAATTTCCCACCTTGGGATGAAGTATCTGAAGAATGTAGCTGAAGAATTTGCATCATTACAGGTCGAGGGTCCCACCTTAAGCAAACATGCGAAAGGACAAGCTAAAACAAGCATGTACCTATAAGAGCCACACCTGTCTTGAATGTTGACATAGATGATATGCAAGTGCTGGAAGGGCCCCTGTGGTCGCAGAAGTGTTGCCCTAACAGTTTTCAGGGTATGCTTTGCTAAGAATTTCTGGCAAGTTACACAATTGCCTATAAATTCAGCCACTAGTTCATAAAGTTTGGGCACAAGCCACGTCTCATTTATTTCTGTAGCCATGTGTTCCTTTGGCAAGTGGGACGAATAATGTAACTGCTCTAATGCTACTAGTTTTCTGGGCATGACCGGTTTCCCCATCCTGTTCTGTCTACACACCAGGTCAGTGGGGGTAAGCGAACACCATAGCTTTACCCATAGGTCCTTTTCCTCCTTGGTGGCACCTACCCGGTGTTCAATTATCTGGACAAGTAGAAGTGCATGGAAGGGCTCCAACTGGGTGTACCAATACCTCAACATGCATGCTGGACAGTGGACCCATCACTCCTCTTGCACCCCCTCCTTTCCCATTGAGCCGACCCTTAATGCACCGTTGAGGTGATGTAAGTCGAGTCTGGAAAAATATTGGTCACATGACTTTCCCACATGTCTAATGCTGTTATCAGGGGCACTAATTCTGCCTCCTGTATTAAATAATGAGCTGGCAATCCGACCTGAGAGCAAGTTACAAATTGTCCCTCCTTGTGACACACCACTGAGGCACCCATATGCCTGCATCCTCTGCTGAAATCTATCATCAATAACCCCTATCAACAAAGAGCATGTCCCCTCCCTCTATCACTTTCTCCTTCACCTGGGAGTTCTGTTCCATTCTGTCCATGTATGAGGCACAGTTATGAATGTACTCTCCTAGCACAGCTGGCTGTACTATGAATTTAGCTGGGTTCACTAGACGACATTTCACAACCTCAATTGCTGGGTTTGTCAGTACAACCTGATATTGTGAGTCCCTCTGAGTGTTTAATGTGGTTTTGGATTTCTCAAGTATCACAAATGTGAGTGCTTCACATATAAAATTACGGGACACCCCATCGTTATCATTGCTGCCATTTCTATGGCAAACACTGCAACCGCAAGCACTTTTCTGCAGGGGAAGTGACCCTGCATCACTGGGTCTAACAGACCGCTGTAGTACACCAGAGGCTTGTGCACCTCTGTTTTATTTCTGGGTGAGGACAGTCATCATGATCGTGCCATCAGAATGAGAATACAAGTAGTACTTCTGTTTATAGTTTGGGGTTGCCAACACTGGGGCATGTGCCAGTGCCTCTTTGAGTTCGACAAAACTTTCATTCATCTCTGAGGTCTATTTAATGTGGCCCTTAACCTTCTGGGCTTCTTTCAGTGCTTGATCTAGGGGCTTTGTGAAGGTGGATTTATCAAACACACATGCCCTGCAGTAGATAAACAAACTCAAGAACTGATGCATCTATTTTACTGTGCAGGGTTGCAGGGTCTTGTGTTTTGCATCCATCCTTTCTGGTGTATTCTTTTGCCCCTCTGTTGATATGATCTGTCCCACATACACCACTTTTATCTGGCAATACTGTAGCTTCTTCTGGCCTATCATGTACCCTTTCTCTGCTAGCAGGGTCAATAGAAAGATGGAAACTGCCCTGCACTGTTCCTCTGTCGCACTACACACTGGGAGGTTGTCCACATACTGTATCACTGTGCTGTGTACTTGCACATTTCTCAGATCCATCTTGTTCACCCTGACTTGCAGTACCCTTCTGGTAACCTTCTGTGTTCAAATCGGAAACCTTCATATGTGAATGCAGTGAGGTATCTGGAGTTGGGGTGTAATGGAATGGTAAAGAACACGTTTTTGAGATTGATCACTGTGAAACATTTCGTGTTTGCTGGAATATTACACAATATTGTAGCAGGGTTTGGCACAAGTGGTAACTCTGCCTTTACCACATTGTTCAATGGGCGGAGATCCTGAATAAATCTCCAGACACCTCCTTTTGTGTTATTATTAGGGTGGATGGCTGTGTTGCATAGGGATGTTGATTTTTGTATTGTACCCTGCTGCCATAACACGAGGAGTGTGTCATAAGTGCCTTTATCTGCCTCGTGGGAAAGAGAGCATTGTTTTACCCAGGGCAACAATTCCCCCTCCTTTAATTTTATGCAGACTGCTGCTCCTTTGAGCACCACCACACCATGGGGGGCCTTTGGTACATAATGTTTCTAGGACATTCTTCTAATTTTTACCTCCTCCACTTCCCCATCTGCAAGTTAATCAATCACGTCAGAAAATGTCAATGTGGGATCAATGCAGATTATGGTACACCATTCAATGCCGTCCTCATCTGTACCACATAGTAGCACCATGTCTTTTCGTATTATCACCTCCTCTAGGTATAACCATATTCACATACATGGGGCAACTTCCTTGTGCCACGAGGGGCCAGAACAGGAATTCTGTGGTTAGTCAGAATGCTTTTCCTTTCATCCCAGACACCTATACCAAGAGTACTTGGACTCCATATAGGAACACCATAGGGTGTATGGGATACGCTTGTAATGTGCTGTGTGCATAGTAGGCCTGTACAATTGCTGCCACCCTTGGTGGGTACATGCCAGGAGTTGAGCACCCCATACCTTTCTCGGAGAATGACATGGTTGCATTTAGCTTGCTTAACAGGTCCCTTCCTAATATTTTTATGAGTATCTTTTGAGTACAGTAGAGGAGCTACAAAGTACTCCAGGCAGAAAATTAACGCTGCTTATTACAGGCCTGTGCACAGCTGGGAAAGCACTGTTCAAACAGTACGGTGGAATGAAACTGAGTGAAGAGAGCTGTTGGTGCACCTACTGAGGGCAAACCTTTTCTACATTTCTTACATAATTAGCATAAACAAAACTGGTAGCAATTGTTAGATGATCTTGCAAAGCTTATTGGTGGGACTACACCAATCCCCTATAGCTAAGCATACCATACATACTCATGATTGGAGTAGGCCATCCTGACCCTCATTGCCCAAAGCCACCCGACATGATTTCAGAAACCTTCCCACACTGCCCCACTGTGATGCTGGAAATGCATTGGAGGGACAGGACCTCCCTGTCCTTGTCCTGTAGTCCTTTTTCATTTGTGTTCTGTATTGTTTTCTGCCCAGGAGTCCATGTGGGACTCCTAGCAGTGCAGCTCTTCCTGTTTTTGGTTTGGTGTACAGACCCATGGGATACCCCTATGGCACCCATGGGTGGGGGTACAACCCAGTGCCCCTGTTGTGTGTTTTTGGGCACCTGTCATTGGAATCAGTTAATTCCTGATAGGAAACAAGATGGCCCATGTGGCCTCTTGCTTTCTATTGCCTGTTACCTTTTTTTCCCAAAGTCCTGGGAAGCCCTGACACTGTCCCTTGCCCCTGACTGTCTGTTGGGTGGAAGTTCCATATATGGTGTTGTTGTGAAGTCCAGGCCAGACTGGCTGGAGCCTTCCCAGTGACTGTATGTTGTGGGTACACCCTGTGGGTGGGACCTGGGTGAATTGAGTGTGTGACCAATATGCACATCTTGTTGTGGATGTCTGGTTTCTGGTGTTTGACACAATGACTGAGACAGACCTGTCCAAAACTGATATGAATGCAGTGTGTAGTGCTGAATGACTGGATACTTGTCTCAAGACACATTCCTTGTTGTGAGTGTCTGAGAGGGAGGAGAATGGCCTGTATGCACTGTATGCCTGATTCGCTGACTGACTGCTGAATGCCCTTCTGAATGATTGGTTGCCTGAGTGTGACCCAGCAGAATGAATGAGAGATCAACTAGTATATCTGGGTGCCTTTCACTGCTAGAATTCGTTCAGGAGCTGAAGTTGAAACTGACGCTTGGTCTTGACAACCGAGCCCGAAAAAGAAGGTTGACTGCTCTCTCCCTTCGCCGAAATCAGAAAACCGCCGAGCCTTTGAGAGTGATCTGAGAGAGGACCTGGTTAGGCACCCTCTTTCCGTGCTCTGAGGGACCATCAAGCACTGCTAACCTTCACCAATGCTCCCTGGAAGTCACACCCTCGACAGGCTGCCGACCGGAGATGGGGACCGCCGAGGAGAATGAAGATAAGCACCGGACATTCCGTCCACTGTCCTCCACCAGGGTTTGAGGTTGGCTAAAACCGATGGAGGCCCGTCGAAGCCGTGTTGCCCAGAAGAGGGACCGCTTGGTGATGTGCCATCGATGACCGAAGCTGCACGCTCCTTTGCCTAAGACTTTTGATTCAGACTTTTGATTCATGGATGCGCTCATCCGCCAGGCCGTCGACGCGCAGAGGAGCATCCACCAGTGGGTTTCCCGCCACCCAAAGACCGTAGAGATGCTGGACGACTTGACGCCCTTGCTGGGCCACAGTTGTTCACAAACTCTTTGCGGTTCCTGAACTATCGACATCGCGGTTTCCCCTAACACCTCTTCCTTACAGGATGTCTTCGACTCGTCATCGACGAGCACCGTCAGGACCAAAGCTGCTGCCTCGATGCCGCCGAACTTCCATCGAGGATTCTCGATGCCGAGTTCACTTTCTTTGAGGCCCATCGACAATCTGTCGCTCCTGCTTTAAAGGGAGTCACTCAAGAATGATCCCTCAACGCCTCCTCGAAGAACTCTGCTATTCCAGCTACAATGGGATGGTAGAAACATTTTAGAAGGGAATAAGACTCATGGAACTATATATGGACTGGGCTTGTAGCATATCTTTATTTTACAGGTTGCCCAGGTGGGGGGATCTCCACACAGAACTGTGTCTAGGGAACGGGGCCAGTATTCTTCCAATTGTTCTAACCAACTGCTTTCCTCCTATATCTATTGTTGGTTACCTTTATTAAGTGATTTGTGCGACATTTAAACAGAGTACAATTGATTCACTTTAATGAAATCTGATAATAATAACTTAGAACTGTATATATTTGCCATTGTAGATTAACTGAGCACAAAGTGAGTTATTGCGAATGTGTACATAACCTTGAACCTTAATTATATAAAGACTGTGTTTTAACTAATACAGTGTGTGGTCATGTCTTTGTGGGTGCTTGGGGACTACACTGTACTTATGCACCAGCCTGCATCAGCTCTTGAGATGCTAGGCCTTGATTGCTTGTCCATTGCTACCCTAATAGAGAATCTTGGCTGGAGTGCTCTATGCCTCTCCTCTACCATATAGAGAGCAGGAGTACAGACACCCCCCTCCAGTCTTTACACCCACAATGACATGAAGTAACATTACGTGATTGTGCTGATCAGAAGAACTTTCTCATCCTGCCAGTGATCAGTTCTCATGAAACACACAAGACAACCTAGGCTTGGCAAAGAGGCAACATTCACACGCCATCTAACCAATGAGGTGCCCCAATGGCATCAGCAAGGACACAAAACACTGTTGCCTCCTAGGAACACTGAAACTCTCTCAGTGATTGGTCCCCTCCCAGCTCATCCCCAACCCCCACAGCCCTCTTCCCAGGACCCTCTGCCAAGTGGTGATTTGAAACTGATTACCCCACCATGATTCTACTTTTATTTGCCTGCATTTATTCGTTAGATCCCTACATTTCTCAGTGAGTGCCAAGGTGCCAGGCTCACTGACCTCAAAAGTATCTGCTTGTCCTGTTTTCCAGTGACTATGATCTCCTGGGAATGGGCAGCTTGCAGCATTCCTCCAGCACATTGCTGTAGCTAAGTGTGGGCCTGGGACTTTGAAAAGACTACTGCTTTACTTTCCTATAGCCTATGCGCCAATATGGTTGACATGTTGTTTATTTCATACTATATTACCACGTCTATCCCCTACCACTGCCCCTACAGTGTACCCATTTATCCCATATCCCACTCGATGATCCTGACCCCGCTCTTTCCCCTGGACTTCTCTAGCTGCTTCTGTGCGTACAGCCCATCTCTAGGAGTTCCCCTCTTCTTCCCCACTCTGCTCCCCCTGTCAGTCACATAATTGGCAGCTAGGCCCCTTTGGTAGTGCTGAATTTGTACCTTTACTGCAATATCTTGAGGTATAAATGTGTATTATTTACATATTGGTGGATGTGGATGTTGTGTGGAGTGAGGAGGGTTCAAAGCAGTTCCATGTAAAGCCTTGGTTCAAGATTAACTTTGATTGTATGTCAGGTAATCAGCCGGACATCACCATTAATTGCATTTGTGATGGTTATCTAGCTAGCATGGTCTGATTCCCGTCAGTGCTGAACCACCCAATGATCAAGCACAGAACATGGGTTGTATCTGGCAGTAGATGCCCTCATTCTGAAATGGTTGATGGACTTACTTGCCCATTGCTCCTTCTCCTCCCAAGCTCCCTGATCCTGACGGGCTGTTGTGAAAAAAGACAAATATAACAAACATGCCCTGCATCTCTGTGCATGCCTTGGTTTTCAGCAACATCTCTTCAAGCTTCTGAGCTTCATGGAAACAAAAAAATGGCACTTGTTTAAGAGAACGGGTTTGTGCTTCTGGCACAAAAACATGCCACTATATTTATCACCATTACACACAAAGGCTAATATTTTTCCTGCACGGCAATGTGGCCATCTTCCCAGGTAACAGTCTCCCCGATCCTACATTAAATATCTCCACATGGCATTGCCATCCTCCCCTGAAAACTGGATGAGCTCCGAGCTGGTCGAAAAGAGAAAATACCCATGACCAGTTTCTGCAAAGTGAACGTTGTGTTATGTGTGGTCACTACAAACTCAACTAGCGCACGTCAAGGCACAAGCCATCAATCAGATTGCTTGGAACATAGGCTTTACCTACTGGGATAAGGCCACAATCCCAATTAACTATTGACTGCACACATACTTCCTACACTACCCTTTGCTCATTCCCTCCTCTGTACATTAACCTTCCTGCAACTAAATAAAAAAATAACCATCTATCAGACCACAGAGATGATGCTGCCATGTCACAGGCTCCTTCCAATTCCACTCCTTTCTGGCTCGGCTAACTGTGAGGAGTCAGAAATGAGAGGCGGACAAGAAGTTGTAGTATTCTCATTGTGAGACATTTGTATTAAGCAGAAATGGGTTGGATAAGCGCCTCTCTGACCCTATCCTAAAGAAGTCTAATCTGATCCTCACACTAGAAACAAACAACTAAGAGGTGTAAGGAAGTGTCTCTGACTTATGTATGGTAAAATTATATGATATGATATGATATGTTATGTATAACCTACTTAATACCTTGATGTTTCTAAGCGCGGACCCAGGGATCAAAGCTGTGTTGCTCCATGTCGCCTTCCTCCAAGGCTAGCACGTTGCCCCTGAGCTATCCTCCCAGTTATAAAAAAAACACTAAAATGTGTTTATAATGCAAATATAAAGATAAATCCAACAGAAAGTATTTCCAAGAAGAAACTCTTGGATCCAGGGGCTGGTTCCCTTCCTCTGCATATTTATGTAAGATGGCAAAAGTGTTTCTTTCGAACAACAGTTTCTTGGTATCACAAAGTGTCCCTTTACAAAGATGAATCCAACAGAAAGTATTTTTTCAATGAGAAACCCTTGGATCCAGAGGGTGGTTCCTGTCACCTGGATATTTAAGTAGGATGGCAAAAGTGTCTCTTACGAACAACAATGTCTTGGTCCTTTATATTACATTCGGGAAGTACTTTTTCAAACAATACTTTCCTTTACATCTAACACTTGTTTGACTTCTTTGTACTGGATTCACAAAGTTACTAGATTCACAACAGTTCTTATTCATATAATAAATTCCAGAATACGCTTTTCTTGTACTCTAGCAGATTATCTGATGTTCTTCTTTACCAGGAATCCTCCTGTGATCTCTGCAGACTTGGCATACTCCCCTGCCAGGTATCTTGTCACAGTGTTAAACATCTTTATATAACTCCAAGTGCCTGGTGTATCTAAGTAGCAGGATTTCCTTCATGTGCTTCTTAATTCCCCTGGTATACTTTCCTTCCAGGCAATTTGTAACATGGTTAAACATTCTTTTATAAACTTGAGTGGAATTTCTGGTATACTCCCCTGCCAGAAATCATTTCATGGGTTCTTTAGATCCCCTGGTGTACTCCCATGGCAGGTATCTTCCCACAGCGTTAGCCTTTTCTTTACAGCTTTGGTGGATTGCCTGGTATACTCCTTGGCCAGGAATCCTTTTATGAGCTCTTCGCAACCCCTGGTATACTGCCCTGCAAGGTATCTTCCCACAGTTTTAAAAGTTCTTATTAGATTTCAAAATGCCTGGTATATCTGGTTGCCAGGACCTATTTGTATGAACTGCTCAGATCCCCAGGTATATTTCCCTGCCAAGCATCTTGCCACAGTGTTAAAGACTGTATGCAACTTTTGGGAATTTCCTGATATACTCTTCTGTCAGGAATCCTTTTCTGACACACATCCCTAGCTGGGAAGCAACAGAACACTGCATATAAGGATTGTAAGGGTTTATAGTAATTGCATCGAATTCCTACCATCGACATATCAATCCATGTAAAATAAAAATGCATCAAAAGAAATTGCATCAAATGGATCCCCTAGCCCCACTTTTTAACCTTTAAAACCCATTATAATTAAACTAAACCCTTTACCATTAAAAAAAAATGCATTCAATGCTTTTATTTGATGCAATTTTTTCGATGGTAAGGCATTCAATGGTATTGTGTAAAACGCAATGACCGGATACCGATTGTAAGTAAGGGTGCAGAGTTAGCAGAAGAACTGAGGTGAATAATGGAAGCAAGGGTCTGGGGGATGACCCAGAGAAAGAAAGAAAGTTTCATGGATTGATCAGTGATTAGAGAGGAATTCTTTGAAGAGTAGTGTCTTCAAGTCCAGCTTGATGTGTAAAATGGAGATAGCCAATCATAACGGAGTTGGTAACTTGTTGCAGAGACTGGCTGCACAGCAGAGAAAGGCCTGTTCCTTGTTTCCCCCTTTTTCAGTTGTTTGTATCCTGCCTGTAGATCTTGTAGCTTCTGGTGGTGCATGGCTTCTGTAATGGTGTGTTCCTCTGCCAGGTTAAGTGGGGCTTACGTTCTGACTGCTTTGTAGATGAAGCAGGCTATCTTTAGCATGATGCCTGCTTTCAGAGGTAGCCTCAATTCTGAGAAATCCAACAGCTGCATTTCCTCTTCCACTGATCCTCCTTGCTCCTTCAGCCTTTATTCAGCTCCAATTACTTCCCAAGCCTGCCCTGAACCCCCTCACCCCTGGCACCGAATTGGAATTCATTCTAAGTGGGCTGGTCTAATAAGGTTATGGCTGGGCCAATATCTATGCCCAGTGTTGTAATAATTATCAACTAATGAGGAAAACATTAAGGAAGGGGTTTTTCTGAATTGGTGTTGAATCGGCTCTTCTTCCCCTCCTCTGTCTGCAAAAGAGCAGAGGTGTCTTGTTGTGGTGTTAATGCGCTTTTAGGTTTACAGGGCCGGGTCAGCCCTCCAGCATCCTGGAGCCGCCAGCGCCAGTTCAGCATACGCTGCCTAGCTGCAGCACGGTGCTCATTTGCCAAATACTGGCCGGATTGGTGGTGGTGGGTCCAGTCACAGCGCACACCCCGACAGAGTGATTGGGGCATGCACTGTCAGATGAGGGTAATGGGATAAGGATACATATGAGATGAGAGACCAGAGAGATCCAAGAATTGGGGGGGTGGAGGCGTGCACCACCTGAAGAGACCAGGAAGATGAAAGCAACCCAGCAGTGGGTTGTGGCTCGAGGGATGAGGGATGAGGGTTCTTACACACTAAGACATCAGTGTTACTAGAGGCAATCACTATTGTGGCAGCCTCTCAGCTGAGCTCCACTCCAACCTCCTGCCCAGCTGCTCTGCCTCTGTTCGAGTACTGACATTTCTTACTTCATGCTTTGTTTTTTCTCTCCCCATGCAATGTACACAAATGAAGCCTACACACAGCAGCACCCAAAGCCTCGTGTAATATGTGAATGTCCCCTTGCCTGTCGAGTTGTGCACCTAGTGACACACATCGCTCTTTAACTGGAACACAGCCAAACCTTTCATTGCCTGCCCGAAATCCACGCATCCAGATACACTCTTCCACCCAGCCGCAGTACAGAAACCCTAAACTGTGCATGCACAAGCGAGCATCGCGCCTGCAGCAGTCCACAAACACTCCCTCTATACAGCCCTCCATCAGTCTGTGGATGAACCGATTGATAAACAAACACTCACTGTCCACCCACAAACTCTCATCAATCCATTCCCTCTCCCTCGCTCTTGCTGTCTTCTTCCCTCTCTCTCTCTCTTCCCCCACTACATTAGCTGAATCTCTCATGCATCCACAACATGACAGCATTGCGAGGGTTAAATGTGATTTCACTGACGGTAAATCAGAGTGGTACGTTTCAGAATGGCCAAAACACCGAACAAATACTGAATAGTTTATTTTTTATTTGGTGCTCCCCCCTCCACCGGAAGCCCCCTGTTTTTCTATCCTTTTAACCTCAACCCCATCCCCACCCATTTTCACCCCTTACACTACTGCCATATATGTATTTAATTAACATGTTGGGCATTTTTTCAGTATTTTGGCTTTCGGTGAATCTTTCCACTCTGCTTTATTTTCTGTAAAATGACTGGGTGCCCACTGCGAGCACGGCAATATTGACTGGTCTCTGTATCACTGGACTCTTGTGATGCTCCTTGTTCTTCAGGACTGGCCTGTTTAGCTGTGGCCTCATTATGCGTACAAAGACGATTAGCATAGCAAATATACACCATTTGAATTCGATTGGGTAAAGTCGGTCGCACTAAGCGATTACTCTGACGCGAGTAATTATGGCTCATGCAGAAATGTACCCCTCATGCTACATTTAGCAACAATGGCACATGTTCCTCCACCCGAAGAAAAAAACACACGTTCCCACCATCTCTCTCATAACAAGCCCTTACTCCCCTTCGCCCTTCCCTTTCTCTCTCATAACAAGCCCTTACTCCCCTTCGCCCTGCCCTTTTTAAAATCTGTTATCAATAGCTTGTGCAATTATCTTTTTTGTAGCACTATATCTCAACTGAAGCCACAGAAACATTTACTAAGAGACGTCAGATTAGCAGTCGAAAAATGTAGTCAATTAATTGTAAGCGAAGCAACTGCTCACCACGAGCAATTAAAAAGAAAATGCTCATGTTTCATGATCCACCTGACATCACTGTGCATTTCTTTCACATTTGTGACCGCATCTTTGCTTTTGCAGTTCACTTCGTCTTTTATGTAAAGGCTTTTCCAAGACTCTTCATGGCCTGCTCTTTACAATCTAAGATGAAGGGTGAAGGAAAGGTGGGCGTTAACATGAAACTATTAAGCAAGTGCATAACAATATCATTATTTAATTCTCTACAAATGGCGCACAAGCAATGCACAGAAGGCACACCAGGACATTGTTACATTGGTCCTTCTATAACACGCCCGACATTAAATAGATAATTGCAGCACATGACACGTTTTCACATGTAATAGGAGACAACGGGCCTCATTCTGAGTTTGGAGGTAGCCATGGTGCTATTTGCGCCATGGCTGCCTCCAAAACCGGTTCCGACTCCGACCTGGTTCAATGGGGACTTACTGGTCTAGTCCGACCTTTGCGGGACCGGTAAATCCCCATTGAAAAAGGCAGTGCCCATTGCCATTTGAGCCCACATAGGGCTCAATGGGAATAGGGAGGGATCAAATAACGGTACCGCAATTTGCGGTACCGTTATTTGCTCTAAAGTCCCTTAACGGGTCCCGTCCTTAACACCTGGTAAAACCAGGCGTTAAGGAAGGGATCCGGTAAGGGTACTCGGAATAGGGTGCAAAGGGATTACCGGCACCGGTGTCCTTACCGGTGCCCGGTATCCCTTCGCGCCCAACTCGGAATGAGGCCCAACCATTTGTAAAATTATACTTTGAATACAAAGTGGGTCATTCCGAGTATGGAGGTTATCATGCCGCTGTTAGCGGCATGGCTATCCCCATACCGGGTACCGGGTCCGGGTTCCTTGAATGAGGAATTACCGGGCCATTCCGACCTTGGAGGGCCCTCATTCAAGGAACCCATCCCCATTCTCATTTGAGCCCCTATAGGGCTCAATGGGAATTGGGAGAATGCTAACGACGCGGGCCCGTTATTAGCACGCTGGACCGCTCGCGGGACCTGCTAAGGACGCCTGGTAGAACCTGGTAGAACCAGGCGTCCTTAGCGGGACCCGCGAGCGGAACTCGTAATGAGGCGACAGGGGGTTTACGGGGCCGGCAGCTCTACCGCCCCTCGTTAAATCCCTACTGCCAAGGTCGCAATGACCTCCAAAGACTTTAATACATAGTTTCCATTGTAAATATATGGCAAATCTCCACCCCATTTCGGAGGATGCTGCACACATCCTGAACACCAGTTTAATAAAAATAAAGAAACCGGAATAGCAAGGCAGGCTGGTGATAGGCAGGGATGTGCCTTAGCGTGCATCATTGGAGGCAATGACATTCGATGTTCCCTCGCACCTGGGCTATCAGACTGCAGGAACTCTTGATTGTGTAATATCAAATGTTTCCAGGTGGAGTTTTCTGCAGCCTGTCTTTTGATGCAAATATGCTCTTAGATTGCACATACAAACAACATTCCTTATCATTTGACTGTACTGCTTTTTTAAATGAAGATCTGTAATGATTAGCAGCAACTAGTAGACATGCCTTATTTCTGGCTCTGAAAATGAGTACAAGAACTAAAGAGGGGTTACGCGTGGCTTTCCCAGCTGTTTACAAAAAAGATGGCACGTGTGATCTGTACACAGGTTGTAAATTGCTTAGATTCATGAATGATACATGGGCCACATTTTTGTGGGTTGCCCGGGCCTATATGTGTCCGAGTCCGACCCTGTCTGATGCCATTTATCACATATTGAGGCCCTCTTGTGCATGCATGTATTCTGTCATGTAAGGGCCTCACTCGCCTACTCATGGCGCCTTTCTCCCTTCCTTAATTTACTCTCTCGGCAGCGAGACAATGCTTTGGAACAGGAGGTACCATACATCCAATCCTGCCGAACCTTCCCCTTTGGCTATCGCCCAATCTCCATCGGTCTTTTCCTGGGCAAACTCCTGGAAAAGTTGGCCATCTGCCAGCTTAATCTGCATACTGAATCTGTTGGTTGTCTTCATGATCACCAGTCTGGCTTCAGAGCTGCAGGAAGCATGGAAACTGCACTCCTGAATACACGTGAAGACTTTCACTCTAATCTTGACTCTAATCTTCCTTCTGTCCTCATTCTCCTTGATCTATCCTCTGCTTTTGACACAGTCAACCATGCCATCCTGCTCACTTGCCTCCGTGACAACCTGGGTATCACTGATCAGGCCCTGACCTGGTGGACCTCCTTTCTCAGTGACCGACCGTCCCGGGTCCAACTGGGGTCTTTCTTCTCTTCTATCACTCTCTCTACTTGTGGTGTTTCCCAGGGGTCTAACCTTTCTCCCTGGCTATTCAACCACTACCTGGCACCTCTGACCCACAGCATTCGTAGATTCTGATCTAACTTTCCGTGTTATGCAGATGACACACAGCTCTTCTTCAGGCTTGCCTCAGCCACCTCTGCTCCTTCTCTCATACCAGACTGTCTGGCCACAATTCAGGAATGGTGTGCTGCCAATGATCTCTGCCTTAATGCCAGTAAGACCGGGTTCCTCCTCATCAGGGCACCTGCTCGCTCCTTTCCTCTCTCTGGCCACCCACCACGGTCCCTCTTCCTGCTACTTCCTGAGAGTCTAAGAACCTTGGTGTCATCTTCCAATCCACCCTCTCCTTCTCTCCTCACATCTCTGACATCTCTAAGAAGTCACACTTTCAGCTGCAACTCCTCAGAGGTATTCTTCCTTTTGTATTTGTATTTGTTTTTATTGGTTTATAAAGCGCTTTACACCAAAGCGCTTTTCTCATTTTCCCCCAGAAACTCACTGTCTCCAGAGCCCTAGTCCTCTCCATGCTAGACTATTGCAACAGCCTCTTTCTAAATGGAACTGTCTCTAATCTTCTACCTTCACAACTCATACAGAACAGGACTGCAAGACTTTTCCTTGGCCTCAAGCCCAGGGATCATATTGCTCCATCTCTGAAATCTCTGCACTGGCTCCCTGTGGCTGCAAGGATCAAATTCAAGACCCTTTTCATTGTCCAAAAGGCTTTCTGGGGCCTGGGACCGCATTACCTTCAACTTTCTCTTCTTAAACATCTTCCTTCTCAAGCTCTCCGCTCATCCACCTCCAATTCTCTGAGGCTCAGATGCTTTTCCAGGCTGAGAATGGGGGGCATATCTCTTTCCTTGGCTGGGGCCTCCATCTGGAACAGCCTCCCTGCCTCTCTCAAACTTGAGCAGAACCACTCCGGTTCCGGAAGCAACTCAAGACCTTCCTTTTTGCTTCCGCTTTCTCTGTTCCTCTCCCCTGCTGATACACCTGACTGCTCTGTGCACTGGTCACCTGGTCACCCTCTGAACTCGGGCCCAGGCTCCAGGGGTGGACTGGGAACCAAAAGAGGCCCTGGAAATATTTTTCAAAGTGGCCCCATATTAGACATTTTAAGCATGACAAAGCCTTTTCCTATCAGACAATTTTGAAATACTACACAAAAGAGGCCCAGGGTGCAGAGGCCTACCAGGAAATCTCCAGAGTTCCATATAGGGCAATCCACCCCTGCCAGGCTCCTGCATGTCCAGTTGCCCTCGCACTGCCTCCGGGCTCCCTCAGCACTTAACGGTCTGTTTCTGTAACCCTACAGTCCCTTCTCTTCGCACTTAAGAGCCACCCTCTGGCAGCACTTATTAAGACACCTGCACTTCTCCCCTCCCCTCTTCCCTGCAATCACGCGATCTGAATTACACATTGCCTAGTAAGATCATTATTTGTCCTCCTTCTGTTTCCCCCTCCTTGTCTTGTCGCGCGCGCCTAGAAACACTTGTGTACAGGCGCGTTATAAATTATTTATCATATCATATCACATCAAGGCACTCCCCGTACAAGACCACTTAAGTCCACACCTATCTGTTTATCACTCCTTCCATTCCCGCTCTGGCCGTGATTTTGTCATACGCTGTCGTATTTCACATTAGGCTTTCAAATGTTGAATTTCAAAGTAGTCTAGCATATGCGTTAGTTTGATTTAAATTATGTATAGCAAGTTGGATAAACGAACGGTAAAAATATTCAACTCATACATCACTTATCATCGAGCTAAGAATTAGTTATCTATAGTTAAAACGTGTTTATCCTGTGGAAAAATATGTGTGCAACCCTTTCCTTACCCTCTATTGCCATCTAGTGGCTATCCGTAAATTGGTAAATCCAACTATCATTTTGTGGCCTGTCCGATTAACACATATCTGTCAACTAAAGAATATCTATGATATTTGCGTCATATTTGTATCAACTAATAATGATATTAGTCATATGTGCAGTGCACACAACACGTGGACTTGTCTGCTTCTGTGTTTTATTAATTGTGATGCAATGCACCACAATACGAGCGATCTGCTGTGGCGCACAAAGAGCGGGATGGGTTAAAAGCAGAAGAGTGGGAAGCGAGGGGAGCAAAGCGGTACCAAAAAGGGACGGAAGGGAACAAATCGGAGCAACGGCTTGCCTCCGGCATGCCTGCTAAGGACATATTTAACGTCGGACATGTACATTTGGACAATACGTGTTTTAACCTGCACCCTTGACTATGGGAGACTGATACCAGTTGCTTAAATCGTGATGTCACGAGGGACCTGAGTTTACAATTTATTGCAATACCCAATTATGATGATTCAGTATTTTTCTCTCCCTCAGCCAACTAGGTACTTTATTTGCAGTGCCTAGAAGAAGCAGCACTTCTGCCAGGCACCAGTGCCGCCCCTTAGCGCATAGGAGCAATGTGCTGCCCAATTAAAAGCAGGCTGCCTAGAGGTCTAGCAGGAAATCTGCCCGTTTAAAATACTCCCTGCAGGCTTAATCCCTGCACCGTCGTGTAGGCCAATGTGTAAATGCCATTTTGCCCCGCCTCATTTATGGGCATTGCAACGATTCAGAGTGAGGAGCAAACCCCACCACGCATGCGCAGTTCAAGTGTTTGGCCAGATGACAGTGAAGTAGCACAAAAGAAAGCCACAGATCCTTGCCCGTGACTCTAAAATTGACCCGCCCCGAATGCATACAATACCTTTGTGCCTGCCCCATATTCCTGCGCTTCACAGGCGGGGGTGCAGGCAAACGATTGCTGACCACACCGCAGCCTATATTGGGAACGGAAGCGGGTGTGTAGCTTGGGCTTGGAGGTGTATGAACCTTTGTTCTCTCACGGCACAAAAGGTAGGTGACTCATTTTTTAAAATATGTTTTATATTTTATAAATAAACAATAAAATAAAATAAAAAATGTAATGGCATTGTAATGGGTTCCCAATGGTAAATCCGTGCTGTTCTGGACATTGTAGGCTAAAGGAACATGAGTCTGCTCTAGCTGCTGATGTGAAGAGCATGTGAAAGCAGCCTTTTGGAGTAAAGACAGGGGACGGAGTCACCCATAGAGCTTTTCTGAGTTCTGATTTGGGGCCACAGTTAATGCTGTACAAGGGCTTGACAGTGGGCCTGCCTTGCACATATAATACCTCTAGAGCAATACTGTCTCCACCTGGAGTGGATTGTGGAGCAGACTCCAGGATCCTCCTATGTACGCTGCAAAACACTGGGCCCCATTACGAGTTTGGCATCAAAGGGAAAACGCCACTTTCAATGCATTGCCAAATTACAAGCAAAAAACAAAGGTGGTCGTTCTTCCAGGGATAATTCTTTCACAAAAATGTGTGCCAGAAGAATTAGATCTGAAAAGTGGTAGTTATTCCTCAAGCATTAATTCTTCCAGAGGAATCAGCTCCCAACAATTAAATCTTAATCCCAGAGTAATACAGGGTGAAATACTACTGACAAAAAACAGGCAGTAATGTCTCCAAAACACAGTGCAGTTACCTCCACCTAAGAGGTGGAGGGAAATGCTTCCAAAGCCACACCTCCAAGAAGCATGCAGCCACTATCGGATGTGGACCATGAACCCCACAACTTGCTATTCTTCATTGATCTACAGAGTAGTGCAGTAGCATTCAATAATACTGGCCAACAAGAGCAGAGCAGATATGTGAAGAGGACGCCACCCATACCTTGTGCAGGACCCTCCCCTTTATGCGCTGACCGATGCTCAAATATTTACATTCTATTGGCTGAAAAGGGACACCAATGCACACCTGCTCGCCATGATACAGATGCACCACCTACGCGGGACTAACAACAGGGCTGCCAACCCACCCTTGGTGAAGCCTGCAGGCATCCTGCACTTCCTTGCAATGCGCACATTTCAGCACATCATCAGAATGCTACATGGCATGTACCAGTCAAAGTTCTCGAAAGTGATACTACAGGTGCTTGATGCATCCCAACCTAGGTGTACGCCACTGCAAAAGTGACAGTAACCCAAAGCATGTGCATTAAAAATAATCCAAGAAACCAGGGCTTAAATCGAGGGACGGAGTCCACCTACTTTTTTCAGAGGGTGGACTCAGTCCCCCTGCTAAAATGAGAAACATTGAATATATTCTTTGAATTCATGCATTAAAGCGGATCATGGGGGTCGAACCACAGTCATCAGGTTTGTAGGGCGGACACTTCACCACTGCAGTATATTACCTGCTGAAAAATAACAAACAACTAAAGGTGACATGTCACATTTCGGTACTGCAAGTCCCAAGGAAAACATTTGTATTGGTTCTTGGAGTTCAAAACATGCACACCTTTTAATGTTTTCAAAAACACTATTATAAGAAAATATCCTCTCTTGGTTTTGTGTGTCCGTTGATTTTCTGAAAGGCAAATGTTATTCGTCCTGTGCAATTTGGGTGGTTATGTTAAGCCAATTTAATGAAATGTGCATATTTCACCTGGATATGCTAATTTCTGGCGACGTCACATCCCATTGCATTTGTTTGTTTATTACATGCAAAAAGGACTCCATGGGAATGGGGAGGACGGATGCACTGGCACTGTGTGCAACAGTGACAGTGCATCTGTCAACGTCTGCGAGTGATGCCTTTCTGGAAAGGCACCCGCCCACAGAACTCAGAGTGTGCCGGTCCGGTACCAACGGTGCCGGTAGCTTACCAGCACTGATGTTACCGGACCAGCATGCTCATAATGCCCAATGTGACTGGCACCCAAGCACATTTCCCTATGCTGACACACCGACAAAGCATAGACCTATTTACTTGGGGCTTGATAACACCTACAGGCATCTTCCGCCCTGTCATTTTTAGTTAATGTATGACAGCTAAGGGGTGCAAAAAGTCATCTCCAGAAAGTGAGAAGGCCCACCTTCCCTATGCTGTGGTCAGCCTGATGAACTGACAAAGGGTCCATGGATCCGCTGTGCTCTTTTGTTAGGCTATGCAGCTGGTGGCAGTGATTAGCACACCAATAGAGGGTACTTCAAACAGGGCCACATGGGGCCTGGCTGCAGAAGTTAGCAAAGGAGACACGAAACCCAACAACCTTTCATATGTAACTGTTTGAACCTGAAGCCAGTTCCCACCCTCAGTTTCAATGACAAGTGAGCTGACATGTCTGGGCCTGCTGTTTATAGTAGGCCACCCCGCTAGTGGGACACCATTCATAAGGTACGAGAATGTGGTTTGCAGGAGCCAGAGAGTCTGGTCTCACGCAGCTTCAAGGGAGACCTGCCGCTTAAAACACGGACATCAGAGAGTACCATTAACCAGAGACACTCTTTGATCAACAGATAGGAAGATGGGTGGGACTTAGTATCACAAGGGAGTGTGGCCAGAGTGCTTTCTGTTGAGAGAATGATTCCGCAATTTTAGCTCTGGGGCACAGCTTGTTCCTGTTTTCAGCCCTTTACCTTTCCTGTTGCAAAGCACTCTGGTTATGACCTCATGCATATAGGAGATTGTTGATAGGGAATCCTGGATTGGTTCATTAAGTTAGGCTTAGCATTCACCAATCCCTGTGGCCCACTTGGCTTTAAAAGAGGTCCAAGTCCCTCTTTTGGGAGATGATCTGAAGACTTCACAAGAAGTCAGTAAGAAGAACTCAGCCTTGGAAACTGGCTGAACAAACAGTCTACCTTACAGCACGATCCCTCCCCTAAACCTCCAGCAGGGAATAGAGGGTGATACAGAACCCAAATGACCACACAAGTCCATTGAAGAAGCTGCGAGAAGTGCCTCGATGAGCATGAGCCACCTGCCACCATCTACCCGGACAATTTCAAGCCAGTCAAGTTCCTCAATCCGCAACCAGCAGCAACACTGGCCGTTGACAAGCTGTTGTTGATTAAAGACAACTGAGACATCTCAACCAGTGCTTCAGAACTGCTTATCAGCACTGAGACAACGATTCCTGACCCTGAGATGCCATGTAGGCCAGTCTGCAGGGGTTCATCCAGCTTTGATAGTCAAACCATCGTGCCACCTGATACCAGCAGCTGACTCCTGTCACAAACTCTGTGACAGAAGCTTGCTAAGTGCGCTGAAGCTGACTTGACCCTGCCGAGCACCAAGAATGCCTACAGCACAAGCTACATTGAGGTTCTGCTGCATGCCCTTCCCAGAAGGCCCCTAGAGTTATAGTAACACCCATTGTTCCCTTTCTGTTAAACCCAAGTAACTTAAATTGTTGTTTAACCATACCGACTACCCTCCTGTCAGTGTCCCGAATGCATCCCTTTCCCTAATATGAAACTGTCTGTTCTCTGCATTCCCTTACAGGGTGGGTTGTGTTTCGCAGTGTTGTCAGACTGTTGTCATATAAACAGATATGTTTGATAAAAGCTTGACTGGACAGTCACTTTTATCATTGGGTAAAGTTTGTATTTTTGCTGTGTTGTAACTAACCAACGGTCCACAAAGATTTGCAGATAAACTGTTCCGTCCCTGTTACCAAAGTTGGACCAAGAGGTTTATAATAAGCTTGTTATTCCAATCTGTCCGGATCCCTTCCGGTGTATTAGAGGTGTGGGGCTGATTGATGATTGTGGGATGTATTGACCCACTTCAGCTCTGCTATGCTGCATCACTCTGTTATGATGGTGCCAGAAAGAGCAAAATGGCCGCAAGATGTTTGTGCGCGCCAAAACCCCTGAAAATCGCGCTTTTCAATGCACAAAAAGATGGCTGCCCAATCTGCCACACATATTTTCAGTAGTGAAACAAAGCTCTCACTACTGAAATGTGTCACTGGGCTCCACAGCAATTGAAAGTGGAGTGCAGAAGGAAAAAGCAGTGCTTTGCTAAATGAAACTCCAAATCTTGCTTTAAATCATTAATTCTTTGCTGCTGAAACTTCAGAATGGCGGTACAGAACACCTTTCAAATATTCAAAATTCTCGCTCGGTGCTACAATTCACTTAGTTTAAGAAATCATTGTGAACTTACAAGGTCCTGAAAAGCTGAGAGCATAAAGAGATTTCCACAGCAAAAGGGGCCTGTCTGTGGATCTGTAAAAAATCTCTGTGCAGCAGAGGGCTACTGTGATGACAGCTGTCAGGGGCCTGCCTGATTAAACTTTAACATGTATAAACTGAAAGTCAAATGTTTGCAATCTAAGAGGCCTGTTACTGATAGTAGCCCATATTATAGGTGTTTTTGATCCCTCAGGTTTAAAATCTTGAATGAGAATTCTAGCTGTTATTTGATACAAGTTTGTTTCATGCTAAGGAAAAGTCAACAGGGTTAACAATTAAATGAAACCTGGCTGAAGCTGCCAAACTGGAATAGCAGGTTTTTTCTCACAGAAGGAAGGTCTTTCCCCCCAGCAGGAAATCACGCACAGGCGTTGATTACATGGTAGGAAAGAACCTGGTGTACAGTGGGAAAAGGAACAATGACAATCTGCAGCTCAAGAAATTCGATGTGTGAAGACAGTCGTAAATGGCCTCTGCACGGAACAAACAAGGGGGATGGCTCCTGTGCTTCCAGGGAGAGACCAAGGGGTGGAGCCAAGCAACCATTTGTTGCTTAAAATGGACAAAGAACACATTTTAAAAAGACAGATAATTTACTATTCAAAATTGTTAAAAATATAAAGATAACAGAGTTGTTAATCTAATTTCTGGCTTCACAGGTAAAGAGACGCCAGAACTGTGTGACATGTTCTGGATAGCAATGGCAAGAAATGTGATTTTATGCCAAAACTTTATACACTCATCCCCATGTTAAACTCGCACACTTGTAGAAATTTGCTTAAAAATTGGACATTGTGTTCATAGTGAAAAGGGCAAAATTCTGTGGAAAGCAGAGACAAGATCCCACAGCTACGGGGTTTTGAGGAATAGTTGCTATGTAACATATGCAATCTGTATATGTGATTTTTATAGAGGTTGCACATGTGTAAATATGTTTTTTTACAAATGTAGATTTTGTGTTCCAGGGGCTAGGGGTGGATTCTCAGCCTCATAAAATTGCAACATAAAGATGACACTCTGTTTCTCTCCTCCTATCAAGGCAGAGAATAGACTCTGACCCAATCACCATTCAAAGGTGCAAGCTTGGCTAAACCGGCCCACACACCCCCTTTATGATGACATTTCAGAGCATAAATAGAGACAGTTCACCACACATAAAGACAGATAGATTCACTCACTCTCCTGATGCTGGCGGAGCACCCTATGGCTGAAATCTACATCTTCCCTGCTCCAAACTTCAGAAACTTGGCAAAGAAAAAGGCCCATTGCATAGCTGAACCATTCTCAGCTAGGCCTCAAAAGTCTAGAACAGAACCCCACAAGCCTAAGGGGAAGCATCATAATACAGCCGGGCTGTGCTATTACTGCTTGCCTGTTAAATTGAAATAGCCTCAGAACCAAGAAGGGCAGATCCATGCCAATCATGTGCCGTGCAGTGACCAGAGCACCTTGCTGACCCTGTCCAGTCCTGTGCCGCGCTGTGACCAGAACGACTTTCTGACCCTCCCCAGAACTGATGGTCCCATTTAAAAACGTATCCAGTGAGTATAAAAAGGGGAAGAATTGTGTCACTAGCATATGTACTTTGCATAGTCTTCTCCCTATCTTAGACCCATCCTATCTTGTATTCAGAACCTGTATTGTTAGGAATATCTTTGCATTGTCTGAACCCTCTCTCCAACCCATCCTATCTTCCCTCCAGAACTAGTATTGTTAGAACTATCTCTGCGCTGATCCTTTTATCATCTGAAGAAGGTGAGTTTCCTTAGCAGGCAGCCACCCTGATCAAGTGACTGTGCTCCTGTGTGTCTTATTCATTTTGTTCATAGTCATCCTCTAGTGTAAGAAACCCATTTGTAATTTTTAAAAGTGCACTCCTGTTTTCCATTCTTGCGCCAATCTCGAAAAACGACCTCTACTAAAACGTCTGTAACTCTCAGTTTTTGTGATAGAAACAAAATTTCAACTCCTACTTGTAAAATTGTAAATCAATGTGATTCTCCCGTTATCGCAAATATCGCGCAGTGAAAAGTTTGCCGCTAATTTTCATTTTGGGATATTTTTACCCGTGTAAAGCAGCTTTTAATTGCTTCCGACTTTAATTTTAAGTTTTCAAATGTTTTATTTGGATGAAATCATTGTTTGTGTTTGTGTGCAACTATCCAAAGTGGCTCCCATAAGAATGTATAACAATTTCAGTGATTTCGACCATATTTGGTGTTTTTGCCCAGTCCATTCTAAAAATAACTTTAAAAGCCATTCTGACAGCTTGACAGTCAATTCCGTTTTCTCTTGTGTTTGAAAGGGGGAATGAAGGATTGATATTCTGTTGGATTTCTGCCATTCCTGAATACCTGCTCTCTCCTCCTATCTCTTTACATTACCTATTGGGGATTGAGGTGTGTGCAGGGGGAACCTCTAACCACAGTGCTACCTGATCTGAACCCACACAAAAGTATTATTTTCTGTGCTGAATTGTTTTGCTCACTACTTACACCTCGTGTATTGAAGCTATTATTCAGAGTTGCATCACCCCATTGGTGATTGTTGTGTACCTATTAAGACATATTGTGATTACATTTTAAATACATAAATAAATATTTACCTTTGCAAACCAGCCTGATTCCTGGTTCAGTGTGACCAGGGGGTTCCAGGAGAAGGGTGTGATATGAGTGGTATATCGTTCAGAATAATGAACTTTTAGACAAAAATAAATAAGGATTTCAGTTGTGCACTACATGCTAGGCGTTGACTTGGGTGTGTGCCAGAAAATCACTTACAGCTTGGGGGCTCGTTGCGAGATCCTGAATTAGACATACCACATGTGACAGTCTAACAGAGCATGCTAACTGACGGGGTACATACACCTTGTTGGGCTACCATACTGTACTTCACTGTAAATACGCCCTTCAATAGAAATACTCAAAGGAGTTGGAACCGTTTTGCAAAAGTAAAGTAACCCTGAGATAAGTCAGAAGGAAATTAATATTTCCGGAATGGCGACCCCAGTGGAAATCAATATTGCAAGAGAACACTCACTGCACAAATTGTTTGTCAGGGGTGAATGGGTAGAGCAGGATGAGAAAGTCTGGCTGCAGGAAATCAAACAACAAATCACTGCCACAAAATTAGATACATGGCAGGACCAGGGTCCATTACAACAGGCACTTAGTGAATTATATATGGCCCCAAAAAGTAAATACATTGGAGTAATACAGGAACAATATGCCAAAAGCCTAGATCTGGCAAAGAGGCAAGTACACTCCCTAGAGAAAACCCAAACGCAAACTGATCTGGACTCTGCAGAGCAAAGGCTACAAAAGAGCCAAGAATCAGAGAGAGAAACCAGACAGTACCTGACAAAAGTAAAGGAAGATCTGGATCTCCTGCAGCAAGAGAAGGCAGAGCAAGATACCAAATTACTGTCACTTGAAAAAGAGTGTCAAGAAAGGTTGGATTCTCTACAACAAAGCCAACAAAAGCTGGAGCAGCAATTAAATTATAATAGAGCCTGCGCAGGGCTGATAATTGCCCTAGAAAGTCAGATTGATAAACTAAAGGAGGAAAATAATAAATTAATAGTGAAGGATCTCCACACTCAAACAGATTTTGATGAAGAGTGCCAGACATTATATGCCATTAGAAAACAAAGGGACGATCTGGCTGTACAGAGGGGAACTATAACTCAGGAAAGGGACGCCTTAGGCCAAAAAGTCAGCCATTTAAAAACCAAGTTAGAAGAAAATCACCGGCCCTTCAGGGACTGGGTGAACTCAAAAGGGACTATGAAAAGCTGTTCGAGCATACCAGGAGGGTGGAAGATGCTCTGGCAAAGAATAATCAGGCCAGTAAGGACCAAACTCAGGAGGTGAGTCTCCTGCAGCAAAAATTGGCCCAATACTCCCAATGCAGGCAGGAAGCACAGATAGACAATGAAGCTCTCTGTGAAAAAAATGACAGGCTCCATAGACAGATAGACATGCAGGAACAACTCATAGAGACCAGTAAGGCCTTAATAGAGGAACAAAAGGGTCAGATTTTGGCAGTTTATCAGGGAGTAGGGACTGAAAGAGATGAGTTCAGATGGGAGAGGGAAACCCCTGAGCATAACCTCAGGAACCCTGGCATCAGGGACTTTAATCCCTTCAATTCCAGGGACTCTACCACCCCCATGTCCACTGGCTCATCTGAACCAAGGGCCACGCGGATGGTAGACTTTAACACAATGGGAAATATGGGGCTAATAGGTCAGCAGTCCCAGAAATGGATGGGCGGGCATCTATGTACAGGTTCCCAAGTGCTAGGGCCATCTTCTCTGATCAGGGAGACTCCAGTGAGGGGAGAATCAGAGAACTGGATCCTCAGAAATATCACATACTTAGGGATCAGTCAGTGAAATTTGGTGGGGAATTCCATGAGACTAGGCCCACTAAGAGCATACTAAAAACCTCTTCCCAACTAAGACAGTACTCAACCAATCCTGGGAGCAAGGAAAAGTCAGAAGACTCTTCTGAGCGCCACAGGTCCCAAGAGACTAGGCTCCCACATTCTGCCAGCCATTCCCAAGCTCGCAGAATCTGGGAGAGTCTTTACTCAAGCATCCCCTGAAGCAAATAAAAGCTATTAGGAGTGTCATCATGCCGTACCACAAAAATGCCACATATTCAGTTTGGAAGAACCTTGAATTGTTTGAGCAGATGATGGACACTTTCCGCCTGAAGGACAGCCAAAGCTGTATTCAGTATGTGAAGTGGACATTTTCACCTGAGTACTCCAGCTTCTTCGTGGGGCTGGAGGATCAGAACCATTCCCGATTGTCCACCTATAGGTCGGCCATCCTGAAACATTTTTCTATTCATAGAAACTCTCAAGCTACAGTGTGGGCAAGACCAGGCCCCACAAGAATTTGTCAAGGAATTGACAGACCACTAGAAGGGTGCACACTGACAGTAAGGAATCTGTGAACACCTTCTTTCATACTCTCCTTAAATACATTATGACCCAGATAGTGAGGGACTTTCATGAGAAAAGATCACTAGACTGGGTCATTGAACAAGCAGCGTGCATCTACGAAGTGCAGAAGCCACGAGAAAGTAAAAATATTAGCAAAAGCCCCAAACCAACCAACACCCCTGCTGCTAAGGTGGCTGAGGTTAAGGTTGCCCCCATTTTAGACTTGGAGATGGGGGGGCTGAAAAAATTTCCCACGCAGAATCCTACCAACCCCAGACCCAGAAGGCCATCGGGCCAATCCCAAACAGGGATTCAAGGAGGTAACCCCACAAATGCGACCCTAATTCCCCTGACTACATCAGCCCACACTACAAGGGCAACAAGCCCTCCTGGGCTATGTGTGGACTCCTCCAGCCCAAGGGAGCAGGGGGGTCCAATCAGACAGCTGCCAACCCAGGGAACTTCCCTCCTCACTTTCCTCAGGAGGGTAGTCATCCCCCAAATGCTGGGCCCAGTTTCTTTCCCCGGTAACCACCAAACATCAACCCCCAAAACAACCCTTCTTTCTTTCCCCACTTTCCTGAGCAAGACAGCCCAATCCGGGAGAGGGGAGGGGAGGCCAAGGGTGGAGGGGTACCAAAACTATCCTAACCAGGGTTATTACGCGAGAAGGGATAGTTATTATTCCCGTGATCAACCCAGGGTAGACCAGAGGTAGACCAGAGGACCCCGTACCAGCCAGAGCGGGTGTCCCAACTGGAGCGCCAGTTCTAAAACATGGCACAGGAACTGGGTCGCATGTTGAGGGCTCAACAGAACCCTCAGATGAGCATGGTGGCTCAGAACTCCTCAAATCCAGGGTCTGATGCTCCAGAACAATGACGGAGGAATAACCCCGACAACCCACCAGTTCCCAGGGAGGAGGCACAAGGAGAATTGGGGTGTAAAGTCTTAGAGGAAGCTCCCTTCCCCACTTATGAAAAGCCCCTGGAAACCCAGGTACCAGAACCAAAATCTCCTGCCCCCGAAAGTCTGCAACCCTAGGAACAAGGGGTGGTAGGAGAAATAAACAGCCTAAAAAGGCCCATTTTGTGGAGGAGGTGCAAATCTTCAAGTTTGAAGGAGAGGGGTCCTCAGAGGACTCTGGGAAAAAGATCTTCTCCTTCAGGGATGGGGGAACACCTCCCAAAGAAAAATGGGTCACAAAGGATCCAATGCAGACTGGGTAGGTGTGGGGACTGAGTTAAAACCGCCCATCATCAAACCCCAGAATGACCAGCACAAAAATCCCCTTGTTCAAACCCATTCTGGTGACTGCGTCCAAAAAGGGGGGGCAGCCCAGAATCAGAACCAGGAGAGCCCAAAACCTCCCCCATATCTAGCTGCAACCTTTTTCTTACAGGTTCCCAACAGCCCAAACAAAATCCTGCCCAAATCACTTCTCTGTCAGTATCCAAAGCAAGGAAATTAACCCACCAATTGGCCAAAAAATGTGCATTATCTTTGCCCCCTGGAGGAAAAGGAGGGAAGATTTTATGCCCCATCCCAAAATAAAGGGGCAATGTACAATTTTGGCAATGGTGGACACTGGATCCCAAGCCACCTCTTCTGTCAAAAAGGGCCTTAGATTAGCTGCATTCAGGAAGGGGGGAGAAATACCAAATCCCTCTCACCCCTCTTCGTGGACAACTTCAGAACTTAGATAGGAAGGAAATTCCTGTCGAGGGGACTGCGGATTTAGACATTAAAATTGGGCGCACAATGTGATGCACCCAGTCATAGTTGTGACTCCAGAGGGCACACCATGTTTACTAGGGAGTGACATCCTGCGTAGATTGTCTCCCCTCATAGATTGTGTAAACAAGGTCCTCTGGACCCAGACTAACCAACCAATAAAATTGAAACAGAGTGTCAACCATGTTAGTTTAAATGGCACATGCCACATGGTTGAACAAAAACCTGACCAAGTTGAATTCCACTTCCAGAATAACCAAATCCCGGATGTGACAGTAATTGCAGTAGGACAACAAACTGGTGATGGGGAGTCCTCTCTATTTCTGAAAATCAACCTTCCTTCCAGTTTAAGGTGGCATTCCACACTGGAAGGAAACACTCTGAAATTCTATAAAATTCACAATCAGAAAATCCCACTCCTGTAGTCCAAAATTATGAGAAATCAGCTCAAAGCTTGGCTGATATTCAGAAAATTGGAGAACAGTTGTTCATCCCTATTCAGTTAAATGAGGGGAAGGACTCGGTTCTCGCCCGAGTATCTGTGAACAATGGCAAGAGCTTCATCAGCATGTTCCGCAAACTCCCAAAAGATCCAGCCATTCCTACATTTAAACTGTTAGACAAATGGGAAATGGATCTGGAAAACCCCAATTCCAAACATCTCCTGCCTAGCAGGTGTATGCTCAAAATGTCCATAGGCAACAAGAGCATAGTCGAGATGAGGTTGGGTCGTGTGAGATGTGCTGGATTTTATTTAGGGAGTGACATTCTCAATTGCTTTGCCATTAGTTTGGACCTAATAAACTTCAAAGCTTGGTCCCAATTAGCGGGTAATCCCATGTACTTTGATGACACAGAGAAAGCATTTCGGTCAGCTCAACTGCTGCCATATGCAGTTGAAATTCAGATTGGAGAGGAAGTCACCATCCCAGAACGGACCCGACAACACTCACTGGAAGTAAAAATTAAAAGAGGCGAGAAACTGAAAAATCCTGACGCCTATGTTAATCTCAGTGCTCATTTCCAACAGCAAGAGTTGGGTGTAAACCCACCACCACTCGTCAACATAGAACACAACACCATTCCAATAGAGGTGGATAACAGTGACCTAAAGAGTATCACTCTGGGCGCAGGCACCATTATTGGAATGGTGGTTGATGACTGACATTTTTCCATAGATTTAGGTAACAAACTGTTAGAACCAATGCCCAAGGACTGTTTTGACAGTGATAGCGATGATGACACAACACCAGACAAGATCTTCACCCGGCATGGGGGGAATTTCCTTGTGTACTCTTCCTGCCCTTATGGTAAGGAAGATGTGACCTGTGACTTCAGGAGAGATGAGGTGATCTTTCAAATCCACAAGGACTGCCTTCCCCACCTGAAGCCATCAGTCCAAATCAATACTTTGACCAGGGACTTCTGCACCCAGCTGGAGGAGGCCGCTGAGATAGCCAAACCAGAAGTCTTTCTGGGCTTCAGGCAGGTGGTTGAAGAGAGAGTCAACCTAGCTGATGCCTGTGAGACTATGGAGAAAAAGCAAAAATTTAAACAAGTTTTATTAGATTTTCAAGATCTCTTTGCGATGGACTCATATGACTGTGGTCTCACCGACATAAACACAACAACAATTCCCACGAACCCTGGCATGACTCCAGTGTTTGTGACGCAATATCGCTTGCCTCTCGCATCAATGGAGTCCCTTACTGAAATAATTAAGAACCTTGAGTCTCGTGGGATAATTCGTCCAGTCCACAGCACCTTCAATAATCCGGTGCTGGGGATTTTGAAACCAAACGGCCAGTGGAGACTCTATGCTCAACAAACGGGTCCATACTTCCCGATGGTCTCTTGCCTACATTGACCAAGGGCTGGCCCAGATCCAGGGGTCAAAGGTATTCACTGCCATTGACCTGACCAATGGGTACTGGACTGTACCTGTCAGTAGGGAGGACCAATACAAGCTGGCCTTTACCTACGGGGGGCAGCAGTATACTTGTACCCGGACTCCCTTCTGATACATTAACTCCGGCAATTAATTTAATATCTTTCTACATAAGGCCATGCCCGACCTGGGTGAGAGGGGTAACCTGGCCTATGTAGATGATGTTCTAGTCAAAAGCTCAACTGTGGAGGAACACATAGTGGGGATCTGTTATGTCCTGGCACAGTTGAGGGCTTGCCGGAGCAAAACTCTCTTTTCAAAACGCACAGTGGTGCAGAAACTGTGTCAATTTCTTGGGGCATGCGATAACTCCTCAGGGTCTCTGTCCCCAGGAAAAGAAAGTAGAAGCCCTCCAGAAAATAAAAGACCCCACAACACTGTGGGAAATATGGAGCCGCCTTGGACTAACTAATTACAGCAGAAAGTTAATTGAGGACTACGCAGAGATCACAATAATCCTGATCTATCTTTTGAAGAGGGGGTCAAGTGTCAAGTGGGAGTGGGGACCAGAACTAGTCGAGGCAGTAAGACAACTCAAAAGAAGCCTCTCACAAGCAACTTGCCTAGCTTACAGGGTTCTCAAATACATGCTTGACTGCAGTATTATATCAAAAGCATGACAAGGTCAATAAAGTAATCTCCTATGTGAGTAAGACTTTATCCTCTGTGGAGGAAAAATTAAATGATTGTGAAAAGGCACTCCTGGCAACGGTGTGGGCATTGAATAATTACCAACCGTTTATCCAGGGGGAACACATCATAGTGGAGACTCCACACCAACCTTTCCAATATCTTCAAAGTGACAGAATCTGGGCCGGAAATGTGAGTAATTCCCGAATTACTTCCTGGATTCTGTCAATGCAAGGCTTTCCTGTGGAGGTCAGATATGGCCAAAACAAGAAGTGTCCCCTCGCGCAAGGTCTGGCTGACTTGCATGATTGTGCCAGAGAAAACTGCCTTGAGGACGAAAGTCTTAAAATCAAGGACAACATGGAGACATACCTTAATTCCCCACACAAAGTCTATGACGAAGACAAGTGTAAGGGAATGCCCACTGTCTATGTGGATGGGTGCTCCTACCATGTTGACAAAAACGGGGAAAAGGAACTTGTGGTCGGCGTAGGGAATGCATGGGTGAATGATGCCCCAGAACCCTCCACTGGGTACAAAATTGGTCCCTGAAGTAGTCAAGTGGCAGAGCTGATGGCTGTGCATCAAGCCATCCTCACTGCTTTCCAACACCAACTCCACGAACTGGTCATAATCACAGACTCAGATTATGTACGGAACGGGTTTGTGGAGCACCTGGTTAACTAGAAAACCAGAATCATGTTGTGTGCTAATAATAAACCATTGAAACATGGAAAATTGATACAAAATATTGATGATCTGGTCACCTTGAATGGGGTGACCATCTACTGGAAAAAGATCTAGGGTCATTCTAAAGTAAAGGGACCAAACAAAGCTGGAAATGACCTAGCTGATCAGCTGGCCAAAACCAGAGCCATCCAAAGGGATCTACTTGAGATCGAGTCCATGTTGGGGGAAGTCCAGGTCACTGCTATCACTAGGTCCCAGCAAATGCTCACAATGAACTCTCAACTGCACAATAGAGTAAGGAGACCTCAGATGCTGATTTGATTACTGCTCAAAAAGGGGATCCAATAATTGGTATGTTTTATCAACACATTGAGGACCCTGAGAACTTTCCCCTGATGGATAACGATTACATAGGGAAAGAGGACCTCAGAGTGTTGATGAAATGTCCAAAAATGTTCCGAATCCAAGACGGTTTGTTGGTGAGGAGATTGGTGAGGAGATCCCTAGCTGGCCATGAGCAGTGGGTGGTCCCTAACTCATTCCGAAGCCTGATGCTAAGTCACGCCCATGATGCGGCCACAGCTGGTCATCGGGGGTTTCATAAGACGCTTGAAATCTTAAGAGAGGTGGCATACTGGCAACACATGGGGCAGGACCTCGACCAATACTTGAAGGGGTGTCTTGTGTGTGCACAATTTTAGCCGACATCCCTCACACAACGTGTGCCTCTCCAAAAGAGGGGGATGACTCTGCCTTGGTCAGATTTGCAAGTCAATTTTATCGGGCCCGTGATTCACTCCTCTAGGGGGAACAGGTACATCTTGACTGTAACATGCTTGTTCACTAAATGGGTGGAATGTCTCCTAGCCCCAAATTGCAAGGCAGAATCAGCAGCTGCCCTGATGATCAATCACATCTTCTCGCGTTTTGGACTACCCCAAATGATAAAGATGTGGGAGATATTTGGGGTCAAAAGGAAACTACGCATTGCCTACCTGCAGTCCTCTAGTGGTGGAGTTGAGAGATACAACAAAACTATTGTGAGCATATTAAAAAAGTTTGTGGCAGATTCTGGGCCAAGTTGGGACATTCGATTACTCCTTGTCCTGATGGCCATCAGATCTACCCCTTCTTCTGCAACAAAAATGTCTCCATTTGAGCTGATGACTGGACGAAGGATGGTGCTACCCCGGCATCTGCTCTACAGAACCCAAGGGCAGACCTTGATAAATGCCTCCACGACTCATGAGTATGTTGAGAATCTAAGAAAACACTTTCAACATGCTTTTGCCTATGCTTAGCGCAATCTAGAAACATCTGTAGACAGTATAAAGACCCACTATGATCTTTAGACAACTAAAAAAGAATAACAAGTAGGAGACCGGGTCTACTTGTACAATTTCTAAAGGAACACAGCCAAAGAGCGCAAATTCCTCCTAAATTGGCGGGGTCCTTTTGAAATTGTAGACAGAATCTCACCAGTCGCCTACAGAATCCGCATACCCAAGGGCAGTTTGGCAGAAGGGGAAGATAGGTGGGTCCACATAAACCCGCTAAAGAGTTTGCGGCAACCCAGAGGGGGAGGATCCGGAACCCTAGAAGAATCCACCCGTTAAAACCATTAGTAAATATAGGCACAGAATATTGTAAATTGTAGTCAATGTATGCATCTGCCCCACAACACCCTCGGGGAGTAGTAGTGGGGAACATTTCCATAACTCTGCTATCTTCTGCCTAGCATCTGGAACTAATAATTTCTAATTACCGAGGAGGACCACTCAGGGACCGGGAGGAAAGACCCAAGGAGCCTGGAGTGCCATGCCATACTCCCAACCAGAATCAGCAAGACTCCTGACCAGAACCGGCAAGGAGAGCGGGTCTCCTCCGGCACTGATGGGAGAAGCAGATGACTTTCTCCACCTGGACCAAAGAAAAAAGAACATCCCAATCTCCCGACTTCCCCTTGATGGGCAGTCAAACTCAACTCGGGAGGGGGGGCTTTGTGGCATGTATTGACCCACTTCTGCTCAGCTATGCTGCATCACTCTGTTATGATGGTGCCAGAAACAGCAAAATGGCCGCAAAACCTTTGTGCGCACCTAAATCCTTGAAAATCACGCTTTTCAACGCACAAAAAGATGGCTGCCCAATCTGCCATGCATGTTGTCAGTGGTGAAACAGAGCTCTCTCTACTGAAATGTGTCACTGGGCTCCTCAACAATTGAAAGTGGAGTGCAGAAGGAAAAAGCAGTGCTTTGCTAAATGAAACTCCAAATCTTGCTTTAAATCACCTTTTCTTTGCTGCTGAAACTTCAGAATGCCAGTACAGAACACCTTTCAAATATTTAAAATTCTCACTGGGTGCTACAATTCACTTAGTTTAAGAAATCATAGTGAACTTACAAGGTCCTGAAAAGCTGAGAGCATAAAGAGATTTCCACAGCAAAAGCGGCCCGTCTGTGGTTCTGTAAAAAATCTCTGTGCATCAGACGGCTACTGTGATGACAGCTGTCAGGGGCCTGCCTGATTAAACTTTAACATGTATAAACTGAAAGTCAAATGTGTGCAATCTAAGAGGCCTGTTACTGATAGTAACCCATATTATAGTTGTAGTTGATACCTCAGGTTTACAATCTTGAATGAGTATTCTAGCTGTTATTTGATACAACAAGTTTGTTTTGTGCTAAGGATAGGTTAACAGAGTTAACAATTAAATTAAACCTGGCTGAAGCTGCCAAACTGGAATAGCAGGTTTTTTTCTCACAGAAGGAAGGTGTTTCCCCCCAACAGGAATTCACACAGAGGCGTTAATTACAGGGTAGGAAAGAACCTGGTCTACAGTGGGAAAAGGAACAATGACAAGCTGCAGTTTAGGAAATTCGAAGTGTGAAGACGGTCGTATATGGCCGCTGGAAGGAACAAACATGGGGGATGGCCCCTGGGCTTCCAGGGAGAGACCAAGGTGTTGAGCCAAGCGACCATTTGTTGCTTAACATGGACAAAGAACACATTTTAAAAAGACTGATAATTTACTATTCAAAATTGTGAAAAATATAAAAATAACAGAGTTGTTAATCTAATTTATGGCTGCACGGGTAAAGAGGCGTCAAGACTGGGTGACATGTTCTGGACAGCAATGACAAGAAATGTGATTTTTACGCAAAATGTATTTCCGCTAGAACTGTGAAACTTTATACACTCATCCCATATTAAACACGCACACTTGTAGAAATTTGCTTAAAAATTGGACATTGTGTTCATAGTGAAAAGGGCAAAGTTCTGTGAAAAGCAGAGACAAGATCCCACAGCTACGGGGTTTTGAAGAATAGTTGCTATGTAAAATATGCACCCTGTATAGGTGAGATTGCACATGTGTAAATATGTATTTTGCCACAAGTAGATTTTGTGTTCCAGGGGATAGGGCTGGATTCTCAGCCTCATAAAATTGCACCATAAAGATGACACTCTGTTTCTCTCCTCCTATCAAGGCAGAGAGTAGACTCTGACCCAATCACCTTTCAAACGGGCAAGCTTGGCTAAACCGGCCCACACACCCCCTTTATGATGTCACTTCAGAGTATAAATAGAGACAGCTCACCACTCATAAAAACAGACAGATTTACTCTCCTGATGCTGGTGGAGCACCCTGCTGCTGAAATCTACTTCTTCCCGTCTCCAGACTCCAGAAACTTGGCAAATAAAAAGGCCCATTGCATAGCTGAACCATTCTCAGCTAGGCCTCAAAAGTCTAGAACAGAACCCCACAAGCCGAAGGGGAAGCATCATAATACAGCCGGGCTGTGTTGTTACTGCTTGCCTGCTAAATTGAAATAGCCTCAGAACCAAGAAGGGCAGATCCAGATCAGTCCTGTGCCGTGCTGTGACCAGAGCACCTTGATGGCCCTGTCCAGTCCTGTGCCATGCTATAACCAGAACGCTTTGCTGACCCTGCCCAGAACTGATGGTCCCATTAAAAAACGTATCCAGTGAGTATAAAGAGGAAGAATTGTGTCACTAGCATATGTACTTTGAATAGTCTTATCCCTATCTTAGAACCATCCCATCTTGTATTCAGAACCTGTTTTGTTAGGAGTATCTTTGCATTGTCTGAACCCTCTTTCCAACTCATCCTATCTTCCCTCCAGAACTAGTATTGTGAGAACTATCTCTGTGCTGATCCTTTTCTCATCTGAAGAAGGCGAGTTTCCTTAGCAGGCAGTCACCCTGATCAAGTGACTGTGTTCCTGTGTGGTATTCGTTTTGTTCATGGTCATCCTCTAGAGTAAGAAACCCATTTGTCATTTTTAAAAGTGCACTCCTGTTTTCCTTCTTGCGCCTATCTCGAAAAACAACCTCTACTAAAACGTCTGTAGCTCCCCCATCTCCTACTTGTAGCTAACATCCACATCTATCCATAGCACCCAAAACTGCATTGTAAATCAATGCGATTCTCCCGTTATTGCGAACATCGCACAATGAAAAGTTTGCCGCAAAGTTCCATTTTGGGACATTTTTACATGTGTAAAACAGCTTTTATTTGCTTCCGACTTGAATTTTAAGATTTCAAATGTTTTCTTTGGATTAAATCACTGCTTGTGTTTGTGTGCAACTCTCCAAAGTGGCTCCTATAATAATTTATAACAATTTCAGCAATTTTGACCATATTTGGTGTTTTTGCCCAGTCCATTCTAAAGATAACTTTAAAAGCCATTCTGACAGCTTGACAGTCAATTCCGTTTTCTCTTGTGTTTGAAAGGGGGAAAGAGGGATTGATATTCTGTTGGATTTCTCCCATTCCTGAATACCTGCTCTCTCCTCCTATCTCTTTACATTACCTACTGGGGGTTGAGGGGTGTGCAGGGGGAACCTCTAACCACAGTGCTATCTGATCTGAACCCACACTAAAGTATTATTTTCTGTGCTGAATTGTTTTGCTCACTACTTACCCCTAGTGTATTAAAGATATTATTCAGTGTTGCATCATCACATTTGTGATTGTTGTGTACCTATTAAGACATATTGTGATTAAATGCTAAATAGATAAATATTTTTTTAATGTTTAAATGTTACTGCATTTGAAAGGTTGATTTTATCAGCCAAACAAATAAAAATAAAAACATAAAAAATATATTTACCTTTGCAAACCAGCTTGATTCCTGGTTCAGTGTGACCGGGGGTGGTTCTAGGAGACGGGCGTGATATGAGTGGTACATCATTCAGAATAATGAACTTTTAGACAAAAATAAATAAGGATTTCAGTTGTGCACTACATGTTAGGCGTTGACTTGGGTGTGTGCCGGATTGAAATCACTTACATGGTTTAGAGACTGATATTCACCCCTGGATCGCTGGTACCCCGGAAGTTGATTCGTCTCAGCATGGGTAAGAGATGTTGATTCATACTTAAAATACCATTCTCTAGCACATATGAAATAACTTTGGAGAAAAGATGGTCAAGGGCCAGAGTGAGGACACGCATAAAAGCAAGGTAAGCAATTTTGAAAATCTCTCTATTGCGCACTTATAACCAATGTATTGATGATCTAGGGCAAAAAAATGATTGAATTTACCTAAACCATAGATAGATAAGGTGAATAGCAGCAGCATTTTTTCACGTTTCCAACAACAAAAGATCCATTCTTGTTAAGGCTGCACTGTCATGTGCAGTGAGTTCGGAAATAGTGTGCATGGAACCTCCCTTGGAGAAATCGGAGCTGTCGCATCAGAGGCAGCCGTCCTTAAATGACTGGATGAGCATTGACAGCTGCAATCACATGCCACCAGAAGACGAAATGATGCTCCTGCTCATTGATCCTCCCAGCAGAGGCGCTGTGTTTTTTATATTAGAAGTGTAAATGCTTTTATATATTGTTTCTACAAAAATTTAGGTTGGGTCTGCAAAGATGTGTTGGTATGCAGATATCACTCATTAGGATATCTGCAAACCTAAACCTCTTTCTTACAATGAAGGTTCACTTCTAGTTTGTGATGGGTCAATGAAAATGTTGGAGGCATGAAGAAGAAGGCGGGGTGGCTGCTCACGCACACTTTAACTAAAGACAATACTTCAAAGTTTTCTCAGCCAACGTGCAGCCATTGTGGATAATGAACATCATTCCTACATAACTTAACTACACAAACAGTGACATGAATGTACAACCTTCCATAGTATGTAACCTCATTAGCTCCGGCAGTGAGCAAAGCTCACTCTAGAGAGATCTGAAAAGGACCAATTTACTATGTAAAATCACAAAGGCTTGAATGATATTGACTGTAAAACATCCTGCATGATAATATTGACAGTTTTGTAGGATCGGGTTTGAGAAGAAGAACTTTACATCCAACCGAGGGAGGTTGTTGACTCTGCCTGATGATAACAGACCAGGTATTTGCTTTTACTTACATAGTGCACAAGTACAGCCTACCTACAGAGATGCGGCTGCTTGTGGCATTCTTGGATTTCATATTAATGTTTGGCTGAGTTTGCAGAAACTCATTGTGGATTAACCAAGCCAAACTGGGCTTAGACAAAATGTTTGTGCAATTACAAGGTCTATGTTTACAAGCATACTCTATCCCAGATGATGTCACAGGTCTGTAAGCTAAGCAAACAATGTCCCACCACAAGAGGGCTTGAACCTGCCTTCTACTTTCCATGTACATCAACGAAATGTGCAATTCCACTTTGGAAGTGCTTCCCGGTTCCCATTCTCCCACTTGCAGGGTTGTCCTCCAAAATTAAAAATGGAAGATTGGCTCACAATCATGCCAGATGAGAACCTAAGGCAATGAGTGGTCATTAAAGCAATCAAGTACCAGTAAAATATAGACAAACACGCTCTAGATGAAAAACAGAAGACCATCACAAGATGGAGAAACAAACCATGCTACAGTCATGAGGCATTTAAGAACTATAAATTACAGAGATACAACCACACAGCGAAACCAGCCGACACAAGTTTCGAGCACTGCTCTTTTTCAAGGCTTGTGTTCTCGTTGGTAAAAGATTCTACTCTAGCACGATTGTAAACAGAGTGCGGGTAATTACCCAAAAGCTTATTGTATATTTCTTCACAATTGTGCTGCCAATCTTATTAAGTCACTGTGTGAGCTGCCAGATGCCACGGCAAAGACTAAAATTCTGATGTTTGGGAACTCGAACAGAAGAAAAAACGCACACTCCTGGAGACTTGATGGCAAAAATATCGAGCAGGTTACAATGATCAATTATTTAGGGGTGTAACTGAGATACACTGTTTCAGAGGCTCCTATGTTGTGTCGTCTGAAAGCCACAACAAAGGCATTGTCAAGTCAGGCATGAGCTGTGAATCAGACTTATGGGTGGTTTTCCATTCTACCTGTCCTAATGTTTTACCGGTTCAAGGTAGTTCCTGTTGTGGGGGAATCCCTGGCCCCACTGCGTTTTTCCGTGAGTCCTGGGCCCCCGCTTTACCAGAGACATACAGAGAGACATGCGTCAGGCTCAGGCTTCCCGGTCGCAATGCTGCGGCCGGGAACGCCCCTTGCACTATGCCGCGTGCTAGTCCCTTAAAGGGGCAGCACCACACTCCTCCTTTTTCATGAGGACAACGAACAACAAAACCAAAACATGGATAACTATGTTTAAACTCTACAACACACTAACACCCTTAATCCAAACACCTAGATCCCCAATGAGCCCCTTTCTTCACAGCCACCCCCCTCCCCCGCTGGGCAGGCCCATCCGGGTCAGACTCTGTCACGGCTCAAAGACAAAGTCACTGAAACTAGCAGGTTTCCCTCGCCCTGTCCTCAGGGGGTAGCTCCTGCTCGCCTCAGGGTTGGGTGTCCCGCTGTCAGCTGGCGCTCTCGTGGGAGACCAAGGGAGGGGCTTCGAACCCCCGCCCTCGTTGGGTATGCCTGCAATGTCCTGATCTAGGGGCGCCTCGGTCCTGGGCTCCCCCAGCTTCTTGAAGAAACTGACGTACCTTGTGACCGAAGCTCGGCCTTCTAACACAGTCACCATGGAACCCTTAACTGCTATCACATCCAGTGGCTCTGGTTCATATGTTAGCAACAGTTTCCCATGGGGTTGCCTGTTTCTTATTAGCACCTCGTCCCCAGGCACAAGTTGTTGAGGGCAGAGACCCCTCCTTTCGTTCTCCTGCTTGCCACTCCATCTCCACCCATTGAGTGTCGATGACTCCCAGCTCCTTTTCCCCCCATCCGGCAGCAACCCTCTCGGGCACCGATTGAACAGGGCTTCGGCCGGGGCCATCCCCATCGAGGTGTGCGGGGTCCTTTGATAGACCCGCAAGAACTGGTAGAGGGCCCTCTCCAACGCTGTCCTGGATATTGTGCAATCCGGAAGGCTTTGTTTAATGTGCGCATCATCCTTTTGGCCTCTCCATTGGCCCTTGGCCACAGCGGGGTGACCTTCCTATGATACACCCATAGTCATCCATCAGGGCAGCAAACTGTTCTCCTTGAAATGGAGCCCCATTGTCAGAGCAGAGTACTGTAGGCAGCCCATGAGCCGCAAACACCTTCTCCATCGTCACCACCACGTGTTCGAAGGTGACCGACTGGATGAACTCCACCTCGGGATATCTGGAGTACTCATCCACCACCACCAAGAAATGTGTTCCCTGCGACGTAGACCCATAGTCAGCGTGGATGACCTCCCAGAGATGTGTGGCACGGGGCATGGCATTTTACAGTGCATAGTCATTTTGTACTGCAAACTTTTGAGAGGCTTCAATCATTGGCCTGAGACTCCACTGCGAAAAATGTGAGTTCCTGAGAATGAACATAGAGTTCTTTGGATTCATGTTCAACGAGGGAGGGGTGTCTCTCCCTCCAGGAAAGTAAAGGACATCAAGGAAACGAAACCCCCAGAAAATGTGTCCGAAGTAAGAAGCTTCTTGGGAATGGTCACCTATTGTGGCCGCTTTATCAAAAATCTGGCATCTAGGTCAGAGCGGTTACAGGCCCTCACAAAAAAAGAGACTGCTTGGCAGTAGGGACCGTTGGAACAGGATGCTTTCTAGGACTTTAAAAGCGCCCTCACAGAGGAAGACACAATGGCCTTCTTCGACCCTGCTCTGCAGTCTGAAATCATTGTGGACGCCAGCCCATTTGGCCTGGGAGCAGTGCTAACGCAAGTTGGGCAAGACTCCAGTGTCCGTCCCGTGGCCTACGCCAGCAAGGCTCTGTCAGAGACTGAGCAGCAGTATTCTCAGATAGAGCGAGAAGCGCCGGCCTTTCTCTGGGGGTCCAGCCATTTCCCAGCTGTACATCTGGGAAGGCTGGTGACCGTTGTGACGGACCACAAGCCCCTGCCGCCGATCCTGGCCGGCTCGTCCTCAAAACCACCAGTGAGTATTGAGAGGTGGATGCTGGTCCTGCCAGAATATGGGGTCTCATTGGTGTATCGGTCTGGTGCCAACAATGCAGACGACTACCTCTCTCGCCACCCGAGAAGTCACCAGGACGGAGAAGCTGACGGCTGTGCAGAAGAGGCCAGTGATCACATACAGCTGGTGGTTGAAGTGGCCACCCTGAATGCCCTACCACTCAAAGAACTGGAAGTGGCGGCTGCGAACGACGAGTGTTTCTGCACCATTCCAGAATTTTAGTTCCTTTAATCACTGCTTACTCAGTTGAAGTTATGTCCCATTCAGCCGCAGCACGTCCCAGGATGCTGGAAAAACATGCTTGCCTACACCAGCCTACGCCAGCTCCCACAGATTGTAGGCACACAGCTGATAAATAGATGTTGCGGCTGCCAATGCTCTATTGGTGTAATCCAAATGTCGTAACCAGGTTCATGCTCAGCCACTCGATTTATAAGCACTATGTGAGTCCTTCACTGAAGTCCTGGTAAAAACAAACATTGGCAAAGCCAGCAGTTTTGGCTTGTGTACAAGTATTAGGCATTTGTCAAGCACTGCTGTTAGATGCCCAGGTACTCACACCACAAGTGACTTTGCTGACTCAAAAGCCCAAATTGTTGGCATTGTCAATACTTGTTCTTTTTCAACTCAGTTAGGATAAAATCAATTGAAGAACATATTGTGTGAGTACATGTACTCTATTTGTGAAAGTAAGATGAAAGCACTTAGACGTGGGGCTTCAAAAATAAGTTATTGACAATAGAATAAACATCTGCAAAAAAATCCTTATAATAAAAGAAGCTTTATATATTGTGGGGTAGGGGATGGAGGTATAGGGGAACCTGAGGATGACATTGAAGTTGCTGTATATGGGGAGCCCTCGTAGCCCTACTTTACGTGACGCTAATGCAGGTTTTGGCTAATGGGTGGGCTGATGCATTCTGCTCACGGGTGTGGGCAACAAGAGGCCTGGAGTGTAGGAAATTGCATTATCCTGGACCATGTATTTTGGTTGGAGCCAAGATAGAAACCAGCTGCAGTGGTTCAATCACTGCGATTTGGTGGTGCTCAGGCACCTCAAAGAGGAAGGGAACATTTATTTTTATATGGGAGCACAGCCTTTTGTTATTTTGTAGACATAGAATACCCTACAAGGCCGGGACTCTGCATTTGACACCCTTCTAGGAAGGACTTGGAATGAGGGAGCCATATGAGCTCAAGCAATGACAAAAACACACACCTCTTCATACACATATTTGAGCAATGTCTCACATGCACTTAGACCACCTCTGAAGGTTCCACACCGTATACATCAAACAAAGTCCCTGCATGGCAAGCCTCAGCCTCATCTCCCAGCAACCATCAATCCCAGACTCCCATGACCTTGTGTGGAGATTGGTGCAATCAACTCACTCTTTCATGGATTGCCTCCTTCTTGTCCACATCACTTGGACTCACCATTTGCACTGCATCCATCAGGCAGCGAATAACACTTTCCACCACCCCATTACTTTGGGGAGGCACAGCCTGCCCTCCTGTGTTTTATACAACGTTGGCCAAGATACCTTTCTACTTCCTTAGTCACAAACTGTGCACCGTTGTCACACAGTGCACTGGCTGGCTGGGTTGGGCTGTCACCGAAAGCACACAGATCTCTCACACCAACAGCCCGCTGCACGCCCTGCTCCGCTATACAGGAGAAAGGGCTTTTTCACTTAATGCTTCTACATGGCCTGGTGCCACACCCAATAGACACTGTGCCAGGCGAGGGGATGCATCCAGTCCTACCCCAATAGTTTTATCCTAACTGCAGTACATGCTGTTAATGTCCTCTGGTATTCACTAAGCCATGGTTAGAACACGGAGGGCCTGATTTAAATAAATGTTGTAACATTGGGTGTCTGTCTTGAGCCACCTCTCCAATATATTAAAATTGCACATTATGACTCAGAAAAGACTCAATCATGTTTGTGTGTGCAATATACACAAAGATATAATGGATCTGGTTGACATACAAACAATAGCAAAAGAATGTATCATGGGTACCAAACGCCGGAAAACAATATTTGTTTTTTTAAAGAAATGCTCATGATCATCACTCACTACAAAATAATTGGCAGATCATTTTACTCTGTGGCTTGTATCTGCAACAAAGTCCCAGTCAAGATGGTCATAAAGTTTGTGAGATTTGTGGACAAAGAATGGTGGGTGGATACCCAATCTTTTTGGGACCGCTATGCTCTGGCCATGAAAGCCTTTTGACTTGAAATGGTAACATTTTTACATGAACTGAGCCTTCTGAAGTGAGATGCCAAATTGAAGGATGTTATATTCTGAACTGCTTTTCTTTTTCTTCATTTTCTTCTGTTTTCTTTTCTTCTTTTCTCTTGTTTTATACAGTGATTATATATATAATTTAATACGTACTGTTATTTTAATTTAAATTTTGTGAAAAGTCGAGTTCTTTGACTAAAACACAATAAATACAAATAAAAAAGTCCCCAAGGTGCCCCCTGTCCCCCCCAGAATTTATGTGTCTCCTATGCCTCTGGATGGAATGGCATCCTGCGGTGCTTGAGGGCAATTGGCTGCACTGACTCATCGATGTGCAGTCTCACTGGATCCCCAACCATGCTACCAATCCCTTGGAACAGGCCCGCATATTTCTCCAGCAGCGTCTGTATATCCTCCACATATACGGATTGCAAAGCTCACCAGTCCGAAGGCTTCGGCCGCCGCACAGCTCAGTAAGATGTGATTGACGGGCGTTACATAGAAATGTGCTTTGATCTTCGAGCTTCCATGCCCCACGCAAGCCACAAATGCACCGTCCAGGGGAATGGGATGAGAGCCCCCAAATGTGAAAATACAAGCTTTCAGAGTTGAAAGTCTGGGGGGGGGGCAGGGAATGGCATCATAATGCTCATGGGCCATGATGTTGACTGATGCCCCTGTGTCCACCAGTACCGATACAGGAGAGTCGTTGACTGCCACGATGCACCTCGGCTGTCTTCGGCCGTTGGACTGGAGGGTGTCAATACTTGACATGAAGCAGATGTTTTGCTCTTCCTCCTCCTCCTCGTCAGGTTGGGTACCTTTCGCCTCCTGCACACCCTTGCAAAATGATCCATCAGGCCACACGTCCGCATGGCCTCCCTGCAGCTGGGTACTCACCGGGTGCGGCAGATCGTACCCTCACTTCTGGCATGCCTCTCCCGACTTACAGCCCCTGTTGCAGAAATTGCCAGCCGGTCTCCGGGAACCACTGCCACCACGACCCACAGTGCAGACCTCTTTCTACTTGACCGCGCAGGACCCCACTTCCATCCTTGATGCACGTACCTTGGAAATCTCCTGGCAGCCGCCCAGCTCCAAGATTCGAGAAAGGGTGATTCCTGGTTCTCTCAGTACCTGTCTCCTCAACTTGCCTGAGGAGCACCCTTTGAATAGCTGATTTTTCACCATGTCGACGGTGTTGTCCTATGCACATGCCGTCCGACAGTCTCCTAAGACGACTATGAAAAGTGTTGAGGGTCTCGTCTTCTTTCTGTTTCGTGGATAGCATGATGAACTGCTCGTTGTCCGTATTAGCCAGTGGAAGGAAGTAGTTGTGTAGAGCTGTCTTTGCTGCAGCATAGGTGGTGTCTGCAGGCTGGAGAGAGTCAAAGATCTCATGTACAGCCGGTCCTTCGGCATACAGTAACGTGGCCAGCTTGCTATCATCACTGGTTTCCATCATTTCCCGAAAGTACATGTCAAGTATTTAGTAGCCATATCAAACATTCATATATCATATCATTTAGCCTAATTGCCTAACCTTGATTTTAGCCCATTTGTGTTAGTCATCCTTATTCCAGATTCAGCCTAACTGTTACCTTACTTTCAGCCCATTTGTGTCAGTCAGTGTCAAATATTGCTGATTCCTCCCACCCTTCCCCCTCACCTATTTCCTTGGGTGGACTCTCCTGGGGGTCCGTCTTCCGTCTTCTTCAGGTTTCTTTCTTCTCTTCTGACTTCTTTCTTGGTTTCTTTTTGTGCAGGTAAGGGTGAGCTCCATCGGAGGCCACGTTGTCTGGATGACTGAACACCTGATGGCGGGGTACCCCAGGAGCAAGTCCCAAGACAGAGGAAAAGACTCCTGGGTGAAAAAACCCAGAAGAGTCTTAGTTCTGGATGGCAACGCCAACGTCCTTGAAAACTCTACTGCTGGAATCCCAGTTTTCTGAGGGACGGATCTCCCTGCAGTGATGATGAATCCATGCTCCAGGAAGAACTGTACTGGGCAGTCTCACAGCAAGAATGTCTTTCTTTTGGGTTGCAGTAAATAAGAGAGAAAGAGGAAAAGATGAAGGAAGAGTGAGAGTGAGAGAGAGAGAGACAGAGTGAGAGAGAGGGAGAGAGAGAGAGAGAGAGAGAGAGAGAGAGAGGAGCGAGAGAGGCATGAAAGAATATGGCTGAGCTAATTATATATGCTATGCGATGAAGGAGACATGAGAGGGGGGGGAAAGAGATCAACTGACTTAGAATAAGGACGAGACGGATAGAGAAGCACAGCAGGATAGCGAAGCAGCTATAGAGAGAGAGGCGTGCGGGAGCCGAGGAGTCGGGTACCGTAAGACGGGATAAGCCAACAGGATGGGTAGAGAACAATGCAAGGATAATGCTGTGTAAACACAGAAGGAAGGAGCGAAGCAGCATCAGAAAGATACGGGCAAAGGAAAGCTTGACTAGAGGACGCCACACAGAGGAAGGCTGCGGAGAAGCAAAAGTGAAAGCACAACAAGCGTAGTCTGCGAAGAAACATAGATGCAACGCACGGGCCGCCACAAACCCTGGCCGTATAAAGGGGGGGCATGAAACAACAACTAGACCGCTCACCTGGACGTCACCTTAGCGTGACGGGGAAATCAATGGTGCTTACAGGAATGCCATAGTTTCCAAGGCCGTAGTGACAGTCAGCCATATATCGCTTTTAGCCTGCAGGTAGCCCTAACTTGCCTTTAGCCCTTTTGGGTAAGGTAACCATATCTCGCATTTAGCTTAATTGTGTAAGTTAGCCTTACCTTGCTTTAGCCGACTTGTGTTAGTCAGACATATCTTGCAGTTACCCTAATTGTGTAGGTTAACGTTACCTTGCTTTTAGTCTTTTTTGTGTTAGCCACATCCCGCATTTAACCTAATTGTGTAAGTCATCTATCACTTAGATCGCCTGTGAAACCTGTGTAATCTAGAAAGTAGACATTGTTGTGTGTTAAGTTAACCCTTTTATCCTCTCGCACACCTCAGCTTTCCAACTTAGCAGAAGGCACGGGCTCACCTCCACACACTCTGCACTTACATATAACACAAACATTATTGCACATCACCTCTGCCATAAGGATGAAGCTACTTTTAATGACAAAAATTCAAACTGTAGCTTGCCACATAACTCTCTATTTCCTTAACAAATGGGGATTTTCGGGCAGATCGGCGCACACATTCCATGAATCAGCCGTACGGTCTCAGAGCAAACACGTGGTTTAAGCCGCAGCTGTCACACTGCAAAAGAGAATTTATGAAATTACCCTCTTATAATTTTCATCTCCCCCAGCGCCTGTTTGGGAACGGGCACATGGGGAAGACCTTTGTTTCTGTGCATTTTAAACCGTGTCCCGGTTATGAATTCGAGATGCACTTTAAAATGCCCAGAAACGCCCCCTTATTTGCACAAATGCGCAAAGTGAGAAAAAAGGGAATTTGAATGAGCGCATCTAAGATATGTTCATTCAGATGCCTTTTGTGTATTGGGCTGGTACTTTTTTTATACACAAGTGAGGAGATGCACTTGCCAATCTCCTCACTTGATCCCCAAAAAGTTTTGAGAACCTGGCCTAGGTGACTCCAGCATAAAATATTGTGTTAAAGTATCATGTTTGGTTTGGAAAAAAAAGCATTTCCCAGTTTTCCAATTCATTTTATATGGTTCTGAAAACTGGTGGAAAACCTTTGCCCCGCACCCTAATTCTGAGGGGTTAATGCACAGCTCCATATCTCACCCTCTCGTTATTCCCTGTTGCCTTTCATCTGAAAGCCAGTAAACAAAGTAATCCACCACAACTAACAAGTTCCTTTCTTTTGATAAGAAGATCAGTTTCTTCCTGATGATTGGATGAGGGCACTATCTTTCCTTGCATTTAAGCCTCCAGACCCTGTGAGCCCTCTGAATATACGACTGTAATTTCACCTCAAATTCAAGAAAACCTCCTTAAATAAGTTGAAACGCCTTGCTTCTGTATTCAGGCCCTTCTTTGACTATAGAACCTAAAATTTCACAGATTACTGTACCCCGTGTCAGTCTTGAAAGGATCCACATGTAACACATGTAATTGTCTATATTTATGATGTATTAGTCCTATTTAATTTGAAACACTTGCCCCCTTTGGTTAATGCCACCTTTGTAAGTCACTTTTTTCTTAAATACATTTGGTTCTGTTTTATTTGGGTCGCTGATCTATGCCCTAATTTTCTTTACACCCCCATAAACTGATTCACCACTTGTACACACCTTTTTGATAGTGTACAGGCACCCTTGTGAGGAATGCCTTCACCATCTGTAAATGTGTTATTGTAAGTCCTTTCTGATCGAAATTGACATCCTTGATATTCAAATCAATCCAAATATACTTCTTTTTTACAGTTATGATATCCCAGGAGTGCTCCTTCAGCTTCTTCCTAGAGCTGCAGGAACTGGGTTTATTGGCGTGCTGTTACTCTGCTACCCGTCAGGATGAGCCATTGCTAGGGAGGGTTGCAGGAGTGAGGGAAGATTTGAAGAAGGGAAACAATCACCACATCCATCTCTCCCTTTTCTAACCAAAGCTGTAGAAGGTGCACTCCGTCCACCAGATCAGTGGCAGAAAGGGCACAACAGGCATGGGACAGTGAGTGGGCAAACAAGGGCCAGAAAATGGTAAAGGCCTAAGACTCAGTAACCCAAGAAGAGAACAGAAATTGTAGGTCCAGTGAGTGTCCTGGCACTGCTGATGCAGGATGATGGAAGTGGGTAAGCCATGGCAGATGGACTAAGGCTATTTCCATGGCCATTACCAGAGAGGTGCTCATCAATTTTACAATTCTGTCGGCTTAGCTAGACATAGTCCAAGACACATTCAATCAAAGACAGATGGCAGGTGACACTGGAATGTCTTGTGGAAGGAACACACTCAAAGCCACCTTACTATCCCTTCACATAGGAGAGTGGTCATGTTTCAGTACAAGTCTGCAGTCTAGTGTTAATGCCCTTTAATGCCTTCTATGCCTCCTTGCCGCTAATGCCTTCAACCACTGCCTCCAAAACTCTCCAAGACTTTCTGGCCTTCATGACATTAATGCACTAATCACTCTAAAGCCTTTATGTCTGCAAAGCTTTTGTGAGGCCCTCTATGACTAGTTACACATGATAATGCCTCGACACATCCCACAATAACCTCCATGCCATTCCGTTCCTCCCCATTCCTTTGTATGTCTTCCATTACTCTTTATGCAATCCATGCTTCTTAGGCCTCCTATGTCCTATGTCAGTGTTGTCCTTCATGCTGGAAATTCCCTTCCATAGTCTCTCCATGATGAATGCTTTCCAGGCAGTTAATGTCTTCCATGATAATAAGGCCTGCAATGCTGTCAATGCTCCCAATGCCTTTAGTACTTGTCAGCCAATTAAAGCCTGCCATGTGGTTATCTCCCGCTGTGCTGTTAAGCTGTCCATGGTAAAAAAGCATTATATACCTTTACTCTTGTTCTACCTTTACTGCTACCCATGCTGCCATGCCTACCATTCCGTTATGCCTTCCATGCCACTATACTTTCCATGCCACCATCACCTCCTGGCTATTATGTCTTCAAAGATGAATAAGTCTTCCATGTATTATACGACTTCAATACTTCCTATGACCACCATGCCTTTCCTTCAATACCTTGCATGCCATTACAACTTCCATCATTTGAAACATTCCATGAATGTTGAGGGTCCAATGCATTGCAAGCATTGTGTGCCCTGTATGCCTTTCATTTCTGTGAGACTGTTTGCATACTTGGTATACTTTCTGTGCTGCTAGCACCTTCCAAGCTTGTTGATTCTGTCATGTCTATTAATGCCTGCCATCCTTTTAAGCATGCAATGCTTCTTTAGGCGCCCTGCCACGCTTGGTATGCCTTTAACAACTTGTATATCTTTCATCTATGTAAGATTGCCCATTCCAGTGAGGCATTCCATCTGTGCTGAGCAACTTTTGTATTCTTTTCTTGCTAATAATACCTTCCATGATGTGTATACCTTAGCCGCCTTCAAGCCTTCTTGCATGCCCTCAGGGTTTCGACGAACTGCATGCCTTTTGAGCCTTTCATGTCTTTGAGGACTTCGATGGCTGCAACAGTACTTGGAAATACTGGTTGTTTATAAATGGAATTCTTGAAAAACGCCTGCTTTTGAGAAGGGGAAAATACTGTCACACAAACACATGATCGCATGCAATATTAGCTATGACGTATTACCGCATGTTTCCAATAGAGTCCCATGGCAATCCAAAATGGCGTGCCTCTGAATCCTAATGTATTATTCATTTGTAATGCATCTATACGTCTCAAGGGAAAGGGGTGGTGGGACAGGGGGAACAATCCTACTAGTCCTTGCACATTCTGGTCATGCAAGTGCAAGTATTTATAACGCACGTACTATCCGAGGTCGATTTTAAGCATGGACCCGGGATTTGAACCAGTGATGTTCCAAGACCCAGGCGTTGCCACTGAGCTATCCTACCTTTGCATCTTAGAGCCTTGCTATTCATTCATGCTTACTGCATGTGGCAACGGTATGTGAGAATGGTGGTCATGCCTCCAAACTCATAATGAGACCCTGTTATTGCCTTCTTTGCCTTTTACTTGTCCATGTCTTTTAGCATTACTTGACGCTCAAGCTTGTTATGTGCCAGTGAATGTTTTGTAAGACTTTGTCCATTCAATCTCTTCTTAGCCTTCCCTCAACCTAAACCTGTTGTGGCTTTAACTCTGCCAAGCTCGTTTGCCTTCATGCCTCAATGACTGCGTATGCCGTCCATCCATTTTGTGCTTTCCTTGCTTTTAACGCCTTCCATGCCATTTATCCTTCGTATGCAATAAAAGCTTTTTTAACCTTTATCATACATTGTTCTGCTATGCCACATTCGGTCAAGATTTGGTAGTACATGGCATATACTTTTGACCTTGAGTCCTTTTTGACGGCACACTGTAACCGTACATACACTCCTGGCACTGCAGCGCTTAGCATTCAGAGTATGATGATACACTGGGGCTGGACATGCACCATACACTCGCAACTGACATAGCCTACCACATACCACGCCTATCGCAACTGCCGCATTGGCATGCTGCCAGGTACTGGTAAGGGATAGTCTATCATGTGCTACCTATTGTTTACGCTGCTACGCATGCAACGTTAATTGCCATCTGCAAACTTTGGGCAAGGAAAATGGTTTGCCATTCTGTAATTGTGTATTCAGTGCCATCCACTTTGCATTGTGGAAATCCCATCCTTTGAAAGCCCAGAACATGCAATAATGCGCACCCAGTCTATCTGGAGTATTGCACGTCCATTCCCATAGCAGATGAGTATTGCACATATGATGTACTTGCACACAGTACTGTACATTTCTCATGATAATTAACAGGACATTATAACATTCGTGAATGAACTAATGTATTTCAGAGTGATGTAAGGCACCATACTCTACAATAGATAACTCTGGGTTTAGCCCGTATGATGAACCAAGAAGTCTGGTAATAGGTCAAGGTAAATTATACCAAGCATATTATGTACTATTTCCAGAAATGTGAATATGAAAAATGTGAAGATTCAAATACTTAGCATATTCGTTTTTGTTTGATTTCTTGAACAGTCCGTGAAGATGGTCACCACTGACCGAAATGCATTGGACATGGACATTATTTGCCAAAGGCCTACCTCTAAATTATTTTAAGAATAAAAGCTATTAGTTGTGAAAACTCTTACACAATTGGTTGCATTTTCCTTGAAGTATACATCAGGACTGGCCTAACAATATACCTTGAACCAGGTGGATTTCCACACAGGTCCTTCCAGTTGTCTGGGATACCTCACCCATACCATTTTATAAATGTTGTCTTTGCCACTGTTGATTGTGTGAACAGTTCTTTGTGAACTGTATCACACTTAAATATAAATAAATTTTAGATCAATGGGTGGCCCATATGTTTTATTGACAGTGGTGGGGGTTTGGGGAGCACAATTCTTGTTCCTGAAAGGACGACCTATGTCAACACGTATGTGCTGTTGGGTTAACTGCGCTCCATTTTCAATATTTGCAGGGAAAGTGGAAAAAAGAAGAGGAAAACCAGGAGAAATAATGTTTACTCTTCTGTCTTTCAAAAAAGGAAAACAATTCCTGCAAATGACACTTTGCTGACAGCCTTTACTAATGCGTTCCTACGGGGACTGCCTAGTTTGCACAGAGCGGCCAACTGGAGAGAATTGGCACTGGTAAACAACCTGGCACAGGCTAGTTTCTCCTCATCCTCCTTAGCCTGCATCTCTGGCCTGTAGCCCTTTGTATCCCATGTCTTCATATCCTTTGAACTGTATTCTTATTACACTATCCTTTCAATTGAAAATATAAGATTCTACCCTTCTTTTAGAGAGCTCAGTTGCTTCACAGCTAGGTCCACTTTACTGAAAACCCAATACTTACATGATTGCATACTATCACTAAGGATCACATATTGCATTGAAGTGCAGAAGCCAGTTTTAGAACCTGGTTCTGCTGCACTTTCAATAGTTAGGGGTGGGAGGAGTGGCAGTAGGGCTTCCATGGATGAGACAAAGGTAATCAGGGACGGCCACAAGAGCATATATGTAGCAGTTATGTGGAGTTCAGGTTCGAGCTGCAGCAGTTCCCATGACAGTACACAAGTGGCCCAACAGAGTGCAGTCCAGTGTAGAGAGAAGCAATCTATGGCAGGACAGAAAAGAGTCCACAGCAGAGTGTGTTGCAGTCAACAGCAGCAGATCTGCAATGACAGAAGCCGGAGTGGAAGCTGAGGAGATAACACACAGGAGTGTGTTGTGGCATAGTGACACAGTACAGCATACTACTCTATCATAGATGGGCAGGTCAGAAGTCTATCTTAATTGCTGCGTTCCCATTTGCTTATCCATGAATGCAGACCTTCGTATGGGCACATAGTCTTCACTCATGGGTGTGGAGGTTGTGCATGCATGCCTTTTTCTACCACAAACTATGTACACGTGACGATTATCCAAAGTTAAAGACCCCGTGCATGTGGCTAAAGTATTCACCTCACTCTTCAGCACTTGGAAACTACTTGCACACTCCTTCTGCACACTCCTTCTGCACACCCCTTCTGCCCCATTTGTCGTAATACTGTGTTTTAATTATTTGCATAAATGGCAATGCAGTTTGCTGTGTGTTTTTGTTTTTATTCCCATTTTGAAGAAAGAGGTTTAATAAAAAAGTATTGTACAAATGTTAATTAAGTTGAGAATGGATGAAAAATATATGTTCATAGGTGACTTTTGAGTTATGTAGAGGCGTTATGAAATTAATTCACCATATTACTTATCTGTTGGTCGATTCAGACTCTTTCTCACACAGTTGCTGCTCTCTCACACCTTTGCACTTTTGCTTAATTTTCAGTTTGACTGAGCAGGTTAGTGTTGCCTGGGATTCCCACTGATGGTTGATTATTCTTCCTCTCTTTGGATAAAATGTCTCTGTTGGGATTACCTTCATCCTTTAATTCTGCTCGAGGCATAGCCAAGAGCGATAGATTGGATTGAGTTGTGTGGATTTTATACCGGAAGGATATCAAGTTATCTCAGAACAGTCACATTGAAGCTGAAAATCCAAGCACAATGTTGGGAGAAGATGCTGGTAGATTCAAAAGAGTTCTTGGCCTTAGAGTGGGAAGGCTCAACTTTTCCCAGTTTATCTCCAGAGCTGTTCAGTCTACTTCAATGGTGGGGGGTTAAGCTTAACTGCACGCTGATTGGCTTTGGGGAAGGGGACAAGTGCAGAGATGCATCATGAAGGAAGCACAACACTGGAGCAGAGGATGATTGGGATCTTAGAGTAGGTAATGTTCTATATCATGTGTTTGAAAATCCACTGCTTGATTGTTACCAAGGTTAGAAAATTCTTCAATCAGTACTTCAGCGAATCTATCTTACATCCATTTGACTGACTGTTACATTGACCTGGGGAAGAGGCTGCTTAGAACTTCAAGTGTTGTGAAAGGTGTTAGCTTTTTGAGAGAGCATTAAGCAATATTTCACACGAACGTTGAACAAAAAGTGAAACGTTTGTTGAATAGTTAAGTTTTGTTATACATTAAAAAGTTTCCGTGGGCACGCCTGGCTACGGAAGCTCATTTGAGAAATCATTTGTTCAGACTTGCATAGTTTTTGGTTGTTTTCTTTCACCATTTGGATTTGTTAATTTAAGTTTAATGTTAATTTCATGCTCTGTTTCAGCAAGAACAATTACAGATTCTGTATCTGTGGCTCCAGTCAGATATCCAGTAGTACAAATTATCTGCAAGTTACACATAATGAACGAAAGAGGTTGAGCAAGAGAAAGTATGGGAGAGAATCAAGGAACGAAATATGAACATGCATGCAAGCCTTTCAACGCTACCTTCAATGCTAGCCTGATTGCATAGACTTGCATAGTTGAAATGTGTATCTGCCAGCCTGAACCATAACATAGAATTACTTGTTGATGAGAACCAGAGGCCTGGGGTTCTCTCCCTCGAGGGCATAACAACCCTCACCCCACAATAACAGAGGACTCAGCCGAGGACAAGTTCAACTGTTGTTTTTTTACAAAAACCTGACACGGATCATACAGGACAATCTCAATTCTCCCAAATTCTCTGTTCCCCAAGACGTGCTCCCCAGTTTTGTACACAAATGGTGTCATCACCTGGGCCCTCCCCCAAAAACCTATCTCCACTCTGGGTTGGGTGCTTATAGTGGCAACACCTATATCTACCCCAATAGTTATTATACTGGCTCTCGCATGTCAGGTGACTGACCTGCCCCATCCCCAGAAATTATCTATTACATTGTTACAGGTTTATGGACTTACCATTGGCTCTTGCCTTCTGCCATTCACCCCGGGATTCATGTCTCTTGATTGGCTGAGGCCTGGGACCCAGTTCAGTTCTCATCCCACTGTGCACCTCTTCAAGGTGATGTGAAATGACTATGTGTTGGAATTCTATCTGAAAGTAGACCACCTATTGCCTGTGGAAGTATATTTCCACATTGCAACACTTGTTTCACTTCTCGTCTGGATCACTGAGAACGACTCGATTCCCAGCACGGGTGAATTCCCATGCTCTACTTCGGCTGCATCACGTGGTTATAGACCACAACATGTAGCTCCTCAGGTCTGCATTCATGAGAATGTATTCTATTTGTCTACAGTTGTTCCCTTGTCGTCTTGAGCTTGGAATGTGACTGTTTATCGCTGACCTTGGCTGTGAGCTCGGTCTGCACAGGAGCATTCTCCTGGTGTTCTGTGGCTTGAGGCCTTCTTTAATTTTCTTTAGACATTTAATGTGATTTCTTCATGCTCTTACTGTGCTATGTTACCTATACGTTAGTCTTGCATGGTCCTACCAGGCTCCAGATATACTCCTGTCGTTCCATATAGTTAATTTGCCATAAGCATCTGCAAGCTTGCTCAGGATTTCTTGTTGCCTTGTGTTTCAGCGATACTGCATTTGGCTAATGGGAAAAATAATAAAAGCTTTGACAGTATGCATATATATCCGTCCTCTATCTATAAAACTGCGTGTCTTTGAATGTGTGTTAACTTAATGCATTCCCGGGCTGCGAGTGTGCATCATGACTAATGTTGCTACGTCGTGGTGTCCCTAGTGACATCAGTTCAGTGATTTCTCTGCATTTTAATCAATGCAGTCCATTATAGTGTCTCCATTGGGTTCTCTGGGTCTGTAAGGATATGCACTGGATATGGTTTGAATGGCTGTTGGAGGGGATACCTTTCTGCACATATGCCAGCCAGTGGTGCACTTGGGAGTTGTCTGAAAAAGGATGAGTGACTTTGAGCTTTACTGGCTGTTTGGCCTGTCATGTTCATGGGGGTGAGGAGAGGCATTTCTGGGACCCTCTCTTCAATACCCCACTGGTTGACCTGTAGACCACTCCACCATACCTTGTCACCTTTGTTCTTGGTAGCCATATTTTTATCATGCCTCCGAGATGTATATAGTAATTAGCATGATCATTAAACCTCCAGGTCAGGTAACTGCATTCTCCTTCTGGGTTGCACCATACCCATTTTCCCCTGTAGATCTTGTTGTCAAATGGTTTGTCGAACATTACTATCTTAGTTGGGAACAGTGTACATCCCCCTAATCTTGTTCTCAGATTCTCTCTTTCATCCACTATCTTGTCCTTTTCTCCTCCCATATTCACATCCATCATCACCTTCATTCCTATTGATTTCTCTGTAGTATTGTGGCATTGAGTTATGCAGATATTTATCATGTACAGTCCCACTAGTACTAGTATTAGTGCCCCTAAGAGTACTTTCAATCCATCCGCCAGCCATGAAGGCATCAACAACCATAGAAATGCTATCCAGCTCTGGCCTTTTCAAGTCCCTTTGGCTTCTTCCTCCATCTGTGCATGCATCTTTTATAGTCCTGTCAATGCTACTGTCAGTGTGTCATTGTCTCGGTCATTGGCAGGTTCGAATGTGCAACAGACCTACCTATTTTTGCACAAACTCCTCCCTCCATTGCTGTGAGTAGATCTAGAACATATCTGTTCTATAGCGTCATCAACCTTACTGCTTGGAGCTCTTCTTTTATTGCATTGAAGCCGTTTACTGTAGAGTTTCTTGTCACCATTAGCTCCCACCTAGTTATTTGTAGCCATTTTGGATTGGTATATGTCTGGACAGCTGGAAACATTGACGCAAAAAAAATTCAGTCCTGCTGAATAACCTATGTTCTGGTAGTACATCATCCAGGGATGCTTCTGACACTGATGAGAAATAGTTGTCTCTTTTTACTCTTCTCACTTCCACTGATCGTTTCTTTCTTCCATTTTCTTCTATCCCCATCCTTTTCTTTCTCATGGCAGTGTCCATCTTCAGGAAGTCATCGATCTTTATGTTCTTCTGGGGCACTACCAGCGATGGCATGTTGATGTGCACCAACAAGTAAACTCCTCCCCAGTTGGGTGGCAGCTTCTCGTATGCCTTAGATCCACACAACCAATAATGATCTATCAGGACTGCGGTGCCGACCTTCATTGCTAGATGCTTTTCTGTGTACCAACATCCTGTGTTATCTCCAACTTTCACTACTCCTTCATTCTTGTAGCACAATGCTGGTTTCTTCAGAGGTATTATAGGCAATGGTCCAGCTTCATTGTCTACCCAGGTGATCAAGTTGGCACTCGCATCCCATTCTTTCAGGCATTTGTCATGTTCTCCTTGCACTATATTCACTGGTGATTGCACTAGGGTGTGTGCTTTGCTTCCTACTACTTCATCTTTCCATCCTTCCTCTGTGTATACTTGGCCATACACAAGCATATGTGGTCTCTCCCAACATCCTGGTTCTCCTCTTATTTCCTTCACCTCCCCTCTTCAGGCAGGGCAGCTTCTTTAGGCTTATTGTTTTTGTGTCTCCTGTCTGCCGGCCATTAATTATGTACTTTATAGCTTGGTCTAGCTGCCAGTAATTGTTCATCATGTAACTATCCTCATAGGGGAATGTTGTTTGAGACATCCATCTCAGCGTTGCGGTTTTCCCTTGGAACCTTCCTCGGGTTGTAACCATGGATAGGTAAATGAGGCATTGGGCTCTTGCAGCTGATATTTTAGTTGCTCTGAATGTTTTGACACTCATGGCATAGGGGATTAGTGAGCAGACATAACAGCTCTCCCCGGTGGTTTCCTTACCTACTTTGGTCATGTGATACCACATGTTGTTAGACACTCAGGCTGTGTCATTGAGATGTAGGTCCATTCCCCCCATGTCTGTGTCAGCACTGTGCCTACCTCTCCATACCGTGCTTTCAGTGCTCTTCTATCCACCTGGCATGGTCGTTTCACTTGCTGGAGTTGGGGTAATGTTAGTAGAGGATATATTTGAGAAATCATTTGTTTAGACTTGCATAGTTATTTTTTTTTACCATTTAGATGTATTTATTTAAGTTTAATGTTCATTCATTCTGTGTTTAAGTAAGAACAATTACAGATTCTGTATCTGTGGCTCCAGTCAGATATCCATTGTACAAATTAGCTGCAAGTTACACATACTGAATGAAAGAGGTTGAGCAAGAGAAAGTGTGGGAAAGGATCAAGAAAAGACATATGAACATACATGCAGGCCTTTCAATGCCAACTTCAATGTTAACCTGCTTGCATAGACTTGCATAGTTGAAATGTGTGTCTGCCAGCCAGGAGTTACTAGAAGGTACACAATTATTTTTTTATTTTTATTATTAGGGTATTTATCGGACACAGACCTAGCTTTGAGAAACAACAGAGTGCTTTACAATCACAGGGGGAATAACAGGGTGAGGGGAGCAGAGAAACAAGAGAGTGGGGAGCTAACAACAGGGGAGGGGGAGGTGGGCAATTTGGCATCAAAGAGTCTACAAGCAACCAGGAGAGAAAATTGTGGCCATCGGATCACCCAGTCTCAGGTAGGGTGGGAGTGCAGTGTGGTGGACCTAGGTGTTAGGGGGAAGTCCAATGCTGACTGGGAGGATGTTCCAAAGCCTTGGGGTGTAGACAGAGAAGGCCTATCTTCTGGTTCTTTCCATCCTGTGTAGAGTTCAAGTCTGCACTTGTCCTTACTTCTGGTGGATCGCAGGCCTGCAGAGATGCAGAGTTTCTCAGTGAGGTAGCTTGGGGACTTCGGGATGACAGCTTTGTAGGTGATGCAGCAGGATTTGAAGATGATCTGGGCTTGCAGTGGTAACCATTGCAGTTTGATGAGGGTCAGTGTGATGTGGTTGAAATTGAAGAGTCATTTGATAAGTCATGCTGCAACATGCAAGGCTCATTTCAGGGGTAACAGGATAGCTGCTGGAAGGTCTTCCAGCAGCTATAAAATTGACGGCATCCAGGTGGGAGAGGACCAAGACGTGAACAGCAGATCTGTATTTGTTTTCTGGGATGAAGGCTTTGATTGTCCTCAAAAAATTGTTACCACACTGTTTATGCTGTTTGAAGGAGGTGTGTCTGTTGATATTGAACCCAAGGGACTTTGCCCGGGTGACAACCTGGGGTGTGAAGCCTTTGAGATGCATAGCAGAGAGCCAGGTCTGGATGCCAGGGCATTGGATTTTGTTGGTTAGGAGTAGGAATTCATTCTTGGAGGGGTTGAGCTTCAGGTAAACACTGAGTATCCATGACTGCATCAATAAGAGGTAGACCTTGAGGCTGTGGATGTCTTCGGTGGAGGATATCTTGAGGTAGAGCTGAGTGTCATCTGCATATTGGTGGATGCAGATGCTATGTGGAGCAAGGAAGGTTCCAAGTGGTTCCATGTAAAGATTGAAGATCACAGGTAAGGGAATGGATAATTGTGGGGCTCCACAGGTGATGGTAGAGTTGCTGCTCTGGGGGCGATTAGCAAGGTGATCACTTTAAGGTAGGCAATGTCGCCTTTTGGAAAGCAGAAGTACAGGGAGTATGTGTGGTGAATACTGAATTTGTTGAAATGTTACCATTACCACTAGAGACTGCTCTAGGGCTTACAATTGGGACACATCTGAGTAGGCAGAATTAGAAATTCAAGTGAACTGTACCAAAAGGATACTTTCTCAACCACAAAAGCAATCATAACAACAGTGTGGAGGCCTGATGTATTTCAGAGCTTGCAACTCTTTGTTGTCGACTGGCAACTTTTGATGTAATTTAGACTCTGGCTTTTATGTAATAGCAACTGCCTTTGATGTTTGATCTGTGTACACGTGTTTAGTTGATGATTCCATCGACCTATGTCAGCATTTAGGTTCTACTGGGTCTTGCACATGCAATATTCAACTTTTGCTAAACAGTACAAAAGTAGAGTGTAAAAACTGCAATACACATCTTTGCTTCTTGCTTTTACATTCCGTTTTGTAAGCAATGTAAATGTCACCTACAATGTATGCCTTACAGATAACATTTGCAATGGATTCCAATGGAACAGATTCCACCGCAATTCTTTCCTTTTACAGCTGCATGTAGATCTCATGCAGGCGTTAAAGCATGTACCCTTTGATGGCAGGGACGAATTGCATGGTGTCAATGTGCCCATACTGTGCCTACAAATGACAGTAAAATGCCCTGGAGTGTAACTGTAAGTCAAAAAAGACTGAGGGCCTCATTACAAGTGTGCCAGTCCAGAAAGAATGCCAGAGAAAATTCTGGTGATTCCAGGTGTGGTATTTTTTCTGGACTGGCACACTTCAGGTTTTCCAGTGGGGGCCATGGATCTTCTGGGAGGCCTGACCTGCCGGTAGATCAGGCTCCTAATGGAAAATATTTGCTACCAGTGCCACTATTTCCAGTAATCCCATCCTATGGAGTCCTATAGGAACGGGAATTTACGGGAACGCCATCGCTCATAATATCCTGCTAATACTGGGATGTCGGACAGTGGAGCGGCAAACCTATAATGAGGGTTTAACACGTTGCTTTTACACCTTACGTTAGCACTCCAGGGCTCGTAAAATGACTTCAATGTAAAGTTTGTGTGGCTGGAAGAAGTGAACATGGCAGTTAATGACCGTTGTGAAGCAGATGAAATAAAGTGCTCCTGACACATGTCACGTGTTCCGCAGCGCTGGTCCTATTTGTGCTGGTGCCGGGACTTTTTGCAACAAAGTTTCCACTTTACTTTTGCACGTAGTAACCAATGCAAATATGACCTTTTGCACAAGTCATCAAATATCTGTGCCAAATTACCCTCACTGGTTCAAACATGCAGAGCAACGGGAACAATTGATGGCATCTTGATTCGTGCCTTCCTTCAGCTGCGTATGTCTTTAAGGTTAGGAAAGAAATGCTGCAAGCCACGAGACTGCACGCTCAACAAAATACATCAGCGCTGGTCTCCTCAGAAGGAGCACGCTTGGCATCCATAAAGGGAGTCAGGCGGACCCTTCAGCTTCAAAGAACACATTACACAGCAAGCCTCTAATCACGTATCCAAGACCCACTCCAGGGTATTCAAAAAAACGGCGCAGCAAAAGATGTGCCAGCCCTTAGAAGGATGTTTTGCTTCTCAACTCTTGAAAGTGCACTTGTCGGCATGTCCTACTACAAGGGCACGTCCTATAATTATTCACTCGCTGGCATTAAAATCAGAACTTTGGAGGGGTGGTTTGCATGCGTCTGCTAATACTGTAAGCTCATATCATCTCATGTACAATTTTAGCTGTATCGCTGAAATATGCTGCACTGGCATCCTTCGCTGACATTAACACGCATGTAGCAAAAGGACAAGACAAAGGGGAAAGGTTAGCACATGTATGTCATTCGCACGTGGCACACTTTGCATAATAGATTAAATAAAAAATAAGGGGATTTGTCTGATTTATTTTTGCGTTCTGCGTCCAAGGGTCGTTCTTGACATTTTGATGAAGGAACTAAAACGTCCTTTTGTTGATGATGCCTGTATGTAGAAACACACCTGTCTTCCTCCGCCCCACCACCTCCTGGCCTCTCCCACTAGGGACTCCAGCTATGCCCTCTATGAAACTAAAAACAAAGCTGGGCTTTCTGATTGACCCCAACCTTTCTCTCATCCACATATTAACTTGGTGGTGAAAACCTGCTTCCATCATATCTGCGTCCTTTTATGCATTTCCCCCTTCCTTAGTTTCCCACAAATGTGTCAGCAACTATTGCTATCATCTTCTCTAGCTTAGACTATGCCACTGCTCCTTGCCTCCCCCTCATCTCATCTGACAAAATGACAGTGCCATCGGAACACTGCAGCAAGACTGCCCTCACACTAAGGACCAGGGCGCACATTTCACCTGCACTTCACATACTCTTCTGGTCACCTGGCGAGTCGCCTTCATGGCCATTTGTATTGCTCACTGAGCTAAACACTGCATAGGTTCAGAACACATGTAAAAGAATATCTCTCAATACATACCCACCAGAACCCTCAGATGAGTCCCTGTATCGCTAATTGAAATCCATCAGGGTCGTCATTTAAGGGTTTCCAGGTGTCGCACATGTGACCGATGAGGTCTCCCTTGCTACCCCGGTGGTCTCCCTCGCTACCCCTAGAAAAAGAGGGAGCTCTTTGTTTCTGGAGTGGCTGATTTTCTGATGGCTAGAGCTGTTAAGATAGCTCAGTGGGTTGAGCACTCGCTGCTGCAATGTGTGTGTGATCTGCAGTTTGCAAGTTCAACACCCGGCAAGATCAACTAAGCCTTTCATCCTGCTGTGGTTGATAAATGAGTACCAACAAAGGTTGGGTAATATTGTAAGTATATTTATGCTACATGAAGCGCGAAGCGCTTAAGCGTGAGTGCTATATAATAACACATCATCATTTGGCCTTGGACGTCTTCTTGCATTCACAGTAATTTAGTGATATGGGCCAAAACGTGCTGATATTAATGATCCATATGGTGATCAATTTACAGTGATATAGTAACCATATTTTTTGTAGCGCACTTAGAAACAATGCTATGTGATGCCACTTCCTGTTTTGTTAAGGGGTGAAAGGTTGTGTTCCATCGCTTCCCGTGATGTCACTTTGGGGTGGTATCAAATGACATCACCTCCTGAGATGTCATCAGAGGTCCAGGGTCGTGTAATGTCACATCCGCTACCACTGGCATTTTGGCGAAATGACATCCCTGAAATCCATGTGCCCAAATATGAGCAGATCAATGGCTCCTCCTTCTTAGTTCAAGCACCAACAATATGAAACTCCCTCCCAATAAACACACGCAACATAGAAGACAACCTATTCTTCAGGAAAGCTCTGAAGACTGGGTTGTTCCCAGCCATCCCCCCTAATTATAATTCTCTTTAGTTATTATAAGCATAAATGTTCTCTTCTAACTCGACTCCTCCGTATCATTCACTTCAGTAAAACATATAAACACTGTTGTAGGCTTACCTTCTCCACCCTCTCTGGGCCTCCTTTGCACCCCAGCATTTCTCCTGCCGTTAGCGCACACTTGCCCGTACAGTTTTCCTTCACTCTCACTTCATCCAGATTTGCACTCTCGACCTGCCACGGGCCTTGACATTGACTATTCCATGAAAACCAACACACTCACCCACATCTAATCTTCCTCCGGCTCTGAACACACCAAACCATCTCTACCTTCATTCACAGATCCAACGTGTTAAACCTGGACCTTACCTTAACCCTCCTCTCATGTAAACAATCATATTCAACACTACATGCATGAAATACCTGTTCTAGTTATATGGTCCATACCGACCGGCTGACAATAAATCCCGTCATTCCACAACCTGAGGAGCCCACCGGGATCCCTCCTTTTTCTTCTCTGCCAGGTTCCAGGCAATTTCCAAGAAACAACCTTAGACCTCTACCCCGATACAACTTCCCTGTCCTTCTTCTCATCCCCAGACCTTGTTTTGTTCACATGGCTGCAAGGGGAAGACTACAAGTGCACTGGGTTGCAGGTAATATGATTCAAGTGTATTGACAAGTGGATTGCTGTTCGCTGCTACCGCTTTGTGGGACTTCAAAGGAACAATGCATAATTATTGCAGAACGTAAAACTTGGGCTCCTCCCCCTTTTCACAGAATGCAGTTAAAAACAGAGCGGTGTGCGTATTGGTGCACGTGCATTGCCAAGTGGATTGCTGATCGCTGGTAGCGCTCTGTGGGACTTCAAAGGAGCATTGTATAATTATTGGGCTACAGACTGCTTTCTATGGACTCGCAGCTCCTCACAAATTAGAAGGTGTTAATCAGAGCTTGGAGTTATAAGGAACTGCTTTTCAACTTTTTAATTTCATTTATTCTCTGTTTTAGGCATGTACAACTTGGGGTGCTCCCCCTTTTCAAAGAACGCAGTTAAAAACAGAGAGGTGCGCGATGGTCGTATTGTGGGTGTGGGTGTGAGTGTGATACGTTTAACTGTTTATATTTTGCTCCTCATCATTTTTTCTCTTTGTTGATGAAAGAGTGTTTTTTATATAAAAACGAGCCTCGTGAGGATATTGTTTTGAAACTCATAAGTGTTCGAATATTGTGTTGCAAGCTGTGTAGAGGAACGTAGCTAACCGCGTGTTTTTTTGTAATATTTAGAAAACCCAATGATATCGTAGAAAACGCACTGGTTGGCATGGGTGATAGCGGCAGTGTAACATATAGTGGTGTTGTTCTATAACGATTACACTGTAACTTAGTATGGCATCGCTAATTATAAATCCCAAAGGTGAATTGGTGTGTTAGTGATCTAGGGTGAACTTGGGCTAATTACTTTTGCCCATATTAGGTACACTATAGAAAGGCGTTTTACGCAGTGAGTTGGATAATTTCCCATCTTTGTAAATTCTGCTATCGCTGCGTCTCTATATCTATTTGTCCCCTGAGAGAGCGTAATATTAAAGTAGAGTTAGGATGGGCCCTAAACCTCGCTCACATAATTTGAAAAAGAAAAAGCAAAAAAGAAGTGTTTCACCTATTAGTCTCGTGTTAGCTGCTAAAGACTCCCAGAAACGGAAAAAAGGCCCAAGATTGGGAAATAAAAAAAGCTGGATAAATGACAGGTCGATGTTGGAGCAACCCAAAATACCAAGCTTCTTAACTAAAAGGGATATTGTAAAAGAACTGTCTAATGAGGAAATAACCTTGTTACCTGTAAACAGCTCCATGATAGACAACAACTCATTATTGAATGTATGCCATGATTTCAGAGGACATCCAATGGGGCTCCTGGTATATTTAGGCTCTCCACAAGTAGAACAAAGTATTGAATATATAGAGAATATGGATAATGTGATAGGAACAAACCTATCGGGAACACTGGATCTGGAAAAACTGGCTCAAGAGAATACCATAAATGAGGATGGGGATCAATCATGGAACGACCCGGAAAGCGTAATCGACATGTCATTAAATATGGGAGGTAAATTAGATTCCATAACAACAACGGTGGATATTTTACTTGGTATATGTACTAAGCTCATGAATGAGCAGCAAGACATTAAGAACCTAGTATTGACAGTAGTTGAAAATATGAAAATAACAGGGGAAAGCATGAGAAGAGAAATAACTAAAGAACAGATTACAGAAAAAGTAGGAATGATGAAGAGGTCATAGGTGACTTAAGCGAGTTATGTATGATTGAGAATGAAGAATGTGGTATGGTGAATGGAATGGACACAAAGATATCAGAGATAAATGAAGAAGAATCAGTGGCGGAGGGTACTGAGAATGCAGACACGAACCCAGAAGTTGACAATACCAATGCAACGGGACAAAAATGTTTGTATTCGTTGTAAACGTAATAATAGAAAAGGGTCCAAAAGTAAGGGAAAAATGGACAAAGTAAGAAAGAAAAACAGAGTTAATAGGAATAGTGTAGCCTTGACTGAGATGTCCAAAAAGGATACTGAGTGTGTTGAGGTAGGAAATAGATTTGAGTTAAACCTGAACCCAAAATAAATAGACAAAGGTAGTAAACGTTCTGGCAAATATTACAAAGGGATAGAAAAATGGCTAGCAGGGAAGCAGATGGTAGCTGGATCTGATGTAGCACGGATATCATTAGATAATGAGGACATTTATGGAACAAGAGGATGCAGAGGAATGGTGGTGAGGTACTTGGATATCCCTATTAATAAGGTAATTGTAGCCCTCAATCCTAGAGAAAAAGATGTTTATATGGGAGAAATGGAGAGATTGGCAATGTGTAAGAATAGAGGAGGTGGTAGGAAAAAGGTGTTAGGAATGGTAAAGGATAAGGAGGATTTGTATTTAACCTTGGTAAGAGTATTAAGATAATGGAGAGAACTCCACAAGAGGAAAGCCCATTTCTAAACCAGACATGGCTCCTAGAACGCTTTCATAGGGTCCTTCTTCTCCAATATTTAAAAACCACATATATTGAGAGGATGATACGCCCTGAATCTGGCAGCTGGGATAACTTTGCAAGCATCCAGTTTGGGACAGCAGTGATGGTGGAATTGATCAGGGAGCACTCAAAGGTACTATGGGATACATATTTGTAAATGATAATGTGTAATAATAGTAGAAAGAGAATGGAGAGGTGGGTCCCGGATAGGAATTATTTTAGATAAGGATGTAGGCTATGAGCCTATATGTACCTCTTGGAACAGTAGAGGGTTTTAATCCTTTTTACATAAAGATGGGATTAATTATGTGGAAAATTGTGATGTGTTTGCTCTCCAGGAGACGTGGGTAAGTGGTACAATACTTCTTTATGGTTATAATATACTGGTTGAGGTGATAAGGGGTGGCCAGTGGGAGGGATTTGAATAGGGGCTAAATGCCATACAACTATCAGAGAGTATAATGAATTTGGCTGTTACCCTTTTGTTACGTGTGCCATTATAGGGAAGTTGGGTGTTACTGGTGATATACTATTTATCAATGTTTATTCACACCCATGTGGGGTTAACAAAGAAGCAGTAGGAAAGGTAATGACAGATACTATTGAAGGATGGATGATAGAATCCCCCAAATCAGAAATTATGATAGTGGGGGATTTTAATGCCCACTGTGATGAGGCCATGCCACAGATGGAAAAATGGAATGGTTTTTCTGGGGAATTTGAAACAGCCCCCCATCGGATTTGGGGAAATTTGGAACTAAATAAAACCATTCCCTACGAATCACAAATGGGATCTCCTAGGTAAATATGCTACAGAGTTGGGGATTATCCTACTAGGAGCCAGGGACATATCACTTCGACAAATGGAAAAGTGAGCTATTGTCTAGACTATATGATTGCTAGTAAAGGTCTACGAAAACAAGTGGAATGTTTCAAACACATATTTACACCCCTTAGCGATCATATGGTATTAAAATGTAAACTGACAAAAACATATCAAAATAGTTGCCAATAGGAGATCCTATGAATATACAAGGTACAGCGGGGGGAAATGGGATGCTTTGGATGGAAAATAATTTGGAAAAATGTGATAATATGGTTAACCCTTTAAGTGCCAGGCTTAACATACTGCCCATTGACGGACAATACATAGCCTTAAAATGCCTAGAGGTGGTACGGGAGCTACTTGGTATGATACAGAAAACCAATAGTAGAGTTAGTGTAACACCAAGTATGGGAAAAACATAATAACCTATATGACAGCATGATTACTAAGAAGAAAAAGAGAGTAAAGGAGGAAATAAACAACTTAAATAAGGATAAGGAGATAAAGAGGGTGTGAAGAGGCAGAGAATAACTGCCATATGGGGGAAGTTAAAAAATTGGCTAAAACCCACAAACAGGATGTCAATAATGCCAATTGGAAAATGATTTACATTCTATGCAAAACACATGATTCCAAAAAATGTTGGTACCTATATAGACAGCACACCATTGAAGATGGGAATAAAGATGTAAATGTTGTTACATTGGCAGAATGGACAAAATATATAACAAAGCTATTCTATATGAAGAATAAGTCAAACAGGATAAGCAGAATGAGCTTGGATAGTGGTAGGATGGCATTTCCTTTTGACATAGTAGACATACTGAAAATAATAAATAAAATGAAATCATCCAGAGCACCCAGGCCAGATGGCTAGCAAATCTTGTCATCAAATGGAATCCGAAAGAATTGGCTTCTATCTTACTGCAACTATTTTTTTATTTTTTTTAACTTTTATTAATTACTGGCAAAGCAGGTACAGGGCAGTAGGGTTACATTTTACCTTATAAAATGTTGTATATTAAGTTCAGACCACTATGTATACAAGACAGCACATGAGGCAGAGATGCATTAATGAATTACAGTTGTAGGAAAAAGCGCATTACAGTTCGGTTTGGGCACATCAGGATCGCAGCTGTAAGAGCAGAAGGTCACCCAGGCATCTCAGGGTCTGGATTAGAAGGGGAGGGAGGAGACATATAGGTCTTTGCATTCTTGAGCCCATGTCAGTGCGGCCAGCCATTCTTTTGCTTTGAGGGATTCCTGTCTTTCCATTTCAGTAAACTAGCTCTCTTTTCAATCTTGCATGCTATATAGACAAACGCGCAATGTGTTTTACTAGTAATAGTCGGCAAAATGCCAAACAATGTGCTTAGGGGGTCTCGCTCAACTGGAATGGTCAATACCTGTGAGATTATATTCAAAATGTGGTCCCAGTATTCTCCTATCCGAGGACATGCCCAGAACATTTGTAGATGGTCTGCAGGAGAGTTTGGCATCTTGGACAGGCCTGAGGTTGTGTGTGAGCCACCTTTGACAGCTTGGCTGGGGTGTAGTAGAGTCTATTCAGAAGTTTGAACTTTATAAATTTGAATCGTAAATTCAGTGTGACTCTTTGGGAATGCATACACATGCGGGTCCATTGGTTATCTGTAAATTCGGAGCCAAGTTCTCGGGATCAAACCTGACGGGCTTGGGAGATGTGTTGGGGGGTTGATGTCTATTAGTATTTTATATAGTGTAGAGAAAATATGTCTACAATCCCCTGAGTTTGCAATTATATAGTGTAGAGAGAATATGTCTACAATCCCAGAGTTTGTGATGTAGGCTAAAGAATTGTTCTCCGGGGGTTCAATCAGGTAGGAGAGCCATCTGGTAGATACGGCCGCCCGCATCCTATAGTATTGGAGCTGCTCCATCCCTGTGTTCCAATGTCCAGGTTTCCAGGTAGCGGGTGTGATGAATTGGCCCTCTGGGAAGAGGTCCGCCAAGGCTTTGTAACACAAGCGTTCCCATGCCGCTTGAATCATCTTATTCCATGTGGGTTTTAGTTCGGGGAAGTTCCAGAGGGGGAGCCAGTGGTAGTAGGGTTTCCCCCACGCCCGTGTGAGCGAATAGTAAGCGCCAATGCGCATAGTGTGGAAGCAACTGCGTCAAAGGGGCAGTCGTCTTTGTAGCGCTGATCAAGTATCAGCGTTTTGAGATCTGAATCAAATGCACCCAGTGTCTCCAAATTTACATGTGGGGGGGGCATGTCATAAGGTACCAGAACGTGGCGAATTGTGCCTGGCCCGCTATACAGTACAATTCTAAATTGGGGGTGGTGAATCCCCCCTTATCATAAGGGTAGGTCATCTCAACACATTTCCTGCGGACCGCCGCTCAGTGCCATAGAAACTGCGCGAATAGGCCATGCATTTTGGCAAAGTATGGCTTTCCCGGCCACACTGGGACGTTGGTGAAGGTGTATAGCAACTTGGGAAGTATTACCATCTTGATTAACAAGAGTTTAGCAGCGGGAGGGCTTTCCATTTATGCATTTTGGATTCTGTGTATGAATTGAGTGAGGTGTAGTTGTCCTGAAGCATGGATGGATGGGAGCGCGACACTACCACTCCCAAGTATTTGATGAGGTCTGGGGACCAGCATAAAGAGGAAGTACCGCAGCAGTCACCAGTGGCATCGGCGAGGGGGAATATTTCGGACTTCCTGAAATTGATTGTGAAGCCCGAGAGTCTCCCTATGCGTGTGATGTCTTCAAGTATTGGAGTCAAGTTGGTTATGGGGACTCGGATGTATAATATCACGTCATCCGCATAGACGGAGTTAATCTCAGGGGGGAGCTCAGACGGATTCCTCAGTGACTGTGGTGTATTCTGATGTGTTCTGCCATGGGCTCGATAGCCAGGACAAACAGGATAGGACAGAACAGGCAACCTTCTCGGGTTCCCCTTTCGAGCTGGAATGTTGTGGACATGCAAGCATTAACAAGAACCCTGGCTAGTGGTTGTGTATATATGAATTTGATATACTTTATCATATTGGGACCAAATCCCTTTGCCTCCAATGTTGTAAATAGGCAATTCCAGGTGACCATGTCGAATGCTTTTTGGGCATCTATCATTATCGCTACTGCTTGTGCACCGGGATCAATTCTAGCCATTATATTGACTAACCTCCTGATTTTGAGGGTGGTGGACCTTCCTGGGATGAAACCTGCCTGGTCAGTGTGGACCAAGTGTGCGGTTAATGGGAGAAGGTGATTGGCCAGGACTTTCACATATATTTTAGTGTCACAGTGTATGAGTAACAGAGGTCTGTACCTGATGCATTTAAGTACCCCTGCCTCACTTGACATTGCCATGCCTCTGATGTATAGTTTGAAGGCCTGCCATCTGATGCTGTGGGAACTGTCTTCTGGTGCTTTGGACACGAAGAATGTGTCGATATCTGACTTAATGTCCGCCATCTATACAGCATCAAGCAGTGCCGTGGATATAAACCTCCAAGCGCAACCTGACGACTGTTTTGATTTTCAGGATGAGTGAAATTGGGGAGTGGTCGGACAGCATTCGGGGTCTGATGTGCATGTCAGACACTTTCCCCTAAAGTGAACTAAAGATGAGGAAAAGATCAATGCGGGACGACATATCGTGTACTGAGGATAGAAAGTATATTCTCTCGATAGCGGATTTGTGGTTCACCAAACATTGTTAAGTTCAAGTGCCTGCATAATGGATAACAGTTAGCAAGCAGCACGTGTTTGGAGTTCGGGGGCTTTGTTAGTCCTGTCTAGTAAGCGGTCCAGGATGAGATTCATGTCACCTCTCCATATCAAAGGTATGCGGCCAGGATGTCGTTGAGCTGGGTAAAGAATTCTGGTGAGTCTATATTGGGGCAGTACGTGTTCATGAGTATGAGTTTCAGCCCTTTCAAGACCCCATGTATCACAAGGAATCTACTGTCTGGGTCTACATGGGTGTGTTTTGCTACGAATTTCAGGAATTTTTGCTTCAGCACCAAGACGCCTCTGGATTGAGTAGAGAATGAGGTAAAGTATCTATTTCCGCCCCATGAGGTAGCTATGTTGCGGCAAGTGCTTTCTTTGGCATGAGTTTCTTGTAAGAATAGTATATTGGCTTTTTGCCTATGTGCGTGGGAAATTATTTTGCAGGATTTGGTGAAGTTACCTAGGCCGCAGATGTTCCAGCTTAGTATCTTTACCTGTTGTGCCATTGCCTTTTCAGTGGATTGTGGTTATCTGTCTGTGCATGTAGCTGCAGTTTCCCGATTATGTGAATCCCGTGTGCCTCTGGGCCCAGTCGCCAGTTTCTTAATAGTTTTCACCTGCTGTACTGGTGGGGGAGTGCAACAAGCGCTCTGGTAGCAACTAACGCAACTAACGTATTGAGTAGCATCGTGGTCTGGCTGCGACCCCTTTATGTCTTCCCCACCCCCTCCCTCACTGCCTCCCCTAACCCAGCAGTGTAGATCCCTACCCCTTCTATCTCCTCAACTATCCCTATTTGCCAACAGGGCGTCAGGATTGAGAACAACATACTTCAAACTAGCAACTGCAAATGGGAGCGCCGTTGCCATGCAGTATCAATCGACAAAGAGGACGTAGCGTCCTAACTATAGTTAGTGTTTAGGTGTCGATCTTAAGGAAAGTTACAAACATTACATTACTCAGATCTATATGGATGTTCAATTGGCAAACTCCTGAAGTTAATTGGCACCAGGCCCCGTTCGTTGTGGTAGTTATGCCAACAAAAAAAAGCATACACTTATAGGTCAGGTCAAGAAGTGGGATTGGGCCAATAATGATATCAACTTAAGTGAATCACACAATTATATCTACATCCATGGCATAGTGCACTCTTTCCTCCACCGCCAAATGTATTTGGTAAAATGTCCTGATCCTACTGTACGAACGTTTAGGCTGCTAAGGTGTACCAACCAACTTCCTGTTTGTGCCCTATGCAGTGGTAAGTGGAAGCTGTCCCCTGATCAAAGAATATGTTGCATGTGTAAAAACGTTAATAACATCGAATCCGCCAGTCATGTGCTTATAGAAGGTCCACCCTTAGGGTCTGTGTACATGAACCTATTTGCAAAATATATACATCATTACCATACAATTAAATTGATGGAATTCTGGCAGTACTGTCTGAATACTGAGTTAGGAGGTATGCACAGCGCACTTTTCAGAGTCTGGGAAAACCCTCTACCGTTTTTGGGTAATGATAATTTGTAATGAAATAACGGATGATCTTACTTTTATTTTTGATAAGTACTTTTTAGATTTTAGAGCACTATATGAAATGATTGCAAGATAGATAATTTGTATCTAATCATTATTTATTGAGAAGTATGTTCAATGTTTTATGTCTGCATGATTCTATTGTAAAATATGTGTTACGAAAAGTTGTAAAAGTTTGATTTTTGAACTAAATACAACTATAAATAAATGAAAACTTTTTTTTTAAATACACCTGAGTACTAGAATACATTTGGTCCAACTGTGCACATGGATATTTCCATTTCTTTGCCCTCATGCCTTCTATAGCCTTCTATCTATCCTCCCTCATATCCCAACTATATAGACCAATTTTGTTGCTCTCTACTACTATTGCATTCTTCATCATACTCTTATTTTAGCCTCTCTGACATGCACAGCGCTTCGACAACATAAACTGTGGCAGGAGGTGCTATACAAATGCAATGTAAAAATAACATAACATTTATTTTTTAATTTGGGGAGCATGTACCCCATAGCAACCTGTGCATTGACTATATTTTCCTTTCAGCTTTTTAAAAACAAAATCTCCTTTTTCGCTTTTTGTGCCTACTTTTACACTTGTTATGATTACCTTCCCTCTAATCCTATCCATTTAGGGTTGTCTGCCAATTTGTAATGAAAGGGTTGTCTAAAAATAATTTTCCAGTGTTGTATTCATGAAATTGCCAGAGCACATTATTGTTGGGCACCTGTGTGACAAAATAAAGGACTGTTCAATCAAGGTTCTATCAAAATATATACACTTTAATTAAACACACCTTGTACAATAATAACTAGCTAGAAAAACAATACACAAACCCACCCCTGAGGAAGGAACACAGAATAATCAAAGATAGTAGATGCATCACTCTGAGTAATGAATCAGGGGTGAAACGCAAGCAAAGGTAACAATACTTGTGAAAAAGAATATGTACTTGTGAGCAAAAACCGTTCAAAGTCACCTAATTTGGACCAAGGGAGCAGTTAGCAGCCGAAAGCACCTTCTTTGCAGTTCATGGTGGTTTGTCAGCGCTGAACCAGACCTCTTAATGCTAGGGAGAGAATGCAAGAGAGAAAAACAGACTCCAAAGTTCAAATATGTTGAACAGTTCATGAAACATGCTCCAAGCAGTTCAGCGGTGGAAAATCTTAGGGTCCGGCTGTCTTGGCCCTGAGGGTGCTGTGAATCCCAATCCAGAAGCTCAGGGACAGGATTATGGCCCTCATTCCGAGCTAGGAGGTAACTACAGGTACTTTCCGGCATGGCGGAAAGTACGACACCGGCCTGGCGTCAGACCGCTAATTGCGGCCCATTCCGACCTCACGGACACGCGCTTTCCGCCATGCCGGAAATGTACCTAGCGGCATGTCTCTAAATGACCCGCAAAACCCCCTACCGGCATGCTGCGACACGTACATAACAACACCGCCTTGGAAGCAGCAGCATCTGTAAATAACGGTGACCGTAATTTACGGATCCAGTAAATTACGGTCACCGCAAAACAACGGAACCAGAAATTTCGTCATCGCACAGGAACGGGAAGGAGCGCGGCGGCCATCTTTAAAAACACAATCCATTGCCATCCTCATCAGGCAGCACCCTTGGGAGCAATCCAAAGTCGGGGAAAGGACCACACAACCAGGAACTATGCCAAAAGCCCCAAAGAAGTCTGCGGACCGGCTCCGCAAGAAGAGATTCAGCCCTGAAGAGCTGCAGGCCATGGTGGACTACCTGGCAGAGCATGCTGACGTTGTGTTCAGCCCCGACATGCGGAGAGAGTCAGTAATCCATAAAAAAAAACCATCTGGGCACAAATCACCCAGAGGGTGAGCGCAGTAGGCACCACCCCCCGCACCCACAAGGACTGCCGCAAGCGGTGGGATGACTTGCGGGTGCGGGTGCAGGGCCTCCTCTCCGCCAACCGGAGTCAGGCAATGCAGACTGGAGGGGGCCCAAGTTCCCCAGTGAGACTTGAGCCGTGGGAGGAGACATGTGCGGCATTGATCGGGACGGAATCGATTGAGGGCGTCGGCGAGATGGAGTGTGGGGCGACGTCGTGGTGAGCGTCCAATTTCAACACTGCCAATGGCAATTGCATGATGTATACTCCCCCAAGGGCCATCAAAGGCACCTTGTCATGTTGCCTTCCCCCACATCCAACTAATGCAGAGCCAACTTTGCAGAGCCAACTTCCACGCAATCAAGGGCCAAGTGCAAGTACATAATGCACATCAACCATAGTGCACTAACTTGCACATCCCATCATGCACACTGTGCAGCAGGTTCGGCAATGTGCCAGCCAGACAGCATAATACCAGGCCAGGATGAGTCACTCCGAAACCTGCGCACATATCATACTCATGCACTTGTACCACTGCTGTTGCTACACCCAAAAGGCCACAAACCCCAATGACTGAAATGTGAATACAGCCATGTATGCTATTAGGACATCCTACAATCACTCATGTTGGCCCTCTCTTCTACCCCCACAGGCACTGATCATGACAGCGGTGAGCCACAGACAAGCCGTCCAACCACCACCATGGGCAGTGGCAGGGTCCGACGCATTCCAGCACCGAAAAAAACACCCACCCCGGCTCCTGAAAGGTCAGTGGAGGCTGCACCACCCTAATCCCTCCCAGCATCTCCGCCTGCCACAATGGCCACCCCAACGTCGGCAGAGTCCAGTATTGCTGGGGAGGTTGCAGCTACGGGCCCCGAGAAGAATGTGGACAGCCCTTCATCCATCTGTGGGGCATCCGAGGAGGAGTTTTACCCCAGAGTCCACACCCCTGAGCCCAGCAATGTCCATCTGGCATCATGCAGTGACTATGGGGATCCTGAAACACCTGGCCGCAGTGCTCCAACAGACACACAGGGATACGATGATCGTGGCCCAAGTTCACCAGTCCAGTCCATGCCAGAGCACGTAGGGCCAAGTCACTCCAGTGATGAACACCCATCATCTGAAGCACGTCATGCAACTCAGCTGACTGACCTCATCACTGTGTTCATGGAGGACAACCGCCAGGCCAGGGTGGAATGGCTAAATGAACTCTGGGAAATGCGTCAGGCAGTCACTGAGAGCACTAGCAGGTTGTGTGACGTCCTAGGACGCATATCTTATGCCCTTGAGGCTGCACATTCCAATTCGCAGCATCAGCAGGAGGACACGGCCACATCCAGTCGTGACACACCAGCAACTCCTCCGCGACACACTCTGCGTTCCATGCAGCGCCGGGACATGCCTCCCCCGGGCCCCGGGAGCATGCATTAATCGTCATTGCTGCCACATGTGGCCTTAATGCACTACATTGGAGTACTGTTGTGGAGTTGGGGGGGAGGGGGGAGGGGGTGAGGGTTGAGGGTTTGTTGTGGAGTTGGGGGGGAGGGGGGTGAGGGTTTGTTGTGGAGTTGGGGGGGATGGGGGAGTGGGTTTGTTGTGGAGTTGGGGGGAGGTGGTTGGGCGGTGGAGGGATTGTTAACACTCATCCATTTAAAATTTAAATACACCTTTGGAGTTCATCATTCAGCATGTGTATCATGACGTCTGACAGTGCATGGTCTACAAGTATGCACACACCCAGGGCCCTGTGTGCCCATATAATGCCGGCCTCTGCTGTCTTGTGTGTTGGTTATTATGTCCAAACATTGTAAGCCACACGACATGTCCTTCCCATGCACCGCCTCCATGATGCTGTCGCCCCTTCCTCCTCCTCCTTCACTCAATCTTCATCTGGTACTAGCAGTCCCATGTCAGGGGACAGAGCCACATTCCAAGGGATGCACAATTTGTTGAGCTGTACACATGACATGGGGGTCTTGGACAGCACATTGCAGTAGATGGGTCCCCCACCAGTCCAGCTTCGGCAACTCATATGTGCCTAATGCAAGCCAGGTGGCTGCTTTATCTCCACGCATGCACGGGTATGGCCATTATAATAGGGCTCCCTGGGCCTGGTCTGTGGGTTTCTGACAGGGGTGCGGTACCATGGTGTCAAGGGACAGCCGCCAACACCTGCATGTGTAGCCAATGTAGTTAAGTGTCTGGACTGTCATGTAGGGTAACTGTTCTTGCTTGCCTTTCTTTCCGTCTGCACGTTGGGGGAATGGTATTGCTTGTGGTTGTGATCCGCCACATGCATGCCATGAAGGTCAACCTAATCCACGTGGGTGCTGCCAGGGGCACCCATGTCATTTGGCATGCCTGCCAATGCATGGGGTCCAACTTTTGTGTCGTATATCTCCTGGGTAGTCCCTGTTAGGGATTTGTAGCCCCTTGTGTGCCTGAGGAGGTGCTCCAGCACTTCGTTCTGCGTCCGTGTACTGGACGGTTGTGACATGCCATGCATGAGTCCAGCTGTGTGCTGATAGGTGCCTGTGGCATGGGTGTGGGGCACAGGCACCAACTTCAATTGTGCCGGGAGAGTGGTGTGTATTTGTATGCTGCTCACTTATCTAGTAATTTAGCCACCAAATTATGGTGGTGAGGCTGTCACATTCTAGCGGGTAGGGGGTGTGTGTCTGCTCAGGGGTTTCCTTGAGGTACAGGACCTGCTGCGTGGGAATGGGGCTGCTGGGGTGGTGGCAGAGGCTACACTGGTGCTGCATGCTGGGCCTGTCTCCCCCTCCTTCTCCCCTTCTTCTCCCCCTGTGGCTCCTCAGTTGGGAGGCCTGGTGTTTTTGGAGTAGTTCTAGTGGTTGTGACCTTGCTGGCAGGGCCTCCTGCCTCATGTGCTGCTACCACAATTGGTCTTTTCTTGGTGTGGGAGGGGGTGTGGTGTTTGGGCGTGGTCCTTTTGTGCTGTGGCACACTCCATTGCCTCCACCTGTGCTGATTGTGTAAGTGACTTTACGGCCTTAATGAGGCCCTTATTTACGTGTGCTCCATACTTGTGATCAGCTCCGGTTTACGCCATGCCGCAAATTTCAGCATGGTGGGGCGCACACGCGACCCAAGACCGGTATTTACAGCATCGTAGATTATTGTGCCGTAAATAGCGGTCTGACTGGTCAGAATGGCCCGTAGCGGTAAGCGATGCCGGTAATCCTTTACCGGCATCGTTTTTCCCTTTATTCCAACCTCAGAATGACCCCCAATGCCTTTTCTCCTGCTCCCAAACATGGAGGAGGCTGGCACACAACTGCAGAGGTTCTAAAGCATGGTGAGGTCCTGGGTACCACTGTGGTTGGCAGAGAGGCAGTCTTGATCCAGCAGCAGGGCACTCCTTAGGTTGCTGTGAGTTCAACGCAAGCGACTCAGGGACAAGATGAATCCTTCTTCTCAGGCTCCCAAACACCGGGAGGCTGGCACACAACTACAGGGTCTTCCAACCAGGTCAGCTTGTCGGTAATGCTGTGGATGGCCGAGATGCAGATCCTGTTCCAGCAGTAGATTACCCAAATGGGCCCTGTTCATTGTTAGGGGACAGAGTAAGTCTCTGCCTTGGAACACCTGCCTCCAACTCACAACTGGAGGACTTTAAAGAGGACTGCTCTCTCAGAAGGGTCCAGCAAAATCTTCTCAATTGATAATCCAAAAGATGCTTCAAGATGATTCCAAGAAGTGGCATGGGATCCCTTGTTTTAAAGGCAAAAGCCTGCAGGCGGTTGGACTAAAGCTAGCCCGCTTTAAGAGTCTGATCCCTGCTATTGAAATGACTGGACTTTGACCTTATGACATCACATCCAAAGTGCTTGTGCCACAGGAAGTGGAGGAGACAGGAAAGACAAAGAGAGGCAGTGAGATTCAAAATGGTGGAAGTTCCCTTCCCTTGAACAGAGTTCCCCTGACTACTCTTAACTCTACCGCCTTCCCTTCTCAATAGAAACACCAGCCTTTAGAAACACAGCCCCTTGGTGTGAGTCCTGGCTGTTTGTTAATGGGTGTGCCATTTGATTCCTGTTCCAAGGCCAGCATCCTGTGGAGTGGCTGTTCTGGGGTAAAGGGTGTTACCTGCCCTTTCAAAAGAACAAAGAGAATCAATTTACTAAGGCTTCAGTCCTGTTAGGGGTGGGCATTGTCTGGGAGGAATACACATAATCCTTCTACAGCCGAACTGGGTCCACCGGGCTGACAGATGTGTGAAATAATTATTAGTACCCGGCGAGGGCGCAATCTGAATGCAAGAACCATTCTGATTGACCCTCGCCGAGTCATTACCAGGCCGGGAATCCCTCCGTCGGGATTCCACAGCCTTTGTCCCCGGCGGGGGGCGTGGCAACCCCTCAGCCAATGAGGAGGATCGAAGCGGGGCCATCCCCGCTCCGAGCCTCCCTGTGGTCGAGAGGCTGCCTTCGCCCCCCGCCGGGGACACGGGTAAGTCTTTTTTTTTTTTCCTTCCCTCCCTCCCTCCCACCCGCCCCCCAACTTACCTTCTTGTTCCTGCGTCCCCGGCGGGGGACGACGGAAGCCTCCAGCCGTGTGGAGACTCGGAGCGGGCCATTCCTGTTCTGCGCCTCCACACGGCTGGGGGCTTACCTCGTCCCCCGCCGGGGACGCAGGTACGCTTTTTTTCCCCTCTTCCCCCATCCCACTCCCGCCCTCCCAACCCCACTTACCTTCTTTTTGATCCTTTTTTTCGGGAGCGGACGCGCTGGGAACACTTGTGTTCCCAGCGCGTCCACTCCCGATGGCCGTCATGGAAAGGGAAAATGGACTCCGTTTTCCCTTTCCATGGCGCCCATTTTCTTGGTCATTTCTTTTATTATTTTTTTTTCCCCAAAACGCTGCAGCGTTTCGGGACAGAAAAAAATGCTTTTAGTGCCCTGGTCAAGCGCATAATGCTTCGCTCGGGCCTATACTTATGGTCCCCGGGGCATTACCTGAGTTGGTAATGCCCCCGCCACTTGAGTCATATTGCTATTAGAATACCTTCCACCATACCCTAACTCAGGCATGGTTTATGTTAAAAGATTACTCTGCTACCACGATGTAGATCCATAATTATAGGGTTTATGGAACAGAGGTGCCTATTTTACATACAGTCCATGTGCTGCAGAGACATGAATGTCATTGCAGCTGTTAATAGGGCACCTGTGACCTCTGTGTCACTGTTAGAGCAGGTGCTGCGAATCAGGATATTGATAATGCAGGGCACAATTACACACTATGCTTTTTGCATGTTATTGCTTATGACAGGGGAGTATGACTAGCAGATTTCCCTTTCAGAGACGGAATTACCTGCATCATTCTATTATTTCATAAAAATACAGAAAAAGCCAGGGCTTGCACAACTTTTCCAGATGGCAATTCATCACAACTGGTGAGCAGTCAATATGGATAACTGGGCACTAGTAAAAGTCCCCAATAGCAGTATGACATGTTTTCCAAGTGCCTAGTGGCAGTAGGAAGTGGGCTACTGAACCTATTGTTTTGGCCATTGTGTCTTTATTGTAAAGGACAAGGAATAGAATGTCTCCTTTACAAGTGAGAGAAAGGAAGCTGCTCTTTACAATATTTCATAGGCCCTCTATTGAACAATCCATTTATTTGTCTGCAATGTGCCATATTGTTGGGCGTTGTTTGTGGTGGATACATGCTAGTTTCGAAAACAGAGCTTTCATTAAGAGCAGGCAGAGACAGCTAAACAGTGATTTCACATATTTTCACACAGCAATCACCATCAGTGGTCTGCATCAATGTGAGTGTACCTACAAGTGAAAAACTCCTAGCACAGTGCCTATGCACTGAGACAATGCACTGCATTTCTTCAGAAAGGAACACATTTTTTATTTTAAATAACATACCATTATCAATCCAGTATGCATACATTGATATACGGATAACGTCCATGTGATGAAACATTGTTCAATGTTATTTCTCTTGGTAGATGTTATATTTCCTTAGATCATGTTATATCATAGTTAAACTGCTTCCAAACATGATTGGAGGTTGAGCCACCATTGACAACCGTTGTCATGTGCATAAAGAGGTCTGATGTTATCAGCTAAGTACTGCATTCCAAACCCTCCATGCTGCGTGTATGATTCTGCATGTAAGGCAGTGCACTAGGAACGGGTACACAAAGACAAAAGCGTTGTCAGTGACTGCACCGTAATGCAGGACAGGCATGAATTCCCTGTGCATCTCCCACTAAAAGCATTGTGGGAGGGGCCCAATAGCATTGCGGAGGTCGTGAAAAGAAGGCAGCACATAGATTTAAAAAATCTGCAGTGCAATAACCCAACTGTACAGCAAGTGGCAGCATTTCACTGTGGCTGGAAATGTCTATAGAAGGCCTTCACAAAAGTTAAATATTTTGAAAATGGCAATTAATTTGGCTGTGACCCCTGGTGATTCCCCTGCGACCTCTGGCTCTGCCCCTGCGACCCCTGATCAAGGAGTGCAGAGGTAAGTGATCGAAGTGACACTCCTCTACTTTTTTCTTTTAACTCTGTTTATTGGCATTTAGTTCCACACAGAACAAACAATCAGCATCATGTTCTGTCAATCCCCCTCTATTCCCCCCACCCCCGTACACCCCCAACGTTACAGAGCTTTATTACTGTTTCAGAGATATATTACTGTTCAGGGGTCCCGATGCTTTATTGTCCCATGCGTTGAGTCACATCAATCTTGTGCTGGTATAATAGTGATAGCCATGTCGCAATCAGTCCTTAGTTTCCACTTTGCTGTGCATCACTCCGCTCTTCAGCCTCCTCAGCTAGTCGAATCAAATAGTGTGCATATGCATCCCAAATATTACCGACATTGCCACAAATTTGATTCAGTGACCCCCAGCCATTTTCCATATTGACACAGAATGTTATGTCTAATTTCCATTGCAAATGTTTTGGGCCCCTTGACCCCCCCCCATCCCAGTGCATCACCACCCGCCGTATGGCCAGTATGAGTAATAGACTAACCAGTTTCCTGGTGTGCCTGTGGACTTCTTTGGTGTACCCCAATAGGCCTATTAGTGGATCTAAACGTGTTGCTGGGCCTGTTATGTCACTGATAGTGTCAAATACCTCCTCCCAGTATCACTGTATGGCCAGGCAGTTCCAAGATATGTGAAGGAAGTCTGCCTGTTCAGTGTTGCACTTTTTGCATCTCCCTCAGGTGTCTGGGTAGAATTCATTAAGCCTAGCAGGGGTGTGGTAAAACTGGTGAATGTATTTAAAGTGAATCAGATTGAATTGTGCATTAATGGCCCCCCTTCTAATCCCTATGCAGCAAAATGTCCACATCTCTTCCGGGATTTCCCTCCCTAAGGAGTTTTCCCATTTTGCCCTCAGTGAGGTAAAGACATTATTACTCTTAGTGTTCATGTACTTAGCATATAGCCCGCCCTTCACTTTACTATCGACCATACCCTGCAGCAGTTTGTCCAACATGGGGGAGATCTGGGGTTGCTCCGGAAGTGCAGCAAATACTTGGGTCAAACTCACCAGTAAGCGAAGGTACGTAAATATGTCTAGAGCTGACATTACCCCTTTCTCTTTTAGTCCTTCCAGAGACACAAATTTCCCTTTGGGGAAGAGTTCTCCAAAAAATTGATATCCTCAACCTTTTCATCAGAACCACAAAGCCTGGTTTGGCTGTGATCGGGATCCCGTGCACATGTATTACGCGATGTCTGGGGGAATAGATAACTGCTCCCCTTGTTGATGTTCAAGGCTTGTCTGTGCCCTTCAAGTCATTTCCACTAGATTCTGTGTTGAGTGTGCCCTGTTTGGTGCTGTGAGTATGACTGATCTGAGAAGGTCTGGTGCCGCCACCGCTCTTTCCACCTCTGCATGTCTCCTTTCACCCTGCATTTCAAACCAGTGTTTTAGATATCCCGCCTGTGCCACATGGTAATATGTTTCAGGATCAGGTAGTCCAGGCCCCCAGCAGAGACCAGCACCGCTAGAGTATCCCAGGAAACTCTGGGGTGTTTCCCCACCCACAAGAAATGTGAGATGATCGATTTTGTGTTCCGGAAGTATACCCTGGGTACCGCAATCGGAGCATTCAGAAACACGTAAAGGAACCTGGGTAGCAGTGGCATTTTAATTAGGGATACCCGACCATTGAGATTTAAGGGGAGATTCATCCACTGCTTCACAGCTGCCTGGGCTTGGTTCAGAACTCTCAGATAATTGCTATGATACACCACATTTTCATCTCTTGCAACATTGATACCCAAATAGCAAGTCTGAGTCATGTGCCACTGGAAACCCCACCCATACTGATATTGCTCAACAGCATCTGTCAGTGGAAAGAGTACTGATTTAGAGGCGTTCACTTTCAGACCAGATATTTCCCCAAAACATTGGACACCCCTCATTATTGGTTCTAAATTGGTTTTAGGGTCCCTGACGAACAACACCATATCGGCCGCATATAGCAAAATTACTATCCTGTGTGTTTGTAGCTGTACACCTCGGTGTATGTGCGTCTCCCGTATCTGCTCGGCCAATGGATCGATGAACAGAGCAAAAAGCAGTGGTGAAAGCGGGCCTCCCTGCCAGGTACCCCTCTCTAGGGCCATTTGTGGTGTCAACTGGCCGTTCACCCTCACCCTAGCCACCTATTGTGTTTATAACAGCTTGATCATGGAGATAAAACCAGCCCCCAGGACCATTTGTTGCAGTAGAGTGAACAAAAACGGCCGTTCGACCGAACCGAACGCCTTAGTGGCATCTGTTAGGCCCGCCACTACCGAGTCTTCAGGCGGTATCGCCGCCATCATCCTAAACATCCTTTGAAGACCATAGGATGAAGATCGTCCTGGGATAAAGCCTGCATGATCTGCCCGAACCATCGACGGCATCAGTGGTGATAACCTGGATGCTAGGATCTTGGCCAAAATGTTATTATCCAGGTTGATTAACGAGATTGGTCGGTAGGATGAACAATCATTGCTAGGTTTGTCCGGCTTTAAAAGTACTATGACCACTGCCTCCCTCAGTGTATCCAGTAGAGACCCACTCTCCAGACTCTGTTGATACATTCCCAACAGGTGGGGTCCCAGTTGTTCTGCGTAATGTTTATAGAATTCTGCTGTGAACCCGTTGGGTCCCAGCGACTTCCTATTAGGCTGATATTTAATGGCATTCAGTATTTCAAATAATGTCAATGGGCGATTCAACAGTTCTCTTTGGTCCTCGGAGCACCAATGTAAGGCCACCTGTTCTAGGTATTCCTCTATATAAGATTGAGAGGCATGTATCTGGGAGGAGCATAATTGACTATAAAAATTGAACAACTGTTGTACTATATCAGCGTCTTCAAATTTGTCTTTTCCCATATCATCTGTAATGGACTGGATCCTGCTGTTCAATTTGTCAATTTTGGTCTCCTTTACCAAGGTCTTGCCGGTTGTGTGCCCCTCCCCATATTGACGTACATTAGTCTGGTTGTTAATATAATTCACTTCCCGCAGTGCTAAATCTTGAAATTCTTGTAACTGGACCTGGATCTCGGCTTGTTCTCGATCCGTGGGGCTCTGGGGTGCCCTCTGCAGCATGCGTATGCTGTTTTCCTTAAGTTCTAATTGTCGCCTAATCTGCCTGACAATCCCTACCTCCTTGGAAATACATTCTCCCCTCAGTACACACTTAAATCTCTCCCACAGAGTCCCTGCCGACTGCACTGATCCCTCGTTCTCTTGGAACACCTGCCTCCAACTCACAACTGGAGGACTTTAAAGAGGACTGCTCTCTCAGAAGGGTCCAGCAAAATCTTCTCAATTGATAATCCAAAAGATGCTTCAAGATGATTCCAAGAAGTGGCATGGGATCCCTTGTTTTAAAGGCAAAAGCCTGCCGGCGGTTGGACTAAAGCTAGCCCGCTTTAAGAGTCTGATCCCTGCTATTGAAATGACTGGACTTTGACCTTATGACATCACATCCAAAGTGCTTGTGCCACAGGAAGTGGAGGAGACAGGAAAGACAAAGAGAGGCAGTGAGATTCAAAATGGTGGAAGTTCCCTTCCCTTGAACAGAGTTCCCCTGACTACTCTTAACTCTACCGCCTTCCCTTCTCAATAGAAACAACAGCCTTTAGAAACACAGCCCCTTGGTGTGAGTCCTGGCTGTTTGTTAATGGGTGTGCCATTTGATTCCTGTTCCAAGGCCAGCATCCTGTGGAGTGGCTGTTCTGGGGTCAAGGGTGTTACCTGCCCTTTCAAAAGAACAAAGAGAATCAATTTACTAAGGCTTCAGTCCTGTTAGGGGTGGGCATTGTCTGGGAGGAATACACATAATCCTTCTACAGCCGAACTGGGTCCACCGGGCTGACAGATGTGTGAAATAATTATTAGTACCCGGTGAGGGCGCAATCTGAATGCAAGAACCATTCTGATTGACCCTCGCCGAGTCATTACCAGGCCGGGAATCCCTCCGTCGGGATTCCACAGCCTTTGTCCCCGGCGGGGGGCGTGGCAACCCCTCAGCCAATGAGGAGGATCGAAGCGGGGCCATCCCCGCTCCGAGCCTCCCTGTGGTCGAGAGGCTGCCTTCGCCCCCCGCCGGGGACACGGGTAAGTCTTTTTTTTTTTTTCCTTCCCTCCCTCCCTCCCACCCGCCCCCCAACTTACCTTCTTGTTCCTGCGTCCCCGGCGGGGGACGACGGAAGCCTCCAGCCGTGTGGAGACTCGGAGCGGGGCCATTCCTGTTCTGCGCCTCCACACGGCTGGGGGCTTACCTCGTCCCCCGCCGGGGACGCAGGTACGCTTTTTTTCCCCTCTTCCCCCATCCCACTCCCGCCCTCCCAACCCCACTTACCTTCTTTTTGATCCTTTTTCGACAGCGGACGCGCTGGGAACACTTGTGTTCCCAGCGCGTCCACTCCCGATGGCCGTCATGGAAAGGGAAAATGGACTCCGTTTTCCCTTTCCATGGCGCCCATTTTCTTGGTCATTTCTTTTATTATTTTTTTTTCCCCAAAACGCTGCAGCGTTTCGGGACAGAAAAAAATGCTTTTAGTGCCCTGGTCAAGCGCATAATGCTTCGCTCGGGCCTATACTTATGGGCCCCGGGGCATTACCTGAGTTGGTAATGCCCCCGCCACTTGAGTCATATTGCTATTAGAATACCTTCCACCATACCCTAACTCAGGCATGGTTTATGTTAAAAGATTACTCTGCTACCACGATGTAGATCCATAATTATAGGGTTTATGGAACAGAGGTGCCTATTTTACATACAGTCCATGTGCTGCAGAGACATGAATGTCATTGCAGCTGTTAATAGGGCACCTGTGACCTCTGTGTCACTGTTAGAGCAGGTGCTGCGAATCAGGATATTGATAATGCAGGGCACAATTACACACTATGCTTTTTGCATGTTATTGCTTATGACAGGGGAGTATGACTAGCAGATTTCCCTTTCAGAGACGGAATTACCTGCATCATTCTATTATTTCATAAAAATACAGATAAAAGCCAGGGCTTGCACAACTTTTCCAGATGGCAATTCATCACAACTGGTGAGCAGTCAATATGGATAACTGGGCACTAGTAAAATTCCCCAATAGCAGTATGACATGTTTTCCAAGTGCCTAGTGGCAGTAGGAAGTGGGCTACTGAACCTATTGTTTTGGCCATTGTCTCTTTATTGTAAACCACAAGGAATAGAATGTCTCCTTTACAAGTGAGAGAAAGGAAGCTGCTCTTTACAATATTTCATAGGCCCTCTATTGAACAATCCATTTATTTGTCTGCAATGTGCCATATTGTTGGGCGTTGTTTGTGGTGGATACATGCTAGTTTCGAAAACAGAGCTTTCATTAAGAGCAGGCAGAGACAGCTAAACAGTGATTTCACATATTTTCACACAGCAATCACCATCAGTGGTCTGCATCAATGTGAGTGTACCTACAAGTGAAAAACTCCTAGCACAGTGCCTATGCACTGAGACAATGCACTGCATTTCTTCAGAAAGGAACATATTTTTTATTTTAAATAACATACCATTATCAATCCAGTATGCATACATTGATATACGGATAACGTCCATGTGATGAAACATTGTTCAATGTTATTTCTCTTGGTAAATGTTATATTTCCTTGGATCATGTTATATCATAGTTAAACTGCTTCCAAACATGATTGGAGGCTGAGCCACCATTGACAACCGTTGTCATGTGCATAAAGAGGTCTGATGTTATCAGCTAAGTACTGCATTCCAAACCCTCCATGCTGCGTGTATGATTCTGCATGTAAGGCAGTGCACTAGGAACGGGTACACAAAGACAAAAGCGTTGTCAGTGACTGCACCGTAATGCAGGACAGGCATGAATTCCCTGTGCATCTCCCACTAAAAGCATTGTGGGAGGGGCCCAATAGCATTGCGGAGGTCGTGAAAAGAAGGCAGCACATAGATTAAAAAATCTGCAGTGCAATAACCCAACTGTACAGCAAGTGGCAGCATTTCACTGTGGCTGGAAATGTCTATAGAAGGCCTTCACAAAAGTTAAATATTTTGAAAATGGCAATTAATTTGGCTGTGACCCCTGGTGATTCCCCTGCGACCTCTGGCTCTGCCCCTGCGACCCCTGATCAAGGAGTGCAGAGGTAAGTGATCGAAGTGACACTCCTCTACTTTTTTCTTTTAACTCTGTTTATTGGCATTTAGTTCCACACAGAACAAACAATCAGCATCATGTTCTGTCAATCCCCCTCTATTCCCCCCACCCCCGTACACCCCCAACGTTACAGAGCTTTATTACTGTTTCAGAGATATATTACTGTTCAGGGGTCCCGATGCTTTATTGTCCCATGCGTTGAGTCACATCAATCTTGTGCTGGTATAATAGTGATAGCCATGTCACAATCACTCCTTAGTTTTTACTTTGCTGTGCATCACTCCGCTCTTCAGCATCCTCAGCTAGTCGAATCAAATAGTGTGCATATGCATCCCAAATATTACCGACATTGCCACAAATTTGATTCAGTGACCCCCAGCCATTTTCCATATTGACACAGAATGTTATGTCTAATTTCCATTGCAAATGTTTTGGGCCCCTTGACCCCCCCCCCCCCCCCCCCGCCCATCCCAGTGCATCACCACCCGCCGTATGGCCAGTATGAGTAATAGACTAACCAGTTTCCTGGTGTGCCTGTGGACTTCTTTGGTGTACCCCAATAGGCCTATTAGTGGATCTAAACGTGTTGTTGGGCCTGTTATGTCACTGTCCCAGTATCGCTGTATGGCCAGGCAATTCCAAGACATGTGAAGGAAGTCTGCCTGTTCAGTGTTGCACTTTTTGCATCTCCCTCAGGTGTCTGGGTAGAATTCATTAAGCCTAGCAGGGGTGTGGTAAAACTGGTGAATGTATTTAAAGTGAATCAGATTGAATTGTGCATTAAAGGCCCCCCTTCTAATCCCTATGCAGCAAAATGTCCACATCTCTTCCGGGATTTCCCTCCCTAAGGAGTTTTCCCATTTTGCCCTCAGTGAGCTACAGACATTATTACTCTTAGGGGCCAATTCATAGAATTCGGCGCACAAGTGGCGCACGCGGCTGGCGCACAGTGTGCGCGTGCGGTAGTCTGCGCCAGCCGCGTGCGCCGAAACACATTCAGGCGCACAGCGTATTCATGGATTCCAACATCCACAACCAGCCGTGGCGCAGAGTGGCGCAGCGACCCTGCAGCAGCGTCAGTTACGCCCCCAAGAACGCCCCTTGCGCAGGGAAAAGCCATCAAAATCCCCAATCCAGCGCAAAGGGCAGCAGCAAACGCAGAGCGGGGAGCGTGTATTTCAGGGGTGTGCGGGTGTCCCCACACGCGATAGGCCTGGGTACGTGTATTACAGGGGTGCGCGAGAAAATCTACACGCGATTGGGCTGGGTACGTGGATTTCAGGGGTGCGCGATAAAATCTACACGCGATTGGCCTGGGTACGTGTATTACAGGGGTGCGCGAGAAAATCTACACGCGATTGGGCTGGGTACGTGGATTTCAGGGGTGCGCGAGAAAATCTACACGCGATTGGCCTGGGTATGTGGATTTCAGGGGTGCGCGAGAAAATCTACACGCGATTGGCCTGGGTACGTGGATTTCAGGGGTGCGCGAGAAATTCTACACGCGATTGGCCTGGGTACGTGGATTTCAGGGGTGCGCGAGAAATTCTACACGCGATTGGGCTGGGTACGTGGATTTCAGGGGTGCGTGAGAAATTCTACACGCGATTGGCCTGGGTACGTGGATTTCAGGGGTGCGCGAGAAAATCTACACGCGATTGGGCTGGGTACGTGGATTTCAGAGGTGCGCGAGAAATTCTACACGCGATTGCGCTGGGTACGTGGATTTCAGGGGTGCGCGAGAAATTCTACACGCGATTGGCCTGGGTACGTGGATTTCAGGGGTGCGCGAGAAAATCTACACGCGATTGGGCTGGGTACGTGGATTTCAGGGGTGCGCGAGAAATTCTACACGCGATTGGCCTGGGTACGTGGATTTCAGGGGTGCGCGAGAAAATCTACACGCGATTGGCCTGGGTACGTGTATTACAGGGGTGCGAGTGGGGCAGTGTATTACGTGGGTGTGCGGGAAGTTGAAGAGGTGAATTGCCAGTGTGGGTCCTCCCAGGTCTCCCCTCTACCCCCTCCACGACCTCTGCAGGCAGCCCACACCACAGGGGACTACCCTGCACCCCTAGTCATGTCCCACAGGCAGCCCATCCACCATGGGCATGCCCCCCAGCCAAGCCACATGTCCCCTTGCACCCCCACCTCCCAGCACCGTGGGGCACCTGCCAGCAGGCCCCCAACCATGTCCCACTCATGTCCCCTTGCACCCCCACCCCCCAGTCACCAGGGGCACCTGCCAGCAGGCCCCCAACCATGTCCCACTCATGTCCCCTTGCACCCCCACCCCCCAGCACTGTGGGGCACCTGCCAGCAGGCCCCCAACCATGTCCCACTCATGTCCCCTTGCACCCCCACCCCCCAGCACTGTGGGGCACCTGCCAGCAGGCCCCCAACCATGTCCCCTTGCACCCCCACCCCTCAGCAGGCCCCCACTCATGTCCCCCTGCACCCCCACCCCCCAGCACTGTGGGGCACCTGCCAGCAGGCCCCCAACCATGTCCCCTTGCACCCCCACCCCCCAGCAGGCCCCCACTCATGTCCCCCTGCACCCCCACCCCCCAGCACTGTGGGGCACCTGCCAGCAGGCCCCCAACCATGTCCCACTCATGTCCCCTTGCACCCCCACCCCCCAGCACTGTGGGGCACCTGCCAGCAGGCCCCCAACCATGTCCCACTCATGTCCCCTTGCACCCCCACCCCCCAGCACTGTGGGGCACCTGCCAGCAGGCCTCCAACCATGTCCCACTCATGTCCCCTTGCACCCCCACCCCCCAGCACTGTGGGGCACCTGCCAGCAGGCCCCCAACCATGTCCCACTCATGTCCCCTTGCACCCCCACCCCTCAGCAGGCCCCCACTCATGTCCCCCTGCACCCCCACCCCCCAGCACTGTGGGGCACCTGCCAGCAGGCCCCCAACCATGTCCCCTTGCACCCCCACCCCCCAGCAGGCCCCCACTCATGTCCCCCTGCACCCCCACCCCCCAGCACTGTGGGGCACCTGCCAGCAGGCCCCCAACCATGTCCCACTCATGTCCCCTTGCACCCCCACCCCCCAGCACTGTGGGGCACCTGCCAGCAGGCCCCCAACCATGTCCCACTCATGTCCCCTTGCACCCCCACCCCCCAGCACTGTGGGGCACCTGCCAGCAGGCCTCCAACCATGTCCCACTCATGTCCCCTTGCACCCCCACCCCCCAGCACTGTGGGGCACCTGCCAGCAGGCCCCCAACCATGTCCCCTTGCACCCCCACCCCCCAGCAGGCCCCCACTCATGTCCCCCTGCACCCCCACCCCCCAGCACTGCGGGGCACCTGCCAGCAGGCCCCCAACCATGTCCCACTCATGTCCCCCTGCACCCCCACCCCCCAGCACTGTGGGGCACCTGCCAGCAGGCCCCCAACCATGTCCCACTCATGTCCCCTTGCACCCCCACCCCCCAGCACTGTGGGGCACCTGCCAGCAGGCCCCCAACCATGTCCCCTTGCACCCCCACCCCCCAGCAGGCCCCCACTCATGTCCCCCTGCACCCCCACCCCCCAGCACTGTGGGGCACCTGCCAGCAGGCCCCCAACCCTGTCCCACTCATGTCCCCCTGCACCCCCACCCCCAGCACTGTGTTGCACCTGCCAGCAGGCCCCCAACCATGTCCCACTCATGTCCCCTTGCACCCCCACCCCCCAGCACTGTGGGGCACCTGCCAGCAGGCCCCCAACCATGTCCCCTTGCACCCCCACCCCCCAGCAGGCCCCCACTCATGTCCCCCTGCACCCCCACCCCCCAGCACTGTGCGGCACCTGCCAGCAGGCCCCCAACCATGTCCCCTTGCACCCTCACCCCCCAGCAGGCCCCCACTCATGTCCCCCTGCACCCCCACCCCCCAGCACTGTGGGGCACCTGCCAGCAGGCCCCCAACCATGTCCCACTCATGTCCCCTAGCACCCCCACCCCCCAGCACTGTGGGGCACCTGCCAGCAGGCCCCCAACCATGTCCCACTCATGTCCCCTTGCACCCCCACCCCCCAGCACTGTGGGGCACCTGCCAGCAGGCCCCCAACCATGTCCCACTCATGTCCCCTTGCACCCCCACCCCCCAGCACTGTGGGGCACCTGCCAGCAGGCCCCCAACCATGTCCCCTTGCACCCCCACCCCCCAGCAGGCCCCCACTCATGTCCCCCTGCACCCCCACCCCCCAGCACTGTGGGGCACCTGCCAGCAGGCCCCCAACCATGTCCCACTCATGTCCCCCTGCACCCCCACCCCCCAGCACTGTGGGGCACCTGCCAGCATGCCCCCAAACATGTCCCACTCATGTCCCCTTGCACCCCCACCCCCCAGCACTGTGGGGCACCTGCCAGCAGGCCCCCAACCATGTCCCCTTGCACCCCCACCCCCCAGCAGGCCCCCACTCATGTCCCCCTGCACCCCCACCCCCCAGCACTGTGGGGCACCTGCCAGCAGGCCCCCAACCATGTCCCACTCATGTCCCCCTGCACCTCCACCCCCCAGCACTGTGGGGCACCTGACAGCAGGCCCCCAACCATGTCCCACTCATGTCCCCTTGCACCCCCACCCCCCCAGCACTGTGGGGCACCTGCCAGCAGGCCCCCAACCATGTCCCACTCATGTCCCCTTGCACCCCCACCCCCCAGCACTGTGGGGCACCTGCCAGCAGGCCCCCAACCATGTCCCCTTGCACCCCCACCCCCCAGCAGGCCCCCACTCATGTCCCCCTGCACCCCCACCCCCCAGCACTGTGGGGCACCTGCCAGCAGGCCCCCAACCATGTCCCACTCATGTCCCCTTGCTCCCCCACCCCCCAGCACTGTGGGGCACCTGCCAGCAGGCCCCCAACCATGTCCCACTCATGTCCCTTGCACCCCCACCCCCCAGCACTGTGGGGCACCTGCCAGCAGGCCCCCAACCATGTCCCACTCATGTCCCCTTGCACCCCCACCCCCCAGCACTGTGGGGCACCTGCCAGCAGGCCCCCAACCATGTCCCCTTGCACCCCCACCCCCCAGCAGGCCCCCACTCATGTCCCCCTGCACCCCCACCCCCAGCACTGTGGGGCACCTGCCAGCAGGCCCCCAACCATGTCCCACTCATGTCCCCTTGCACCCCACCCCCCAGCACTGTGGGGCACCTGCCAGCAGGCCCCCAACCATGTCCCACTCATGTCCCCTTGCACCCCCACCCCCCAGCACTGTGGGGCACCTGCCAGCAGGCCCCCAACCATGTCCCCTTGCACCCCCACCCCCCAGCAGGCCCCCACTCATGGCCCCCTGCACCCCCACCCCCCAGTCACCAGGGGCAGCCTCCACAAGGCCCCCACCCATGTCTCACACCACCCCCACCCCTCCAGACACCAGGGGCAGCCTCCACCAGGCCCCCACCCATGTCTCCCACCACCCCCACCCCTCCAGTCACCAGGGGCAGCCTCCACCAGGCCCCCACCCATGTCTCCCACCACCCCCACCCCCCAGCAGGCCCCCACTCATGTCCCCTTGTACCCCCACCCCCTGCAGGCCCCCACTCATGTCCCCCTGCCCCCAGGTCCTGACGAAACGCAATCATGGCAGTAATGGGCAGCATACCCAGCACAAACACCCAGCCAAAGATTGCATCCACCCACATAGTAGATGCAATTACATGATACAACCCCAATGGCAAGTATGTAAATGAACACATGTCCCTCACACACACATACACAATGGGTGCAAGTGAATGTCAAAACCCATATCATGACATGCATGAAACCAATGAGAAAATACCACAAATGTAAGTAATAAATATATGTATTAAAGATGAAAATGAAGTAAAGAAATAAAACACACAACAATGGGGATGACAAAACAAATGGTCCATGTCCGAGAACTAATAGAAAAAATCAAAAAACAAAGGAATCCAAAAACTAATGTAGTCCAAAGCAAAATAATGGGGGGAAAAAATAAGGAAAAACCATTGCCTCATGGTGAACACAAATATAAATCCAACAAATGTTTTCCAAACATCAAACTATGTACAAGAATAACCCAGGGTCCATGAGCCCAACACCATAAATGAAACCTACTACTACTAACTAATAAAAAATATATATACAGAAAAGTGGCCATTGTCCGAGCGGTCCAAAAAAAACTTTAAAAATAAAGGAAACCTAACACTAACTAAAGAACTATATACAATGGCAGCGGGCAAGTCCTGCGGCTCACTCTGTGATGTTGCCGGCCAGGGCATCATCGAACTCCATGTCGATGTCCCGGAGGCGGGACTCTGTCCTGGCCCCGAGGTCTCGCAGGGACAACCCCGTGTCCACCTCAAACTCCCTGCGAGCTTCCTCGAGGCACTCAGCCCGCCTCAACGCCCGACGCATGGAGAACTCCGCCCTGACCATGGTGAGCCGCTCCTCTTCCGCCCGCTGCCGCTCCGCACCTATCCGCTGGACCAACTGCTCCCACACGGAGGACACTGCCATCCCAGGGTTCTCCTGCCCTCCGGCCGATGCCTGCCCCTCTGATCTTGATGGCCCGAGCCATGATGCCTCCCACGTCGAGCCTGCTGCTGCCTCCGACACCACTGCCTCTGCCAGCACGACGGCATCCAGGCTGATGGAATCCACCAATGCCGTCGTGCACGTGCCCTGCCAGATGATGCTGGCACATCCTCCATCTGCAGGGGGACAGTTGCTGGTGTGTCTACCCCTGCTGGACCTTCGACTCCCGACTGTGGCAGGGATGGGGTCCCCACCGAGCTGGCTGCGTTGGTCGGGGCAGGTCCACAGGGGGCCCTGGTGGCATCTGGGCCGGAAGACAGCATGGAGCACGACTGGCGCATAGCCTCCACAGAGGAGGAGAGGGTCGCCAGAAGGCCACACACATATAGGAAACCCCCGACCATGGCTGCTCCCAAATGGTTCACGTACGCACGGTGCTCTTCGTGATGATGTGCATGCTCCTCCCGGGAAGCATGCACCTCATCACGAATGCCAGCCGTGCGCAACGCGACACCAATCAGGACCCTCTCCACACGGCCAGGGGTCCCCTCGTCCGCAGGTAGAGGAGTGTCAGATGACATGGACATCTCCCCTACCTGCGGACGGGCCTGGGATGGGGCATCCCTGCTGGTGCATGGTGGTGCAGTCACAGTGTCAGGGACAGTGACATGCACAGGCACCTCCACGGCGACCTGTGCTGCCTCCTGCCCCTGGCCCTGGACTGCACCACTTGCACCAGCGGGGATGCCCCCACCAGGCCCCATGTGTGGCTCAGTAGCGGCCTCCTCCCCCTCTGTGGAAACCACCAACCTGGATGTCTCCACGCCGTCTTCCGCCCGTGCAAGCCCCTGTGGGGGCTCACCCACCCCTTCCGCTGCAGCGGTGGCGGCATCCCCGCCGCTCTGCTCCACAGCGCCTTCTCCGCCCTCTTCTTCACTTGCCACTGTGTAGAGGGAGACATAGAACACAAGCATCAGGGTACTGTACAATGGTCCCCTAGACAGGAAGCAACAGCAGATGAGTGGCACTGTCATACATCACTTCCATCATGTCCCTCCACAACACATGGGTCAGTGCAGGCAAAACACATACAGTAACAGGCACGGCGCATGCCATGGACATTGGCATACATGACCAAGGGACTCATGATTCATGCAATGTTGGTTTTAAACTCACATGCATCATGGGTCTTGCCATCACATGCACACACCTCACCGTAGTTCCATCCATCTGGCCTCGTACACCACAGACACAGTGGATACAAGGATGACTAGGCTGCATCAGTGAATCTGAACATTGTCACAGACATGTGTCATGCATCCATGGCAGTTACAAGTCACAGACACGCAGGTCAGACACACACACATGGACACCATACGTGTACATGGGACCAGCACCCATCCCTCACCCCCACCCATGTCCAGGAACAGAGACTGCCATGCTTCCATGTGTCCATTCCGCACAGAGCCCCCCATGTTGCAATAGAACACATGCACCAACCATGTGGTTCACACATCACTGTACTCACATGCCTGACCATGATGTCCCTGCACACACACATACGTACATGGCCTATGTCACACATACAGGCAGGTATCAGACAACCAGCACACTGCAACATGCCCTGTCTCACACAGTAATGCTTGGCCACTTACCGGCCAACTCCAGATGGGTCTGCCTCCGAAGGATCTGGGCGTGGAGCGCTGGGTCTACGCGTTCCAGGACCCTCATCTGGATGTCACTCAGGCGTGCCCGGCCCCCCTCCGCGAGGCGCCGGGCCTTATTGAGGGTCCTGAACCTCAAGTCCTCCCAGCGCTTCTTGATGTGCTTGATGTCACGGGTTGCCACCCCCTCCGCGTTGATGGCAACCACTACATCGTCCCAGATCCTCTCCCGTCCTTCCTTGTTGGCGCGTGGTCTTCCGAAGAGGGCATCATAATGCCCCAGGACATGTTCCACCAGGACACCAACTTCCTTCTCACTGAAGCTGGTGGCCCTCTGCCTCTCTGGCTGGGGGTCGCTACTGGTCTCAGATGGTGCTTGCCCCGACATGGCGACCCCCGAGGCAGGCGTGGGTGGGCAACTGGGTCCTGGGGCTGGGCTGTGGAGCGATGGTATCCCAGTCGGGAGTCTACTGTTCCAGCAGGGCTGGACAAAGCAACTGGACCCCTGCAGATGGCTGATGTGCAGGCACCAAATGGCAGGGCACGGTGGCAGCAGGCAGGCAGGCAGGCAGGCAGGCAGCAGCAGAGGGCACGTGGGAGGCTGCTCGGGGCACTGGGGGGCAGTGATTCGGCCTTCTGGGCAGGAGCGTGGTCTTCCGTGTGTATTCGCGTGGCCAGCTTGATACGGAGTGATTTGGCACGTGAAAAATCTGCACGTCAGCGTGTAATTCGAGGAAAGGCCCTTAGCACGTAAGCGCGTCTGCACGCATACGCATTTTCATTGGACCAAAGGCCCTCAGCGCGTGAGCGCGTCTGTGAGGTGTCGTGCGAGGGTGTATCCCTCATTGCACGTGATGACAGAACACACGTGGATTTCAACCAATCGCGTGTGAAAGTTCACGGCACCCCGGAACACACGTACCCAGGCCAATCGCGTGTAGATTTTCTCACGCACCCCTGAAATCCACGTACCCAGCCCAATCGCGTGTAGATTTTCTCGCGCACCCCTGTAATACAGGTACCCAGGCCAATCGCGTGTAGATTTTCTCGCGCACCCCTGAAATCCACGTACCCAGCCCAATCGCGTGTAGATTTTCTCGCGCACCCCTGTAATACACGTACCCAGGCCAATCGCGTGTGGAAAACTGCACCTCTGCGCGTAATCGCGCGTGAAAAACTGCACGTCCGCGCGTAATCGCGCGTGAAAAACTGCACGTCCGCATGTGACGTGACGCGCGCGTGCGTTTCCCTCAGCACGGGTTAAAGGTGAGCGGGCCCAGCAGTTCGCTGTACGTGCCTTCCGTGGAGACCGACGTGTGTTGCTGCTTCCAGTTGTTTCGCGCGCCATCTACTTCACAGCTCTCAAGGACGTATCTCTTCTTTTGGCGGGGGTATTGGCTACGCGTGTTTTTCTGCATCGCGCTAGTCAGACGGTGAGTCGCAAACGCTCCTTTTCCCACTGCGGGTGCCCCTGTGTATTGCACCCATTTTCGATGTCATCGTAGCCTGCGTGTCCCACGCGTACGCGTTATTCGTGTTACTGGGTGCCACCGCGTACTGCGGGAGGTTAAATCCACGCACGTAGGCTGCAGGGTTGCGTGCACGGTTTTACTGCAGTTTTGGGGTGCCTGAGCATTGCGTGACCCGTCACCACATCACCGGGGTCACATACAGCCTTGCAGGTGCAGGGGGGCTGTTAACATCTTGCTTCCCACCCCCTTTACCCCAATTGCCCAGGTCAATTGTGCTGTACACTTCCCATTGGCACCACTCCATCTGTGCCAGCACTATTACATCTGTGCCATGGTTGGGAGGCCACCAAAGGTGAGGGGCGCCTCAGCTGGGCGTACTCCTCGTGGCGGGCGTGGTCGGGGACGTGGCCGTGGTGACCAGGGAGTAGGGGGACTCCAGGGTGTCCAGGGCAGCCACAGAGGGGGAAGAGGCAGGGGTGCGCCACTTGAGCACAATGTTGTGCCATGTGTTGGTGCAGCCATGCCACCACCCCCTGTGGTTCCGGGGGATGCAGCTCCTGCATCTGGCACTGGCACCCGTATGACCCGGCAGTCCGTTCCATCGACTGCCACGGGCCCAAGGGTAGCAGTAGCTGCAGGTGCAGCTGTGGACACCGCCACCCAGGCTCAAGGTCTGCCAGCGCAGGCTGCGTTGGCACTTGAAGAGCCCTTGGTAGATCTCCAACAGGCCAGGGGGGAAACCATAGGGGCACGCCGGGCTGCTCAGACCAAGACACGTGTCCCTGGGGCAGTCATGTCATCTGCTGCCCCGAACAGCCGGGTGTTGGCAAGTGCAAGGGCAGATGCACCCAACAGCACCCCGGTTGTGAGTCTGCCAACCAGGACCGTTGCGGTCAATGACCCTGCCACAGCTGATGTTGCTGCGCAGGGTCCATTAGTGGGCACCCAGCTGCCACTGACACAAGTCAGGCCTTTGGTCATCCCTCCACCTGCCACTCCCTCGGCTCAATCCACCGAACCCACTGGCCATACTGGTCAGGGCGGCATTAGCCAGCCAGGGTCTGCGCCACAGTCCAAGAGGAGGAAGGTTGCACCTGCAGCACAGGCTGGGACCCCACACACAGCCACGACCTCCTGCACGTCGAGGAAGAAGCCTTTCTGTAAGCAGGAACTGGACTTCCTCGTGGACTACGTGCGGGGACACAGCCGTGACATGCTAGTGGGTGCCAATAGTCAGACTACGGCTGCCCAACGTGACACCCACTGGAAGCATGTTGCGGAACATGTCAGTTCATTCGGCCATGAGGTGCGCACGGCCCAGGAGTGCAAAAAGCGCTGGAATGACATCAAGCGCAGCACTAAGGCTAAGCGTGCCTCAAATTACAACTTGACTCTGGTGACTGGCGGTGGGCCTGCACCAGAGGAGGAAGAACTCACTCCGCATGAGGCTCTCGTTGCGGAGTTCATACCACCAGAATTGGTCGAAGGTGTGGGAGAGATGCTGGACTTTGATGCCCAGTCCAGTGAGTGTTGATGCGTAGTTGTTGAGGACGTGTGTGTTTCACTTGTGGGATGTGTTGTGCATGATTGCTGCTACATGTGACGTGTACATGGTTCTGATGTGTAAGTAATGCAATGCTACCGTCATGCATGTCTCCTCTGCCTGCATGCGGGACTCCATGTGGGCATGCTCCCTTGCCCCTCCTCCGCCACTCTGCACCCCAGTTCCACCTTTGCACTGGTCTGCTACATTCTTGCCAATGTGTAGTTTCTTGTTCATGTGTCCTGTGTAGATGCTAACTCCCAGCTTAGAAACTGCCAGACATATGCCGTGTGGTACAGCCTTAGTACTCGATGCAGGGTATCCCACTTGTACTGTGCATGGGTCAGATGTCCCACAGGGACATGAGTGCCCATTCATGCTCCATGTGCATTGCACGCAGGCCCCTATGTATCCTTGACTGGATGATCACTGTAATATGAGTCCTTGGTTACATACATTGCCTGCCATATTATCGGCCTCCCCATGTCAACTGTGGCTCAGTCCTGCGTTGCACACATGTTTAGGCTCTGACAATCTGTGTGGCTCACAGGCCTCAGCCTGTTCAATGGCCAATGACTCTGTCCAACTCTTGTCGTGTCTTCTTCACACGGGGCTGGCCTCCGGATCTTCCATCATGTGTCCTGCCCACTGTCCCAGCATCATTTGCAGTGTTGCAATTTGAATCACATTAAGCTGTTGATGCCAGTCAACACTGCTTGTCAATACACAGGTGTATGGGCAGCCTTTTGATACCATGCTAGGCATCCCTGCTTTGGTACTGGGGTGGAGGGGTGCTTGGCTGCTAGACAGGGTACACATTGAATACACAATGCACGTGATGTCTGAATTTGACATTGCACTGCCTTCACATTTCCTGGCACACACCATGGAGTGCTTGTATATGTAGGTAGTGAGTGGCGTACACATTTTCTGCACTGCATAGACCCACTTCCATGCAAACTGCCACCTTTCAACAGGTCTGATCACAGTAGCTATTCAAAGTAGACCCAGCATGCATGCCAGGTCATATGTTGTGTCTCACATGTCTGCCGGATGCCTTTGCTGTCGGTGTGTGTGTGTGTTGTGTGCTTCTGACATGTGTAGTGACCTTTTCCTCTCTATTTTTCAGGTGATGACGCAATGGATGCAGAGGATGGTGTTGTCATGCCAGACACAGGGTTGGTAAGACCACATCAACCCGGCACTAGTGGGGGTCGTGGGGTGGTAGGCCACGAAAACCCCCAAGTGCTGCATTCCATCCTGTCTCTGGCTGCCTATGAGTCCAGCCTTGATGACGACTCTGACGTCCATGTTGAGTTGGATGAGCATCAAGTCCATGTGTCAGGGGTGAGTGATTCTGATGTGGACACTCCTCTGTCTGCGACACCTGCACTGAGGGATCAGACAGTCTTGGTTCCTCCGCCCGTGGTGGATCGGGACGCAGGGTCACCCTCCACACCAGTCACTGATGTGCCTGGGACATCACGTCGACGGGGGCATGTAGTCGTGCAGCCGCAGGTGGTGCCAACACAGCGAGGACCTCCGGTCCTTGGGTCCCGCAGGGGTCAAGCCCGGCAACGCGGTCGCCGCGCGCAACCGCTGTATACTGAGTGGGAGCAAGACATGACTGCCAATTCTGAACGGCAGGGGGCAGCAATGGAGAACATCGCTGACAGCATGGAGCGTGTGGCCCGATCTGTGCTCCCCCCTGCTAGGCAGGTGCTTCTCCAGCAGCAGGCGGCACGGTCCACGGCCCGCTCGCTCAGGCTGGGCATGGCGGCCTCAGACAGGGCACGCCAGGCTGAAATGTCGTCTCTGCGTCAAGCAATTGCTGCTCACGCAGAGGCGCACATGGATGCCCTGAGGGAGGAGTATGCCTCCCTCAGATCCACTCTGGGTGTCCTTATGATGTCCCAGAGGCAGCAGGCAGAGGAGAGGTTTGCACAGCTTGAGCGCACCATCTCGGCTGAGCTACAGGCTTGCTGGGAGGTGCAGCGGTTGTCCAGCCAGGCCTTGCAGGAGGAACTCCGTGTTACACGTGCTACCTTGCAAGAGGAAGCACGTGTATCACGTGAGGTTCTGCATGCAGACCTATGTAACATCGCCACACAGAACCAGGCTCACCTGTCCGGCAGACTTGCTGCCGATGAGGGGCAAGCTGCGGCTAGGCGTGGCCAGGCTACTGTGCCACGTCCTCCTTTCCGGGATGAGCCAGACTCGGACGACCATCTATCTCCCACATAGGTCGTGCTGTGCAGGCGTTGAGCCCATGGAGGTATTTTTTTTTGGCTCAGCATCATCGCATGTGGATGTTGAGCAGCACCCTGTACCTCCCCCCTCCTGGGTGCCTCCCCTCCCCCCCGGGTCGTATGTGGCCATTTTTGATTTTTCGTTTAGTTTAGTTAGTTAAGTTTCTGTTTGATAGTTAGTTTAAATAGGTAATGTAGGTTTTCCATAGTTAGTGTAATTAGTTAATAGTTGAGTTAGTTTAAAATTTGTAGTCTATTGTGCTTTCATGTGACAGTGCGGTGCCTTGTGGTTTTTGAAGGCATCCACTGTCTGTTCCAGCTGGGCCCTTCATGGTTGTCTTGTGTATGTGTTTGCTGCTTGGGATCCTTGACTCACATATGCCACTCCTGCCTCCCTTATCCATGGGCTCGCAAGGATGGTTCGGTGTTACAGAATTTTACACAAGGGCTTTGGACTGTCATATCTGTGGCATGTCTGGTGCTTTGTGACTTGTGTTGACACCCCTAGTGGGGATGATTTAGGTGTAATTGTCCACTGTTCAGCTTTAGCTAGATGGGGTGTGTCATGATTAATGTGGACATTGATTGCTATGCATTGTGTATTATGTCTCATTTCTTTCCTGTACACGTGCCTGTTGCAATTCATGCTGTAGATAGTGTTCCACACTTTGGAAGTCAAAGGCGGACTGATGGTGTGATTTGTGATGTGACTCTCTGACATGGTCAAGTAATGAGATGCCTGATGAGACACACACAGATCACTTTGATGCATTAATCATTTGTTTCATGCACTTTCTGCAGGGGGATGAGGCACCAGAGCACCTTTGCCAGCAGACATGGCCCATTGGACGACGGAATTCCTGACCCGTTTGTTGGTGCCCACATGCACATGTGTGCACGAGCAGAGCCACAGTGATTGCAGACCCACATCCTAGAACTGCTGACATGTTTCAAGGAACTCCAGGCAAGGTGAGCATCACAGGGGGGCCACGACACAGCAAAGCTTGCACCAGGCGAGTTGCACATGCAGGCTTAGTCACAGCACTGAGGGTGAGCTTAGACGAATATTGGTGTTGAAGCACACAATGCAGCTCAGATGTGTTTGTGGACTGATGGCTGTTGATAGTAGGGTTGTCTGGGACACATGCAGGGGCAGTGGCACATACCCTGCGGTACACCAAGGTTCATTGAGGCACTTGTATCAACCATGTAGCCTTCCGAGACATGGAAAGGGGCAGCTCACAGGGACATACAGCAAGGGACATACTTGGGTGCAGTGCATGTCTATTCCACGTACCTCATGATAAATGCACTGCCAACTTTGTTTTGGTCATGGTGGTACGCAACTTGCTCTGTAGTCATGGCTTGCCATATGGGTCTGTCTGCTTACCCAGGGAACATTGCATGTTGTGTGAATTGTGACACATTGGTGTTCCATTTGCCACGCACCCACCAGCGCCTGACTTACTGCATTGACTGTGTATGACCCGTCACAGGGGTGATGTTATATATGGGTACGAAGCATCGAGCACTGATTGTCTGTTTGTAGAGTAGTTTGTTGCTATGGGGCATGTTTTGTGTTGTGTTTTTGTGTAATTGGCACATACAGGTTGTTGACTGTGTCTCTCTTTGCAGCATTGGAGTGCTCCTGTAACCGGCCCTGAGAGTGCGCAGGCAGGAGGCCAGCACTCAAAACCAGAGCTAAGTGTCTTGTTGTTTTCCTTACAAACTGCCCTGCATAGGCTTGCTGGGGAGTGTACTGATGCATGGATGTATGTGTGGTCCTATTTGGTATGTTTTTTTCCCTAATCACCCGTGATCCTATGCAATTATGAAACCTGTACCCTCTACCCGGTGTTCCTGCTTCCCGTGCCTATCCAAGCAACGTTCCCTGACCCTCTTTCCCCACTGGGGTTGCGGATGCCTGTGTAAGCCCCGAACTTGCAGGCGCCAAAACCCTAGAGGGGGTGGTTGGTTCGTACCACTCCTGATCCTGGACTACAGAAGGCCATGACAATGATGTCCAAGTTTGTTTGGATTGTGTATGTGTTCATGCAGGTTGTACATTTTCGTGCATTCCCTAGTTTCATGTGTCATTCCTCCTCCCCTCACCTGCCACTCATTCCAGTCATCCAGTGTGTCTACACCTGTCCCGACTGCATATCCCTGAACCTCATTCCCCACCATGATCTCAGGGGCCTGTGTGAGTTTGACCTTGCAGGCACCCGGGACATGGTGTGGGTGGTTGTTTCATGAGACTCCCGCGCCTGTACAGGGGACCTGTGACAGTACACATCCATTCATGGTGCATCATCCTATGTCATGTACCACACATGTCTCACATCCTGTCGTGACATTGTTCTGCTGTGCTACCTTGGTTGTTGCATCATTGTGGTAGTACTTGGCGTTTGTGAGGTACTGCTAAGTCAAGTCATCTACTGGAGGGTGTTTGGGTTCGTTTTCATGCCTTGGATTTTGTGATTTTGGAAATGAGTGTGGATTCTGAGGGTTCAGGCATCTTTTTACACACAAGGTGGGAGATGGACACGAAGGGTAAAGGTGATCCTGTGGCCAGGTGGAAATGAGGGTTGGAGGCTCCATGATCCAGGTGCAGTTGTTCAGTGGGTCATGTTCATTTGCGTGGGAGGGGGGGGTTGTTGTTGATAGTTGCATTGCCCTGCAGTGTGATGGGAACTCTGACATTGTAATGTTGTTGTCCTATGTACATGTTGTGTTCTGCTGATCAATGCCTGTTCATGTGTTGTGTTTTCCTGTCAGGTGCGAGGGGATAGTTGTGGTTTGACATGCTGGGGTGTACACATGGTGGATGTTCACATGTGATGTGTAGGGAACACTAATGGTCACTTGAGTGCACATGCATATGTGGAGTGCATGTCCCTGCAGAACCACACACTTGCACTCAGATGCACTCCATGTACTCCCACCCTTGCATATCCACGTGTACACTGTTTGCCTTCTGGTGCCCACTGTGTCCCGGCAGCACATGTTCTGTGACCGATTATGGTTCCAGTACATGCCAAATTTGATGTTTGATGTAGTCTGTCACTTAGATGTGATGCTCAGGGTGTGCATCACACGCAATGGCTGTTCACTGTGCTGTGCGCTGAGCAGTGTGATGCAGGAGTGGGACACTGCACACATGAGCAGCAGTGTTGATTTTGCAAAGCATAAAGTGCATATAGACAGGCATTCATTGTGATGTTACGTCTACGACTGTTGCAATGCATTTGGAAACTACTTATTTTGGGTGGGACATTTTGTTGGTCTGTCATTTCATCTGATTCCGGGTCAGGCATCATTGTCCGATGCCACTGTACATTTAGGACATGTCAATGTGTACCTTATTGTTACTGCGTCAGTGTATGGGTATTGCTTGCCATGTCATGTTGATGTTTGGTAGGGTTTGACTGACATGACAGTGATGGCCATGGCCTGTTTTGCAGGTGTGTGTGATGCACACCTTGCATGTCCAGGTCATCTGCTTCTCAGAGCAACTAGCTGGGGGTAGGTTTCTCTCCGCAGCAGGGCCCTCCCCCTGGAACAGACTTCCTGCCTGACTTGAACATGAGGGGAACCATCTCCAGTTCTGGAAGCACCTCAAGACCTTCCTCTTTGCTTCTGCTTACTCTCAGCCTCTCCCTTGCAGAATTCTTCACTGGAACTGCACAGGAGCTGCTACTGGGACACTCTCACCAACCTCGGTCCCTGGCCCAGCCACTGTCCACTTGCACTGCCACCCTGGCAACCCCTGCACTGCAGTACTGTCTCTCTATCCCTACAGCCCTCCCTTCCCAGCACTTGTCTGCACTTACCTTTGCAGTTGCCACCAGGCGACCTACGTATTATTCTTTTGGCCTACTTCCCCTGTACTGGACTCCCCCCCACCCTTCCCCTTTTCCCTTCCCCCTACCCCTGCACTTGCACAATCTCAATGACACCTGGCCTAGTAGTACCGTTCTCTGTGTTCCCTTATTCCCCCCCCCCTGCCTCATTGCGCCTTGGAATACTTGTGTATGGCCCATGTCATGTCACATGTCATATGTGTGCATTTTGGTTGCACAGGATAGCTTGTGTTTAAGTAGCTAGGGATGCAGACGATGTGGCACGTCCATGGCAACTATCTCAGGGTGGTAGGGTTGTGACAGTTGACTGTCACTTTGTCATCATCGATTGTCACCTGGTATGTGCCAGGCCTGTGTGCACTCCGCAGGGGTGGGAGTTTAGGTGAAAAATGTGGCCACAAGCTGGGTCCGGGCTTCCTCGCCACGTGCCCTGTCCCCTCCCATGGGCAGCGCCTGTGCCTGTGGTTGGGGATGTGGGGGCACCACCATGTCCACCGGGACGCCCTGCCGTGTTGCAACTTTGTGCAGGACACATGCTGCCACAATGATCCTGCACACTACTGGTGGTGCATAGAGTAGTTGCCCACCAGAGCGGTCAAGGGAGCGGAAACGTGACTTGAGCACTCCGAATGTGCGCTCCACTATGCCCCTGGTTGCAATATGGGCGGCGTTGTATCTTACCTGGGGTGGTGTGGTGGGGTTCCGGATTGGCGTCATCATGTGGTTGCTCAGAGGGTAGGCACTGTCCCCTGGGGAGGCGATAATAATTGAGATTATTAGGGTTGGGATGTTTGTGTGTGTGTGACATGCATGCATGTGCAAGGGCATTTGTACTCACCTAGGAGCCATGTGTCGCCATGCTGCCCAGCTTCCAGGGCCCGGCTCAGGGCGGACATTCTGTATATGAAACTGTCATGGGTGGAGCCAGGGTAGTTTGCATAGACAGAGGTGATGATTCCCTTTGCATCGCATACCACCTGTACATTGATGGAATGCCAGTGCTTGCGGTTTCGGTAGATGTGCTCAGTGGCCCTAGGTGGACGTAGGGCCACATGGGTGCAATCTATGGCACCGAGCACTTTGGGGAAGTGTGCCACCCTGAAAAAATCCAGGACAACGGCCTGCCTTTCTGCGGGTGTTCTGGGCATGTATATGTGCCTGCGGACTGAGGGGCGCGCTGTCATGATTGCCAGTACCTGGTGTAGGCAGCGTGACTGCGTGGCCTGTGAGACCCCCCCACTATGGCAGTGGTCCGCTGAAACGACCCAGTGGCCAAAAAATGCAAGACATTGAGCAGCTTCTCCAAGGGGCTCAATGCTTGGGAGCAAAGGGTGGGGGATGTGAGGTCATCTTCCCACTCCCTGACCAGGTCTAGGATGTTATGGGGTGGAAACCTATACCTGCCGTAGACCTGGTCGTCAGGCATCCCAAAAAGGCTTGTCCGTGGTGCAAAAATGCGTGCCCTGGCTATTCTCCTCCTCCTGCGGTGTCCCACAATCAGTGCAGCAACAAATGGGGCATTCATCGTCGCTGTATATACGCGTTTGTTGTTTGCGCGCACTTTTATGCTGTGCGCGGGCGCGGGACGCCTCCGTGTGGGCGGACTCGTTGGTTTCCCGTATTCGGGTGTCATCGCGTGTGATCGGAGGGGAGCGAGCGTACACGCGATTGGCCTGGGTACATGTGTTTCGGGGTGCGCGGGTAGTTCCACATGCCATTGGCCTGGGTACGTGTGTTTCGGGGTGCGCGGGTAGTTCCACACGCCATTGGCCTGGGTACGTGTGTTCCGGGGTGCCGTGAACTTTCACACGCGATTGGTTGAAATCCACGTGTGTTCTGTCATCACGTGCAATGAGGGATACTCCCTCGCACGTCACGTCACAGACGCGCTCACGCGCTGAGGGCCTTTGGTCCAATGAAAATGCGTATGTGTGCAGACGCGCTTATGCGCTAAGGGCCTTTCCTCGAATTACACGCTGACGTGCAGAATTTTCACGTGCCAAATCACTCCGTATCAAGCTGGCCACGCGTAAGCACACGGAAGACTACGCTCCTGCCCAGAAGGCCGAACTACTGCCCCCCAGAGCCCCGAGCACGCTCCCACCTGCCATCTGCTGCTGCCTGACTGCCTGCTGCCCACGTGCCCTGCCATTTGCTGCCTGCACATCAGCCAGGGGTGCTGTTGGTGTGACCACCCCTGCTGGAACCAAAGACTCCCGACTGGGATTCCATCGCTCCACAGCCCAGCCCCAGGACCCAGTTGCCCACCCACTCCTGCCTCTGGGGTTGTCATGTCGGGGCAAACTCCATCTGTGACCACTGACAACCCCCGGCCAGAGAGGCAGAGGGGCACCAGCTTCAGTGCCACCGAAGTTGGTGTCCTGGTGGAGCAAGTCCTGGGGCAGTATGATGCCCTCTTCGGAAGTTCCCGCGCCGACAAGGAAGGACGGACTCGGATCTGGACTGACATTGTGACTGCCATCAACGCGGAGGGGGTGGCAGTCCGCGACTTCCAACATGTCAAGAAGCGCTGGGAGGACTTCAGGTCCAGGACCCTGAACAAGGCCCGGCGCCTCTTGAAGGCAGCGGATGCCAAGGGGCGCCGGGGCCACTTGTCGGAGGAACAGATGAGGGTCCTGGAACACATATCCCCAGCGCTCCACGTCCAGGTCCTTGAGAGGCAGACCCGTCTGGAGTCGAGCGGTGAGTGTACATGCATCCTGATTGTGAGCAGTGCGTGTGGTGATTGTTCAGTAGTGTGCAGGTTGCACATCTGTTTGTATGGGGTCGAGTATGGGTGCGGGTGTACAGGGCCGTGGGGCTGACACATGCGAGGGCTGTAATGTGTGAGACATGGATGGTGCCTGTGTGTGTGGGCTTGCATGCCAAATGCAGTTGTGTGGGCACACAAGTTTGTATGAATGTGTATGTGAGTAGACATGTCCGTGATGTCACGCATGTATGTTGTTTCCAGCTGCATGTATCAGCGCTGTGTACATGTGCATGTGTGTGTATTTGACAAGGGTGCAACAGTGATGCAACATGGATGCATGTGACAGCGGTATGTGGAAGCCTGATGGGCAGATGTGACATGGATGCCCGTCTGAACACTGCGACACTTGCCAGAGGTGTACACATGCATGCAAGTGTGGTGGTGTGTGTACATGTGTGGTGCACTTCCTGTGTTGCATGTGATGTCTGGCTCACCTTTGGCTGCTCATGCTGTTGTATGTGTATGGATGGTGTTGGCAGTTGCGATATGGCTGTGGTATGGCTCGTGTGTGCGAGTAGTAATGACATGTGTGTTGGGGATCGTGATGACATGTCTGAGGTTTGCCAATGCCACTCATGTACAACTGTCATGTGTGTATGTGTCCATTGTACGTTGCCCTGATGCCTGTGTTTTGTTTCTCCCTGTCTGCAGCGTCAACTGATGAAGAGGGCGGAGAAGGTGCTGTGGAGCACAGCAGCGGGGATCCCACCGCCAGCCGGAGACGCAAGGCCCGGCTCCCCTCCCATGTTGTCATCTCGTCGGGGAGTGAGGAGTCCGGTGCCGCGTCCCAGGCCGCAGCTGCCGGGGGGAGGTCCAAGAGGCGGAGGTTGCAGTTGGACTCCTCGGCAGCAGAAGGGGCAGCTGGGACCCCACAGGGCCCAACGGGGGAAGATGGCACAGAGTCATCCAGGCTGGTGGGGGGTTTGGTGGAGGAGGAGGCCGTGCAAGCACCAGAGACAGGGTCTGGGGGTGGGGATCCCACTGGTGCTAGTGGTGCAGTGCAGGACCAGGGACAGGAGGCAGCACAGGCCGCCGCGGAGGTGCCTGTGTGCAATCCTGTCCCTGATCCTGTCCCTGCATCATCTTGCACCAGCAGGGATGCCTATGTCCAGACCAGTTTTCAGGCAGGGGATGAGCTGACGTCAACTGGCCTTCCTCTGCCTGCGGACGTGGCTATCCAGGCCCGGGTTGAGCCTGTCCTGGCTGGTGTGGCGTTGCGTCAACGGGCCATGCAAGGTGACCTGCAATCTTTTCATGAAGAGACTGCACGTCATCTCGAATGGCTCGTTGACCACGTCAGCCTGCTGGGACAGGTCACCCAGGCCGGATTCCTCCGTCTGATGGGGCTTGCCACGACCCCCTCCTCAGCTGGACCCCCTACCCGCCAGTCGTACTCTGTGCCATCTTCCCACCCATCAGTCACCTGGGTGCCCTGTGGAGCTGCCTCTGACGGTGCGGCCAGGCTGGTGGAGGAGGCATCCCTGCCACAGTCGGGAGTCGAACGTCCAGCAGGGGTGGCCACGTCAACGACTGCACCCCAGCCGGCGGAGGATGTGCAGGCAGCAGGAGGCAGTGCAGGGGCAGAGGCACAGCAGCAGCAGCACCATGGTGGGAGCCATGAAGGCTCGGGGCCTTCGACATCGGAGGGGCAGGCATCGGCCGGAGGGCAGGAGGACCCAGGACAAAAAGTGTCTTCCGTGTGGCAGCGGTTGGGCCACGCCATAGATGCGGAGCGGCAGCGGGCAGAAGAGGCACGGCTCTCAATGGTCAGGGCGGAGAACTCCATGCAGAGGGCCCTGAGACGGGCCGAGTGCCTCGAGGCAATCCGCAGGGGTTTGGAGGTGGACACGTCGACGGCCCTGCGGACCCTCGGGGCCATGGAGGAGGACCGCCTCCGGGACATTGAGGAGGAGTTCGATGATGCCCTGGCCCGGCACATCCAGAAGTGAGCCGTGGAACTAGCCCGCTGCCCTTGTACATAGTTATGTAGGTAGTGTTAGGTTTCATTTTTGTTTTTGTTTCATTTGGACCTTTTGGACATTGGCCACATTTTTGTATATATTTTTTTTTATTAGTTAGTGTAGTTAGATAGGTTTCCTTTATTTTGTTGGGATAATGGACCCTGGCTTCTTGCATTGTACATAGTTGTAGACTTGTACATACTTTCTTTTTTAACATTCTCCATGGATCAATGGCTTTTATTTTTATTTCCCATTGGATTTTGTTTTGTGGACATTGACTTTGTACAACATTACTTTGGATTTCAATATTCTTTTTTTTTTTTAATTTTGAACGGACATGCTTCTTTTCATTTTTTTACATTCACATTTCTGTTTCTTCATTTTTGATTCTATTCATGTTTCCTTTAATACATTATTTTTTTGTTGAACTTCAATGTGTGGTATCTCATTGTTTTCATGCATTTCATGTTATGTGTTTTGAGATTCACTGACACCCATTGGGTGTATGTGAGGGACATGTGTTTGTTTCGGAACTTGCAATTGGTGTTCTGTGATGTAATTGCAAATTATGAGTGGGTGGATGCAATACTCGGGTGGGTGTTTTGCATTTGGGGGCTGACCATAGAGACCAGGGTTCTGGATTGTGATGACATGTTGGGTGGGGAACATGAGTTGGACATGGGTGGGGGCCTGGTGGAGGCTGCCCCTGCACTGCTGGGGGGTGGGGGTGCTGGGAGACATGGGTTGGACATGGGTGGGGGCCTGGTGGAGGCTGCCCCTGGTGAATGGGGGGTGGGGGTGCTGGGAGACATGGGTGGGGGCCTGGTGGAGGCTGCCCCTGCACTGCTGGGGGGTGGGGGTGCTGGGAGACATGGGTGGGGGCCTGGTGGAGACTGCCCCTGCACTGCTGGGGGGTGGGGGTGGTGGGAGACATGGGTGGGGGCCTGGTGGAGGCTGCCCCTGCACTGCTGGGGGGTGGGGGTGGTGGGAGACATGGGTGGGGGCCTGGTGGAGGCTGCCCCTGCAGTGCTGGGGGGTGGGGGTGGTGGGAGACATGGGTGGGGGCCTGGTGGAGGCTGCCCCTGCACTGCTGGGGGGTGGGGGTGCTGGGAGACATGGGTTGGACATGGGTGGGGGCCTGGTGGAGGCTGCCCCTGGTGACTGGGGGGTGGGGGTGGTGGGAGACATGGGTGGGGGCCTGGTGGAGGCTGCCCCTGCACTGCTGGGGGGTGGGGGTGCTGGGAGACATGGGTGGGGGCCTGGTGGAGACTGCCCCTGCACTGCTGGGGGTGGGGGTGGTGGTAGACATGGGTGGGGGCCTGGTGGAGGCTGCCCATGGTGACTGGGGGGTGGGGGTGGTGGGAGACATGGGTGGGGGCCTGGTGGAGGCTGCCCCTGCACTGCTGTGGGGTGGGGGTGCTGGGAGACATGGGTTGGACATGGGTGGGGGCCTGCTGGCAGGTGCCCCACAGTGCTGGGGGGTGGGGGTGGTGGGAGACATGGGTGGGGGCCTGGTGGAGGCTGCCCCTGCACTGCTGGGGGGTGGGGGTGCTGGGAGACATGGGTTGGACATGGGTGGGGGCCTGCTGGCAGGTGCCCCACAGTGCTGGGGGGTGGGGGTGATGGGAGACATGGGTGGGGGCCTGGTGGAGGCTGCCCCTGCACTGCTGGGGGGTGGGGGTGCTGGGAGACATGGGTTGGACATGGGTGGGGGCCTGCTGGCAGGTGCCCCACAGTGCTGGGGGGTGGGGGTGGTGGGAGACATGGGTGGGGGCCTGGTGGAGGCTGCCCCTGCACTGCTGGGGGGTGGGGGTGCTGGGAGACATGGGTTGGACATGGGTGGGGGCCTGGTGGAGGCTGCCCCTGGTGACTGGGGGGTGGGGGTGGTGGGAGACATGGGTGGGGGCCTGGTGGAGGCTGCCCCTGCACTGCTGGGGGGTGGGGGTGCTGGGAGACATGGGTGGGGGCCTGGTGGAGACTGCCCCTGCACTGCTGGGGGGTGGGGGTGGTGGGAGACATGGGTGGGGGCCTGGTGGAGGCTGCCCCTGGTGACTGGGGGGTGGGGGTGCTGGGAGACATGGGTGGGGGCCTGGTGGAGGCTGCCCCTGCACTGCTGGGGGGTGGGGGTGGTGGGAGACATGGGTGGGGGCCTGGCGGAGGCTGCCCCTGCACTGCTGGGGAGTGGGGGTGCTGGGAGACATGGGTGGGGGCCTGGTGGAGGCTGCCCCTGGTGACTGGGGTGTGGGGGTGGTGGGAGACATGGGTGGGGGCCTGGTGGAGGCTGCCCCTGCACTGCTGTGGGGTGGGGGTGCTGGGAGACATGGGTTGGACATGGGTGGGGGCCTGCTGGCAGGTGCCCCACAGTGCTGGGGGGTGGGGGTGGTGGGAGACATGGGTGGGGGCCTGGTGGAGGCTGCCCCTGCACTGCTGGGGGGTGGGGGTGGTGGGAGACATGGGTGGGGGCCTGGTGGAGGCTGCCCCTGCACTGCTGGGGGGTGGGGGTGGTGGGAGACATGGGTGGGGGCCTGGTGGAGGCTGCCCCTGGTGACTGGGGGGTGGGGGTGGTGGGAGACATGGGTGGAGGCCTGGTGGAGGCTGCCCCTGCACTGCTGTGGGCTGGGGGTGCTGGGAGACATGGGTTGGACATGGGTGGGGGCCTGCTGGCAGGTGCCCCACAGTGCTGGGGGGTGGGGGTGGTGGGAGACATGGGTGGGGGCCTGGTGGAGGCTGCCCCTGCACTGCTGGGGGGTGGGGGTGCTGGGAGACATGGGTTGGACATGGGTGGGGGCCTGCTGGCAGGTGCCCCACAGTGCTGGGGGGTGGGGGTGGTGGGAGACATGGGTGGGGGCCTGGTGGAGGCTGCCCCTGCACTGCTGGGGGGTGGGGGTGCTGGGAGACATGGGTTGGACATGGGTGGGGGCCTGCTGGCAGGTGCCCCACAGTGCTGGGGGGTGGGGGTGGTGGGAGACATGGGTGGGGGCCTGGTGGAGGCTGCCCCTGTTGACTGTGGGGTGGGGGTGCTGGGAGACATGGGTGGGGGCCTGGTGGAGGCTGCCCCTGCACTGCTGGGGGGTGGGGGTGCTGGGAGACATGGGTGGGGGCCTGGTGGAGGCTGCCCCTGCACTGCTGGGGGGTGGGGGTGCTGGGAGACATGGGTGGGGGCCTGGTGGAGGCTGCCCCTGGTGACTGGGGGGTGGGGGTGGTGGGAGACATGGGTGGGGGCCTGGTGGAGGCTGCCCCTGCACTGCTGTGGGGTGGGGGTGCTGGGAGACATGGGTTGGACATGGGTGGGGGCCTGCTGGCAGGTGCCCCACAGTGCTGGGGGGTGGGGGTGGTGGGAGACATGGGTGGGGGCCTGGTGGAGGCTGCCCCTGCACTGCTGGGGGGCGGGGGTGCTGGGAGACATGGGTGGGGGCCTGGTGGAGGCTGCCCCTGGTGACTGGGGGGGTGGGGGTGCTGGGAGACATGGGTGGGGGCCTGGTGGAGGCTGCCCCTGCACTGCTGGGGGGTGGGGGTGCTGGGAGACATGGGTTGGACATGGGTGGGGGCCTGCTGGCAGGTGCCCCACAGTGCTGGGGGGTGGGGGTGCTGGGAGACATGGGTGGGGGCCTGGTGGAGGCTGCCCCTGGTGGCTGGGGGTGCAAGGGGACATGCGTTGGTGGGCAGTAGTGCTAGTTGATATGTGGGTTGGCTGGTGGGCATGGCCAAGGTGGATGGGGTGCCTGCAGGACATGTGCTGGGTAGGCCCCTGTGGTGTGAGCCACCTGCAGGGGCCGTGGAGGGTGTAGAGGGTACACCTGGGAGGACCCACACGTGCAATTCACGTGTGCTGCTCCCCGCGCACCCCTGTAATACACATACCCTGATAATATCGCGTGTGTAACTTCCCGCGCACCCCCGAAATACACGTACCCTGCTCAATCGCATATTTGACTTCCCGCACACCCCCGAAATACACTTACCCCGCTCAATCGCGTGTGGATCTTCCCGCGCACCCCTGAAATCCACGTACCCGGCCAAATCGCGTGTGGAACTTCCCGCGCACCCCTGAAATCCACGTACCCGGCCAAATCGCGTGTGGAACTTCCCGCGCACCCCCGAAATACACGTACCCCGCTCATTCGCGTGTGTAACTTCCCGCGCACTCCCGGAATACACGTACCCCGCTCAATCGCGTGTGGAACTTCCCGCGCACCCCTGAAATCCACGTACCCGGCCAAATCGCGTGTGGAACTTCCCGCGCACCCCTGAAATCCACGTACCCGGCCAAATCGCGTGTGGAACTTCCCGCGCACCCCCGAAATACACGTACCCCGCTCATTCGCGTGTGTAACTTCCCGCGCACTCCCGGAATACACATACCCCGCTCAATCGCGTGTGGAACTTCCCGTGCACCCCTGAAATCCACGTACCCGGCCAAATCGCGTGTGGAACTTCCCGCGCACCCCTGAAATCCACGTACCCGGCCAAATCGCGTGTGGAACTTCCCGCGCACCCCGAAATACACGTACCCCGCTCATTCGCGTGTGTAACTTCCCGCGCACCCCCGGAATACACGTACCTCGCTCAATCACATATTTGACTTCCCGCGCACCCCCGAAATACACGTACCCCACTCCATCGCGTGTGTAACTTCCCGCGCACCCCCGGAATACACGTACCTCGCTCAATCGCGTGTGTAACTTCCCGCGCACTCCCGGAATACACGTACCCCGCTCAATCGCGTGTGGAACTTCCCGCGCACCCCTGAAATCCACGTACCCGGCCAAATCGCGTGTGGAACTTCCCGCGCACCCCTGAAATCCACGTACCCGGCCAAATCGCGTGTGTAACTTCCCGCGCACCCCCGAAATACACGTACCCCGCTCAATCGCATATTTGACTTCCCGCGCACCCCCGAAATACACGTACCCCGCTCAATCGCGTGTGTAACTTCCCGCGCACCCCCGGAATACACGTACCTCGCTCAATCGCGTGTGTAACTTCCCGCGCACCCCCGGAATACATGTACCCCGCTCAATCGCGTGTGTAACTTCCCGCGCACCCCCGGAATACACGTACCCCGCTCAATCGCGTATTTAACTTCCCGCGGCGCCACTTTTTTGATGCGCTGGGACTCTACCGCCTGCCTTCGTGTGGCGGCCGTGTTTCAGCTTGTGCGTGGCTTTGGCTGTGCGTGGCTTTGCCCTATTCCATTCCATGAATACGTGTGGTTCGAGTGCGTGTGGGTGTTCCCTCTGCTTCCGTGCAGTACATCCCCAGTTACGCCCTTATTTTCGCGTGTTGTTCCCCATTCCGCGCGTTACGCCCCATGTCCCGCCCACTTTCTGGTGTGTGCGCTGAGGTTGTGCGCTTTCACTGTGCGCGTCGCGCACGCCTTTCGCGATGTTGCAGTGACTTGTGCGCCATGCACGGGTTTGGCGCACATCCCACGGTGAACACGCGCAGGGACTTCCATGAATCGCACGCGTGCGTGTGCGCCTCTTTTTTTCCGCTTGCGCCTGCTTGCGCCGGCTTGCGCGTAGATTTTCGGTGCACGTTTGTTCCATGAATCGGCCCCTCAGTGTTCATGTACTTAGCATATAGCCCGCCCTTCACTTTACTACCGACCATACCCTGCAGCAGTTTGTCCAACATGGGGGAGATCTGGGGTTGCTCCGGAAGTGCAGCAAATACTTGGTTCAAACTCACCAGTAAGCGAAGGTACGTAAATATGTCTAGAGCTGACATTACCCCTTTCTCTTTTAGTCCTTCCAGAGACACAAATTTCCCTTTGGGGAAGAGTTCTCCAAAAAATTGATATCCTCAACCTTTTCATCAGAACCACAAAGCCTGGTTTGGCTGTGATCGGGATCCCGTGCACATGTTTTACGGGATGTCTGGGGGAATAGATAACTGCTCCCCTTGTTTATGTTCAAGGCTTGTCTATGCCCTTCAAGTCATTTCCACTAGATTCTGTGTTGAGTGTGCCCTGTTTGGTGCTGTGAGTATGACTGATCTGAGAAGGTCTGGTGCCGCCACCGCTCTTTCCACCTCTACATGTCTCCTTTCACCCTGCATTTCAAACCAGTGTTTTAGATATCCCGCCTGTGCCACATGGTAATATGTTTCAGGATCAGGTAGTTCCAGGCCCCCAGCAGAGACCGGCACCGCTAGAGTATCCCAGGAAACTCTGGGGTGTTTCCCCACCCACAAGAAATGTGAGATGATCGATTTTGTGTTCCGGAAGTATACCCTGGGTACCGCAATCGGAGCATTCAGAAACACGTAAAGGAACCTGGGTAGCAGTGGCATTTTAATTAGGGATACCCAACCATTGAGATTTAAGGGGAGATTCATCCACTGTGTCACAGCTGCCTGGGCTTGGTTCAGAACTCTCAGATAATTGCTATGATACACCGCATTTTCATCTCTTGCAACATTGATACCCAAATAGCAAGTCTGAGTCATGTGCCACTGGAAACCCCACCCATACTGATATTGCTCAACAGCATCTGTCAGTGGAAAGAGTACTGATTTAGAGGCGTTCACTTTCAGACCAGATATTTCCCCAAAACATTGGACACCCCTCATTATTGGTTCTAAATTGGTTTTAGGGTCCCTGCCGAACAACACCATATCGGCCGCATATAGCGAAATTACTATCCTGTGTGTTTGTAGCTGTACACCTCGGTGTATGTGCGTCTCCCGCATCTCCTCGGCCAATGGATCGATGAACAGAGCGAAAAGCAGTGGTGAAAGCGGGCATCCCTGCCAGGTACCCCTCTCTAGGGCCATTTGTGGTGTCAACTGGCCGTTCACCCTCACCCTAGCCACGTATTGTGTTTATAACAGCTTGATCATGGAGATAAAACCAGCCCCCAGGACCATTTGTTGCAGTAGAGTGAACAAAAACGGCCGTTCGACCGAACCGAACGCCTTAGTGGCATCTGTTAGGCCCGCCACTACCGAGTCTTCAGGCGGTATCGCCGCCATCATCCTAAACATCCTTTGAAGACCATAGGATGAAGATCGTCCTGGGATAAAGCCTGCATGATCTGCCCGAACCATCAACGGCATCAGTGGTGATAACCTGGACGCTAGGATCTTTGCCAAAATGTTATTATCCAGGTTGATTAACGAGATTGGTCGGTAGGATGAACAATCATTGCTAGGTTTGTCCGGCTTTAAAAGTACTATGACCACTGCCTCCCTCAGTGTATCCAGTAGAGACCCACTCGCCAGACTCTGTTGATACATTCCCAACAGGTGGGGTCCCAGTTTTTCTGCGTAATGTTTATAGAATTCTGCCGTGAACCCGTTGGGTCCCAGCGACTTCCTATTAGGCTGATATTTAATGGCATTCAGTATTTCAAATAATGTCAATGGGCGATTCAACAGTTCTCTTTGGTCCTCGGAGCACCAATGTAAGGCCACCTGTTCTAGGTATTCCTCTATATAAGATTGAGAGGCATGTATCTGGGAGGAGCATAATTGACTATAAAAATTGAAGAACTGTTGTACTATATCAGCGTCTTCAAATTTGTCTTTTCCCATATCATCTGTAATGGACTGGATCCTGCTGTTCAATTTGTCAATTTTGGTCTCCTTTACCAAGGTCTTGCCGGTTGTGTGCCCCTCCCCATATTGACGTACATTAGTCTGGTTGTTAATATAATTCACTTCCCGCAGTGCTAAATCTTGAAATTCTTGTAACTGGACCTGGATCTCGGCTTGTTCTCGATCCGTGGGGCTCTGGGGAGCCCTCTGCAGCATGCGTATGCTGTTTTCCTTAAGTTCTAATTGTCGCCTAATCTGCCTGACAATCCCTACCTCCTTGGAAATACTTTCTCCCCTCAGTACACACTTAAATCTCTCCCACAGAGTCCCTGCCGAGTGCACTGATCCCTCATTCTCTTCAAAGAAGGTGTCTATTGACGTAGTTATGCTTTCCCGAAAGACTGTGTCAGTAAGCCCTTTGCTTCTAAAGCAACAGGGTGGCCTCCCTTTTGCCCTTCCTGATAAATTCACTTCTAGCATGACAGGGGCCTGGTCAGACATGGCACCGGCATGTATGTGCACCTCCACCACCTGATCCATTAGCGAGTGCGATACTAAAAAGAAATCTATCCTTGATGCAGAGTTATGAGTGTTTGAATGGTATGTGTATTGTCTCTCTGCTTGATTATGAACTCTCCAAAAATCTATGATGTCCCATGAAATGGTCATACCCTGCAGCCTGTTAGTCCCTCTATTCCCAGATCCCTGAGATCCCCCTGCCCAGTCTAGTGCCGGTTGCATCACTGCATTGAAATCCGCAGCCCAAATGATCTTCCCAGGTGGTTGCTGCCCAAGTTGTCGATCCACCCATTCCAGTGTGTCCACTGTGTCAAGACTTGGGCGATAGTAGTTAATTAACATATACAACTCCCCCTGGATGGTGCCCTGGACAATGAGACCTCTACCCCCTTCATCCTTTACCACTGTGGTTTGATAGAACACCAGATTGTTGTGTATTAGGGTGCACACACTTCTTGTGTATGATGAATATGAAGAGAAGTATCTATGGCAGCCTCAGACCCTCCCAAACCTGGATTCCATGTCTGAAGTAAGATGAGTTTCCTGTAAGAATGCTATGCTGCTTTCTGTCGCTGCATGTACAACAGTTTTATTCGGCATTTGGTGGGACATTGCAGCCCCCTTACAGTCCATGTACAGAATTTCAGCGTGGCCATGTCTTATATTTAACAGATAAAACTGGTTCTCTCTTAGCAATGCCCATGCACCCAGGATTGTCAGTATTGACCTAATTTCTTTCCCGTGTTTTGCCTGTTGCATGATTGATTGGTGACTCGTAGTGCATACCTGTGAACCAGTCCTTTAAGGTGCCAGGTAGGGCGTTGATAGTATGGTCGGTGTATCCTCTGTCCACCCCTCCCCTACTGACAACCCCAACTCATCAGTGAACTCTGAATCCCCTCCCTGCCCTCCCGCTTCCCTGTCAACTTCTTAGCTCACATTTCCGAGCCTACTCCCTCCCTCTGTGCTGACCACCCCAACCATTCAGCTGTCCCTCTTCCCTGAACATATACTCTTACAAGCCTCCGCTCGGTGGGCCACTATGAGCCCAACCTCCTAACACAGCCGAATAAACCATAGACCCCCTGTGATTTTGAAGGCATATCACTGTAAGCGTCAGAGCAGAAAAATAGTAAGAGGATATATTCCCACTAGGCATTATCAGTCAGTGTTCCCCCGTAGTCTGGGACTCCTCTGCAGTGTTTCCAGGAACATTGTGTCCTCCTCCGGTTTGTTGAAGACGAGCGCCCGGCCACCATGCTCAACTCGCAGTTTCGCCAGAGACATCATTGCATATTTCATCCCACAATCCCGCAGTCATTTTTTGACTTCCAGAAACGTTTTCCTCGATGCCTGTACCTTGTCCGCGAAGTCTTGGAAAAGTTTGAGTGCACAGTCTTTGTCGTGAACTGTCCCTTTCTCCCGAGCCTTGCATAGTGCCACATCCCAGTCCTGATAATTTAGTAGTCATGCTATCAGAGGGCGCGGTGGCACCCCCGGAACGGGTCTCCTCTGCTTGGAATTCGATGTGCTCTTTCTACTATGCACAGTTCCAAAAACTCTTCGGGCCAGAGCTTTGTGCAGTATTTCTTCCACTAGGGCCTCCATATCTTTCCGATCTGTTTTCTCTGAGAGCCCTATAATTCTGATTTTATTTCTGCTTGATCTGGATTCCAGATCATCCTGTTTATCTATAAGCTCTTTCAAGGCTCTTCTCACTTCAGACATTTCCCTGGCGGTGGAGGTGGAGATATCCTCCACTTCCGAGACCTTCCTTTTCGCTTCGTCCAGCCTCTCTCCATGTTTGTCAAGACGGACCTGCATGTTGTCCACCTTGCAGGTCAGGGAGTCCAATTTATCATCCAAGAATTTAATGGTGGATTGCAGCTGTGTGAACATCTCTTTAATGTCCTGAAATGCGCTCGTCGGGTCCTAAGCCAGGGTTTGAGGGTGCACTTCCGATGTAGTCTCCATTGTTTTGTTATGTTTGACTGGAGCAGGTGGATCAAAGTGCAATTTGGCCTGGTGCTTGCCTCCTTTCCCTAACTTGAACTCCGCCAGAGGCTGGGATAAACGATGAATGAGGGATTGCTGATACTTGTTATTTAAGGATTGGTCACCATCAGCAGTGCAACACTGTCCAGAGAGAACAGTCGACTCTCGCCAGTTCTGACCAAGTTTGTGACGCAATGCTCCACCAGCGATGTGTGCCACCTAGGTTACTGCGCATAGCTGGATCCCCAAACTGTGGGTGTCTGCCTGGCATTCCTTCTTATGAGCCTACTTATCCACTGCGCCTTCTATGAGATCTGGATGAGACTCGTCCTTAGCCTCAGAGTTCACCCCAGTGTGTTCTGGTGGTCTTGTAGTAGTGATTGTGGGCAGCTGTGGGCGGGGCCTGCCCTTTAGTCTCCACCGCCGTAGATTTGTTTGGTCTGGGTCGTGGCAGCGCAATGGTGACCTGCCACCTTCCAGTGGCTCTCTTTGGGGCCCGGCCTACGTTTCCAGGCCGACCAGTGTGCACAATCCTATCTGTGCTGCACATGACAAGTGCGGCAGGCAATGGTGACTGGGCAGGCGTGACTACCCTCAGGTCGCTAGGTCAGCCTCTCACCTGCTATCCATTAGTTCTATGGAGTGTGTGATCAGCCCCACCAGTGATCCCCCAGCAAGCATGGCACACTCTGTGAGGTGCCCAGCTTCTTGACGTTATGGTGGCCTCTGCCCTGCGACCCTAATGTCTTCAGGATTGTTGTAACTCTTGCCCACTTCCATCCCCTGTACCACTTGGGATAGGGTTGTCTTGTTTAATACTCCTGGCCTGCTTTGTTCTCGGTGCGGGCCTCACACCCTTCCTCTGCCAGCAGTCTGTGGCTCCACATCCAATGTAGCCCACGGGGTTCCGTCGTGCTGAGTGTTACCCCGGTGCTTATACTCCTGTGGTGTAGAATGTGCCGCATTGCTCTCAGCCCTGATCCGGAGTGGACTGTGCCCACCCACGTTATTGAGCGAGGCTCGATTTGTACAGTGTATTCCTGGAGAGTGCTGTGAGCCTTGTTAGTCCGTGCCTCACACCGTCCCGCAGGACCTCTTCGCCGACCCTTGTTTGTCCGGGTGGTGGCTTGCCCAGCTCCCGCCACACATCACCTCGTGCCAGCTCCAGCGGCAACGCGAGGGCTCTGATGCATTCCTCAGGTCTCATACGAGTCCGAATGTGTGCAGGGAGTGTGGGGCCCCTGCCACTGACCTCCCGGTACAGTGGGCCCTGTCAACATGCACCTGGTCTTACTCGCTGGCAGAGGTCCGCCGCTGGGTATAGAGTCCCGGACCTCTTCTCTCACGTGCAACGGGGGAGACGCAGCCCACCGAGCCGATCCTCGGACCCAGTGTTCGTCGGTGGATGTCAAATTATTCATGGTTCCAGGCATTGCGTCCTCCAGCTCGGACCACCAGGATGTGCGGCTGGAAGGCAGTCACCACGCCACGGGGGATATTGTGTAGCCAAACCTCTGCCCACGCTTTGTTCGGGCCACCCTCCCACTGTTTTATGCTGCCCTCTGCTCAGTGGAGAGCTCGCCAGATGGTCGGAACTCCTCAACCCTCGTGGTCGACTCTGGCTGGTTGCTTCTCGGCACCACCTGACTGTTGCCTGTGCAGCCTCCGGGACCACTTTTAGTTATTGGGAGGCCTTGGACCTCATCGGGAGCATTGCCCGTGTCACGAGGCCTCGGGTGAAGACCTCCCTTGTCTCGGGTCCCCAGGTCCGTCCGCAGTGCGCTCTGTGCTGGCGGGAGGGACCCCGTGGGTAGCCGCTGCATGTTCCCCTCTGGCTGAGGTGCCAGGCACTGCACGACTCGATGCTCCGGATGACCAGGAGTCCCGTGTATGGGCCCCCCTACCTTCGCTGCCAACTCGGTGCTGCACCATCTCTGCTGTCGTTCAAGAGGCTGCAGGCGTGCCCCAGGGCACCTCCTCCTTGCCCCTTGACGAACCCAGGACATCCGCTAGCTGCCTCCAAGCCTCAATATCAGGGTTCCACTGCTCCAATTTTCACCGGAATTTCTCCCAGCTTGTGCCGTGTCTGCTTCTACCCCAGTATTTATGCTATTTAGAGGGTTCCAACAGGGGAATCTACTGGTATTGCTCTGGATCTTGGTTAGGTCGCGCAGAGCTGACAGGCTTGCAGCCATCTTTGTTGGGCTCTCTAGCGCCCCCCGGCACTCCTCTACTGTCTAATTGTCAGTGTTCTTATACTTTTACTTTAAATAGGAACTGTTGCAGAAAGTGTTTTTAAAATACTGTATTTTTTTATTTTTTTTATTGAATTTTAGCTGAAGTCAATCAACTTTTCTCAATATATCAAAAAATCTATTTCTTCAATCCATACTAGGTTACAAAAAAAATAATTATTATTTACATGAATCAACATTTTTCAAAATACATTTTGTAGATCGAATCTAAGTTACAGAATAAACAAAAAAAAGAAAAAAGAAAAGAAAAAGAGAAAAAAAGAAAACCAATCTAAGTTAATTGCACAATAAAACTTTGATTATTTACTTCAGTAACATCAGATCTTATCCAAAGAGTGTAGTAAATCAGACTGCTTCTCTACACACAGACAGTCAAGGAGATGTTTACCTGAAACATTATATCTAGGCTAAAAATTACCAAAAATTCTGTTAATTAGAAATTTGTGTTTTTTAACATTTCATCAAATTCACACTTACACTTTTAATCATTTAAGGAAAGAGCAGTAAGAAAGTTTGCCGAGGCTACGTTTAGGCTGATATTGGCAGAATTAAGTATGAAAGCCCATCTAAGTTCCGGCTATACGTTTGCAACTGCAGCCATATGCTTCTCATACAATTTATTTCTCAGGGGAATCAATGCTGTACATTCTATGATAAGATGTTCTAAGGTTTCTTTAAGTGCTGGATCACTGCAAAATCTACAGAAATTCTCTGTCATACCGATTTGTCTACGTTGGGCCAAAACATCTTGCGTGTGCCATAAGTTAAATCTCATTCTAACCATTGCCGTACGTATTTGTGGTGAGGGGGATTTAGACAAATAGGCTTCAACAATCCCCGTTTTCTCAACAACATAGCATTTGTTATTAAAGTGCTTATAATGCAGAAATAATGAGCAAGTATCAATCCAATCTTGGAGGAAGATTTTCTTTTTTGCTCTTACAGGATTCATTATCAGGGTTTCCAGATGAACATCTGCCTCAGCCATAACTTGGTAAACATATTTAATCCATTTCTGGATAAATATATGATTTGATGAAAACATATAAGACGATAACACAGCAAGAATTGACGCTTCATTGGTATTAACAAGAAATTTGCGAAGTAAAGCACATCATTTCCAGTGATATTTTGCACTTAATGATGTGAAACCCAACTCATATCTGAAACATATGCGAGGAGTGGATTGCGGTACATTTAAAAGTTGTCTCCAAAATGTGGCTTCTAATTTATTCAAGCACTCAGTAGTGGTGATAGCTCTTGGCTCCAACCCATATAACAGCACAGGAAATACCTTTTGTTGCCAAAAGTGCAGCGCCGGGTTAATTGTGAATTTGCCATATTTATGGAGAATTAATTTAGTTTGAGATATGGCTGTCATTAATTTGTTTTGCAATGTATGGAGAAGCAATGCGGCAGAAGAATTGCCTACGAATGGTAAACCTAGATATCTATAGTTAGGGACAACATCCAGTGTAAACTCTTTGACCCTCCATACAAATTTATTTCTGTGTGTTGATTTAGGAGTATATACTACTATTTGCGATTTATTTACATTCATACAGTTAATTCTCATCAAAGTAAGTAGTAAGTGCTGACAATAACTTTTGCAATCCTATTGGGGTCTTTGAATAAGAACAAGATCAACAGCATACCATAATGCTTGTATTGCAATTGAATTCATTTAGGGTGAGTCTGATGCTATGGAAAGAAAGTTATCTCTGACATCATGGATACAGAAATTGAAGAGGGCTGAAGCAAGGATACAGCCCTGCTTCAGCCCTCTTGATGTTCTTATTACAGCAGACAACAACCCCATGATGGTCATTCGAACCTGTATAGAGGTAGATGAATGTAGCATAAAAATGATGTCAATCAGACTCTGAGGACATAGTGCTTTGATCAGTTTTTCAATTAACTTCACTCTTGAGACTGAGTCAAATGCAGCATTTAGATCAATGAATGTAAAGAACAGTGAGGTTTTTGTATTTTGTGCTTGTTCTTTTAGAGCATTAAGTATCATTAAGTTGACTACCATTCCAAGACCGGCAACAAAGCCTGTCTGATTTCGATCATGACAATCGTTCGACTGTGCCCACTTATTAAAGTCCCTTAGAACTAGGCGATTGAAGATTTTGCCTGGGGAGTCCAAAAGGCTATTGGTCGATAATTTGAAGGGATTCCATGATTACCCTTTTTGAAAATCGGAACTATAAGTGAGGTACGCCATGAATCCGGTATTTTCTGTGAGCTGATGATGTGTTGAAAGATATTGTTTAGTATGGTTGCCCAATAATTGGGATGCTGTTTTAGCATATAGTTGGTAATACCATCCGGTCCAGCCACCTGTGATGATGATGACTTCTAAATAAGTTCTTCTATTATGGGCTCCGAACATTCCAAAGTCCAGGATGATGCGGATTGGCTTTTGTAAAGAAATGAATCAAAATATTTGTTGGCATATAGGGCCGTAAAGTGTGTTACCCACGGACTCTCAGAAAGTCCATTTAATTGAGACTGGGATTGCTTGTGATTGGAGTTTGCATTTAGTAATTGCCAAATTTGTGAAGCATTTTTATTGGATGTTGCCACTAGGAAAGCTTCACCGTCTTGCTGGAACAATTTACCTTTATGAGATCTAGACCAGGTTCTGAAGCGAGATTTAATAGCTTTACGTGCTTTAATCCTCTCAATCAATGGAAGATGTTTAGTAGTTCTCAGTTCTCTTCTATATGCTTTCTTTGCCTGTTGCATATGAGGGTCAAATGCATGATTATGTTTGGTCCTGGTGGGTATGTATAGATTTTTGTAAAATGACAATGCATCTACATAGGATTGTGGTTGATCTGAACTATACAGCGCATTCAATGTCTCGTTTAGCGATAACAAGTTCTTCAGGGTCCACTTGAAGCAAGATTTAGCGTTGTTAATGCTTAGAGTTTGGGACATCCATTGGCGTTCTTGTTGATCATCAGAGCTCTTCCTAGGCCAGATTAACATTAACATATGGTGATCACTCGCAGATTGCGTTATTATTTTGAAACATGTTGACAGTATAAATTGGGCCTCAGATAGAAATATGTAATCAATAGCACTTGTCGAGGCTCCTCTATGCCATGTCACTTGCAATGGTATATCATCTGGTAGTGAGCCATTGGCCATTCGCATGCCGACATGATTCATGAAGCTTCCATTTATGAATTTCTTGTGTTTTCTTCCCACTGGTTGTTTTAATGCAATCGAGATTAAGATCTCCCACTAGGATAATTGATGTAATTCAGTTTGTTTTTGCAATCAATTCAAATAACACAGACAAGTCTTTAAAAAGAGACTATCTGATATCACTGCGGGATTTCTACATATGTTAATTAAAGCCAGGTCTTGAGAATCAACTGAGATTTTAACAAGTTGGATGTAATTATTCGGAAATGCCCATGGTTGTAATTTTAAACCGAACTGGATTTAACAGCTACTAAAAGTCCCGCCATCGGGCGCCTTTTTGCGCTGCTATCGCTGGAATGAGGGCTATGTCATGATTGTCCCATGTTGGAATGACGGTCATCCAAGTTTCCTGAAGAACTACTATGTCCGCTTCAATGAGATTGTTGTTCTGTTCCCATTGCAAATGGTAATTACCTCTCGTATTCCAGCATACGAGTGTGAGAGAACTTTGTTCAAAGGCAAGTACGTGCATTGGCATTCGGTAATGCAAGATTTTTTGGTTATTTGTGTCTCGCGAGATGTTTCATAATTCTTCCTTTCAGGATCTTGGGCCAGTAGGAAACCCATTCTAAATAGTTCCATCTTTGCTTGCCATAATGTAGTCAACACTAGTCCAGATTTCATCCATAACCGAAGTATGGATAAGTTCACATCGCAAATGAATTTCACTAGTTCAATGTCCGCTGACGTCAGATCTTCTAGTGCATGGATGTCATTAAAAATATTAAGAACACTTGCTCTTGATAGATCATACTGTTGATGAGGAGCCACACAACATTTCAATATCAGCGTATGATAGTTGGCAAAGGCATTTTTTTTTAGGGTCTATCTTCTGATGTTTATTGTAGGGACCTTCTGTTGTGTGCTGGTTTTAGTTTAACAGGTTTTTCACAGAAGGAGTCTTTTGTCGAGATACAAGCTCATTAGAAGAAGCACTGCTATTGGTATGAATGAGGCTGTGCTCTATGTCTTTTTATTGAGCACTAGGATTCAGCGCCTGGATGTGTTGCGCCAAGTAGGTTTCAATAACTGCCTTGATAGACTCATTCTGTTCATTAGTCCTATGAGTAAGCTTGTTTTCCCTTATTGTTGATAAAGGAGAGTTCATTGAACTGGGTAGTCTTGCTTGTGCCATAATTGCTTGCGGCTTCACTTGTAGCAGAGCTTCACCTGAATTTTATAATTGCGAGTTTATGGTTAAAGCTTTTGGTTCAGTCTCTTTTACAGGCACTACCGCCTTTGTTTCCTTTACGCATTGTAAAAGATATGCGTCCACGGCAGTTTTAATTGCATCAATATGGGTATGCACATGTTTTGAGTCAGTTGCTTGCGGCGACAGCAGCAGTAAAGGAGCAGAGGTCGCTATCTGCAAGGATTCCTTAGAGGGTCCTTGTGGCTTTAGTTCAATGTGGGGAGTGGGTACATCAGCCTCAAGTGCAGTAATGAGTTGGTTCAAAGGAGAGTGACTCATTAGCAGTTGGACCGATTTTTCCATTTGTCTTGGGGGAGTTTGATTTTTAGATGTCTGTCCGGCTAAGCATGATTGTTCACCAGTATTCTTCGTGGGTTTTGTTAAATCAATCGTAAGAGTACAAGGAGGAAGATTGCTGGTTTTAGTTGTTTTATTACTCGGTTGATAGGGTTTGGTAATGAGATGTCTTGCTTTACCTTTAGCATGAGGACGTTTGCTAAAAACATCATATGTTACTTTATTTGACTGCTGGTTGACCATTGTTGGATTATTGTCCACACTTATCCATGAAGAATTAGGATCCGCTGTAATAGGACTGTCAGATTCAATTGGGCAGATGATATTCTCAAAAGAGGGAAGAATTTGCACAGGTCTTGAGGCGGCCATTAAAGGTGTTATCACATTTGCGAGGATCCTGGAAATGTCATTTTCATCTGACGCCTTCTGTGGGGGCAACAATCTATGATGAGGATGTGTTTTGATCCAAGTTGTAATTTGATCAATCTTATCAGATTGCAGATTAATTTTTTGTTCAAGTTACTCAAAAAGTTTAAGTAAACTTTCGATTGTAGAGTTTACTGCAAACAATGTAATTTCGAGTAAACCAGTATTCGATGAAGTTACCACTTTTTCTCTTGAGGAAGCTCGATGTCTGGGAGTTGGAAGAATGTATGAAGCCGCTAAGGAAATAGAGGAATCCATTGAGCAGCGTTGGCGGTAGTCCGTTGCTGCAGATCGCGGGGATGCGATCATTCCTCGATTACTGGCTTGAATGGAGACTTCCGAGAAAACTTCTTCATGTTCTTCAGTATCTGAGATTTCCTCAATTTGAACCAATTGCTGTTGCGGTTGTTTGTCTTTTTCTGAAAGCTTAAGCGTTTGCAGCATAGTGTTGTCAGATACAGGATGCTCCTCATGATTTTGGGATTCTTTGTGATTCATCGATGATATGACAGGGTCCTCTGCTTTGATTTTTAATGAGTTTTGCATGTCTTCATGACTCATGGAAGCAGTCTTGGGGGAGCTGATCTGAGCTAACGAAGGAGTAGCAGCTTGGGCCAAGGGATTTAGTGGGTTTTGGAGTTCTCCTTGGTTCGTTGTTGTTGCATTAAGGAGGCTGGTCTGTGGTAGGGAAGTAGTGGTGTCCTGCGGCATAATTTTCAAGGGAGGACAAAACTGTCTAATGTCTTTACTTGAAGTAGGAGTTTTAACTCGAGTTTTGACTTACGGCGTTAATGTGATAGAAGTGCATGAGTAAACTCTTTTTAATGTATCATTTGATTTACTCGAGTCAACGCGCGAGGGGGTGCCTGTTTGTGTAATTAAATTAGGCATATTAGACTTGAGGGTATATGGTAGCATACTCATAAGTGACACTCCGTCTATGAAGCTAATATTCAGCAATGGCAATTAGTTATTACAATCAGCAAACAATCAGCAAACAATAATGTAAACAAAAATAATGTTAACTAATGACCACATTAAAAGAAAAAATGAATAAAATTCAAATAAATATAAGATTCAATTCAGCACTCAGAAATACCAAGCAAAGCGTTGCAAATCTATGGTCAAAGCCCCCTGGCCTCAAAGCCGCAACTCCGTGGCTAAGCGGAAAAGCAGGACTTGAGGGGACTTGCTGGGTGCGCGTGCGCAGTGCACGTGCAGACCAGTTTATATAACTCCGCCTCCTGGAGATACGAAAGCCTATACAAAATGAAAGTAAAACCTTTAGTAAGTCCTGGCAGCCCTTTCAGCACCAATGTGCTATAGTAAAGTCAATAAAGTAGTGGCAGGGTTCACCTTCTGGTAAGAGTAGTTCTTGCATGCACAGAGCAGAAAAGCAGGTCCAAAGCACGTCCAACTGCAACAGTCACCCGCGGCAAAACGGGACTTGAGGGGACTTGCTGGGTGTGCGCACGCGGTGCGCGCGCAGACCAGTTTATGTAACTCCATCTCCTGGAGATATGAAAGCCTTCTGGTAAGAGTAGTTCTTGCATGCACGGAGCAAAAGTATGAAGAAAAGCAGGTCCAAAGCACGTCTGACTGCAACAGTCATCCGTGGCAAAGCGGGACTTGAGGGGACTTACTGTAAGTGTAAGAATTTGACAGTTGGTAGGAACAAAGGTTGATTTGGCTACTGTGTAGCTTTTTTCTAATTCATGATTGAGGCAGTGGCACTGGAACTAGGGGTGCTGGAGGTGTGGGAGGTGGTAGTGCAAGTGGGCTTCTGAAAAGCTAGGAATGTTGCAGCACCCAAGCAATCACTTTCATTTACTTTATATGCAGAAGAGGTTAAGGCCTGTCTCCATGACTGGAGCTGCTGGCAGAGGTCAAGATCTGCATTCTGTTATACCGCTTCTCACTAGAGATTAAATCAAGAACAATATTAGGTGGTAGTTTGTCAGAGTGTTTAAAGGAACTAGATATGATGTGATTGGCTTGATAGCTATGCATTTTGTACAGCTGCTTTGTATTTCTTGAAATTCTGTCGGATTCAATGTAATATCTGTCGTGGCACGATTTTGTCTCACATTAATTAACGTTTGGTAACTGATTTTTTTTGCTGATGAAGCTTGTACTGCATTTTGATTATAACCTATTTGTGCCATAAAACCTCTGCATGCACAATTGCTATATAATATAAATCAACATGAATATAAACATTGCTTGTGATCCACAAACGTGGGCACCACGCTTTAATATTTTTAGACTACACAAACGTTTTTCACAAGTCTCTTTCTTGCCATAACCCACACATACAATATCTAATGCACAAAGGACTTTATAGCTTCCATTTAAAAGGAGAACGTTGTTAAGTCAAACATACTTCCAAATATAGGGAATGTGATGGTTGCATAGAGAAATCCAGTACAATGGTGGAGGATTACAGAAGGAGCACGTCTGGAAGAATCGGGAGAAAAATACACAGAGTAAATCAGGTTACAGTGACCTAGACCATATTAAGTGGCTGATTTCTGCAGTCACTCCTTCACCATGGGAGTCTTCCCTTCCCCCCTGAAGCACTCCCTTGTGCACCCTCTTCTTAAGAAACCCTCTGCCGACCCCTCGTGCCCTGCTAACTATCGTCCAATCTCCATCACTCCCTTCCTGGGCAAGCTCCTGGAGAAACTGGCCATCTCCCTGCTTAATCTCCACACTGAATTTGTTGGTTGTCTTCATGACCACCTGTCTGGCTTCAGAGCTGCCAGAAGCACGGAAACTGCTCTCCTGGACATCCGTGCAGACCTGCTCTCCAACCTTGACTCCAACACCCCGTGCGTCCTCACCTTTCTGGATCTCTCTTCTGCCTTTGACACTGTCGACCATGCCATCCTGCTCAACCATCTCCGTGATAACCTGGGTATCACTGGTCAGGCTCTGGCGTGGCTGACTTCTTTCCTCTCCAACCAACCCTCCCAGGTCCAACTTGCACAACACAAACTCTTACCACACATCTTCCAATCATATACACTTTTATGACAAACACTCATACAACACACTCTCTTACAATGCACACTTACCTCACACTCTTATGACACATTCTTATGAGACACACTCCTCCAACATGTGCTCCTACAAAGCATGCTCCTATGACACTTGCAGCTACTACACATGCTCCTACTATACACACACACTCTTATGACACATGCTTCTATGACATGTGATCCTACAATATATGCTCCTACGACACACACTTTTACAACAAATCATCCTACTACACCTGTGCCTACCAAATATGACATGTGGATGTACACCATGTGCTCTGACATGCACCAAGAGCACATACATGTATGACACATGCTCCTACAACACATGCTTCGACACATGCTCCTACCTCACACACTCTCATGACACACACTTACTGCACACTCTCATGATGCACATTTTAATGACACACATTCCTATGACACATGCTCCTAGGACACATGCTCTTATGACACACACTCCTATCATATATGCTTGTATAACATGTGAACCTACTACATATGCACCTACTGCACATAACATGTGGACATACGACACATGCTCTCACATGCACCTATTATTATTATTATTATTATTATTATTATTATTATTATTATTATTATTATTATTATTATTATTATTATAGCATTTATGTACATGCACCTAGGAGAAATGCACCCTCGATGCATGCACCTATGACACATGCTTCTACCACACACACTCTTATGACACACACTGTAATGACACACTCCTACAACACATGCTCCTAGGACACAGAATGCTATAACATGCACTCCTACAATCCACGCTCCTACAACACATGCTCCTACAATGCATGCTCCTACAACACGTGCTGCTACAACATTTATGACTCACAATTTTATGACACACAGACTTAAGACACATGCACTTATACATATATACTTATACCACTCACTCTTACGCAGCATGCTGTTGTGCCACACACACACACACCACATTTTCTAACAACACAGGCTAGTATTACAACAAACACTCAGAAACAATAGTAATGTAACCATAAGAAAAGTTTGAAATGATTTGATTATTATTTATTTTTACAAAAAAGTTCAGGTTAAACCAACAAAATCTTAAAGTCTACACATATCACAAATAATAAAGTTATGGTAACATAAACATTATCAATACATTAAAAAAATATTATATTAAAATCGAATATGGCAAACTTAACTCACACACTCAATTAAAAGCATACATTATTGCCAAACAATTATAGTAATTTCACACATAAAAACAAGTAATGGTATGAAATGTCAAATTATGCAAAAGTACATTAACTGCACACCTCTAATAAATGTTAAAAGAAAGTTTACAATATTTTTTGTAATACAAAATTACTACATTTTTTTTTATTAGTAAACTCTAGTTTATTTCAAACTTTTGTTACATATCTTTGTTACATTCCTTTAAATTCTTCCTATAGAAGCATTTATCAAACTTTTTATCAACTTTTTAACAGCCCCCCTATCAAGATAACATCACAAGTCCATAATTCATTCATTATTTCTCCAGTTTTTCCTCATCATTAGCTCCACTAAACAGCATCTAAACAGCAGATAATACCTTATCCAAAAATTCAATCACATCACAGCTCAACTTAAAGTTATTTCCAGTTATCAAGATGTACCACTATTCCTCCATGTTGTCATTCAGGGGAGCATGTGAACTTAAAAAAGTATTCCTTTGAGTATTCAAACTTAAACATTCTGTGATTAAGTGTCTTGTGGATTCAACTGTTGTCTCTCAGAACCCACATACATTTGAAGGTGTGTCCTTATCATGTTTCATGAATAACATCTCTTTTGTATAGTAGAGATGTATTCAAAACCGCAGAAACTGATCTATGTGGTACATTGAGGGAAACTTTAATAAGTAGATCAGGGTTTGATTTTCTCCTCGTGCAACAGTTCCTTCAGTTAATGATGAAGCTAACCTCGATCTTTGCTCGATGGTATTGTTCCAGTCCCACCACTTGAGCTTTTTCTTTGTTAGTTGAGGATTATTCAAAAGTGTGTCCATTTTACTATCAGCTTGAGTTAAGATAGCATCGATTTTATCTGTTCAAATTTTCAACAAACCAGTATGGGTGTTTTCCTGTGGTAAATATAATATCTGGTAAGGAGCAGATGTTGGATATAATCGCATTTATCTTAGTGCTGCCACAGATTTCCAAACCACAATTGAGAATAAGGATTCTAGGTCAAGTTCATACCTGATTGCTGTTATTGAAACATTTTGAGGAAGTCTTAATGTTTTCCACCAGAACAGCCCCTCTAGAGATTCCTATGTTGGACTACTTATATTAAAACCAGATTCACTGCCGAAGGTCACTGTAGGTACAACCTTTTGGGTGTAAAACATTATTACGGGTTTTAATGTAAATTTACCATATGCTGTGTTTAACTTTGCACCTTGCAGAGATAATTTAATCATTCTAGATTTCAGATCTTGATGCCATTCTCATTCTTGTATCGACTTAATAAATAAGATCCCGAGATATCGAATACTATTGGTAGATTCCAATGGTTCATTGTCCATGAACCATTTGAAATGTTTACCTCTTTTCCCCAAGTTAGTGCCAAAAGCAAAGATTTTTGATTTTGTTACGTTTACACAAATGTCGTTTAAGTGTAGGTACTCTTGGAGATTGAATAAGAGCCTTTGTAGGCCGATGTGTGTTGTGTCAATCAGTACCAGATCATCGGCATAGATGGCTCAACTTATTGGGTTCCTATTAATCTATGAGAGAAAAGAGTTTGTTTTCGATAGTGCTGATGGTAAGTCTGAGATACACAGTTTGAAAATCAGAGCTGCCAGTGGGCACCCTTGCTTTATGCCTCTTTTTGTTGGAATTTCATCTGCGAGGTCACTGTTGGCATTTGGTCTTACTCTTATCGTTGTTTTGGAGTGTAAAGCCATTAAGGGTTGCAAGAGTTCTGGCGGACAAGCATTTATCTGCAATTTTTTCCAACACTTTTCTCTGTTGATACCGTCAAAGGCTTGAAGGAGATCGACCAATGCAAGTAACTGCTTTTTTCCTTCTGGCAGGGTCTGTAATTTCAATACCTTAAGCAGAATTACATTTAACTCAGTGCCAACCCCTTTGGTGAAACCGGTTTGGCGACTGTCAATCATTCCAGCACCAGTAGCCCATGATGAAAGTCTTTTTTGAAGAAAGGCTGAAAAGATCTTTCCAATAGTATCAAGCAAGTCAATTGGGCAACAGTTGTACGGATCGTCCTGATTGCCTTTTTTGAATATGGGTACGATGATTGCTGATCTCCTTGATGAGGGCAGTTCTTTTGTTATTGAAATCTTTCTGAACAGATCTTCAATGAATATCGCCCAGAGATTTGTGTCTGCTTTTAGCATTACATTTGACATTCCATCGGGGCCGGTGGCCCTTGAGTTCTTTAAATTTGAAATAGCAGCTAAAATGTCATCCTTTGTTTCACAAACGTACCAAGGACCTTCATATGTTAAGTTAAGGTCAGTGTACAATGCATCAGAACATTTATAAACTTTCAAGAAATGTGTTGTCCAAGCATCAGGGGGGACATCATTGATCATCGTGGCATTTTGATTTAAAGATCCCTCATTAATAATTGACCAGGTATCTCTCCTGTGGTGATTAATGATCAGATGTAATATTTCTTCACCTCTTTCTTGGTCACGTATCAGAGCATATGACTTAGTCCAATTTTGATATTTTTGGCATCGTATCTTAAGAGCCTCGATTAGATTCGCAGGGGCATCTTTCTTCAGGCGCCTTTTATCCTTATTCAATTTTTTTCTTTTCCGTCTGTACTTTCAAACTGAAGAAATGCCGATTTTCTTGGCAATCAACTTTAAAGCCACATTTTCTTGATCTAAATTGTGACAATAATGGTGCATAATTTACTTAAGTGCTATCAAGGTTCGTTTTAGATGCCATTTGGAGCATCAAGGTTTCAATTTTATTCCTATTCATATGCAACCGATTTAGGCCCTGATTAATTGCAATATGATGATCTTTGTCAACAAGCATTTTCCTGGTTGCCATTTGCCAAGTTAAACTAACAGCATCGTGGTCACTACTTGACAGTTGTAATATTGTCAAGTTATTGATCTTACTGATACATTTTTTTGAAGCCCAGATGTAATTGAGCGACTTTTGGCATTGATCTCTATGCCAGGTGCAGGCGGACGGTATGTCCTCTCTGGTGTGTCCATTAAAATGGAACAATTTCTGATATCTAAAGCAATCTTCCAACGGGTTCCACGGTCATCCATATTACGCTGTTGAATGGCATCCGTACATCTTGGCTGTCTTTTTTCGTTGAACCACGAATGGTTCAAGTTGCCACCAATAATGATCACTAAGTCATTGTAATCTCGCATACAGTGGTCAATAATCGTGGTCACTGATGCAATATACTTTTCAGTGGCAATCGTTGCTATATTCTAATATGTATTTACAATCAAAAAGTTATTGATTGTATTCGGTATGGAGCATGTTCTTTGTATTAATGTTCCTTGCACAAATACATTTGTGTTCTCAGATTTTACTATCCTCCAATTTATATTGTTCTTTACCATGGTTAGCAAGCCAGAGAATGGACAAACAGTTTAATTTTTAGCTGCGGCTTTGAACAGAATAGAGTATCTGTCATGTGTTGGAATCTCTTGCATCCAAGTTTCCTGCAGACAGATCAGGAAATAATCTTCTGCTATGAAAACGAAGTCCTGGAAGTGGTGGTTGAACCTTTGAGTGTTCCAAGAGATCAAGGAATGCTGGCTGTGGCTTATGCCATTGTTGAACTATTGTCTACTGGATTGCCACTTAGATGACCAATCAGGTCTTTTTGAACTTTCAATATGTCGTCGTACAGCTTCCGAAGTGGAATTCATGAAACTCATATGTTCATGTAGTTGTTGTCTTCATTGCTCATTTATTGACTGATCATCTGAGGAGTCTTTTACATCTTCAAGACATCTTCCTTCAATTTGTGTATGTTGAGATAGCTCAAAACCAAAGAAGAGGAGTTCATCTTTGGCTTCTCTTAATATTATTTCAACAAACTGAGATTGAACGTGCAAGAATACCCAATCAGAATGCTTTTCTGAAGCGTATTCCACGATTGTGATATCGTCAGTTGTGATTGTCCTCAAAGCGGGAATACAATGGAAAAATTTTAGAATTTTGCGTCTGTTCAGGTTTATCTCATTTTTTTTGCACAGTGTGTTTTCCAGTTGTAGAATCCTATATGGATTGGAGTTTGAAAACTTAACAGAACGGCTTCATACAGACAAGCCCAACTCTTGTCGCTGAAGTTGAGCTGAGGTAAGTCTTGGATTTAGTTTTGAAATAGATATCGTTTCCTTATGCTCATTCTGATTTTGTGAGACTTTTCTCCTGTTTTCTGGCGAGGAAGCCTTGTTATGTGTTTTTTTTTATTGTTGGTGAGTAGATTGAGTTTCAGCTAGATCTCTTGGGTTGGATATCAGGAATATCTTTGGGTCTCTGTTTTGTTGTGGCCACGAGCCTAGAGATTTATTAGTTTTGTTTGACTCGTAGATTGCTTTGTTCTCCTCAACTTCTGTTTCATCGTCTTCCAGTGAGTATGTTGATAAGTCACATAAATCAATTGACAATGAGGCGTCCGATTTTGCTGATTCTTCTAAATCGATTCTAAGCCTTTTATTTGGATTAATTGGATCTTTAAGGTCATATTGAGTTGGTAATATTGTACCCTGTTGAATTTTTGCTTTCTCCAATGGAGCGTCTCATGTTGTTCGTTCAAACAGCCCAGATCGTGGCGAAGTGGGTAGGTTTCTAATAAACTTTTTTGAACTATTTCTTCTGTTCTTTGGTGCTGGTTGCACTTTCTCCTTCCTCGAATTTCTTAGAGCGGTTTTTACACCATTTGGTTTCATTTTTCTTTTTGTTCCTGCCTGGGCACAGTTTCAAGTTGCGCTCCTGAAAAACTCCCAAATGAGAGTTTATTGGCAGATGTAGTAGGTGGCTACACTTGCAGTTGGAATGATATCACAAGCTCACTTTTGAGTTACTGCTGCTTTAACCAACGAAAGTTGTCCACCGGTTAATGTCACAGAACTGTCGTTTGGAAGATTTGGGAGCAAATCCAAAGAACATGCCATGGATGTTGTTAAAGAAATGTCGTGTGAGACCATTGGAGTGTGTTCGGTTCTGTACGAAGGCAATCCTGCTCTAGGTAAGTGTTCTGTTGTCTAAGTTTATTAGGTTTCTAATAAACCTTTTTTTAACTATTTCTTCCGTTCTTTGGTGCTGGTTGCACTTTCTCCTTCCTCGAATTTCATAGAGCGGTTTTTACACCATTTGGTTTCATTTTTCTTTTTGTTCCTGCTTGGGCACAGTTTCATGTTGCGCTCCTGAAAAACTCCCAAATGAGAGTTTATTGGCAGATGTAGTAGGTGGCTGCGCTTGCAGTTGGAATGATATCACAAGCTCACTTTTGAGTTACTGCTGCTTTAACCAACGAAAGTTGTCCACCCGTTAATGACACAGAACTGTCGTTTGGAAGATTTGGGAGCAAATCCAAAGAACATGCCATGGATGTTGTTAAAGGAATGTTGTGTGAGACCGTTGAAGTGTGTTCAGTTCTGTACGAAGGCAATCCTGCTCTAGGTAAGTGTTCTGTTGTCTAAGTTCATTAGGTTTCTAATAAACCTTTTTTTAACTATTTCTTCTGTTCTTTGGTGCTGGTTGCACTTTCTCCTTCCTCGAATTTCATAGAGCGGTTTTTACACCATTTGGTTTAATTTTCTTTTTGTTACTGCCTGGGCACAGTTTGATGTTGCGCTCCTGAAAAAATCCCAAATGAGAGTTTATTGGCAGATGTAGTAGGTGGCTGCGCTTGCGGTTGGAATGATATCACAAGCTCGCTTTTCAGTTACTACTGCTTTAACCAACGAAAGTTGTCCACCCGTTAATGACACAGAACTGTCATTTGGAAGATTTGGGAGGAAATCCAAAGGACATGCTATGGATGTTGTTTAAGGAATGTCGTGTGAGACCATTGGAGTGTCTTCAGTTCTGTACGAAGGCAATCCTGGTCTAGGTAAGTGTTCTGTTGTCTTGGCCACTCCAATATCAGTCTTGGGAGGGATTAGTCTCCCTGTGATTGAACCATTGCTGGACTGAGGAATCGTAGTTGTTTCAGATGACATCGACATGTGCTTAGGATAACACAGACATGTCAAAGGATTTCCATCTCTAAGGGGTCTGTTGGTGTTGTGTCACATCCATTTTGTGCACTCTAAGACTGCCTCAAAGAGATCAGCTTTTGCAACTAATTCACTGGTTGCTAGGTCGCTTAATCAATCCTGCCCTTTCTGTGAGGATTCAGATTCATTATTTAGGCGGTGTTGTACTTCCATAACTTCTATTTTAGCAATCATGGTAGCCAAAAGAGACCCTTGATCTTTTATTACTTCATTCATCGCCTCGTAAAGTTTTACAAATGGGATTAGTGTGATTGATGCGCCGCCAAGACATTGTTATGAATTTGAATCCCCGCCGCTACAGAGAGATTACTTTTGTCCATTGTTTCTGTGTCTGCATCTGGAACACATGATGTAGAGTATTCATCGGTCATTGTTTGTACATTCACTGCAGCGGGCCGTACACAATCTATGAGATCGACATTATTTGACGGTGTCAGAATGTCACTGTCTGGACTCTTTTGAAGAGGCTTTGACTTCATAGACGATGCTCCCGATTGCGGCGTACTAGAAAAATCTTTGAAGTTAGAATCTAATTCAGATCTTTGTCGATGTTTCAGTTCAAGATGAACCTTGGTGAATCTGTTGGATTTTATGGAGCTATTTCTATAAGAGTCAGTGCTACTTTCGTTGAGCCGGTCTCTTAGGGGCCGATTCATGGAACAAACGTGCGCCGAAAATCTACGCGCAAGCAGGCGCAAGCAGGCGCAAGCAGGCGCAAGCGGAAAAAAACATGCGCACACGTGCGATTCATGGAAGTCCCTGCGCGTGTACACCCTGGGATGTGCGCCAAACCCGTGCATGGCGCACAAGTCACAGCAACATTCCGAAAGGCGTGCGCGACGCGCACAGTGAAAGCGCACAACCTCAGCGCATACACCAGAAAGTGGGCGGGACACGGGGCGTAACGCGCGGAATGGGGAACAACGCGCGAAAATAAGGGCGTAACTGGGGATGTACTGCAGGGAAGCAGACGGAACGCCCACACGCACTCGAACCACACGTATTCATGGAATCGAATAGGGCAAAGCCACGCACAGCCAAAGACACGCACAAGCCGAAACACGTCCGCCACACGAAGGCAGGAGGTAGCGTCCCTGCGCATTACAAAAGTAGCAACATACAGCAATTGGGCCTGTGCAAGCGGGCTACGTGTATTTCAGGGGTTCGCGTGAACTTTTTCATGCGATCGGGCCTGGGGGAGCGGGCTACGTTTATATCAAGGGTTCGCGTGAAGTTTCTCACGCGATCGGGCCTGGGGGAGCGGGCTACGTGTATTTCAGGGGTTCGCGTGAAGTTTCTCACGCGATCGGGCCTGGGGGAGCGGGCTACGTGTATTTCAGGGGTTCGCGTGAAGTTTCTCACGCGATCGGGCCTGGGGGAGCGGGCTACGTGTACATCAGGGGTTCGCGTGAAGTTTCTCACGCGATCGGGCCTGGGGGAGCGGGCTACGTGTACTTCAGGGGTTCGCGTGAACTTTTTCACGCGATCGGGCCTGGGGGAGCGGGCTACGTGTACATCAGGGGTTTGCGTGAACTTTTTCACGCGATCGGGCCTGGGGGAGCGGGCTACGTGTACTTCAGGGGTTCGCGTGAAGTTTTTCACGCGATCGGGCCTGGGGGAGCGGGCTATGTGTATTTCAGGGGTTCGCGTGAACTTTTTCACGCGATCGTGCCTGGGGGAGCGGGCTACGTGTACATCAGGGGTTCGTGTGAACTTTTTCACGCGATCGGGCCTGGGGGAGCGGGCTACGTGTACTGCAGGGGTTCGCGTGAACTTTTTCACGCGATCGGGCCTGAGGGAGCGGGCTACGTGTATTTCAGGGGTTCGCGTGAAGTTTTTCACGCGATCGGGCCTGGGGGAGCGGGGTACCACTCACTGTCTGCCTTGCGTGTAGAAGAACGCGTAGCCAACACCCGCTGTGAAGTAATAGCGTGTGAACCCCAACGGATGGAAAACATACGCACCGCACAAAAAGCACGTACAGAACAGTGTAAAGGCACGCGGGATCTCCAAGCCCTGCCAGGGCAACACCCGTGCGCAAAACGTCACAGACGCGCTTACACTGTAAGGGCCTTTGGTCCAATGAAATCGCGTACGCGTCCTGACGCGCTTACGCGCTAAGGGCCTTTCCTCGATTTTCACGCTGACGTGCAGGATTTTCACGTGACAAATCACTCCGTATCAAGCTGGCCACGCGAAAACACACGGAAGACCACGCTCCTGCCCAGAAGGCCGAATTACTTCCCCCCAGTGCCCCGAGCAGCCTCCCACGTGCCATCTGCTGCTGCCTGCCTGCCTGCTGCCACCGTGCCCTGCCATTTGGTGCCTGCACATCAGCCATCTGCAGGGGTCCATTTGCTGTGTCCACCCCTGCTGGAACAGAAGACTCCCGACTCAGATAACATCGCTCCACAGCCCAGCCCCAGGACCCAGTTGCCCACCCACTCCTGCCCCTGGGGTTGCCATGTCGGGCACATCCACATCTGGCACCAGTGGCAACCCCCGGCCAGAGGGGCAGAGGGGCACCAGCTTCACTGCCACCGAAGTTGTTGTCCTGGTGGAGCAAGTCCTGGGGCAGTATGATGCCCTCTTCGGATCGTCCCGCGCCAACAAGGAAGGACGGGAGAGGATCTGGGCTGACTGGGTGGTTGCCATCAACGCGGAGGGGGTGGCAACCTGCACCATCCAGAAGGTCAAGAAGCGCTGGGAAGACATGAGGTCCAGGACCCTCATGAAGGCCCGGCGCCTCATGGAGTTGGCCCAGGGCCGCATGAGTTCCATCCAGATGGGGGTCCTGGAACGCGTACACCCAGCGCTCCACGCCCAGGTCCTTGAGAGGGAGACCCGTCTGGAGTTGAGCGGTAAGTGGCCAAGCATTGCTGTGTGACGCAGGGCATGTTGCAGTGTGCTGGTTGTCTGATACTTGCCTGTATGTGTGACATAGGCCATGTACGCATGTATGTGTGCAGGGACATCATGGTAATGCATGTGCGACCAGTAATGTGTGAACCGCACGGTTGTTGCATGTGTTTAAATGCGACATGGGGAGCCCTATGCAGATTGTACACATGAGAGCATGGCAGTATCTGTTCCTGGACATGGGTGGGGGTGGGGGATGGGTGCTGATGCCAGGTACATATATGGTGTCCATGTCTGTGTGCCTGACCTGCATGTCTGTGACTTGTGGATGCCATGGATGCATGATACATGTCTGTGACAATGTACATATTCACTTATGCAGCCTAGTCATCCTTGTATCCACTGTGATTGGGGTGTACGGGGCCAGATGGATGTGACTGAGGTGAAGTGTGTGCATGTGATAGGCATGACCCATGATGCATGTGAGTTCCATTACATTGTATGTTTCGAGAGTCCATTGGACATGTATGGAAATGTCCATGGCATGCACCATGACTGTCACTGTGTGTGTTTTGCCTGGACTGACACATGTGTTGTGGAGGGACATGATGGAAGTGTACTTTGACAGTGGCACTCATCTGCTAGTGCTTCCTGTCTAGGGGACCATTGTACAGTACCCTGATGCTTGTGTTCTATGTCTCCCTCTACGCAGCGGCTAGTGAAGAAGAGGGCGCAGACGGCGCTGTGGAGCAAGGCGGCAGTGATGCCCCCACGGCTGCAGCGGAAGGGGTGGGTGAGCCCCCACAGGGGCCTGCTACGGCGGAAGACGGTGAGGAGCCATCCAGGTTGGTGGTTTCCACAGAGGAGGAGGAGGCCGCCACTGAGGCGCACATGGGGCCTGGTGGGGGCATCCCTGCTGGTGCAAGTGGTGCAGTCCAGGGGCAGGGGCAGGAGGCAGCACAGGTCACCGTGGAGGGGCCTGTGCATGTCGCTGTCCCTGACCCTGTGGGTGCACCGCCATGCACCAGCAGGGATGCCCCGTCCCAGGCCTGTCCGGAGGTAGAGGGGATGTCCATGTCATCTGACTCCCCTCCACCTGCGGACGAGGGGACCCCTGGCCGTATGGAGAAGGTCCTGATTGGGGACGCGATGCGCACGGCTGTGATTCGTGATGCCGTGCGTGCTTCCCAGGAGGAGCACGCACGTCATCACGAAGAGCACCGTGCCGACGTGGCCCAATTGGGATCGTCCATGTTCGGGGGTTTCCTGCATGTGTCGGACAATCTGGCGGCCCTCTCCTCCTCTGTGGAGACTATACGCCAGTCGTTCTCCTTGCCGTCTTCCGGCCCAGATGCCACCAGGGCCCCCTGTGGACCTGCCCTGACCAATGCAGCCAGCTCGGTGGGGATCCCATCCCTGCCACAGTCGGGAGTCAGAGGTCCAGCAGGGGTGGACACCACAGCAACTGTACCCCAGCAGATGGAGGATGTGCCGGCATCATCAGGCAGGGCACGTGCACGACGGCGTCGGTGGATTCCATCAGCCTGGATGCCGTCGTGCTGGCAGAGGCAGTGGCGTCGGAGGCAGCAGCGGAGTCAACGTGGGAGGCATCATGGCTCGGGGCCATCAACATCGGAGGGGCAGGCATCGGCCGGAGGGCAGGAGGACCCAGGACGGGAAGTGTCTTCCGTGTGGCAGCGGTTGGGCCAGCATATAGGTGCGGAGCGGCGGCGGGCGGAAGAGGCGCGGCTCACAATGGTCAGGGTGGAGAACTCCATGCGGAGGGCCCTGAGGCGGGCCGAGTGCCTCGAGGCAATCCGCAGGGGGTTGGAGGAGCAGATGGCGTCGTCCCTGCGGACCCTCGGGCCATGGAACAGGACCGCCTCTGGGACATAGATGAGGAGTTTGATGAAGCCCTGGCCCGGAACACCACGGAGTGAGCCGCTGGACTTGCCCGCCGTCTTTGTATATAGTTCTTTAGTTTTAGGTTTCATTTGTTTCTTCTTATGATTTGGAGTCGACGGACACAGCTCCACTTTTTGTATATAGTTGCATTTTAGTTAGGGTTTTTTGTAGGTTTCCTTTGTTCAGTTGGGCTCATGGACCCTTGGATGTTTTGTACATAGTTCTTCATTGGATTGATTTTATTTTTAATGTGACTTTGAACAACTTTTTTTTGGATTTGGATTTGTAGTTTTGATTTTTTGGGACGGACATGCAGCTTATCTTTTTTTCATTGCCATTGTAGTTTGTTTCATTTCATTTGCATTCAATTTTTTTTAATACAATTTTGTTTTCATACTTCACTGTGTGGTATCATCTCATTGGTTTCATGCATGTCATGTTGGGTGTTTTCCCATTCATTTGCAACCATTGTGTGTGATGGACATGGGTTCATTTGCTTTATGAACATTGGGGGTGTAACATGTAATTTCCATTTCCATGTGGGTGAATGGGTTACTTGGTAGGGCCTTTTGGCTGTGAAGGCTGACCATAACGCACATGATTGGGGATTGTGAGGACCTGGGTGCAGGGGGACATGAGTGGGGGCCTGGTGGAGGCTGCCCCTGGTGACTGGGGGGGTGGGGGTGGTGGGAGACATGGGTGGGGGCCTGGTGGCAGGTGCCCCACAGTGCTGGGGGGTGGGGGGGTGGGGAAGATGAGTTGGACATGGGTGGGGGCCTGCTGGCAGGTGCCCCACAGTGCTGGGGGGTGGGGGGGGTGAGGAACATGAGTTGGACATGGGTGGGGGCCTGCTGGCAGGTGCCCCACAGTGCTGTGGGGTGGGGGGGGTGGGGAACATGAGTTGGACATGGGTGGGGGCCTGCTGGCAGGTGCCCCACAGTGCTGGGGGGTAGGGGGGTGGGGAACATGAGTTGGACATGGGTGGGGGCCTGCTGGCAGGTGCCCCACAGTGCTGGGGGGTGGGGGTGCTGGGAGACATGGGTGGGGGGCCTGGTGGAGCCTGCCCCTGGTGGCTGGGGGTGGGGGTGGTGGGAGACATGGGTGGGGGCCTGTGGAGGGTGCCCCTGGTGGCTGGGGGTGCAGGGGGACATGCGTTGGTGGGCAGTAGTGCAAGTTGACATGTGGGTTGGCTGGGGGGCATGGCCATGGTGGATGGGGTGCCTGCAGGACATGTGCAGGGTAGGCCCCTGTGGTGTGAGCCACCTGCAGGGGCCGTGGAGGGTGTAGAGGGAACACCTGGGAGGACCCACACGTGCAATTCACGTGTGGTGCTCCCCGCGCACCCCTGAAATACGCGTACCCTGCTCGCACGGGCCCAATCGCGTGTGGAAATTCCTGCGCACCCCTGAAATACACGTACCCTGCTGATATCGCGTGTGGAACTTCACGTGCACCCCGAAATACATGTACCCTGATGGAATCGCGTGTGGAGCTTCCCGCGCACCCCTGGTATACACGTACCCTGCTGATTTCGCGTGTGAGACTTCCCCCGCACACCATAATACACGTACCCTGATGGAATCGCGTGTGGAACTTCCCGCGCACCCCTGAGATACGCGTACCCTGCTCGCAGGGGCCCAATCGCGTGTGGAAATTCCCGCCCACCCCTGAAATACACGTACCCTGCTGATATCGCGTGTGGAACTTCACGCGCACCCCGAAGAACACGTACCCTGATGGAATCGCGTGTGGAACTTCCCGCGCACCCCTGGTATACACGTACCCTGCTGATTTTGCGTGTGAGACTTCCCCCGCACCCCGTAATACACGTACCCTGATGGAATCGCGTGTGGAACTTCCCGCGCACCCCTGAGATACGCGTACCCTGCTCGCACGGGCCCAATCGCGTGTGGAAATTCCCGCGCACTCCTGAAATACACGTACCCTGCTGATATCGCGTGTGGAACTTCACGCGTACCCTGAAATACACGTACCCTGATGGAATCGCGTGTGGAACTTCCCGCGCACCCCTGGTATGCACGTACCCTGCTGATTTCTCGTGTGAGACTTCCCCCGCACCCCGTAATACACGTACCCTGATGGAATCGCGTGTGGAACTTCCCGCGCACCCCTGAGATACGCGTACCCTGCTCGCACGGGCCCAATCGCGTGTGGAAATTCCCGCGCACCCCTGAAATACACGTACCCCGATGGAATCGCGTGTGGAACTTCCCGCGCACCCCTGGAATACACGTACCCTGCTGTAATCGCGTGTGTAACTTCCCCTGCACCCTGAAATACACGTACCCTGCTGATATCGCATGTGGAACTTCCCACGCACCCCTGGAATACACGTACCCTGCTGTAATCGCGTGTGAGACTTCCCCTGCACCCTGAAATACACGTACCCTGCTGATATCGCGTGTGGAACTTCACGCGCACCCCGAAATACACGTACCCTGATGGAATCGCGTGTGGAACTTCCCGCGCACCCCTGGTATACACGTATCCTGCTGATTCCGCGTGTGAGACTTCCCCCGCACTCCGTAATACACGTACCCTGATGGAATCGCATGTGGAACTTCCCGCGCACCCCTGAGATACGCGTACCCTGCTCGCACGGGCCCAATCGCGTGTGGAAATTCCCGCGCACCCCTGAGATACACGTACCCTCATGGAATCGCGTGTGTAACTTCCCCTGCACCCTGAAATACACGTACCCTGCTGATATCGCGTGTGGAACTTCACGCGCACCCCTGAAATACACGTACCCTGCGGAAATCGCGTGTGTAACTTCCCATGCACCCTGAAATACACGTACCCTGCTGATATCGCGTGTGGAACTTCACGCGCACCCCGAAATACACGTACCCTGATGGAATCGCGTGAGGTACTTCCCACGCATCCCAGTGATACACGTATCCTGCTGATTCCGCGTGTGAGACTTCCCCCGCACTCCGTAATACACGTACCCTGATGGAATCGCATGTGGAACTTCCCGCGCACCCCTGAGATACGTGTACCCTGCTCGCACGGGCCCAATCGCGTGTGGAAATTCCCGCGCACCCCTGAGATACACGTACCCTCATGGAATCGCGTGTGTAACTTCCCCTGCACCCTGAAATACACGTACCCTGCTGATATCGCGTGTGGAACTTCACGCGCACCCCTGAAATACACGTACCCTGCGGAAATCGCGTGTGTAACTTCCCATGCACCCTGAAATACACGTACCCTGCTGATATCGCGTGTGGAACTTCACGCGCACCCCGAAATACACGTACCCTGATGGAATCGCGTGAGGTACTTCCCACGCATCCCAGTGATACGTAGCCCACTTGCTGTGCTGGTACAGGGTTAGCGCAGCCCTTTGAGCTGGATTGGGTATATTGATGGCTTTTCCCTGCGCGAGAGGCGTTCTTGGGGGTGTAACTGGCGCTGCTGCAGGGTCGCTGCGCCACTGTGCGCCACGGCTGGTTTTGGTGGCTGGAATCCATGAATACGCTGTGCGCGGAATTGGATTTTAGCGCACGCGGCTGGCGCAGGGATTCGCACGCGCACACTGTGCGCCAGCCGCGTGCGCCACTTGTGCGCTGGATTCTATGAATTACCCCCTTAATGTCAGAAAGTCTGATTTTAGTCACTCAGTTAGCCGTGCTTCCTGAGCCGCTGGATTGTAACATGAAAGGTAAATTTGTGTGCTACCTTTATCCATTGTATACGTTACTCGATCAGAAGCATACCCTGACAGAGCTAATTGATGAACATCAAGTTTGATAGCGCCTCCTGGTCACTTGCAAAACTTGGTGCTGGTCTAGGTTTTTAAAGGTGGTTCAATTATTGATTTTTGCAAACAACTTGATGCACTTGTGGCTTCCTCGGTGGTTGTCAAGTTGATCCGAGCGACAAACTAGTGTTTATGCTGCACGTCTAAAATGCATAGAGACACCATTAGTATTTCATTTTGGAGAATCGTCTCTTTCCAAGTTACCATAATTTGCATATTTTGCTTGGTTTCAGGTAGAGTAGAAATATCAGTATAAATGGCAATTTCCCCTCCACTCAAAGTTGTTACAGTGTGAACTGATATCAACATTTTCTCCTAATTTTGTTTCATCGTTGTCATTTTGTGATGTTGACAAATTTGGCAAATGTATTTCCATTAACTCAGAGTCAGTTATGTCAAACCGATTCACAAGCTGATTCACGATGAGTTTAGGGTTGATGTCTGCCATTTGAAAATATGATAGTTCCTTCCCTTTCGTAATTCTATTTGCAAGTGAAAGCTTTGCATCGTTCATTAGTGAAAGTCTATTAATGATGGTAACCGAAGGATAGTTTACATCCAGAATGGCAGAGCTCATTTTACAGAGACAATCCACTGAGATCACTGTTAACGGAGAATAACGGAAGAATAAGCTGCATTACTCTCGTCATCTAGCAAGTCCTTAGAAACCCTCACCTGTGCATGGCCCTGGGTCTCAGCGTCCTGACAGGAGTCATCCCTCCGCCGGTGAGATTGTATTAGTTTTTGGCGTGTCAAAGGGCCCTTTTGCCCAGCCATACCAGGTCTCACTGTTGCATACCTCTGATGGTCTAGTCCTGTCCAGGAGAGGACTGGAGAAGACTGGACTCTCACGACTCACGCGCAGCACTATGAGCCGGGAGTCAGGTTAAGTAGGTAGGCTTCAAAATTAAAGGGACAGTCTTTTGCAAGAGCACATCGCTGCAGTTCCTCTTCCAGGAAAAACACACAAGGACTGGAGAAGAGTGGACTCTCTCGCAACTCGCGCAGCGCTATTAGCCGTGAGTCAGGTTAAGCAGGCAGGCTTCAAAATTAAAGGGACAGTCTTTCGCAAGAACACGTTTCTGCAGCTCCTCTTCCAGGAAAAACACACAAGGACTGGAGAAGACTGGTCTCTCTCACGACTCACACACTACAAAATAATACATTTAAATTATAATATACATAGGCATAATTACTCCCAGAAAATAAATTGCAATTAAAAATACACAGAACATTTTCAAAAATAAATCTACAATAACAAAATATACACAAGCATTCAATTCTTATACTTTACAAACAAAATAATATCAATTAACATATAACTTCATGAATTAATACAAATACAAATGTTAATTATCAAGGTACATGTCATTGTAAATACATATAATTTACTAAACAATAAACCTGAAATTATAAACATAAAACATACACAAAACAAATAAAAAATGATTTAACCAATACAGTAAAAGCTGTAGATAGTGTTGTATAGACATATACTCTCACTTTCCACTGTATGTTTAACCTGTAGAGACCAAAGCGCAGATGTACACACTCACTAGCAGTTTTCCACCATATCTAGAAAATCTCAAGTATTGTGCTGAATCTGAAGCTAATATAGTACACGTGTATCAGCACCTATGGATATGCTTACTTTGTAGTTTTCCACTGTATCTAGAAACCACTTGTATTGTGCTCAATCTGTAGATGGTGCAGTGCACATGTATCAGCACATATGGATACTCTTACTTTGTAGTTTTCCACTGTATCTACAAAACCTCTAGTATTGGGCTAAATCTGTAAAAGACTGATGTTTATACTCTTTTTTTGTAGTTTAGTACTGTATCTAGAAAACCTTTAGTGTTGTGCTGAATTTCAATACACTGTAGTAAATTTGTATATTCTAGCGATGTATACTCTAATATTGTAGGTTTTAACTGTATCTAGAAAACCTCTAGTATGGTGCTGAATCTGTAGCATGCAGTACGGACATTATCTCTCTCTTTACAGTTTTCAACTGTATCTAGAAGTATCTACTATGGTGCAGAATTCAAAGATAATGTAAAACATATGTATGCCATTGCATTGCATTTTTCCACTGTCTAGAAAACCTTTACTAGTGCGCTGAATCATTAGAGAGTGCAGTACAGATATATCATCTCACTTTTCAGGTTTCCGCTGTATCTGGGAAACCTCTAGTGCCATGCTGTATCTCAATATACTGTAGTATATATACATATATATATTGTCAAGGAAAGAACTTTAGTTGCAGGGACGTTAAGGTGAGAACTTATAAAAACAAAACCCCAGAAATTCCGGAAAAACCACCTTAACTTTGCAACCCTTGTTGCATAGCCTATAACCACAATGATGACATCACTGATGACATCCTTGATGACATCACTGGTGGCACCACTAATTTCTTGAATTTCAAAGTTTTTGTTACAATCTTTTGCTCACCTTAACATCCCTGCAACTAAAGTGTTTGCCTTGAATTTCAAGTGTTTTGTTATTCCATATATTTTTCTGCACATGGCCAGTGGCCACGGCCTACGGCTGGGCCCGCTGTATATTTTCCAACACTACCAGACCACTAGTCATGGCCTTCCACCATGGCCAGTGACCACGGCCTTCGACCGTGCCCATTGTCCAATTTGAAACACTAACAAACCCTTTGGCCATGGCTGCACTGTTCATTATAGAACACTACCAAACAACTCTATTTTTTAAAACACTTGCAACCCATAGCTCAAAGATGTTCATCCCATCCAACTGATTATGACCTGTTTTGACAATGTTATTGGTATGTGTAAAAGATTGCCGGCTTTGAGAACTCACAATGTTTTTAGGCAATGCGCAGTGAGATTACGTTATTTGCCATAGATCACACACTTTGGCTAAGCAGTGTGGTACAAGCCCCTTGTTTTATGGTCGGTCTCTTGGTGACTGCTTTGATACATCGCACAACCCAAACAAAATGACCGGCTGCAAGAACATCATATGCCCATCTACATGCTGCATAGCGAAAATAAAAAGCTGTCTACCATGAATAAATGCACAGTAAGTGAACACATATCTTAAAGACAAAATAGCATTGGACTTTAAAAAAAGTAATGAACGTCAGAAAAATAATTTGAGAGAGGAAATGTTTGATTAAAAATGCTGGCAAAGTATAAAATGTTCACCCCTTTTAAACCCATCGTTCTGTCGTGAAATATTCCCAGGAAAACAAAATCCCAATATGAAACAAATGCTTGTGGTCTTGTGGGTTAGCATCTGCAATGGGAACATGACAACCTGTGTAAAATCTGGGTAGCCAAATACTTGAGCAAGCTTGCCAACCTAAAAACCAGGGGTTGTGTCTGCCCTCTGAAACAAAGTTACGCTGTCCACCCACATATGTCCTAATAATCAATCACAATCAGGGGCAAATAACGGCACCAGTGTCCAGGATTGCAAAATATCTTGCCACATCATGGGCAAATACTCATGACTTACTTGCCCTCTCATCATTTCCCCTCCTCACCACCAGGGCTGGCTTTCTGCATTAGTCTGCTTTATAAAGATATCTTGAAAAGTACACCTACCACAGTGTTACTCAAATATATAAACCCTTATAGAACTATATTAGGCAAAAGGTGTAAAATTGTGGCATTATTCCCCCTACCATGACTGGTAAACTACAAATACCAGAATGCAATTCAGCAAAAGAAAAAAAAAGTTTAAGTGCAATACTTTCAAGGACTGACAGTAGAACGGTTCTAAAAACAAAAAGAATTCAGATGCTGTGTGTTTTATTATTGTGTCATGAGATATTTAAAACTAAGAAAACACAAGGCATCCAGGACTGTGGCTGTCTCCCATACATGCAGTAACCAGGACCAACCCTGCTTAGCTTCAAAGCGAGGAAGGGGCCAGCCCATCAGGCAAAGTTGTTCTAAGTGGTCTTGTACCTTGTGCTCATTTATTCAACAACATGGTCTAAGGGTGCTGATGTTACCTTGCTTTAAAGCTAAGCAGCATCGGTCCTGGTTGCTGCATGGATGGGAGACCTGGATGGATATTGTTTCAATGGCCATGGCCAGTGATATTCAACCCCGATGCCACTGTAGCTGTGAAAATATCTATTTATTTTTAAGAAAAAATGTCTATAGCCACAGGTACAGAACTACAGATACCCTCGGCTATCTGTGGTCATTTTATTTCTGTACTACAGATAGCGACAGTTATCTGTAGTTTTTGTAGCCAAAAATATTGGATAGAAAATGCTTTTTTTGTCTCCCCAGGCCCTCAGCAAGTGCCCCCTTCATCTGTGCCAGCTCTCCCACTCCCCAAATGGCCTCCTTACCTCACTGCCCTCTCCGATTCCTCACAATAACCACTGTTTCTGTGACACAGTTTGCTTTGAGATGTCTGCTATTCTCAGGTATAGCTGAGGTTACAGAAGAGGTTTGTGTTACAAAGGCAGGCCCTAGACCCCCTCCAACTCCCTAATTTCACTTGGTGTCCTCTATTCACCTCCACATCTAGACAGATGCATTTGCATGTTTTTTTACGTCCAAATGGCATTTTTCCCAGCGTTTCATGTTTGGATGACCTCGGCTATATCCTCGGCTATCTCTTGCATCGAGCACAAATAAAGATGGCAGCTGTTTCCTTTCTAAGATTTTGCCAATTTACCCGAGCTATAGCTATCAATTTTGGAGAAGGGGCAGACGATTCTCTCTCAGATATTTAGAAAACTATTGGACAGAATAACCCCAAACCACAAAAAGGCCTCCAGTAAACACTTTGTGACAAAGTTGTTTCAGACCTGGTCCAAATCCGTCCAGTGGTTTGGGCTGTGTGGTCCGTCAAACATTGACCTTGCTTGTCTATAGGAAAATTAATGGGAAGTAGACTGCAACTTTGATTTTTTTGTTTTTGTTCTATTCTTAATACGTTTTTTTATTTTTAAACAAATCTTTCCCAAATGTTGCAGTCTGGGCGGGCCCACACATCCTTAATTGACTTTAAAATTTTGACCAAATCAAAAGTTGTTAGCAATAGAATGTGTTGAGGTTCCTATCGAAGTCCGATTCATCTTAACTATAGGGTGTAGTGCTGAATCTGTAAATAACGCAGTACGTTTTCATATATACTCTGAGTTTGTAGTTTTTCACTATATCTGGAAAACCTCTTATTTTGCTAAATCAGTAGAGACTGCAGTACAGACATTTACTCTCACATTGTATTTTTCTGCTATATCTAGAAAACCTCTTGATTTGTACCAAATCTGTAGATAATGTCAGAGTATACATAATCCATATGTATATTCTCATTATATTTTTGCATGTAAATAGCTACATTGTAACCAAGGAAGACATAGCTAATATAAACATTACTCGTCAAGCGTGATGACATCAGTACGTTGTTATCACACTATTTTAATGGTGGCCAGTGCATTCGGACGGTTTTTGGCCAGGGCACCCGTCAACAGAACTTCTGAAGACAGGCTTGCTGTCTACACAGGTAAATATACCAGAAAGAAGTTCATGTGATTTAAGGGGGGAGCTGGCTAGACATATGGTATCACAAAGAGACAGGTGACAGTCTTGAATGTCCTTATTAAATATATTTTTGATAGATTCTGGCCGCACTAGGAGATGATCTAGCTTTTGTGAAACCTGGTTGAACCATCCTGGGACTATCCTTGATCCATGAATTGATTCCCATGGTGAGTCATGGATTATAGACCCAATCACTTTCCATTGTTCAATAAAGTCATACTATTGTTTTAGCTTGCATGACAAGACATAGGTATTTTAGCTAGTGGTTTATAGATACATTGTTTAATTTTTAGATTTCACAACCCCCTGTGAGCATTGGGGTGATTTTTACATATGATTTTGCTATTCTAACTCTGAGATCACTACACCTGCAGAGAGGTGAGCTCATTTTAGTTTTTTGGACAACCTTTCAGTGGCATAGTGCATTGTATCAAGTTCATAGGACCATTAGTAGGTTAGAATGTCATGCCATTCAGGCTCTTAGAAAGTAACTGTAGTGAACCGTGCATTATCTTTATGACTACTGAATGAGTAGATCGCAAATATGAAGATGGTACAGACTATGGATCTGTTTTAAAATAGGGTTCAAGTGGATTCACTAGACAAGAAAGGTACAATGGTCTAAAGAGCAAGAGATTGATTGCGTAATTCCTAGACACTGATTACATGGAGATCATAAAATATCATGGTCATACTGTTATTGAGTTTATTAATGAGAATGCCTATTGAATATTTGAGTGCATTGTAATTAATTGTCAATAGGAAATACTCCACTGAATGTACCTTATTTACACTTTTATTTAGAATGTATGTAGTACACAGCCCCTGATGAAGAGATGTTTGGGTTATGTTTGGCCCTGTTATTACTGGGCCTGCGGTAGTGGCCCAGTAGTTATGGTTAAGTTGCTCATCTCATAGAAAGAACACTTTTTGGGCAGCCTATAACTTTGCTCCCTCTGGACGAATCCTCACCAAACTTTGTGAAAAAAGTATATGGCTGTCTCTGATTTTCTTTGCAAAGTTTGGTCAAGGGCGGAAAAGTTATAGGGGGGGGTCCCAAAATTTCTTTTTTTGCCATAGACTGAAAGGAGAGAAATCATGCCTACAGCCAAAACCGATGGATGGATTTTCACCATGTGCGGCAGGAGCGGCTGCTTGGTCTCGAAAGCGTGCTTTTGTAAATTTGGTGGAAATCCGTCCAGTAGTTATTTTTAAAATGATAAAAAAGTAGGTGAATGAAAATTAGTGATATCTGGGTCCACTCCATGGACACACTTACCTGTTCGCTCCACGGACAGGACATTGATTGGTCAATGGACGTGCGTTGTGTTCACTGATTGGTTGGAGTGAAGCATGAGGAGCGTCACATTTTCTCGATGCGCCCGCAATGTTGGATTGCGGACAGCGCGCCGTGGGACAGAGCTGGAATTCAATTTTGGGGAGTGTGTTGGTGTGGAAGAATGGCTGGAGAGGGTGAGGGATTGAGAGATGGGTTAAATGCTGTATTTGTTTAGGTGGGAAAAGGCTGTGATGTGATTGTGGTGTCCACGGTCACCGCGGCTGTTCGCGGACATGCTGAGAAGGGCCCAAGAGACAGTCTGCTGGGGGCTGGTTGAGCAGTGTTAGACTGACTATGGGTGCGGAGATGGGCCCAAGAAGCGGTCTGCTGGCGGCTGGGTGAGCAGTGTGAGAAGCAGCAGGGGTGCAGAGAGGATCTTGCTGCCATTTGAACCTGTGTCCTGTGAGTACGTTTCTCAGTTCTAGGTCATATTCATGCTCCCACTGGCTCTTTGGCCATGCACCCAAGACTCAAGGCCCTGGCCACAACCACTGCAGCATAACACACCCATGCAAGCACATATTTTGACTGCGGTATGTGTGCTGCTTCGGGGGTATGTTTTCAAAAGTTTGTGCATTGGTTGCCAGTAGTGTAATAGTATTTATAGGGCAGTGGACATGGTGTGTGGTAGTTGGTTTGTTGGCCTGTGTTTTGAATGTTGGTATCTAAGACTGTAGGCATTTTGGGTTGTAGTTAGTGGCCATGTGTTCGCTTGCATGGGTTTGTTATGTTGCAGTGGTTGTGATTCCAATCATTGTATATTTACTGTTTGCTTTGTTGAGGCTGTATGCAGTATTTTGTCACGCAATGCACCCAAGACTGTAGGCACTGGTCACAACCATTGCAGTATAAGACACCCATGCAAGCAAGCATTTTGGGTTGTGGTGAGTGGTTAGGTGTTTGCTTTTATTGGTGTGTTATGTTGCAGTGTTTGTGACTCCAATCATTGTATACTTACTGTTTGTTTTGTTGACTTTGTATGTTGTTTGTACATGGTATCTGAAACTGGAGCAGACATTTCATTCTCTGTGATAAAAGAAAAGATCACATGTTAGTTTAGGTAGTTTGTAATGATTTATTGCATTGGATCGCAAACATTTCTGCACTTTGTCGACCCTTATAGGAAGTGCTTTGGAAGCACTATGCTTCAAACCAGTGTACTGTGCAATTTGCCCAGTTCCTGTGTTTGTTCGTAAAATCATTGGGTCTGTGGAATAAAAAATCCATGAGGATTAAAAAAAAAAGAATTCTACATTATGGTACAATATTTTTCGCTGGTTGATTTCAGTAGGAGGAATTGAATAGGTGTATGGTTTTTGGTTTGGAAGTGGTGGTACTATTGTTGTAATTAGATACCTGTTGGCATATTCTAACTGTTAATAGTTTTGAAGTTGTTGAGATTGTTTAAATAGTAATAAGTGTTGTAGGGTTCCCTTAGAAAATGTATATTGCAGTTCTCTGGTTGTTATTAGATACCGGTTGGTGTATTCTAACTGTTTATAGTTTTTCACTGTTAGGTAGCTGTTGTTCTATTCTATTAGTTTGTGGATTTAAAGGTTGTTGAGGAAATTTTGTAGATGTTTATACTCAGGATAGTGAGTACATTTACAAGATATGCTGTTAATCTTTGTTTTAGTGTAATGGAAGTATCATTACATTCAAACCATCCAAATTTCTTTTATATGTATGCAGTGTAGTGACCTGCATTGGTTGTGGCTCCTTTGTGGTAGATTATGCCTACTGTTGTGAAGGTTTTCTTACCAAGTGATACTTGTCCATGTGTGAATCCAGTCAGCTTGCAGTTGTTTTTGGTACCATCTCCAGTGTAACGTAAAAGCATTACTATTACGTATTCACTATGTGATTGTATTTGTAAAGTGGAACGATTGTCAGAATTGCAAGTAGTACATAATTTGCCATGGTTTGCATTTTGTACAAGTTGCTGAAATGGAATAGATTCATAGTTAGGTATGGATACATACACCAAGGGCCTCATTACGACCCAGGCGGTAAGTTACCGCCTGGGCCGTGACTTTACCACCATGGCGTAAACTACATTTACGCCATGGTGGTTGGCGGACTTACCGCCCCATTCCGACCTTGGCGGGGCAGTAAGTCCCCAATCCCCATTTACCCTTCCCCATTCCCATTTTTGCCCCATAGGGCATAATGGGAGTGGGGAAGGCGTTAATTACGCCACCGTAAATTACGGTGGCGTAATTAACTCCATGGTCCCTTAGCGCCATGGATTTTAACACCTGCTAAAAGCAGGTGTTAAATCCGCCATGGCGCTAAGGGACCTCGTACTCAGGCGGTAAGGGTCGGCGCTGTTTACGGCGCCGTAAAACCCTTACCGCCTGAGTTGTAATGAGGCCCCAAGTGTTCATTAGGGATTTGTACCTGTGCCACATGGTTGCAGAGAGTGCATGTATGCTTCCATATGTATGAAATCTCGAAGATTTCATTTATAGGTATGTTTTTGTTTTCCAGTATTTATAGTAAGTACATTAGACATTCTTGTGGATCTTCTTTTGTGTTTATAGTGAATCTTGCCATTCCAGCACAGTAATCCAATTCCTGCCTTATTCCAGAAACACTGTAGGTGTTGTCAGGATTGTTGGTTGCATTTCTGTGAAGAGCTAACATTTGCAAACATAATTTGTCTGTCCCGTTTAAGTAAATGTTTTCAATAATTGGTGGCAATTGGAATAAAATATTGATTGCTACATTTGCATAGCAATTTACACCAGTGTATTTGAAAATTTGAATGGGCCAAATGGTTCTGTGTCTAAGACATTTATTGGAACTGTGTGTTGTATCTATGAAGATGTAGTTGGTTTTGTTTGTGTGGTAGATCCTCTTTGGTCTGGTCATTGATGAAGTATTAGCTTCTTTTAATTTCTTTGGAGGTATGGTTGTTAGATCCTGTATAATTTGAGTCTGAGCTAGTTTTCTTTTACAAACCTTTGCTTTTTGAGGAACAGGATAGGTTTTGAGATGGGGTGTGTAGAGTGCACATGGTCTATTGTATTCTAGAATGCACGGAATATCAGCATTTACTTTACTTGCATCAAAGTTGACTAGAAATAGTCCTTCAAGTCCTTGGAGTTCTTCTTCTTGTTGCTGTTCACTGTCTAACATTGTTTTGTATTGCAAAATATTTATGTTTGTTATAGTGCTTGCAATTTCTTTGAAAGCATCTTCATAGTAGGCATGGGTATCTCATAAATCTTCTTTTCTCCATGGTTTAAAAGGTTGTAGTAGAGACATGTAATACAGTTCACTAGGCTGCCTTCACAATTTACGACTTTGTATCTACCTTTCTTCTCATCTGGTTTAATATTATTTTTGTATGTGAAATTTTGGGCTATGCAGTATAGACACATGGTTTCCAAAGTGGTATTCCTGTTTGGGTAGTATGTGTCTAGTAAATAGTTTTTCAAAATGTCTTGGCTGTTGGGATCATTATTGGCTATTGTTTCTATGTCTTCATATGATTTTAAGAACAATTTTTTCTGGATTTGGCAGGTCCAAGGCTTAGCCATACAATGTTTTCAGATTTTCGGTACCAGTTAAACAGTCTGCGGCTTTGGAGCAGCCACATTCTATATGGGAGGGCATTTTTATGCCTAAACTGTACAATTTCTGTGACAGTGTTTTGTCAGATGATATGTCGTCCCAGAGGTCTTTGAGCTCTGTTTTTTCTGCTTTGGTTAAGTAGGCTGTGACATATCATGCAATTGCAGTAGAATTATCTGCAATGTATTGCACATCTATATTTTCATTCCAAAGGAAGGCAATAATTGCATTGTAATCGTTGATGTACTTTGATCCTTCTGTTGTTTTTATGCAGTAAGTGTTCTTAGGTGATTTACCTTTGACATTATGTCTAACTGAAGACATGAAGTTGTTCACTTGACCTGTTGTTGAAACTGGTCTAGGGAAACCAAAGTGACATTTGGTGTAGTATTTCCCTTTGTTTTGTATATTTGCGCCGACAATACAACCCACACTTGCGTCTTTGAAATTGTAAAATCTGTGCATGTAGGTCACTATGTGTAATTTGTGAAAGGATTTCACAAGTGACATATTTCTGAATGAACTGCAAAACAGTCGCATCACTGTCCTGACCAAATTTAGGAGCATCTTTAATCTACAAAAGCATGTGGATGTGTGATGCTCCTCTGGCTGGGTATTCTTTTCTCCAAAAGAAGTGTTGCACCTCTCCCAGGGGAGGCACTGTTTTATTACAAATGAAGTGTAGCATGGCAATAAAGCGATGATGGAAATATCTTCATACATTTACAGCATCTAGAGAGCAGAGTTCTCCTGGTGTTTTATATCTATGTTTGTTTTGTTTTTGTTTGCTATGCGTAGGAAATTGTGCAAAGCTTCCCATGCATATTCTGCACAACTTAGGGGTCAATTCATGGAGCAAACGTGCGCAAGCAGGCGCAAGGTAGCGCAAGCGCGAGAAACGCAGCGCATGCGCACGTGTGTGATTCAAGGAAGACGCTGCGCGTGTTTCCCGCTGTCCGTGCGCCCAATCCTGCCATGGCTCACGCAGGCACACACGGCGTGCGCTACGCACACAGCAAAAGCGCACATAGCGCGGCGCACACAACCAAAGTGGGCGGAACAGTGGGCGTAACACGCGGAATGGGGAATAACGTGTGAAAAAGAAGGCGTAACTGGGGAAGTACTGCAGGGAACTACACGCACGCCAACAACCCGTATTCATGGATTCGAATACAGGAAGCCCGCGCACGGCAAATGACGCACACAGGCGTCAACGCGTCCACCACACGAAGGCAGGCGGAAGCCTCCCCACGCACAGTATAAAAGTGCGCGCAAACAACAAACACGTATATACAGCTACGATGAATGCCCCATTTGTCGCAGCACTGATCGTGGGACACCGCAGGAGGAGGAGAATAGCCAGGGCACGCATTTTCGCACCACGGACAAGCCTTTTTGGGATGCCTGACGACCAGGTCTACGGCAGGTATAGGTTTCCACCCCACATCATCCTAGACCTGGTCAGGGAGTGGGAAGATGACCTTACATCCCCCACCCTTTGCTCCCAAGCATTGAGCCCCTTGGAGAAGCTGCTCAATGTCCTGCATTTTTTGGCCACTGGGTCATTTCAGCGGACTACTGCCATAGTGGGGGGTCCTCACAGGCCACGCAGTCACGCTGCCTACACCAGGTACTGGCAATCATGACAGCGCGCCCCTCAGTCCGCAGGCACATATACATGCCCAGAACACCCGCAGAAAGGCAGGCCGTTGTCCTGGATTTTTTCAGGGTGGCACACTTCCCCAAAGTGCTCGGTGCCATAGATTGCACCCATGTGGCCCTACGTCCACCTAGGGCCACTGAGCACATCTACCAAAACCGCAAGCACTGGCATTCCATCAATGTACAGGTGGTATGCGATGCAAAGGGAATCATCACCTCTGTCTATGCAAACTACCCTGGCTCCACCCATGACAGTTTCATATACAGAATGTCCACCCTGAGCCGGGCCCTGGAAGCTGGGCAGCATGGCGACACCTGGCTCCTAGGTGAGTACAAATGCCCTTGCACATGCATGCATGTCACACACACACACACAAATAAACAAACCCCAATAATCACAACCATTTACACCTCCCCAGGGGACCAGTGCCTACCCTCTGAGCAACCACATGATGATGCCAATCCGGAACCCCACCACACCACCCCAGGTAAGATACAACGCCGCCCATATTGCAACCAGGGCCATAGTGGAGCGCACATTCGGAGTGCTCAAGTCACGTTTCTGCTCCCTTGACCGCTCTGGCGGGCAGCTACTCTATGCACCACCAGTAGTGTGCAGGATCATTGCGGCAGCATGTGTCCTGCACAATGTTGCAACACGGCAGGGCGTCCCGGTGGACATGGTGGTGCCCCCACATCCCCAGCCACAGGCACAGGCGCTGTCCATGGGAGGGGACAGGGCATGTGGCGAGGAAGCCCGGACCCAGCTTGTGGCCACATTTTTCACCTAAACTCCAACCCCTGCGGAGTGCACACAGGCCTGGCACATACCAGGTGACAATCGATGATGACAAAGAGACAGTCAACTGTCACAACCCTACCACCCTGAGATAGTTGCCATGGAAGTGCCACATTGTCTGCATCCCTAGCTACTTAAACACAAGCTATCCTGTGTGACCAAAAGGCACACATATGACATGACATGTTATGGCCTATACACAAGTATTTCAAGGTGCGATGAGGCAGGGAGGGGGGAACAAGGGAAGACAGACAACGGTACTACTAGGCCAGGTGTAATTTAGATTGTGCAAGTGCAGGGGTAGGGGGAAGGGAAAAGTGCAAGGGGAAAGGGAGGGGGGAGTGCAGTACAGGATACGTAGACCAAAAAACAAATACATAGGCCAGCTGGTGGCAACTGCAAAGGTAAGTGCAGACAAGTGCTGGGAAGGGGGGGCTGTAGGGATAGAGAGACAGTCCCGCAGTGCAGGGGTTGCCAGGGAGGCAGTGCAAGTGGAGAGTGGCTGGGCCAGGGACCGAGGTCGGTGAGAGTGGCCCAGTTGCAGATCCAGTGCAGTTCCAGTGAAGAATTTAGCAAGGGAGAGGCAGAGAGAAAGCAGAAGCAAAGAGGAAGGTCTTGAGGTGCTTCCCGAACCGGAGATGGTTCTCCTCAAGTTCCAGTGAGGCAGGAAGGCTGTTCCAGAGGGAGGGCCCTGCCGCGGAGAGAGATCTACCCCCAGCTAGTTGCTTTGAGAAGCGGATGACCCTGACATGCAAGGTGTGAATCACACATACCTGCAAAACAGGCCATGGCCATCACTGGTATGTCACTCAAACCCTCCCAAACCACAACATGACATGGCCAGCAATACCCATACACCAACACAGTAACAATAAGGTACACATTGCCATGTCCAAAATGTACAGTGGCATCAGACAATGATGCCTGACCTGGAATCAGATGAAATGACTGACCAACAACCTCCCACCCAAAATAAGTCATTTCCAAATGCATTACAAGAGTTGTAGACATAACATAACAATGAATGCCTGTCTACATACACATTGTGCATTGCAAAATCAACACTGCAGCTTCTGTGTGCTGTGTCCTACTCTTGCAACACACTGCCCAGCGCACAGCACAGTGAAGAGCCATTGTGTGTGATGCACACCCTGAGCATCACATCTAAGCGGCAGACCACATCAAAAAGCAAATTAGGCATGTACAGGATCCATAATTGGTCACAGAATATGTGCTGCAGGGACACAGTGGGCACCAGAAGGCAAACAGTGTACACGTGGATATGCAAGGGTGGTTGTACATGTAGTGCATCAGAGTGCAAGTGTGTGGGTCAGCAAGGACATGCACTCAACATATGCATGTGCAATCAAGTGACCATCAGTGTTCTCTACACATCACATGTGAACATTCACCATGTGTACACCCCAGCATGTCAAACCACAACTATCCCCTCGCACCTGAAAGGTAAACACAACACGTGAACAGGCATTGATCAGCAGAACACAACATGTACATAGGATACCACCATTACAATGTCAGGGTTCCCATCACACTGCAGGGCAAGGCAACTATCAACAACAACCCCCCCCCCACTCCCTCAGAAATGACCATGACCCACTGAACAACTGCACCTGGGTCATGGAGCCTTCAACCCTCAATTCCACCTGGCCACAGGATCACCTTTCCCCTTCGTCACCATCTCCCACCTTGTGTGTAAAAAAGGTGCCTGGACCCTCAGAATCCTCACTCATTTCCAAAATCACAAAATCCAAGCCAGAAAAACGAACCAGAACACCCTCCAGTAGATGACTTGACGTAGCAGTACCTCACAAAGGCCAAGTACTACCACAATGATGCAACAACCAAGGTAGCACAGTAAAACAATGTCACAACAGGATGTGAACCATGTGTGGTACATAACATAGAATGATGCACCATGAACGGATGTGTACTGTCACAGGTCCCGTGTACAGGCGCGGGAGTGTCACGAAACAACCACCTCCACCGTGTCCCGGGTGCCTGCAAGGTCAAACTCACACAGGCCCCTGAGACCCTGGTGGGGAAGGAGGGTCAGGGATATGCAGTCAGGACAGGTGTTGGCACACTGGATAACTGGAATGAGTGGCAGGAGAGGGGAGGAGGAATGACACATGAAAGTAGGGAATGCAGGAAAATGTACTACCTTTATGAACACATACACAATCCAAACAAACTTGGACATCATTGTCATGGCCTTCTGTAGTCCAGGCTTAGGAGTGGCACGAACGAACCACCCCCTCTAGGGTTTTGGCGCCTGCATGTTTGGGGCTTACACAGGCATCCGCAACCCCAGTGGGGAAAGAGGGTTAGGGAACGTTGCTTGGATAGGTACGGGAAGCAGGAACACCGGGTAGAGGGTACAGGGTTCAAAATTGCATAGGATTCTCGGTTATTAGGGGGAAAAAATACCAAATTGAATTACACATTCATCCATGCATTAGTGCACCCCCCAGCAAGCCTATGCAGAGCAATTTGAAAGAAAAACAACAAGACACTTAGCTCTGGTTTTGAGTGCTGGCCTCCTGCCTGCGCACTCTCAGGTCTGGTTACAGGAGCACTGCAATGCTGCAAAGAGAGCCACAGTCAACAACAGCCAATTACACAAAAACACACCACCAAACATGCCCCATAGCAACAAACTACTCTACAAACAGACAATCTGGTGTAGATGCTTCGTACCCATATATAACATTACCCCTGTGATGGGTCATACACAGTCAATGCAGTAAGCCAGCCGCCGGTGGGTGCGTGGCAAATGGAACACCAATGTGTCACAATTCACACAACATGCAATGTTCCCTGGGTAAGCAGACATACCCATATAGCAAGCCATGACTTCAGAGCAAGTTGTGTTCCACCATGACCGAAACAAAGTTGGCAGTGCATTTATCAAAATGTACATGGAAATGAAATGCACTGCACCCGAGTATGTCCCTTAATGTATGTCCCTGTGAGCTGCCCCTTTCCATGTTTCAGAAGGCTACATGGTTGATACAAGTGCCTCAATGGACCTTGGTGTACCGGAGGGTATGTGCCACTGCCCCTGCAGGTGTCCCAGACAACCTTACAATCAACAGCCATCAGTCCACCAACACATCTGAGCTGCATTGTGTGCTTCAACACCAATATTCGTCCAAGCTCACCCTCAGTGCTGTGACTAAGCCTGCATGTGCAACTCGCCTGGTGCAAGCTTTGCTGTGTTGTGGCCCCCCTGTGCTGCTCACCTTGCCTGGAGTTCCTTGGAACACGTCAGCAGTTCTAGGATGTAGGTCTGCGATCCCTGTGCCTCTGCTTGTGCACACATGTGCATGTGGGAACCAACAGACGTCTCCAGAATTCAGACATCCAATGGGCCATGTCTGCTGGCAAAGGTGCTCTGGAGGCTCATCCCCCTGCAGAAAGGGCATGAAACACATGATTAATGCTTCAAAGTCATCTGTGTGTGTCTCTTCAGGCATCTCCTTACTTGGCCATGTCAGAGAGTCACATCAGAAATCACACCATCAGTCCGTCTTTCACATCCAAAGTGTGGAACACTATCTACGGCATGAATTGCAACAAGCACGTGTACAGTAAAGATAAGAAACATACTACACAATGCATAGCAATGAATGTACACATTAATCATGAAACACCCCATCTAGCAAAAGCTGAACAGTGGACAATAACACCAAAATCATCCCCACTAGGGGTGTAAACACAAGTCACACAGCACCAGACATGCCACAGATATGACAGTCCAAAGCCCTTGTGTAAAAGGTTGTGACACCGAACCATCCTTGCGAGCCCATGGATAAGGGAGGCAGGAGTGGCATATGTGAGTCAAGGACCCCAAGCAGCAAACACATACACAAGACAAGCCTGAAGGGCCCAGCTGGAACAGACAGTGGATACCTTCAAAAGCCACAAAGCACCGCACCGTCACATGAAAGCACAATAGACAAGCAATTTTAAACTATATTAACTAATTACACTAACTATGGAAAACCTACATTACCTAATTAAACTAACTATCAAACAGAAACTTAACTAACTAAACTAAAAGAAAAACTCAAAAATGGCCACATACGACCCGGGGGGGAGGGGAGGCACCCAGGAGGGGGGAGGTACAGGGTGCTGCTCAACATCCACATGCGATGATGCTGAGCCAAAAAAAAAACCTCCATGGGCTCAACGCCTGCACAGCCCGACCTATGTGGGAGATAGATGGTCGTCCAAGTCTGGCTCATCCTGTAAAAGAGGACATGGCACAGTAGCCTGGCCATGCCTAGCCGCAGCTTGCCCCTCGTCGGCAGCAAGTCTGCCGGACGGGTGAGCCTGGTTCTGTGTGGCGATGTGACGTAGGTCTGCATGCAGAACCTCACTGGATACACGTGCTTCCTCTTGCAAGGTAGCACATGTAACACGGAGTTTCTCCTGCAAGGCCTGGCTGGACAACCGCTGCACCTCCCGGAAAGCCTGTAGCTCAGCCGAGATGGTACGCTCAAGCTGTGCAAACCTCTCCTCTGCCCGCTGCCTCTGGGATATCATAAGGACACCCAGAGTGTATTTGAGGGAAGCATACTCCTCCCTCAGGGCATCCATGTGCGCCTCTGCGTGAGCAGCAATTGCTTGACGCAGAGACGACATTTCAGCCTGGCGTGCCCTGTCTGAGGCCGCCACGCCCAGCCTGAGCGAGCGGGCCGTGGACCGTGCCGCCTGCTGCTGGAGAAGCACCTGCCTAGCAGGGGGGAGAACAGATCGGCCACACGCTCCATGCTCTCAGCGATGTTCTCCATTGCTGCCCCCTGCCGTTCGGAATTGGCAGTCATGTGTTGCTCCCACTCAGTATACTGCGGCGACCGCGTTGCCGGGTTTGACCCCTGCGGGACCCAAGGACCGGGGGTCCTCGCTGTGTTGGCACCGCCCGCGGCTGCATGACTATATGCCCCCGTCGACGTGATGTTCCAGGCACATCAGTGACTGGTGTGGAGGGTGACCCTGCGTCCCGATCCACCACGGGCGGAGGAACCAAGACTGTCTGATCCCTCAGTGCAGGTGTCGCAGACAGAGGAGTGTCCACATCAGAATCACTCACCCCTGACACATGGACTTGATGCTCATCCAACTCAACATGGACATCAGAGTCGTCATCAAGGCTGGACTCATAGGCAGCCAGAGACAAGATGGACTGTAGCACTTGGGGGTTTTCGTGGCCTGCCACCCCACGACCCCAACTAGTGCCGGGTTGATGTAGTGGTAACAACCCTGTGTCTGGCATGACAACACCATCCTCCGCCTCCATTGCATCCTCACCTGAAAAATAGAGAGAAAAAAGGTCACTACACATGTCAGAAGCACACAACACACACACACACTGACACCAAACGCATCAGGCAGACATGTGACACACAACATATAACCTGGCATGCATGCTGGGTCAACTTTGAATTGCTTCTGTGATCAGACCTGTTGAAAGGTGGCAGTTTCCATGGAAGTGGGTCTATGCAGTGCAGAAAATGTGTACGCCACTCACTACCTACATGTACAAGGACTCCATGGTGTGTGCCAGGAAATGTGAAGGCAGTGCAATGTCAAATTCAGACATCACGTGCATTGTGCATTCAATGTGTACCATATCTAGAAGCCAAGCACCCCTCCACCCCAGTACCAAAGCAGGGATGCCTAACATGGTATCAAAAGGCTGACCATACACCTGTGTATTGACAGGCAGTGTTGACTGGCATCAACAGCTTAATGTGATTCAAGTGACAACACTGCAAATGATGCTGGGACAGTAAGCAGGACACATGATGAAAACTCTGGATGCCGCCCATGTGTGAAGAAGACACAACAACAGTTGGACAGAGTCATTGGCCATTGAACAGGCTGAGGCCTGTGAGCCACACAGATTGTCAGACCCTAAACATGTGTGCAATGCAGGACTGAGCCACAGTTGACATGGGAAGGCTGATGAGATGCCAGGCAATGTATGTAACCAAGGACTTGTATTACAGTGATCATCCAGTCAAGGACACATAGGGGCATGCGTGCAATGCACATGGAGCATGAATGGGCACTCATGTCCCTGCGGGACATCTGACCTATGCACAGTACAAGTGAGATACCCTGCATCAAGTACTAAGGCTGTACCACACGGCATATGTTTGGCAGATTCTACGCTGGAAGTTAGTATCTACACAGGACGCATGAACAAGAAAGTACACATTGGCAAGATTGCAGCAGACCAGTGCAAAGGTGGAACTGGGGTGCAGAGTGGCGGAGGAGGGGCAAGGGAGCATGCCTACATGGAGTCCCCGCATGCGGGCAGAGGAGACATGCATCACGGAAGCATTGCATTACTTACACATCAGAACCATGTACATGTCACATGTAGTGGCAAACATGCACAACACATCCCACAAGTGAAACACACACGTCCTCAACAAACACGCATCAACACTCACTGGACTGGGCATCAAAGTCCAGCATCTCTCCCACTCCTTCAACCAATTCAGGTGGTATGAACTCCACAACGAGTGCCTCATGCGGAGTGAGCATTTCCTCCTCTGGTGCAGGCCCACCGCCAGTCACCAGAGTCAAGTTGTAATTAGAGGCACGCTTAGCCTTAGTGCTGCGTTTGATGTCATTCCAACGCTTTTTGCACTCTTACGCCGTGCACACCTCATGGCCGAATGAACTGACATGTTCCGCAACATGCTTCCACTGGGTGTCATGTTGGGCAGCCGTAGTCTGACTATTGGCACCCACTAGCATGTCACGGCTGTGGCCCCACACGTAGTCCACGAGGAAGTCCAGTTCCTGCTTACAGAAAGGCTTCTTCCTCGACGTGCAGGAGGTCATGGCTGTGTGTGGGGTCCCAGCCTGTGCTTCAGGTGCAACCTTCCTCCTCTTGGACTGTGGCACAGACCCTGGCTGGCTAATGCCACCCTGACCAGTCTGGCCAGTGGGTTCGGTGGATTGAGCCGAGGGAGTGGCAGGTGGAGGGACGACCAAAGGCCTGACTTGTGTCAGTGGCAGCTGGGTGCCCTCTAATGGACCCTGCGCAGCAACATCAGCTGTGGCAGGGTCATTGACCGCAACAGTCCTGGTTGGCAGACTCACAACCGGGGTGTTGTTGGGTGCATCTGCCCCTGCACTTGCCAACACCCGGCTGTTCAGGGCAGCAGATGACATGACTGCCCCAGGGACACGTGTCTTGGTCTTCCCACTCTGTGGCCGCCCTGGACACCCTGGAGTCCCCCTACTCCCTGGTCACCACGGCCATGTCCCCGACCACGCCCCCACGAGGAGGACGCCCAGCTGAGGCGCCCCTCACCTTTGGTGGCCTCCCAACCATGGCACAGATGTAGTAGTGCCGGCACAGATGGAGTGGTGCCAATGGGAGGTGTACACCACAATTGACCTGGGCAATTGGGGTGAAGGGGGTGGGAAGCAAGATGTTAACAGCCCCCCTGCACCTGCAAGGCTGTATGTGACCCCGGTGATGTAGTGACGGGTCACGCAACGCTCAGGCACCCCAAAACTGCAGTAAAACCGTGCACACAACCCTGCAGCCTACGTGCGTGGATTCAACCTCCCGCAGTACGCGGTGGCACCCAGTAACACGAATAACGCGTACGCGTGGGACACGCAGGCTACTATGACATCGAAAATGGGTGCGATACACAGGGACACCCGCAGTGGGAAAAAGAGCGTGTGCGACTCACCATCTGACTAGCGCGATGCAGAAAAACACGCGTAGCCAATACCCCCGCCAAAAGAAGAGATACGTCCTTGATAGCTGTGAAGTTGTGATGGTGCGCGAAACAACAGGAAGCAGCAACACACGTCGGTCTCCACGAAAGGCACGTACAGCGAGCTGCTGGGCCTGCTCACCTTCAACCCGTGCTGAGGTAAACGCCCACGCGCGTCACGTCACTTACGCGCATGGCCCCTTTCCTCGGATTACACGCGGACGTGCAGTTTTTCACACGCGCTGAAATGCCCATGGACGCCTGCGTGCGTCACGTCACAGGGGCGCTTGCGCTTGAGGGGCCTTCTGTCCAATGAAATTGCGTATGCGTGCAGACGCTCTTACGCGCTAAGGGCCTTTCCTCGAATTACACGCTGACGTGCAGAATTTTCACGTGCCAAATCACTCCGTATCAAGCTGGCCACGCTTAAGCACACGGAAGACCACGCTCCTGCCCAGAAGGCCGAATTACTGCCCCCCAGAGCCCCGAGCACGCTCCCACCTGCCATCTGCTGCTGCCTGACTGCCTGCTGCCCACGTGCCCTGCCATTTGCTGCCTGCACATCAGCAAGGGGTGCTGTTGCTGTGACCACCCCTGCTGGAACCGAAGACTCCCGACTGGGATTCCATCGCTCCACAGCCCAGCCCCAGGACCCAGTTGCCCACCTGCCTCTGGGGTTGTCATGTCGGGCACTGCAACATCTGGCACCACTGACAACCCCTGGCCAGAGAGGCAGAGGGACACCAGCTTCAGTGCCAGGGAAGTTGGTGTCCTGGTGGAGCAAGTCCTGGGGCAGTATGATGCCCTCTTCGGAAGTTCCCGCGCCGACAAGGAAGGACGGACTCGGATCTGGATGGACATCGTGACTGCCATCAACGCGGAGGGGGTGGCAGTCCGCGACTTCCAACATGTCAAGAAGCGCTGGGAGGACTTCAGGTCCAGGACCCTGAACAAGGCCCGGCGCCTCTTGAAGGCAGCGGATGCTAAGGGGCGCCGGGGCCACTTGTCGGAAGATCAGATGAGGGTCCTGGAACGCATATCCCCAGCGCTCCACGTCCAGGTCCTTGAGAGGCAGACCCGTCTGGAGTCGAGCGGTAAGTGTACATGCATCCTGATTGCGAGCTGTGCGTGTGGTGATGTTTCAGTAGTGTGCAGGTTGCACATCTGTTTGTATGGGGTCGAGTATGGGTGGGGGTGTACAGGGCCGTGAGGCTAACACATGCGAGGGCTGTAATGTGTGAGACATGGATGGTGCTTGTGTGTGTAGGCTTGCATGCCAAATGCAGTTGTGTGGGCACACATGTTTGGATGAATGTGTATGTAAGTAGACATGTTCGTGATGTCACGCATGTATGTTGTTTTCAGCTGCATGTATCAGCACTGTGTACATGTGCATTTGTGTGTATTTGACAAGGGTGCAACAGTGATGCAACATGGATGCATGTGACAGCGGGATGTGGAAGCCTGATTGGCAGATGTGACATGGATGCCCATCTGAACACTGCGACACTTGGCAGAGGTGTACACATGCATGCAAGTGTGGTGGTGTGTGTACATGTCTAGTGCACTTCCTGTGTTGCATGTGATGTCTAGCTCAGCTTTGCCTGCTCATGCTGTTGTATGTGTATGGATGGTGCTGGCAGTTGCGATATGGCTGTGGTATGGCTCATGTGTGCCAGTTGAAATTACATGTGTGTTGGGGATTGTGATGGCATGTCTGAGGTTTGCCAATGCCACTCATGTAAAACTGTCATGTGTGTATGTGCCCATTGTACAGTGCCCTGATGCCTGTGTTTTATTTCTCCCTGTCTGCAGCGTCAACTGATGAAGAGGGCGGAGAAGGTGCTGTGGAGCACAGCGGCGGGGATCCCACCGCCAGCCGGAGACGCAAGGCCCGGCTCCCCTCCCAGGTTGTGATCTCGTCGGGGAGTGAGGAGTCCGGTGCCGCGTCCCAGGCCGCAGCTGCCGGGGGGAGGTCCAAGAGGCAGAGGTTGGAGTTGGACTCCTCGGCAGCAGAAGGGGCAGCTGGGACCCCACAGGGCCCAACGGGGGAAGATGGCATGGAGTCATCCAGGTTGGTGGGGGGTTTGGTGGAGGAGGAGGCCGTGCAAGCAACAGAGACGGGGTCTGGAGGTGGGGATTCCACTGGTGCTAGTAGTGCAGTGCAGGACCAGGGACAGGAGGCAGCACAGGCCGCCGCGGAGGTGCCTGTGTGCAATCCTGTCCCTGATCCTGTCCCTGCATCATCTTGCACCAGCAGGGATGCCTACGTCCAGACCCGTTTTCAGGCAGGGGATGAGCTCACGACAACTGGCCTTCCTCTGCCTGCGGACGTGGCTGTCCGGGTTGAGCCTGTCCTGACTGGTGTGGCGTTGCGTCAACGGGGCATGCGAGGTGACCTGCAGTCTTTTCATGAGGAGACTGCACGTCATCTTGAATGGCTCGTTGACTGCGTCGGCCTACTGGGACACGTCACCCAGGCCGGATTCCTCCGTTTTATGGGGCTTGCTACGACCCCCTCCTCAACTGAACCCCCTATGCGCCAGTCGTCCTCCGTGCCATCTTCCCACCCATCAGTCACCTGGGTGCCCTGTGGAGCTGCCTCTGACGGTGCGGCCAGGCTGGTGGAGGAGGCATCCCTGCCACAGTCGGGAGTCGGACGTCCAGCAGGGGTGGCCACATCAATGACTGCACCCCAGCCAGCGGAGGATGTGCAGGCAGCAGGAGGCAGTGCACGGGCAGAGGCGCAGCAGCCACGTGGTGGGAGCCATGAAGGCTCGGGGCCTTTGACATCGGAGGGGCAGGCATCGGCCATAGGGTAGGAGGACCCAGGACAGAAAATGTCTTCCGTGTGGCAGCGGTTGGGCCACGCCATAGATGCAGAGCGGCAGCGGGCGGAAGAGGCACGGCTCATGATGGTCAGGGCGGAGAACTCCATGCGGAGGGCCCTGAGGCGGGCCGAGTGCCTCGAGGCAATCCGCAGGGGGTTGGAGGTGGACACGTCGATGGCTCTGCGGACCCTCGGGGCCATGGAGGAGGACCGCCTCCGGGACATTGAGCAGGAGTTCGATGATGCCCTGGCCCGGGACATCCAAAAGTGAGCCGTCGGACTAGCCCGCTGCCCTTGTACATAGTTCTGTAGTTAGTGTTAGGTTTCCTTTGGTTTTGCATTTTTTTTGGGCCTTTTGGACAATGGGCCACATTTTTGTATATAGTTTTTTTTTATTAGGTAGTGTTATTAGATAGGTTTCATTTCTTCTGTTGGGATCATGGACCCTGGCTTGTTCATCTGTACATAGTTGACTGTTGGATTTTCTTTTTTTTTTAACAATTTTCCCATGGAGCAATGGCTTTCAATTAAAATTTTCCATTGGATTTTCTTTTGTGGACTGTGACTTTGGACACCATTCCTTTGGATTATGATTTTTGGTTTTGCATTTTTTCACGGACATGCTTCTTTTTATTTTTTTACATTCCCATTTCTGTTTGTTTATTTTTGATTCAATTTATGTTTCCTTTAATACATATTTTTTGTTCAAACTTCAATGTGTAGTATCATCTCATTGGTTTCATGCATATCATGATATGGGTTTTGAGATTCACTGACACCCATTGGGTGTATGTGAGGGACATGTGTTCGTTTCCAAACTTGCAATGGGGTTCTATCATGTTATTGCCATTTCTAAGTGGGTGGATGCAATACTCGGGTGGGTGTTTTGCATTTGGAGGCTGACCATAGGGACCAGGGATCTAGATTGTGATGACATGTTGGCTGGGGAACATGAGTTGGGGCCTGGTGGAGGGTGCCCCACAGTGCTGGGGGGTGGGGGTGATGGGAGACATGAGTGGGGGCCTGGTGGAGGGTGCACCACAGTGCTGGGGGGTGGGGGTGCAGGGGGACATGAGATGGACATGAGTGGGGGCCTGCTGGCAGGTGCCCCACAGTGCTGGGGGGTGGTGGTGCAGGGGAACATGAGTTGGACATGAGTGGGGGCCTGGTGGAGGGTGCACCACAGTGCTGGGGGGTGGGGGTGCAGGGGAACATGAGTTGGACATGAGTGGGGGCCTGCTGGCAGGTGCCCCACAGTGCTGGGGGGTGGGGTGCAGGGGAACATGAGGTGGGGCCTGGTGGAGGGTGCCCCACAGTGCTGGGGGGTGGGGGTGATGGGAGACATGAGTGGGGGCCTGGTGGAGGGTGCACCACAGTGCTGGGGGGTGGGGGTGATGGGAGACATGAGTGGGAGCCTGGTGGAGGGTGCATCACAGTGCTGGGGGGTGGGGGCGCAGGGGGACATGAGTTGGACATGAGTGGGGGCCTGCTGGCAGGTGCCCCACAGTGCTGGGGGGTGGGGGTGCAGGGGAACATGAGTTGGGGCCTGGTGGAGGGTGCCCCACAGTGCTGGGGGGTGGGGGTGATGGGAGACATGAGTGGGGGCCTGGTGGAGGGTGCACCACAGTGCTGGGGGGTGCGGGTGCAGGGGGACATGAGTTGGACATGAGTGGGGGCCTGCTGGCAGGTGCCCCACAGTGCTGGGGGGTGGGGGTGCAGGGGAACATGAGTTGGACATGAGTGGGGGCCTGGTGGAGGGTGCACCACAGTGCTGGGGGGTGGGGGTGCAGGGGAACATGAGTTGGACATGAGTGGGGGCCTGCTGGCAGGTGCCCCACAGTGCTGGGGGGTGGGGGTGTAGGGGAACATGAGTTGGGGCCAGGTGGAGGGTGCCCCACAGTTCTGGGGGTGGGGGTGATGGGAGACATGAGTGGGGGCCTGGTGGAGGGTGCACCACAGTGCTGGGGGGTGGGGGTGATGGGAGACATGAGTGGGGGCCTGGTGGAGGGTGCACCACAGTGCTGGGGGGTGGAGGTGCAGGGGGACATGAGTTGGACATGAGTGGGGGCCTGCTGGCAGGTGCCCCACAGTTCTGGGGTGTGGGGGTGCAGGGGGACATGAGTTGGACATGAGTGGGGGCCTGCTGGCAGGTGCCCCACAGTGCTGGGGTGTGGGGGTGCAGGGGAACATGAGTTGGGTCCTGGTGGAGGGTGCCCCACAGTGCTGGGGGGTGGGTGTGCAGGGGAACATGAGTTGGACATGAGTGGGGGCCTGCTGGCAGGTGCCCCACAGTGCTGGGGGGTGGGGTGCAGGGGAACATGAGGTGGGGCCTGGTGGAGGGTGCCCCACAGTGCTGGGGGGTGGGGGTGATGGGAGACATGAGTGGGGGCCTGGTGGAGGGTGCACCACAGTGCTGGGGGGTGGGGGTGATGGGAGACATGAGTGGGAGCCTGGTGGAGGGTGCACCACAGTGCTGGGGGGTGGGGGTGCAGGGGGACATGAGTTGGACATGAGTGGGGGCCTGCTGGCAGGTGCCCCACAGTGCTGGGGGGTGGGGGTGCAGGGGAACATGAGTTGGGGCCTGGTGGAGGGTGCCCCACAGTGCTGGGGGGTGGGGGTGATGGGAGACATGAGTTGGACATGAGTGGGGGCCTGCTGGCAGGTGCCCCACAGTGCTGGGGGGTGGAGGTGCCGGGGGACATGAGTTGGACATGAGTGGGGGCCTGCTGGCAGGTGCCCCACTGTTCTGGGGTGTGGGGGTGCAGGGGGACATGAGTTGGACATGAGTGGGGGCCTGCTGGCAGGTGCCCCACAGTGCTGGGGTGTGGGGGTGCAGGGGAACATGAGTTGGGGCCTGGTGGAGGGTGCCCCACAGTGCTGGGGGGTGGGGGTGATGGGAGACATGAGTGTGGGCCTGGTGGAGGGTGCACCACAGTGCTGGGGGGTGGGGGTGCAGGGGAACATGAGTTGGACATGAGTGGGGGCCTGCTGGCAGGTGCCCCACAGTGCTGGGGGGTGGGGTGCATGAGAACATGAGGTGGGGCCTGGTGGAGGGTGCCCCACAGTGCTGGGGGTGATGGGAGACATGTGTGGGGGCCTGGTGGAGGGTGCACCACAGTGCTGGGGGGTGGGGGTGATGGGAGACATGAGTGGGAGCCTGGTGGAGGGTGCACCACAGTGCTGGGGGGTGGGGGTGCAGGGGGACATGAGTTGGACATGAGTGGGGGCCTGCTGGCAGGTGCCCCACAGTGCTGGGGGGTGGGGGTGCAGGGGAACATGAGTTGGGGCCTGGTGGAGGGTGCCCCACAGTGCTGGGGGGTGGGGGTGATGGGAGACATGAGTGGGGGCCTGGTGGAGGGTGCACCACAGTGCTGGGGGGTGCGGCTGCAGGGGGACATGAGTTGGACATGAGTGGGGGCCTGCTGGCAGGTGCCCCACAGTGCTGGGGGTTGGGGGTGCAGGGGAACATGAGTTGGACATGAGTGGGGGCCTGGTGGAGGGTGCACCACAGTGCTGGGGGGTGGGGTGCAGGGGAACATGAGTTGGACATGAGTGGGGGCCTGCTGGCAGGTGCCCCACAGTGCTGGGGGGTGGGGGTGTAGGGGAACATGAGTTGGGGCCTGGTGGAGGGTGCCCCACAGTTCTGGGGGGTGGGGGTGATGGGAGACATGAGTGGGGGCCTGGTTGAGGGTGCACCACAGTGCTGGTGGGTGGGGGTGATGGGAGACATGAGTGGGGGCCTGGTGGAGGGTGCACCACAGTGCTGGGGGGTGGGGGTGCAGGGGGACATGAGTTGGACATGAGTGGGGGCCTGCTGGCAGGTGCCCCAGAGTGCTGGGGTGTGGGGGTGCAGGGGGACATGAGTTGGACATGAGTGGGGGCCTGCTGGCAGGTGCCCCACAGTGCTGGGGTGTGGGGGTGGAGGGGAACATGAGTTGGGGCTGGTGGAGGGTGCCCCACAGTGCTGGGGGGTGGGGGTGATGGGAGACATGAGTGGGGGCCTGGTGGAGGGTGCCCCACAGTGCTGGGGGGTAGGGGTGCAGGCGAACATGAGTTGGACATGAGTGGGGGCCTGCTGGAGGGTGCACCACAGTGCTGGGGGTGGGGGTGCAGGGGAACATGAGTTGGACATGAGTGGGGGCCTGCTGGCAGGTGCCCCACAGTGCTGGGGGCTGGGGGTGCAGGGGAACATGAGTTGGGGCCTGGTGGAGGGTGCCCCACAGTGCTGGGGGGTGGGGGTGATGGGAGACATGAGTGGGGGACTGGTGGAGGGTGCACCACAGTGCTGGGGGGTGGGGGTGATGGGAGACATGAGTGGGAGCCTGGTGGAGGGTGCCCCACAGTGCTGGGGGGTGGGGGTGCAGGGGGACATGAGTTGGACATGAGTGGGGGCCTGCTGGCAGGTGCCCCACAGTGCTGGGGTGTGGGGGTGCAGGGGAACATGAGTTGGGGCCTGGTGGAGGGTGCCTGTTAGGGAGAATTCTCTGTTTAGGCTGAATTTCCTAACCTAGTGAGTCCCCAAGCAGCTTTGCTGGATTTCTGGAGTTTGTTTTTTTCCATCCTGCCAAGAGTGAGACTCTTTTCTCCCACTCTTGGACGGGTATGTGTGTAATTCCTTTGAAATGTCAATGTGTTCGATGGGCTATGGGGTCTTTTACTCCATAGGGTCTCATGTGTTTTTCTATGTGTGTTACACCGCACCCTACGTGCCGTAACACGGGGGCACCCTAGCGGCTCCCCCACCATAGACTCCATACCCGGGGACTGACTACTGTCTCCCCGGGCATGTAAAGTCACCATTGGCTTTACTAGACCTAAATTTACTAACATAACTAGTACAAACCATCTTATTGTAGACGTACTAGTAGGGGTAATTCGATTACTCCTGGATCTGTTACTCGAGGGGGCACTGTCCCGTCCCCCCTCGTCGAGTTTTGGCTGGTGGCAGGGGAAACTACTTGTTATGTTCGACCCCGAGCATAACCCTATGGGACTCGTCCCATTGTTGGAGATTGATACTTTTTCTCAATTATCTCTGACGTACCACCGATCTACTTATCTTAAATAGGTTTATCGAGTGGTATTTTCTGCCAGAACTCGGTTTGTAAAATGGCGTCTGTGTTCGTCTCTGTGACTCCTAAACCAAAGGTTGAGCCCTTTGTTCCACGTTTGGCGGGCCTCTGTACAGAGACCCTCCAAAATGGTGCCATTCTGTCTGGGTTACCACAGTGGTGTGGGAGGGGGTTTAGGCACCCTGGACCGAGTTGCCTTGACAACTCCGGTCGCACTCTGGAGTGATTGGCCCAGGTGGTGAGCCTTCCCGCTAACCACTTAGAATGTGTTGATTGACAGCTAGGCTGAATGAATGGGGTTTTCTGCATAAAAGCAGGGCTTTTGGGACTGGATCTTCAGAAGTCGCCACAGGACCAAAAAATCCGACGAGGGTAACGCTGAGTCGACCTGCACGACGACACCTCCGGTGGAGCCCTGCGGAACCGACTCACCACTTCCCGACGACAGAGGAGATCTCCCTGCCGGAGAGTCTCTTCCCCTGACTGGTGGGAACAACCAGTCCCCTTTGCTTTTTATTCACCTCAGGACGCAGTGGTCGAATTGCCCCTGCAGAAGAACCTAGGCAACCGGAGAGCCACTACCCCTGAACCGCGACCAAAAGGTGGTGCCTTGTGACGGAGCACTCCGCGGCTGGTCTCTTCCCTGGTGGTGCACCGGACTTCATTTTCTTCGACGACGAGATCATCTCTACTCTTGGCAAAGAACCAACGTGCATCCACCACCAGGAACAACTGCCCCCGCCGGAGCTGCCCTCCACAACAAGGTACTGTGTCCGCCTGGCTTCCCTTTTGATCGGTTCGAGTGAGGTGTCTTAATCCTCTCCGTTCCGTTGGGTCGCCTCCAAGCTTTTCTCATTCGTTGTTCTGAACTGGTTCTATCCACCGATAACAATTTGCAATACAGACTTGAATGCATCTCCACTAGAGACTTTTTGGGACATCGCGCCTTGCCTCTCTCCGAGTGGGCCTGGCCTCTGAACTTTATGATCTATTGTGATTCTTGCCTTCCTGCCTTGCATTTTATCCGCTTGGATCGAACTGTGTTGATTTCGTAACCTGCCTATCTTTTTTTCTCTCCCGTCCTAACTAATATTCGAGTGTCATCTGGGTTGAGGTATACACCTCTGTCTGAAAATAAGTGGTACCAGTAGAACCTAGAGTTGTCGATATTGCTAGGGGGATTGATCGTCTACTTCGTAGAGTAATTGTGTTTGATTTGTTTGCCGTGATTTGCCTTAGTGTTTCTCATAGACATTTTGTTATAAATAAATACCTTAATATCTTTACACTAAGCCTTGTTGCGGGTTTGCTTGTCTTGCTATGAAGAATTGCCCTATTTTGTATACTCCACATACTGCTCAACTTTTCTTGAGAGAGGTCTGACTGCTCAGCCACAGCTACCACGTGAATCTATGTGGTGCAGACTGCTACCAAGTGGGTTCACCGCCAACGCCTGTAGTCCTAAATATTTTGCAGTGGTCCCAGAGGGAACTGCACAGGTTTCCGCCTAACAGTGCCTCACAGTGCTGGGGGGTGATGGGAGACATGAGTTGGACATGAGTGGGGGCCTGCTGGCAGGTGCCCCACAGTGCTGGGGGGTAGGGGTGCAGGGGAACATGAGTTGGACATGAGTGGGGGCCTGGTGGAGGGTGCACCACAGTGCTGGGGGGTGGGTGTGCAGGGGAACATGAGTTGGACATGAGTGGGGGCCTGCTGGCAGGTGCCCCACAGTGCAGGGGGGTGGGGGTGCAGGGGAACATGAGTTGGGGCCTGGTGGAGGGTGCCCCACAGTGCTGGGGGGTGGGGGTGATGGGAGACATGAGTGGGGGCCTGGTGGAGGGTGCACCACAGTGCTGGGGGGTGGGGGTGATGGGAGACATGAGTGGGAGCCTGGTGGAGGGTGCACCACAGTGCTGGGTGGTGCGGGTGGAGGGTGACATGAGTTGGACATGAGTGGGGGCCTGCTGGCAGGTGCCCCACAGTGCAGGGGGGTGGGGGTGCAGGGGAACATGAGTTGGGGCCTGGTGGAGGGTGCCCCACAGTGCTAGGGGGTGGGGGTAATGGGAGACATGAGTGGGAGCCTGGTGGAGGGTGCACCACAGTGCTGGGGGGTGGGGGTGATGGGAGACATGAGTGGGAGCCTGGTGGAGGGTGCACCACAGTGCTGGGGGGTGGGGTTGCAGGGGGACATGAGTTGGACATGAGTGGGGACCTGCTGGCAGGTCCCCCACAGTGCTGGGGGGTGGGGGTGCAGGGGAACATGAGTGGGAGCCTGGTGGAGGGTGCACCACAGTGCTGGGGGGTGTGGGTACAGGGGGACATGAGTGGGGGTGCAGGCTAGTCCCCCGTGGTGTGGGCTGCCTGCAGGGGCCTTGGAGGTTGTGGAGCGAACACCTGGGAGGACCCACACGGCCAATTCACGTGTAGTACTCCACGGAACCCCTGAAATACATGAGTTTGAGCCTGGTGGAGGGTGCACCACAGTGCTGGGGGGTGGGGTTGCAGGGGGACATGAGTTGGACATGAGTGGGGGCCTGCTGGCAGGTGCCCCACAGTGCTTGGGGGTGGGGGTGATGGGAGACATGAGTGGGGGCCTGGTGGAGGGTGCACCACAGTGCTGGGGGGTGGGGGTGCAGGGGGACATGCGTTGGACATGTGTGGGGGCCTGCTGGCAGGTGCCCCACAGTGCTGGGGGGTGGGGGTGCAGGGGAACATGAGTTGGGGCCTGGTGGAGGGTGCCCCACAGTGCTGGGGGGTGGGGGTGATGGGAGACATGAGTGGGGGCCTGGTGGACAGTGCACCACAGTGCTGGGGGGTGGGGGTGATGGGAGACATGAGTGGGAGCCTGGTGGAGGGTGCACCACAGTGCTGGGGGGTGGGGGTGCAGGGGGACATGAGTTGGACATGAGTGGGGGCCTGCTGGCAGGTGCCCCACAGTGCTGGGGTGTGGGGGTGCAGGGGAACATGAGTTGGGGCCTGGTGGAGGGTGCCTGTTAGGGAGGACACTGTTTAGGCTGAATTTCCTAACCTAGTAAGTCCCCAAGCGGCTTTGCTGGATTTCTGGAGTTTGTTTTTTCCATCCTGCCAAGAGTGAGACTCTTTTCTCCCACTCTTGGACGGGTATGTGTGTATTTCCTTTGAAATGTCAATGTGTTCGATGGGCTATGGGGTCTTTTACTCCATAGGGTCTCATGTGTTTTTCTATGTGTGTTACACCGCACCCTACGTGCCGTAACACGGGGGCGCCCTAGCGGGTCCCCAAACATAGACTCCATACCCGGGGACTGACTACTGTCTCCCCGGGCATGTAAAGTCACCATTGGCTTTACTAGACCTAAATTTACTAACAGAACTAGTACAAACCATCTTATTGTGGACGTACTAGTAGGGGTAATTCGATTACTCCTGGATCTGTTACTCGAGGGGGCACTGTCTCGTCCCCCCTCGTCGAGTTTTGGCTGGTGGCAGTGGAAACTACTTGTTATGTTCGACCCCGAGCATAACCCTATGGGACTCGTCCCATTGTTGGAGATTGATACTTTTTCTCAATTATCTCTGACGTACCACCGATCTACTTATCTTAAATAGGTTTATCGAGTGGTATTTTCTGCCAGAACTCGGTTTGTAAAATGGCGTCTGTGTTCTTCTCTGTGACTCCTAAACCAAAGGTTGAGCCCTTTGTTCCACTTTTGGCGGGCCTCTGTACAGAGACCCTCCAAAGTGGTGCCATTCTGTCTGGGTTCCACAGGGGTGTGGGGGGGGGGTTTAGGCACCCTGGACCGAGTTGCCTTGACAACTCCGGTCGCACTCTGGAGTGATTGGCCCAGGTGGTGAGCCTTCCCGCTCACCACTTAGCATGTGTTGATTGACAGCTAGGCTGAATGAATGGGGTTTTCTGCATAAAAGCAGGGCTTTTGGGACTGGATCTTCAGAAGTCGCCACAGGACCAAAAAATCCGACGAGGGTAACGCTGAGCCGACCTACACGACGACACCTCCGGTGGAGCCCTGCGGAACCGACTCACCACTTCCCGATGACAGAGGAGATCTCCCTGCCGGAGAGTCTCTTCCCCTGACTGGTGGGAACAACCAGTCCCCTTTGCGTTTTATTCGCCTCATGACTCAGTGGTCAAATTGCCCGTGCAGAAGCACCTAGGCAACCGGATAGCCACTACCCCTGAACCGCGACCAAAAGGTGGTGCCTTGTGACGGTGCACTCCGCGCCTGGTCTCTTCCCTGGTGGTGCACCGGACTTCATTTTCTTCGACGACGAGATCATCTCTACTCTTGGCAAAGAACCAACATGCATCCACCACCAGGAACAACTGCCCCCGCCGGAGCTGCCCTCCACAACAAGGTACTGTGTGCGCCTGGCTTCCCTTTCGATCGGTTCGAGTGTGTTGTCTTAATCCTCTCCGTTCCGTTGGGTCGCCTCCAAGCTTTTCTCATTCGTTGTTCTGAACTGGTTCTATCCACCGATAACAATTTGCAATACAGACTTGAATGCATCTCCACTAGAGACTTTTTGGGACATCGCGCCTTGCCTCTCTCCGAGTGGACCTGGCCTCTGAACTTTACGATCTATTGTGATTCTTGCCTTCCTGCCTTGCATTTTATCCGCTTGGATCGAACTGTGTTGATTTCGTAACCTGCCTATCTTTTTTTCTCTCCCGTCCTAACTAATATTCGAGTGTCATCTGGGTTGAGGTATACACCTCTGTCTGAAAATAAGTGGTACCAGTAGAACCTAGAGTTGTCGATATTGCTAGGGGAATTGATCGTCTACTTCGTAGAGTAATTGTGTTTGATTTGTTTGCCGTGATTTGCCTTAGTGTTTCTCATAGATATTTTGTTATAAATAAATACCTTAATATCTTTACACTAAGCCTTGTTGCGTGTTTGCTTGTCTTGCTGTGAAGAATTGCCCTATTTTGTATACTCCACATACTGCTCAAATTTTCTTGAGAGAGGTCTGACTGCTCAGCCACAGCTACCACGTGAATCTGTGTGGTGCAGACTGCTACCAAGTGGGTTCACCGCCAACGCCTGTAGTCCTAAATCTTTTGCAGTGGTCCCAGAGGGAACTACACAGGTTTCCGCCTAACACTGGTGGCAGCGGTGGGATTTGTATCGAGTATACAGTTTAGAGTGCTTTTCGACGCTGTAGGATAACTAACCACAAAACTTTGCACAAAAAGCAACTTTCAAAAAACATGTCTACGATGGAAACTTACAGTCAAGCGTCTTTGTCAAGTGAAAATACTGAGAGTCTGCGAGCTCTCTGTAGGCAAGAGAATCTTCCTGTAAGAGGCAAGAAGTTAGAACTAATCGAGAGATTGCTGGCGAACCAAAGTCTGGGTACTGGTTCAGAGGAACCAATCTCTCCAGCAACTGTAGAAAACAGTAATGGTGTTGATCTGAATCGTGATTCTGATGATAGCGATGAAGAGGCTGACGAGGACGGAGAGGCTAACGAAACTGTCTCCCCTGCTCCTCTACCTGCCTTACCAGCTGTGCCTACGGGGCCCATACCAGGTCCCACAAGTAACCCTGCTTATTTTGAACTTGAAAAAATGAAGCTCGAACTAGAATATAAACGGTTCTTGGCTCAATCTGAATGAAACCAAGAGCTCGAGTTCAGACGGATGAATGCCCAGGCTGAGCAGAAGCAGCAGCTGAGTTAAGACTCAGAGAAATAGAACTTAATCACAAGTTAGAGATGAAAAAGTTGTCTATGGAAAATGCTTCTCTCTCCTCTGGTTCCTCTAGGAGCTCCAGTCCCAAAAGACCCCGGATGCCGAAGGAATTAGTGGGTATGTATGAACCGAGATTGGATGAGTTGGATTGGTTGAAACTGTTTGAATACAATCATGGGCTCTAGGACATCACAGGGAATGCGTTGCTCCCCTGGTTGTTCTCTAGGCTCCCTTCTGTTGCGACTGATGTGGTAATGGAGTTGGGGGAGGCGGATAAGACAGATTACGAAAGTGGAAAGCTAGCTTTAATAGCTAGATTTGGGAAGACCCCTTCCCAGTATCCTAAGAGGTTTAGAACCCTCAAAAAGCATGATGGTAGCCCTTGGGCTACCTGGGTGAGTGAAGGGTTGAAAAACTTAGAGGGATGGATTAAGGGTTACAAAGTGAACACTTATGAGGGTATGAGAAATCTTTTTATGTTGGAGTCTATTTATGATGCCTGTTCTCCTGAGCTCAGACAGCACTTGGCTGATTCGAAGGAATTGGATTCCAGGGAGCTAGCTAAGGCTGCTGACTTGTGGGTTGCCAACAGGGCTACTCATAAGGATTCTGGGGCAACTCAGAAAAAGGATGAGGGAAAACAGCCTAAAAAAGACTCAAAAGAGAATTCGAATAACTCACATTCCAAAGAGGGCCCCAAACAAAACCAGAAGGGTAAGCCACCGGGAAAACCACAGCAGAATAGTGTGTCTTCTGGTGCCAAACCAGAAGGAGGTCAGAACAAGCCATCATTCCAGAAAGCATTCGGTAAATGCTTTGTTTGTGGCTCGACTGATCACGTGAAAGGAGATCCCAGATGTAAGGTGTAAACCTTCAGGGGTCCAGCTTGTCTCCTTAGCCTTCGCTCCAGAGGAGGAAGTCCAAATGGCAAGTGGAAACTTTCTACTGCTAGCTGACGAACCCACTGGAGTCTCAGCCAGCGTTTCTTTAGTATCTCTGGGGTTGTGGGAACAACAGAATTTAGATGTCTATAATTCTACCCCCGATAATACTAAAGAGTATTATAAGGACAGTGTCCAGGTGAATTGTCAGGAGACTCCTGCCATTAGGGACACTGGGGCCAGCATAACGGTGGTGGATAAATCGTTTTTTCAGGTCGAGGATGTTGCTAAGGCACCCAAACACCTCACCAAGTTAGCTGGAGGGCCTGTACAGATGCTTCCCCAATTACCAGTTCTCATCCAGTGTAACGACATGACTGTGAAGATACCTGTCAGCATACAGAGTGAGGTACCAGGACGCGTACTGTTGGGTAATGATTTGAAAACTCTCGGAGTTGTATCGCATACTCCCAGACCTCCTAGTAAACGGTTACAGGAGCTAACCAGACCCGCAAGAGAGAGGACCATGCGCGGAACTCTCCAGGAGATGATGAAGAAAGATATCACTCCTGCTCCACTGGAATTGTCGGCCGCTGTCTCCAAGAAATCAGAAGCGAAAGGGAAACCTAAGACTTCTACCCCGAAACCAGCAGCCAGCATTCCAGTGCAGCCAACACGGACTTCCCCTCGGTTGTCCAAAGTTACACCCGTAACTCCACCTCCAGCCGAGGCTGAGAGGGAGGTACCACCCTGTGTGGTAGAATTACCTCTGAGGAAGAGCTAACGGAAGGCCAGGAACTCATTGGAGATCTGGATCCTGTTGACCATCCTGAGCTGCAGTCTTTACTGGCAGAAGGTGGACCCAACAGGGCAGACTTCAGTAAGGGGCAGAGAGAATGTCCAACTCTGGAAGGCAGAAGCTGAGGCTGAATGGCAAGAGCCTGGGAAATACAGGTTGCACTGGGAAGATGGCCTCTTCTACAGTGAACCGACCGAGTCTGCACCTGGAGACTACAAACAACTTGTAGTACCCCAAGAGAACAGACCACAGTTCTTGCAGTTAGCCCACGAGATTCCTTTGGCTGGTCACTTGAGTTTCAAGAAGACTAAGGAAAGGCTCTCGCTCTACTTCTATTGGCCAAAGATGGGGGGCGAAGTAGAAAAACACTGCAGGAGCTGCCACACCTGCCAGATCTCTGGTAAGGTTGGATCCAAGAATGTGGCACCGTTAGTGCCTCTCCCAGTTGTGGGAGTCCCATTTGAGAGAGTAGGGATTGACATCGTTGGTCCCCTTGATCCTCCAACATCCTCAGGCAACAGGTTTATACTTGTTGTAGTAGACCATGCTACTAGGTATCCTGAGGCAATTCCTATGAGGACTGTTACAGCTCCGGCTGTGGCTAAGGCCCTCCTTGGTATTTTTACTAGGGTCGGATTTCCTAAGGAAGTAATCTCTGACAGGGGGTCAAACTTTATGTCCCACTACATGAAAGCCATGTGGAAAACCTGTGGAGTTACTTACAAGTTCTCAACAGCTTACCACCCACAAACCAATGGGTTGGTAGAACGGTTCAACCGAACCATGAAGAGCATGATAGGTGCTTTAGAAGAACCCCTTAAGCATAAGTGGGACCTTCTACTGCCATGCCTTCTCTTTGCTTATAGAGAAGTACCTCAGGAGGGAGTAGGTTACTCTCCCTTCGAACTACTCTATGGTCATCCCGTCAGAGGTCCATTGGCCCTGATTAAGGAGGGGTTGGAGAGTGCTCCTTCCCCCAAGCCAGTCAGAGTGACTGACTACATGATAGGTCTCCGGAGGAGAATGTCGCACATGATGACGGAAGCAAGCGATAACTTGAAAGCTGGACAAGCCTTGGTCAAGCACTGGCACGATCAAAAGGCTAACATGGTTGAGTTCGCTCAAGACCAGCTCGTTCTCGTTATGATTCCAACAAGGCAGAGGGCCTTGCAAGATAAGTGGATGGGACCCTTCCGAGTAGTGGGTAAACTCGGAGAGGTTAACTATCTGGTGGACTTGGGCAATCCCAAGGAGGCTCCGACAGTCTTTCACACCAACCGACTTAAAGCGTATGTCTCGCGACCTGATGTAGGAGCGTTGCTTCTAGCGTCATCCGAGGAAGAAGAAGAGAGTGAAGCTCTTCCGGATCTCCTCAGAGGCTTACCTTTAGATGAAAAAATTGAAGGAGTGAATCTCTCCTCCAATCTGACACCCGAGCAACAAGAAGAGTGCAAATCTATGTTGAATCAGTTTGCCTCCCTGTTCTCGCTTTCACCAGGCTTGACCCCTTGGGGCCAGCATGACATACTCACTGGTGACTGTCTGCCAGTCAAAAGCAGAGTGAAGTGGGAGAATGGAAGACCAGGCTCCCGTCCTTCGCCTCTCGCGCATGGCCTAGAGGGTCACGACCCAAACACCCGCCACGAGAAGAGTTTGTCCATTTGCCAGACGACCAGATACCCTGGTACAGGAACATACGGATGTGTCCATCTGCCTGCCCAACAGCCCGCACTGGCCATGCCGACACCTGCGGCACGGATCAACTAGACTAAAATCTACACGTCGTTAGAGATGCCATGACGACCTAGACAACGGGAAGCACATCTGTACAAATGTACACACTGGACATTCCCACACCAACCTACACGAAGAATATACTCAGTGCTATGACGTAGGCGACAGGCATATTCACGGACGTGCATCTTTATTATTTTTACATAGGCTTTCAGAATGCAGAAACGTAAGACGCGTCATGAACTCTTCTACTAGCTTGCTCATGCTTCTCTTGAAACCAGTTACCGCCATGAGAAGTATAATGAAGACAATACTGGTCATGAAATTATATGCTCCTATAACCTAAAGCACCTGTACACCAAACGGACAACTTATGCACCAGGCCCAAGGAGGCCTCAAACAAGAGCTCCCGTGGACATTAACAAGGCAAGAGTCAGTTGCTGATCCTGCAGAATGAGCTTGGCGAAGCAACCAGCCAAGGTCGCAATGTTGCAAACCTACGTTCCAAGAGCAAATCATCAAAGGCACGATGTTGCAACCTCGTACTCCACGCACCAACGTTAAAGTCACCCCGACAAATTAAACCAGACGCGCAGTAGAAAAACAATATTAATTGTGCAGAATTCTGCCTCTTTCACGGTCCCTCCCCACGTGACCAAGCCGAACCTGACGAGATGCCAAACCCAGGAGAACAGAAGCGTCTGGATCCCTCGCTACGAGACACTGGCAGATACACTTGAAAGGCTCAATGGACATCTGCAACAGTGGGAGCGGTCCCCCATCCAGCTATGAATAAGTCCTCACATTGTCTGCATGTACCCATAGTGAAACATTGTTACAACTTACAGGTACACCGAGAGCTGGGAACGACGGTGGTCCCAGGCTGGGAAGCTCACGGGCGCACCAATCAGAACATGGGGCTCTTATCACTGACGCCAGCAAATTTAGCCAATCCTCAGGAGTCTTCATGTAACAATTCTCATGTATCTAATTGTAGGGACAACCCAGATATACCACCTGACTACACCTTGTCCACTAATATCATTTTCTATATGTGTGCTATACTAACCCTACCACTCGAACACCCAATTAAGAGTGGCGATAGGTTTTTTGTTAACTTTCTGAAGTGACGCAAGTAGCGCGTCATAATACCGTAAAAAGGGCCTGCGAGCCCCACGATTGTGTGTGTGTCAGGACGAACGCGTACGCTCCTTGACCCATCCCTGCCGTTTTGTCTAATAAACAGCAGAGTCACCTTGCTCCTTGTGTGCGTCTCATACTCTATCTCATCTCATCTGGGATATACACGGGAGGAGTTGGGGCCTCCCTGCCTGGAGGTCCGCGGACGGCCCGGCCGACCCCGGCAGAATTTCCCCCCGACAAGTTGGAGGCACTGCTGAGATCTGTTTAAGATCGACTTTTTATTTTTACTTTTTCCAGGCACTCACATTGCGAGGAGGCCCGGCGGCGCGGCCCCCTCTGCCGTTGCCCCCTTCTGAGGACTACAGGACCATCGCGGAGCTGCGAGAAGACCGGACAGCGCAATCCGGATATTGGCCCTCGGGAGCCGGTTGAGAAGTATCCCGCCCGCGGTTGGCGAGTGTCCAGACGTGGTCCAGACGAGGGGAGGTGGCGAGCCGCTTGGAGGGTTGCACGCAGTCGAGCGGCCCTGCATCGAGGGAACTTGGTGAGCATGACACGCACAACGAGCAATGCGAAATTGTGAGGGAGGGGGAGGGAGTAAATAAGGGAGGAGGGAGGTAGTGTACAGATGCGCGGCGAAGGTTTAACTGAGTGTTGCTAATGGAATGAATAGGTGACGAGACGAGTGCGAGAGCAGTCGGCTACGTCACGCAAAAAGAGGGGGGCGGAGCACGAAAACATCACGTGTGACCGCTCGTAGACACTGATTGGCCTAAATCGCGACTAACGTGTAGGGGTGGGTGTGTGTGGTTTCCTACGATTTGACATTTATTGATCAATGAGTAGATGAGGTTACCTATTGTTCGAGCAAGAAACTCGATAGGTAGATGACGAGGTTCCCTATTGTTCGAGCAAGAAACTCGATAGGTAGATGACGAGGTTCCCTATTGTTCGAGCAAGAAACTCGATAGGTAGATGACGTTTCCCTGTAGGCGGTAGCTAGTTACATAGTTGCCCAATACGGAAGATAATTGGCTGGTTAAGCCCTCCTGTTGAGGGGCGTATCACACGCGAGGCGACGCAGCGTGCGCAGTCCGGTTATATTATTGATGAGATTACCTTGTTCCAGGAGAGACAGGAAGACAGCTGTAGGGTTAGCGGGGTAGATTGCAAGTGTATTTTGAACTTAAAGAACATAATAAGAATGTACCAGTAGCTCGAAGAAATCGGTGACGTCACCAGTAGGAATTTAATAGGATATCGCGAGCACAAGGAACTTTGGGTTTGAGAGTGGTGGGGAAGAGAAACATGATAAAGGAGCGGATACGGAGATAAACGATAAACGAGTGGATCGAAAGAGGAGAAGGGGAAAGGGGCGTGGCTGCGCACGGAGAACGCCGGCCACGGCAAGTGTAAAAGGGGGAGGAGAACGGGGAAACAGGACGACTGTATAAGATCGTCGTAAGGGGTACGCAGCCGCGGGGGGCTGCGTGCGCTTCGGCCGCAGGGGGCCGTAGGGGAAGGAATATAATATAACATCATACATATATACATATATTTGTTTTTATTATTATTTTTTTTTTATTATTATTGCATAATTTGTCAAAGGATTGTCGTAAGTCCCCACACTTGCGGGGCAAGGTAAGCAATATAAGGTTGTATATTGTAAACTGCTAGTAAAGGGAAGGGTAACAAGGGGAGTGCCACTATGTCATACGGGAGAGGGTCGGGAGGGTGGGGGAACACCCTCACTACCCCACTACAACACATATGCACCACACTGCCACCACATAGGGAGAAATTAATTAAGTACAGCATAGAGTGGACCCAGGGGACGGACAACAAAATGTTAACACCATGGCCGCCTAATGGTAGTTTCGATCCATATGCCCAACATTCACTGCTAAACCATCTGCACAATACATACAAGGGGAAGAAGTTGGCAAATCATGTGGAGGTGTTTAACTTATGGAGGATGTTTCAGGGGTCCAGACCAGGACAAAATGGAATGTTCACTATGGGGGAAACACCGGAAGAAAAGGAGATTAAGAAAGAAGGAACGGATGGGGAAAAGGGGTGTGAAAGGACAAAGAATACGGGGAATGAAGGAGAGGGAGGAGAAAAGATTGATAAATTAGACAACATAAAAAAGGAACCGAGCAACGAGATACCCATAACACCGGGAGTGAAAACAGGGGGAGAAGGGTTGTACCCTCTAAGAGAATTAGGAGAAATAGAAGGACAGTTAAGGGCGGCTGAAGGATACTCGAACCCGGCATACAGCCCTCCACCATATGTGGTTCATAGGAAGATGACAGTGGGGGAGGGGAGGATTGGAGAAGAGCAGATTGTAGAGATAGGACATGACGAGTGGGTAGCTGCACAGATATTATTAAAATTACGGGGCTCACTAACGGGAGAAGAGAGAGAGGCAGTAAAGAGAACAGACGAGGATAGTACAAGGGAGAGTGAGATGAAGGGGGAGGAGCTATTACGACAAAGAGAAGAGATTTTGGAGGAAAAATTGGCAAAGCTAAGGGATGAGCAGAACGAATTAATAAAACAGCTTGAGAAGGAGGAAAAGGAGAGAGTGAGGAAAAAGAAAGAGGGTAAAGACGAATTGGACAAATTAAGGGAACGAAATGAGGAGCAAAGGATAGAAGCTGAAAGGGTAAAAGCAGCAGCAGACAGGGTGTCAAGAGTAGTGTTGAGAGAAAAAAAGAAGGAAGAAGAAGATAAAGAAGGGGAAATGGAAATATGGAGGAGGAGGGTAGTATCAGAGGCAGCTAAGAAATATGAAGAGGGGAAAGAACTAGAAAGAGAAAGGGTGAAATGGGAAAGGAAGAAAGAGGATGAAAGAATATTGGAACAGATGAGCAACGAAGTAATGGAGGAACTAAAAAGGAAAAGAGAGGAAAATAGTAGGGAGATGGAGGAGAGGAGTGAAGGGGAAAGAGAAGGGAGTAATAGGGAGAGTGAAAAATGGGGGGGTGTATATAGAAGTAGAGAAGTAGCAACAACATCGACACCAGGGGGAGCAGTTGGTAACAAAGGAAGAGGAGAAATGGAGCTAATAGACTTAGAAACAGTAACAGTAAAAGGGAAAAAGGCAGAGTGGGGGATACCATTTATGACTGATTTTTGCAGTGAGGAGGAAGAAGGAGTAGAGAGGGGAGGAAGAAAGAGTGAAAGGGAAAGCTTAGATAAGCTGTACCTCACTAGAACAAACATAGACTCGCCATGGATCAGTAAGAGAAGGGAGGAGCTAGAACGAAGTGAGGAGAGGGTGCACCAACTAGTGGAAAAACAAACCCATGAAGCCACACTATCACCGTCTCCATCACGCCCTTCCCCATCGCACCCTACATGCTCAACCGCCACACGCTCGCTGCGCACAATAACGATGGACGAATTGACTCCCTATGCATGTCGGCTTAGAGACCTCCCTAGCCGCAGGCAAGACAGACAAATAAACATACCCATATTAAACACAGGAAATGACGAAAAAAGGGGAAAGGAAGAAGAGGGAGGTGGGAGCAGGGGTAGTAAGGAAGAATTTGAAGTGGTAAAGGAAACGGGGGAAGAGGAGGGGTGTGAGGACTCAATATTATGGAGCATGAAGGGTGACACAAGACACAACTTAATGCCACTGTTGGAGAGAGGAGGGGTTAGACCGCAGTATGTACCTTGGAAGCATACGGATAAAGAAAATATAAAATGTAGGCTCCCATCACTAAGTGGAGGTGCGGGTAAGTGGATATATGAAATGGAAAAACACACAGCAGGACAGAAACTAGCAGTAGGAGATGTGAAGGGCCTGTTAATATCAATATTAGGGGATAGAGCGGACGACATCTGGAAGAGAGCAGGATTTCATGGGGTAACAATAACGAACACATCGCATGATGGGGCGCCATTTGCAAACTGCAGGCATGCGTTATGGCAGGCACTGAGAGTACAGTACCCAGACACATCAGACATAGGAGCAATTACTTCCCGTAAGATGCGTGAGAATGAGGATCCTGTTGATTATATCCAGGATATTCAAGAGAAGTGGCGCATGGAAACTAGAGAACAATGGGATAAAACACCAGCCATATTTTATCATATACTAGTACAAGGGCTCCCAGAAGGAGTTCAGAAACAACTAAAGAAAGTAGTGGGAATGGAAGCAAAACCGTGGCCAGAAATACAGCTGACTATAGTACATCACTGCAGGATATGGCAAGGAAAAATGAAACAAAAGGAAGAGGACAGGAAAACAGAAGAGGCCAAACTAGTACAGAAAAAACTTACTAAATACACTATGGAAGGGGCACTAATAACTACGCCCACACCAATGGCCCAAAGCCCCACACAAGTAGTGGCTGCACAAGATCCAGCTCAAATAGCACCCCCACAAAGTATAACACAGCAAGTGCCGCCACTGCAATTACACGCACCAAACGTGGGAGGAGGGTACCCAATGCAAGGAGCTGGGTATTATAGTTATAACAGAGGGAGAGGAGGATTTATGAGAGGGAGAGGATACGGATATAATACCCAACAGCAGGTGGGGGGACGAAATCCCTACCCCACAGGGCAACCGGTATACCAGGACAACACAGGGAGCTTCCCATGGCAGAGTAGGGAACCACCCGTGTGTTGGAGTTGTGGATTATTAGGACACATGTCACGTACGTGTAGGGTCAGGCCAGGAACACCAGCATGGAATGAACAGGCACAACCTAGGCCATCACAAGAACAGCAGGGCATACAACAACAACAAATAACGCAACAACAGCCACAAACATATTCACTGCCACAACAACAAGTAGCGCTAACACAGCAACCCCAAACTGAACAAACGCAATTGGGTAGGGTGACGGTCTTGGGACACAACCCTTACACAGGGAATGGCCAATCATTGTACCCCCAATAGGACAGCCCACAGACGGCCTTGGTGTGTCCCATCCTGTCAGTAACACCTAATAGTGCGGAGGAGCCACGCATAGAGGTAACGATAGGTGACAAAAAGTTATCATTCCTTGTTGACACCGGGGCAACCCGGTCTTGCATAAGGGAAGGTAAATTTAAGATGTCAGGCGAAGCCATGAACACCCAAGGATTTTCTGGGGCTAAAGGGTTGGTTCCTTTTACTGATAACGTTCCTTTATCTATCGGAGATTATGATCTGTCAGTTCCACTTTTGTATTATAGTGCCTCACCAGTAAATATACTGGGGAGGGACATAATGAATAGGTTAAATATGACAATCTCCTTTACAGAGGATGGTATAATTTGCTCTACTCCAGGGATTAACATGCTAGCAGCACGACAGATTATGCAAGCATACTGCGGACAGACAGCGATTAGGGCGGAGCCAGTAGATGGCGAGCTATTCCAGTATGGAACAGACATGGCATTTGCATGGATGCCAGGGATAGAAGGGAAAATATGGAGGAGGCCAGCAGCTTATCTGTTCCGACCAGAAACACCTGTTAATGAACAAGAAGGAAAGGTGTTTGTAATGGACATTGAGAGCATTATTGCAACAGCTGAGTATATTGCTGTGCACGCCCAAGACAAAGAAGGAAGAGCATGGAGGGCAGTGATAGCACTAGCAGAAGGATGTAGGTTGACCCAGGTGTCAGATGAGGAGCTGTTCTCAGAAGAAAAGGAGGAGGGGGAAATGGTGTTCATGATGAGTGTAGAAATATGGCTAAGAGTGGCTCACAAACAAATAGCACAGAAAATTGCGATGGCACTTGAGGCACCTGCATGCACCCCAGTCCCTTTCTTTAAGGAGGATATGTCAAAGGTGCCCAAATCATTATGGACCATTAGCCCTTATGACGTAGGATGCATAAAAAGCATAGGGGGTGTACGGATAAAATTGAAAAAAGGTGCCATACTACCAAGAGTAAAGCAGTACCCACTGTCAAAAGAGGCAGATGAGGGCATATATGAAACTATAACGGCCCTTATAAACAATGGCATATTGGTCCCCTCAGAATCACCATGTAACACGGCTGTGTACCCAGTGCGCAAGGCTAAAGGAGGGTCTTGGCGCTTCATACAGGACCTCAGGCCCTTGAACAACATAGTAGAAGCAGAATATCCAGTAACAGCAAACCCGGCCACAATATTGTGTGGCATCCCAGCAGAAGCATCACGATTTACAGTAATAGACCTTAAAAATGCATTTTTCTCAATACCATTACACCCCGACTCACAAGATTTGACAAGTTTCACTTACCGAAATACAAAATGGAAACATACCAGGTTACCACAGGGGTATTGTGAATCACCCTCAATTTTCAATAGAGTAATACAGATGGATTTGGGTAACGTTGAGGTGGAAAGCACAGTGTTACAGTATGTGGATGACATAATAATTTGCAGTATAAATGAAAGTAAATGTAGAGAGGACTCCTTAAAAATGTTGACTATATTGGCTGAAAAGGGGTACAAGGTAGACATCGAAAAAATACAATACTGTCAGGAACAGGTACTTTACATTGGCCAACTGATATCCCAACATGGAAGAAAGATTGCACCACAAAGAGCACAGGCCATCTCAAGCACTCCCATGCCACAGACTGTGAGAGAACTGCAGCAATTTCTGGGGCTGTGCAACTACTGTAGAGCATGGGTATTTGATTACAGTTCAAACATAGGACACCTGCTTGAGGGTTTGAAGGAAGCAAATAAAGGGGAGAAAAAGTTGGGGTGGACTATGGAAATGAGGGAGGCATTTAACGAATTGAAGGACGCGATATCAACAGCTCCAGTACTGGCATCCCCAGACTATGAGCGACGCTTTTTTATATTTTCACATTGCGACTCAGCAGTAATGAAAGCAGTATTGGCCCAAAAAACAAGCATGGGCTATAAACCAGTAGCCTTTTACAGCGGTCACTTAGACCCCGTGATGTTAGGCCACTTCCCTTGCGAACAAGGTCTCGCTGCAGCTGCTTTTGCAGTAGAAAAAGCATCAGCGATAACGATGGGGTGTCCAACTACACTGTTTGTGGTACATGCACTATTTGCAATATTGAATAAACCCAAGTCCACACTAACTACACAAAGGGCATCAGGTTATGAGATCATTTTGTCTAGGGCTGAACTAGCGATTGTTAGATGTAGCACTGTTAACCCTGCAAGGTTCCTAGCAGAAATAATTGAGGAGGGAGATTACGCCCACGACTGCACCGAACTAAATGAAATATATTCATGTACTAGAAAAGTTGAAGAAAATGAACTAGAGGGAGGTGAGCTTTTGTTTATTGATGGGTCATCAACTATTGATCAAGGAGATGGGATACGGAGGACTGGGGCAGCAGTGGTAAAAATGATGGAGGCGCCGGTGTGTGTGGCTATGAAGTGTGTACAGTTACCACAGCATTACTCTGCTCAAGCCGCAGAACTAGTTGCACTAATATTAGCATTAAAGGAAAGTTTTAACAAACGTGTAACAATATATTCCGACAGTGCATGTGTTACATCTACTGTTCACTCAGGGCTATCAAAATGGAGAAGAAGAGGGTTTAGGAGAGGTGATGGCACTCCAGTGCAACATGCCCTCTTGTTGGCTGAATTAATTGAAGTAATAAACGACCCCCAAGAGCTAGCCCTAGTAAAATGCACCGCACACACCAATGGTGAAGACCACGTCTCAAAAGGGAATGCAGCAGCAGACGCACATCGAAATATGCTGCATACTTTGGTGAGATATGGAACCCCACAGACTCACAGAGAGGGAGAGGGAGGGGAATGGCGAGGGAGATGTTAATAAGAGAAGGGTACACCCATCTCCCAGCCACACAGATTATGGAATTACAAGCGGCTGCACCAATGGCCGAAAAGGAAATATGGGTAAAAAGAGGATGTACAATGTCACCAACCGACGCACTATGGCGCCAGGGTGGTACTGGGAAAGTTGTAATACCATTGGCACTTTTAAATACCGCCCTGAGCCAATTACATCACCCAGCCCATACAGGCAAGGAAATAATTGCAGCACGAATTAGAGAAGATTGGTTCTGTCCCGAGTTGAATTCTCATGTGTCAAATTTTATCAGCAATTGTCTCACATGTCAACAGTTTACGGCCGGTCATACCCTAAAAGTGATAAGAGGTACCATACCCCGGCCAGAAGGACCTTTTCGGCACCTTCACATTGACTATGTTGATATGATCAACATATGTCAAGGTAATAGGTATATGATTGTAGTAGTATGCCCATTTTCTAGGTGGATTGAAGCAGGGCCCTGTTCACACCCAGATGCATTTAGAGCAGCCAAATTCCTAGTAAGGGAGGTCTTCCCCAGGTGGGGAGTGTGCGAGGTGTTAAGATCAGACAACGGCCCGCATTTCGCAAACGAAATGTTCCAACATATCACAGCCCTGCTGAGCATAAAGCACAAATTTGCATGTGCATATCACCCACAGGCTAACGGTGTATGTGAACGCCTGAATGGCTTATTGAAGGAGGCAGTTGCAAAGATACAACAAACAACAAAGAAAAGTTGGTTGTATTGCCTTCCGTTAGCCTTATTCGAATTAAGGAACAGGCCAGGGTCCGACCACCACCTCACCCCACACGAGGTGGTTACTGGACGTCAAATGCGCCTTCCCCTAACGCCAACGTCAAGGGCATTCACTGACCACGAAAGTTCAGCGAGTGTACTAGGTGATGAAATGTATCAATATGTGTCGTCTTTGATTACTAGTGTTGTGTTTGTGTCTCAACAGCTCGAGCGCACGCGGGGCGGGTCCACCAGAAATCAAGAAGAAGGCGCCAGTACAGAATTAGAAAAAGAGAACTTGTGCAAACTTGCCAAAGGTGACCACGTGCTACTTCGCAATTTCAATAGGAAGTGGAACGACAAAAGGTTCACCGGCCCACATCTGGTAGAAGAAGTATCACCAAGAGCAGTAAAACTAAAGGACAAGCGTGCCTGGAACCACCTACATGATGTAAAGATATATAAACTGCAGACCCGCCCCAGCGCCAACGACAGGTCCATTGGAAGAACAGCAACAACATCACCGACGGCGGAAGGAAGTTCTACCACAGACAACGATCCAATTCACTACCCAGCTACCCCAGAGACAACAACTGACGAAGAAAGGGGTGATCCCTACACTGCCCACCCCATGGTCACACGTTCAAAGAGTAAAAATACTTCCGCCATCTGAGCGCAAAAAACCCCCCCCGCCCATTGACTCCCAAGGACAGTTGTAACTTAAACTGAAAGCCACTGGCCGCACAAATACACATGTAAACACGTGAATGTTCTCTTTTTCTCTCGCACATACAGAAACTGCGTATTATTGTATAATTGCAATTTAAACTGAATGTTCTCTCGCACAAATACACATGTAAACACATGAATGTTCTCTTTTTTCTCTCGCACATACAGGAACTGCGTATTATTGTATTGTTAAGTAGAGAGCTAATTAACAAGTCCACTGTCCAGGCGTAGATGGTACTCCCAGACGATAATTACCCAGAAGAATTGTCACACCAATTTGTATACGAAATAAAAAGGCCAACATACCTAAAAAGAAGAAGGGTACGTGTCTACTACACAGCCTTTCTCCTGGCCATAGAATATTACATGCCCCACCTCCGCCCATACTTGCCGGTCCTAAGAGACCGATCACTTAGAGTAGCGTGGGAGCAGCTCTTCGCCTGGGCACTGAATGACTATTTGATAGGGAGAGCTTAAATAAAACAAAACTAACATCTAAAAACAAGCATTTCTGAGAATTTTTAGGCGGGCAACTTTAACGTCGCAAGAATACGCTGCCAGGACTGCAGCAAGGTAAGAGCAAAATGCCGGTGAAATTAGCAGTTGTAATAAAAATAATAGGGATTTTGATGATCACCGGATTTTTGGCTGCCTCTGTCTGGCAGTACAGCTGTGCTATCAATTTTATTGCTGCACCCAAACCTAATATACCCCCGTTCCTTGCTGCAACAGGTGTTACGTCAGGTGGTAGTAGTAACATTGCACCCAAGCAAAATAGAGTTAAACGCAGCACATACTCAGACAATAAAGGTATTGATAATTATGTACAAGATTCAGCACACGTCACAAACAACATATGGTACCAGCACATGACCCGCATTGGTAAGCAGACAACTGAGGATAGCTGCTACGTCTGCTCATTAATACCATACGCCATGAGTGCTTCACGAACATTTGTTGCCACAGAAATAAATGAGAAGATAGCGCAGTGCATAATATACTTGGCACTGTTCCAGACGAAAGGAAGATTCCAAGGAACTGTAGTGCACATGACATGGAAAACACGAGACTCATACCCATATGAAAACAACTTCCTCAAGACCTACTTCAGTTATCACAAGACCAGTTTACATGCTGAAGCATTCAAATATATAACAAGTGGCCCTGCAAAAGGAGAAACACAGAAAGTAACACTGCAGTATTTACCATGTGATTGGTACGCCACTGAAGTTCCGGGTAAACAAGAATGCTGGGAGAGGCCGCTACTGACGATAACAGGAAAGGTGTATCTGGACAACAGCTGGGAGATAGGAGTGATTGGCAGCAACATGGTAACAAAAGAAACTATCTCAACCATCGAGGCACACAATCACCGATGTTGGACGACGTGGATCAAGTATGTACCAAGGCTCACGTGGGTAGAAGAAGATGAAGACCCAATAACGATACTACCGTTGACTGCGCCCAAGGTATGCTACCAGCATAAAGGAGAGGTGGACGTAGGATATAACACCAATTGTGCAAGTGTGACGGAGTTACCTGAGGGGGGAGCGGGAACAGCAGTAATAATGGACCATTATTGGGCCTGTGGAGAAAAGGCGTACCATACGCTGCCTCCCCTGTGGAATGGTGTGTGCACAATGGTACACGTCAATGTGCCATCACTAGTGGTACCTAAGAAGCATGTCAAAGTGGCGAAATTTCCTAGAATGAATGAAGGGGATAAGAGAAGAAAGAGATCTGCACCACTTCGGGAGGAGCAAGGGAACAGGACCAACAGCAATGACACTGTCCTAAATAGAAGAAAAAGACAAGGAGAGCCGCTGACAGGAAATTACCTGTGGGGAAGGTCGGAAACGGCACTAACATCAATACCGCCAGAACACAGACTATTTAGCAGAGCAGCAATGTTCTTCTCCTCAATAATACACCCGGGACTACAGGCTTACGCAAACGCAAAATGGCTCCAAATAACTAGATGGGAACTAATGATGACCATCAATTCTACAGTAAATGGGTTCAACGCAATAAAAGAGGAGCTGCGAGCTGTAAGGATGGTAGCACTACAGAACAGATATGTATTGGACCTTCTCACAGCAATGGAAGGAGGAGTTTGTGCAAAGATAGGACAATCATGCTGCACGTTCATACCTGCCAATGATGCTGACAATGGTACACTGACAGAAGCAGTTTCGCAATTGGCCCAGATGCACTCCAAAATGATGGATGAAAGCAACGGTGTGAACAAGGATAAGAGCTGGTTTTCACTGTTATGGTCATGGATGCCATCTTGGCTGTCAGATGGACTGAAAATAATAGTGGGCTGTACTATATTGGCTGGAGCTACCCTGATCATAATTAGATTTTGGAAGGCACGGAAGGCACGCACTACTGACGAGTTGCTGGAAATGGTGGGAATGCACCCCTTGATGCCAACAGATGACGGCCAGCATACAGGTGTAATAATACAGGAGAGGGAGAAGCTGCGCACCCAAATAATCACCAACCATCTAGACCCACCATCCGTGAAGATCGAGAACCCAAGAAACCCCAGGAGCTACATAGGAAGATGGGTATACTGTACTCCTGGAGGTACCTGTGAATATATGTATTGGTCCTTTGAAGATCATGTAAACCACTATGGACATCTCGGAGGAATAACTAAGATATGGCGAGTAAGAGGAGATAACGAGAAGGATATGTTTGTGGTCGACAAGTCGACCAGAGGGGGGACTGAAGTGGGAGAATGGAAGACCAGGCTCCCGTCCTTCGCCTCTCGCGCATGGCCTAGAGGGTCACGACCCAAACACCCGCCACGAGAAGAGTTTGTCCATTTGCCAGACGACCAGATACCCTGGTACAGGAACATACGGATGTGTCCATCTGCCTGCCCAACAGCCCGCACTGGCCATGCCGACACCTGCGGCACGGATCAACTAGACTAAAATCTACACGTCGTTAGAGATGCCATGACGACCTAGACAACGGGAAGCACATCTGTACAAATGTACACACTGGACATTCCCACACCAACCTACACGAAGAATATACTCAGTGCTATGACGTAGGCGACAGGCATATTCACGGACGTGCATCTTTATTATTTTTACATAGGCTTTCAGAATGCAGAAACGCAAGACGCGTCATGAACTCTTCTACTAGCTTGCTCACGCTTCTCTTGAAACCAGTTACCGCCATGAGAAGTATAATGAAGACAATACTGGTCATGAAATTATATGCTCCTATAACCTAAAGCACCTGTACACCAAACGGACAACTTATGCACCAGGCCCAAGGAGGCCTCAAACAAGAGCTCCCGTGGACATTAACAAGGCAAGAGTCAGTTGCTGATCCTGCAGAATGAGCTTGGCGAAGCAACCAGCCAAGGTCGCAATGTTGCAAACCTACGTTCCAAGAGCAAATCATCAAAGGCACGATGTTGCAACCTCGTACTCCACGCACCAACGTTAAAGTCACCCCGACAAATTAAACCAGACGCGCAGTAGAAAAACAATATTAATTGTGCAGAATTCTGCCTCTTTCACGGTCCCTCCCCACGTGACCAAGCCGAACCTGACGAGATGCCAAACCCAGGAGAACAGAAGCGTCTGGATCCCTCGCTACGAGACACTGGCAGATACACTTGAAAGGCTCAATGGACATCTGCAACAGTGGGAGCGGTCCCCCATCCAGCTATGAATAAGTCCTCACATTGTCTGCATGTACCCATAGTGAAACATTGTTACAACTTACAGGTACACCGAGAGCTGGGAACGACGGTGGTCCCAGGCTGGGAAGCTCACGGGCACACCAATCAGAACATGGGGCTCTTATCACTGACGCCAGCAAATTTAGCCAATCCTCAGGAGTCTTCATGTAACAATTCTCATGTATCTAATTGTAGGGACAACCCAGATATACCACCTGACTACACCTTGTCCACTAATATCATTTTCTATATGTGTGCTATACTAACCCTACCACTCGAACACCCAATTAAGAGTGGCGATAGGTTTTTTGTTAACTTTCTGAAGTGACGCAAGTAGCGCGTCATAATACCGTAAAAAGGGCCTGCGAGCCCCACGATTGTGTGTGTGTCAGGACGAACGCGTACGCTCCTTGACCCATCCCTGCCGTTTTGTCTAATAAACAGCAGAGTCACCTTGCTCCTTGTGTGCGTCTCATACTCTATCTCATCTCATCTGGGATATACACGGGAGGAGTTGGGGCCTCCCTGCCTGGAGGTCCGCGGACGGCCCGGCCGACCCCGGCAGAATTTCCCCCCGACAAGTGGATACCGCATGTCAGAAAACGTACAAACCCACATCAAAGGTGAGGTCAGCAAGATGCTCGATCTTGGGGTAATAGAGCCCTCTACTAGTCCATGGTCTAGCCCAGTTGTGTTAGTACCAAAGGCTGGATCTAAAGAGCTTAGATTCTGCGTGGACTATAGAGCTCTTAATGCAGTCACCAAGACTGATGCCCACCCTTTGCCAAGAACGGATGAGTTGGTGGATAAACTTGGCGCCGCCAAGTTCCTCAGCACATTTGACTTGACGTCAGGCTATCGGCAAATAGCCCTGACAGACCATGCCAAGGAGAAAACTGCATTTTCTACCCCCGTTGGTTTATACCAGTTTAAGGTAATGCCTTTCGGACTGAAGAATGCACCTGCTACGTTTCAACGGATGGTAAACCAGGTTCTAAATGGGATGGAGGACTTCTGCATGGCATACTTCGATGACATTGCAGTGTTCAGCAATTCCTGGGAAGTACATGTAACCCACCTAAGAGATGTTTTGCAGGCTCTTGGACGAGCCAATCTGACCATAAAGGCAAACAAATGCCAAATTGGACAGAGTAAGGTAGCCTATCTTGGGCATGAGGTAGGCGGTGGAGAAATAAGGCCTTTGATCAGTAAGATAGAAGCTGTGCAAAATTGGACAACACCGACTACTCAAACCCGGGTCAGAGCCTTCCTAGGCCTCACTGGGTATTACAGGAATTTCATAGAGAACTATGGGACCATAGCTTCTCCACTGAATGTCATCTCCTCGCCCAAATCTCCTAAAAAGGTTAAATGGAACGAGGAGTGCAATCAGGCTTTTGAAAACCTGAAAAAGGCTCTTTGCCAAGCCCCAGTACTCAGAGCTCCTGATTACCGCCAACACTTCATTGTGCAGACAGATGCTTCAAATGTAGGAATAGGTGCCGTACTCAGTCAACTGGATGGGAAAGGTAGGGAGCACCCCGTTTGCTTCATCAGCCGCAAGCTGAAGGATCCTGAAACAAGGTGGGCAACAATCGAAAGAGAGTGCTTTGCTATCGTGTGGGCTCTGAAGAAGTTTAGGCCGTACTTGTATGGTTCTACTTTCGTCATTCAGACTGACCACCACCCCTTGAGATGGGTAATGCAAATGAAAGGGGAAAACCCAAAACTACTGAGATGGTCGATCTGCCTGCAAGGGTTTGATTTCACCATTGAGCACAGGTCAGGGTGTCACCACCAAAATGCTGATGGTCTCTCTAGGATGTATGTCATCGCTAGAGGTATGAGATTCATCCAGGAGTGGATTAAATCCTCCTGTCCCTTAGTCTGGGGGGGGCGAGTGTTAGGGAGAATTCTCTGTTTAGGCTGAATTTCCTAACCTAGTGAGTCCCCAAGCGGCTTTGCTGGATTTCTGGAGTTTGTTTTTTTCCATCCTGCCAAGAGTGAGACTCTCTTCTCCCACTCTTGGACGGGTATGTGTGTAATTCCTTTGAAATGTCAATGTGTTCGATGGGCTATGGGGTCTTTTACTCCATAGGGTCTCATGTGTTTTTCTATGTGTGTTACACCTCACCCTACGTGCCGTAACACGGGGGTGCCCTAGCGGGTCCCCCACCATAGACTCCATACCCGGGGACTGACTACTGTCTCCCCGGGCATGTAAAGTCACCATTGGCTTTACTAGACCTAAATTTACTAACATAACTAGTACAAACCATCTTATTGTGGACGTACTAGTAGGGGTAATTCGATTACTCCTGGATCTGTTACTCGAGGGGGCACTGTCCCGTCCCCCCTCGTCGAGTTTTGGCTGGTGGCAGTGGAAACTACTTGTTATGTTCGACCCCGAGCATAACCCTATGGGACTCGTCCCATTGTTGGAGATTGATACTTTTTCTCAATTATCTCTGACGTACCACCGATCTACTTATCTTAAATAGGTTTATCGAGTGGTATTTTCTGCCAGAACTCGGTTTGTAAAATGGCGTCCAAAGGTTGAGCCCTTTGTTCCACTTTTGGCGGGCCTCTGTACAGAGACCCTCCAAAGTGGTTCCATTCTGTCTGGGTTACCACAGGGGTGTGGGAGGGGTTTTAGGCACCCTGGACCGAGTTGCCTTGACAACTCCGGTCGCACTCTGGAGTGATTGGCCCAGGTGGTGAGCCTTCCCGCTCACCACTTAGCATGTGTTGATTGACAGCTAGGCTGAATGAATGCGGGTTTTCTGCATAAAAGCAGGGCTTTTGGGACTGGATCTTCAGAAGTCGCCACAGGACCAAAAAATCTGACGAGGGTAACGCTGAGCCGACCTGCACGACGACACCTCCGGTGGAGCCCTGCGGAACCGACTCACCACTTCCCGACGACAGAGGAGATCTCCCTGCCGGAGAGTCTCTTCCCCTGACTGGTGGGAACAACCAGTCCCCTTTGCTTTTTATTCGCCTCAGGACGCAGTGGTCGAATTGCCCGTGCAGAAGCACCTAGGCAACGGGATAGCCACGACCCCTGAACTGCGACCAAAAGGTGGTGCCTTGTGACGGAGCACTCCGCGGCTGGTCTCTTCCCTGGTGGTGCACCGGACTTCATTTTCTTCGACGACGAGATCATCTCTACTCTTGGCAAAGAACCAACGTGCATCCACCACCAGGAACAACTGCCCCTGCCGGAGCTGCCCCCCACAACGAGGTACTGTGTCCGCCTGGCTTCCCTTTCGATCGGTTCGAGTGAGGTGTCTTAATCCTCTCCATTCCATTGGGTCGCCTCCAAGCTTTTCTCATTCGTTGTTCTGAACTGGTTGTATCCACCGATAACAATTTGCAATACAGACTTGAATGCATCTCCACTAGAGACTTTTTAGGACATTGCGCCTTGCCTCTCTCCGAGTGGGCCTGGCCTCTGAACTTTACGATCTATTGTGATTCTTGCCTTCCTGCCTTGCATTTTATCCGCTTGGATCGAACTGTGTTGATTTCGTAACATGCCTATCTTTTATTCTCTCCCGTCCTAACTAATATTCGAGTGTCATCTGGGTTGAGGTATACAGCTCTGTCTGAAAATAAGTGGTACCAGTAGAACCTAGAGTTGTCGATATTGCTAGGGGGATTGATCGTCTACTTCGTAGAGTAATTGTGTTTGATTTGTTTGCCGTGATTTGCCTTAGTATTTCTCATAGACATTTTGTTATAAATAAATACCTTAATATCTTTACAGTAAGCCTTGTTGCGTGTTTGCTTGTCTTGCTGTGAAGAATTGCCCTATTTTGTATACTCCACATACTGCTCAACTTTTCTTGAGAGAGGTCTGACTGCTCAGCCACAGCTACCACATGAATCTGTGTGGTGCAGACTTCTGCCAAGTGGGTTCACCGCCAACGCCTGTAGTCCTAAATCTTTTGCAGTGGTCCCAGAGGGAACTGCACAGGTTTCCGCCTAACAGTGCCCCACAGTGCTGGGGGGTGGGGGGATGGGAGACATGAGTGGGGGCCTGGTGGAGGGTGCACCACAGTGCTGGGGGGTGGGGGTGCAGGGGGACATGAGTTGGACATGAGTGGGGGCCTGCTGGCAGGTGCCCCACAGTGCTGGGGGGTGGGGGTGCAGGGGAACATGAGTTGGACATGAGTGGGGGCCTGGTGGAGGGTTCACCACAGTGCTGAGGGGTGGGGGTGCAGGGGAACATGAGTTGGACATGAGTGGGGGCCTGCTGGCAGGTGCCCCACAGTGCTGGGGGGTGGGGGTGCAGGGGAACATGAGTTGGGGCCTGGTGGAGGGTGCACCACAGTGCTGGGGGGTGGGGGTGATGGGAGACATGAGTGGGGGCCTGGTGGAGGGTGCACCACAGTGTTGGGGGGTGGGGGTAATGGGAGACATGAGTGGGAGCCTGGTGGAGGGTGCACCACAGGCTGGGGGGTGGGGGTGCAGTGGGACATGAGTTGGACATGAGTGGGGGCCTGCTGGCAGGTGCCCCACAGTACTGGGGGGTGGGGGTGGAGGGGAACATGAGTTGGGGCCTGGTGGAGGGTGCCCCACAGTGCTGGGGGGTGGGGGTGCAGGGGAACATGAGTTGGGGCCTGGTGGAGGGTGCCCCACAGTGCTGGGGTGTGGGGGTGATGGGAGACATGAGTGGGGGCCTGGTGGAGGGTGCACCACAGTGCTGGGGGGTCGGGGTGATGGGAGACATGAGTGGGAGCCTGGTGGAGGGTGCACCACAGTGCTGGGGGTGGGGTTCCAGGGGGACATGAGTTGGACATGAGTGGGGGCCTGCTGGCAGGTGCCCCACAGTTCTGGGGGGTGGGGGTGCAGGGGAACATGAGTGGGAGCCTGGTGGAGGGTGCACCACAGTGCTGGGGGGTCGGGGTGCAGGGGGACATGAGTGGGGGTGCAGGCTAGTCCCCCGTGGTGTGGGCTGCCTGCAGGGGCCTTGGAGGTTGTGGAGCGAACACCTGGGAGGACCCACACGGCCAATTCACGTGTAGTACTCCACAGAACCCCTGAAATACACGTAGCCTGCTGATATCGCATGTGATACTTCCCGCGCACCCCAAGATACACGTACCCAGGACATTCGCGTGTGGAACTTCCAGCGCACCCCTGAAATACACGTACCCTGCTGATATTGCGTGTGAAACTTCCCGCGCACCCCAAGATACACGTACCCAGGACATTCGCGTGTGGAACTTCCAGCGCACCCCTGAAATACACGTACCCTGCTGATATCGCATGTGAAACTTCCCGCGCACCCCAAGATACACGTACCCAGGACATTCTCGTGTGGAACTTCCAGCGCACCCCTGAAATACACGTACCCTGCTGATATCGCGTGTGAAACCTCCCACGCACCCCAAGATACACGTACCCAGGACATTCGCGTGTGGAACTTCCAGCGCACCCCTGGAATACGTACCCTGCTGATATCGCGTGTGAAACTTCCCGCGCACCCCAAGATACACGTAGCCAGGATATTCGCGTGTGGAACTTCCAGCGCACCCCAGTAATACACGTACCCTGCTGATATAGCGTGTGAAACTTCCCGCGCACCCCAAAATACACGTACCCAGGACATTCGCGTGTGGAACTTCCCGCGCACCCCTGATATACACGTACCCTGCTGAATTCACGTGTGAAACTTCCCGCGCACCCCTGATGTACACGTACCCTGATGGAATCGCGTGTGGAACTTCCAGCGCACCCCTGAAATACACGTCCCCAGCTGAAATGACATGAGGTACTTCCCGTGCACACGTAGCCCGCTTGCCGTGCTGGTACAGGGTTAGCGCAGCCCTTTGCGCTGGATTGGGGATTTTGATGGCTTTTCCCTGCGCAAGGGGCGTTCTTGGGGGCGTAACTGGCGCTGCTGCAGGGTCGCTGCGCCACTGTGCGCCACGGCTGGTTTTGGTGGCTGGAATCCATGAATACGCTGTGCGTGGAAATGTATTTTGGCGCAGGCGGATGGCGCAGGGATTCGCACGCGCCCACTGTGCGCCAGCCGCGTGTGCCACTTGTGCGCTGAATTCTATGAACTACCCCCTTAATCTCACAAACCATGTGGGTGGCCCAAGGTTTCTTATCATACATTGTACTTCTGCGTGTCATTGGAAACAGTATTCTTTTGTACCACGCATGTTTGCTTAAAGGTTTGTAATGCTCGACTGTAGAACTTTGTCTTTGTCTTGCACTTTTTGTAGCAATTTTCTAGCAGACATATTTTGAAAATTGGTACCTGATTTCAATGTGTGTGCAACTCCATAGCATAGAGCTAATAGTTCACTTTCAAAGAGAAGGTGGAATATGTATTCCATGTTTTGTCTGAATCTGGAGTTTTCAGAATACATTCGTAAAGAGCGGTATTCTAATGCTGTTATTTGTGTGGGTCTTTCATCATACCTTCCTCCTTTTCCAGTCGGAAAAAGTAAAGGGAAGGCTCGTGCTTCTACACTTTTTTCCCATACGCTGATTGGAGATCCTTTGGTTTGCCGCATTTGGTAAGTTTCCAGTGCATCATCTATGGTGTCTTTAGAGTGCAATGGGTGAATTGTATAATGGTCTAAAATATTGGATTCTGTCGTGGGATCTAGTGTCATGCGCCCCGATTAAAGGTGTGGCATACGTGGAAACTCCATTAACTTTGCCGCTACGTTCCCTGCTGTGTGTTTTGAGCGGTCTAATTGTTGCATCTAAGATGGCTGCCATCTCCTTATACTGAATTCAGTACTGCGGTCCGGTGCATTGCACCTACGGATTTTTCCCAGAATCGCCAACGCTAGTATTGCTTCTTTCTTTGAGCTAACGCTGCATCCTCTTTTGTCTCTGTTCTCTGACTTCTCCCTTGCGGTTGTCCCTTCGCCCGCACCTTTGAGCTCTCTCTCCCTCTCTTCTTCCTGTGCCTTCCGCGATCCTGGATTTCACTTGGCTCAGTCTTTTTGCCTATCTCTGTCTTCCGGGTCTCACCCCGTCCTCCTGCTTCCTCCCGTTTCGTTCTCCCTGCTTGCCCATGTCTTCAGACTCGTGTAGCCGCTTCCAGATACACAGAGACTGCTTTCTTCTTTTTCATACTATCTACTTTTCTCCCATTACCTCATACTTTCTATCCACGCCGGTAGCCTCCGCTTGTGCTACCTTCCTGGACTCAAGTCGTTCCATGTTGGATCTGCCCTTACCTATGTTAAGGACTGGTCCCCATTGTCTATCATCAATCTTCTCCTGATACAAGGATTACTCCCAAGACAAGAACATCAGCCACCTCCAACTCAGAAGTGAATATACCATGTTTTCAGCTAGGAGGCTTTTTCCCTGTTTGAGGACTGGTTCCCGGGAAAACCTGTGGTCTGGTGCTGTGACACCCTGACAACATGGCCTCCAACAGAGCCCCTCATCACTTGCACGAAAAGATGATAAAGAAAAAATCAGGAGAAAAGAAAGCAACTCGCAGAAGAAGGAAGACAGATACCCAAGAAAGCTCCACAGAAGAACAAGGTGAGGAGGAAGGGGGGAAGGAGGCCACTGAATTTGACATCTAAAAGTTGAAATTGGGCAGTTTCTCATGAGTCTTGAATTATTTCGGTGGTTTCCCTCAGGTTTTCTTCAATGTTTATTTCTTTGTAGTATTCATTGTTGTCTTTTAGATACTGCAGGGCTTTTCTAACTTTATGTAAGTCCACTAGTTGCTGCCAATTTATTTTGTCTTTTGTACATACGCCATTTACTCGGATAATCAAAGATTGTTCTATTGGTCATTGCACTCCCAGAGTATGTAAATTTTCTTTAAAATCTAATGGCAAATAAACTACTTTGCCACAAATGCCTTTTAGTAATTCAGATGGAGGTAGTTTTGCTGTTTTTGGTTGAAGGCGTATTATTTCTTGAAATGGGTGCACAGTTTGAATTATAATGCTCTCATAGAAGTTAAGTTGTTGCAGTGGTTTTGGTAGCGGGAATAATTCCAAGTTATTAGTGATAGCACGTGAAGGTATTTGATTGTCGTCAAGTTTTGCAGTGCAGTATTTGCAAAGTATTGAGGGGTTAGTAATTTCGTATTTGTTTTCTGCTATAAGATAAATAACCAATTGGAACATTTTGGAATCTTCATTGTCTTCTATTTTGTACATTATGTCTACAGTTTTTGTGCTATTTATTTTTCAAAATATACATTTTATTCAAATATTAATCAATAACAGTGAAAAGAAGGAAACAAATTAAACAGTAGACAACGGAATTAGCACGAGATTGTGATGACACAGTTCATTACAGTGGAAGAATAGACATTAGAAGGTGAAGTTTAGTATGCAACTCATTCATAGCAATATTCTGGTAGGGAAGCAATGATGGAGGGGGATATTTCTATATTGGGCCGGGCAATAGCCATGCAGAGTTCAGTTCAGCCAGCGGACACTAGGCGGTTTTAGTGTGAGGGCTGGATAACGGTCTGCATAGTCCATTAATGGAGCCCAGGTGTTCCGGAAGGGATTGAGGTTGCCCAGGCGAATTGCAGTGACTCTTTCCGCAACAACAATGTCCCAACACTTAGCCCACCATAGCTGGATGGAGGGGCCCTCGTGGTGCTTCCAAAGACAGGCGAGGGCGATCTTGGCCACCAATAGTAGATGAGTGCATAGGCGGGCTGTGTTTCCTGACATCGGCAGATCCCCCTCCCCCGAGTCTCCCAGTAAAATTATTCCAGGGTCCCACTGGATATTGAGGCCTGTTATTGCTCGGATATGCGTCAGAACCCCCTTCCAATAGTGCACCGCTTTAGGGCAGTCCCATAGGAGATGGAAAAGCGACCCCTCTTGCTCACACCCCCTCCAGCAATTTGGTGAGGGCCTCACGCCCGCTTTATGCAGTTGGGATGGTCTGATATAGTACCTAAAGCATACTTTATATCCTCTTTCCCTATTAGTAACACACTGGGTACTCCTGTGGAGTCTTGACCAAATTTTGTCCCAGGCCTCAGGGTCCAGGGGGCGCCCTAAGTCCCGCTCCCAATTCAGCATGTACCTTTCCTTCGATTCGGGGTTGGCTTTTTCTAAGAATTTGTAGAGGGTGTAGATCTTACCTCTTGGAGGGGATGCTGTTAATGATAGTTCGAGGGGTGTTAAGTCCCTGGAGCCTCACTCTCTGACGGAGCGTTGCGAGATCCAGTGCCGGATCTGAGTATACCGGTATCGTTCCTCCTCGGTGATGTTGAACTTCGTTTTACAGTCCTCAAAGGAGAGCGGCTGGCCTTCATTTAAAAAGTCTGAGATTCTATGGAGGCCGCCCTCCGACCATTTGGCAAAGCTTTGGAAGCAAAGGCCGGGGGAGAAGCCCGGGTTTCCCCAGATTGGGGTCAGCGGGCCCAACAAGCTTTTGATTCCCCACTTTCTATTTGCAGCTATCCAACTGTCCACTGTTTTGCAAGTTGCTGGAAGTGGAGACACTGCAGGTGGGGCTTTCTGGGACTGGATGTGAGGCAAGTCTGACAAGGGGGACGTGCACCATGCTTCTTCCAGTTGCAGCCAGGCTGGGCGATCCCATGAGCGAGTCCATGTGAAGGCGTGCGCAAGTTGAGCTGCACGCCGATATCTAGCGATGTTCGCGACCCCCAGACCTCCAAGTTGTCGGCTGCGGGTCATGATTTTCCTGGCTATGCGGGATCTCTTCCCTCCCTAAATGAATTTCATAATATCGCGCTGTAAAGCGGCAAGGTCCACTTCCGGGATATGAGTTGGGAGCGCATGGCAATGATATAGCACTCTGGGGAGTAAGTTCGTTTTTACCGCGGCAGCCCGGCCCAGCCACAAGATCTCCTGTTTATCCCACTGCTTCAGGTCTGAACGTAGCTTTTTAAATAGCTGAGGGAAGTTGTATTTGTAGATTAACGAGCTGGATTTGGGGATTTGGATGCCCAGATACTCCAACGAGGAGTGAGCCCACAGGATTGGCAGATCGGGACATAGGGTATTTCCCTGGTGCCTTGGGAGGTTAATTGTGAGGACAGCGGACTTATCATAGTTCACCCTGAACCCGGAACATGCCCTGAATGCTTCTAGTTCTTCGAGTAGAGGTTGCAGCGAGCCGGATGGATCGGTGACGGTGAAAAGTACATCATCGGCGTAGAGCGTCACTTTGTGTTCAGTCCCGCCCACCATGACCCCCTTGATATTGGGATTGAGGCGGATACTCGCGGCAAACGGCTCCATCGATAGGGCAAACACCAAGGGAGATTGCGGGCACCCCTGGCGGGTCCCTCTGGATATAGGGATGCTCGTCGATTTCCTCCCATTGACAGAGTTGCGTTGATGGGTGTACGTAGCATGCCATTAACCAAGTTATAAAGTTGTGACCGAGGCCCATATGAGAAAGAGTGTTCCGAATGAAGTCCCAGTTCACTAGATCAAACGCCTTATGTGCGTCGAGGGAAATTACACGGAGCGGAATTTTCATTCTCTTGGCGGACTCGATTATGTTGAGTGTACGCCTGATATTATCATGAGTCCCTCTGCCCGGGATAAAGCCTGTTTGATCTTTGTGAATTTGCTCGGGGAGAATCCTAGCTAGTCTAGCCGCTAGAACCTTGGAATAGATTTTCCCGTCAGTGTTCATTAGGGCAATTGGCCTATATGAGGACACTTGCTCAGGATCCTTTCCCGGCTTCTGCAGTAAGGTGGAAGTTGATTCGGCCATGGAATATGTTACCTTTTTTGTAGATAGGACTGAGTTGAATAGTACTGCTAATTGTGGGGTCAGGATGTGAGCAAATGATTTATAAAATGTAGGCGTGAGCCCATCCTGGCCTGAGGCGGTGTTCTTAAGTGATTTGCTGGCTTCTAGAATTTCCTCTGAGGAAATTGGGGCTTCCAGGGAGTCTAGGGGGGAAGAAATCGTGGGTGTGTGAAAAGATTCCAAATAGCACTGCTGTTGGGCTCTAACCTCCTGAGATGTGGGTGGTCCTTGCATGACCGCTTTATGGTGGTCCAACAGGGTTTCCATTATGTCGGAGGTAGTCAATTTTCTTAACCCATCTGACCCCTTAAGGCTAACAATGTTGTTTCTGGTGTGGGTTTTTCACAATGTGTAAGCTAGCAACCGGTTCGCCTTATTACTTTTGTGATAATAGAATTGTTTCGTGTATGCCAGAGCCTTCGCCGTGCGGTCGGCCCAGTGCATCTCCAGAGCCCTTCTCGCCTTTTTTAGCTCCCTGTCCGCCTTTGTAGAGTATTGGGTCTTAAGGCCATTTTCTAGGGAGGATAGTTTGGACTCTAGAGCTTTTGTGAGGATTTTGGAGACTCGAAATTGCTCGGAGGTTGCACTAATAAATACCCCCCTTACGACTGGTTTCATGGCCTCCCATAACAGCCCAATTGAGGTTTCGGGGTTCTGATTTCTGTTGAAATAGTTGATCAATGCTTCTTCTGCCTTGCCCCTGATCGCCTGATCTAATAGCAAGGTGTTGTTAAGTTTCCAGAACCTAGGAGGGGGGTCCGGGCCTCCCAAGATAGAGACGTCTGCCGAGACGGGCGCATGGTCGGACACCATTCTTGTGTGGATTTCGATATTACTAAAGCATGGGAATAAGGTGCTCGTGGCCAGTAGTACATCAATTCGGGAGTGACCTCCCTGTGCGTTTGAGAAGAAGGTGTAATTGTGAGTGTCGGGATTGGCTACCCTCCATATGTCGACCGTGCCCAACTCTTTAAGAAATCTGGCAAATGCAAGGGCTCGGGAAAAGTCAGGGTGGGATGGGGGAAGGGACTTGTCCTTTGTGGGATCAGGGACTAAGTTAAAGTCCCCCCGACTAGGAGATACCCTGTGGTAAAAGTTAATAGCGGGGGGGAGTAACTCATCTATGAATTTGTCCTGATTTGCATTTGGGGCATAGATCCCAGCAATTGTGATTGGTTGATCTGCAATGAGGCCTCGGATGAAAAGGTATCTGCCCGATGGGTCCTTTTTGACTGTGGGGTTGGATAGAGGGAATTTGTCGCTTAGTAGGACTGCCACCCCCCGCTTTTTCTCACCACTAGAGGCAAAGAAGCCCTGTTTAAAGCGCTTGAATTTGATTTGGTGTTCGTCGGCTGGCAAGAGATGAGTCTCCTGGAGAATTACTATATCCCTGTTTAAAGCCGCCAGCCTGTGCTCCAACGATTTGTGCTTCCTGGGGGAGTTAAGACCTTGGACATTCCAGGTCAGGAAGCGGACCTCCCTAGCATTATTCGGGCCTATTAGTTCTGGGTACGAAGCAAGTGTTCTGCTGGTGAACTATGTAAGGGCTGCAAGGCTTTGGAGTCTTCCTGAGGGAGCACGATGGTGTGCAACAATTACCGATGTCTTCGAGTAAAACTATAACTGTTAACTGGGGCTTCTGGGGAGTTAAACAGTTCCTTTGGCTCCAAACTCCCCTCCCCTCCCCCAAAACTGTGAGAATGAGGCCATAAAGCTCATTCATGGGGTTACTGGTGGGCCCCGTCGTCGGGAGTTGCATCCCGCTAAATGAACAGAAAAACCGCCCAGGACGTGGGGTGATAAACCTAGGGGCTGTGTAGAGAACAAGGGCCTGAGGCTCTGCAGTCCTGCGGCAACACACACACATGGTTTGGTAATTCAGCAGATGTGCTTTTAAAGTTTAGTATTTCTTTTTTGTATGTGTGTAGTAGATGGTTGCCATCTGTAAAGTTGTTGCTAGTCTGTTCTAAAGTTATTGGATTTTGTTTAAGTGGCTTTCACTTCCAAAATATTTTCCCTGGATGTGCTCTATTTCTTCGAGTAGTTCTTTGACTTTGCCATGTAGAAGATTGTTATTTAAATTGGCCAGTGCTAAAGCAGGTCTTTTGGCATAGTACAGTTTATGAACGAGATTTCTTACAGTTGAATGGTGTGTTGCCATCATTTTGATATGGTGGAAGGTGCTTTTACAAATAGGTCCAGAAATGCAGGCTAATGAATGTCCTTGTAGTCCTGTGTATTTGCGCACTGGACAGGAGTCCATACTTTGTAATAGTTTTATTCTCAATGTAACTTTGCCTTTCACATACTGATTGAGGAACTGGCGTAAAGATGTGAAAGACTTTTTGGCTATGTTACACACTGATGTGCATGGCCATTTGTAGACTGGTCGTATTGGTTCAGTGAAATGGAGAGTTGATTCTAAGTTTGCTGGAGATATTTGTGTGAGCAGCATTTCTTGTTCCATGATGGTATTATTAATCTTTTCATACCCTCGTCCACTGCTATGTATGGCAATTGGGTTTGTTTGCTTTTGTTTCTATGCTTCTTCATTGAAATATGGTTCTGTGCTGGTGGTGTGACTCCACTCACCTGCACAGATGTTTGCAAAGCTATCTTTGTTGATATTCCGTTTGTTGAGAAGTCCTTGTTGTAGTTTAGTAGTTAGTTTTGTTAGTATTTTCATTCTGTTTAAAATAATATAAATAATGTATTTTTGAGAAGGATTGAACTGTCTATGAGAGCTTCCAGGATTAGTTTTCTGCAGTAGGTTTTAAGGGTTGAGCATGATTTCTCTCCTGTTTTTATAATGTTCTGAAGGACTCTGTGGCGGAACATTTTTGTAAAATAATTTTTTTGGTAGGCTTACTTGTGGCTACATCAAGATTTATAGTTGCAGTGTTAGCACTAGTGGTATCTGCAGTCTTTTTAATGACTGTCTGTTTAGTTTAACATTTTGAAAGAGGAGTCAACGTTTCTTTACGGCAAGCTGCTTTTGTTTTGCTTAGTGACTGTATTAGCTGTTTTGTTTGAATTTTTGAATACATTCTGCTAGAGGTGGATGCCTATTTTGTACACTTTTATTTTGATTTGCTCTATTTTTGCGTTGCTTTCTACAGAGTTACTTTTTGGTCACCATTCTTTGGTGTCTGTTGGAGAAAAACAGAAAGTCTGTGTTGGGACTTTGTGCAATTTATGTGTGCATTGTGCATGAGTGTCTGAGTATGATGGTAGGCATATATGTAGAGGTGTGTGATTGTTGAATGGGCTGTTTCTTCAGGTTGGGAAGGCTATTCTCGTATGTGTGTGTTACTAAACTGGTGTTGACATAACAGTACAAAGTGTGCACCTGTTGAGGTGCAATTAGTAATACTGAATTTAATGTTGTAGGGTTAATACAATTGTTTGTTCTACAATACTAGAGTTTTATAGTGTTTGAGTAACTGTTAGAACATTATGACAGTATTGCACTTACTTTGTTGGATGCAAAGAGTAGGTTTCTTTTGGGTACTGTCTTGTACTTCAAACGCTGCTGGTTTTCAGGAGTGTGGTCTTCACTGCATTTGTGAAAGAATAAGTTAGTATATATGTGTATTAATGTCACAGTAATTTCCCTTAAGAATAGATTAGTTACATTTGCAAAAGGAATTCTTTCTAGGAAGAGATGTGTTAAATTGCATAGCTTTGTATATGAATGGGGATTTTGGAGCATCAGCTTCATTCCTAAGGATATTCGTAATTGGGCTCTAGGTATGGAACCGTACTTGCTAAGCTCCGATGATTACTGTGGTGCCATAATTTTATTTTTTGCCAGTTCACAGGATGGGATTGAAGTGAAGCCCACACCTCCTTTATAGTACGATCAGCGGTTTATCCTGGATACCTCGCAATTTGTTCAATATTTCAAAAAAGTGAATTTGGCACACTTTCTTTAAAAAGTCCATTTAAAAAGCAATGTGTATTCATGTATCAATTGTTTCATGTACAGTGAGAAAGAAAGCTTAGAAAAATATACAGATTGAAAGGGAGAATGTTTTTGTGTGTGTAATTCCATTAATTTCTTTTCTGCATAGATGTTTCCCACATGATTGCTGCCAACCTTCTTTCTCCTTTAACTTTGTTATGCACATTCCTATTAGCACTGTTCTGAAAGTACACTTGTACTTGTTTTCTTTTGCAAGTATGGCAAGTGTCAGGCATTCTGTTTAAATAAAATAATTTTCTGTACTTGCAATGCTTTTGTAAGATAAAAGCTGGTCTCCTGTTTTGTGTTCATTCTAGGAATTTATAACAGTGTGTTAAGGGGTAAGTGGTTGTAAAATGACAGAAGGAAATAAGAGAATTATAGATTAGACATTGCGTAATATGGGTAAATTAAACATTAGAAAGTAGGCAGATTTGTAAGTGAACTTGATTATAGGAAATGGGAGAAATAAGAGTATGCTTTCTTTGCAGATTATGCAGGGTGAAAGTGAGGTACCCTGTTCACATGCATTTATAAAAGAGTTGCAAGTTTATTGTAAACAAAACATTCATACCTGTAGTTTGTATTGATGTATGTAAATGTAGTTGAATCTGGAAGGATAAATCTTAAAGAGTTTTACAATAGTTTTAGCTGTAGGGGCTTTTCAATCACAGGACACTTGTACTGAGAGTGATGAACAGTTCATCTAAAGTGTTGAATTGTGATGACAGAGTTAGATGTAGAGTTCTTGGATGTGATTGGTGGATGTTTGTGTGATTTTTTATGTGTATCCAATGAGAGAGTGGTGCAGACAGTGATGTGGAAAGGGAAAAAGGACTGCCCCTGTGTTGCGAGGTCCGCAGACAGCGCGGCTGATCGCCGACAGGGCGTGCCACATCTGGGTTTCTCAGCAAACCCAGCATGGAAAGGGGACTATAGGGATTAGCCAATCAGGTGTTGAAGTTATTCTTTGAAGGAAGAGAGGCTTTGTATGTAGTGAAGATGGCAGAGGTGAAGAAAGTGAGGTATGCTATGTTTAAACATAAGGCTGCCAGTTTTGGTTTTGAAGGAGTGGAGGTTTTCTGGTCAACGGTGCCTGGTTCCAATATGCCGGCAGTGGTTGGAGCTTGTAAGAGTTTCTGCATGTGGAAGAGTCCAGATGTAGTGGTACTGCATTGGGGTGCTGTCCATTTGGGATACTTCAGTGTTCCTAGTTTGTTGAGTGCTCTTGAAAACTTGGTTCAGGCAGTGATGGAGGTTGTTCCAAATGCCAAGGTGATTTTCTTCGGAAATATTGCCTAGGGTATTATGGGAGAATTCTAATGTTTTCTGTCCCCAGCAAAATGGTACAAGGTGTTTGGTGAACAGAGGGATGTCTGCTTTCTTGTTTCGAAGTGGAATGTTGTCTTGTAACACTGACAATATTGATTTTGTTAATGGTGACTATTTTAAAGCAGATGGTATGTCTTTATCCATATTGGTAAATGCTATGTTATTTCAAAATATAAGGAGTGGTTTTTGGAGGATAATGTGAAGACATTAGGAAGAAAATAAGTGGAAAACAAATAAGAAAATGAAAGGTGTTTTTTTATAAGCACTTTGAGAAAAAAAGACCCACCCTCAAAGGGGAAGCGGGGTACACTATTTAAATTTTCATTCCCCACTCTCAGATTTCACGATCTGTCCGCGGACACTGTGGCTGTCCGCAGATCGTGCATGTTGCATACAGGGATTTTGAGGCTGAGAGGCATGCAAATGAGACTATGCAGGCCAAGGGATTGGTCAATAAGGTTTACTGGGTGTGATGTGTAAGGAGAGACTTTGGCAGAAATTCTGTTTCCTGAGAGGAGTGCAGATAGCTATGGCTGTGTCTTTCAGAAGGCAGATTGTCTGGATCTAGGGTGACTCATGGATAAATTGGTTGGAGGTGCATGCAGATTGCTGTGGAGTGGATGCAGATGTTGGATTCCATCATGTGATTGTGCACTGGCTTGGAGTGCGTGGAATTAAGCGGTAAGATTTGGTTCCTCTTTGTGGCACTTTGATGGCACACTCTCATCCAGAAATTATTATTATTCATTGTGGAGGGAACCGTTTAGGACATGTCTCTGGAATCTCATTGCAATTTGCAATGAAAGAAGGACTTGGGAAAGTCATGGACATGTTTCCAAACTCCCAAGTAATTTTTTCTCGTATTGCGCAGAGACAAATGTGACTGCGTTCTTCTTCATTTGGTCCACAAATGGAGAAAACAAAGAGCAATGTCAACAAGGCTGTTTGCGCTTTTTTATAAGAGATGTTGGTATGTCCTCTTTTCACAATGGAAATTTTATGTTTCATAGCACACATATATCTTGCAGAGATGGAGTCCATTTTACTCATGCTGGGAATCAGAATTTTCTGTGAAATATACAAAATGCATTGCAACCCTTTTTGGAATTATGGCAATCCTTTTTGCAGTAGGTGTTGACCACTTGAAGTTTCCAAACACAAAAAAACACCCCTCTTTTCAGAGCCGCCATTTCCACCCGTAGAAGAGTGCAATGGTTTTGATAGTGCAGCACCCCAAAAATGTTAACGTCCACGGACTGTCCGTAGACTTTTAAAAATGCACAGGGCCCTGCAGCATTTCATTGGCACTACTATTTTTAAACTGTGAAAGACAGCTCTGAAAAGTGCCTTTTTTTTTGTTTTTTTGATGTTTGTATTTTCTTTTTTTTTTACAAGACACACAAGGAAAGGAAGGGATGGGATGGATTGGGCACCAACCATAGGGATATAGAGGAAGATGTTGGGTGAGCCTCACTTGGGTAGGGGGCACTTTTTCTCACTCTCCCAGACTGAAGCCTTGAAAGCACTCCGAAATTGTTCCCCCCTGCAGAGTACCGGGTTGCAGTACATACACAATACAGTGACCCTCGAAAGGTAAGGGTCTCCTGCAGCATTTCACAGGAGTCTTTCTTTTGGTGACAGGAGCAGAAATGGAGCTTGCTGTAGAGGAACTCAACCTACTACTTTTATCGTCGGGGACGACCCTCCGAATTGCCCCTGTGTGGAATGATGTTGGGTGTCGCCACATTGAGGTAGTCCTGTAACTGTACAAACCCGGTTTGCCATGACTGAGCTCCATCTGGCACTCAGTGCAGCATACCTTGTGTGCACAAGCTTTGGGTACCCGTCCAACGGTGGTAAACAGCCTCCATACCCTCTTGAACAGCCTCCCTACAACCCTAAAACTTGAGGAGAACCACCTCTGTTTCCGGAAGCACCTTAAGACCATCCTCTTTGCTTCTGATTTCGCCCCCCCTCTCCTCCGCTGACTCTGGTCTCTCTTTGTACTGTGCACCTGGCCACCCTCTGTCCACCGGGCCCAGGCTTCTGCTTATCTTTTCCACCCTCCTGCACTGCCTCCCGGCCACCCTTTGCACTGCGGTCTTTATCTGTACCCACACAGTCCCCCCTCTTCATCCCTTGCACTTACCTGACCTACCCTGTCTGCCTCCCTCAATTTAGCACTTGCTGGATGCACTACTTTTTTCTTTATTTGCTGTTTTTATCATGTATTTCCACTTTCTCCCCCCTCCCTTGCACATTTTTCCCACACCCTCTCCCAAGCACTTGCACGTTCTCAATGTCACTGGGCCTAGTAAGATCGTTGTTTTGTTTTCTCCCCTGTTCCCCTCCCTTGCCTGGTCGCGCTCTGAAACACATGTGTATGAGCGCGATATAAATAAAATATCAATATCAATATCAATACCCAAGATCCACGGGGGCTGCTAGTAGTACGGACTTCCACTACCTCAACCTCGCCATCCTTTTCATCACTCTCTGCATCTCACACCTGTTCCCCTCTCCAGGCCCTTCGGGAGTTGGTGGTGGAGGGGGTAGGGGTGGTCCTGAGGCAGAACTAGCACCAGCAGGAGCAGTAGCAGCCATGGTTGCCATCTTCAATGGTGTGAGGAGGCCCAGCAGAGTCAGCAATTTGCAGAATATCAAATCCAGCAATGTGGAGCAGTGTCTGTCCTGGAACTCCAAAAACAGAATGAGAAGCATCTCTGGAGTGTGGCCTTTTATAGGGGTGCTGTCCGTGAACACTTCGAACACCAAAAAGGGTCTTAAAAAGTTCCCAAAAATATCCAGATCACTAGGGACATGTCTAGGACATGCGCAAGGGTGAAGTTACACAGTAAAATACCTTGGAATGAGCAGAAAATCACTTTTACAGTGTCTGGAGCCCGGCATGTTTCTGCAGGCAAGGACCATTGCTTAGCATAGGTGCAGTCACATGATGACATTGCGGACACGTTCCCGAACGGGACGGCTGTCAGTAGGACACCGAATGCGCAGTGTCGGTTGTGCGTATGAGCACGGGTGTTCTACAGACAGTGTTTGGGTCCCCGAACTAATTAAAAGTGTGACACACGTGCGACGGACAGTTACGGACAGGTGCGATGTTCGTAGGACCCGAGGGTGGGATGCGCATGCGCATAAGTGTCCGCCGTACAGGGTTTGGGTATCCAAATTAATTAAATAGCAGAATTCGGTCTAACATCACTTAGAACCCTAGTCGCACTTCAATGAGATCTCCTTCCTCTTTGAGCCTTATGCCACCCACTAGTGAGTTGCTTCATGCCATTGGCCAAAATGTCATGTGAACTGTACCGATCAATGCATATGATTCCATGTGTATGAAGTCCTACTTAACCCTGAATTGGTCAACTGAGAGATCCTACTGTGGCAGATACAAAGCTATTAAAAGGACCTTTAAGTATAAATCCTGTCTTAAAGATTGGGATGCTACTATCAGTCATCTGAGTGACCTCAAAAACTATACGCATCTTGCTGGAATCGTCTACAGGTACCGCAGTCCTCAGTTGTACCTGTTAAGGTGTCCTAGCCCTGTGGTGCGTAGATTTCACCTCCAGATGCGTATTAAACAACTACCAGTTAGAGCCACTCATGTCTTGCAATGGAAACTTGCATCCGATGAACGCATGTGTCGCATATGTGCAGTGGAGAGTAATCTGGAGACAGTGCAACACGTGCTTACTGCATGTCCCAAAATGGAGCACCTATATAGAGCCCAGTATAGTTGCTTCTATCATTCGTTTGAATGGATAGCTACAACCTTTTTTTGGATCCTTTGTCTTAATACCTCCTCTGAAACCCTAATCATTGCCTTGTACAATGTTTGGACTGTGGCACATCAAATGATGTTGTCTCTTGGTGGTAGTTGATGCACAAGGTCAATTGGTGTAATTGGTAATGATGTATCTGATGGGGTATACTTGTTCTTACAGTGATATTTGCTTTTGCTACGAATTTGTGGAAAACGTTATCAAATTTTTAACATCGTAAACAAATAGTAGGAAGTGTAATTACTTTTGCTGTTGTATGATGCTTACAGTGTAAGCTAAAGATTGAGTTTTAGCATGAATTTTTGGTAGTGTATGATTAAGTTCATTTAGAATTTGTCTCTTTTTTATTTATTTCTATATTTATATCTAAATTATGAATTATTGAGTTGAAGTTGTATGTGCACTTTCATGTGTAATGTCGTAAAAGTTCTTTTGGACTAATAAACAACAATAATAATGAAAAAGAAATTAAAGATGCGTCACGACTTTGCAGACATGCGGACGGGTTACGTGTTCTAAGGATTGCGGACAATAGCAACGGGGGGTGTTCTTAGGACACCCCATTTTGATTAATTACTAACATGCGGACAGATTATGCGTTCTACGGACACCTCCATTTTGATTGCGGACAGTACAAACAGGCATAGTGTCCTTAGGACACCCCCATTTTGGTTAATTGCGGACATCCGAGATAGCCACACCATCTGTGGACACCCTAACTGCCTTTTAAAAAAACACAGAGAAATTTAGTAACAGTATACATAAAATGTTATTATTGTACAAAAATATAGAAATTATGAAAGAGAGGGGGAAGCAGAAATTGAGACAAATACAGGGGAATTGGGGTTTTCTACATGTTGGATGGTAGGGGAGGAAGGGATTGAGGCCTAATCATAACGTTTTTGGTGATGGGGATTTTTTGGGGACGGTTGACTGGGAAATGGAGAAGGGGTACAGGTGCATGTGGGACAGTGATATTTAATTTTTTCCCTGATATGGTTTTCGACAAAGTTCTTCAAAATAATGAAATTGGTATTTAATTAATCCATTTTTTGTTCTAAACACTGTAGATGATTTTCCACAGTATCTGTTTCAGTATTATTCTCATTTTCTGTATGTTCTGTTAAAAAATATAATGTGTTAGGCACATATAATATAATGTGCATTAATTGGCTGACTTTGAAAACTGCAGTGTCTACCATTAGTATCACTGTTGTCACTCATTTCATCCTGGGGAAAATTTTCTTCAAGCCACTCAAGAGTGCTAGACATTTCTGTGTAAGAAAAAGGTAAATCATTTTTTTGTGTATCCTACTATAGAAAGTTTATAACTATAGCAATTAATATAGTGTACTTACCAGTTTGTTTTTCAGTTTTCCTGTTAGTGCTTTGTAGATGTGCTGTTGATATTTGTTGTGCAGTTTCTGTATAAAGTATCAGTGAGGTAATTCTGCTGGAGGCATATGTTTTTTTTTTGTTACGTTCCATTATGTTTCTTTTGCTATGTAATTGGACCTACAGTCCAGTGTCTTACATATACAGTTTGAACTTCTTATTTATTCTTAAGTTAATTTATTTATATACTGCTCTTTGAACATGTTCAGTGTGTTTGTTGTATGATACAACAATGTAAGATACCACCTGATCTTTTGGGCCTGTCCGCGGTCATTCGCATTGTCTGTGGACATCTTAGCCACCAGCATGGGATGGGGGTTCAGTATGTTGTATGGTATATGTATATAAACTAAGGGTATTCTGGTAAACACCTATGAAATTCATAAAATCTTTATCTATATTCAGTGAAAGCAATGTGTTAGTGAAATAAATGTGTTAAAGGGACGTTATGGTTAAGTTGTGCTACTAAAAACCTATGAAATTCAGTGAAAAAACTTTGTTAAAGGACGTTATGGTTACAAGTAAAACTGAAACCCCCTGAAATTCGCCAGTTATGGTAAGCTAAGCAATCATAACTTGCACCACCACCGGGCACCTCTAAGAATAACACCCATGACATCAAAGATGACTCACAAATATCATAGATGTTTTGGGGTCCGCAGACAGCGCAGCAAAAAACTTTAAAAAAGCAACATTTCACTTATCAAACTCAACCAACAATCTCTGGGGAGGTGGGAGGGATGAGGACAAAAAAACGTGTTGTTTCACCCCCAACAGTCCACAAACACTCCAGATGTCCTGGGGTAGTCCTGGGGTGTCTGCGGACACTTCAGATGTCCTAGGACATCTGTACCTATTTCTGCATTACAGGGTAGGGGAAAAGCATTTGTACCTATTTCTGCATTACAGGGTTGGGGAAAAACAGTTTTTGGATGGCTTATAATTTTAGCGCCACTCAATGAAACTGCATGTAATTCTGCAATTTTATTCTAGATCTAATCCTGAATGGTTTTGCAAGGTTTTGTGGGATTCTTTCAAGAGGGGGCAAACTTAAAGGGTGGGTCCCAAAATATTGTAAAGGCATATACATTTGGTGTCATTTGATCACTCTGCACAACATTTGCCAGAACGATTTTGGATCTAGATAAAAATGGTTTTCTAAAGTTTGGTGGGATTTTCTCAAGAGGGGCGAAATTAGAGTGGGTCTTAACATTTTTAGATGGCTTATAACATTGCTGCTATTTGACGAATGTGGACAAATGTTTTGAGAACGATTATAGAACCAACCTTCAATGTTTGTGTAAAGACTGAATGGATTTTGTTAAGTAGAGGCTAAATTATATGACTATTGTATGTACATACATTTTGACACTTTTGAAAAAACAAAACATGGGCGGATTTCGAGCAAACTCGTGAGGCGCATTGGCAAGGACAATAAAGCATGGTTTTGCAAATGTGCCCGTGTTTTATTTTTTGACAAGTGTCATAATGTAGGTTCAAAAAATAGTCATATACCTTTGGTAACAGAGGTATGGCCTGTGGCCGTGGGCAGTAGCCAGATTGTCTGGGTCATGGCATAAGGTCATGATGTGGACAATCTGGCTACTGGCCGTGACACTGAGGGACATAAAACGGTGTTAACATGGCCATGTCCACCTGGGTGTGTGGTAAAGTTATTCATAAGTAGGATAGAGAACAGAGGACAGAGAAATAGCAGTTTTACTAATAGTCTTCCAAGTATGTGCTTTGCACTAGATTGTTAATGGATAATGAGTAAGTTTAGGTGTAGGAGCTGTGAAAGGGTACATTTTGAGCTTGAAAGTTCTTAGATCAGTCAAAAAATGCTGTTCCAAACAGTTTTCCAAGCATGGACCCGATTCCAAAGTGTGGACGCCTTCACAGACACGTCATCATTCTGCGTGCAAGCGCTTGGTCACGTGGCACTGTCCAGAAGGTCTGTGATGATATCAGACGTTTGTGGACGTCAACAGATGCAAAAACAGTGGAGTAAGTTGCAAAAGGTGTACAGAAGAGTTAAAAATTATGCTAGAAGGTGGGAAATGGCAGGGTTTTAAGGTGAAACGTTTAAAATTGGACAGAAGTGTTGTATATTGGGGTAAGTACGATATCAGTAAGTTGTAGGAAAATAGCATGCACTGGTAAAAAACCCATGAAATTCGGCGAAAAAACATTGTTAAAGGGACGTTATGGTTAGGTTGCACTGATAAAAACCTATGAAATTCAATGAAAAAACTTTGTTAAAGGGACGTTATGGTTAAGTTGCACTAATAAAAACCTATGAAATTCAATGGAAAAACGTTGTTAAAGGGACTTTATGGTTACAAGTAAAACCGAAAAACCTCAGAAATTCACGAGTTATGGTAAGATAGGCAACCATAACTCACGCCACCGTCGTGCACTGCTAAGACTAACATCCAGGACATCAAAGATGACATCACAAATGTCATTGATGACATCACTGATGACATCACATATCTGGGCCACTTGTTTTTGTTCACTGACATATCTAGGTCAGGTGGTTTTGTATCTAGACGTTAACCTTGTCATATGTTCTTAAAGTATAGTCCATGTGGTTTAGTCTCAGCTGATGGTGCACATATATGGGGAATTAAGCAGGCCTCAAACAAACATTTCATTTGTATACATGAAGATAAACTTTAATGTTATTAACATTTTCTGATGATGCTATTTCCTTCTTCCTTACTTTAGTTTCCCTGTATGTGCCTTTGATTTGTATGCATTGTGGTTCTTCATATGTATTGTTTGTACTAGCAAAAGTGTAATAAGTCTTGAATAGTTAGCTAGTTATTACATGTTTAACATTACTCAAAACTCGCATAAGGTAGCATTCATTATTGTACTTTCCAAAATTACAAGATTTTAAATATTGTACTTCTATGATGGATCCTGCAGCCATTGTCTATGTTTATATATGATTAGGTTCCTGTATTAACAACACTCAAATACAATGTTGTTTAGATGAGTACATTCTTTAATCAATTAAGTAGCTCAAGATAGGTCTCCTGATCACCCCTGACATCTTGTTACCAACATTATAAACACAACCCCTTGTAGGGACTTTTCATCAAAATTAATTTCACATGTGATGTCATCAGTGATGTCATCAATGATATTTGTGATGTCATCTTTGATGTCCTGGGTGTTAGTCTTAGCAGTGCACGGTGGTGGCGTGTGTTATGGTTGCTTAGGTTACCATAACTTGCGAATTTCTGAGGTTTTTCGGTTTTACTTGTAACCATAACGTCCATTTAACAATGTTTTTTCATTGAATATACATATATATATATATTTTATAATAATTTTTTAGGGCGGCAGTAACCACCCTATAGTTAAGGTGAGTCAGAGTTCCATAGAAAACTGAAGAAAATGTATTGCTAATAGCTTTTGACTCCTGCAACAGATTTGGCTGAAGGTTTGCAGACAATTCCGTGCACCTGGGCTCCCCCACATTGGACAGTTTGGGAACGATCTGTTAACAAATAAAAATGTTATTAAGAAAACCACATGAATCACATTCCGCCTACTTCCCCTTCATTTTAACAAAGACACAAAAGGTCAATATTTGCTTGACTGCACAGCCAAAACCGCTGGACAGATTTGGGCCAGGTTTGAAGCAATTTGGGCATGAAGTGTTGACTCACAATTGTTGGGGAAAACATTTTAAGCCCCTGTGTGAGAAAGAGATTTCCATTGTGCAAAGTGTATTCAGCCCCAGTTCAGTAGAGTTGAAAGGCATTTTAGCGACTAAAACATGTGATTCAATGTAGTTAGAGGATGGAGTGTTACTTTGTAGTCACATATTAAAGTTACAGTAGGTAGTATCATTATTAGTAGAATGGAAAATGTATTGCGCAATGAACCATTTGTAGCACTTAGAGGAAGCTCTGCGCCCATGGGAAAAAGTATCTGGGAAAAGAGATGTTAATGTGGGGAGATGTGGTAATTCTGAACATTGTACATGTGAGCATCTGACAAAGGCTTAAAATGTAAAATCCTATAGTATATGAAGACATTGTAGAACATGCAAGTGTTTTTCAGTCGGTTTAAAACTCCATGTAAATTGCAGAATTTGCTCTATGCTATTATGTTTCCATGTATGCAGATTAATCACATATCCAATGTGAAACTAAATTATTGTTTCTCCTTAGATCGACATTTTTTATCTTTACTTGACTTTCTCTTGATCCACTGATGGATTATTGAATTGCCTTAGTCCCTTGTTTATTTTCATGAGATCATGATATCAGCATTTCTGCGCCATGCCCCTATAATGGCTAAAGGTGGCGGTGAAATCTAGTCCATCGTTTAGCTCTATGCTATTAGGTTCTCATGGATGGAGATAGAAATAGCAGTCCCATCAGAACTCAGTACGTGTTAATGAAGGACGTGCTGTATGGAGGATCTGTCCTTATGGTCCCTAAACAGGTAAGTAAATCTACTTTATAGTGAGGGTTCCAGGTTTGCTCTCAGTATTTGCTCACGTTTGATCAACGAGGGTAAGCCTCTTCTAATATCATGCATTGGTCATGACCCCGCTGAGGTCAAGCAATTCGTTTTTTCTCGCCATGCGTTTTGAAAGGAGGAGGGCAAGCAACACGCAGTGTGCACCTCACACTTTTCAGAGTTGGTGCTTGATGTGAGATCGGACTCGTTAAGTATATGCTGTCCTATATATTGAACCCAGAGGTTTGCATGACATTGATTGATTGCCTATTATTTTATTGTATGAACAAAGTCTCTAGTAAGCTAATGGCATTAACTAATTTATCCACACCAGGTATTTCTGTGGATGTGTGTCGGTTTACCTTATTTTACGCTGCCTCTGATTAGAATAAGCTTAAGTCTTGACAGCCATTCTGACTTATGTGGCTATTCATTGGCTAAAAAGAGGTGGTTTTCCTCTTTTCCTCTTCACTGTAGAAATAGGATCTTGATTTACTCCTGCCATTCGTGATGGGAGCAAATATGAGAGGTAAATATTTTATCTAGCCCTTACTTGACACTGTTATATGACACCACTGGCCAGCATAGGGAGTGGTTTAACATTTTTTCACCCTTTGTGTTTTTCTGGCTTGTTTTGCAGAATGCAATGAACTGTACTCACTGCCCAAATAAGAGTGTGTAGGTTGATCAAATCGGGCTGCCCATTGATGATTTATTGGTATGCCTGTTCTCTGTTAGGAGCTATTGACAGTCTTTGAGAATGTATGGCCAGTCTTCTGCTGAATATGTTTAATTTGTGTGTGTGTGTGTTTTTTAGATTGTATCAAGGACTACATATGAAGGTGGTCTTCGAAAATCTTTTTTAATCTTTGTTGGTTAATGACCGTCCAGCCCTGAAGAAGACAGGCATCAGCCCAATTGTAGCTCTAGATGCCATTCAGTTGAAACTTAGAAACGGGAAGTTCTTTGAAAAAAAAGGAAAGATTAACATATTTGGGAAGAACCTTGAGTCAACAGTAGACTGTATTTTATGTTTTCTGAGATAAGTTATCAGAGACCAGATGATAAACTGCATTTTTATAATTGATTACTGTATGACATTTTAAAATCTCTGAGCATCTGAAATTACTAAAGGATTGCTCGTAGGGGGTTTATACTGATAGTATGGAAAATAAAGCGTTGACAAACAAACGTTTGAAAAAAAGCATCTTAAGTAAAAACGTCGACAACACATAGAAAGAGTGAAAAACGTCATTCCGTCAAAACCAAAGCTTTGTACATAGTAAGTAATTAGACTCAGTACAAAATGAGAACGTTAATTTGGCTGAAAAATTTGCACGTTAGGGGGGTCCCCCCAAACTCCCTACCACACCCCCAATCCTCGAATCCCCCTCCACAAACACAGAAAATATTCAAACTACCAAAACCACATAATACTTGAAATACTGATCAAATAAGGGTTAAAACACGGTGAACAGGCCACAAGTAAAGAACCTTATGTAAACAGTGACACACAGCTGACGGTTGAAAACAAACTGACAGTGGGTGACAGAAACGGAGAACGAAGACACATACTAAGAAGAAAGTAATACTGCGTGACAGAAAAATGCAGGTAATAGTAAGGAATAATGTAAAAAAAAAGAATGACAAAATGAAATGTGTGACCTATAAGTAGTACATGCAACAAAAATGGACCATTATTTTCCATATTTCAGATACGAGATGACTGACACGATCGAGTATGTCAAGTCGCAGATGGGAGGAAACGAGTTGTTATATGGAGGCTACACATACAGTCGCGAAATGGTACAAAAAGAAAAAACATACTGGAAGTGTACAGAATACCACAAGACAAAGTGTATGGTAAGAGCAATTACTGAAGGAGAGAACATAAAAAGCAGCGGGGAGCATAATCACATGCCCGACCGAACGGCTATACTAATAAAAAAGACTCTAAATGAAATAAAGAAAACAGCTAATGAAAACCCGAATGAGGCAAGTGGATCGGTAATAGGTCATACATGTGACAAAATCCCATTACATGTTGCGGCTCAGATGCCGGAAACCAAACTAATCCAGCATCACATGAACAGAAAAAAACAACTGAAGGAAAACCTGCTGATGGCACCGCGGACATATGAAGAAATAGAAATTCCAGCAATATTTAAAAAAACTAACAAGGGTGAACAGTTTCACTTCACAACAATAGAAACGAAAAACAAAAAGATACTAATATATACAACAAACCATAATTTATGACACCTTGGAAATTCGAAAGTATGGCATGGCGACACAACGTTTAAAGCATGTCCTCATCCGTTTCGACAGTTTTATAGTGTTCATGGCACCATAAACCAGACACTTATACCACCAGTATATATATATTAATGTCAAATAGAACGAAAGAAATATACAGATCTATATTTGGGAAACTAAAGGAAGCAATTCCGGATAAGAATCCTTCAACCATAGTAATGGACTTCGAACAGGGACAAATCAATGCATTTAAATCAATATACGCCGACACAAACATCCAGTGATGTTTTTTCCACTTTAGCCAGTCCATTTGGCGAAAAATTCAAAAACTGGGCCTCCAATCCAAATATATCCAAAACAGCTAATTCCAACACAGCATTAAACAATTATTTGCATTGGCATTTGTAAAGGAGGAACAGGTGATTCAATATTACGAAAAGTTAATTGACACAGACTACTACAAAATAAATGAAGAACATTTTACAGATTTACTGGACTACATCAAAAGCACCTGGGTAGGGCAACCTACACAAAATGTAACAAGGAGACGGGCAAAATATGCAATTTCAATATGGAACTGTTACCTAGCAGTCAAAGAAGAAAGAGCAAGAACCAACAACATGCTAGAGGGGTGGCACAACAGAATAAATAAACAATTCAACATAAGCAACCCAAATCTCTGGCATTTTTTGAAGCACCTAAAGATGGAACAATCAGCCCAAGAATTTAAAATAGCTGAAACCATTTTGCTGGAACATAGCCATACAAAAAAGAAAAAGTACAGAGATTATTAGGAACGTGTAATAATTATACTAAACAGATTCGAAACAATGGATGCTATTAGCTATTTAGAAGCACTGGCATATAACCTAAAATGTTTTTTAAAAAAGTAAATAATCACCAAAAAAGTCAAGTTTTGCCAGAATTATCCAATCCATCGAATCCAAAATACAGAATCCACTCCAAGAAGTCACCAAAAAAGTCCAGTTTTGCCAGAATTATCAAATCCAAGAAATCCAAAATACAGAATCCACTCCAAGAAGTCACCAAAAAAGTCCAGTTTCGCCAGAATTATCAAATCCAAGAAATCCAAAATACAGAATCCGCTCCAAGAAGTAGAATCCAACCACCAAAAAAAAAATGAAATCCATCCAGTTTTAGAAAAACAATCCAAAATCCAGCCAAGTAAAAAAACATAATCCATTCCACAATGCAGAATCCAAAATCCAAAAAAAAAACAATCCAGGAACCAGCAAAGTAAAGAAACACAATCCAATTTACAATGCAGAATCCAAAATTCCAGGAAGAATCCAAAATCCGCTGAAAAAAATTCCACTTTTGTTGAAAAAAAGAGAATGCACCAACCATGAAAAAAATCCAAAACCAATCCAAGTTCCAATCCCAAAAGAAAAAAATGTGATCCGAATAAAAAAAATCCAAAAAAAGGAGAGAGCTCCAACCGACACTACTGACGCGAAGAAAAGAACTTACAGAATGGCGTCCACGTACTCATTACGTACATGTCATACATTGTACGTTGGACAACATTAACATACAAATAGAGAAAAGCAAAAATAATTCAAAAATAATACAAGGGCGCCACCACCGGTGAAATAAATTACACAGTTACAGTTACAATAGCTTAGCTTTAGATTAGAAATTGCAAACATTAGTTACCAAAATAAATATATAATTAAATATTAAATAAATTATACATTGTTCATTAATTGTTATGTTATAAATTCAAAAAACATTTTCGAAATAAATAACAATTATAAAACAAATAAGATACTTGTAAACAATAAACAAGCCTACTTTGATTTTTCTCACATATGTATAAACCTTAATTTAGATATCATATTCAAATTCTTTTCAAAGGAATTACTATTCGAAAGAATGGCTTTTCGAAAGAAAGTAGTCTCAAGATTTGTATTCGACAGTTTTTGCTTGGAAAAAATGAATTGATACCCTCATAGTGTAGGTTATTTACTATGAATCTGTATTGTTCATTTAAATGTGTGTAAGAATTTTGTTGAAAAGCTGTATCATTTTTATATACATATAGTGAAATTGTGATGTATATATGATAATAAAATATGTTGTTATTTTCGCAGAACTTTGCTGTCCAGATTATCTTTGCCTTGTCTAAACCCTTGTAGTTTAAGTAATTGTTTGATGCATTGTTGCCATGAGACACCACAATCGTAGTTCGAATCATGTGGAAATACATCATGTCTGACGATGGAAGAATATCGCACGTCAAAAAGTGTGTGCCGAATGAAAGTATGCAATGAGAATTTTAGAGTTAGGGGGATTAAGTTATTTAGTATTGGTTTTAGCCAATGAGAGGCTAAGAGATGATTGATTTTGTAACAGAATATTTTTAATAATGTAAATTGTTTAAACTGTATAAAAGCTACTATTTTTGTATTGCCCTGTCAACCGGTTTGTTTTTCAGCTCTAAGTAACTGACTAGCCGCTCCCGATCGGACGCATGCAATAAACCTGTTTTCTGACTGAAGTACATTTGTCTCTTCATGGAATTTGTTTGGTGACCGCCAACTTGATTCCCAGGTCTGTTTTGCGGTCAGATTATCCGGCCACACACTGACTGTGGCTTCTTATCTCCGGAGTGATTAAACATTCTGTGCGCAATAACGCCATAGCCTGCAGGCGCTACATTTCATTTGAAGACCTGTTTTGATCACTCAGGTAGTAGTGCTGCAGTCCTGTCATGCCAGTTCTTTTTTGAGAAGTCCTCAGACTCTAAGGGGAACGGCTATTTTTTTTACATGCAAACACTTATGGCAGAAAACAATGTTTCTTATTTATTTATTGGAGTCAGAAAGGGTGAGGATTGGGTTTTTTAGGACCCAGAACATTCATTTAAATTGGATGAAAGTCAGTGAGTTGGTTTATGTGCATGATGTTAGGGTCAATTGTTATATGTTGAAATTCCTTCTACCATATTTATTTTTTTCGTATTTAAAGTAGTGATAGAAGATCTTCCTTTCGACTGGAAAAGACAACAGCGTAAACAAAGTTTTTGTATTAGAGCGAAAAGAGGAAGTTGTGTGTAGGAAAACACCAAACGTCTCCAGTGCTCGAGCAGCAATGTATTAATGTGGACCATGGTTTTGTGTTTTTATTATTGATAATATGCTCTCTTTTGTGTAAGAGTGATTAATGCAAGTTTGTGGTGAGATTTATTGTAGTGTGAGTGAGAGAGAGGTGAACGATTTTTGAGTGGTTTTGAAGAATTTGGAGGAAACTGGCATTTGTTTGGGGCTTTCTTCAATTTTTTCCGAGTGCAGTCGGTTTGGCTGTGTTTAGATTTTTTTAATTTCTTTTATTAGATAACGGATTGGAAAGGGTATTGAAACTCTGCTTGATCATCTGTGTCAGTCCCTTCCAAATTATAAGGAAACACATTTAAAATACCACAGCGAATGGGTAAAAGAAATCAAGGGCAGAATGTTTAGATCATGGCCTGAGAAATGTACTCATGACCCGGGTATGTTGGAGAATATGTATATCTTTTTATCAACAAGGTATAAGGGTAAGAAATTTGAGAATAGGCAGAGCATTTTAGAATTGTAAAGGGGTGTGGAAACTCTGCTTGATCATTTGTGTAAGTCGCTCCCAAAGTATAAGGAAACAAATTTAAAATATCACAGAGAATGGGTAAATGAAACTAAGGGCAGCCTGTTTAGATCATGGCCTGAGAAATGTACACATGATACAGGGATGTTGGAGAACATACATACCAATAAGGTACAAGGGTAAGAATTTAGAGCCAGAGCATTTTAGAATTGTGGAGAATGTTTGAGGAGACTGGAAAGGCCCAGGAAGTTAAATGGGAGAAGGGAAGCAAATGAAGGGGGTGTTGAAAGAAACCCCAACATCCCTACCACCATATGGGTGCTTTGCCTTATCACCTGCTGCAGAATATACTAATCTTCAGTATTTGCCACTGTTGTCTTAATCCTCCACTGCAGTAAATTCAAGGAGGAGGCAAGCAACACCTCCGGTGGCGAGCATAGAAGAAATATTAAAATGAGTGGTGGAGAACCAAGAGCGCAGCAATTTGAAGGAAGCACTGCAGACGGCAAAGGGACAGAGGCTACAAGCATGACGGCGAGGAAGAGAGGAGCATGGAGAAGGAGACAGGCAGGCAGCAGGAATAGGTTTAGATCAGTGGAGGTTGGGACAGTTCCTTTTCAAAGTTGACAGTGCTGTTATAACAGACCTCAAGGTGGACTTCTCTCAGGGAAGGTGAAATTGAGGCATTAGTCCCAGTAACAGAGCACCGTGGTAGAGCGGGCCATGATGTGGGACAGACAAAGAAGGTAAGAAATGTAGGGGAGGAAGATGAAGAGGAATGGGAATCGGAAGGAGAACAGGGAGAGCATGGTGCCACAGGACCTGAAGTAGTGGTTAGGGAAATTACACCATGGGGTATTAGGACATGTTGTGGTACGCATATAGAGGTAGTGAAATGTAAATTGGTAACAGGGAAAAGCCCAATAAAGGTACGGGGAAGACAGTTTCCATTGCTACAGAAAGGGTTGGTTAGAGCACAATATATCCCTTAGCCGCATATGGACCAGAATATTCTTATGAAGTCACTACCCTCACTCACTGCAGGGTCAAGGAAGTGGATCTGTGCATTAGAAAAGCAAACAGCAGGTGTTATGTTGGCCGTGGGAGACATGAAAAACTTGTTTTGTGCCCTTTTCAGAGAACAAGGAGATACAATTGGAAGAAAGCTGGGTATCCAAGAGTGCAGCTAGACACAAATAACCATGATGGTTCACCCTTTAACAATTGCAGGAAAAATGTGTGCCATTTTCTATCATATTTTAACAGAGGACTCCCAAGGAGGTACAGCAAGATTTTGATAAAGTTGTAGGAATAGGAGCAACATGTTGGCCAGAAATTCAAGCACATATAGTGCACCATTGCAATGGAGGCAGAAAACGAAGTAGTGGAGCAGGTGCAGAAAGTGGATGCTAAATTGATTCAAAATGAATTGGCTAAAATGAATGTAGAAGGAATTATGATTACAAGCTACACAGAAGGGCAAAAGGGACAGGCTGGAAATGCTCCTGATTTCAGAGACATGGGAGGAGTTTCAAGGGGCAGAGGAAGTTTTCAGAGGGGAGGACGGGATGCATTTGGCTGATTTAGAGGAATGAGGCCTAGGTTTGGTGGACAAATCGGAGGCCTGTTTGGAGGACCATATGGAGGCCAGTGTTGGTCCTGTGGGAGAATGGGACATTTATCACGGGATTGCCAGAGTAGGCCATTACATTTTTATGATCCAGGTGCTAACCCCAAATGAACTAGCAAGTAGTTTTGCAGGTTATCCCGCTCTCCAAATGTAGACCCCAACTATGCCCTTCATCCCATGCTCTGTGCAAATGCAGCAGCACGGGTAGGACAGAACCTGGAGTCTGAACCTGTACATATCTATGCACCATAGTCATTGTGCCAGCACAGGCACAGTACAGCTGTGAGACAGGAATCCTTTGCGTCAAGGTGCCATCACACATTACACGGGAGCATATGTTTTGGAAGGATGCCATTTCTCGCTCCCAGGTACAAATTCATACCAGCATTAGGACAGCCCACAGAGAGCTCTGATGTATCCAGTCATGTCGGTTACTGCAGATCCGTGAGAGGAACCCCAGTTAGGTGTAACAATAGGCAATTGCATTTTTCCTTTATGGTTGATACAAGGGCAACTTAATGTTGCATCAAGCAATATAAGTTTCCCCTTTCAGGTAACATTCTAGACACTCAGGGATTCTCCAGGGCTATTCTGTCGTTCCATACACAGAGGATTTGCCTATCGAGGTAGAACTTAAATGTATCACCTCTTTTATTGTACTGTACAGATACCCCAATGAATCTCTTGTGCAGAGACTTGTTGAGTAAACTGGATATGATGATCTTGTTTACCGAACAAGGTATACTATGTTCAACCCCAGGTTTGTATCATGTGAGAACTATGGTACTTTTGCAAGCATGTTATAGAGACAGCGCAACAAAGGGGGTTCCTGTACATTCAGATTTGTTTATGGAACCATGGTGGTGGTGGGGTGGGTTCCTGGGTTACGGAATAGAACATTTCAAATACAGCAGAGTATATATTTCGGCCAGCGGTGTCACCAGAGAAAGCACCAGGTATGGTTGGTGATATACGATTAAAAAGGACAAGGTGGTTTTCTCAGGCATTGACGAGGAAGGAGAAGAATGGCATACAGTTTTGTGCATTGATCAGACACTATCATTGAGCGAGGTGTCTGACAAACAATTGTTCAATTGAACACAGCAAACATGATCTTTGAGGTGGGGATACCTTGCCAGATAACAATACACCATAGGGAGATATCTCAGACTTTGGGCCTCATTCTGAGTGTGGCGGTCTGGAAACAAGGGTGCCGGTAAGCTTCCCGGCACCTTTTTTTCCAGACTGCCACTCTACGAGTCTGCCTGCAGGGGCCGTAGCGTCTGGCAGGTCTGACCATACTGGGTGTTTTGCCCCCGGTAGGCAGAGTCATCATGGAAGCACCAGCACTGTTAGAAACATTGCCAGTTCTTCCGTCTCCCCACTTCCATGGCATCCTATGGGACTCCACGGGAATGAGGAGTCACCAAATCCGCCACCTGACTTCTTGTGCCACTGGTACATGTAAATTCCCGGTGGAACTAAGAAGTCAGGCGGCGGATTCATTGTTTCCCAGTCATTGGCAACCTGCCGTTGGCACCAGCAGGTTGCCGCTGACTTCGGAATGAGGTCTTATGTCTATTGTTACAACCATATCCCCATATTGGAAGGAAGATTTGGAAAAGGTATCTAGTTACTTGTGGACTAGCAATCCTCATGATGTGGGGTTACTCAAAGGCATAGGAGCGGTAAACATAAAATTGAAGCATAGTACTATATTGCCACATGTGAGACAGATCCCCTTTGGCTAGGGAGGTGGATAAAGGGATTTATCACACCATTATTGTATTGTGGAAGCAAAGTATTATCCAACCTTCCATGTCCCCATGTAACACGGCTGTGCACCCTGTATAAAGACAAAGGAAAAGATTTGCATCCTCTGCATAATATTGTTAAAGCAGCGTTACTGGTAGTTCTGAATCATTCTTTGTAACATCCCTACTGGAACCACTCATTTTACTGAGATTGACCTGAAAAAAAAAATATAAAAATATTCTCTGTCCCTTTGCACCCTGACTCTCAGTATCTTACTGCATTCACCCATAGAGGCCAAATATGTCATCACACAAGATTACCAAAGGGCTATTGTGATTCCCTGAGTATTTTTAATTGGGTGTTTCAAATGGAATTGGGGAATATACACATTCCCAGTACTGTGGTTCACTAAGAGGATGATTTGCTAGCATGTAGCACTTGGGAGGAGCAGTATCAAGGAGATTCAATTACACTTCTCACCCTGCTCACTGCGAAGGGGTACAACGTGGACAAGAAGAAATTGCAGCATTGTCAGAATGAGGTAGTGTATCTAGGGCAAATAATATCACCCGCAGAAAGAAAAGTAATTCCTGAGAGAGCCATTGCAGTACAAAATACACCACAACCACCAACCGTAAAACAGATGCAGCAGTTCCTAGGACTCTCTAACTATTGTAGATCTTGGATCTTTCACTACTCTAGTTACACAAGGCCCTTGTCAAAAGGACTCAAGGGAGTGCAGAAAGAGAAAGGTTTAATTGAATGGATGGAAGAAATGAAAATGTGTTTCAAGGCACTCAAGACTTCGATCAGCAATGCTCCATCCTTGGCGACTCCAGATTATAAGAAACAATTTTATCTGTTTTTGCTCTCAAATGGGCAGGTAATGACGGTGGTCCTAAACCAGAATACATTGTTGGGTCATAAGCCTTTGCTTAATTTAGTGGACTCCTAGACCCAGTTATGCAAGGGCACTTTCCGTGTGACCAAGCATTGGCGGCAGCAGCTTTTGCCATTCAAAGGTACTCAGCATGCAGTTTTTTCATTTTTAGAAAAGTCCAAATTGACCCTTACCACGTAGAGGGCCTCAGGGAATGAGGTCATCTTTTCTAATACCTCTATACATCCAACGAGGTGTCATACAGTCAAACCTGCAACATTCTTAGCTAAACCAGTGAAACCTGATTGTTTCATACATGAATGTGCAACCTAAGAGGGAGACGGATATGAGAGTGTGAATGTTAAAGAAGATGCATTAGAGGGAGGGGAAGTGCTCTTTGTTGATGGTTCATCGGTAATCGAGCAGGACACTGGTGAAAGGTGGACAGGAACGGCTGTTCTGGGCTTAGTGTCATGAACACTGTGAGGGGGCACAATTTGTGCCACAAGCAGGCTCCCACCAGAACCCCGAGGGCCTTAAAACCACTGCAAAAGGGCTCCTGGAGCCAGTCCAGGCTCATATGTAGGAAGGAAGGGATGTTCAAACTAGGTCCCATTTATGTACATGGGCCTTTAAATCCAACATGGAAGCACCCACACAGCCTAGATCTAAGAAACAAGCCATGCTGTCTAGTGTTTTGGGTGTGGCAGGCCTCGAACTACTTTCCCTGGTACTACTTTATCTGGGCTATATAAACCACACCCTGACTGCAGAACACGCTTTGCGTTATTCTGCAACCAGCAGGGTGATGCTCACCGTGCCCAGCTCCTGGTCTTCATCATCTTCCTGTAGTCCTGCAAGAACAAGAACAAGAGTATTCTGTCTTACCTGAGCAAACACCATCCAGCACTCAGTATCTCAACCGGGCTGTAATCTGTGGAAACCGAGAGAAGAAGAAACATCACTCACCTGTGAATACTAGCTTAAGGACTTCCGGCGAACCACTACCACAGCTGCTGCTCAAACATCGCGACCTGAAATAATGAGAAAAGGAAACACAATAATAGAATTTGCGCGCTTCCAAAACACTGAATTCCATCAGTCTTACCTGAATTCCATCGTGCTACGTCACGCTTCCATCCGGAGCACCACAGCAACATCTGCAAAGGAAAAGAGACATATCCAGGTTTGCTTTCAATATTAAACAACCGCACAGCACTGTACTTACCTTAACGGATTCTGGGGGCCTGTTTTTCATCACGCTCTCATCCACTCGCAGCACCACAGTGGCCTGTGAGGAGAAGAAGAAGAAAACACAGGTTAGCTTTAAAAGACAATAAACGTGCTGCGCTTCACGCTTTCTCTTACCTAGAAACGTTCCTCTCCATCCAGCACACCAGCATCAAGACCTTCGCACCTGAAGGAGATAAAGACATTAACAAATTCCCACCATAAACAGAACAAAAACTGACAATTAACAAACCTATCTGCCTACCAGCAGATTCGGGGTCACAGCAGTCCTGTGCCCAAGGAAGGCGTACTACACCAGTGAAGCAACTCAGGCAGCTTGGCAACAAACGTCAAGCGCCCCTGCACAAGAAAAGCAGGACGGATAGCTCACCCTACAAAGAACTAAGGTGAGAAAAGAACCCAGTGGAAAGGGGATCGGCCAGAGGGAGGTGGGAGATTCACCCATTAGAGACAGTTATCACAAATCTTCCCTTCTGTAATTGCAGATTCATTATTCAGCACTGGGCAACTATGCATCCAGGGTTCCAGATCTCAGAGCCTTCCAGACGCCCCCGGGGATATCAGGTGAGCGTAACACTTAGTGGATGGTAAGTCAAAGTGAAAAAGAGTTCGCTATGCATTTTTCCATGCAAGCAGTTGAATTGGTAGGGCCTGGTAATTCCTCCTACAGGGAACCCGGGCCCGGACCTTCCCCATTCCTAGTTCAGTCCCCATAGGGCTCAATGTGAATGGGAGCGGGAGCTAACAACGGGGCGATTACGACCGGCCCATTGTTGGCTCCCTGGTCCCCTCGCGGGACCCGGTAAGGACGCCTGGTTTTACCAGGCGTCCTTACCGGGTTCCGTAAGGAGACCTCGTAATATTGCGGAATGGTGTTAACGGGGCCGCCACCATTAGCGGCACCTGTTAACCCCTTCTGCAATTCTTGTAATGAGGCCCCTTGAGTTCAATAGGGAGAAGGCAGTCAATATTCACTCTGACTCAACGTAAGTCACGTCCATGGTGCATTTAGGGATGTTGAGATGGCAGAGGAGAGGGTTCAGGAGATCGGATGTCCAGTCCAGCATGCTGCACTATTATCCAAATTAAGAGATACATTAACATTACCAGAGGAAATATATATTTTTTTATTATTATTTGTATATGGTTTTATTAAACCTTTACAAAAAAGTAAGAAAAATAGAGAATTTACAATACATACATACAGTTCATGCACAGTAAAAATGTACAGCAAGGCTAGATACATATCAGCCATATAGTAGTCATCATGTAGAGATAAAACAATGGCTTGTTTTAGGCAAACCAGTAAAACAGCAAAGAAAGAGAAAAAAAAACAGAACAACAGAGCGGACAACTAATGGCAAAAATTATCCAACTGAAGGTTACATATATAGCCGGACAATGCCAGTTCTTCTGATGTATTTTCAATACATAGGCAACGTTGCCATATCAACTCAGTAGGTAGGCGCAGATACAGAATCTTCAGTGCACTCAAGCAAGAGTCTCTTAGAGTACTGAGTTGTGTGCAAAACAAGATGAGGTGTTTAGCCATTTCAGGGACTAACTGGCAGAATCTACAGAGGCTATCTTCCACCTTGATTTGTTTTCGACGCAATTTAATGTCCAGGTTTGTAAGAATATTCCAGCACAATCTTAAGAGTACATGTCAGTGATTTTGATTTAGAAAAATGGTGAGTATCTGAGAGAGAGAGACCCTCTTTTCTTATGTTAGTGTGATAGTTGGATTATAGAATTATATGAGTGAAACCAGTGAATGGTAAGACACCAATCATAATCCTGCAATTTCTTTTCAGTTTTTATTGGATTGCTTGTTAGTTGTTCTAGATCAGAATCAATGTTATAAAGAATTGTTTCACACGAGTTGCAGAAATTAGTTAAGAAGCCAGAATATTCAATATTCTTTCCAACAAGTTCACATAAGGTGCTAGGTAGTGGGACCTTAAGTTTCCCATAGAGTGTGAGCATCCTCCAATGGACACGGGACTTTAGAGAGACATAGCCTAATTCATACCGAATTGCAGTAAAGGGCACCGCATTTGGTAAGAGAAGAACCTGTCTCCAAATGGCATCTTAGATTGCATCAAGTTTAGAGATGGTTAACACTGTACATAATTCCAAGCCGTATGTCAGTTTGGGGGCTATTTTCCCTTCAAAGAAGAAGAGGGCTGGTTTAATCGAGAATCAACCATATTTACGGTTGATTTTAACAATCTGGTTTTTCAGTGCCTTAGCTTTGTTTAGAAGCATATCTATCCGCCCTCTCGACCCCCTACTTGTACCAACATAATAGCCAAGATAGATGAAGCGGTCGGAAGTGGATACCCTGGTCCCCCAGATTCCAGGAATTGCTTATTTTCCTATGAGATCCTTTGGATAGAGCAAGGATTTTAGTTTTGGAGGGACTAATGGTCAAGCCATTTATTTTGGCATAGTTGGCAAAAACATCCAAAAGACGCTGGAGCCCCACCTTAGTTGAATCAAATAACAAAAAGTAATCCGCATAAGCCAACCATACAATCATAGCGGAACCCAGTCTTGGAGCTATTAAGCCCTCCTTATGTAAGTGTTCAGCTGCATCAGAGACATACTGGTTGAACACCCATGGGGCTAGGACACATCCCTGTCTAACCCCACAGAAAGTACGAACAATGGCTGACATATCCCCCTTTTGGTTTAAGTATATTCTAACACCAGTATTGTTATAAATCCCCTCCAAAAGACTCAATAGTCCCCTTGGTAGGCCCCAAAATGCTAGCTTATGCCACAGCCTTACGGGTTCAACGCAGTCAAAGGCTGCCGAGAGGTCCACAGAGGCCGCAAAAATAGGGCCCCTATCACTACTCCAGCCAGCATCATGAATGCATTTGACCACAATTCAATGCATTCGGACTCAGCGGATGACCGTTTTTTTTCTAAGTCCTTAAGGTGTGAAAGGAGTAAGGAAGAGAAGATTTTACAATCTGCGTCTATCAGCGCAATAGGCCGATAATTTTTTGGGTCGGACCTGCTGCCACATTAAAAGATTGTAATGACATTTGCTAGTGACCATGAATTTGGGCAGACTCCTGATTGAAGGATGTCTCTAAACACAAGGCATAGGAGATTGGCACATAAATTAGGGTCAGCCTTAAATGTGTTTGTTGGTTAGCCCATTAGGGCCTGGTGCTGTAGATCTTTTGCATTTTTTAATTAAGTCCAAAACAGTGTCAATCTCAATGGGGGGGGCCCCCATTTAAGGAAGGGGCTTATAGGTGTACAGTCTATAAAGTTATCGTCCCCCTGCAATGGTTTAAGGGCAAATCTATTGGAATAGAAATCCAGCCAGCCTTGTTCCAAGATAGGATTTAATAGGGCAATAGCCGGGTGGGTGTCTTGTCCATTAAGAATTGACCAAAATGTGCTCACATTCGCCTTAATGAGGACCGCAAGCATTAATTTGGCATCCTGTTGTAACATCCAATGCTTAACTGATTTACAAAGATTTTTATACTATGGTCTTTCTAATGAGGACAGATCGTATAGTCACATCGAGATTTGATAGTCTGAGTCTCCTAAGGATTTTGTTCCTGGACGTTTTGGCCAATGCTAAATCTGGGTTGTAGCAATGAGTATGCCAATCAACAGGGGCATAACAGACAGATTGTTTCCCCAGTTCATCTACCGCTGCCCTTACAAGGGACATGACAGCCACAGTATTAAAGGTGGCCATTTTCCAATCGTATGGAGTTTGATTAAGCTTAGTCCTCAGATTAAGGACGAGGGTATCAATATTTTTTGGAGTCCAACGGACAGCGGTACCAGATGAATTAGGTATAACATGTAGCTGGGTCTGTAGGGTCCCATGAATATAGTTTAACTTAAAGATGGCCGTTAAAATACCATGATCACTCCAGTTACTCATATGTATTTCAAACAGTGAGCATCTACTGCATAGAAAGTCGTCAACAAAAATATAATCAAGCATGGAGGTAGAGTCTCCACGCCGCCATGTGTGCCAGGTGGTATTGTCAATTTGAGATTGTAGATAGCCTACCAAGGGTTGTAGACCTATGTTGCCCAACCCAGCATACAATTTATAGCCCACTTGTTTTTTCTTAGAGCAGCATAAATTCATCATGTTCATCTCACAGGTTTCCCATGGGGATTTCTCAAATACACAGTCACAGTTTAGATCACCCGCTAATAGGACATGCCCAGAGTCATTAGTGGAGGCCCAGTCAAGAATAATATGAGAGACAGCTGTGAAAAATGATTCAACCGCAGCCATGCCACTGTGCCAGTAGATGTTAACAATTAGTAGCTTCAAATTACTGTTACTAGATGAAGCTTGACACCCAGTACCCCAAATGCTAGGGCCAAAAGAGCAATGCCCTTAAGACCTATGCAATTGTCAACCGCAACTAATAGACCCCCTGATGGTCTACCCCCCTAGTTCTGTCTGGCAAGCTGGTCAAACATTTGGTAGCCATCTAGGTATGGGGTCGAGGTCATCCAGGTCTCTTGTAAGCAAACAATGGTAGCATCTCTCAAAAGCAACAGGCAGTCCAAATTGGAAAATAAATGGGAGTTGCCTCTCGAGTTCCACGATTTGAGACATAAGTCCGAGATGCCAATTGGATCAGTCCCGGGGGTAGGCTGCTTAGGGCACAAGTTTTGGCCACAGGGTTGATATGATGGTTGCCAGGTCAACATCCAAATCCTGCTGTTTTGGTAATTTCTTTACACCTGTCCTTTCTTGGGGGCCACACTGATGGTCTGCAGAAGGTTTTGTAAGTAACCGTGCAGTAGGAAGCACCTGAGGCTCTGTATCCCACCTCAAAGCCTAGTTCCCTCAGGGGCCCAATTTGAATAAGGATCAGTTCCTTGACTAGAGGAGAGGAGAGAAGAAGCAAGCTAGTATCTCGACACTCTCAACCTGGGAAGGCCACCTTGGCAATGTCCTTAAAAGAGATTAAGGAAAGGGCAGGTATTTCTGTAGACAATGGTCAGGACATTGCATCTATTTAGGCAAATTGGTACTTCCAGCTCCAATCGACTCTGTATTTTGATGAAGTGCAAAGGTTTCTTATTGGAAGTATTATTACGTTTTTGTCCCTGTAGAGTGTCCAAAACGTTGACTTTGGGGACCTTTTAGATTTGCACCTTGCAATTTAGGAGTATCAAGTTGCAGGGGCCTGAAAGATGGTTTATGAAGCCGATCCGCCTCTTATGCCTGCCGAAATAAAGGGATATGAAGAAACTGGAGGAATATTGTCTGCCTGGAACTTCCCCCACCCTATCCCCAAATCCATAGGGGTTACAGGGATCAGGGTATGATTAGAATGATTATTCACAACAGAGGTAGCCTGAGGGGGCCCCAGATTGAGAATGGCTGACCAGGCTTTACGTCGGCAGATCGTTGAGCATTTGCAGAACTTTTGGACTGGTCCACATTGGATGGTACAAAGACTTCTTCAAAGGTCCTGGATTTACCAGGGCCACATCCCCGATGCAGAGCCGGGGTGGATAAGAGCGATGCAGTTGGGGGGTGAGAAGGGCATCTCATCCAGCATTCTTCAAAGTATTTATGTTACACATTTGCGGAATGTGAAGAGTATGCGCATTAACTGGAGTAAAAATGTCAGTTTGGGCAGTAGAGTCGACCAATTCAGGTTTCATTGCGGTGGCTACAGGATTTCTCAGCCCCTCGAGTATAGGCCCTAAATTTGATTTAAATAGAGAAAGTGCAGGAGTTTTAGCAAACAGTAAGTTAGGGTGTTTAGTAGCCATGTTCCGCTTAATTGATTGTGGTCTACGTGGAGCCAATTTTTTTTTTAGGGGCACTGATCTTGGAGATTCCTTCCTGGGTGGAGGCCCCAACAGCAGTTGGTACTTGGCTAGCTGTTGCGGTCGAATTAGAGGTATTCAGTAGATAATTAACTGTAGGAGGAGAAGGAGTAGCCCTGATGATAGGGCAGTCAAGGACTTCTGCCTTAGGTGGCATCTGTAATGAGGCTATGGTTGGAACTTCCGAAGTGACCACATTGTCCGAGATTTCTATTATCTCAGATGTTGATGGGAGTGTTTGTGCGGCCGTAGAGGTATTTTGACCACCATATGGGGTTGGTGGCTGGCCCTGCGCTGCTAGTTTCTGGGACAAATCAGTTCCAATCCAATCAACTTTTTTGGTTAATTCCACAAGAATATCAGTGCCAATACAGTCAATTTTAGAGTTGAGTTCAGTTATTAGTCTTTGAGAAACTTTAGTTCTACCCAAATGTTGTCATACAAGTCAACGAACGAGCTGAGCACCACATTCAAAGCAGAAACTGTTGGGTGAGTAAGGCGGATACGTTCATCCAGGTCTTTAAGAGTATGATGCAATCTCAGTGAATACTCATGCCTCTGGTTTTCGTCCCAAGAGCTTACATCCACTGCAGGATTTACTTTATTAGCGTTGATTCCTTCAATGATGTTCATTAGGGCAGTTGGAGTATTTTGGGAGGAACCGCCCCTAATCTGTGGGATCGAGTTTACAAGAGTTTCACCAGCAGTGGGCAGGTCCATGGCTTTGTCGGCGCATTCAATAATGCTAATATCAATAATATTTTTGTTACCGCCAAAAAAACCATGGGTAGTCATAGCTGAATGGTCCAGCATAGCATTACCTCTAAAGGCTCTGGGCAGTTTAATTTCCGTGCTTGTAGAGGTTGCTTTCAGGATATAATTGTCCATAAATGTTTGCCCTCGGATAGGGTGGATTGATTTTTGCTGTTTAGGGGTTTTTGGGTGCAATTTCCCATTAGTGATAGCAGAAATAGTAAATTCACCTACAATGTCAGAATTGTGGATCAGGGCTTTGTGAGAAGGCGCCATAGGACAATGCTCATTATGGATAGACAGTATTTGCTTGGCCGTAGAAAAGGTAGATGACAGACCCTCTTTTTGAATCAACGAAATTTGAGAGGGCGGTGGTGGAGCATAGAGGGAAGTTGAAGATGTTAAGTGGCCATTGGAAGGTGACCAGCACTTGACCAAGGGCAAGAGCACACAGCGTATAAGAGCTCAGAATCAAAAGAGCTTTACCGGGCAACGTGTCTTATTTTCTAAGTTAGGCATGTGCGCGTAAAGAGCGCCTTGTAAGATGGATAGTAATGTCAAAAAATATCCTGACTGTGAGGAGGGCCGATCAGTTATATTTGCATATACGACCGGTAATGAGCAGATTTCTCAATGTTTTAGTAGTTGGACTTACTTAATACCGACATCCAGCAGCCATCCATGCTGAACAGCCAAACAGCCAAACAGCACCAACCCTTCTTCCACCAGGGCTTACGCCGCAAGGGCGACTGTGCGGGAGATTTGAAGATCCCAACAGTGTCATGTGACAGTGTCACGTGTTCCTCGGCGGCTCTACCTCCCTGGGAGCAGCAAGAGCTGAGTGCTCACAGTGCTGCCTGGAGGGGAAGCTGGATGCAGGTAACAATCAGTAAAAACAGGTCCTGGAACTCACAGAGCAGTTCTCCAGCAATACTATGTCTCAGCGCTGCAGAGGAGGCTGTGCGGGAGATTTGAAGATCCCAACAGTGTCACGTGACAGTGTCACGTGGTCCTCAGCGGCTCTGCCTCCCTGGGAGCAGCAAGAGCCGAGTGCTCGCAGTGCTGCCTGGAGGGGAAGCTGGATGCAGGTAACAATCAGTAAAAACAGGTCCTGGAACTCTCAGAGCAGTTCTCCAGCAATACTATGTCTCAGCGATGCATGGGCGGCTGTGTGGGAGATTTGAAGATCCCAACAGTGTCACGTGACAGCGTCACATGGTCCTCAGTGGCTCTGCCTCCCTGGGAGCAGCTAGAGCCGAGTGCTCGCAGTGCTATCAGGAGGGGAAGCTGGCTGCAGGTAACAATCAGTAAAAACAGGTCCTGCAACTCTCAGAGCAGTTCTCCAGCAATACTAGGTCTCAGCGCTGCACAGGCGGCTGTGTGGGAGATTTGAAGATCCCAACAGTGTCAGGTGACAGCGTCACATGGTCCTCGCCGGCTCTGCCTCCCTGGGAGCAGCAAGAGTCGAGTGCTCGCAGTGCTGCTTGGAGGGGAAGCTGGATGCAGGTAACAATCAGTAAAAACAGACCCTGGACTCACAGAGCAGTTCTCCAGCAATACTACGTCTCAGCGCCACACGAGTGGCTGTGCGGGAGATTTGAAGATCCCAACAGCGCCATGTGACAGCGTCACATGGTCCTCGGTGGCTCCGCCTCCCTGGGCGCAGCAAGAGCCGAGTGCTCGCAGTGCTGCCTGGAGGGGAAGCTGGATGCAGGTAACAATCAGTAAAAACAGGTCCTGGAACTCACAGAGCAGTTCTCCAGCAATACTATGTCTCAGCGCTGCACAGGCGGCTGTGCGGGAGATTTGAAGATCCCAACAGTGTCACGTGACAGCGTCATGTGGTCCTCAGCGGCTCTGCCTCCCTGGGAGCAGCAAGAGCCGAGTGCTCGCAGTGCTGCCTGGAGGGGAAGCTGGATGCAGGTAACAATCAGTAAAAACTGGTCCTCGAACTCTCAGAGCAGTTCCCCAGCAATACTACGTCTCAGCGCCACACGAGTGGCTGTGCGGGAGATTTGAAGATCCCAACAGCACCATGTGACAGCGTCACGTGGTCCTCGGTAGCTCCGCCTCCCTGGGCGCAGCAAGAGCCGAGTGCTCGCAGTGCTGCCTGGAGGGGAAGCTGGATGCAGGTAACAATCAGTAAAAACAGGTCCTGGAACTCCCAGAGCAGTTCTCCAGCAATACTATGTCTCAGCACCACACGGGTGGCTATGCGGGAGATTTGAAGATCCCAACAGCGCCATGTGACAGTGTCACGTGGTCCTCGGTGGCTCCGCCTCCCTGGGAGCAGCAAGAGCCGAGTGCTCGCAGTGCTGCCTGAGGGAAACCTGGATGCAGGTAACAATCAATAAAAACAGTTCCTGGAACTCTCAGAGCAGTTCTCCGGCAATACTATGCCTCAGCCATAGGAAATATCTAGGACTAACAATACTGACCTAATTGCACTTGGGAATAATGCAGTCGGTAGAAAGGTGAAGAAGGCAGCATATTTGCCATTTACAGATTCCTAGATCCCAGACACTGTGTACCAACAGGTACAGTTTTCAATCTTATGCACTGCAGTGCCCCTATTGCAAATTGTAGAAATGCAAGAAAAAGCATACAAAAATTAAAAGGAGCAGTGGGTAAAAGAAGGGTTTGCCTTCTAACCCACAGATGTGTTGTAGAGACAGGAGCTCACATGTAACAAGTTGAAGCATCTGGAGTACTTATTGTGGGTCTGGAGCAGTTACATCACCATTTGCACATGTCTTGACACCAAATTTGAGCAGACCTCTAGGAGGACAGGTTCATTTCCAAGTTTGTATGGGAATACTTCACTCAGTATTTTCTGTTGAATATGCCCTGCTAGAGCTCTGTTCTTGTGAAGGTGGAGAGTCACAGCTCAGTTTCCATACATCGCTCAAATGGATCCAATGTTTGTTTCCTTCCACCTTCACAGCACTCAAGAGTCAAATTGACAAATGACAACAATAAGATAGCAAAAATGACTACACCTGTTACGCATGTTCATATAATCATTGAATTTCTCTGAAGGGCCTCGAAGGTCGGGGGAAAGTTCCTTTTAACGTTTTCAATGTATTTCTAGGATTGAACTGGTGACAGGTTACACAGTTAGATGTACATGTACTCACCTGTTCTTGTAGATTCTGGCATCCCAAGATTATTTATTCCTGATGAACCTTCACACAAATAGTACAATGTATGGTACGTCTATCTTTATGCACAGTGAGGGGTTTATTTCAAGGAGAAGCAGTCCAGACTACTACCATAACAATTGATCAATCTGAATGTTTAAGGAAAGAATAGAAGGAGCACAAAGATGTGCCGTTTAGTCTGCGATCTCAATCACAGTTGACGTGACTGAAACCACAAAAATGACCTGTTACTGACACGTTTTTCTTATGTTTCAGTGGTGATGGCACTATACTAGATGGGACTAATTAGAATATACAAACACTTTGCGAATTGCGAATTTGGCCAGTGAGACTTCTGCCATTCTCGATAATTATTGGGTCTGTGGGACCCTAACGTACCTGCAACTCCCACAGGCCTTGAAGGGAGTATGCAGCATGGCTACTTTGCACTTTCCAATTTTCATAGTCCTTGAAGCTCATCTGGTTATTTCTAATGTGCCACTCGGCTGCCCGCCTTGGGCCCTCTTCCTTTTCCTTCCTGTGAAGGAAAAACATTGGTGTCATCTTCGACTCCACTCTCTCTTTCTCTCCTCACATCTCGGACGTTACCAATAAGTCCTACCACCAGCTGCACCTCCTCAAAGGGACTCTTCCCTATCTCATTTTCCCCCAGTAGCTCACTGTCTCTGAGCCATGATTCTCAATAGGCTGGGCTACTGCACCAGCCTCTTTCTCAATCTGCCTTCCTCTACTCGCTGCCCTCTACAACTAATCCAGAACAGTTCTGCAAGACTTATCTTTGGACTCAAGCAAAGGGACTGTATCTCTCCAGCCTTGAAATCTCTCCACTGGCTCTCGGTGGGTTCAAGAATCAAGTTCAAGAACCATTGCATTGTCCACAAGGCTTTATATGGCCTGGGCCTGCACTACATCCAACGCTCTCTTTCAAAATACCTTCCTTCTCGAGCCCTTCACTTAGCTACCTCCATCTCTCTAAGGGTTGGAGGCTTCTCCAGGCAGAGAGTGGAGGGGTAGATCTCTCTCCTATGTAGGCGCCACCCTCTGGAATGGCCACGCTGCCCCTCTCAAACTTGAGTCGGACCACCTGAAGTTCCGGAAGCAGCTCAAAACGTTCCTCTTCTCCTCTGCTTTCTCTCCCTCCCTCCCCTGCTGACCTACCTGACCAACCTGTCTGCTGTACCGACTGGTTGCTTGGCTACCCAAAGATTCTCACTGGGTACCAGGCTCTTTCTTGATCAGTCACCCTTGCACTGCCTCCGGGCCTTCCACGCACTTAGGGGATGTAATTGTAACCCTACAGTCCCTTGATTTCCTTGCACTACCCAGAGCCGCACTGCCCTGTCTGCACTTACTCAGAGCATTGATGCCCTGTTTTGCCCTCTCCTCTGCCTTTCTCTTTGCATTTCTCTTTGACGCACTTGCACGATCTGAATGACACAAGGGATAGTGAGATCGTTTCTCTTGTCCTCTCTCTGTCTTCCCTCCCTTTTCTTGCAGTGCCTAGAAACACTTGTGTACAGACGTGTAATAAATGGCTTATATCTATGTGAAACTGCTGCATGACAGCGCTCAAAGAGATGTTACTGCAGTGTGCTGCATTAGGGGTGCCTGGGTTGGTGCTATCAATAATGCGCCCCTGATTTGATGAGAGTGGTATTATGGTGTAACGTCTGTGTTTTGTTGGTGTTCGTTTATGCATAATTTATGTTGTTTACATTTGATTTTGATTAAATAAAAATGTGGAGTAAAAGTGTCTTTTCACACTTTGTTAGAGTGAGTAAATAACAGAATGGGGGTTATATTGTGGATTGGTAAAAATGGATTGGCAGTACATATTGACTGCCATTTTTATCGATCCCCGATAGACTTCGATTTGACAGGCCAGTTGGGGAGCAGGACAGAGTTTACATGTCTGCCTGCTGCCCCCACATGTGGCTGCTTTACCATGGCATGTATTTTCATGCCACCAGTAATGCCATGGATTCCTATGGAATCACACTGAAATGACCACCTGGTAAAAGCCGGTCGATTGCACAGGAATCTATTGTTAGTGACTGACAATTGCTGGTTGCAGGAGGCATTTAAAGTTGTACAAATATGTAGTTGAAAAGGTAAAATGCAAAGATGATTTCTACATGGTTGAAATTTAAAAAATTGCACAGAAGGTACATTTTGTAATTAAACGCAAGTGGATGTGGTCCCCTCCTTGCAATTCAGGAATACAATGAAAATGGAACCCACAATAATTTTGGTGCACTTTTAAAGACGAGTGTCCTTAGTTACCGCTGATCTGTTTGTTTGTTTCTTATTGTGATCTCTTTAATACATCTATTTTGAATACATTTACTGAAAATATGCGAATAATTCTCATTTTTAGAGGAATTCTACACCAGTCAAAGAGAGTCAGTGCTGGGGCAAAGGCAGAGCTTTCTCCTTCATGAAGTGTTCGGTTTACCAATAAAAACGTTTTCAAATGAATAATGGCCGAATTTAGGGCTGTGATGTGACATATCCCTCCTAAAGTCCCACCTCTCGGGAGGCCCACAAATAGACATGAGAGGATAGTTCAGTAAGATTCCCCCGTAGCTTCCCCTTGGCCTGGCTCCTTCTGCCGGAGGAAAGAACAGAGGGCTGGAGAGTTCATATAGATTCTCCGGTAGCTTCCCCTGGGCTTGTCTCCTTCTGCTGGAGGAAAGAACAGAGGGCTGGAGAGTTCATATGGATTCCCCCGTAGCTTCCCCTGGGCCTGGCTCCTTCTGCCGGAGGAAAGAACAGAGGGCTGGAGAGTTCATATAGATTCCTCTGTAGATTCCCCTGGGCCTGGCTCCTTTTGCTGGAGAAAAGAACAGAGGGCTGGAGAGTTCATATAGATTCCCCCACAGCTTCCCCTGGGCCTGGCTCCTTCTGCCGGAGGAAAGAACAGAGGGCTGGAGAGTTCATATAGATTCCCCCACAGCTTCCCCTGGGCCTGGCTCCTTCTGCTGGAGGAAAGAACAGAGGTCTGGAGAGTTCATATGGATTCCTCTGTAGCTTCCCCTGGGCCTGGCTCCATTTGCTGGAGGAAAGAACAGAGGGCTGGAGAGTTCATATAGATTCCCCCGTAGCTGTCCATTGGCCTGGCTCCTTCTGCCAGAGGAAAGAACAGAGGGCTGGAGAGTTCATATAGATTCCCCCACAGCTTCCCCTGGGCCTGGCTCCTTTTGCTGGAGGAAAGAACAGAGGGCTGGAGAGTTCATATAGATTCCCCCGTAGCTTTCCAGTGGCCTGGCTCCTTCTGGCAGAGGAAAGAACAGAGGGCTGGAGAGTTCATATAGATTTCCCTGCAGCTTCCCCTTGGCCTGGCTCCTTCTGCCAGAGGAAAGAATAGAGGGCTGGAGAGTTCATATAGATCCCCCGTAGCATCTCCTGGGCCTAGCTCCTTCTGCCGGATGAAAGAACAGAGGGCTGGAGAGTTCATATAGATTCACCCGTAGCTTCCCCTGTGCCTGGCTCCTTCTGCCAGAGGAAAGAATAGAGGGCTGGAGAGTTCATATAGATTCCCCCGTAGCATCTCCTGGGCCTAGCTCCTTCTGCCGGATGAAAGAACAGAGGGCTGGAGAGTTCGTATAGATTCCCCCGTATCTTCCCCTGGGCCTGGCTCCTTCTGCCGGAGGAAAGAACAGAGGGCTGGAGAGTTCATATGGATCCCCCCGTAGCATCTTCTGGGCCTGGCTCCTTCTGCCGGATGAAAGAACAGAGGGCTGGAGAGTTCAAATAGATGCCTCCGTGGCTTCCCCTTGGGCCTGGCTCCTTCTGCTAGTGGAAAGAACAGAAGGCTGGAGAGTTCAGATAGATTTCCCCGTAGCTTCCCCTGGGCCTAGCTCCTTCTGCCAGAGGAAAGAACAGAGGGCTGGAGAGTTCATATAGATTCCTCCGTGGGTCGCCCTGGGCCTGGCACCTTCTGCCGGAGGAAAAAACAGAGGGCTGGAGAGTTCATATAGATTCCCCCTTAGCTTCCCCTGGGCCTGGCTCCTTCTGCCGGAGGAAAGAACAGAGGGCTGGAGAGTTCATATAGATTCCTCCGTGGCTTCCCCTGGGCCTGGCTCCTTCTGCCGGAGGAAAGAACAGCGGTACTGGAGAGTTCAGATAGATTCCCCCGTTGCGTCCCCTGGGCCTGGCTCCTTCTTCCGGAGGAAAGAACAGAGGGCTGGAGAGTTCATATAGATTCCACCGTAGCTTCCCCTGGGCCTGGCTCCTTCTGCCGGAGGAAAGAACAGAGGGCTCGAGAGTTCATATAGATTCCCCCATAGCTTCCCCTGGGCCTGGCTCCTTCTGCCAGAGGAAAGAATAGAGGGCTGGAGAGTTCATATAGATTCCCCCGTAGCATCTCCTGAGCCTAGCTCCTTCTGCCGGATGAAAGAACAGAGGGCTGGAGAGTTCATATAGATTCCCCCGTATCTTCCCCTGGGCCTGGCTCCTTCTGCCGGAGGAAAGAACAGAGGGCTGGAGAGTTCAGATAGATTCCTCCGTGGCTTCCCCTTGGGCCTAGCTCCTTCTGCTAGAGGAAAGAACAGAAGGCTGGAGAGTTCAGATAGATTTCCCCGTAGCTTCCCCTGGGCCTAGCTCCTTCTGCCAGAGGAAAGAACAGAGGGCTGGAGAGTTCATATAGATTCCTCCGTGGGTCGGCCTGGGCCTGGCACCTTCTGCCGGAGGAAAGAACAGAGGGCTGGAGAGTTCATATAGATTCCCCCATAGCTTCCCCTGGGCCTGGCTCCTTCTGCTGGAGGAAAGAACAGAAGGCTGGAGAGTTCATATAGATTCCTCCGTGGCTTCCCCTGGGCCTGGCTCCTTCTGCCGGAGGAAAGAACAGCGGTACTGGAGAGTTCAGATAGATTCCCCCGTTGCGTCCCCTGGGCCTGGCTCCTTCTGCCAGAGGAAAGAACAGAGGGCTGGAGAGTTCATATAGATTCCACCGTGGCTTCCCCTGGGCCTGGCTCCTTCTGCCGGAGGAAAGAACAGAGGGCTGGAGAGTTCATATAGATTCCCCCGTGGCTTCCCCTGGGCCTGGCTCCTTCTGCCGGAGGAAAGAACAGAGGGCTGGAGAGTTCATATAGATTCCCCCATAGCGTCCCCTGGGCCTGGCTCCTTCTGCCGGAGGAAAGAACAGAGGGCTGGAGAGTTCATATAGATTCCCCCGTAGCTTCCCCTGGGCCTGGCTCCTTCTGCCAGAGGAAAGAACAGAGGGCTGGAGAGTTCATATAGATTCCTCCGTGGCTCGCCCTGGGCCTGGCACCTTCTGCCGGAGGAAAGAACAGAGGGCTGGAGAGTTCATATAGATTCCTCCGTGGCTCCCCCTGGGCCTGGCTCCTTCTGCCGGAGGAAAGAACAGAGGGCTGGAGAGTTCATATAGATTCCCCCGTAGCTTCCCCTGGGCCTGGCTCCTTCTGCCGGAGGAAAGAACAGAGGGCTGGAGAGTTCATATAGATTCCTCTGTGGCTCGCCCTGGGCCTGGCACCTTCTGCCGGAGGAAAGAACAGAGGGCTGGAGAGTTCATATAGATTCCTCCGTGGCTTCCCCTGGGCCTGGTTCCTTCTGTCGGAGGAAAGAACAGAGGGCTGGAGAGTTCATATAGATTCCTCCGTGGCTTCCCCTGGGCCTGGTTCCTTCTGTCGGAGGAAAGAACAGAGGGCTGGAGAGTTCATATAGATTCCCTCGTAGCTTCCCCTGGGCCTGGCTCCTTCTGCCAGAGGAAAGAACAGAGGGCTGGAGAGTTCATATAGATTCCTCTGTGGCTCGCCCTGGGCCTGGCACCTTCTGCCGGAGGAAAGAACAGAGGGCTGGAGAGTTCATATAGATTCCTCGGTGGCTTCCCCTGAGCCTGGCTCCTTCTGCCGGATGAAAGAATAGAGGGCTGGAGAGTTCATATAGATTCCCCCATAGCGTCCCCTGGGCCTGGCTCCTTCTGCCGGAGGAAAGAACAGAGGGCTGGAGAGTTCATATAGATTCCCCCGTAGCTTCCCCTGGGCCTGGCTCCTTCTGCCAGAGGAAAGAACAGAGGGCTGGAGAGTTCATATAGATTCCTCCGTGGCTCGCCCTGGGCCTGGCTCCTTCTGCCAGAGGAAAGAACAGAGGGCTGGAGAGTTCATATAGATTCCTCCGTGGCTCGCCCTGGGCCTGGCACCTTCTGCCGGAGGAAAGAACAGAGGGCTGGAGAGTTCATATAGATTCCTCCGTGGCTCCCCCTGGGCCTGGCTCCTTCTGCCGGAGGAAAGAACAGAGGGCTGGAGAGTTCATATAGATTCCCCCGTAGCTTCCCCTGGGCCTGGCTCCTTCTGCCGGAGGAAAGAACAGAGGGCTGGAGAGTTCATATAGATTCCTCCGTGGCTTCCCCTGGGCCTGGTTCCTTCTGTCGGAGGAAAGAACAGAGGGCTGGAGAGTTCATATAGATTCCCTCGTAGCTTCCCCTGGGCCTGGCTCCTTCTGCCAGAGGAAAGAACAGAGGGCTGGAGAGTTCATATAGATTCCTCTGTGGCTCGCCCTGGGCCTGGCACCTTCTGCCGGAGGAAAGAACAGAGGGCTGGAGAGTTCATATAGATTCCTCGGTGGCTTCCCCTGAGCCTGGCTCCTTCTGCCGGATGAAAGAATAGAGGGCTGGAGAGTTCATATAGATTCCCCCGTAGCTTCCCCTGGGCCTGGCTCCTTCTGCCAGAGAAAAGAACAGAGGGCTGGAGAGTTCATATAGATTCCTCCGTGGCTTCTTCCTGGGCCTGGCACCTTCTTCCGGAGGAAAGAACAGAGGGCTGGAGAGTTCATATAGATTCCCCCGTGGCTTCCCCTGGGCCTGGCTCCTTCTGCCGGAGGAAAGAACAGAGGGCTGGAGAGTTCAGATAGATTCCCCCATAGCGTCCCCTGGGCCTGGCTCCTTCTGCCGAGGAAAGAACAGAGGGCTGGAGAGTTCATATAGATTCCTCCTTGGCTTCCCCTGGGCCTGGCTCCTTCTGCTGGAGGAAAGAACAGAAGGCTGGAGAGTTCATATAGATTCCTCCGTGGCTTCCCCTGGGCCTGGCTCCTTCTGCCGGAGGAAAGAACAGAGGGCTGGAGAGTTCATATAGATTCACCCATAGCTTCCCCTGGGCCTGGCTCCTTCTGCCAGAGGAAAGAACAGAGGGCTGGAGAGTTCATATAGATTCCTCCGTGGCTTCCCCTGGGCCTGGCTCCTTCTGCTGGAGGAAAGAATAGAGGGAATGCGCGTCTCTAATTAGAATAAAGTCTCAGAATAGCGCCAGCAGAGCGTGTGTCTCTTCAGACAGAGGCAATCATTCTTTCATGCAGGGTGCGCCTAATAGGGATTTTTTCCATGACAGAATGAGTGACGACCGGTGCATAGTGGGAGGGTCTGCACCCCACCCCCATTATTTACTGGCTGCTGCCACTTGGTGTGACAGCGTGCCTGTGAATAACGCCAGTGCCGTTTGCATAAACGTAAATTAGCATGCACTATTCCGATACTTGGTATTATGAAGTAATTAGCTGCAAGTATCATTATGTCAGTCTTCATAGCATGCTGCATATGCTACAAATAACTAGCAGGGTGCTTACTATATTACTACATGCTGCCCGGGCATTTTGACGGTACATTTTACGACAATACAGTACGGTACTTTGTTATGTATTGCTTCCAAAGCAAGAATTTAGAAAATGTTTCTCTTTATGAATTCTATATCCTCCTACTGTGATATTATGGCAGTGGGTTAAGGGATATATTATGAAATGATGTGACATCATGGTACGAGATCCAGCATTTTCCGTTCGAGCATTGTTTAACATTGTAGTGGGGTCAGGAGAGAAGGGTCGTGGTATTATTTGTGTGGGGTATTAGTCCCTTAATCGGCGATGCTGTTCCATAAGAGCGAGTGCAAGTGATTAAAATGGCCGCCGCAGCGCCGGCTCAAGGTGCGCTCGGAGGGTGCAGCCACTCAAAGGCGCCCCCACGGCTCAGAAAATGAGGGGCACATTGCCTCCAGCTCGATGTCTTCTTTAATTCTTTAATAGACGCTATTTACCTGACACTGAGCTGGCGGCAAGGCGCCCTTAAACACACTTTACAAGAACAGTAGGGGTCTCAGTTATATGGTTCGGCTGTATCTGCCGAACAACAGAACTGAGCCCTCTGATGTTCTGCACTTGTGCTGGGGGGAGTCGGGGACGCAGGGGGCGTACAATCTCGCACAGGGCTCTAGCTGGCCTGGGGCCGACACTGGGCTTCCGGGGGTCATGCACAACATACATGGTCCCTTTCATACGGGTGAACTTCACTTCAAGGTTTCAAGGGACCGCATAGACGAGCAGAGCTTCGGTGCTGCTGTCTATTGGCACTCAGACCTCCTAAGTGGCCAATATCACAAATGTTGATAGCTACTCATCTACATTTCTCTATATAGCAATGAGCCGATAATACTGGGATCATCCTCTACACATAGGCGCGTCTTCGATGAGCAGAAGCTGCCGCAAAGACAAGGGTTCGATACTCTTAGGGGCTGACTCCAGATGTCACACATTGACTAACACAATGAGGGTAAAAATAATGGCAATTAATAACACCAGTGACCATTTGCTTTAAAACCGGAGACGGTGATGGCAGCGATACATAAAATACCACAAATAACGATGTTCTATCTTTTGTTAAAACGATAGTCGCATACACAATTCAGCCGTGTTCATTTAAATAAAACAGGTCTACCGTATACTCTCTCCAGTACCTGTCGCGTATTCAGCTGCAGGAACATCTTGTACGAAGCATTTCACTGGTTGTTGGAAATTACTTCCAGCAGATGTCACTGTTGTATTTTGAATAAAGTTGCTTTCAGGCTCCTTGGAGTAGTCCCTTTAAATAGAACTGCAGAATGTGGCTTTTAGAGGGGCAGAACAAGAATATTTTTTTATAGAAAAGATAGTCACAATAACTTTACCGCATAGATCGGTGCAAATGCAATTCCAAAGTAGTGGGGAATCGCATCGTGCTACAGTGTTATTTGTGTACTCTGTGTACGTAAACATCGTGATGCCTTTTTATTGAAATGTAATGTTTTCCAGCTACACATTGTACTTGTAAACAGCTTTCAACATGCAATAGACACATATTATTTTGAATGATTATTCTGTGTTTAAAAGGAGCGCATATCCATTGAGCAATTTCACTTCCAGGCATCATGCTTAACAGTGACATTAGACGGATGTTCCCAATACAGCGTGAGATGTCGAAGTACCACGTGCAGTTTCCTTTGCTTCTCTATAGTTTAAAAAAAAACAAATTGTTTTTTTTTTTTTTTTTTTTTTCTATAGTTTAAAATGTTCTAGTTTGATGGCACGTTGTTTATCTGGCAAATGCTCAGAGCAGTCGTCCATGTCATAGATTTTCAGGTTTTCGTGCCATTCTAGAAGTGGAAAAAAAAAACATATGCAGATCAGTATTGTCTTCACCCCAAAAGCAGCAGTCAGTGCCAAGGGGCACTTGCCGGTCTGACTGCACCTGCTGTCCCATGATACACCTCATGGATAGTCTCCAAAACATGCCTGGGGTCTTCTACACTAGACCGTAAGCGACCCCAGGCATGTTTTGGAGACTATCCATGAGGTGTATCACGGGACAGCAGGTGCAGTCAGACCGGCACCCGATCATGTGCCTGCCTGTGCCCCCCAGGGCAGCTTTGCAACACTAAAAGGTAATGACGGGCAGCTCTGCAAGAACCCTAACCTATAGCTATTGCTCTCGCAACCCATTGTGTTTCAGCTCACTGTTACATCACAGTAGGGGGGAGAACACATTGATCCCACCCCAAGGTTCACCGCTCTTCTGCACTAGACCACAAAGAACCCCAGGCATGGCTTTAGTGTCATCGGTGAGGTGTAGCATGATACACGAGGTGCAGTGAGTTTGGGGTCCATGGCCTTGCATACATACCCCACTTATGGTAAAATTTTATAGACTAGCAGCTTAGACATAATCATAATCAATGGCAATTTCAAAGGGGTAGCCTCGAATTCTATTGCTTTTCAGCTCACTGTGCCGCCACGAGAGTGGCCAAAACACTGACAAATCCGTATTGATCCACCCACAAAATGGGCAGTGTACCCAGAACTGGTAATTCACCCCTTTTTCTTAGGTCCACAAGCAACCTCAGATATGACGGGTATGCTTCTACCTCATTGGACATTCACAGTGAGGTGTAGCACAACATACTAGACACAGGGTTTTTGAAGCACCCACCTCTGGGCATTCCACTGCCAATCAGCAATAAACATAGATGGATAGAACACTCCAAATTAATCGTAACCACTAGCAATTGCTATGAGCTGGACAGCCCCAAGTGTTGGCAGGACCAGTCATGATTTTGATTCTGCTTGTCCTCCTTAGTAATTGTGCAGAAGTGATAGCCAACTATGGTAAAGAAGTCTGAAATTCCAGAGATAAGTATTATTTTAAGACAACCATCCACGAGGTTTTGGTTTTAGTTTGCCTTGTTAAATTAAGGAATGTATTCCAGAGATTGTATTCCATTTTGAGATTAAGGGGGTAATTCATAGAATTTAGCGCACAAGTGGCACACGCGGCTGGTGCACAGTGTGCGCGTGTGAATCTCTGCGCCAGCCGCGTGCGCTAAAATCCATTTCCGCGCACAGCGTATTCATGGATTTTAGCTACCAAAACCAGCCATGGCGCACAGTGGCGCAGCGACCCTGCTGCAGTGCTAGTTACGCTCAAGAACGCCCCTCGCGCAGGGATAAGCCATCAAAATCCTCAATCCAGCGCAAAGGGCTGCGCTAACCCTGTACTAGTATACATGGCCGCCACACAGCACACGGCAAGCAGGGAACGTGTATTACTGGGGTGTGCGGGAAGTTTCACACGCGATAAACCCTGTGCGAGTGGGGTACGTGTATTACTGGGGTTCACGGGAAGTTTCACACGCGAAAGAGGCTGTGTAAGTGGGGTACGTGTATTACCGGGGTTCGCGGGAAGTTTCACACGCGATAGGAACTGTGCGAGTGGGGTACATGTATTACTGGAGTTCGCGGGAAGTTTCACACGCGATAGGCCCTGTGCGAGTGGGCTATGTGTATTACTGGGGTTCACGGGAAGTTTCACACGCGAAAGGGCCTGTGCGAGTGGGGTACGTGTATTACTGGGGTTCGCGGAAAGTTTCACACGTGTTAGGCCCTGTGCGAGTGGGTACGTGTATTACTGGGGTTTGCGGGAAGTTTCACATGCGAAAGGGCCTGTGCAAGTGGGGTACGTGTATTACTGGGGTTCGCGGGAAGTTTCACATGCGATAGGCCCTGTGCCAGTGGGGTACGTGTATTACTGGGGTGCACAGGAAGTTTCACACGCGAAAGGGCCTGTACGAGTGGGGTACATGTATTACTGGGGTTCACGGGAAGTTTCCCACGCGATTGGCCCTGTGCGAGTGGGGTACGTGTATTACTGGGGTTCGCGGGAGGTTTCACATGCGAAAGGGCCTGTGCGAGTGGGGTACGTGTATTACTGGGGTTCGCGGGAAGTTTCACATGCGATAGGCCCTGTGCGAGTGGGGTACGTGTATTACTGGGGTTCGCAGGAAGTTTCACACGCAAAAGGGCCTGTGCGAGTGGGGTACGTGTATTACTGGGGTTCGCGGGAAGTTTCACATGCGATAGGCCCTGTGCGAGTGGGGTACGTGTATTACTGGGGTTCGCGGGAAGTTTCACACGTGAAAGGGCCTGTGCGAGTGGGGTACGTGTATTACTGGGGTTCGCGGGAAGTTTCACACGCGATTGGCCCTGTGCGAGTGGGGTACGTGTATTACTGGGGTTCGCGGGAAGTTTCACACGTGAAAGGGCCTGTGCGAGTGGGGTACGTGTATTACTGGGGTTCGCGGGAAGTTTCACACGCGAAAGGGCCTGTGCGAGTGGAGTACGTGTATTACTGGGGTTCGTGGGAAGTTTCACATGCGATTGGCCCTGTACGAGTGGGGTATGTGTATTATTGGGGTTCCCGGGAAGTTTCACACGCGATAGGCCCTGTGCGAGTGGGGTACGTGAATTACTGGGGTTCACGGGAAGTTTCACACGCGAAAGGGCCTGTGCGAGTGGGGTACGTGTATTACTGGGGTTCGTGGGAAGTTTCACACGTGATTGGCCCTGTGCGAGTGGGGTACGTGTATTACTGGGGTTCGCGGGAAGTTTCACACGCGATAGGCCCTGTGCGAGTGGGGTACATGTATTACTGGGGTTCGCAGGAAGTTTCACACGCGATTTTCCTGTCAGAGTGGGGTACGTGTATCCAGTGTGGTGCACGGGGAGTCCTACATGTGAATTGGCAGTGTGGGTCCTCCCAGGTGTCCCCTCTACCCCTCCACGCCCCCTGCAGGCAGCCCACACCACAGGGGACTACCCTGCACCCCTGGCCATGTCCCGCAGGCAGCCCATCCACCATGGGCATGCCCCCCAGCCAAGCCACATGTCACCTTGCAATATGATCACCAACTCATGTCCCCCTGCACCCCCACCCCCCAGCAGTGAAGGGCACCTGCCAGCAGGCCCCCACTCATGTCCCCCTGCACCCCCACCCCACAGCAGTGAGGGGCACCTGCCAGCAGGGCCCCACTCATGTCCCCCTGCATCTCCACCCCACAGCAGTGAGGGGCACCTGCCAGCAGGCCCCCACTCATGTCCCCCAGCACCCCACCCCCCAGCAGTGAGGGGCACCTGCCAGCAGGCCCCCACTCATGTCCCCCCACCCACTCACCCACCCAGCAGTGACATGCCCATCTCATGACACAAACCAAAAGTCAACTATGTACATCAACACATGCCCGTCACACACACACACTCACACACACACACACAGGTTGCCATTGATTGAGTAAACCCACATGTCAACATGCATGAACCCAATTAGTGAATCCCACACATTGAAGTAAAAGATCAAAATGTATTAATATGAAAACCACTTGAAAGTACTTAAAGCATAAAATAATGGCAAACATGAAATGAAATGCATGTCCAAATAAAAAATAAAAATTCCTCAAAAAAATCCAAGTTATCCAAAAGAAAAATGGCCAAAACTCTCTGTCCACCAAACCAAATCCAAATGAAACGCAAAAAGGTAAATCCATTGATCCGTAGTGAAATGAAATTAAAATGTCCAAATAAATCCAATGTCCAACTATGTACAATACAATTTTCAATGGTCCATGAGCCCAACAAAACAAATGAAACCTATCTAATAACCTACCTAACAAAAAAACTATTTACAAAAGTGTGGGGCATAGTCCAAAAGCCCCAAAATAAAAAAAAAAGGAAACCTAACACTATAAACTATTTACAATGGCGACGGGCAAGTCCTGCGGCTCACTCATTGATGTTTTCGGCCAGGGCATCATCGAACTCCATGTTTATTTGCTGGAGGCGGGCCTCTGTCCTGGCCCCGAGATCTCGCAGGGAGGCACTCATGGCCAGTTCCAACTCCCTGCGAGTCGCCTCGAGACACTCTGCCTGCCTCAATACCCGACGCATGGAGAACTCCACCCTGACCATGGTGAGCTGTGCCTCTTCCGCCCGCCGCCGCTCCGCACCTATACGCTGGCCCAACCGCAGCCACACAGAAGACACATCCATTCCAGGGTCCTCCTGCCCTCTGGCCGATGCCTGCCCCACTGATGTCGATGGCCCGAGCCATCATTGCTCCCACCTAGAGCCTGCTCGTGCTGCTGCTGTCCATGTGCCCTGTCCGATCATGCCTGCACATCCTCCATCAGCTGGTCTCCAGTTGTGGTGTCCACCCCTGCTGGACCGGCGACTCCCGACTGTGGCAGGGATGGGATCTCCATCAAGCTGGCTGTGTTGGTCAGGCCAGGTCCACAGGGGGTCCTGGTGGAATCTGGGCCGGAAGACAGCTGGGAGAACGACTGGCGCATAGTCTCCACAGAGGAGGAGAGGTCTGCCAGAGTGCCAGTCACATGTAGGAACCCACCAACCAGGGCCCCTCCCAACAGTGCCACATCGTGATGCAGCTGTTCGTGATGGCGTGCGCTCTCTGCCCAGGAAGCACGCACGTCATCATGAATGTCACGCGTGCGCAATGCGACACCAATCAGGACGGAGCCCATGCGTTCATGGGACCCCTCGTCCGCAGGTAGTGGAGAGGCAGAAGACATGGCACTCTCCCCTACCTGCGGACGGGCCTGGGACGGGGAATCCCTGCTGGTGCATGGTGGTGCAGTCACAGGGTCAATGACAGGGACATGCACAGGCCCCTCCGCGGTTACCTGTGCTGCCTCCTGACCCTGGCCCTGGACTGCACCACTTGCACCAGTGGTACTACCCCCACCAGGCCCCATGTGCGGCTCAGTAGCAGGCTCCTCCTCCTCTGTGGAGACCACCAACCTGGATGTCTCCGTACCGTCTTCCGCCATTGCAAGCGCCTGTGGGGGCTCACCTGGCCCTTCAGCCACAGCCGTAGTAGCAGACGCGGCACCAGCCCTCTCGCTCACGGATGATGGCAAGTCCTGTGAGGGTGGCTGGGCCTTGCGTCGCCGCCCAGTGGAGGCATCCCCGCCACTTGGCTCCACAGTGCCGTCTCCGCCCTCTTCTTCACTTGACACTGCGTAGAAGGAGACATAGAACACAAGCATCAGGGTACAGTACAATATTCCCCTAGACAGGAAGCAATAACACATGAGTGGCAGTGTCTAACATCACTTCCATCCTGTCCCTCCACAACACATGGGTGAATGCACGCAACACACATGCATAAACAGTCATGGCGCCTGCAATCAACATCAGCATCCATGTACAAGGGCCTCTATTAATCAAAACGTTGCCTTCAAACTCACATGCATCATGGCTCACACTGATCCCATGCACACACATCACCGGAGGGTCATGCATCATGCCTTGTACACCACAGACACAGTGGATAGACACAGTGCATACAACAGTGACCGCACTGCATGAGTGAATCTACACATCATCACGGACATGTGTCATGAATTCATGGTGTATCGAAGTCACAGACACACTTCTCAGACACACACACATGTGCACCATACATGTACATGACAGCAGCACCCATCCCTCACACCCCCAGCATGTGCAAGAACAGACACTGGCATGCTTCCATGTGTGCATTTGCCATACAGCTCCCCATGTAGCATTGGAACTCATGCACCAACCATGTGGTTCGCACATTACTGGTCTCACATGCATGACCATGATGTCCCTGCACACACACATCCATACATGGCCCATGTCACACATACAGGCAAGTATCAGACTACCAGCACACTGCAACATGCCCTGTCTCACACACCAATGATTGGCCACTTACCGCTCAACACCAGATGGGTCTTCCTCCGAAGGATCTGGGCGTGGAGCGCTGGGCATACGTGTTCCAGGACCCTCATCTGGATGTCACTCATGCTGACCCGACCCCCCTCCGCGAGGCGCCAGGCCTTGTGGAGGGTCCTGGACCTGAAGTCCTCCCAGCGCTTCTTGACATGCTTGATGTCACGGGTTGCCACCCCCTCCGTGTTGATAGCAACCACTACGTCGTCCCAGATCCTCTCCCGTCCTTCCTTGTTGGCACATGATGTTCCGAAGAGGGCATCATAATGCCCCAGGACATGCTCCACCAGGACACCAAATTCCTTCACACTGAAGCTGGTGGCCCTCTGCCTCTCTGGCTGGGGGTCGCCAGTGGTCTCAGATGGTGTTTGCCCTGACATGGCGACCCCCGAGGCAGGCGTGGGTGGGCAACTGGGTCCTGGGGCTGGGCTGTGGAGCGATGGTATCCCAGTCGGGAGTCTTCTGTTCCAGCAGGGGTGGACACAGCAACTGGAACCCTGGCTGATGTGCAGGCACCAAATAGCAGGGCATGTGGGCAGCAGGCAGTCAGGCAGCAGCAGATTGCAGGTGGGAGCATGCTCGGGGCTCTGGGGGGCAGTAATTCGGCCTTCTGGGCAGGAGCGTGGTCTTCCGTGTGTTTTCGTGTGGCCAGCTTGATACGGAGTGATTTGGCACGTGAAAAAATTGCACGTCAGCGTGTAATTGGACCAAAGGCCCTTAGCGCGTAAGCGCTTCTCTGATGTTACGCATACGGCGTTTCCCTCGTGGCGTGGGCATAGTGGTTCAGCGCGCATGAAAAAACTGCACGTCCGCGTGTGAATGCATGTAATCCGAGGAAAGGGCCTAAGCGCATAAGTGACGTGACATGCGCGGGCGTTTCCCTCAGCACGGGTTAAAGGTGAGCGGGGCCAGCAGTTCGCTGTACGTGCCTTTCGTGGAGACCGATGTGTGTAGCTGCTTCGTGTTGTTTCGCGCGCCACCACATCTTCACAGCGATCAAGGACGTATCTCTTCTTTTGGCGGGGGTATTGGCTACGCGTGTTTTTCATTATCACGCTAGTCAGACGGTGAGTCGCGCATGCTATTTTTTCCACTGCGGGTGCCCCTGTATATCGCACCCGTTTTCAAGGTCATAGTAGCCTGCGTGTCCCACGCGTACGCGTTTTTTGTGTTACTGGGTGACACCGCGTACTGCGGGAGGTTGATTCCACGCATGTAGGCTGCAGGGTTGTGTGCATGGTTTTACTGCAGTTTTGGGGTGCCTGAGCATAGCGTGACCTGTCACTACATCACCGTGGTCACATACAGCCTTGCAGGTGCAGGGGGGCTGTTAACATCTTGCATCCCACCCCCTTCACCCCAATTGCCCAAGTCAATTGTGGTGTACACCTCCCATTGGCACTACTTCATCTGTGCCGGCACTACTCCATCTGTGCCATGGTTGGGAGGCCACCAAAGTTGAGGGGCGCCTCAGCTGGGCGTACTCCTCGTGGCGGGCGTGGTCAGGGACATGGCTGGGGTGACCAGGGAGTCGGGGGACTCCAGGGTGTCCAGGGTGGCTGCAGAGGGGGAAGAGGCAGGGGTGTGCCACTTGAGCACGATGTTGTGCCATGTGTTGGTGCAGTCATGCCACCACCCCCTGTGGTTCTGGGAGATGCAGCTTCTGCATCTGGCACTGGCGCCCGTGTGACCCGGCAGTCCGTTTCATCGAGTAGTAGTAGTGGTAGCTGCAGGTGCAGCTGTGGACACCACCACCCAGGCTCAGGGTCTGACAGCGCAGGCTGCGTTGGCGACTGAAGAGCCCTTGGAAGATTTCCAACAGGACCGGAGGGAAACCGTAGGGGCACGCAGGGCTGCCCTGACCAAGACACGTGTCCCTGGGGCAGTAATGTCATCTGCTGTCCCGAACAGCCGGGTGTTGGCAAGTGCAGGGGCAGATGCAGCCCGCAACACCCCGGTTGTGAGTCTGCCAACCGGGACTGTTGCGGTCAATGACCCTGCCACAGCAGATGTTGATGTGCAGGGTCGATTAGAGGGCACCCAGCTGCCACTGACACAAGTCAGCCCTTTGGTCGTCCCTCCACCTGCCACTCCCTTGGCTCAATCCACCGGTCCCACTGGCCATACTGATCAGGGTGACATCAGCCAGCCAGGGTCTGCACCACAATCCAAGAGGAGGAAGGTTGCACCTGCAGCACAGTCTGGGACCCCACACACAGCCACGACCTCCTGCACATCGAGGAAGAAGCCTTTCTGCAACCAGGAACTTGACTTCCTCGTGGTCTAAGTGCGGAAACACAGCCGTGACATGCTAGTGGGTGCTAATTGTCAGACTAGGGCTGCCCACCGTGATACCCACTGGAAGCAAGTTGCGGAACATGTGAGTGCATTCGGCCATGAGGTGCGCACGGCACAAGAGTGCAAAAAGCGTTGGAATGACCTCAAACCAGCGCTAAGGCTAAGCGTGCCTCAAATTACAACTTGACTCTGGTGACTGGCGGTGGGCCTGCACCGGAGGAGGAAGACCTCACTCTGCATGAGTCACTCGTTGCGGAGTTCATACCATCTGAATCGGTCGAAGGAGTGGGAGAGATGCCGGACTTTGATGCCCAGTCCAGTGAGTGTTGATGCATGTTTGTCGAGGACGTGTGTGTTTTACTTGTGTGATGTGTTGTGCATGACTGCCACTACATGTCACGTGTACATGGTTATGATGTGCGAGTAATGCAATGCTTCCCTGATGCATGTCTACTCTGCTGGATGGTGGACATGTGGAGCAGACGGGGACTGTCCACATCACCACTTTTGCACCCTAGTCACATGCTGCTTACCAGTATGCCCCTCCGGTCCATGTTCCAGCTCACTGGCACTTCTGCATGTAGCGTGGGGTGAGCTTCCTCTCAGCCCAGGAACTATGCATAGCATGACTGACGTGCATGTGTCCTCTGCCTGCAAGGGGGTAGCCAATGTAGGCATGCTCCCTTGCCCCTCAACCCCCTGCTCTGCACTCCAATTCCATTTTAGCACTGGTCTGCTACAATATTGCCCTTGGTTACTTCCCTGGTCATGCCTCCTGTGTACATTCTAACATCCAGTGGCCAATCTGCCAGACATATCCATTGTGGTACATCCTTATTACTTGATGCAGGGTGTCTCACTTGGACTGTGCAGAGGTCAGATGCCCCACAGGGACATGAGTGCCCATTCATGCTCCATGTGCATTTCACGCATGCCCATATGTGTCCATGACTGGATGATCACTGTTACACAAGTCCATGATGACCCTAATTGCATGGCATTTCATCTGCCTTCCCATGTCAACTGTGGCTCAGTACTGCGTTGCACACATGTTTAGGGTCTGACAATCTGTGTGGGTCACAGGCCTCAGCCTGTTTAATGGACAATGACTCTGTCCAACTGTTGTAGTGTCTTCTTCACACGTGGGTGGACTCCAGAGGTTTCAGCATGTGTCCTGCTTACTGTCCCATCATCATTTGCAGTGTTGTGACTTGACTCACATGAAGCTGTTGATGCTAGTCAACACTGTCTGTCAATACACAGGTCTATGGTCAGCCTTTTTATACCATGCTAGGCATCCCTGCTTTTGCACTTGGGTGGAGGGGTGCTTTGCTTGTAGATATGCTACCCATTGAATGCACATTGCACGTGATGCCTGAAGTTGACCTTGCACTGCCTTCACATTTTCTGACACACACCATGAAGTCCTTGTACATGTAGATAGTGAGTGACATTCATATTTACTGCATGTATAGACCCACTTCAATGCAAACTGGCACCTTTCAACAGCTCTGATCACAGAAGCAATTTCAAGTTGACCCAGCATGCATGCCAGGTTCTATTTTGTGTGTCACATGTCTGCCTGATGTGTTTGGTGTTGATGTGTGTGTGTGTTGTGTGCTTCTAACATGTGTAGTGACCTTTTTTCTCTCTATTTTTCAGATGATGACGCAATGGAGCCGGAGGATGGTGTTGTCATGCCAGGCACAGGGTTGTTATCACTACATCAACCCAGCACAAGTGGGGGTAGTGGGGTGGTAGGCCACGAAAACCCCCAAGTGCTACAGTCCATCTTGTTTCTGGCTGCCTATGAGTCCAGCCCTGAAGAACACTCTGACGACCATGTCGAGTTGGATGAGCATCAGGTCCATATGTCAGGGGTGAGTGATTCTGATGTGGACACTCCTCTGTCCGCGACACCTGCACTGAGGGGTCACACAGTCTTGGAACCTCCGCCCGTGGTGGATCGGGATGCAGGGCCACCCTCCACACCAGTCACTGATGTGCCTGGGACATAACGTCGACGGGGGCATGTATTCGTGCAGCCGCGGGCGGTGCCAACACAACAAGCACACCCGGTCCTTGGGTCCCGCAGGGGTCAAGCCCAGCAACGTGGTCGCCGCGCGCAAGCATAGTATACTGAGTGGGAGCAAGACATGACTGCCAATTCTGAACGGCAGGGGGCAGCAATGGAGAACATCGCTGAGAGCATGGAGCGTATGGCCCAATCTGTGCTCCCCCCTGCTAGGCAGGTGCTTCTCCAGCAGCAGGCGGCACGGTCCACGGCCCGCTCGCTCAGGCTGGGCATGGCGGCCTCAGACAGGGCACGCCAGGCTGAAATTTCATCTCTGCGTCAAGCAATTGCTGCTCACACAGAGGCACACATGAAGGCCCTGAGAGAGGAGCATGCTTCCCTCAGATCCACTCTGGGTGTCGTTCTGATGTCCTAGAGGGAGCGGTCAGAGGAGAGGTTTACACAGCTTGAGCGTACCATCTCGGCTGCGCTACATGCTTGCCGGGAGGTGCAGCAGTTGTCAAGTCAGGTCTTGCAGGAGGAACTCCGTGTTACACGTGCTACCTTGCAAGAGGAAGCACGTGTATCACGGGAGGTTCTGCATGCAGACCTACATGTCATCGCCACACAGAACCAGGCTCACCCGTCCGGCAGACCTGCTGCCGACGAGGGGCAAGCTGCGGCTAGGCATGGTCATGCTCCTGTGCCACGTCCTCCTTTCCAGGAAGAGCCAGACTCGGACGACAATCTATATCCCACATAGGTCGGCCTGTGCAGGCGTTGAGCCCATGGAGGTTTTTTTTTTCCTCAGCATCATCGCATGTGGGTATTGAGCAGCACCCTGTACCTCCCCCCTCCTGGATGCCTTCCCCCCCTGGGTCGTATGTGGCCATTTTTTATTTTTATTTTAGTTTAGTTAGTTAAGTTTCTGTTTGATAGTTAGTTTAAATAGGTAAAGTAGGTTTTTCATATTTAGTGTAATTAGTTAATATAGTTTAAAATTGCTAGTCTATTGTGCTTTCATGTGACCGTGTGGTGTTTTGTGGCTTTTTAAAGCAACCACTGCCTGTACCAGCTGGTCCCTTCAAGCTTGTCTTGTGTATGTGTTTGCTGCTTGGGGTCCTTGACTCACATATGCCACTCCTGCTTCCCTTATCCATGGGCTCGCAAGGATGGTTCGGTGTAACAGCCTATTGCACAAGGTCAATGGACTGTCATATCTGTGGCATGTCTGCTGCTGTGGAACTTGTGTTAACACCCCTAGTGGGGATGATTGGGGTGTAATTGTCCACTGTTCTTCTTTTGCTAGATGGGGTGTTTACTGATTCATGTGTACATTCATTGCTATGCATTGTGTAGTATGTTTCTTATCTTTAATGAACATGTGCTTGTTGCAAATCATGCCGTAGATAGTGTGTTCCACACTGTTGCTGTGAAAGACGGACTGATGGTGTGATTTCTGATGTACGTCTCTGACAAGGTCCAGTCATGTAATGCCTGAAGAGACACACACAGATGAATATTAAGCATTAATCATGTGTTTCATGCACTTTCTGCAGGGGGATGAGCCTCAAGACCACCTTTGCCAGCAGACATGGGCCATTGGACGTCTGGAATCATGACACGTTTGGTGATACCGACATGCGCATGTGTGCGCAAGCAGAGGCACAGGGATTGCGATCATACATCCGAAAATCGATGACGTGTTTCAAGGGACTCCAGGCAAGGTGAGCAGCACAGGGGGGTCACACCACAGCAAACCTTCCACCTGGCCAGTTGAACATGCATGCTTAGTAGCAACGCTGACAGTGAACTTGGACAAATATTGGTGTAGAAGCGCACAATACAGCTCAGATGTGTTAGTGGACTGATGGCTAGTTGATGTGAAAGTTGTCTGGGGCACCTGCAGGGGCAGTGGCACATACCCTCTGGTCCTCCATGGTCCATTGAGGCACTTGTATTAGCCATGTAGCGTTCCGAGACATGGATTTAAGCAGCTCACAGGGATAGACAGCAAGGGACAGACTCGGGTACAGTGCATTTCATTTCCAAGTAGAAATTGATACATGCACTGGCTACTTTATTTTGGTCATGGTGGTACAGGACTTGTTCTGAAGTCAGACCTTGCTATATGCGTCTGTCTGCTTACACAGGGAACATTGCATGTTGTGTGAATCGTGACACATTGGTGTTCTATTTGCCACGCACCCACCGGTGCCTGACATCCTGCATTGACTGTGTATGAACCATCAGAGGGGTAATGTTACGTATGGGTATGAAGCATCCACACAGGTTTGTCTGTTTGTAGTGTATTTTGTTAATTTGGGGCATATTTGGTGGCGTGTTTGTGTGTTTTGGGCACACACAGATTATTAACTTATCTTTGCAGCATTGAAATGCTCCTGTTACCGGACCTGAGAGTGCGCAGGCAGGAGGCCAGCACTCATCCCAGAGATAAGTTTCTCTTTGACTTACATTTGAGTAATTTGGTGCTATGTGCAAGTGAACAAGTTTGATCTAATTGTGTATGTGTTAATGTGTGTACTACATTTTGGTGCATTCCCTACTTTCCCATGTCAATCCTACTCCGCTCTCCTGCCCCTCATTCCGGTTATCCAGTATGCCAATGCCTGTCCCGACTGCATATCCCTGACCCTCCTTCCCCACCAGGGTCTCAGAGGCCTGTGTGAGTTAGACTTTGCAGGCACCCAGACCACAGTGGGAGTGGTTGTTTCATGCCACTCCTGCACCTGTACACAAGAGCTGTGACAGTAGACATCCGTTCGTGGTGCATCATTCTATGTTATGTGCCACACATGGTTCAGATCCTGTTGTGACATTGTTTTACGGTGCTACCTTGGTTGTTAACATCATTGTGGTGGTACCGGGCCTTTGTGGCGTACTGCTACTTCAAGTCATCTACTGGAGGCTTTTCTGTTTTTTTTTACTGCCTGCAGGCTATTTGCTTGGCTTCTATGTTGTCCTGCTTTGAGTTCTGTTTGATTTTGTGCTTTTGCAAATCTTGGTGGACTCTGAGGGTGCTGGCAACATTTTAGACACAAGGTGGGAGATGGTGACAAAGGGGAAGGGTGATCCTGTGGCCAGGTGGAATTCAAGGATGTCGGATGAATAACCCAGATGCAGTTGTTCAGTGGGTCCTGGTGATTTGTGAGGGAGGGGGGGTGTTTTGTTGTTGATAGTTGCCTTGCCCTGCAGTGTGATGGGCACCCTGAATTTGTAATTGTGCTTTCCTATTTACATGATGTATTCTGCTGATCAATGCCTGTTCATCTGTTGTGTTTACCTTTCAGGTGTGAGGGGATAGTTTACATGTTGGGGTATACACATGGTGAATGTTCACATGTGATGTGTAGAGGACACTGATGGTCACTTGATTTCACATGCATATGTTGAGTGCATGTCCCTACTGACCCACACACTCGCACTATGATCCACTACATGTACAACCACCCTTCCATGTCCACATGTACACTCTGTTTGCCTTCTGGTGCCCACTGTGTCCCTGCAGCACATGTTCTATGACCATTTGTGGATCCTGTACATGCCTATTTTGGTTTTTTTATGCAGTTTGTCGCTTAGATGTGATGCTCAGGGTGTGCATCACACAGAATGGCTGTTCACTGTGCTGTGCTCTGAGCAGTGTGTTGCAGGAGGTGGACACGGCACACACTAGCTGTAGTGTTGATTTTGCAGTGCACATTATGCATGTGGACAGGCATTCATTGTTATGTTTAAAATACAACTTTTGGAATGCATTTGGGTATGACTTATTTTGGGTGGGAGGTTGTTGGTCAGTCATTTCATTTGATTCCATGTCAGGCATCATTGTCTGATGCCCATTTACATTTTTCACATGGCAATGTGTACCTTTTTGGTACTGTGTTGGTGCATGGCTATTGCTTGCCATGTCATGTTGTGGTTTGGGAGGGTTTGAGTGACATACCAGTGATAGTCATGTCCTGTTTTGCAGGTCTGTGTGATTCACACCTTGCATGTGTGCCTTTTGGTCACACAGAATTGCTTGTGTTTAAGTAGTTAGGGATGCACACAATGTGGCAATTCCACGGCAAAAATCTCAGGGTGGTAAGGTTGTGACAGTTGACTGTCTCTTTGTCATCATTGATTGTCACCTGGTATGTGCCAGGCCTGTGTGCACTCCGCAGGGTTGGGAGTTTAGGTGAAAAATCTGGCCACAAGCTGGGTCCGGGCTTCCTCCCCATGTGCCCTATACCCTCCCCATGTGCCTGTAGTTGGGGATGTGGGGGCTCCACCATGTCCACCGGTACGCCCTGCTGTGTTGCAACATTGTGCAGGACACATGCTGCCACAATGATCCTGCACACTACTGGGGGTGCATAGAGTAGCTGCCCGCCAAAGCAGTCAAGGGAGCGGAAGCGTGACTTGAGCACTCCGAATGTGCGCTCCACTATGGCCCTGGTTGCAATATGAGCCGTGTTGTATCTTACCTGGGGTGGTGTGGTGGGGTTACGGATTGGCGTCATCATGTGGTTGCTCAGAGGGTAGGCACTGTCCCCTGGAGAGGTAATAATGGTTGTGATTATTGGGGTTTGTGTATTTGTGTGTGTGTGTGTGACATGCATGCATGTCACACACACACACAAATACAGGCATTTGTACTCACCTAGGAGCCATGTGTCACCATGATGCCAGCTTCCAGGGCTCGGCTCAGGGCGGATATTCTGTATATGAAACTGTCATGGGTGGAGCCAGGGTAGTTTGCATAGACAGAGGTGATGATTCCCTTTGCATCGCATACCACCTGTACATTGATGGAATGCCAGTGCTTGCGGTTTCGGTAGATGTGCTCAGTGGCCCTAGGTGGACGTAGGGCCACATGGGGGCAATCTATGGCACCAAGCACTTTGGGGAAGTGTGCCACCCTGTAAAAGTCCTGGACAACGGCCTGCCTTTCTGCGTTTGTTCTGGGCATGTGTATGTGCCTGCGGACTAAGGGGCGCGCTGTCATGATTGCCAATACCTGATGTAGGCAGCATGACTGTGTGGCCTGTGAGACCCCCCCACTATGGCAGTAGTCTGCTGAAAAGACCCAGTGGCCAAAAAATGCAGGACATTGAGCACCTTCTCCAAGGGGCTCAATGCTTGGCAGCAGAGGGTGGGGGATGTTATGTCATCTTCCCACTCCCTGACCAGGTCTAGGATGATATGGGGTGGAAACCTATACCTGCCAATGTCGTCAGGCATCCCAAAAAGGCTTGTCTGTGGTGAAAAAATGGGTACCCTGGCTATACTCCTACTCCTGCGGTGTCCCACGATCAGTGCTGCGACAAATGGGGCATTCATCGTAGCGTTATATACATGTTTGTTGTTTGCGCACACTTTTATGCTGTGCGCGGGGGTGCTTCCGCCTGCCTTCATGTGGCCGACGCGTTGACGCCTGTGCGTGTCTTTTGCCGTGCACAGGTTTCCCATATTCAAATCCATCAATACGTGTTGTTCGCGTGCGTGTGGGCGTTCCGTGTAGTTCCCTGCAGTACTTCCCCTGTTACGCCTTCTTTTTCATGCGTTATTCCCCATTCCGCGTGTTACGCCCACTGTTCCACCCACTTTTGTTGTGTGCGCTGCGCTATGTGCGCTTTTGCTGTGCGCGAAGTGCACGCCGTTGGATGACATGTGTGCCCGCGTGTGCCATTCACGGATTTGGCACACAACCAGTGGGAAAGTAGAGTTGCGCCTTCCTTGAATCGCACGCGAGCGCGTGCGCTTGCTTTCTCATGCTTGCGCCACCTTGCACCTGCTTGCGCTGGGATTTTCGGCACACGTTTGTTCCATGAATCGGCCCCTAAATTCTGATGTGCATACTGCTGGTCTGAATTGGCATTAGAAGGCCAAAACACGATGGTATGGATGGTTGTTGAGAGCAATGCCAGTGTTTATGATTTATTCAAAACCCTTCATGAATTGCTTTTTGGTTGTGGTGCATATCTATTTCCAATTCAATCAAATACCCAGGAGCAGTGGAAGGAACTTGACACCTCTCACACTCCAGACGCTACAACCCCCCACTTCTCCTGCTTCCTATGATCAGCAAGGAAGCATCCCTGCATCTATGGGTATTTTGATGCTCTGACATTTATTTAGGGTCTACACTCCTACAAGGAATGCCCTGCCTCTGTACCCCACCCAGCAGACCCCACAACAGAGAGCAGCCAGATGTTTCAGCAACATGACCTGAAGCATGGTACGATGGCCAGACACTCCTAGCACTCACCTCTCTCTTCTTTCCCCAGCACCAGAGTGGAAGCTTCGCCATGTCTCAGTGTATTTTGGCAGTCTCAAGGTAAGTTTGGGACTACACTCCTCCATGCAGTCCACTTCTCCAGCAACCCCACCTTATCCCAGGATCCCCCTGGAAGGTAGGCCATTGAACCATGTTGAGATTATCTGATCCAGCAACACAACTGCAGCCTACAACAGTGTCCAGCACCTCCTAACCCTTACTTCTACAGATTCCTAGGATACTGTGAGGAAGGCTTGCCACAATTTGGGGTAATTTGGAGCTCTCACTGCGGTTATAGGACAGCAACCGCCTGCTGCTTAACCCCATGCGTGCTAGAGTGGCCAGATGGTTCTAACGCTCGCTTTGCGAGTTTACCAGAACCAGCAAAGAAGCATACTCTCAAATCTGGGTGTTTGGCAGCCTCTATTCGATTTTGGTCCTACACTCAACAATGAGAATGCCTGCTCAAGCAACACCTCTCCTCCCAACTCAGTCCCAGTATGGTCTGTGGCCTTTGGACTGGGTAGTAGACATCTGGCCTGGCACCTTAGCCCGAGACTCACTGCAGTGGGATGATGCTCCTAGCACTCACTTATCGAGATTACAAAGATCAGCAGGGAAACATCTTCACCACTTTAGATATTGTGATGGTCTCAATACCATTTTGTGTCAGCATCCTTCCATGTGATCAACTGCTCCAACAGCATTACTCCTCTTAATCCACTCTCAGCTTCTTCTATAGTAAAGTAAGACATTGATCAGGTAGCTATCAATTGACTCAGCACCTTAATCAAAGGTCTACCATAGTGACCAGAGGCTCAGACACCTCACTTCTACAACTCCCAAGGATCAGAAAAGAAACATTTCTGGATCGTTGGAAATGTTACTCTCACTGTGATTGTGGGCTTGCACTCATCCACACAATCCCTTGTTTCAGTGACCAAACACTTCCCTACCCTGTCCGAATATCCCAGGCATCAAGTAAGACCATTGGACCAAGCACCAGTCAAGTGACCGAGCATCTTAAGAAATGGGCCACTAGTGGTCAGCGGCTCCAAATCCTAATTTCTCCCACTTCATTGATAAAGTATCTCTGCATCTCTGGGATTCTTTGAGCTCTTGCAGTGACTTTGGTCCTGCACTTCTCCACACAATCCTCTGCAACAGCAACCACATGCAACCTCACAGTGTTCCAGCATCCCTCGTGGCAAGTAAGACAAATGGTGCTGGTAGCGGTAAAAAGAGTGAGCACTGGACTTTAGAGCCCTTTAGATAACACGCATTCAATGGGTGGGATGCAGAATAACTCCGACACCAAATAATCGAACCAACTCAGGAAGATGGCAACTTTTATTTTTATATCAATTGTCTAAAACAGGGAGTTACAATGGACATCAATGGACGTTCGCTCGAGTCTCGCGTACATTTCATAAAAAAATAACAGTTATATAGTAAAAACTCATCATACGTGACATCATACTACATGGCAAATAAGAAAAACCTAAGAGGGATTGTGATACGCTCAAGGGGAACATCCAAGTATACTTTCTATAGTGGGTGGGATTGTGATTGGGTGTCTATTGTCAGGTGAACAGCTTCTGGCCACCTCTAGTGCAAGTCATCTTCAACATTATATATATTATATTAAGTACACAGTATATCATTGGCACTCAAACTATAAGGACATTTGTTATATGGCCTTCTACAATTGGTTGGCATGTTCATGCAATGTCTGGAACATTCTGTTCACTTAGCAGCACGTCAGCTCATTCCCAGGTGGCAGGAGGTGGACATGACTTTACCTCCCCACCCAATTAGCTCAACTTCTCTCATCACCCATGCCTTCTGCCATGACGATTGTCTTGAACTTGGCCTTGCAGGGTGTTCTTGTCTCTGGGAATATAAGGGAGTGCGGGCACACACTATCCTAGTTCTGAAATTCCATGCCCAAATCTATTTCATCCTTGGCTCACGTGACAGGAGACCACAATTCGGACCATTTTGCAGCCTTTAAATGTGTTAATTGAATAAACCTTGGCACACTTCTTCTTTCTTTGTACCTTAACAAGGGATGATTCAGTTTCTCACGCTTGCCGCCTTCGTGAATAGATAACCAGTCTTGGCTGCCTTTAGCCTCTACACCAGGTCAAGCAGCTTCGCCATTCAAGTTTGCGGTCTCAGATAATTATTTGCTGTGACATAGTTCTTGACCTTTCCTCTTCATGGATTTGGGCTTACTAATTGAGGAAACTGATGTCCAGCTTCTATACAATGGCGGCTCCGCCTGCAGTCTAGTCACTACTTATAGACAGCTTCTAAGATCACTTAATCTACTTGCCTTGCTGCATCTGTACATTTATTTAAACGGATTGCATTTTCTGAAGTGCATTACACACATGCAATCGTCTTTTTTTCTCATATGAAAGTTTACTCGATTCTTAACTTTGTCATCAGTTTCTATAGGGTCCATACATTCTCTTCAGCAGTATTCTTAGTACGTCACACTCGTCTCTTGTGATGTCACTAGCCCCTCTTCCGCTCTTTCTCATATTCCTTCAGGGAGTTCCTCCCTTAGATTATCATCTCTTCGGGAATTCATTTGATAAGGCTTTCTTAGAGGGTATCTTCTTTCGAATATTCTCTGTTGTATGGTTACAACTGCTGGTATCTGGCATGGCACGATCTCAGGCTCCCAACATCCTGAAAGTGGGGGGGTGGGTGGGCCTTCCTGCAGAGGCATTCAGCTGCTCCTCTACACTCCCTCCTCTGGTCACTCTATCAACCACCTTTTCATCGGTTTCCACATCTTGATATTTTCTCTTAAAGAAATGCTTCTTTGGAGTGCAGATCTTCATCACCCCCTTCAGGGTACCAGCTGATTTAAGATGTTCATCCACACTCCAGGTCATGTAGCTGCACTGTCCATTCGATTGCAATAGACCCATCATCCCACATACTTCTTATGATTCTTTGGATACAGGAACTTCGTTCCTTCAGGTTCTACAATGCTGGCCTCAATGTACTTCCTGACATCTTCATCAGTCAACTCTTCGGGTCTGGACCATTATTCAAAATCAATCATAATCTTCATTCCTACTGCTTTCTTCACTGTTTTCTTGCACTGGGCAATTGTTATCTTGATTATACAGAATCCAAACATCACCATAAGCAATAGTGCTCCAAGAAACTTGAAGATATTTGCCATCCACTGTGGAATCCATGAAAATATAAATGCAAACCATCTGTCATCTATAATGTCCTCTGTCTCATCTTTATCTTGGTGTGCAGATTTGTCAGCAATGTTATCGCCTCAGTCAAGGTCCCATTCTCGTCATTGTGAGAAGGTATGTACGTGCAACATGATGGCCAGATTTTGGCACAAACTCCTCATTCCATCGCTCTGATCATGTTAAGGACATATCTGTTCTCTAGGGTCACCAGTCGTACGGCCCTCAGCTCTTCCTTGATAGCATTGAATCCCTTTATGGTGGTGTTATTTGTCTGCAGAAGCTTTCATCTGGTAATTTGCAGCCATTTAGCATTGGCCAGTGTCTGGATCACAGGCTAGAACACAGTTGTGAACATCAAAGCAGTTTTACTAAACAACCTATGCTCATAAGGAATGCCCTTAGCTGAGAAGTAGTTCTCTCTTTTGGTTCGATTGAGAAATCCAAGAGATCTTCTTCTCAAATGGGTATCCACCTTTGGGACTTGTCCAATGTTCAGGTCACTCTGAAGAATTACTAATGGTGGAACATGGATGATATGATATGGCATAGCACCAGGAACATGTTCCTCCCCAATCCTTGGGCAACTTCATGTAGGCCCTAGGCCCACAAGACCTATACCGACCCATCAGGACAGCTGTCCCTGCTCCCATTCTGGTCACGCCAACTGTAGTTTTGCAGCATATGCTATTTCCCACACAAATTCTTTCTTCTCTTCGGAAGCACAATGTTGCATTTGCCAATGGAATCACCATCATTGGGGTTGATTCATTTTCTACCCATGTCAGCAGTTTTGTATGCTTTGCTCATGACTTCAAACATCCATTGTTTACTCTTTGTACCTCTTGCACACAATCTGGCTTCAGTAGATGAGCTGCACAGACCAACAGTCCTGCTTACAGGGACGTCATTTTGGGGTCACCAGGGGTTGCAGGTGTGACCCCCGAGGTCTCCCTTGATACCCCTGTGGTCTCCCTTGTTAATCCTACAAAAAATGGACCAAAACATATATATATATTTGTTTTCTTTTTGCATGTAAGCTCCTGGGCTATGGCCAGTGTCTTGTGGCTCTTTGTTTCTGAGTGGATGGCTTTCTTGCTCAGGACTCTTAAAATAAAGAAGGTTCCACAAGTGTAACACTTTCTGCAGTGACACTAAATAAAAAATAATAGGAATAACAAATCATTTGTCTTTCTGGAATTCTGTAAAATAATTGCTAGACTCATCTAAGGTTTATTTCAGGCACACTTTAGTGGGTGAGTCGCTGATTTAGTCTGTTCTTAAACCCCTCAACTCAGCCTTTCATCCTTCTGAGGTCGATAAATGAGTACCAACACAGGTTGGGTGATAATGTAGGTATATTTGTTCTATATAAAGTGCTTAAGCGTAAGTGCTATACAATAACACATCATTATCATGTGACCTTGGACGTCTGCTTGCATTCACAGTAATTTGGTATTATGGGCTTATACACAATGATATTAAAGATACATATGGTGATACATTCTTGTATCAAATGTATATCACACTATAGTGATATTGTAACCATTTATTTCATTGTGTACTTAGGAACAATGCTATATGATGCCACTTCCTGTTTGTCAAGTGGTGAATAGTTGTGCTCCATCACTTCCCTTGATGTCACTTTGGGATCGCTCAAATGGCATCACTTCCTGTGATGTCATCAGAGGTCAAGGGTTGTGTGAAGTCACTTCAGCTACCCCTGGCATTTTGATGAAATGACACCCCTGCCTGCTTCCCATCCCTTCTTGGATTTCACTTGTCCATAAACTAAAACATTAGATTGTTCCCAACATTCAGGAGATCCAGCAATCTCTGTTATGCCAAGGCATTCAATTCTCTTCATGGCTTTTATGACTACTTCTTCCTGCCCATGTGCAGGATACACAAGCACCTAAAATATCTATAAGGAGTGTCTGTTTTAACCTTAGTCCAAATGCAAAATATGCATTATCAGCTGGTCACCTTATCGTCCTTCTTCTTTGTCATTTATCCTGTCTGCACACGCTGCAATTCTTCTTCTTGTTTTGTTTTTGGATCGGCAATGGTGGGAGGGAGTGTCTCTCCTTCATATGCCTTCACATCGCCCAGGTAAGCCATGCTCGTATCCTTCGGACCTTTACAGCTGAGGGGGTTATATTTTCTACGCAAAAGGGGCCATGAAAATGTGACTCATGCCACTTCCAGGTGAAATTCTTTATTAAAATCCAATCTCCAACAAATAACTTGGTTCCAATAAAAGTTCACTTGACCCGGTTGTTGAATTGTCTTTATCTGTGTTCTGAGACCGATCCCCATGATGCTTGAGTTCATCTGAAATGAGAGAGATGCTAGAGGTCATAAATAGTAGTTCATCACCTAAAGTCTTAGCTATGCTCTGGGCATCACTTCTACTCTACACAGAGATGTAGGAGGTGTTCTCATTCACAGCCCTGTCACTAGTTTGTGAGGCATGAGGTGATGTCTGAGCTAGGCTGATTCTGAAGGGCATATAAAGCTAAGGGTAGGCAATATATCATCCCTTCTTCAATCTTGGCAATACTTTCTTTACGGAGGCTGTTGAGTCTCTCACATAGCCTGTTTGCTTGCGGGTGATAAGCAGAAGAAAACTTGTGTTTAATACTTAATAAGAGCCCTATCTGTTCGAAAACCTCATTAACAAAATGTGGCCCATTGTCGGATCTCAACACTTCAGACACACCCCATCTTGGAAAGACTTCTCGTACTAAAAACTTAACTGTGCAAGTGGCACCAGGCTGTGTACATGGACCTACCTTGATCCACCTAGAAAAGGTACACACCACCACTAATAGATACCGATATCCATTACACACCTGCAGCATATCGGCATAGTCAATATGTAAATGCTGAAACAGATCAGTCGGTTGAGGTATTACCCCTCTAATTGTCCTCATTGTATGCCCAGCAGTAAACCTTTGACTCACAATGCAATTCACCATAAAGAATGAAACGTGTTCTAAAAAATTTGGAATGAACCAGTCTTCTGCAATCACTGCAGAAACACTCTCCCTAGTTACATTCACGGGGTAAGGCAGCTGCTCAAGTGCAACCTTCAATAACACTACTGGCATCACCAGCTTTCCAGTGCTATCTTGTCACCATAATGCTTTTGTGTGGGATAAAGAACACCCGCTCCGCTTCCACAGTTCCTGCTCTTCCTGTGGTGTGCTTCTTTGAATCTCCATTAATTGAGTCATTGACAATTTAGTAAATACTTCATGCATTAACATGGTTGTGACTACTTTTTCTTTAACTTTCGGAGTATCAAAACTTGAAATATCGGGTGAATATGCAACCCCATTTGGCTTCTACATCTGTGGCTTCATTCTAGAAAGAAATAACATCTGTTTGCTTAGTGTGCGCTGCACACTTAACGACCGCTATGGCCACTGGGAGCTGTAGTGCCTTAATAAGCCTTTCCAATAAGGATGCGTGCTGCACTGGAGTGCCGTCCGCATGGATGTAGCCATTTCTTTTCCAACATGCTAGCCCTGCGTGTACGGTTGAGGTCACATAGGCAGAGTCACTGTACACCATCACTTCCTGCCCTTTGTGTTTCTCGAGCACTACAATTAGCGCTACCAATTCTGCTGATTGCGCTAAAAAGTGAGATGGTAGCCTGGCACTTGCTACAACTTCAAATTCTCCATTTAATCTTTGTCTTATTACCACTGAACCTCAATGTCTTTCCCCACCAGTCTCATCAATTTTTGAAGAACCATTAATAAAGGGAATCTAACCTCCTGCTAAAACATTTTCTTTCACACGAGGTATATCATCATAAAATTCAACATAATTAGCACAGTCATGCGCATGATCATCTTCTGCTACTGGCTCAGCTATACATGATTCAGGATTCACTATTTTACATCTGAAAGTTTTAATGGTTGAGTTTGAAATAATTACCTTATATGCTGAAGCTCTTTGAGATGTCAATGTACCTTTGGATTTCTCTAAAATGGCAAACAGAGCATGCTCCACGAACAGATTCATAGAGCAGCTCATGACAATACTTGTAGACATCTCAATTGCGAAGGCGGTGGCTGCCAATGACTGTTCGCAAGGAAAGTGTCCTTTCATAACTGGGTCTGAAATCCCACTACAATATGCTAAAGACATGTACCCCAATGTGGTCCTCTGTGTAGGCACTTCCGTCATGACTGTCCCATTTGTGTGAACATAAATACAATGCCTAAGCATAATTGGGAATTCCTAAGGCAGGGCTGTACAAATTGCTTTTTCAATTCCTCAAACCTTTCCTCCATTTCTTCAGTCCACTCTTTTTTTTATCCACTTGTGCTTTCTTTAAGGCTTGCAAAAGGGGGCTTGTATATGAACTGTAATCAAACACCCAGGCTCTAACATAATTACATAGCCACAGAAACTGTTGCATCTGTTTCACTGTATTTGGCTTTGCGGTTTTCATAATCGCCTCAGTCCTTTCAGGTATCATCTTCTTTCCTTCATGTGAAATTAACTGCCCTATGTATAACACCACTTCTTGGTCTGTAACTTCTCCTTTTCTGCCTTGTATCCCTTGTCTGCTAGGAGAGTCATCAACTGAATAGAATCTTGCCTGCACTCATCTTCTGCAGTGCTACTCAGCGGATTGAGCGCTTGGGCTGCGATATGAGCGTGATCTGCAGGTCGCAGGTTCGAATCCTTGCAAGGCCAACTCAGCCTTTCATCGTTCCAAGGTCGATAAATGAGTACCAATTTTGGTTGGGTGATATTGTATGTAAATATGTGCTCTGTAAAGCACTTTGGATTAAAGTGCTATATAAATAACACATCATTATAATTATCATTACAAATTAAAATGTCATCTATATACTGTATCACCAGACTCTTAAGATCAATATTGCCTAGATCCATCTGTAGGACTCTGTTAAAGATAGATGGAGACTCACAGTACCCCTGGGGCAAACAAGTATGTTTCAGTCAAATTTGATGGAACATAAAAGAAGTCAAGTCTTGCAAATCTTTGTGCAACGGGATCGAGTAAAATTCATTCTTCAATTCGATCACCATAAAATATCGAGCTTTCACTGGGATACTGCATAAGATCGTCACCAGGTTAGGAAGTAAAGGAAACCCTGCATCTACAATCTGGTTAATCGGTCTCATATTATTACACGACGATTCCGATGGCACCAGAATACCTTGTTTCATCAATGCTGAGATATTCTGAAATATACCCTCATCAGCATCTCAAAACATGGGATACTGGGCCTCATCACGACTTGGGCGGTAAATGTGGCGGATTATCCGCCGGACCTAAATAGCGCTAACGCCAAGGCACCTGGCGGATAATCTGCCAGATCATGACTAATCGTGCACGCACCCCGGTCCAAGGCGTAAGCGCGATTAGCGCGAACCCTTAAATCCGGCGCACCGTGCGCTACCGCCAGGTCGCGCTCATAGCGCGCGCTAGGAGCGCGCGCTCATAGCGCGCTGGAAACGCGTCACCGCCGGAACGGGAAATAAAGCGGCGGCCATTTTGGAAATCACAATCCGTCAGATATCTCAAGCACTGGAAGCCATCCACTCCATCCGAAGGCAGTAATGAGTCAGGAGCGCACCAGGGGCAAGTCTGCCATGGATAGGGTCAGAAAACCTAAGTTCAGCGACCAAGAACTTGAGGTCCTTGTGGATGAGGCACTGACTCACCACCACGAGCTGCAGCAGCGCAAAACAAGCGCAATGCGCAGAGGGCAAATATGGAAAAGCGTGGCACAAAGGGTCAGTGCAGTTGGCCGCGTGCCCCGGGATGGTGAAGACTGCCGCAAGCGGCTCAATGACCTGCGGGTTCGGGTGAGAGGCATCCTGTCCCAGCACAGGAGTGCAAGCAGGGCCACAGGAGGAGGCCCACCACCCCCCCCGACCTCACACCATGGGAGGAGAAACTGACGGGCCTCATTGATGTTGGGACCATTGAGGGCATCGGTGGAGTGGAGGCAGGGACTGGTATTGATCCAACGGCAGGTGAGTCCCATCCCCGAATACATGCATCTGAATGAGAGTGAAGACATGTGTCTGAGGCACTGCATACACCCGTAAGTGAGGGCCACATCCCTAGAACGTCAGTGCTGCCTAGACGACCCTGTACGTGCAGTGCATGAATGACAGGGGCAGGGGATAGACTCCCATAGCCATAGGACAGCTACGTAGAGTGGTACTGTGCATCAACACAACCACAAAAGCCTGAGCGCAGTCCACCCCAACCACGCTTACCCATGCTGTGTCCCTCCATGCACATCCACAACAAGCCCCACATGTTGACTGAACAGAATGAAAGTTGAATGCGTCATTGTCACTGTCTTCATTCACACTTGTTGGCATGACCTGCATCACACAAATGTATGTAGCATTGTACTCAAACCACCCCCTATGTACCCCACAGGCACACGTCGATCCCAAGAGGCCGTTGATGATGAGGCCACACCAGCAATGCGCCCAGGACACTGTGCCTCCACCAGCACCCCCCCCGAGGCGGCACCCACGTGAGAGAACACCGTGGAACACCCTCCTCACCCCAACTCAGCCCCGCCAGACAGCAGCGGCAGCCACATGGCCGCAGGGAGGCTACCGGCAGCTCACCGGAACCCTACATCCATAGCCCCGACGCCGAGGTAGAGAGGCCGGATTCGCAGCCGGATGTGGGAGTGACACCTTCACGTGGGCATCATGCCACCGCAGCACACACCCACAGCAGCAGTGATGGGCAAGGGGCATCCACAGCCCATGGAAGGCCAAGCACTGGCAGGCAGCAGGCAGGGAGTCGGCATGTGGCTGTGCCCCGCTGCAGCACACCCCAGCCCGATGTCGACACCCCGTCATATGGGAGCCCTGAGGGCCATCGTTGCGAGCCAAGCAGCCCAGTCCGGTCTGGTGACATGTCACCATGCAGCCCCCCCCAACAGCGCACAATTCGCGGTCCACCACCTGACGCGCCAGGAGAGGGCCTTGTCACTGGGGAAGCAGTAATGGGCCGCCTGGACATAATTGAAGCCAAACAGGCCCGTGTTGAAGCAATGGCCAAAGTCCAGAGCCGCCATATCAAGGCTGTGAGCAACTCAATCCGGCATGGTTGCAAGTACATTGACCGGGACAATGCACGCACGCGCCATGTTGTGCAACAATGCACTGCTGCCCTCACAGGCTTTGGCCAGAGGGTCCGTGAATTAACGGAGGCTGTGTCTGCCCTAGCAGAGCAACAACGTGAGGCCAATGCCCTCATGCGCCAACACATGATGGGCAGTGCTTTCGTGCTCTCGACCTCAACAACACCAACAGAGGGTTCACTGGACCCATCTCCAAGGCGCCGGTCCTTGCGCCACCTGAGGGCACACACACCGGAGGGTCCTGGGAGAGGGAAGCGCCCACGCCCATCATAGGGGTGCATGGCATCATTGGTGTTGGCCTGATTAGGCAACAGCACATTTTTGGGTGTTCACTGGGGGGAGGGGGGATTGTTGTGTGTTCACTGGGGGGAGGGGGGATTGTTGGGTGCTCACTGGGGGGAGGGGGGATTGTTGTGTGTTCACTGGGGGGAGGGGGGATTGTTGGGTGCTCACTGGGGGGAGGGGGGATTGTTGTGTGTTCACTGGGGGGTGGGGGATTGTTTGAGGGAATAATAAATCACATTAAAAAAATCACAATGCATGGACAGTGGTGATTGTTACAAATGCAATTCAATGTAGAAGTGACATTCTGTATTTACCTATTACCCATTTTGAAAAGACTCCATAAATCAATCCCTGTCTGGCCAACCCCCCTTCCCTCAGGACCACCCTTTTTGCATGTGCTACACCTTCTGGACCTTCATCGTCCTCACTGCCATCCTCAGGTGGCTGCACATGAGCATCAGGGGGCAGTGGCACATATCTGCAACAGCAGATGTTGTGCAGCATGGCACATGTCGGTGAAATTTCACGGCTTCTTCTGGAGCATACATCATAGCACCTCCTGTGCGGTCGAAGCACCGGGAGCGTGCCTTCAAAAGTCCAAATGCCCTCTCCACACAGATCCGTGTACGGGCATGGCCAAGGTTGTATGCCCGCTACGCAGCCGTGTGTGGGTGACGCACAGGGGTAATGAGCCACGCGTACTGGGGATATCCAAATTCATATGTAGGGGAGAGAAAGCCGGTATGGGGACAAGGTAAGTCCAGTGGGTGTACGGAGCCCTGTCATCAGTGTGATTTTGTCATATTTCTCATTTGGCCTATGACATTGTGGAGTGCGCTGTCCTATGGGCACGATTGAATCAATGGGGTAGTCTCCACTTGGTACGGCTATGTTTCGATATGTAACAGTACTCATTCACATGTCGCAGGATGAGGGGGGCCCTTCCATCTACTTCTGCTTGACAGAAGTGGCTCGCTCATGTGTCATTGCTAATCCATTGGCCTACAGTTGCACTTGCTGATCTTCACTATTCTGTACTGTTCTCAATGCATTCCCATGGCCATTTTGGGGACAGTGTTTGTGGGATGTGCATTGTCATCACTCGGCCTACTTATGTGTGGAGCATTCGTGGATGTGCCAGGTGATGGTTTGGTATTTCTTTGCTGTCGGGTGGCCAGGGTGGGATGTCTGGAGTGTGTCAGTGTTGGGAAACATGGTGCTACTCACACTGGAGGCTTTGTTGTGGTGGGTATTCCATATGTCACGGTGCCGCTACATGACTTACATCCTGCATGGGTGTGTTCTGCTGTGCTGGACATGTCCAAGGTTCATCGTGCTTTCTGCTTGTATGTGTATGCTGCTGTGATGCTACTGACTTTTGGGAATGATGGATTCAGTGTCAGGCAACATCAGTTGTGGATTGACATGCTTTATGGTATACATTTGTACTCACCCAGTAGACATGTGTTTTGGCCTTGGTGCCTTTCCATGTACGCTGGCAGGGTACTGTTGCGTAGGAGCATGGAGTCGTGGGTGGATCCTGGGTAGCGGGCACAGCAGTGGCTGAAGGTGAGGTCAGGGCCACATGTCACCTGCACATTGAGAGAATGGTACAGTTTCCGGTTTCTGTAGGCATGTGTGCCTGGGGTGGTACAAGTGCCACATGTGTGCAGTCCAGGGCTTCTATTACATTTGGCACTTGGGCAATGGCATGGGATTGACCCTTCAGCTGGTGCACCTGTGCCTGTGTGGCTGGCAATGCAATGTGTTCGTTCACATGATTCAACAGTGCATCAAGCACCGATACCAGCATGGCACTGAATGTGGACTGGACCATTCCATGCATCATGGCAACGGTATGGTGGTCGCTGCCAGTCCCAAGTGATAGTAGCACAGACACGATATTCACTAGGGGAGGTACTGCCGTGCTGCTGGATTTGCAGCTGCATATGTCCCCCGGATTGTGTCCAGCAACTGGGTGATGGTTGCCCTGTCCAGCGGATATTCTGTCACCAACTGACCATCAGTTAGGGCCCAGGGTGTTGGCCTGACCCTGGGGATGGCTGGGCGCCTTGCTGCTGCTGCTCTCATCCTCCTTCTCCTCATCCCCACTGCCCCCTACACTCCCAGGACCCTGGCCTGGTTGACTGGCCTCTGTAGCTCAAGGCGCAGCAGGTAGTAGTCGACATCAAGGCTCCCGGTTCCAAATGGCACCATGGTGTTGGGGAGGGGGTGTTGTGCATGGGTGGGTCCTTTGTAGGCCTCTGGATTGCATTGCTTACACCTGGGCCCTCATTGCTGTGGCCTGTGTACTGTTACCTCCAGCTTTTTGCTGGAGGTATTTTCGGCGGATTATCCGCCGCTTTCATGGCGCTAATAGCGCTTACGCCGGACTCCTGATCGATGATGTTTTAGCGCTAAGGGTTCCTGGCGCTGTTATGGCCGGCGCTTGTACAGTCGGCTGTCCTTGCGCCGGCTGTTAATCCGCCGGCGGTATTAGGAGTCCTGATCCGACGGACCCTTAAAATCGGCGCTATGAGCGCTAACGCCGATTTTAAGGGTTACCGCCCAAGTCGTGATGAGGCCCACTGTCTTGCTTGAGGTAAAATCTCCCTTGGCATCAGTTTCATTTTGACTTCTCCTATTCCTTTCAATAGGCCTACATCATGAGGGCCTGTGGTCCAAAGTATACTCAGTACCTTTTCCAAGTCTTTTTGAAAGTATGCTGGACGCTGCCACATTATTGTCATCACTGTGGGACTTCACTATTTTCTATTATTATCTAATATGTCATGCTCATAAAGAACATCACTTCATCATCTGTTCGATCTTCCCTAAACATGTCGTCATCAGTAATGTCAGTCAATTTCTACCTTTCCTCAAGAGCATATACTGTTCTCCATGATCTACCCTTATCATCCATTCCTTCAAGCATCACCATTTCCTTTTGTAATATGGCTGCTTCTAATTCTATAGGGATATTTTGCCCCCCCCCCCTTTGTCCATAGGTATTTGTGGTCTAAATATAAACTTGTCAGGTATCCTTACATTTTTCCCACCAAGCCAGGTAGCCATGTCAACAGAATGCTCACCCCATATAGAAAAACCTCTGGATCTACGAGAACGCCTTGCAAAGCCACTTGCCCTGTGAATGCCATACATATATACATAAATATACATTTGCCCACATTTAAATAGTGGATTCCTGGAGTGGAGCATACTATCCTTTGATCAGTAAATGAAATCCTTATGTTACGTTTTGTCACCCAATCTTTCCCAAATTGTTAACTGGTGTCTGTCGTGAGTATAACAAAGGAACAGACATGTCACACTCTCCTATAGAGACTGGTAATTTGTCAGTAAAAGGAACTTGGCTTGTAGCTCAAGAGAACCCTTGAGTATTCATGGCAATTCCGCACATTGGATATTTTCCCTCTCGTATACATGAACGAGTAGCTCCAGTGTCTACTATAAAAAAAAAGGATTTTCCTCCTATCGTCACATTGACCCTTGGTTCCTCTTGGGGGTCTAGTGTCACAGATAGAACTGAACAAAACAAGTCACCCTGTGAGCTGTCCTATTGTGGCTAGAGGCTCATCTCTGTCCCTGTGAAAGTGTTACCCATAGAGTAAATACTCCGTTAGGAAATGCCAGCCAGAAGCCTAGGAAATCTCAATTTGAATTCCGTAGTGGAAAAACACTAACCTGTTCGGGTGTCAATGGATCTGGAGCTGCAACGGTCGTTGGAAGGATCCCCCCGAAACTCCTGCTCCCCCCTGTACCAAATAATAAGAACTGGTAGGGGAGAACACGAATCCCAGGGAAACCCTCTGGGGAAAAAAACCCTGGATGACAGGAATCCTTCGTCTTGCTGAGGATGATCACTAGCTTCGGAAATGGTGGAACTTGGGGTCCCTCGTTCCTTAGGTCGCAGCGTGAACAGGAGATCTATATGATAAGAGGCACAGGTGAGTGGGAGAAAGGAGACTGAGGAGATAGTACATGAAATGCAGGTATCAAGTCTGATACTAACGTTTGGTCTGGAAACGTGACAACCTTGGGAATGTAACTTCTCCGGCCGTTTACGGGGGGAGAGTCCAACACAGAGGAATGTGACTGAAAAGGGAAAAATGGTAAGTCCGAATAGAAGGAAGAAGGGAGAACCTGTTCTAACCTAGGAATGCACTTACTTCCGCTAGGCGGACGGGTTGCCCTATACAGAGAGCAGAGCGATCGGCTCGGCTAGTCGGGACGAGGGAGTTCTCGAGGCTGCTGGAAGAAAAGGAAGGGAAAGGAGCGAGACAAGGGAACGTTAATACAGGACAGAAATTAGAGAAAGCAGTTGGACTTGGGTAGTTTCTATTCGCGAGCGAACTTACGGAGCACCACTAATAGTAGTAGTGACGCATCAGAACAGAGTTCCGGATTCCTTAAAAGGGGTCAGAAGATCAGTCACATGATCTTGATGACAACGTGCAACGACTAGACCGTTGACACTGTTTCTTCTTGTTTTCCCCGTTTCTCCTGGAAACAGAACCCCACACAGAGACCAATGACGCCGTAGTTGCCAACGGCGAAACGGTGTGACAGAAAGGATTTCACCCTACCACAGTGACACCTCCTATCCTGGGTGTCAGCACTTGTCCAGTGTTTGCGTACTGCTGTGTTTGCATGGGGGCATGTTACGACTGCCCTTGTGGTGGATTAATTTGCACTTGTTCTGCTGGTTGTACCTGCTGTACTTGCAGTGCTTGTGTCTGATATACTGTGTGATCTTGGTCAAACCCTTCCCTATTTTGTGCACTATATGGTGCAGGATAAGCTGTCCCCCCTCTTGGAATTGACCATTCTGTACATTCCTTTGACTCCCACATATACGTGCAATGTGACTGTTACCTGACAAGTTCAACATACTGGGGGTGCTCGCCTAACTAGTCCTCCCAGGGTGCTTTGGTTCTCATTCTGTGTATCCTGAAACCTACCTTGATTATTCTGGAATCGTCCTCTTCCTGTATGGCCCATACCTCTGCCTCGTGGCACAAACCCATATCCACCTTGGTCCAACGGCCACTGATTATTTGCCTGTGATGTACCCATTGCTTCCTGCATTCTCAATCATTCTCTACTCATCAATACCGCCCCTTCTTTAGCATATTTTGACAATTTCTGAACTAATTTGGCTTCCTTCATTTTCCTAGCCTCCTCTTTCTTTCTATTTTTCTCCTGCAATACCCGACAGTGATGCACTATCGTCAACTGTATCTCAGGCCACGGTTTTTCTTCCATCCCCACCTGTTCCTTCAATTGCCTCTGTACTGTCTCGGGGTAACCCTGACATACAATATGTTAAAATAATGCTGCAGTTATTTTCCATGGCTCTCGAGGTTCAAGCTGCCCTTTCTCTTGGATATCCTGAATGTAAGCATTGGGGTCTTCATCTTCCTACATCTTACGTGTCATAATTGCACCGATATCTGATGTATCAGGATACTCTACCATGAGAGCCCTCCACACAGCTACTCTATAGTTATTAAATGGTGCTCTGTCATGCACTGTGTTTTGTGCTGTCACACTTGAATACCCCGCTCTCCTTCATATGTCATCGGCTCTCTCCCCAAGAATAGCTGCCAGGAGACCCTTAATGTCCCCTATGGCTAGCACATTTTCTCCTGTCATTTTTTCTAACTCGTATATCCATTTCCCAGTGCCCAAAGTCAAACTCGGGAACTTATACCTTAAATTATCCTTATCCATCTGCAGCCATGGAATATACTGTGGCCTTGCTCCCCCTTTTTTCCAAAATGGGAAATTATCCTATCTCCAATGCTTCCTATATCAAAGTTTTCTTCTTCCAATACTACTATAGATTTTCCTGACATTGCTTCCTTTATCGAAAGGAACTCTTTTGTTCTATCCCATTGTATTGCTGGGCTCGACCTCACGGGGTCTTTATGAACAACATTGGCATCCAGACCCCACTGTCTTCTCCCTTGTTCTATTTCTTTATCCGCTTCTCTTTGTTTTCTTGCCTCCCATCTAATTCTGTCATCTTCTTGTCTTTGCTCTTCCTTCCTTACTCCTTCCCTTCTTTCCTCTTCTTCCCTTCATCTCAGTATTCTTGTGTCCATTCATTTGTGTGCTTCTTTCTCTACTCACTTTCTTTCTCTTCTATCCCTGTCTTCCATTGCTCTCTGCCTACTGTCATACTTTCTTTGCTCTTCTGCCCATTCCTCCTTTTTCTGGTGCTCTTCTTGATGCATCTGTTCTCGTCCCTCCATGTTCTTTCTTTTCTGCCCATCCTCTTTTCTCTTGTTCGCCGTCCCTTCTATCTTGTTCATCCCTATCTTTCCTTTGCCTAAATTCCTCAAGGCTTTTCCCAGCAATTTTAAGTAATATCTCTCAACCCACCCATTCATTCTGCACGAGTGCTATCCCGTCAGCTTTATCCTTCTGTCCTTTCCATCTCTTGATTTCTATTTCTATTTCTGTCGATATATTTGACAGCTCATTCTTTTCCTCTTTGTCTTGCATGATCTTACAGATCTCGTCTTTTCTCTTATTCTGCTCTGGACTTTCATCACTGCTATAAGCGGGAGGTTTGTATGTTGGATTACTATAGGCTTTCACCGCTTTCAACTCCTTTAAAGGATACACTCCTATTACTTCCATACTATCATCTTTTACTTCAGGCAAGGTAAGGGGAGCTGAGGGCTCAGCACCTTCCTACTTCAACTGACTAAGCATCCACTCTTCAGGTGGTGGAACGTCTCTCTCTTCCTGGTACACCTTCCAGAGCTCTGGAATAGCAATACTTTTCTCAAATTTCTTCCCCCTGTACGCAGCGTGCAAATATGTGGTCATGTGTTGCATTACTGCTGTTGACAGCTATCTGCCTCGTGGCCATGACATGAATATTTTATCTGCTGTGCCTTTCACACATTCCGCACTATGCTGGTGGAGCTTGGGCATGTTCTTTGGCAGTGTCATACATAAGTGCATAAGTGGAACGTCTCCCATGGTGACAAGTCTCAAATGACTGTCAATACTTACCATATTTATAAAAAAAACCTTTTAAATAACCTTCTTTTCAATATGTTAAAACAACAAATATGAGTGTGTACCATCAATCGCCAGTTAAGCCTCTCATTTCTCAATTAGCTATTTCTACCTCTGGATTGGTAGCAACCTCTGCACTAGGTAGTTACTATAGTGCCTCCACCTTTCTGAATGACTTCTCAATTTCTATCGATCTACAATATTCTTACTCAATTAACAAACGAACTGTCAACCTTACACAATTATAAACAATATGATCACACTTTTTCCTTTCTCTCGCCTTTTCTTATTCCCTGTACAGGCTTTGCGATGTCACCTTACACAGACATGTCCATGTGTTAAATGTTTTTGTCCTACACCCTTTGGGATTTGAGACATCTCTTTCTGAAACTCTCTTGAGTTTAGGATTCTAGGTGCTTATATCTTCTCCACACAATATTTCCTGTTAACCAAAAATGATCACACTCCCAACCCCTTAATGTGTCATTCCCCTTAATCTACTAACCATTTGTTTGTTAATTGACTCAAGGGGCCTCATTACAAGTACGACGGTAACCTTGCCGGAAATTCCGGCAGGGGACCGCCAAACTCGTATTACCATTCCGCCTCCGTGATTGCCGGAATCACTGGGCATTACAACACTGGTGATCCGGTAATTCCAGAGGTGGAAATCGGTAAATCCCCATTCCCATGGAGTCCTATAGGACTCCATGGGGAGGGGGACCATGGAAACACTGGCTCCATCTATGACAGAGCCAATGTTTCCATGTCCGCCTGCAGGCGGGTGGTGTTAAACCCGCCAGGTCAGACCTGGCAGGAGTGACACCTCCCGCCTGCAGGACTCTTAATCAGCGATCTGGAAAGAATGGTGGTGGCGGATTTACCACCACCATTCTTTCCGGACCGGCAGGGTCGTAATGAGGCCCAAGTTCTTCAGTATCGATTCCTCCTCCAATTCGATCACTTTGCCTTCCATCTGCAGAGCTCCCATGGAAACCAGGCAGGGATTTCATCAAAGGGGGACCTGCCCACCTTCTCGGTTCTTCTTGCAAGATTATTCCTATTCGGCCGTGCTCCAAAGGAAACCCTGCGATCTTCTGGCTAAATGGCAGAGGATACTCGATTGTCCAAAAAACTAGGGACAACCTAGTTTGGATCTTTTAACCTTCCGCAGTGCTACCACGTGGGCTTTAGACCCCATTAGATAGCATGCATGCAATGGATGGGATGCAGAATAACTCCAACACCAAACAATCAAACCAACTCCCGAAGATGGAAAAATGTTTCTGTTTTAATATCAATTGTCTATAACAGGGAGTTACATTGGGCATCAATGGATGTTCACTCGAGTCTCCAATACATTTCATTAAAAAAACACAGTTAGCTACTAAATACTACATGGCAAATAAGAAAAACCTAAGAGGGATTGTAATACGCTCAAGGAGAACATCTAAGTATACTTTCTATAGTGGGTGGGATTGTGATTGGGTGTCTACTATCAGGTGGACAACTTGCGCTCACCTCTAGTGCAAGTGTTCTTCAACATTATTAAGTACACAGTATATCACTGGTTCTCTTGAACTATAAGGCCCTTTGATATATTACCTTCTACAATTGGTTGGCACACTTGTGCAATGTCTGGAACATTCATTTCACTTACCAGCACGTAAGCTCATACCCAGGTGCCAGGAGGTGGACATGACTTTACCTCCCCACCCAATTAGCCCAACGTCTCTCATCACCTATGCCTTTTGCCATGAAGATTGCCTTTGAACTTGGCCTTGCAGTGTATTGTTGTCTTTGGGGATATAATGGAGTGCGGGCATACACTATCCTAGTTCTGAAATTCCATGCCCAACTCTATTTCCCTCCTTGGCTCACGTGACAGGACACCACAATTCGGACCATTTTGCAGTCTTTAAATGTGTTAATTGAATAAACCTTGGCACACTTGGTGTTCCTTCTTTGCACCTTAACAAGAAATGATTCAGTTTCTCACGTTTGCTGCCTTCCAGAATAGATAAACATTCTTGGCTGCCTTTAGCCTTGACACCAGGCCATGGAGCTTCGCCATTCAAGTCCGCAATCTCAGCTAATTCTTGGCTGCTACATAGTTCTCGACCTTTCCTCTTCATGGGTTTGTGCTTACTAATTCATGACACCGACGTCCAGCTTCTATACAATCGCTGCTCCGCCTGCAGTCTAGTCACTACATATAGCCAGCTTCTAAGATCACCTAATCTACTTGCGTTGCTGCATCTGTACAGTTAGTAAAATGGATTACATTTTCAGCAGTGCATCACACACATGCAATCTTCTTTTTTGCATATGCAAGTTTAATTGATTTTTAACTTCGCCATCAGTTTCTATAGGGTCCATGCATTCTCTTCAGCCAGTCTTCTTAGTACGTCACGCTCTTTCTCATATTCCTTCAGGGAGTTCCTCCCTTAGATTATCATCTCTTCAGCAATACATTTGGTAATGCTTTCGCAGAGGGTATCTTCTTTCGAATATTCTCCGTGGTATGGTCACAACTGTTGGTGTCAGGCATGGCACGATCTCAGGCTCCCAACATATAAGAATTAGGGGGCAGAGGCATTCATTTGCTCCTCTACAGCACCCTAACCTGAAGTCTATTACAATGGCCATACACATCTACTACTCACTTCTCCAGCTCACCAGGATTAGTGAGGATGCATCAATATTGCATTTTCTTCTCCTGACCCCTTGTCCCAGCAACCCCATTCCTTCCAATACCCCATCAGCATCCTCTGTGGCAAGGGAACACATTGGACTGGGTAGTGGTCATGTAACAAGGCATGTTAACCTTTGCCTACTATAGTAGCGAGGAACTCCTTGCAATTACTTCTTCAGCTATACAGGCTCAGCCAGCTTCTAGGCCTGTGTATTCTTGAGCATTCTTTGTGATTTTGGTTCAGCTCTTCTCAACGTGATCCTCTGATATATCATCCACACCCCAAACAACCCTCTCCCAGCAACCATGCAGCAAAGACTACCATTGGATTGCGTAGTGGCCACCTGACCAGCAACTTAACCAGAAGCCTACTACAGTGGCCAGAGGTACCTAACCCTTACTTATACACTTTCTCTGGATCAACAAAGAAGTGTCTTCACATTGTTGGATAGTTTAACACCTTTAATGGAATTTTAATACTACACTTATCTGATTTATTCCTGTACCAACAACCACATTCCTCCCAAAATTATTGTAGCATCCCCACTGAAAATAAGGACATTGTAACATGTAGCCATCTCATGACTAAGCTCCTCACATACATACTAAGCTCCCGCAGGATGCCAGTGGGTCATGCAGGGGACACTTGTAAAAATTTGCCAAAACCGAGCTAATATATGGTGGCCAGGATTTGTTATTGTGCAGTAGCTCCTGGATCGTATCAAGGGCTGGAGGGGATTACCATAACAACTAATTACAGGTCAAAATAACTGGGCAGACTCAAATAATATGGAAAACTACTACTTTATTATCAGTAAATAAAGTGTGAAAATCTGGCAAGCATAACAAATTGCAGATTACTCACTTTCAAATAAATGCCCATTACACAAAGGCTTCATACCTCATTATGCATCAGCTATGATGTCAACCTTTGTGGCAAATACTAAAAGCCTATCATGCAGAAGGATTGGTGAAGGGAACATGTATACCTATAGCTAATTTAGATCTTAGTAACATCATTGGCTGCCCTTTATCTGGTAGACATGCCTAGAACAACCTCTATGTATAATACAGATAATAGTACAATAACATCAGGATTGGCATATGAAACAATGTATGGTTGGTATCCTCTCCTGGCTCATTATCAGCACGTAAGCAAAACGGGTACAACGTCCTTTCATTGCGGGATGTTTTTTCGCAGGCTTTTTAACCAGACATTTTTTGCTGAAAAAACACATAGAAATTTTTTGGGGGGTTAGAAAAATATATTAATTGGGTGTGGGTGTACGGGAATATAAAAAAAAAATGAAAGGGGATGGGGTTTTGAGGGAGTAACCCCCCCAAAAATAAAAAATAAAAAAGGGGCGAGCTCCAAGAGTGACGTGTACATCTCCTTCTCTACATTATAGTTTTCAAGCCACATCAATTTGCTTTCACACATGTGGTAGCCCTGTGAGCCCAGTTCAGCTGTGGAATGGTTATGTGAATTCTCCACAGATAGGCTGGTTCGTGCCACTGCTGGCAAGACTGCAGCCTTGAGGGATTGCCTTTCTTTGTACGTTTGTGGGAGAAGGTAAGTCCTCCCCAGAAAGACAGCCACTCCACACAATGCTTGCCTGGGAACAGGAATCAAAGGGCCCACCCCTTCACAAAAGACTAGGCCTCACACAAGGGTGCTGCATATCTAAAGACTGTTTATTCCACTAGGAAGGGAAGGAGGCAGAGTACGTGTAGACAGAGGGAGTTCTTTGCAGCTGGAGACATTTTCCACCATCTTGTTTCTATGTGACTCTGTCTTTCATTCCTGTCCCCTCCACTTCCTCACTTCTTGTAGAATAAAGCACTTTGAATGTGATGTTCGAAGGCAATTTCCACTTGTTCCAAGAACATGGATTGGACCCATAAAGCAGGTTACCTTTAGTCCAATGAGCTGGTGGTGTTTGCCTTTAAATGAAGGAGTTCCCCACCACTTCTTTAAATTGTCTGTGGACTTCAAACCTTCAAGAAGATTACGTGTTGACCCTGTTGGGAGAACAGTCCTTTCCAAAGTTCTTCAATTGTGAGTGAAGGCAGGTGTTCCAAGGCAGAGGCAAGCTCTGTCCCCTAGCCACCCCAAGGCACTGTTGGGGTGAACTTCTGCAGGAACAAGACCTGCATCTCAGCCAACCACACTGCTGCCCAGGACCTCACTACATTGTAGGACCCCTGAGAGTTGTGTGAAAAACTCCCCCACTTTCAGAGCCTTGATTCAAAACATGTATATCAAAAAAACATATAAAATGCTGTGCTTTTCAAAATATTGAAACAAGTTAAAAAATTAATATCTGCAATTCCAGCAGCACTGTGTCACCTTTTCATAAAAGAAAGTTAAAGCAGATATAATATATCTGTAAACCATTTGTAATTGGCACTCAGTGTGTGCCAGTTTAATATATCGACAGTACATGCATACTGCCTAACGTAACCCATTCCAATCTTCAGCTACTTATGGCGTCAAACTTTTTTCTCTATATTCTGGGACTACATAAACATCGACAGATTAGAATGTGTCATGTTGGCAAGTATTCATATATTCCTAACATATTAAACTTCCACACACCAACTGCCATTTAAAAGTGTACTATAAATCTTTTCCATCAACTTTTCTTCTCTTTTACAAAACATTACTGGGCCTCCACAAATGCACATAAACATTTCTTAACTGTCACGAAAATGTCCCTAAAAGCATCCATTTTTATCCGTCCACCAATTTTATTAACTGTTTTCCCCAACTACTCCTCCTTCCTTCATAAATATCAACCTTGCTTACTAAAAGTACTTCGCCATTACCACATATCCCCATCAACTTTCTTTTACAATTACAGAAAGAAGCACATTACTGAAGAAAACAACCAAAAATCAAATACCCTTTGCATCCAACAAAGTAAGTACATTAGTGTGCCATGTATATGTATCTAAAAACAGCAGTACAGTTCCACTATATATTACCCCAGACTATTTTCAAACCAACATTTCTTTCACTCTAGCCCATTATATTTCACCATTCACACACTTACTATTCCCATCTGCACACCACCATTGCAACACCCACTCTGTTTCTAACAACAGCACAATAACCCTACCGATTCTATCACACCATGACTCCCTTACTCACTAACCCAACACCACCGCAGCTCTGCATACTCTTACTTTCACAACCTTCCCAACCACACCTAATATATGATATGATATAATATGATATGATAGGTTATTTATAAAGCGCTTATTACCGAGAGGTTTCTAAGCGCGGATCCGGGGATCAAACCTGTGTTGCTCCGTGTCATCTTGCTTCTAAGGTGAGCACATTGCCTCTGAGCTATCCTCCTGAGACCATCTCACAATCAAACAGCTCACTATTCATCTCTACGATCACACCCACAAACCCATGCACCATACATGCATATGCATTGCACAACTTTCCAACACAAACATTCTCTTTTCCCACAGACACAACACAATGCCTACTAAAAGGCAACTCCATACAAAAGAAAGAACAATAGAGCATATAAGAATACAACTACACCATATAGTCATCCACCTCTAAAACAATGTATTGAAAACATGAAAACAAAACAGCTAGTGACCTCACTCAACAAAACTAAACCAGCCATGACTAAAAAAGTAAGGCCCCACTTCAAAAACTAAAAGTAAAAAAATATGAACAAAGAAAAGCAGACATACTAACAAACCTAACCCTCTATCTACCAGTGTTAACATAGTCATGGTAAAGCAATCTAAAACATTTATTTTACACAAAATCTTCCACCATAGATTTCTTCACAATCTTATGAAAACAGATGAAAAGTCACGATCTACCCTCAAAAACTACTGCAGGAGACTAATCCGGCAAGCTCTAATTGACAGCACTTTTCTACTAAAGGGAAAAGTGTTTGTATTAATTCTAAACAGACTGAAACCATTAACTAAATTAATCAATAAATTACAAAAACTACTTGTAAACATGCACAGTGTTTAGACCTTTTCAAACTTCTGTAATGGTGAATGGATTCACAGAAGAAGCACATAATCATATTTTAATGGAGAAGCTTATAAACAAGAACAACAAAAAACAATTGCCATAGGCAATGATAGTCGAGGGTATGAAATGGTGGAACACACCTTTATGGCAAAAGAAACCCTTACAGAAAAAAACGTCCCCAACAAACTTTGAACCAAATGCTCCTTTCACTCAAACAAACTTTCCAGTATACAAATGGACATGCAGCTTGATGTGTAATGTACGCCAACAATCCTTTAAATCTTTACAATTCCTCAATCACTAGGTCAAACTAAAAGACAAAAGTAAAATGAAAACTTTACAAACCATAGACTCCTGTAAAGTGCGCAGCCACACTGGTTTGCTAGGGCATTAATTAGCTGTCATGATTCCTGCCCCTAACCCTCATAGACAAGTCACTGGGGCAAGGCTACCATTCCCCGTTATGGCCTTAAAGGCCTTGCCATCTCACCAAAGACTCTCCTGGAGTCAGTCCTGGCGCCTTTGGCACCAGGCTCATACTCAATGTGAGGACAACTTGGAACCTGGACTTATTAATGAGCTTTTGGGCAACATGGAGGTGCCCACATAGCTCAGTTCCAAGAACTGCGCTATGCCATCTAGTGTTTTGGGTGTGTTTGGGCCTTGGAATACCTGGGGCTTCGCGTTACTCTGCGGTTAGCAGCGTGACGCTCACCGTTCTCAGCTCGGTCTCCTGAGTTCCTTGCCTGCCTTCCTGAAGCCGCGTGCCTGAAAGAACAAGAACATCTTTATTGTCACTTACCTGTGAGTAGTATCCTGTCTTCAATGCATCGCTCAGAGAACACCAGCATCTTGGCGCTGCATCCTTCTCTGGAGCTCCGCAACCTGGAAAGAAGAGAGCGAAAACAGCATTAGTAAGCGTTTACATATTTCCATCCAAAAACAGCAAGAACCACAAGACGTTTACCTGATTTGAGTCATACATGGTCAGCTTCCATTCCGGAACCTCACAGCGACCTACCGAAAGAGAGGAAACACAGGTTAGCGCACAAAAGACAAGAAAGCACAGTGGACTGTGCATTTACTCACCACCTCGTGCTCTCTCGTCAGCATCCATTCTGGAACAGTACAGCGACCTAGAAGAAAGAGGGGAAATACAGGTCAGCACAAGAAAAAGACTAAATAGCGCCGCCACCCCCTCATGCTCAACTCCAATCAGCATGACAACACCAACAACCTCTTCCCACACCTAGAGGAAGAAGCAGAGACTTTTTTAAGGGACAAGAGAAAGAAAGAAGGACAGATTATCAAAAACAGCAAACTTACGTAACGTACTGGAGTCACAGCAGGTCTAGACTCGAACAGGGCCCGCACCAGTGAAGCAACTAGGTCGCGATATGCCCACACCAGCTATGCGCCCCTGCACCGAGAAGCAGGACAAAGAGTGCATCATACAAAAAAGCAGGGTCAGGAGAAGGCCTAAGGGGAACGTTTGGTTCTCAAGGGAGGCGGGAATCAAGCAACAAGAGAGTTAAATCATAAATCCAATATTCCTGTATTGCAGGTCCAATCCTCAGCTGAAACAATTCCAAGGGAGGGGTTCGAGAGTGCGAGAGGTCCAACCAGGGCTGAGTGGCATCCCTGTGTATATCAGGTTAGCGTTACATTAGGCTGCATTTTAGGAACTGCTTGCAAAATTACTTTCCACCACATCAAAATGTTAGTGACACACCATTCTACTATACAGAATCTTGTGCATCGACTATACTGTAGAAAAAAGTACTGCTCTAGTACTGCAAAAAGTTAAAATAACATTCTCCTACATGAAACAGCTAAAGAACTGCTTCAAGAAACAAGCACATCCAATGTAAATACTTTGGAACTGAAGTTGACATAGAAAATTCAGAACCTTCAGAAAACAGTACCAAACACCTCATAAACAGCAATGTCATAATAAAGACGTACAAAAAAGAAATAGCTGAGTTTCAAAATATATTTGCTGAAATACCAGACCAACTATATGTCTGCTGTTGAAGAACATTTTATAAAAAGAACACACAAACAGTAGATTTAGCCTACATAACAGAAAACAATGAAGAATCCCAAAGGTTCCAATTAGCTTTATATCTAACAGCACAAACTAAATACAAAATAACTGACCCTTCAACAGTTTGCACATACTGCAACACAAAGCTTGACAATAACCACATGCCATACATGCTATCACTAATAACTTCTGAAAGCTCTCCAACAACTTAACATGTACAAGAGCCTTATAATACAAACAGTGCACCCATTTCAAGCTATAATACGCCTTCAACCGAAATCAGCCAAATTACCTCCATCCGAGTTACTAAAGGGCATCCATGGCAGAGTAGTATATTTGCCATTATATCTAAAAGAAAATGTACAAAATCTAGGAGTAGAATGACAAATAGATACAATTTTTAAATATACTAGTTAATGGTGTGCCAACAAAAGACAAACTTTTTTTGCAACAACTAGTCGACTTAATCAAAGTTAGACAAGCCCTGCAATATCTTAAAGAAAACAATGAATAGTACAAAGATATAAACATAGAGGGAAATATAAAAGAAAGCCCCCAAATTATTCGAAACTCACCAGCAACTGGCTAATTTGAATGTGTAGATCCTGTTACTGCAGCCAACATTTTAGACAGGCATACAATTCACCCACTACACTCCAAAGACACCATTGACAATGCATAAGAAACATATCAAGTCAAAGGATCCCCAATGAACAAATGGGAAAAAAGTGTAGAAGCACGTTCTTTTCCTCTACTCTTTCCTACAGGAAAAGGAGGAAGATATGATGAACGGTCCACACAAATTAATGCACTAATATATCGCTTTTTAAGAATGTATTCTGAACACCCCAGATTCAGACGAAATGTCGAATACATTTTCCACCTCCTCTTCGAAAGTGAGCTAGCAACTCTATGTTATGGAGTTGCACACACATTAAAAACAGGCTCCAGCATTTTAAACACATCTGCTACCTAACTGCTTCAAAAAATAAAAAACAATGATTTCTTTTTCAAGTATCACAAATCTCTTGGCAAACATGTGTGGGTCAACAGAATACTGGTTCCAACGTCATATTGATGTACCTTGTATGCTAAGGAACCTAGGCCCACCCACATGGTTTGTTACTTTAAGTTGTGCAGAGTATGCATAGGATGACTTCCATGACTTCTCATGCACTGCAAGCCAAAATAAGGACGGAATAGATATAAAAAAAACAAGGAGAACTCTGTTCTGTTGACACTGTCATTGTATCAAGGTACTTTCACCATCGTTTTATTGCCATGCTGCACATCATCTGCAATAGAACTACCCTTCCGCTCGGACAAGTGCAACACTTCTTTTGGAGAAAGGACTATCAATCCAGAGGACCACCACAAATACACATGCTTTTGTGGATAAAAGATTATCCTAAATTTGGCCATGATAGTGATGCCACTGTTTTACAGTTTATTGAACAATACATTACCTGCAACATCCCTTCAGAAACCACAGATAGTGATCTATATACACAAGGCTTATGCTTCCAAAAATATAAGTGTGGAAAATACTGCCAACGTAGATATAAAAACAAAGGCACATATTATCGCTTTGACTTCCCTGGACCAGTTTGCAAAAAAGGACAAGTAAATAGCTTGATGTCTCCTGTTAGGCACAGCTTAAAAGGCAAATCCCCTAAAAATACATATAAAATTAAAAGGGACGAAGCATCCAAGTACATCAATGATTACAATGCAATCATCGCCCCCTTGTGGAATTCAAACATAGACATACAATACATTGCATACAATTCCACTGCAATTCCAAGATATGTCACAGCTTATCTCACCAAAGCTGAGAAAACAGACCTTAAAGACGTCTGGGATGACATATCATCTGACAAAACACTATCACAAAAATGATACAGATTCGGTATAAAAATTCTCTGCCGTATAGAATGCGGGTGTATGCAGCTGCAGACCATTTAACAGGTACAGCGTTATATGGCAAATATGAACACATTGTCTGGCTGAACCTTGGACCTGCTTCATCCCAAAAAAGAGTACTAAAATCCTACCAAGCGATAGGGCCTCATTGCAAGGCTGGCAGCAGCCGTGCCTGTAAAACCGGCAGGCTGCCGCCGGAATTGTGAACTTTTCTGGTGCCTGGCTTCACGGAAACACTGGGGGATTACGACCCTGATGTTTCTGGAAGTCAGGCACCAGAAAATAATTAATCCCCATTCTCATTTGAGTCCCATAGGACTCAATCGGAATGCGGAAGACGGAAGCACCTGACTCGTAGTGTATCAGTCTGGCAACAACGGTGCTGGTAGGCTTACTGGCACCGTTGTTACTGGACCGACACACTCATAATGAGGCACATAGAAAGCATAGCCACAAATTATCCCAACCGCCAGGACATTTTAAAAAACAATTTAATTGACACATACTACCCAAACAGAAGTACTGCTTTGGAAAACATGTGTCTGTACCACATTGCCCAAAACTACACCTATAAAAACAATGTCACACCAAATGAGACAACTGGCAAATATTCAGTCTCAACTTGTTTAGGAAGCCTAGTGAAACTCATCAAACCCAGTCTAATTAATCATATAAAGTTATCATTTAAATCTCCACAACAAAGAGAACTGTATTACATGGCCCTACTCAAACCTTTTAAACCTTGGAGAAAAGAAAAATAATTATTAGGTGACTATGACTCACTTGAAGCTGCATTCAAAGGGAATGAAAGCAGTATAACAAATGACAATTTGAAACAATACAAACCAATGTTGGACAACGAAGGTCAACAAGATGAAGAAATTGAAGTTCAACTAGACAAAGAAATGCCTGAGGGCAGTCAACCTTCCCTTACAGGAAGCCAAGAACTACTTGGAGAACCACTCATTCTAAATGAAGCAGAAATGGCCATGACTGAGGTAGAAAATACCGTGTATCAATATAAACAATCTGAGGAAGACTTGTGAGTGCTCGAATCACAGCTAAATGAAGAACAACTCACCATTTTTCTAGAAGTTTCTCAAGAAATTGAGCTTGGTTATAAGCATGAAAGTAAACCCTGTAGCTGTAAAAATTATAAACCTCTGCTTCTGTATGTATTCAGTGAAGCTGGTTCTGGTAAACCATTCTTATATAAAACAATCAGTGCATTGCTACAAAACTTAACAAACAACAACCTTTCGGCTGTAGTAACAGACCCCACAGGTCTAGCTACCTACAACATAGGAGGTGTGACTTTACACAGACTACAGCTGCCCCCTGTAGAACACCAAAACAAAGTAGAATGGATGAGGGGTCTTCAGGGCGTGAGACACCAGATCTTGAGACGTAGTCCCCTTCCCTGTAACACGTTTTCCCCATGCACGAAGCAAACTCTGAGCAAGGCAAAGCACACGAAGAAGCAGCAGTTCCAAGATGGCAGCTTAATATGAGGAGAAAGACGGCAAGATGAGAGAGGGTGTAAAGGAGGGAAGTGCCCTTGATATTTTCAGACCGTTACTTAAGTTTTTTTTACTATAGGCCTATTTATTTTGACAAGACAAAACTAGGACTGCTTTATTATTGTTTCTTGGTCGTAGCTTGCTCCCATCTGTAGATTTAGGATTAGATAGGTGTTTGTCATACCCTTTTTGATGTTCAATAAACTCCCTTGAACAGTGGTCACTTGTGTCTGGCTTACTGTTGATACCATGCCTGCCTTACACCTTATTGCAAATATTGCAAGATGTAGACAATTCTATGAGACAATTTTGAAAAGATAAATGCAACCCATACGGCATATCAGCTTCACAGACAAATTAGAAGTGCACGGCATAACATTTCCTTTGTGTCAACAAGCATAGCATGATTAAATAGCTTAGAAAAATATATCTCTAACAAAGCTTGGTTGGAAAAAATATTGAATTTGTGTCTAAACTGCAGAGTAATTCTAAAACGTAACCTTGATGTAGAACAAAAAACAGACAAGTGGCAAAGGAGATGAGGGGACCCTAGCGCTTGCACACTCAATGAAAGTTGTCTGAGGAGGCAGTGGGTGATTGTGAGGTGTGGATAGTTTGCCCAATATACCACAAAAAGAATAAATCAATTCACAGATTGCACAATCACACTGCGCCACAGACATATGGTTTAATGCATAATTGCAGAAATATTTTTTCTTGTAGGGGTCACGTGTTTCGAGAACCCAAAGCTCTTTTTCAAAGACTCAATGTGGTTTCCTGCTCAAATACCAGACCATAAATATGAATTTGTACTTTGCCAATGAAGTCAAAAGACGTGTGCCTTGTTGGGTTATAAGGCTGGCCTTTCGGCTTGTAATCCTTTCTCTCAGAAAACGGATTACAAGCTGAAAGGCCAGCCTTATATAGTTACGTTGCAACAGTGCAAGCATTTCTTTAATCCAGTACGGATTATTTTTCCCAATGATTATTTAATGTCAGCACAACAACATTGTGTCATACACTTACAATGTACTGCTTATGACGGTCTAAATAAAAGGTATATGTAAAATTGTATACAACTACAGCTTTTATACTATCCTGCTTAACAAATTGTGCTGTTTTTTCCACAGAAAATAAACCAGAGATTCCAGCTTCATAACGCTATAAAACTAAGTAACCATAGCAGTTACTATACACATATTACTACTGTGGTGGTTCTGGCCAGTGGACATATTCTTGGGGCCATGGCCTGCGGTCATGCCCCCCAGAATCTGGTGACTGGCCTAAACCACCACAATACAATTAACTTTGTAAGAAGTATGACCATACACCATCAAGTAATAAAACTCACACCTGACCCCTGCAATCGAAATTATGTCTTCGGACACCGAAATTGACCGCAGACTCGTGGCATTTCCAAACACTTTTTCACCTTTAAAAACAGCTCCAAAATATCTTCATTCCACTTCCCTACCATTTATACACCATCTTTCAGTCATCAAACAATCCAAAATGTCTTTCCGAACCTGCCCAACCTTTTTCCACCTACACAAATAGCCCCATATCACCATTTCCCCACTTCTCCACCCTTCACAGCCCCTCTTTCCACCACCAAATAACCCAAAATGTGTTCTCCAGACTTTTTCCCCAGCACGCTGTCTGCCGACACCACGGCTGTCCGCAGATCCAATATGGCAGGTGTTTCCAAAAATATGACGCACCTCACACTTTTCACCAACCAATCAGCATGCGTGTCTAATGTCCATGGACATCACATCCTCCTCTGGGCTTCTCGGAGGCTCGTCAATGGACCAAAACAGGAAGTGAGTCCGCGGACCGATCCCAGATATCCCCCATTTATTTTAACTACATTTTGTTCATTTAAAAAAAAACCTACCTGATGGATTGCCACCAAATTTACAAAAGCACGCTTTTGGGACCAAACTGATGCTACTGCTGCAATTCTGGTGTAGGTGTAAAAAAAAAAAGTAGCTTTCCTATTGCATCCATTTAAAAAAACACACATTTTGGGACCCCCCCTATAACTTTGCCCCCTGCACGAAAAACTCACCAAACTTTGGAGAATCAATCTGACAGGGCCATATACATTGTTTTACAAAGTTTCATGAGGATACGTCCGGGGGCGGTTATAAGCCACCCAAAAAGTTCTCTTAATGTGGGTTGAGCAACTTAACCATAACTACAGGGCCACTACTGCAGACCCTGTAATACATATATGTACATGTACATAAATATCAATGAACAAACTTTGTTAAAGAAACATTATGGTTACAGGTAAAACCAGAAGACCTCAGAAATTCGCCAGTTATGGTAAACTAAGCAACCATAACTCGCACCATCACCGTGCACTGCTAAGACTAACACCCAGGACTTCAAAGATGACATCACAAATGTAATAACTGGTTTTTCGGTTTTAATTTTAACCATAATGTTCCTTTAACAATGGTTTTTCATTGAATTTCATAGGTTTTTAATAGTGCAACTTTTTACAAAGATTTTTCTGTGAATTTCATCGGTTTGTACCACTGCATGCTAATTCTTTACAACTTATTATTATCACACTTACCCCAATATAACAACATTTTTCTCCAGTTTCTCCAGTTTAGAAAGCTTCACATTAAAACTCTGCCATGTCCCACCTTTTGGCATCATTTTTAAAACTTTTGTCATTGTGGACCTTCCAGACAGTGTTACTAGACAGCACGTGTAGATGCTGCATGATGACGTGTCCGCAAACGGAACTGCACTTTCTACTGATCTGGCAACTTACAAACTCAAAATGTACCCTTGCACAGCTTCTACAACCATTCTTACTCATTATCCACTAACAATCTAGCACACAGCACATCCTTGGAAGAATATTAGCAAAACTGCTATTTATCTTAAAAATGGCGTCATCTTCTGCCATCCCTCATCCCCATGAGCCACCATTACCACTACCAGCTGCAGGGCAAGCACAACAAAACAACGCTGCACTTACAAAGATAAACAAAAGGACAAAGAAAATGAGTTAGAAGAAGTACCACCTCTAACACAAAGAGACAATCATGGTTGTGGCAGTTCTTTACGACTGTTGTGAAGGTACCAAAGGCTAAAGCTACCAAAGTGAAATGCAATGATTGCAACATTGTTCTCAGTCACCATCTACCTGTACAATACTCGTACGGGACCACATCCATGCACCGCCACATCCAATCCAACCACTGCAATGCTCTCAGAAAGGCTCTGCTTAGCAAGTCATAGCCTGTCTTCCTCCACCTCATCTTCGTCAACCAGTTCTCTAACCCCACAGCCTAGTTCTGTGGGAAACAAAATTCCACCAGCTACCTGGCAAGCGATAAAATAGTCTATTGATCCATAACTTTCAAAGACAACAGTCCTCTGTATATACTGCAACACACCACCCTGCAGGGGGGAGCAATTTCTAAGGGCTTTTCAAGCTGTAATTAAAGAGCATGAAAAACATTGCTCCCTACCTTACATGTATCACAGGTGCTATATCTTCCCCTGTCCAACTGCCCCAACATATTAGTGCTTTGTGCCTATTCCCTAATTTACCACCCATCTTACAATGCCACCTTTTGGGGGAAAATAAACAAAAGATGAGCACCACCTACTTCAATGAAGTTAGTGGGCACCGTAGCAAAACATACAAAGTTATCACCAATGTCATAAACTTATGTTATGCACAACACCGAAGTTAAACTGAAACATCCACAACAAATGCAAAAAAACATGGTCTTTTTTGGCAGCAGTAGTGTAGACCGTAAAAATACATTTAATTTTGACACAGCAATGAAAAAAATTCACTTAATCCACAAAAAGTTTGTTTTTCAGACTCAGTTAATAGTTACCAAACATCACAGCATTTACATTTTCACTGAAACACACAACAGTAATCTTATACTGCCAAATTCAATCATCGATCCATCCATGCAAGTCTTTGCGTTCTCCAACAAAAAATTATTTTCCATAAGCCATGAATAATCTGTGCACATGCCGCTCCATTAAGCAGGACAAAGTACTGCTTTCCAATTTAAATAAATGCAATATTTTCACATCCACACTTTTCTTGAACCTATATGTGACCATGCTGCTTCTTGTAACTGCAACAGCAAAAGGACAAATTGTTGTCTGGCGATCATTCAACAAAATATTGACGACACATCCGTTGTTGATAATTATTGTCCAAACACTGGTGAAAAAAACAGCTACCGGTAGACTTCACCAATGTCACACACACAGCTGAAGTATGTAGCTACGTGAAATAGCGGACAAAAAGCATATTTCATTAAAGACTTTAAAATTCAATAAACAAGTACATTCATATTTTTGCTATAATTTAAAGTTTCTTGTAACATGTACTACATCTACTCCTTGCGGCAAATTTAACATTCATGTATCACAGCATTCAGTTACTTTCCACACTTCAATAGCTTTCATGTAAAATGTTCCTTACGTTGCATTTTGCAAATCCTTTTCTCCTATGTTGTAGACGATGAACTGCTTCTCAACATAGTTTTCTAAAATACAAACTTTACTTTCCACTGTCTGATTTTAATACAGTGAATCTTATCATTTCTTTGCAAACTGTCGTCACATTTACTCCCACAAATTCTTAGGGCACTGTTTTGAAGCCTACATAACAATGCGACCCTTCATGTACTTAACTCAACCACCAAGGCCGCCTGCAAAATACCATGCTCTGCACACGTTCAGCTTCTACATAAAAGGTACAGGAGAACTATAACAAGTACCAGCACCACAGAATAAGGCCACCATATGTACCTACAAAATGCAGGAACATATGGGGGGACCCATAGGGCAAATATAGTGATGCTGACGCTTTATAACATTAGTACAGTACAATAAGTACAGAACACCGACAGTGCTTCTTAACCCCCTTTTCCTGCCTAAGTTTCTCTTCCCCTCCCCTTTCCTTTTGCCACAATACAAAAAGAGGACCACCGGGAGAAGCAAAAGGCAAGTTAGGATCTCACACCATGGTGCCAAAAGGGCCCATTTGTCACTCTGCAGAACAACAAAGGAAGGGAAGCAAGTGCAGCCTCGGAGGACGGGGTGGGGGTTAAAACACGCATAGCAACGTTTTCGCCGCCAGCCTGATGGCAAGCACAGCAATGCCACCACCAAACCAATGGCCTGAGGCCACGAAAAGTGAATAATAGAAGCACTGCCAGCAACGGACTCCAATTAGCACATCACTTCAAACGGAGAGCAAATGAGCCGGTCTGCGACCGCAGAACACTTCCATTTTTTCACAAAACCACCCCACCCACCCACCCAGAAACATAAGAATAAAAAACAAAACATGGACAAAATTAACAATGACAGTACAAGGTAGATTGACACATAGTCATGAGAAAGCAAAGTGGCACGGGCCAATGGTTACACCCACAGGCCTCGTGCTCAAAATTACCTTTTCATGTTTTTAATGTAAAATGCTATCAATGCAATTTTATTATCATATATGCAATTGTGTAGTAAAATCCACAGCCTTTTATTGGCAACACTACCTACAATGTGTCGGTAGTCATTGGACAAAAAAACGAGCTTGGGAGTAGGAGATAATAACACAAAAGGGCCAGGGGGCCATCGCTGCTCCTGAGCTTATAGGGTAAGCACAATAGGCCTGGGACAACATTCATTGAACTCATACATATGTTTATTGCACTAACAAGGTCTTCAAAAGACAGTCTGCACACACCAGCACTGGCATCTCCATTTCCACAATAGTCACAGTTCAGAAAATACCTTTCCGGTGAACATGGCGTCTCCATTCACCCTGCTCCCTTTCCAGCTCACCATCACAGCTACCAGCTGTCATTTATACTAGACAGGCGGGTATGTAAGGGTAACGCAGCTGCTATACACCAATGCATGTGTTATTACACACCAGCATGTAACAATACACTTTTATGTTTCAATGTGTAGTGCACTCACAAAACTGTCTCACAACAATTTACCTGCAACTATTTGTAATGTTTGTATTTATGTTTTTTTAATCTATCCAGTACCATTTTTTCCCAATGACTCAAATTCATAATTCCTCATATTACAAACACTTTATACTCCCACTACATTACGAACCATTACTGTACACATATTGCTACTTTGATCCTTCTAGCCTTACTCCTACTGCATTACCTATAATTACAATGCAAATACTACTGCTGTAGTCATTGTGTCCATTGCACATATTCTAGGGGGCATGGCCACATAATCTAGCCACTGACCACTACACAATTAACTGCATAGCAAGTGCGTATCATACACAGTGAACTAATGAAACTCACCACCACCCCCCTGCAATCCAAATGATATCCAAAACATGTTTGCGGACATCGCGGAAAAGAATCATACCCGTATTTTGAACTTGTAAGGCCATATTCCATCCTCCTCACCCCTCAACTCCCCAGATATTGTTTAATTAGTTTGCCAAATGCAATTTTGTGTTTATAAATATGTATGTGTTAGGGTGAATTCTCAAGAATGGCTAATTTCCCTTACCTACTGAGTCCCTCAGCAGCTTTGCTGGATTTCTAGGATTTATTCTTTTCACCTGGTAAGAGTGTGAGTCTTTTTTTCCACTCTTACATGTGTTTTGCTGTGTGTGTTTAACATGTTTGTGTTCATAGACTGTGGAGCCTCACCCACTCCACAGGCATCATCTGTTTACTGTGTGTTACACAGCACCTTCAGTGCAGTGACACAGGGTTGTCAACTCAGACTCCATTTTCTGTGGACTGACTACTGTCTCCCAGAACATGTAAAGTTGCCATTGACTTTATTAGTCTTTTTAAATCCACAGAGACAGTACAAACCATCTTACCTGGAGTACTGGAAAGGGTTAATACTTATCCCTTTTTGTCTGTTTCTCTTAGAGCATTGTTTTGCTCCCTTTTCATCAAGAATGGTTGGTGGCAGTGGTAACTACCCTATCTTTCCTACCGCGGTTATCTTAAATAACCTTGGTCTTGTTTTAGGCTATCGTGGTAGCCTCAAACTTAAACCCGCTAGACCATATATGTTTTTATACGGTTCCGGCTGGGTTTATTCACCATTTCTTTTTGAAAATGTCTTTCTCGTGTTTTTCTCTGCGCGCCAAACCAGGTTTGGTTCCTTTGTTCACCATCTCTTCGGGGGCCTCACAGAAGACCTCCTTAGGCGCCTGAAAGTCTGGGTAGGCAGGATGTGAGGGAGGGGTTTTAGGACCCCTGCCATGGGTTCCCTTGGTAACCCAATTCACACTCCTGTTTGATTGGCTAGGTGACTGTCCGGCCAGGACCGCCACCCTGCTGTGTGATTGACAGCCAGGCTGTGTGAATGGGGGAAAACTGCATAAAAAGCAGGTCTCTGGGATTGGAAAGGCAGAGGTGCCACTGGAACGAAAGAACCAACGAGGAGCTGACAGAATAGGACCCCTACAATGACTGAACTGCCTGGTGAAGCCCTGCTGTAGGTCTGAATCTTCAGACTCCAACGACAGAGAGGATCCTCCAGGAATCTTCTGCCCTTAGCTGGTGGGACCAACCATTTCACCCACACTGCAAGCCAGCAATCAAATTCACTGCACAGAGATACAGTGTGCCAGATAGCCAGGAAGGTCGGACCCTACTTGGGTTATAAGGAGCGCACCTTTTATTTGTTGCTTTGCTCGGCTGGTGGTTTCTTCCCTGGGAATTGCAGGACCCTCAATTCTTCCTACTTTGTGTCAGTCCAACAGTCACTTCCGGAACCATGAGCCTGCAGGAACTGCCAGGAACGTCCACCTCAGCTACAGCTTCTTCTCCATTTAAAGGTACTGTGCAAATCCGGTTGTGCGTTTCGTTCAGCCATGGTGCAGGTGTGTGAAACCTTTCACCAATTCGAGGGCTTGTCCTTCGCCTCTCTTTAAACTAACTTTTCTGCTGACCAACTTCGTCCGGAACCCTTGGCAAAGACTTAACCACAAACTACCCTGAACTGTGTGATCTTGAGCAAAAGACTTTTCTCATATTGACTTTGGCGCTAAGTCTATTTGATTTGATTCCATCACTGTAGTTCCCCTTTCGAGATTGCCCTGCTTACTTACCTGTTGGTGCTGCTAAATTTTAGCCTAACTTTGTTTTTCCTTCCCTTTTTAAATTGCTGGAGTGCCATTTTTCTCACACTTTGTTTTGAGTTTAAACTTGTCCAGAATCTATTTGGAGTGGTGAGGTGTATTGGTAATGTGATTTTTCAACTGCTTTACTTTAGTGAAATGTTATACAACTGATGTATAAATAAATGTATATTCTTTTACTCAGAAACCTTGAGTCAGTGTTTGTTTGAATCATAGTAATTGCTGTCCTTTGTGTAACTATTTGATACTGCTCACTTGCTCTTGAGATAAGTCTGACTGCTCAGCCATCGCTACCACTTTTACTGTTTAGTACAGGCTTGTACCAAAGGTGTATTTTTACTGTCACTTGTAGTGTTACTTGTGTGTGGTGTTCCCAAAGGGTACTGCATATAATTCTGCCTAACAGTATGCTCCGCGATGTTCCCGGGCACCGCTGAATGTTTGCAAATCCAACAGGGCGGTTGTTTCCAAAAATTCAGATGCACCTCACGCATTTCACCATCCCACTAGCAGGCACCTCCGATGTCTTCAAACCTCATGCCCACCCCCGGGCAATTATGCACCCGTCCGCGGACCAAAGCAGGGAGTCAGTTTGTGGACCGAAACAGATATCACTAATTTGTTTTCACCAACTGTTTGGTAGTTTAAAAAAAATACTGCACGTATTGACCCCAAATTTACAAAAGCAGGCTTTTGGGACCAATCCTCCACTCCTGCCACAAATTTGGAAAAAAATCCATTGAGCAACTTAACCATAACTACACAGCCACTATCACAGGCTGTGTAATATATATATTGTCTCTGGAAGATAGCTCAGGGGCAACATGCTCACCTTGGAATCAAAACCACACAGAGCACCACAGGTTCGATCCCCGGCTCCGCGCTTAGAAACCTCTGGGTATTAAGCACATTATAAATAACCTATTATATCATATATATAATATAAATTCACTAAAAAAAACTTTGTTATGGTTAAGTTGCCCTATCAAAAACTTGTGCCCTTCACTAAAAAACCTATTCAAATGTGCCATTATGGTTCAAAGTAAAACCGAAAACCCCCTGAAATTCACCAGTTATGGTAGGCTAAGCACCATTATGCACTGCTAACACTAACACCCAGGACATCAAAGATGACATGACATGTGTAGCCCCTTTGTTTTTGCTCACTGCCACATCTAGGCTAGGTGGCTTTATTCAGTGACAGTCGGAAAGGTAACTTTCAAAAGTTAGTACATTTATAGATATTGCTATTCTCACATAATCTTACAAAGGTTTCCTTACATTTTAATCTCATCGTATAATGTACATATGTAGGGGAAGAAGCAGGCCTGAAAGAGAGCTGTCATTTTTGTGTGTGAATACAATCATGTACATTATACACAGTTGCTAATGATGCTGCCTCTTGTTTGCTTACTGACTCTCCATATGTAACCCCTATATTTGATTACATTGTGGTCTATTTATGTTTTGTGTGCATTACTAGAAATATGAAGTAAGTGATGCATTATTAGCAACTTAGTACATGTTTCACACACCTGAAAACTCAGATACAGAAGTATTCACCGTTTTCTTGTACAACTTTAGAAAGTGCAAATATAGAACCTCTATGGTGTATGCTGCAGACTCTACCTACATTTTTATATGAGTAGGTTCTGGTATGAGAAAGAATACTGCAATGGAATTTTCTTTAGCACCCTATAATGCATGATGGAGTATGTAGTTTATTACACATGTCCCGATAACCCCCTGATACTTTCTTACCAACATGACATTCACAACCCCTTGTCTGAAAATGTCATCAGTGATGTCAGCAATGACATTTTTGATGTCATCTTTGATGTCCTGGGTGTTAGTGTCAGCAGTACACAATGGTGCGGCCAGTTATGGTTGCTTAGCCTACCATAACTGCCGAATTTCAGGGGTTTTTTCGGTTTTACTTTGAACCGTAATGGCACATTTGAATAGGTTTTTAGTGAAGGGTACAAGTTTTTGGTAGGGCAACTTAACCATAACGTTCTCTTAACAAAGTTCTTTTTTAGTGACTTGTGCAGGTTTTTAGTTCAGCAACTTAACCATAACGTCCCTTTAACAAAATTTTTATTGTAACTGAATTTCACACATTTGTTGAAGGGGAACCTAATCATAACAGCGCATTAATGAAGTTTTCATGCTGAATATACAATATCAGCATGTGATCATGCAGATATGTAGTATAGTTTGATTACTTTACAAACATATAACGTAGACCATACAGAATGTCCTCGCTATCGATATTGTGAAGGCACAGACTGAGTGCCTGTCTGCGGACGGACGTGGACGAGGTCATCACTACCAAAACAGTCAGGGGCCATCTGAAATTGTACTAATGTGTCACACAAAAAATGTGCAACTTTGAGAAAGGACACAGAAAGACATTGCAATTAGTAGTAAATCAATAGAGAAACCTAAACGTCTGAAACAAAAAACATGCATTTAATGACCATGTAGAATGAAATGGATTGTACCATAAAAAGAAAAAGGATGACTCCAACGTAAGTACCTCACAGAAACTCTGTAGGCAGGACCGACAGTAGACGAACACACTTCAAAGAAGACAAATTACAGCAAAAAAGTTGACTTTTTCTTATATGAGCGTGTACTTTTTTTGGTATAAGGGGCAGAAAAAATAATGTCTTTCTGTTCTTTTTGTATAGAAATGCGCAGTACTTTGGAGTGGCTGGAGGAGAATTTTTCACTTGGGGAAATGTCCGAAGATAGCGACAGTAATGGTACACAGTGCTCTGCATAAGCAAAATAATGTTCAGTATTTTATGGCCATTTAACATATATATATTTATTTGTAGCAGAGCCGGAAAAAAAAAGAGAAGCCATCAAAGGACAAAGATGAAGACAAGCTGAAAAGGATAGAACGTAGAATGGAGACACTGAATGACAATTTTGATAGTTTAAGGGAATTTGTGGAAGAATTTGTTAGAGGAAAAGTACGTTACCACTTTCCCACCTGTACCTGCCCCCCTTCTCCATTTCCCAGTGAATCTCCCCCAAACCTTCAAGAAGAAAATAGACATTTTGATGAAATATCCATCCCTTCTTCCCCACACAAATCATCTCCTCACAATCAGCCCGTGTTGAATTCTAATTCCCCTATATTTGTGTCAGTGTCTGCATCCCCCTGAGTTTCTGTTGATTGAAGTCTGTGTAATTTTTTAGAAAGTTTTTGTATAGTTGTTGTGCAATACGGGTTAGACTAAGGACATTATACCTCTCCGTACGGCTCACAAACGAATTAAAACATGTTCCTAGAACATAGTAGGTAGGCACGATGTATATAAATGAGGCAAATTGGAAGTGTTCTAAGGACACTATATTTGTCCGTATCGTTCGCAGCAAGATGGAACCGTCTGTAGAACAGGCGTGGTGGCCGTCATGTTCGTTATCAAACAAAATGGAGGTGTTCTAAGGAGACATGATTTGTCCTTACAGTCATCAGATCACGTACGCACATGGGCAGTACACCCATAAGTACTGCTAACATCCCACCTGTCCCTAACTGTCCATCTCACGTGGGGCGCACTTTTAATTAGTTGCAGGACCCGACCACTGTCCGCAGAACTATGGCGCGCATGCGCACGTGTGTTAGTCTGCATTTGCTGTTGTGCAGCCATGCTTTTCCCTCACGGATGTGTACAGGACGTCATCATGTGACCACACCCATGCTGAGCGTGTGGACCAATTTGCGCACTTTGTCTGCTTCCGCAACACTGCAAAATAACTGACACATAAATGGGAAAGTATTTTTCAGTATAACATCACCATTTGATGTTTCCCATACAATAGCTCCACCTATGCTTGTGTCGTTTACAATTTTTGCAGCGTTTTACAGGGAGCAATGTGGTCACGAGCCGCATCCTTCGACCCCTATAAATGGCCACACCCCCGAGCTCATCTTCATTGTGCTTCTGGCTATAGCAGTTAGAGTTGTGCTGCCTTTACTGCTGTAGCGAGCATTGGGCAAAAAATCCTTATGGCATCCATAGCTGCTACTGCTGCATTACCCTCAGCACCACCCCCGAACCCTCCACCGCCACCACCTTCCCAAGGGTCTGGAGAGGGATATACGGGTGAGGATGTAGAGCTCGAGGAAGAAGAGGAAGAAGAGAATGAGGTGGAGGAACTACGCACTACAAACACTCGGCGGGAGTCGTGGGTGTGGTGGTTATTTTCCGTTTATGGGAACGTACTGAAAGCACATGCAAACCTGGTCAAGTGCAACCAGTGCCAGTTGGTGCTGAGTCACGGGAGACCTGGTGCGTACAGCTTTTGTACGACAACCGTGAAGTGACACCTAATGTCGTTCCACAGTGCGGACATTCGCAAGGTGGTGCCATGTGAAGAACGTAGTAGATTGAGTTCCTCCACAGCATCCTCCGTGTCCGATCCTCTCACCACAAGAGACACTACTGTGGAGGAGCGCATTCCTCCAGCTGTGTCACAAGCCATTCGCAATGCTGTTGACCCTTACCTTTCGAGGGTCACAATATTGTATATGTACTGTGACACAGTTCTCTGCAGGGGGGAGAGTCTTCAAAGTGCTTTTGAGGATAGCGTCACTGAGCACAAGAAGAACTGCGCCCTACCTAAGTGAATGCCACACTATATCTTTCTCTCTCCACCTGGCCCTTCTTATCCCCGTGGTTGGTGTCCCTTCCTTACCCTCCCCTGCCCTCCTCTCCTAGTGTGTCATGTCCATAAAAGCAGTGAACTGAAAAGTTATCAAAATGTAACAAAAGGCTCTTTTCAGAGCCACCTTTCTCAGTTTAACAATAGAGCTTTGAAGTGACCGTTGTAGGCCCCCTTGCTTTTTTTGAAAAGTCCACGGACAGTCATGGGACACACAAAAATGGAGGGTGTAAGCAAAGCATAACCAATGTACTTTTCGCTGGGAGTAAGTGATGGCTCTGAAAAGAGCCTTTCGGTGGTGTTGAGTATGCTTCAAAAACTGTAGGGTGGAAAAAATGGATTGCCAAAAAGGTTACTATAGTTTCAAAAAAAGTTGCACTTTATGTTGTACATTGCGAAGAAAAATTTGCACCACGCTTTCTCCATTTGTGGGCCAAATGCAGATGAACGCAGCCACTTTTGTCTTTAAGCAATACGGGAAAAAAACTATATGGCAATTTGGAAACATGTCATGACTTGCGCAAGTCCTTCCTTCATTGCAAATTGCAAAGAAATGCCAGAAACATGGCCTAAATTATTGCCGCCGCAATGAATGATAAGTATATCAGGATGACGCTCTGTCTGTAAAGTAATGCAGAGAGGTACCAAGTCCAACCACCTCATTCCGTGCTACCAGTGCACTTCCACATGAGGAAATCCAAGATCTGCAGATAGACCGCAACCATCCGCATGCACCTTCAGCCAATGTATCCACGAGTCTCCTAAAATCCAGATAATCTGTTTTCGAGCACACAGAGCCATGGATGTCTGGTCTCCTGTCAGGAAAAAGACGTTCTGACTAAATATCTCCATACAGAATACACCCACCGACCTTTACTGACCAATCCCTACCTTCGCACATTCTCATTTGCAAGCGTCTCTACCCCAAAATCCCTGTTGATAAAAGGCGGCGCCTGCAAACTACCGCCATGTTCGCGGACACGTACAGGACCACAGCAGATGCCTTACAGACTCCTGTTATTTTTCTTTTTTTATGCTATTTTTTGTTCTTACTTCACTCCTACAACCATTACAGAACCTTCTCCAAAGCAAGCCTCACATTCCAAAAGAGATAACGCAACACAATCTGCTTCGAAATAAGCTGCATTACTGGTAACAATGTTCTCATGGCTGCAGAAAAACATACGAGCACATAACATAAAAGCACACATGCCGCGATTAATGTTACACCTCCCAATACGTTGATCAGGACAGAAAACAGAACTATTGTCCCATTTTCCTCTAGGCAGTAACCCAGAAAAAATTATTTTCACAGTTGGAAAGATGTTCATGACTGCTTCAACCAACTGTTCCAAATCTTTCAACAAAGTACGTGAACTCACGTAGCCCAAATGGCAAGCACTGTAGTGCAAAAGTACCACATGAGCACTGGTCATCCTTCGCATCTCGGTGCAAACTTGGAGAAGTGCTGCAACATTGCGATCAGTCTCAGTACTCCAAACCACCTCCACTCCTCTCACATCAAAATGATGTGCCACATGCCTACTTTCGGCATACAGCTGTAAACCTTGGATAAAAATGTCTCCAAGGACCAAAACCCTGACCCTCTGCACCTCTGCCATTTTCAGTGTACGCACTGTCTTTCGCCACAAAGGAACAATGTGAACATCTGATTGGCTATGCCCACAGTCCCTTTTCCATGCTCGATTTGTTGTAGATACCCATATGTGACACGCCCTAGCCACGGACAAGCGGTGTCTACGTGCAGCATGTAACTCTTAGCCAGTCCTTCTACCCTTTCCACATCATTCGCGGTTCCATTTCCTCATTGGACACAGCTAAGCAGTCACACAACCATCCACCAATCACATTAACCATCCTTACATCTAACTCTGTCATAAAAATTTTGCACTTCAAATGTACTATTGATCACTGTGAATGCAAGTCGCATATCATTGCAAAACACCTACTTCAAAAACTACGGTGCAAGTGTCGCGGATTTCTACGTACAGCTCCATCCATGCGCATATGCACGTGTATAAACTACAGGTATGCATATTTTACTCAGAGAACATGTGCAACCCTTATGATTTCATTTAAAAAAATTATTCCAACTAAATCTGCATAGGCAATACATACCAACGGTCGTCCTTTAAGTACTAGATGTCCGATTTTTCATTGACAAACTGCACTACTTCTTACTGTCCCCCGCATAACTTATACATACGTTAGAACCCTCCGTTTTTAGTGGGAAACTCGATTTTCCATTAGAAATGGCACATTTTTTTACTGTGTGCCGTCTACATAAATGCTACTTCCAATGCGATCGTATGAGAAAATGTAAACGCCCCCGATTGCTGTGGTGACATCTCCCTTCGAGGGTCTCCTGATTTTTCAAAATCGTACTTATAATGTGAAAGTACAGATTTGTTCCCCATTTACTATACTGACCTTTCGCTTACAAACCTCTCTGCCATAGATAACACAGCTTAAAAGAAACAAGACATTTTCTTAACCTAAATAGTGTACGCATTTCTGAAGCACGTGCAACTGACATACTGCAAGTAACACAGAAAGTCAGCACATAGTGCAGTGAAAAGCACACATCCACTGTGTTCAAATGTCAAAGAAGAATACTGCGATGAAAAATACAACATTAACGTGTACTGTAACATCACAGCTTTAAACACACAAAGTTACTAACTTCTTTTTTTTGCAATCACAGTCAAGACTACTCTCCTGAAAATCGACAGCATCTACACTGCAAACGACATATCCGAAGAAACCTGGACATTCTTAAAAAAAAAATAAGTACAGTACAACCTTTATATTCTAACTATTCCTCAAACAGACTGTGTGGGTTATGTATTTAATTTGTGCATCAAAGCAAACAGTGATTTCGGAACCATTCTACCCACAAATCGCCATTTACTAAACAAAGATTAACAGGTAGAATGACTCACAAATCCCCGTATGTTTGGAACTCAAATAACATACAGATCCCTTAGAATGTTAGTACTAGAAAACAAATAGCTGTTTCAATTGTATGCCACTACGTTCATTATTAATGCTTCTCCTCACCACTAGCCCACTTTCTACTCTCATTTGAAGCACATTGTAGTAGTATGTAAACAGAAAACTAGACTTCTCAAATCATTTTAAGAGGCCAATACACATTCACACACCACTACAAAGTGCTTACCCAGCAAACTCATGCACGCAAGCACACAGCACACATACATTGTACAACAGACCAAACCATGCCTTTTTTTACAACAGACTCCAAAAAATGCCTACCAAAAAGCAAGTTCGTAGAAAGGAACGCAGAAGTAGAGCAAAAACAAATTGAAGTTTCCACCCTAAGCAACCATCTGTAGCAGAGTTTGTAGAGAACATTGGAACAAAATGGCTAATACATTCATTTACCAAAACAAAGCAAGCCTCAACTACCGAAACTTTACCTCCTCCAACAAAATGTGGCACAAAGCACAAAACTCTTCACAAAAAAATCAGCTACCAGTACCGCTAACAATGCTCCTATTAATCCTGATATAGTAACAAGAACCTATAGTAAAAAGAATATTTTCGCAAAAAATGTTTCGCCACAGAGTCCTTCAGAATCTGATAAGAAGAGGACCAAAATCATCCTCAACCCTTAAATCCTACAGTAGAAAAATAATCCTACAAGCTCTCGTGGACAGTGCAATCATTCTCAAAAGCAAGTTATTTATATTGGTGTTAAATAGAATGAAACCACTAACAAAACTAAGTACCAAACTGCAAAAGAAACTTATCAATAAACAAAATGTGAACAAAAATAACTTCTTACATATTTGTGGAGGTGAATGGAGTCACACAACAACCACAAAACCATATTTTAATGAAGAAGCATACAAACAAAATCAAACAAACACAATTGCCATCCATAGCAGTGGACGAGGATATGAAAAATTCAACAATACCATCATGGAACAAGAAACACTGCTTAGAAAAGTATCCCCTCAAAACTCAGAATTACCTCTCAATTCAACTGAATCAGACTGTCCAGTATACAAATGGCCGTGCACGTCAATGTGTGCCATTGCTAACAAATCTTTCAAATCTTTACGTCAGTTCCTCAATCAGTATGTGAAAGGTAAAGAGAAAATTAAAATGAAAGTGCTGCAAAATATGGATACCTGTACAGTGCACAAATACACAGGACTACAAGGACATTCATTAGCCTGCCTTTCTGGACCTTTTTGCAAAAGCACCTTCCATCATATCAAAAGGATATCAATACATCATTCAAATGTAAGAAACCTAGTGTATAAAATATACTATGCTAAAAGTCCAGCTTCAGAATTAGCCATTTTAAATAAGACTCTTCTGCATGGTACACCCAAGTATCTACAAGAAGAAATTGATAGTATCCAGAGAAAATATTTTGGAAGTGAAAGTCACTTACAAAATGCAACAGTTTTAGAACAGACTACCAACATTTCTGCACATAGCAACCTCCTATTACACACATACAAAAAAGAAATACTAAAATTTCAAAGTGCATCGGCTGAAATAACAAACCATTTATGTGTGTGTTGCAGCAGAATGTTTTACAAAAGGAAAACAAAAAATGTAGACATAGCATACAAAATAGAAGACAATGAAGATTCCAAATGGTTTGAATTAGCTCTCTACCTTTTAGCCGAAAACAAATATGAAATAAGTGAACGCCTAATATGTTGTAGTTACTGCACTACAAAACTAGACAACAATCAAAGTCCTTCACGTGCTATCACAAATAATTTGGAATTTTTCCCACTACCAAAAACCTTGCAACAACTCAACTTGCATGAGAGCATCATAATTCAAACAGTTCATCCATTTCAAGCAATTATACGCCTTCACCCAAAAACAGCAAAATTACCTCCCAATGAATTGGTAAAAGGCATTCGTGGCAAAGTAGTTTATTTGCCTTTAGATCTTACAGAAATTTTACACACTCTATGAGTGCAACGTTCAATAGAACATTCTTTAATTGTGTTGGTAAATGGTGTACCAACCAAAGACAAAAAAATGTGTCAACAACTGGTGGACTTACATAAAGTTAGACAAGCCTTGCAATATCTAAAAGACAATAACGAATACTACAAGGAAATAAATATTGAAGAAAGCTTAAGGGAAACAACCGAAATTATTGAACAGTCAGCAGAAAATTGACAATTAGAATTTCTGGATCCTGCTGCAGTATCCACTCTTTTGGACCAGTACAGAATTCATCCATTGCATTCCAATGAAAGCATAGATGATATACTTGAAACTTACCAAATGTGACAAATCAAAGGTTCACCAATGAGCATATGGGAAAAAAGTATTGAAGCACATGCTTTTCCACTGCTATTTCCTACTGGCAAAGATGGAAGGTACGATGATAGACCCACTCAGATTACGGCATCAGAATACCACTCATTACGAATGCATTCCCAAGATCCCAGGTTTAGACAAAATGTGGAATACATATTCCACCTCCTCTTTGAAAGTGAACTAACAACCCTATGTTACGGATTTGCACACATTTTGAAATATGGAACCCACTTTCAAAATATGTCAGCTACACAATTAATACAAACTGTACAAGAATAAGATGAAGGTTTACAGTCAAGTATAACAAATTTGTTTGCAAACATGCGTGGTACAAAAGAATACTAGTTCTGATGGCATGGAGACGTACGTTGCACGATCAGAAACCTTGGACCACCAACTTGGTTTGTTACACTAACTTGTGCAGAATATGCATGGGACGATTTACATGAGTTCCTACGCATATCAAACAGCAACAAAACCAACATACATTTATTAACACCTGGAGAACTTTGCTCTCTATATCTAGTTAATGTGTCAAGATATTTCCATCATCGTTTCATTGCCATGCTACACTTTATTTGCAATAAAACTGTTCCTCCCCTCGGAGAAGTGCAGCACTTTTTTTGGAGAAAAGAATACCAAGCGAGAGGAGCACCACATATTCACATGCTTTTATGGATCAAAGGGGCACCTAAATTTGGTCAGAACACTGATGCCACTGTTTTGCAGTTCATCCAAAAATATGTCACTTGTGAAATCCCTTCACAACGGACACAAAGTGACCTGCACGGGCAGATTTTACAATTTCAAAGACACAAATGTGGCAAATATTGTTGTCGCAAATACAAAAACAAAGGGAAATACTACACCAAATGCCAGTTTGTTTTTCCTAGACCACTTACAGAAACAGGTGAAGTTTACAACTTCATGTCTTCAGTTCGACATAGTGTGAAAGGTCAATCACCTAAAAACACGTGCTACATACAAAGAACCGAAGCATGTAAATATATCAATGATTACAATGCAATCATTGCCCTTTTATGGAATGCAAACATAGATGTGCAGTACATTGCAGACAATTCCACTGCTGTTGCACGATATGTTACAGCCTACTTAACAAAATCTGAAAAAACAGAGCTTCAAGACCTCTGGGATGACCTATCATCAGACAAAACACTATCTCAGAAATTGTACAGCCTAGGCATAAAAATGCTCATTCATAGAGAATGTGGCACCTATGAAGTGGCAGATTGTTTAACTGGTACTGCTTTGTACAGAAAATCAGACAACATAGTATGGTTAAGTCTTGGTCCTGCTAAATCTAGAAAAAACAGTTCCGAAATCATATGAGGACATAGAAATAATTGCCAGAAATGATCCCAACAGCCAAGACATTTAAAAAAAAATAATTTACTGGACACATACTATCCGAACAGGAGTAGCACTTTGGAAAGCATGTGTCTATACCACATAGCTCAAAACTTTGTATACAAAAATAATACAAAACCCGATGAAAGCAAAGGCAGATATACAGTCACAGATTGTGAAGGCAGCTTAGTGAAACTTACAAAACGAAGCTTGATTAATCATGTTAAATTGTCATTAAAAACTCCTCCACAGAAAGAACTGTATTACATGTCTCTACTACAACTTTTTAAACCATGGAGAAAAGAGGAAGAGATACTAGATAACTATGACTGCTGTGAAGATGCTTCCAAAAAAGCAAGTGAAAGTACTATCACCGATGTGAACTTCACGCAGTACAAAGCAATGTTGCACAATGAACAGCAACACGAAGAAGAACTTCAGGGCCAACTAGAGAAGGACTCTTCCGACAGTAGTCAACCTTCTATAACAGGAAGTCAGGAACCACTAGGACAGCCACTAATGGCAAATGAGGCAGAATTAGCCATGACAGAAGTGGAAAACACCATGTGTCACTATCAAGAGAATATAGAAGACTTAACTGTACAACAAAGAAAACGTAACAAAGAGCAGCGCACCATTTTTGAAGACGTAACAAAACAGATTGCACATGGTGTAGAACACGAAAATAAAGAATGTATCTGCCAAAATTACAAACCAATGCTACTGTACGTCAGTGGTGAAGCTGGGTCAGGAAAAACATTCTTAATCAAAATCATCAGCAAGTTCCTTCAGCAATTGACAAACATCAAACTATCAGCTGTTGTAACTGCCCCCACAGGTTTAGCTGCATACAACGTAGGCAGTGTCACTTTACACCGATTTCTACTTCTTCCAGTAGAACACCAAAACAAATTAGACTACTACAAACTTTCTGCAGAAGCTCCAATGGAACTACGCAGAGTATTAAAACAAATGAAAATGCTACTAATAGATGAAGTGAGCATGGTCTCCAACCTAATGTTGGCTTTAATTCACCTCGGATTGCAAGAAGTACTTAAAACAAACTACGAAGAACTCTTTGCAGGGAAACACATTATCATTTTCGGACATCTTCTACAATTGACACCAGTGAAAGGCGAACCTATTTTTAAAACCATAGGACACAAACTCTGCCGTAAAACTTTTGGCAGCATAGGAAATGTCAACCTTTGGCAACATTTCCAACACAGAGAATTAACAGAAAACATGCAGCGATCAGCAGACCTCACTTATGCCAACATCCTGAAAAATATTAGAGTTGGTGTACTATATTAGGAAGCACAAGCAATATTGAAAAACTGGCACATTCATGCACTTTACGGCGATAATGCATGTGCTATTGATGTTATGGAAAAATTAGCGCACAAAAATGTCAATTGCATGGCCTTAATGCCAACTGTTCCAAGCTGTTTCAAATTCAATGAAATAATGTTAAATAAAGAAATGCAACCAATAATTGAAATTTGCGCCACAGACAAACTAGACGTACATGGTATGACACTACCCATGTGTGAGCAAGCCAAAACAAGACTAAGTAGTTTAGAAAATTGAATATCCAACACAGCTGGGTTGGAAAAAATATTAAAATTATCCTTAAATTGTAGAGTAATGCTGAAACGTAACCTTGACGTGGAGCAAGGGCTAGTTAATGGGGCACTGGGTACAGTTGTTGGCTTTCAATCATACCCGCGTGACAGCAACATTCAGTTTGTCAATATTTGCTTTGACCAACTTTCAGAAGTGAAAAGAAAAGGGCGCTCAACTGCTCCATTCCTTCTGTTCAAAGACATGTATGTACGTAGAGAACAATTTTCTCTAACTCTTGCATATGCAGTCACCATTCATAAATCCCAAGGTCTTACCCTAGACAAAGCATTAATAGATATAGGAAACACCGTCTTTAAAGAAGGCATGAGCTACGTAGCACTATTACGCTTACATACAATTGACGGTCTATTTCTAATCAACTTTGATGCAAATAAAGTGACCGCTGATATTCCTTGCATCTTGGAATACAATAGACTGCGGTCACTGTACAACCCCCCATCTGAAACAATATCCTGTTCCTGAAAAATTAAAACGTGGTAAAAGAAAAGTAATTCAATCAGAAATGCAACAGACTCTGATAGCAAATCCTTCAAAGAAACAAAGAAAAGAAAAGAAGGAAAAAGGTCATCAATTACCACAAGCAAACAAAAACCCATTAGGGAAAGTAAACCAGGTACTTCTTCAAAGAAGGAAGAGAAACTCTGAAAAAAGCACTCTGAAACGGAACTAGCTGGTCCATTCAAATTTTCTAATGAAAGTGGTGTAAGTTGCTATGCAAATGTAGCAATGAATATTCTATTTCAAGTTCCACCAATGGTGAACAATATTTACTTACACAATACAGACCAATTGTGTTTGCAAATGTTAGCCCTTCATAGAAACAAACAATCCTGACAACACGTACAGTGTTCATGGAATAAGAGAAGAATTGGACTACTGTGCTAGAATGGTGAGATTCACTATAAACACACAGGGAGATCCACAAGAATTTCTAATGTACTTACTACAAGTACTGGAAAACAAAAGCATACCTATAGATGAAATCTTCAAGATTTCATACATGTGGAAACATACGTGCACTCTCTGTAGCAATGTCATACAGGAACAAATCCCAAGTTAGCGATTTGTGTATGTATCCATACCTAATTGTGAATCCATTCAATTTTAGCAACTGGTACATAATGCAAACCATGCCAGATTATGTACTATCTGCAATTCAGATATCGCTCCACCTTACTGATACAAACTCATAGTAAGTACATAATACTTATGCTGCTACATTATAATGCAGATGGTACCAAAAACAACTGCAAGCTGACCGAATTCACACACGGTCAAGTGTCACTGGGAAAGAAAACCTTTACAACAGTATGTATAATCTACCGTGCAGGAACTACAACCAATGCAGGTCACTACACTGCATGAATTAAGAAGAAATGTGGATGGGTGGAATGTAATGATAGCACCATTACTCTGAAGCAGAGATTGCCAGATAATCTTACAAATGCGTATTTAATCTTCTTAAAGCCAAAATGTAATGACTAATGTGTACTTCAACTTTACCAAAAAATGAAGTCAAAGTCTACATACAGTTAGAATACTCCAACAGGTATCTAACTGCCCAAGAGTGTATAACAACAACACGGATAAATGAATACCACAGAAGCATAACAACAAATGCACAGTTAGAATACGCCAACAGGTATCTAACTGCTGTTAAAAATATCAATAAGGCTACAAGCATAACATAAATCAGAAAGAACAAGGAAACACTCAAAGAAAGGAAAGAAATAGTAGCATAGCAAATGAAGGGTTTTTTTAATCCGCCAAGGATTTTTTTCTCATAGACCCAAGGATTTCAAAAACAAACACAGCAACTGAGCACAATGCACAGTACACTGGTTTGTAAACTAAGTATGAGGGTAAAAAGAAAAGCTAAACTGTCTATTATACAATGTAAGAAGTCTTCATAAAATGCAAACACTAACATGCTTTTTTATTTTATCACAGAAATTAAAAAAGGCTAGGTGCGCCAAGTACTCCAGTCATGTAAAACATATGTGGATTCTGCACAAATTAAACAGTAAGTATAATTATAGGCATTTCATACATAAGCAAATCAACACGGCTAATCTATAGCAGTAATATGGTACAGTGACTATAGGCTAGACCTAGCATCTTTGATCTATAACCCACCACCTACACCGTACGGGCAAGCAACTGCAGCCATACAACCAAGACACTAGAACATGCACACAAACACACCACCACACCACAGCCATGTTCACTTATACCCTCATTCCTTATCATTGCAGACTTGGGTGCATGGCTTTTGGCCATGCACCCAAGACTCTGGGTCCTGGGCAGAACAGCAAAGCATATCGCAACCATTGTGCCTTCTAATTTCACTACTTATAAAGTTGGTTTTGGGAGCATGGCCTTTGGCCATGCTCCCAAAATGCTACGCCCTCCCCACAACCACCTGATTGATGTTTCATAGTGCAAGTGTACCTATGCCTGTTATCTACTGCAGTAGTTGTGGTCACAAGCTACAGACTTGTGTAAGGCCATAGATTTTTGAATGTATGGCTATGCAGTGTATGAAATTCATAGTGGCTTACAACTGCAGTCCTTATAACTTTGTTCTTGGGTGCATCGCCTTTGGGCATGAACAAAACAATCTAAGTCCTCGCCACAACTACCACACAATATCACTGCCATTGTGACTTGTAACAAAACTTTGGCCATGCAGCCAAGTCTCTACATACTCTCCACAACCATTTGACCCACAAGCAATACTACAATTGTATCAATTTCTATAATATGTTGTGGTGGTTGTGGCCAGGGCCTAGAATCTTGGAAGTATGGCCTACGGCCTACGGCCTACGGCCTACGGCCATGCATCCAAGATTCTATGCCCTGGCCACAATCACCGCAGCATATTACAGCCATGGTCGCTTACACATGAGTGACACACCCATACAATGAAACATTATAACTGTAGCATGTACTCAATTTGTACCCAGGACTCTAGGCCCTGCCCACACCTACCAGATTCATAATCAAATGTGTGGCTGAGATGTATGACTGTGATATCCTGAACTGCTTGTGGCAGGGTCTACACTCTTCAGTGTATGGCGTACAGCCTGCAGCCATGCACACAAAACTGAACATGCTGCCCGCAACTACTGCACTATGTAAAATCCATGTTGGCTTATAACTTTAGAGTTGACAAGTGTGTTCTCAGGTGCATGGCCTTTGGCCATGCACCAACGACTGCAGATCCTCCCCACAACCACCTGAGTGATGTACGGTAGTAGAGGTGCAGCGATAATTGTAGTATGCTTCAGTGGTTCTGGCCAGAGGCTAGACTCCTACCTGTATATCTATACATATTACAATTCATGGGTGTGCAAGGGCTTATACCTCCAGTGCTTATAACTTTGTTCTTAGGTGCATGCAGCCAAGACTGTACACACTCCCCACAACCATCTAATCGATAATCAATACTACAGGTGTATCCATGGTTGTGACGTGCTGCGGTGGTTGTGGCCAGGGCCTACAGTCTTGAAAGTGTGGCCTTCGGCCTACGGCCATGCATCCAAGACTCTAGACCCTGGCCACAACCACCGCAGCATGTCACACCCATGGTGGCGTACTAATCAATAGCACACCCATAGGAAAAAATAACGTAATAACGACATGTACTCAATCGCAATGTTCGCTAACACCACGTGTGCCCTTACAACAGTTTCAAGGTGCGTGTGCGCAGGACGGACTGATATAATACACCTATTAAAACCCTCATTTTGTGTACACACAAACATTCCGAACAAGGCGTGCATAGAGAATACAATATTAATACCTACCGCCTGAACAAATACATTTTTTCACCTATCTCTGACAGTGTGAACCACCCCTGGTCGCCACTGCGCTGTTGGCGGATCCAAGATGTCGGGCGCATCCAAACAATCTGACGCACAACAACGCTCACTGCAGCCAATCCACAGAGACGTCGCGTGTCCGTGGTCCTGACGCCAGCCCCTTAGCCAATCGGTATCTTGTCCATGGAGCGAACAGGGAATTGTGACTGCGGAGCGGACATAGATATCACTAATTTTTTGAGACCTACTTTTTGATCATTTTAAAGAAAAGTACTGCAAGAATTGTGACCAAATTTACCCACAAGCAATACTACAAAGCACGCTTTTGGGACCAAGCCCCTGCTGAAAAGTTGGTGAAAATCAATCCAGCGGTTTGGCCTGTAGCTGTGCGCAAAGGTTTTCCCCCATTCAGTCTATGGGAAAAAAGACGTTTTGGGGCCCCCCCTATAACTTTACCCCACCTGGACGAATCCTCACCAAACTTTGCAAAAAAATTCAGTACTTTTTTTGCAAAGTTTGGTGAGGATTCGTCCAGGGAGAGCAAAGATATAAGCCACCCGAAAAGTGCTCTTCCTATGGAAACAGCAATTTAAGCATAACTACACAGCCACTTCTGTCCTTTAGAAATATCTCCTATGTTCAATTCTTCATTACAACCCTCACTAAATAGTTTAGGTGAGCTCAACTACATCCACTTCGAAATGTGTACAATGCAGGGTTGAACCAACAGGGAAAAGCAAGAATAAATATAATAATTGCTGATACCTCACAAAGTAGTTTTGAAATCGTTTACACTAAGAGTGGCAAGTTATGTTTTAAATATTTATTGATCTGCACAAATAGTTTTTTCGATCAGCTTCAAGGCTTCTGAGAAGGACTGAGTTTGCATGTCAAAATATGTAGAAATCACTACTAACTGTAACACAAACATGAAATTATAAATTTGAAATGGAAGGTAAGTCAGCAAATTAAGTTTAGTTGGCATTAGGAGCCCATTCAGGATCACATTTTTCTATTTCTGTGTAAAGTTACTTGGATACATTGAAGTTTGTTCTTTATATTGACATACTTATGTTGGGAATGGAGGGGAGAAATTGGGCCTCATTACGACCCTGGCGTTAACTAATGGCGCTATTAGCACCATGGTTAACGCCGGTAACTTACCAAATCTGCCATGGTGAAATGGGGAATTACCACCCCATTCCAAGGTTGGCGGGCGGTAATTCCCCATTTACCATTGGCCCTTCCCCATTCCCATTTTTGCCCCATAAGGCTCAATGGGAATGGGGAAGACGGTAATTACGGTACTGCAAATTGCGGTACCGTAATTACCTTCAAGGTCCCTTTGCGGGTCCCTACCTTAACAGCTGGTAAATACCAGCCGTTAAGGTCGGGAGCCGCAAAGGGACCTCGTAGTAAGGCGTTAAGGGGTTAACGGCACTGCAACCTTTTACGGCGCCATTAACCCCTTAACGCCTGGGTCTTAATGAGGCCCATTGACCCCTTTTCCACCCCACTTAAAGAGTAGCAAAACTCAGTTCAGAATGTTATGTTGATTTATGCATGTCAAGATAGTTAATCAATGTCTGTAACTCTGTGAGGTACATTGTACACCTCCAGATATCATTTTATCCTGTTAAAAGCAAAGGAACCAATTCATGATTAATTGCTGGCAGAGTAAAGTATGCCCTGCAAGACTGTTTATTGAAGGGCAATATATGTTTAAATATACTTTCACAAAATGTCATGTATGTGTCCAGTTCCGCTCCTCAGAGTTGTACAGTTAATGGAAACATAATTAAATGCTGTAGGGTACTTCTCATGTTTGTTGTCTGTTTAATTACATTTCATGGATAGCCTCTGGGATATCACAGGGTCCTTTTGTGCTGATGGTGTTGCCCACTAGTTGAAATTGGGATGACAATAGGTCTCCAATTCATTTTATTCTCCACAGTCTAACAGGGTCAGGTTACAAGGTGACTTCCACTATGGTCTCTTCTGCATATGTAGGCATCAGTCAATCTGGGTGCGTGTTGCAAGCAATAAGAAAATGCAGTGAGACCCAATTTTGTGGAGAGGTATAGTTTTTATAAGATAGGTTTCACAACCTCCGTAGCATCATATGACACTGTGCATTCGGCTGGGTACTATCTGTGATTAATTCCCTTCTCTTTCCCGTAGTCAGTTCAAGACATTCCCCTTACTTCAGCTGGTTAATTGAACCTGATGTGCTATAAAGGAGTGTTTAGTTTAAAATATACCGCCCGAGGAGTTTGAAACCAATATTGAACTGGAATGTGGATGGTCTGATTAATTTTCTATATGTAATATTGGTGACAACAACATATTCAGACTTGAAAGAATCATCTGTATCCAGAGATATTGGTGTTTCCTCTACTTCATGCATGATGGAGTCATTAAAATATGAACATTATGCATAATTCATACAGTTTTATATATCATTGTTATATTCACATGTGCCGTGTTATTTTGCTGAATCCAGATCTACATTTGGTTTTCTCATGGGACAAGTGGTTCAGAAATGATCAATAATAATGTTTTTTCAATTGTCATCTGTGCTGCACCCTTTTCTACGTGATTTTACGCAGTCCATTTCTAAGTTGCATTTAATTTCTGTGTGTGGCTTAATTCTTGTAAGCAGATTCCATTTGCTTAGATAAACACTTTCTGTTGAACAAAGGATCATTTTAACAGAAAGCTTAATGGAACAGGTGAGCTGCTTTGTGTAACAAAATGATCTCCAAGGTTCAGTGTCAATGTCCTTCACTAGGCACCTGCTTCTTTGAAATTGTAAGTAATGGTGACCATGCACAAATGAATCGCTTGAATGGTTGCCTTCCAGAATAGCTAAAAAACAAAAATCCTAGTTTTGATATTTCAAGGCAAAATATTGCATTTAAATATATTTATTGTAGTCTGGAAACAGCCCTTTTGTCTTTGGTAGCCACAGGTGGGTCCTCGATCTTCCACGATGGTTGTTTGGCAGGATATGCACATTTTGGACCATTTTGACGGCACAGGGTTTCAAAGTTGCATGCAAATCAAAATTTTTCTATTTAAGTCATTTGTTTCTAATAATAGCAATCAAACGGTATGTTGGTCTGACTATAAATACAATTATGCTATGATTTGTAATAAATACTTTAAAAATAACTTCACGTGCAATCCTTTTCTTTATAGACCACTAGTTTTTCAAAAATGCACATTTGAGTTTGCTCAGAGTATGATAAAACCTGTACTTAAAATTACATCAACTTCCAGAAACCAAACACATGTTAGTGAAGATGCGATTGATGAATTTTGTTTTCACTTTGTTTTGTATATTTAACATTAATTACTTGCTATTTTAATCTAAAGTATGATGATGTGCTTGTATAATTTAATAGCAGGCATTGCGTTCAATTAGCTAAGGCATTACATGTCAAGTTGGGTTCAGTAATATTTGCCAAATACTGACAGATTTATATAGTTCAGCAAATTCATGATTGGTTCAAACACCTCCATCAATATGTCATGTTTGGCATGATAGTCACTGGTGCTTTCCTTCAACAGAGTTAAACATGGTTTTTACTGTGGGCCATAATAAAGGGTTGAACAGGAGAGATTCCCCCTCTCACCACCATAACCAAGTAATGAAAAAGGGCCAATACTGGCTATTATCTGCATTAAAATAAACTGTACAATAGTGGTATTAACCACTACTGTACATTATCAATTTCCACCTTCATGTTTAGGTTAGGAAGGGGTAGAAAATAAATGTTTTAAGAAATGCTTTTAAAGGTTCTCACAGAAAATCTAGAATACCTTAGAAATACCACCTAAAATGACATATTTTGTGAAAGACTTCTGAGAGTGATGGTTCACACAAAAGTCCACTCAAAACCTGATGAAGCCCAAAACATCTGTAATGCCAGAAAATGATTCACTGGTGAATGTAGAGCCACTTCTGTAGAAAAGAATAACCATATCATGCAGCTTGATATGACAACAGCAACATTAAAAAGAAACCATATAAATCTGTAGTCACAAACCAGGTGATAGTGGGGGAATGGAGGGAGATCATGGCAGAGCGATAAGGAGTCAAAGGGTGAAAGGATGGTAAATACTTACCTTTCTTTTTTCCTATGGCGCCAACTCTTTCTGTAGCCCCCCTCTCTCTCGCTCTATCTTTGCTGTTCGCTGCCTTTCTTCTGCTATATTTGCTTTGCTTTCACCCTCTGCCACTTTTTGTTGTCTATCTCAATCGGCTACATGTTTTTCTAGCTCTCCAATTGCTGTATTCTCTCTATACACCCTCCCTGTGCTTCCCATTTGTCCTTTTTTCCTTCTTGCTTCATTTCTCTGTTTTCCATTAACCTCCTAGTTCTCTCATCCCTCTATCCTTCACATAACTACAATGTCATTGTCTCTACTTTTAGATTCTGTAAGTCCTCTCAATGTGGAGTTCTCGTGTCTATATAAAGTGCTCAAATTCTGGTTTGATAGTTTGAAGAGATTTCAAGACTCTTCTTTAAATGGTTTGAACCTTTCGAGCAGAGTCGAGCACATATTGTTTAGGCATGCTTGAATCCTTTTTGAGCTGGATCCCCCATCCATAACATCAGTAACTTCACATTGATAATGTAGTGATTACAGATCCACATGTTGAATTGTTCATAAATCCATCTTCTGATTCATTAGAACAGCAGGCTACACTTAAGGTGTCATTATGAGTTGAGTGGTAAGGGTAAAACCAGCGGCTTTTCCCAAATACCACAAAGTTGACTGTTGCCCAATTCAGGGGTTGGTCATAGACAGCCAGTGGTATCTCATGGGGATCAAGTCAGTTGTGCTTCAAGCAGACCTTAAGCGTGGAGCTAAACATTCCAAAGTGACCTCAATCTTTTTTTTTTGTTTACTTTCAGTAATGTGAGAAACAGAGGTGTTTTCTTTAAACACAGTAGAACACGTGTTTATAAATGGCCATGGACAGTGGTAAAAGTTAGGCAACTTTAATGTCCCATCTCACCACGTTATCCATATAGTGCATAAAAGGATGAGTATTGACATTTTTCCACATTTAAGAATGTACATCGATGGCATGAACCACTACTTTACATTATCCATTTCCACCATCAGACTGATGGGGGAAATGCACATGAAAATGTTTTAAAAATGTAACGTCAGATGTTATCACTGGTGGACGTGGTATTTCTGTAATACCACTTCACGTACTCCAGAAATACCATCTACACCAGTGGTAAACGTTGAATAGGGCCAATTTTCAAATACAACCAGTGGGGCTGGTACCTTCTATCTTTGTCCAAGGGTATTTATTACCGACAATCAGCCCAAATGATGCCTTTAGAGAGCAAAGCTCATTGTCAAGCTCAGAGTAAATTCTCCTGTCCTGCTCATGTTTGTCAGTGCCCTGTCAGCATTGTTGATGGTTCTTTAAATGTTGTCGTCCTCTTATTTAGGTGGTTGTTCACTTGCCTCAACAGAACTGAGTACTTCTAATACACCATACTGATTTGCTGAAAGGACACTGAGAAATATGCCCATGGCAGGAGACTTTGCTATTTGGTTGAAAAAGATATTTCGTCAAAACAGATTGGGGGTCATTACTACCCTGGCGCTAAGGGATTACCGTTACCGGTAATCCCTTAGCGCCCAATTCCCATAACGGAAGCTGGAACCAGCCGTTATTGCAGGGACCCGCAAAGGGACCCTGGTGATATTTACGGTACTGCAATTTGCGGTACCGTAATTACCGCCTTTCCCCATTCCCATTATGCCCTATGGGGCAAAACTGGGAATGGGGAAGGGCCATGGTGAAATGGGGTATTACCGCCCGCCAACCTTGGAATGGGGTGGTACTTCCCCATTTCACCATGGCGGACTCATTACAATACAGGCAGCAACCATGGTGCTAATAGCACCATGGTTTAGCGCCGCTGTTGTAATGAGGGCCATTGTGTGTTAAGTTTGGCCTGTTGTTCTGATAAACCAGAGGATAAGCATATGATCGATTAGGGACATAAATCTATACTCACTCCATCTTCTTTTAGAAAGTATTGATACACATGGATGAATGAGTGTGAACACTGGCAAAGAAAAACTGGTAACCTGCAATGCTTTACCATAGCATGCAGCACCACTGAAATGCAGACCATGGTCCTCATTATGAGTGACCCGGTCGGAAATAAAGGTGCCGGTAACAACTCGGGCACCTTTATTTCTGAACCGGGTCACTCCGAGTCTGCCGGTAGTGGCTGTGAGCAACCGGCAGGCCTGACCTGCCAGTGGTACGACCACCTACCAGCAGGTGTTTCATTGAAGCACCAGCACCGTTAACAATGGCGCCGGTGTTTCATTGTACACATGGGACTCCATGGGAATGGGAACTTACCGTACCGCTGCTGCCTGTGATATCCCGGTAACACTTGGATGTCACGTGACGGAAACGGTAATGCGAGGTTGCCAGTAACCCGCCGGCAGCATGCTCTGGTAAACGGCAACCTAGTAATGAGGCCCCATGCCTGGTATGCTGCAGCATGAAAGTCAGCATCTGAAATTTCCAGTAGTGACAGCATTTGCTGTACAGACCAACACTTTAGGTTGAAGGCTGACATGTATTAATATATTAATGGGAAAGGGTGGTTCTGGGAATTGAAGCATGAACCGTATTGTATTGTGTTATGTTAGGGAGATTCATTCCGTGCAACACAGCCATTTTTATGGTTTCCAGGCACCCTGGCAGATCTGACACTAAAAGAGTTATTGGTTTGTTAGTGAGAGGAGCGGTAGAGTGCACAAGTGATAGTACTTTGCGCTGGTAGATTCATTTTGGAAAAACTGGTCACTGTGTGTAGGTTTGCTTCTAGGTGATCTGGGTTGGTGGGAATGCAAGGCGTTTGTGTCCATATGGGAGACGGTTTGTACTCGTGGCATAAGGATACATTGGCCATGTTTAGATTGTGCAAGTTATTGAAGGAGGTGTGGAGTGTTGCGTTTGGGTGTCAATGTGGGAGTGTTATAGTGTCATGTGTGCTTGATATAGTTGGTTTGCATTTGATATGTTTGCAGAAGTATGGAGTTTTAGTATGGGCTAGTGGGGGAAAGAATGTGCAACACTCATGGCATCGGGGTAGGTCGCATTCTCGCAGGTAGCTTGCTGGGTAACTGAAACCCAGTGTGCTGTGGTCAGCTATGCTTTTACTGCTTTCCTCGAGGTCAGGAGTTGCTCTATTTTGCATATTCCTGTGGGGAGGGCGTTCCAGAGTTTCGTTGAGATGCTTGAAAATGCTGAGCCACCATATTTAATTTTCAAATAATGTTTGGGTTCATTGCGTATGTCATTGTTAGACCTCTGGGTTCTGTTTAGTCAGTAGGTGGAGATTCTTTCTTGCAGGAATTCTGATCGTTGGACGTGAATTTCTCTGTGAAGTATTCCGAGTGTTTTGAAATAGATCCTTGTTCTTTAATGGTAGGCAGTGTAGTGAGCTTAGTGCTGGTGTTATGTGTTCTCTCTTGTTGCATCTTAGAAGGAGTCTTGCTAATGCTTTCTGGATGTATTGTTGTTTTTGGTGAGGTAGTTAGGCATTCCAAGGTATTTGCTGTTGGCATAGTCTACTCTTCATATGTGCGATAATGGTGAGTGTTTGGTGTGGAATGGTGAAAAAGTTTAATATAAATCTGATAGATTGTAGATTGTAATATTTTCGACTGCATGAAATTCAGGTTCCAGTGTTAGCTCATTTTCCATTAGGATTCTGAGATTTGTAATTACTTTGGCAGCTTCTGGGATGCTTCACATTTCCACAGACCACGGTATGGGCAGTTGGGTTGAAGGCTTCTTGCATGCAATCATGATTTTAGTTTTATCCAGGTCAAATGTAAGGTTGTAGTTGCTTATCCATGCATTGATTTGTGAGAGGCAATTGATAAGGGTTTGGTCTATGTCCTTGTTGGTGGCTATTTTGTAGATGATTTGATGATTTGAATGTCGTATATGTAGCATGTATGTCTTTGCCGTTGAAAAGTTTCATGAGTAGAGCCAGGTATTTGTTGAAGAGTACTGCTGAGAGTGATGAGCCTTGCTAAGCATCACATGCAAGCCTGCATGAGGTTGAGCTGAAAGGTAGTAGTCATGGGGGTTTCAGTTCTTTCTGTTGTTTATGTCAGGGGCAATGTTGCTTACCCCTGTTTCTTCTATTCTTTTGATGAAGGCTGAATCATTGACTTTGTCAAAAGCTACTGAAATAGTATCAGTGTGGATGTGGAGTTAGAGTCCAAGTTCATGTTCAGGTCAGATGGAGAGTAATGCTTATTCAGTTCCTTCCATAGGTATTGAATTCACTGGTCCAGTAGTTGGTTGGTTTCCACGTGTATTAGGATTTGTCCTACAGGAGCTGTCAGATGTATGCTTTGTGGGTCATTAACAGTGTGTCAGGGGACTATGCATGGTGTAGTTTACAACAGCAGTGATGGGTGATTTTCGTGAGTGAAGATGATCGTGATGTGGAACTTAAGAGTTACAATTTGACATATTACTCTATTTTATCACTTGAAATGCTCATCTCATCGAGCAATTCTAGTGAGTAAAATTCCAAAGGAAAATGGTAGCATTGATCACGGTCAAGCATGGAGCAATCAGAAAAGAAAGCACCAGCTCCCTTAATGTCTGAATCACAATCCTACACTCCATTGTTCATGCACAGCACACAGAAACATGTTGTGAATGAGCACAGAGGGATCTCACGTTAACTAACAAGTTGTGTACCGTTGCACGTTCTAAACTTTTTTTTACACAATGCAGACACTTATAAAATTGTGAACTACTTTTTCTGAACAGAAAAGAATTCAGTGACATATAAACCATATATAAAAATAGCTATAAAAGCACATTACATTAGGGAATTAGTAACGGGATATAGGCCCTCCTTCAGAGGATGTTGGAGCAAGAAAAAGTGCTGGTTACGTAATTACTGCCACTTTTCCTGCACCACCAAAAACAATGCTGGAGGTAAATCCACCACCTTAATGCTGAAAAATCAGTAAAATCGGTGGAATTACCGCCAGTCGAACTACTACCATGGGTAGTTAAGCCAAAATCCTGATGTAGTCCTATGGACTGCAAACAAAAAAAATGGGGATTTACATTGCTTACCGTCACTTGTAATCCCATGGTCAACCCGTGAGACCTAGTGGCGGTAACCCTAATTCCGTTTACTGGTAGTTTGGTGGTAATTCCGTCAAACTACTGCCATACTCGGAATGAGGGGCATAGTCATTCATTACTTTGAAATACGCTGTATAAAATAGTAGCAACAATTGTCATTCCAAGAAGTGCACCACTGTTCCTCAAGTTGTTTTTCCTTTTGTTTATGTCAGAGCAGCTTTGAAGGCACCAAAGAAAGTGATTGTGCTGCATGTTATATATACAAATGAGCTGACTGCAGCAAAGGGCATATCATGTTTAAGCCAAGATCACACATTTTGATGACACATTCGGTAAATGGTGAAAAGCCCCCTTTAGTTGAAAATCCACCCTAGCATTAACACTACAGAGTTCGCAAAACATTACAGAAACAAACTGAATTGAATAGCAGCACCTGCAGCAACGTCCACATACACATAGATTGTGTCTTCTGAGCCTTTAAGAGATGAGAATCACAGTGAAGCCTGGTGTACTCCGAAATGCCAGCAGAACTATTTTGGCCACACGCTGTTGTATTATAGAAGAATCAACACCTTCACCCACATGCAGATGATGAATTCTCTTAATGAGCCAGCGTGCTGCTGCATTGTCAAGTTAACAAGTGTGGAAGTGGCAAAAAGGAAGGCAATTTTCACACAATAATGTGTTAATTTGTCAACTGGCTAATGCATTAGAGCGTTTCTCAGGTGAATGCTGTGGCAGATGGAGAAGCGCATACACCGTTTCTGGCCTTCATTTGTCGAATACCACCAATTTTACTATCCACCCAATTCAGTCTTTGTTCAAACAGCAGACAAGCTGTTCCAGGTGGACATTCTGTCAAAAGCCTGCCTATTTCCACATTCACCTCATGCCACAGCATACCAGGAGAGCCCTGGCGAACGCAGGAGAACACCGAGGACTTCCATACAGACCATGACACACCATCGCTGGCCGAAAGAGAGAAGAGTTACTTTCCATAGCTCACGGAAAAATGAACACCAAGCCCATATTCAGCTTTTGAATCACTGGAAACAAAACGGCGTGCGTGTCTCTGAGGGACTTATGTTTCTTGCTATATACGACGATATCAAATATTTGGTCCTAGGGTCAGGGGGAATACAGAACCAATGGGGAGGGGTAAGAAGAGCCGAAACAGAAAGTCACAAGAATAAAAGACCTGTGAAATCTAGACACAATGAAAGGTGTTCAGGTTAGGTCAGGAGGGGTGCAGGTGGAAAAGAGACCAGTGAAGGACAGGAGGTGGAGCAGAGTGGTAATGAATCTGTGGGGAAGCTGGAGCGGAGAGCCGGTTTGGAATTCTTTGTTAGAGAGAGTGGTACCAAGAAGGAAGACTGCTGGCAGTATGAGAATGGATATGAGAGTGAGTGTAGAGGTGGAAGGAGGTTGTGTTGAGTGATAGTGTAGAGGATTGAAGGAGTTTGTTTCGGGTGTGTGTGTGAAGAGGGGGGAGGAGATGGTAGAGACAGAGAGAGACTTTCAGTAACACAGGGTCAGAGAGAGAGAGGGGGGATCAGGGGGTCAGAGAGAGAGAGAGAAAATGAGAGATAAAGGGAGGGAAACTGGGCAGAGAAGAAGGGTTTTTTAGAGGGTAAGGTTGGTGGTAAGAGGAAGTAGTCGGTGGAGGAGGGAAGTAGTAGAAGATGGAGCTGATAGGAAGTTGAGACCTGACTGACAGAAGGGGAGGGAGATAGAAAGAGAGAGAGAGAAGAGGAGGGACATATGTGAAAAGTAAGAGCAAGGCCAAGGGACTGGACGAAGTAGTTGCAAAGAGAGAGATGGAGGAGGAGTGTACATAGAAGGAAGGGGGGACAAGAGATGGAGTAGAAAGGGGAATAGTGAGTAGGAAGGTAAAATCAGCAAAATGAGTGAAAGAGAGCGAGAGGAAATGTGAGAAAATGTGAGTGTCAAGTCATCACTCAAGTTCCACCTCTTGCACCTGAAGGCTCACCCATCCCCTCAATCAACATAACCCCCCAAATCCCTGCCTTCCTTTTACCACTACACCTAAATGTATCTACTGTCAGGATGTTTTTATCTCGAGGCCACTTCAGTCTCATGTGTTGTTATACGTGTTTTTCTGAGTACTAGCACATAGATTAGCTCTGAGTACTAGCATAGAGATTAGCAGTGTGGAGGGCACACTGCCTTGTATCCTGCATCTGCAGTTATGATCATGAGAACACTGCTTTTTACACCTTACAGAATAAACACGCCATACAGTAAACAGTCATGCACAGTCTTTGTTATTTTATAAGACACTTTATAGATTATCTGCAGATAAGAATAAAAACACATGCGAATACACACGATGTACAATCATTGTAACATTGAACGCGATCTGAGAAAACAGAAATACATTGGCATTTATCTACAAGTGCTGGTTTCACAATCTGTCAAAAATGATGAGCAATTTCAGAGCTTTTCCTTGCCTCTCTCACCTGAGGCAAAACTCTCCTCCACAAATAGCAGAGCAAGCCTCTTTATTTTTCCAGAATGAGACATTGTTAAAATGTGCGAAGAGACACTTCTGCAGTAATGTTGAAATGAAAGTGCCTGAAGAACAGATGCAGAACGAAAATGCAACTGCCCCTGTGCTTAGCATACCACCTGGGATACAAAGAAAGCGGTCTTCCGGGTCATTAGGATATACTTTCCCTTTGTCATCTATGTAAATCTAAATACTAAAGCTGGTAGTGATAGGTTTGAGGCCTAAAGCGTGTGTGTTCTCACTCTATGAGAAATCCTCTATGCGGATGGGTCTACAATAACAGGTAGTAAGCCTTCAGAAGCTGAGATGATGGATGTCAATTTACTTGGTCCATCTCACATAGGTATAAATGGCATCCAGTCATTTTACTGAAAAAATAATCAGAGTGGTAAGTTTCACTGAGGTACAAAATACCGAATAAATACTGAAAATATTAACTAAATATATATAATCTAGTGGTATAACTTTTTTTTATAGCAAATAAAAAACTAACCCTAGCAGGCAAAACTCTTCCAACCATCCCTGAGGAACCACATATTGCCAGCCTTAGCAATCCATTTCACTTCACCCCTGTCTCTCAAAAAGAGGTGCTAGACACCATAACCAAACTAAAAGCCTCCAACTGCAAAGAAGACCAATTCCCCCCTCACTTAGTCAAACTGTGCGCGCCCACTTTAATCCCAATCATCACCAAATTCGTCATTGCCTCCTTCAATATCAACGCGATTCCCACCAGCATCAAAAAGGCTTGGGTAACCGCTCTACTGAAAAAGCCAACCCTAGACCCGTCCACCTCAACACATTACTGACCCAAAACAATGGTCCCATTCTTACTAAAAATAATAGACAAAATAGTGTATACACAAATACAAAACCAGCTTGAAAAACACCAGTTGCTGGGAGCCTGACTGTCAGGATTTCCCACAGCATCGAAACAGCGCTCCTGGATTTGAAAATCCAAATGGATGACACCAGAGATGCAGGCAAACTCTGTCTCCTAATGCTGCTAGATCTCTCTGCCGCATTCGATTTAGTCAACCACGACAAACTCTGTGCCACTTTATCCAACAACTTACATTTTTCTAAGTACGCCACCACATGGGTGAAATCCTTCCTAGCAGATAGAACCTCAAGATTATCGATCGGTAAAATGTCAACCGATCCCATACCAGTGCCTGTAGGCATTCCGCAAGGATCCTGCTTATCACCCATGCTCTACAATGCCTATACCAAGTTGCTATTTGCTGCCTTGGATGCCATGGGTGCCATCTACACCAACTTCGCAGATGACAACCCGATCCTTATCCCTCTAACAGGCAACCATGAGCAGGACACACTGCTTATTAACTAAATCTATGCACTCATTCAAAACTGGATGGCCATAACAGCTTCTGCCTCAATGATGATAAAACAGAGCTGCTCATAATTGGATCATCTTCTAGAATCAACTCCCTACAGCCTGCCTTTACTTCATTCACCATTGGCGGTACCACGATTCCTGTGCTCAAACAAGTCAAAACCCTCAGGGTTTATCTAGACGCCAATCTCACCATGACAAAACAAGTCAACGCCATCTTTTCAGCCACCTCCTATACAGCCAAGCTGATCTCTCTCAGCCGCAAATTCCTCACACCAAAAAAACTGTCACCCTAGCGAGAGCATTAATACTCACAAAGCTAGACAATTGCAATGTCCTACTCCTAGGCACCTCCAATGCTAATCTGACCAAACTCCATCTTCTGCAAAATAAAGTCTTGCAAGCAGCACTAGGCATAAAAAAGACTGAACACATCTCCAACACAAGGAGAGACAACCACTGGCTGCCTATAAAGGCAAGAATCATCTTTAATACCCTTTGCATTACACACAAATGCATTGCCAACAAAGCCCCTAAATACATCAATAATGCAGTATTGAGGAAACCCTACACCAGATCCCTCAGATCCAGCAATAATTCCCTCCTTGAAATCCCACATTACAAAAGCTCAAGAGCGGCGGGCAGCAGCTTCAAAGTCTTAGCACCCAGACACTGGAATTCCCTACCGACCAACATAAAAAACGAAGATTCCCACCAGCAATTTAAAAAATCATTGAAAACATGGCTCTTCAATCAATTTTAACCTACGATGACACCCCCTCTGACCAATACATGCAACCGAAATGCCATACACCCAACCTGACTTTGTAATCGTTTCCTTGCTTTGTACTGTCTCTTCATGCTAACCTGCTCCCTCCAACCTCACTACTCCCCTTAAAGATTGACTTTGCTCCATCTTCGGGTGTTTTCATGCATGCATGCCCTCCCCTCTACCTTCTAAATAAAATGTAAGATTGTAATAACCAAACTGTCCGTAACTATGACTTTGCTCCCTCTCCCAATGTTCTCTAGTTTGTAAACCCTTCTCTTTCCTTTCTAAAAATTGTAAGCTGGTAATAACCAAATTGTCTGTAACTACGCCGTGATACCTCAGGGTCTAGACGTATAAAAAAAGTAATAAATAAATAAATACATAAAAAGGGGTTAAAATGTGTAGGAACGGGGCTAACGGGGTGGGAAAACGGGGGGCTCAGAGGGGGACCCCCAAATAAAACAAATTACAAATGTGTTTTTTGGGGTATTTTGGGCCTCCGTGAAACTTACCACTCTGATTTTTACTTTGGTAAAATGAGATATAACCATAGAAATTATGAGATACCAAGGTACTGTTTAATAAACTGGTCAGTCTTCTAAGCAAAAACACTTGTGATTGTTGCCATTGCATGCCTATGCTGTACCTTGCCATTGTACAGTCTGAGTTAATCTTTAGGGTTTATTTTTGTATTTATTTATTGTTCACTTGTTAGATGCTTATACAGGAAGCAAATACTGTTTCAAAGCACCCACAGGGCAAAATAAAGGGGACAGGGGATGAAAGACAATGTAATTTCACAATGTTAAATACAGAGACATAAGAAGAGACAATGGGGAGGGGAAGACAAACTAACTATGCCTTGTGAGTGTTCAGAACATGCAAGTGCAGAGGGGAGAGGGGTATGGGATAGGGGCTGTGGTGCTCATGGAGAGCTGCAGGTGAAGTGCTATGAAGAAAGGTAAGTGTGACCTCCATCGGAGGAGAGTGAGTTGATGCAAGTGCAGAAGATAGACAGCAGCTGGGATGAAGATGTGGGAAGTCAGGGCCCGAGGATGCCTAAGGGCCCTGCACATCACTCAAACTACTGTGCGATTAGCAGGGGAGAGAGGGAGGGAAGGAAGAGGTAAAGAGGAAGGTCTTGAAGATTTTCCGGAACTTAAGGGAGTCCTGATCAAGACGAAGGGGGGGGGGGCTGTCCCAAAGAAGGGAGCCCGAAGAGGAAACTGACCAACCACTTGCACTCTGTTTAGCAAACTGCTTTAGATACAAGGAGTTGGTGTATTTAGTGTGTTGGAATATGTAGTCAGAATGAGTTGCAGGTAGAGTGGCCGCCGGGACCAGATAGCCTTGTGGATGATGCAGAGGGATTTGAATTTAATCCTTGCTGCGATCGGGAGGCAGTGAAGACATTCAAGGGCAAGAGAGATGCGCTCCTTGGGCTTGAGGCCAAGGATAAGTCTCACTGCCCTATTCTGGATTAGTTGGAGGGGTCACAGAATAGACGAAGGTAGATTAATAGTCAATCCTAGAGAGAACCAGAGCCCGGGTAACATTGAGTCTATGGGGGAAGGTGAGAACAGGTAGAACTTCTTTGAGAAGTACAAGCTGAAGGTGGGACTTTGTAACGCTCACCTGATTCCCGTAGAGGTGCCGGTCTTGACTGGGCGTATACCGTATCTGCAAAGGTGATGTGTAACACACGGCTGGCTCTTTGGGCTGGACCTCTGTGCACTGTATGTCGGACTTGAAGGGTAAGATGTCTGCAGATAGAAAATATGGGATTAAGGAACTGGGTTATTGAATGTCTCTCTCTTCTTCCCTTTCTCTTCTCCTGTAGAACCCCAAAGGTTAACGCTCTCACCTTAGGTAAGTGAACGCCGTGCTCTCCATCTGCCTCGAGGCAGGGTGCTGTAACCAGTTTCTTCACTGGATAAGGGGAGCAGGCCTCTTGACTTCAGAGGACTGCTGTCCGTCGTTTACTGCACGAACGGTAAGTTTCGAGTAATTCTAATGTCTTTAAAGTCTTTAGTAATGATGTTTCTTGCTTGGCAGGGTTCCGCCGATGGCGGATGAAGGGCTGAAGTGAGTTGAAGATGGAGCCCGTGTGATGAATAGAAGCGCCTGGAAGCACGTAAGTAAGCGCTTGTTGCCTGCTTCACGATGCGCTCTAACTGTCTTTTTATTTTGCAGGTACAAGTTCGGAGCGGCTGCAGGGTGCCGGAATACCCACTGGGTTAGATGTGGAAAGGAGTAATGGCACGTGAGTATTAAAGTTCCCCAATGTCTTTAAACGCACCTTGTTTTGTCTTTCAGATGCGGGATGCAGCGCCGAAGGCCTCCGGAGCGTGCGAAGAGTTGGTAAGCTTTTGTCTTTCAGATGCCGGAATGCAGTGTGAAGACCTCCGGAGCGCACGAAGAGTAGGTAAGCCTTTGTCTTTCAGATGCCGGAATGCAGCGCGAGGCGTTGGTGACAGCCGATGGATCAGGTAAGTGAAGAGCTGTCACTGAAGACCGTAATGCTAACCTGTTCTTTCTTGTCTTTATAGGTGTTGCTGAAGACTGGATTCAGGATGGTAAGCCTTTTTCCTTAGGCCCAGGATCAGATGCAGGAGACACGATGAACGTTCTGCTGCAGAGGATGCAGAATAACGCAAAGCAAGATTCATCCATCGGGTGTTGTTTAAATAGCCTCCTGTAGTGCTTAGGTGTCTCCTTCCACAGCCACGCCTAGGTAAGAAAAGAGTTCCTGCTTTCCAGAAGAGTTCCAGTGTTCTGAATCTAGGGAGTGGCTCCTGCCCCACCCAACAGGAAAAGTAGTTCCAAACAGAAGAGGATCAGAGGCTCAACTGGCAGGCAAGTAAGCAGCATGGTCTGCTGCAGGTAAGTCCACCCAAGCATTATGAGCCCGGCGCTTCCAGCGCTGGGACTGGGCATATTTATGAGCCTGGTGCCACTGGCGCCAGGACTGGGTCCAAAAGGTCCCAATTGGGACTGGTTGGCACTCGGAACCTGGGTTATGGATCTGCTTCCAAGGGAGTTGGGAAAACCCTGACCTTTTGGAAGCAGAGATCATGACAGTACCCCCCGTCAAGGCCCCTCCCAAACCGGGCTTCTCCGGGGGTTTTGGCTTGTCAGGAAATGTTCGGTGAAATCTTTTGATTAGGCGAGGAGCGTGGACATATTCAGCAGGTTCCCAGGATCTCTCTTGGGGGCCGTAGCCTTTCCAGTCAATTAGGTAAAATAGTTTAGATTTGGAGATCTTGGAGTCCAGAATGCTTTTGACTTCAAACTCGAGTTCTCCATCAACTAGGATAGGTTTTGGAGATTTAGTTAGTCGGGTTTGAGGTTGCACGGGTTTTAATAGAGAGACGTGGAAGACCGGATGTATCTTCATGTGCGGGGGCAAGTCCAACTTGACCGCTACTGGGTTTACTATGGTAGTGATGGAATAGGGACCAAGGTATCTTGGGTTGAATGTGCTTGGCCCTTTTAGAGGTAGATATTTGGTGGATAACCAGACTTGATCCCCTACTTGATATTGAGGGGCTTCCTTCCGATGTTGATCTGCTCCTTTCTTGTATTGTTCTTTAGCCCTTTGAAGGTGAGAAACAGCTTCCTTAAAGGCTTGGGTGATTGTAGAATGCAGGTAGTCTACTGCTGGTGTTTCAAGATCTTGGAGGGGATCCAACTCCGAGGTTCGAGGGTGACTGCCGTACAAAAGAAAAAACGGGGTTTTCCCAGTTCCCGAATGGACAGAGTTATTGTAGGCATATTCGGCTATCCAAAGGATGTCTTTCCAAGTTTTTTCAGTTTGTTGCAGCATGCAGCGTAAATACTGTTCCAGAGTTTGATTGGTCCTCTCGGTTTGTCCGTCGGTCTGAGGGTGGTGACTGGTCGATAGTCTCACATCAATTTGAGCCGACCGACAGCAACTTCGCCAAAAATGCGAAATAAATTGACTACCTCGATCCAAAATTAGAACCGAAGGAAAACCGTGCAGTCGGACGATGTTTTCGAGAAATTCTCGGGCCAGAGTTGCTGCTGTTGGCAAGCCTTTGAGCGGAATGAAATGCGCCATCTTGGAGAATAAGTCCACGATTACTAGAATCGTATTGTATCCGGAGCATGGAGGTAGATCGGTGATGAAGTCCATAGAAAGCGTATGCCAAGGGCGAGGTGGGATGTCAATAGGGCGTAAGAGGCCTGCTGGTCTTTCCTTTTGACTCTTGTTTTGGGCGCATACTCCACAGGACATTATAAAGTCTCTGATATCTTTTTTCCAAGACGGCCACCAGAAGTAGCGCTTGATCTTTTCTGAGGTCTTGGCCATACCGGGATGTCCTTCCATTAAAGAATCGTGATAACAAGAGATTACTTTTTTCTGTAAATCTGTGCTGGGGAGGTATAATCGTTCTTGGAAATACAATAAGTTGTCCTTTACTGCAAAGTCCTTTCCCTGCAGATGCCAATTCTGTATGTCTGCTGGAGTTACAAGTTGCCTGGCCTTATCCTTAACTTCCTCTATGGATTCTGTGGCGATTACACCCAGAATTCTTTGTTCGGGAATGATTGGTACAGGTTTAGGGTTGATCAAGTGTTCTTCCACTCCCATCCGAGAAAGGGCATCAGCTTTACCGTTCTTTGTACCAGGTCGATAGGTAATTATGAAGTCAAACTTGGCAAAGAATAATGCCCAACGGAGTTGTCTAGAGGATTGGGCTTTTGCGGTTTTCAAATATTGCAGGTTTCGGTGATCCGTAATCACAGTAACGGTGTGTCGGGCCCCCAGCAGATAATGCCGCCAAGCCTTAAAGGCAGACTTGATAGCCAGAAGTTCCTTGTCAGTAATCGTGTAATTGATTTCAGGAGGCGAAAATTTGCGGGACCAAAATGCCACGGGATGCAACTGATTGGTTACCGGGTCCTTTTGTGATAGAACTGCCCCCATGGCAAGGCTTGAAGCATCAGTTTCCACGATGTAGGGGAGTTCGGGGCGAGGGTGACAAGTAGAGACACATTCTGGAAACTGGACCGTTCTTGCTCGCCAATCGATCAGAGGATTGTGTTTCTCTAACCAAGGTATTCCTAGTATAATCTGAAACTGAGGGGCCTTGATCACATCGAACACGATCTTCTCATGGTGTCCATCTTGACTTACTAGCGTCACCTCTTGAGTGGTATGCGTTACTGGCCCGGAGGCTATCTCCGTACCATCCACCGTAGTAATGACGTCCTTTACAGCCTTGGGACAAAGAGTTAGATTCATCCTCAAAACCATTGCATGATCCACATAATTGCCGATGGCACCGCTGTCGACGTAAGCTTCAATTGCATGTAATCGATCCGGATCATCAGGGCTAATGAGGACCATAGGTATCACGAAATGCGAGGTCACGGAACTGGTTTTCACGCTCGGCAAGAGGACCTCTATTCTTGTCGGGCGAGGTCGTTTCCCTGCTCAGAGTTTGTTACTTTGGTAACTGCAGCTCCTACTGCCTTCTTGGCAGGTTTCACCGGACAGTCTCGAAGAAAGTGCCCTGATTTTCAGCAATAGAGGCATAATTGCAACTGTTTTCTCCTTTCCCGCCCCTTTTGTGTTAGAGGACCTTTCAGACCCCCTATTTGCATGGGTTCCCCGGGGTCTACTCCTTTGGAAGGAGTTGGCGGTTTGGAAAATACTCGAGCATCAAATTTGGAACGATCGGCCTTCCTGTTCTGCAGTCTGTGATCTATTTGAACGACTAAGTCTATATAGTCCGAACAATCTTGTGGGGGATTCACTACTTGGGCTAACACATCTTTGAGCTCTCCACGTAGACCTCTATAAAACAGCGTAATCCTTTTGTCCTCAGGCCATTGAGTTTCCACTATCAGTCTGTTGAAAGACGCAATATAAGCCAAAAGGTCTTGATTACCTTGTCGCAACGAAAGAAGCTCATTGTCCAAGGCCTGCCCCTGTGAATGTCTTGCGAACAGTTTTTCCATACTGAGCTGAAAAGCTTGAAAATCATGGAGGACCGGATCATCTTGATTTACTAGAGGGATCGACCAGTCTGCCGCATTGCCACTAAGGTACGAAAGCACGAAAGCTACTTTAGCTTGATCAGTTGGAAAGGCTGCTGGCCGGCATAAGAAATGCAACCGGCACTGATTGATAAATACTGCAAACCTCTTTGGGTCACCAGAAAATCGTTCGGGCGGAGCCAGAGGTACATTCCCAGGTAGGTTGATCTGCACTGGATTCATAGAGGATGTAGAAGGAAGATTTCCCCCAGATGCGGGTAACGGGGTCTGTCCGGCTTGTGACTGTAGCAATTGTCTAGCGAGATCATCTGTTCGCTCCTTGGAAATAATCAGTTCCCTTCTTAGAGCGTTCGTTTCCTGACGGGCTGCATGCACTTCTGCCCTTAGTTCCCCAAGTAACTGGGCTAGCTGGTCGGTATCTGAGGTTTCCATAGCGCCTGGACGGGAGTTTTGTGGTAGGCTTTGCGTTCTGTAACGCTCACCTGATTCCCGTAGAGGCGCCGGTCTTGACTGGGCGTATACCGTATCTGCAAAGGTGATGTGTAACACACGGCTGGCTCTTTGGGCTGGACCTCTGTGCACTGTATGTCAGACTTGAAGGGTAAGATGTCTGCAGATAGAAAATATGGGATTAAGGAACTGGGTTATTGAATGTCTCTCTCTTCTTCCCTTTCTCTTCTCCTGTAGAACCCCAAAGGTTAACGCTCTCACCTTAGGTAAGTGAACGCCGTGCTCTCCATCTGCCTCGAGGCAGGGTGCTGTAACCAGTTTCTTCACTGGATAAGGGGAGGAGGCCTCTTGACTTCAGAGGACTGCTGTCCGTCGTTTACTGCACGAACGGTAAGTTTCGAGTAATTCTAATGTCTTTAAAGTCTTTAGTAATGATGTTTCTTGTTTTGCAGGGTTCCGGCGATGGCGGATGACGGGCTGAAGTGAGTTGAAGATGGAGCCCGTGTGATGAATAGAAGCGCCTGGAAGCACGTAAGTAAGCGCTTGTTGCCTGCTTCACGATGCGCTCTAACTGTCTTTTTATTTTGCAGATACAAGTTCGGAGCGGCTGCAGGGTGCCGGAATACCCACTGGGTTAGATGTGGAAAGGAGTAATGGCACGTGAGTATTAAAGTTCCCCAATGTCTTTAAACGCACCTTGTTTTGTCTTTCAGATGTGGGATGCAGCGCCGAAGGCCTCCGGAGCGTGCGAAGAGTTGGTAAGCTTTTGTCTTTCAGATGCCGGAATGCAGTGTGAAGACCTCCGGAGCGCACGAAGAGTAGGTAAGCCTTTGTCTTTCAGATGCCGGAATGCAGCGCGAGGCGTTGGTGACAGCCGATGGATCAGGTAAGTGAAGAGCTGTCACTGAAGACCGTAATGCTAACCTGTTCTTTCTTGTCTTTATAGGTGTTGCTGAAGACTGGATTCAGGATGGTAAGCCTTTTTCCTTAGGCCCAGGATCAGATGCAGGAGACACGATAAACATTCTGCTGCAGAGGATGTAGAATAACGCAAAGCAAGATTCATCCATCGGGTGTGGTTTAAATAGCCTCCTGTAGTGCTTAGGTCGCTCCTTCCACAGCCACGCCTAGGTAAGAAAAGAGTTCCTGCTTTCCAGAAGAGTTCCAGTGTTCTGAATCTAGGGAGTGGCTCCTGCCCCACCCAACAGGAAAAGTAGTTCCAAACAGAAGAGGATCAGAGGCTCAACTGGCAGGCAAGTAAGCAGCATGGTCTGCTGCAGGTAAGTCCACCCAAGCATTATGACCCCGGCGCTTCCAGCGCTGGGACTGGGCATATTTATGAGCCTGGTGCCACTGGCGCCAGGACTGGGTCCAAAAGGTCCCAATTGGGACTGGTTGGCACTCGGAACCTGGGTTATGGATCTGCTTCCAAGGGAGTTGGGAAAACCCTGACCTTTTGGAAGCAGAGATCATGACAGACTTCTTGGCAATGTCTTGAGTATGAGGGAGGAAGGAGAGATAGGAGTGGAAGATGACTCAGAGGTTTCTGGCTTCCAAAGAGGAAGCACAGAGAGAGCCCAAGGAAGAAGGCCAGAGTGAATTGAAGAAGTCGGGTGCTGGGGTCCCAATAGGGAGGATCTCTGTTTTGCTGGCATTGAGGCAGAGATCATTACAGGTACACCAGGCCTGGATGGCTGAGAGGCAGTTAGGGATGAAGGAGGGTGCAAGGGCATCTGTAGGAAGTTTGTAGAAGAGTTGTGTGCCGTCAGCGTAGCACTGGAAGTTGGGGGAGAAGGAGGAAATGAGGCATGCCAGCAGAGTAAGGTAGATGTTAAAGAGCCAAGGCGAACGAATGGAGTCCTGGGGGTGTCACAGGTGGAGATGGAAGTAGGGGAGAAGAAGGTGCCCAGTATGATTTTGGAAGAGTGGTCAGTTAGGAAGTCGGTTGGTGGAGATTTTGTATCTGAACACAGGAGAAGCCTTTCAGGGGTCCATGTTAACATTCATTAGAATAATCCAGTACTAGATTGAGAAAGACCTTTGCAAAACACCGAGCCATAGCCTACTGCACTGCTTCTGAAACATTGATGCCTGGCACGTGATACGCCAAGATGTGAACTGTGGGGCTTGTACAGCTCAACTCACTGACTTTTGCTTGGTGGCATATCATGACACGATTCAGTTAGGGTTTGTGTCACTACTGTTGTGTTCTTCCTGCAATTTTCAAACCACAATAATGGAGGGGAGAGCAATCATTCAACAGCACTGAGAGCACCATTTACAATGTGTCAGGTTCCCCCCACTAGATGAAGGCAGCCAACTTGAGAATTGTTTTGGGTTGTCCCTGCTGCATGAAAGCATCAAACATGAACATTTGTCTGGTTATCCCACTACACAACAGAAACAAAGCCTTGATATTGTGTTCAGGGTCTTCCTGCAATAGAATAGTAGAAGGTGCAAATAATTCACAAGGTCTCTCTAATAGAGGAAAGCAGTGTCCTTCCCCTTTGCTTATAGAGCTGCTGCCAGTCTTAAGCCCTTGCTCAATTTCTTGTGGATGTTGGGGTGATAGGCGCAGAGAGGACTCTCCAATGTAACTGTAACTGCATGCTTCGCCAACTGCCCCTATCTGAGCACCACTCTGTATTGCCGGCAATCCGTTTCTGCATGCCAGCTCCTGCCATTCGTGCAGGTGCAGCCAACATTTCCACCACGAGTTAGTGAGGAGCCAATACAGGCCTGACACCTGTGACTGGTGGCACTAGCTGTTGTTGGGCCAATTTCTAATGCCTCTGCATTCTATTGTATGGTGGGAAATCACCTGCCTATCATGGCATGCGGGGAGTTGTATCCTCCCCACCACTGGAGAAGCGAACGAGGATGGGATGGGCGGTGGGTCGATGTTAAATTTCACTTCATGCCACTTTAAATGCAATTATGCATTGCAGTGGTGCCCAATACACAATGCTCACGATTCATTCCATGGCACAGTCCACACAACTGCACAGCCCTCTGCTGCGCCTTTGCCCACATGCAGGGAGAAGCACTGCCAGACCCAGAAGGAGCCCCATGTATGAAGTGTTGGAGCAGTACCCTCTCTTTTTTCGCATATTCTGGTCTGCCTCACCCACCCCACATGACGGGATGCACCAGTTTGGTCAACCTCCTATTCCTGACCTCCTCCTCACCCCCTCTGGCTGTCAATTCTCCTCCTCCATTCATCTGGGGTCCGATGCCCTGGTGCCCTTCCTCCTCCTGTCCCTCAATCACCTTCTTGGCTTCCTCCTCTTGCACTACAACCCCCTCTTCCTGTTCCATTTCCTCGGTATATTCGACCTGCCTCTGCATTCTTGTTCTCTTTTTACGTATTCCCAGCCTGCAGTTCATTAAGGCCCCATTCCTTCTGCCCCTCCATATGTAAATCCGAACCATAGACTCTTTTGCTATCTCTTGATGCATCACGTGGGAAGCCTCTCCATTTACTGCATGCTATTGTACTGTATCTCCATCATGTCCAACTCGATGTGTGTTTATGCAACAGTTAGCAATGTTGCACATTTATCATTCTACAAAGCTTCCATATCTGAGAATCAAACCTTAAGGACATTCACCAAACAATGCATCACACACACGGAATGAAATATCAATGCTCTTAGGGGCTAGACACACGCTCTCCTCCTGTATCTTGATGTGGGACGTCCCTAATTCTCCCACAGGCATTCAAGCCCAAACTCTCAGTTCACCTGGTAGTGTGATGGGCATTTATATGGCCACTGCACCTCCCCAGAGATTGTAACATTTTGATTGCCAAACAGAATCTCTCTGATAGCAGCTACAGTTTTGAATAGCCACTGAATTCGGGCTTGCACGTCGAAACGCATGTTAGAGTTCGAGTGTGGTTTTGGGCTGAGGGCAGATACGCACGTTTGGTGAATCCGGAATACGTGATCCGGCTTGTCTCACAACATCAGGACTACCTTAATTAACTGTGTGGTTTCACTCTGTCTGACACTACTGGTGGAAATGTTCGATCAACCATCCAAATAAACACAAACAAAAGATTGGCCAGGAGGGAAGTTCCCCCAGCATTATATGAGCGTGAAAGAGTGTTATAATTAGTGGAATAGTGTGCGATTTATATTTATATTTAAAGAGTTACCACGTATGCCTTGGGAGCAGAAACATGCACATTCTTCCGAGGTGCACATTTATGACAGTTTTGGAGGAGGGGGATACCATTTCACTAATGGGGCAGGACAAAATACAATCTTGCAAAAAAGGGCATCCATAGATCATTGATATGCCCATTTCTAAATGCCAGGGGAGTGATGGGGGCAGGGGAGGATATTGCTAGAATTAACAGGCAGGTGCTTCTGGTAGTGAGCCATCCAGATCCCAAGCCCGTTAAAACGAAAACGCTAACTTTTGTGATTTTTATTATTCTGACATTCTAGGTGAAGATCGCAGATTACAATGCGTGGCATGAAATAGTTCCACCTTGATCACTTGAGAAAATGTCAAAATCATTGTCAATGTGATCCAAATTATTCATCAGCTTGTGATGACTTCATAGTCTTATTCGGACTCACCAAAGCAGTAGGGAAATACTTGAGAAAACTCCAGGATGGACAAGTCCGCGTTCTTCCTTTTAGCAGTTTTTCGACTTTTAAAATGTCGTTAATCGAGAATGATGCCCTTTCCTTTGAACGATCACCTTCTCTCCAGCTGGTTCCGAAATAGGTTCCTTGTCCACTCCTGTAATAGAGTTTTTATGGTTCGTCTTCACGCTGGGCTTCCTCCTTTCCCCCCTGGGTGAGTCATGGTTGTTTTTCTGTGTTGTACAGACTCTTATGATTCTCACAGCATTCATCAGCCATAGCCTGCTGGGTCACTTAGTTCTTTAAGGAACACATCTTTAAGATATGCTTCTTAAGGCAAGGTAGGTGCTTTTAACAAGAGGCACAGACAAGGTCATGCATTCGTCCTTCTTCATAAGGATGTGTTATGATGTGTTATTTATATGGCGCTTTCACCGAAGTGCTTTACAAAAAACATATATACATACAATGGCTCTCATTAGGACCCCGGCGTTAACCAATGACGCTATTAGCGCCATGGTTAATGCCGGTAACTTACCGACTCCGCCATGGTGAAATGGGGAATTACCACCCCATTCCAAGGTTTGCGGGGCGGTAATTCCCCATTCACCATTGGCCCTTCCCCATTCCCATTTTTGCCCCATAGGGATCAATGGGAATGGGGAAGGCGGTAAGTACGGTACCGCAAATTGGAACAGTTGGAGAAGAGCAATACATGGGACCCCCTGCATTGTTCCCATACCATATTGAGTGTATGAGAGACATTATGCACTCAGACAGCCATACAGAATGTACCCTCGCACTGAAAGTGTGGAAGGGTGCCACATGGAAGAGTGCTTCATGGAAGGATGTCACCTGCCAATATGTCATAATGCATCAATGAATATTATGGACGGACGTTAAAGTGAAATTTGATGGACAAAGTGATGTCATGAAGAAGATATATAAACCTATGCTGAAACAATATGAAAATACTTAGAAATAACAATGTAACTGAAGCACTAAGAATAACATGTACCCAAAGCTAAAGTAATTGTGGATCTAAAGAAGATGAAGTAACTTACTGACCAATAACTGTAAATATGCAGTAACGCAAGATAGAAAGAAAAAGTATAGAAGCTTGCTATACAGATATATAAAGGTGGTAAGGATGGCCATGATGGGTAAATGGACGCTGGCTCACGTTGCACTTAAACAAGCTACCTCAGAGACAGGCCGAGGATGTAGAATAAGGAGATGAGGAAAAACATCTCTGTGTGCAGACCCGACGATGAGTCAAGGTTGGCCCAGAGTTAAAGGTGCTTTTTTGAGGGATAAGCACAGAGCACAAAGGGAGTATGTGGATAAGCTCTGAATGTGGGACATTCTTCATAGATGAAAGAATAAGAAAATATCTGTGAGAGCCAAACTGTTCATTAATTAAAAGTATACACAGTTCATATGAGATACAGTGAGCAAGACTCTAGAGGCAAAAAGGAGCAACTGCACCCTGCATAATTAAATCAAATAGCTTTAAATAGAAGGTTGAAAGGGACAGATGTGCGGTCTCTTCACACGTGACTCAGAATTCAAAACAAAGGCTATTTATTAGAGCCTCAAGCGAAGATAGTGGTGTGCCACACTCCCTTCAATGTTCCAGGCAGAATGTCAACTACAAATGGAAGACTTTGGCTAATGGCCTACCTGTGAGAGATGACATTTTGTTTCATGCATGGGCTGCTAAAGAGCCAAAAGTCCAAGGTTGGGATGTTATGCCAACCAATCAGTGGAACTGAGGGAGAACCTAACATGCAATTCAGCATAGACCAATCCACTGTTGTTTTGTCTACTATAATCAGTACTATACATATTTAGAGGTAGTTGTAGGCATGCTCTACAGATAAGGGGTAGCCAAAGATGTACTAATCCTTATATGTTCTATCAGTAGGCATGTTCCCTTAACAAATCCCTTCCCTTAAATCAGTCCGATGTGTATGAGATCTCCTACTTTATTAAATTGACAATAAAGTAGTGCTTTGCCATATCCTTTGAGTCTGTCAGATTATTTGGTTTGAGATCATTATTGTAATCTCATCTATCACAAACAGACACTTCAAGGTGCTATAGCATAAAACCCCAAAAATGCACTTGTCTTAACTGATATGTATGTCTATATATATTGTGTTGGATGATAACATGTGAGCCAATATCATGAATGGGGACATTCTTGATTTGATTTCATGTTCATGTAGAAGAAGCAGATTTTGACGTCCACTGCCATTTGGGTGTTAAGTAAATATTGTAAGATGCAATTCATTTCATTGATATTACTGGTCCTGGCATGCTCCAATTCCAGAGTAAGGTCTTTGACCACCAAGAAGATGTTAGAATTTCAAATATTAGTTCAATTTTTATCTAAATTAAGCTTTAGATAATGCTGACATATTCATGTATTCATTGGGAGTAAACAAAAACCTAGTTGTTCTGCATATTTTGGTCATAAAAAATGAGTAAAATCTAAGCATTTATTTATAGTAGATAGGTACACATGTACAAATGTGTTTATAATTACTAGTAGAGGAATGGAACAATTAGTAAAAAGAGGAGGTAAGAAAGCAACTCTTTAGGTGTACTCTTCACTCAGTGGATTGCAACTGTAAAAGAAATTGATGGAAAAAGTGCCTCTTCGTATGTCTTCTTAGTGAAAAGGAAGTTGTCATGGCCAGGGCTGATTGATGAACACCTACTGTATAGAGACACCATTGATTTGGTATGAACATAAGCCAACTTTGTGTCCATCAATTCCCCCTTGATTTCATCTCAAGTAGAAAATTAACAAGGGGGTTCCTGGGAGTCCCTCTCCCAGACATTAGTCCTGGTTATGAGAGACTTACCCAGAGTCTTTTGCTCACTATCTTTCACAGAGAAGAAATATCCCTAACATATCAGTCTTTGTCCTGCCCTGGCGCAGTCCAGCACCGAAATGCTAGGCAATTCTCCTCTGAACAAGAGTACCAACAGCAACCCTAGACCCGTGTTTTGGTCTGGTTGGACCTCATCAGTAGGGTGGAGCTGTGCCTCTCTAAGAATAGTGACCAAGCTGTCTAAGTCTGGATTCCCCTAGTAATTTAGGGTGAGACCCAAAGTAACTTAAATATGCAAATTAACAAGGGGGGTCTTGGGAGTCCCTCTGCCAGACATTAGTCCTGGTTACGGGAGACTTACCCAGAGTCTTTAGCTCACTATCTTTCACAGAGAGCGCCACTCCCCAGATGTCCCTCAGTGACGGCAGATTAAGTGAGGCAGGAACCTCCTCTCTCTGGCCGCCACCGCTGATCAACAGCAACGTTCTGCAGCTTCATCTTGCCTTCTGGCATGCTGCAGACCCAAGCGTACAGTATTTGATCCACGTGCACTAAAAGTTGTGTCCAGCCTTCATTGGTGCCTCCCTATGTATTGATATCTGCCAACATCAGTACACTGCCTGCAAATCTGCACGAAAAACCCATTCCGGGCCATTCGACCATTAGAGGGAACGTGGTTAATGGTGGCGCTATGCATGTAAGAGCCTCCACAGCCGCATTGACTCCGCCGCGCTATGCAGCCCCTGATTGGCTGATTCACCCTATATTCGGGCACACCCACAACCTTGAGGTGGAAGCCGTGCCGTCCTTGCAAGGGGCACGAGTAAGGGCCTGTCTGCGCCTGTCCGCGTATGACTCAGTGATCGAGTAGCCCTTCCAACTATCGCTGTAAGTCCTCCCATAAACAGCAACCCTGTCCATTGTGTTCTTACTTCGACTACTCTAGGCAGCCACTGACTTTGATCCATATCGATTTACGAGCCTCTTATGAAGTAACATTCTTGAGCCTAAATTCTACCTGAAATACTCTGAACAACCGAAACCGCCCTGAACACCTGATTCCACCTATGTGCACTCCCATAACTAGCGTACACTTGAGTTCTCAGAGCTTGGACAAAACGTAGAAATGTCTCTACCCTTTCTTGCTGTACAATACCACTATGTTTTGACCGACCTAGCCAGTGGAGTACTGTCTATCTAGAGTACAGTGTTAGCACGAACAGCAATGTCCAAGTAGCCACTTTATCTAGCAGTTCTCCTCCTTAATTATTCATGCTATGTGCTCCCGTTCATGACTTCCTGTGTCCTCAAGAAGTAGAATGTCTAGTTTAAAATGCCATATTGTGCAATTTCTGCTTTTCGCCTCTAAGCCTCCTCACTATACTGTATTTCAACTGTGCTATCTAACAAATGCCTTAGTAAATGTTAATTAGCCTAAATATTGCATTTAGAAAAATTGTCGTACCAACTGTGCTATCTACCAAATACACCCAGAAATTGCCTGACCAGCTTAACATTGTCGCTTTAGATACACCTGACAAAGTATGTAATGTCCAGCGCCATTGCCGTAAACTTGACATACAGCAAAATTTTGCATACCCTAGGGATCAGTGCCTCTTCCACTAGGGACAGACCTCCCTCTCCTCAAACTGTTAGACTTCACATGTAACCCTTACCTGGAACATACTGCATTTATTAGACAGTCGTTGCATCCTCAGCACATCTCATATACGTTTTTAACTTCTACATCAGCATGTACAGCGTGCCTCTCCTCATCTGCATGCTAGGCACCACGCTCAACCTCCTCAAAAGTACACAGAACTCGCACGGACTAGAACCAACCAGCCACATTTACACCAGCAGCCGTAACCCTGACACCATGAACTACCTGTCCAGTCCCACCCAACATACTTCGCATACAGCCACGCACACACCCTCAATTCACTCCAGACAACACAGACTTAGGACATTCACCCAACCATTGATCGTTGCTACTGTACCTATTTCTAAGCACCCAGAAACTCCCGCCTAGGATCACAGACCTCCTACAGAACATATGATAGACACCACTGCACCACAGTCACTAAACACACTACTATTAAAGCACATCACCAAATACACGCCTAGAACACCACTAAACAACACTCCTCACCATCAAAAACAGGCACCCCCATCCCACTATAAACTACAACCAGCATCTGCCCTACAAATGCACCCTACTTAATGTCCGCTCGCTCAGTGCCCATGCACTAGAAGTGAATGATCTAATCACTAGCCAAGACCTAGACATAATAGTCATCACGGAAACATGGCTTCACGAAGCCTCGGGCCCGGCCATCACGCTAACACTTCCTGAAGGCTACTCTATCCTCAGGCAGGATAGCCCTAACAAAACGGGAGGGGGAGTAGCGCTAATCTTCAAGGAAGACATCTCTTTAAGGCCTATACCCCACCAAAGAGAAGGAAATGTAGACATCCTATCAGCTAAACTAGCTCTCTCTCCAAAAAACACCATAAATAGCCACATTATCTACCGTCCACCAGGAGCCAGTACGAACTTCCAGTATCAAATCACCCACCTCCTAGGGAATAATATCAAATAATCCACTAAGACACTAGTCCAAGGCGACCTCAATCTAGGCTTCAACGACTCAAATGACAAAACGGCCTCCTCCCTCACTAAATACCTAATTGACCTGGGCTTCACATAGAAAGTCACTTCTCCTACTTTCTCAAAAGGTTGAATCCTTGACTGGATAATAGACCATAATTGTGACACAGCCCTTGTATCCAATATCTGCCTCCCATGAACAGACCACAACTGCCTACAATTCACCATCCCCTCCACACCATGCGCCAAATCTACTATACCAGCACCTGCTACCTTAGCTAGAAGCGCCAAAAAACTCACTGCTGAGAACGTTAGTGCTTGTCTTAACCTTCCATGCCTAGCACCGCCATTCTCACTAGACCCCAACATCTTAGCAGAATTATTCAAAAATACACTCACCAATGCTATCAACACTGTCGCTCCATTAGAAAGTAAATAAGAGAAAAAATCCTTCCACTCAAACTCCTGGTGCACCGAAGAACTCCAAAACATACGCAACTCTAAACGCCAGACGCTTAAAAAATGGCAGACCAACCCTTGTGACATCACCAAAGCTAACTTCCAATCCATTACCAAAAAATACAGAGTCCATATTCAATGCTAAATCGGATGCCTACAACAACCTTATCATCTCTGCTAACTCCCAAACAAATGAACTCTTTAATATCTTTAAAGAACTAACAGTACCTCTCATATGCACTGACGAGATCGTTAAAGATGAGGCTAGGTGCAACAGCATACAATCCGCTATGCAAAAAAAATAGATCTCCTCCAACACAAAATTTCAGACCATTACAAAGCTTTGCCTAAACAGAATCATCAGAAGCAGAACCGGCCCAAACCCATAAAGAGCAACCTTCCTAAATTCTCATTTACTGAAATCTCTGAAGTAGATGTAATAGACATCCTCAAACATCTCAAACCTTCACAATGCAAGGGCGACATTTGCCCACCTAAAATCATCAAAGAATGCGCTGAGCAACTCGCGCCTCTCTTTACCGCCTTCATCAACGCCTCATTCAAAACAGGAATAGTCCCAGACAGCCTTAAAGAGGCCTGGGTGTGCCCGCTCCTAAAAAAGCCAACACTAGACCCCTCTCAACCTAACAACTATCGACCCATAACAACAGTCCCGTTTCTCCTCAAAATACTTGACAAGGCCGCTCACAGACAAATCCAACTGTACCTCGAAACTAACTCGATCTTAGGAAAGAGACAGTCAGGGTTCCGCAAAGGATACGGAACTGAAACCGCCCTACTAGACTTAAAAAACCAAATCATTAATATCATAGACAAAGGCAAGCCTGCCCTTCTCCTGCTCCTTGACCTCTCAGCAGCGTTTGATCTGGTTGATCACAACACCCTCACCAAGCATCTCACGCATGCTGCGTATTTCTCTAAACACGCAGCAACATGGGTCACTTCCTTCTTAGAAGGCAGAGCTATGAAAGTGTTCTCCAACATAGCCAATGCAGAACCCAATATCATCCACTGTGGTGTCCCCCAGGGCTCCTGAACAGCCCCTACTCTGAACTAATGTCTGGCAGAGGGACTCCCAAGACCCCCCTTTTTAATTTGCATATTTAAGTAACTTTGGGTCTCCCCCTAAGTTATGAGGGGAATCCAGACGTGGACCCTTTGCTCACTATTCTTAGAGAGGCACAGCTCCACCCTAATGATGAGGTCCAATTAGACCGAAACACATGTCTAGGGTTGCTGTTGGTACTCTTGTTCAGAGGAGAATTGCTGAGCATTTCGGTGCTGGACTGCCCCAGGACAAAGACTGATATGTTTCGGATATTTCTTCTCTGTGAAAGATAGTGAGCTAAAGTCTCTGGGTTAGTCTCTCATAACCAGGACTAATGTCTGACAGAGGCACTCCCAGGACCCCCTTGTTAATTTGCATATCTCAAGTAGAAATCAAGAATGTGGCTGTACCAAAATATTCCAGGCATTCCATCATTGTCGATTAAAACACTTTGGAGGGATATGCCAAACTTAAAGTTGGCTTTGTCAGACATTGAAGGGGTCAGATGGCTCAAGAAGTGTGTCTTTCTTTGAAGGAGTGTGACCACTGCTTTCATTAGCTTAGGTAGCACAGATCCCAGTAACCTTGATTTTGCTACATTTTTCTGCAACCTCCAAATCCCATTCAAAGGCAACATTATTGCGGACTAATTTCAAACTTTACAAATGTAAAACTTATGTCTATGTGATACACCCATGCAAAGCATACCCTTATGGGGGCCACACGGTGAAAACAGACATTTCAAATGGTTACCACAAAATTCAGACTAGTCATGACAAATATCCTACCACCGAATGTGGTAATTTTTAAAGTATGTATGGATTTATTCTCCATGGGCCTCATAACGAGATGGGCGGTAGCCATGGTGCTAATAGCACCATGGCTGCCTCCCATACCGTGTCCGAGTCCGGTGTTTTTCAATGAGGACTTATCGGTGCAGTCCGACCCTGGCAGGACCGGCAATTCCCCATTGAACAAACCATTCCCTGTTCCCATTGAGCCCCCATAGGGCTCAATGGGAATGGGGAAGGTGGTATTAACGGGCTTGCGAATGGCAAGCCCATTATTAGCACCCTGGTCCCTTAGTGGGACCTGTAAGGGACGTTTTGTCAGACCACACGTTCCTTACGGTTCCCACCAAGGGACCTCGGAATAAGGCGGTAGGGGATTACCGTCACCGGTCTCCTTAACGGTGCCCGGTATCCCTTACCGCCCAACTCATAATGAGACCCCATGTATTAATTTCATACATAGCATTGACCGTATGCCTATTATACAATCCGTAGTGGTTACTCATTCATTTTCCATGTATTAACTTCATACATCCGAAGTAGCTACTCATTCCTTTCCAATGTATTAACTTCATACATTTATGTGTGTTTTGTATTCCCATGAAACACATATAATCTCCCAACACGTGTTTCCCCACATCATTTAGCCGTGGTTCCTCAGGAGAGGCAATCTGACCTTGGATAAACTAGGAAGACTAAGATTTGAGGAAAAGAATTCCTTTCTCAAAACTTGAAATAAAAACTTATTAAGAAAGCGACTATTGCGAAGGGAATCTCTCCTGAGGAACCATAGCTAAATGCTGTGCTAAAATGAATGAGTAACCACAGATTGTATAATAGACATACGGTCAATGCTATGTATGAAATTAATACATGGAGAATACATCCATACATAATTTAAAAATTAACTAAGAGTCTTTCTGATTATATTTGGTGCTGGGTTCGCACAGTTTACAAGTGCCAACACAAGAAGAAAAACATTCAGCTATTATTGTTTCAGCCACAATAGAGGCACTCAGAGTGCAGATCCGAGCACAAACAGAACACTAGCACACAAGAATCACCTTTGAGAGGACTATAAGCCAACAAAGGCTGAACTATCTAAACAAAATTAAAGTAAACCTATAAAGCACACAGATCACTGTATGTACAGTGTATGAGGGCCCCTAGTACTTTCATATTAAAGGGGCTAGAATTTTATCTATGACCCCTTAGAGTATTTTTCTCTCAGAATGATATTTCCCCTTGGCATTAAACTTAAATATGAATTAATTGTGGGTGTCTCACAGACAGGTGGTCACCCTCTAAAGGACTAGCTCCATTCTCCCCCTCTATGAACAGGTGGGAATCAGCCAGCAAGATGGGGTTAGCTTCCCTCCACCGCCTGGTCTACCTCATTCTGTATTGAGTAATAGCTGCTGTATTTTCCACTGACGAAGGTCTGGGTCTTTAACTTCATGTATGCCCCACCTACAGTGCTCTGCTTTAATCCAAAATGGGTTCTAAGGAAAACAATCTATTGCATGGTCCTTTCTGTACTTATCAATATTCCTTTTTCTCCTTCTTCCAAAGCTAGTCAGTTTGAGAATGAGTTAGTGAGTCAGTCCCCAGAATCTATGGGTTTCAACTTTTATAGTGCAGAAACTACTCCCCTTAAAGGTGTGTATCATTTCTCTAATTTAATTGGTCAATGTATGCGATTGGACAGTGCTCTAAAAGTGACATCACACTAAAGCAACCTCTCTGTATTCGTTGGGCATATTACTGAAGAGGGCAGACTTATGCAAGTGCCTTCCATACCCTGTTTGCCTCCCATTTGATTTGATGTCATCTTGGAGATTTCTACATTAAACAACTGTTTCTAAAACAGCATTTTCTTCAAATGTGATCATTCTTCTACCCTGCTTCCACTCACCCCACTCCAGCCTACTTCTCCAGGAGTCTATCCTGATATATTCTGGTTTTCACCATCACCGTCTTGTGGCCAATGCTGGATTTGACTTTTATGGACTTCACTGATTCACACTGTGTCACCCTTTCTCAGGGTGGCCCTTAATCATGCTGTTCCCATCTTCATCTTGTATCCAGGCTTGCAACATTATGTGTTACCACTGTCTTCTGCAATTGTATTCGCTCTCTCCTCTTGCTTCTCAACTCTTTTTGACTGTGTACTCTCTTTTCTCTCCTCCTCTCCCTTTCTCCCTTTTCCTATCTCCCCCCTCCTCCCCTTACTTTGTTCTATGCGCTTACTCTATCAGAATTGTCCCTGGACCTAGTATGATTGCAACCTTGTCTGTCTCACTCCCCCTTCCCTTACTTGTTCCCCCCGCCACTGCAGCACTATCTGAAATGTCGACAGGCCTAGTACGATAGTCGCTTGTTTTGTTCCTCCCCTCCCTTTCTGCACCCCTCTCCCTCACCTTTTGTTTTATCCAGCTCTACCAGAAATGATGTCAGGCTTAGTAAGGTAGTCGCCTGCCTGTTTCCATTTTTTTTCCCACTCTCCCCCTCCCTTCCTTATTTACCTCTTAGCGCTTTCACTATCTGAAATGTTGTCAGGCCAAGTACGATAGTTAATTTCACATCCTTACTGTTCACGGCCTGTAAGAATGTCATTGTATTTTCCCTTGTTCCCTCCCTTGCCTTGAAGCGCTTTGAAACACATTGTATATAGGTGCTATATAAATAAACTATCATAAACTATCATGTTACTAATCATTTCATCATATTTCTATTACTCAGGCGAATCAAATGAGGCTACTCTCAACTCAACATTACATGTGGTGGGTGTGTTATAGATTTATGTCTTTTTCTTCCTATACTTTCACACAGCAATTCCATTCTTAGCTCAGAATAATGGGCTCTCTGGCATGGACGATAGGAAATATGAATCACTGGCACCTTTTCTGTGCTGAGAATATCTAATTTACACAATTGCCTAAACATAACAAATCATTTTATACTCAGCTGATAGAGCTTTTCACTCTGAACATTATAAAAAAAAAACTAAACTCTCTACGTACTTCCGATTAGAAGTTACATGCAATAATGTTATCCCAAATGTAAAGTTCACATAGGAGTTTTTTTCTTACTGCTAAAATATTACATGGCAGCTCCCATTTGTCTGCCAGAACAGAACATCTGATATCAGTTACTTTTAGAGCTGAGGGTTGGGGCATTTATGATTCCTGTGAATGTTTTTATCATGGTGTAAGTTCTTTGAAGTTAGGGTAGCAAGGCCATTTATGACTTAATTCCTGCACCCTTTTGTCAGACGTCCAGTCCCTAAAGTTCCTCCCCCTTGAAAGATGGGGAATTTGATGCCTTGAGAAGGGACTGCTAAAGTTATTGTAGTTATTGTGTATTTAGGGTATTTCTGCACAGGCCTTGTGCATGATGGAAGTTGTCAATGAGCATCCTTTTTTATTAACTAGATATGTCTCTGTAAATTAGGATCCAAGCAAAGTTATAAGGTTTTATGGTGAGCTTTGAAGACCAGTGCCCAAACGTTTCTCTTGGGATAGCAGGCCCTCCATGATCTGCAGCTTGTTGGTGGATCAAAGGCCATTTGGCACGTCAGGCCTAGTTCCTAGTCCCGCCTAGTTTCCTTCACAATTGCAGCCTTTACAATCACATTTCCCTTTCCCCATGCTCTTACATTTCCATAAAACACAGGAACAATTTAACTTTCTCTTTGCCACTAACCTCCTGTCACAACTTATTTTTGATATCTCTGTTTTGTGAGTTTCAGTCCTGTAAAGGAAAATATACACAACCCAAGGCCCAATTCGTTTTTTCCTTTCCTATAAATTCTGTCGTTTTCAACTCAAATTGGAGAGGTCTCCATTTTAATAACAGTTTGCTGGATTCTTCCATTTAGCACAACAATTCTTTTTTGTGCTTTGTCAAATGATTTTGGGCATACTCTTGTACTGTAGATGAGCTATGAGCATTGCACATTCTCCTTGCCTGTGTAATTTTATTAGATGCTCTGTGCTGTATGCAGCTCATATGTTTGTTGTTAAACTTTCGCTTTTCTTTCTTTGCATTCTTTTCATTTGCATATATTTCCCTACAGCTGGCTTTTGGTACACATTCAGAGTGTGTGGTGTGCTCGCATGGAATAACAAGCAATGTGATTCATGCCCTCGGCCCTATGCCCTGTCCTGGCTTTTTAACCAATTGCACTTGGCATGCTAAACCTTGTAGTTCCATTTCTGCCAGTGTAAATATAGGGCTACAAGTCCCAGTGGTATCAAGTAAATCCAAATGGTTGGGCAAATGAGCTCCATATGGCATAGGGTAAGTTGGCAACTATGGTATTGTTCTCAGCTCTATATAGTACACCACCTTATCAGATTCACTGGTCTTACTATAAGCAAAGAGCCAACAGTACAAGCTACATAGCAAACACATATCCATTGGTTCATTTGCAGGTTGAAGATTTTTGAAGATAATATGATAAGTTCAAAAGTGCCACAATACTGATAAATGACATCCAGGGCAGGTGCCACAATTAGTGGTGTAAATATAAGGCACCATTTACGCAATATAAATGGCAGATATGACATGAATGCTTAAGGAGAGGTGACAACATTGATCTATTTCATTACATGCTTTTTTAAGGCAGCACCAAAGATGCCAGATAAAGCATTCCTTTCTTTTTTTTTTTTTTTTACAACGAGGCAACTCCCATTTGCCCCACTTTCCCATTTCTCACTATTGTATAGCCCTTCCGGTTACTGCCCTGTGAACAGCGTTTTTACAGCTGGACAAACAAGAATTTAAAAAACCATAAACCGACAAAAGAGCACATTGGTGAATCATCAGAAAGCCTTGCATTGACCTAATTAAATATCAGTGGTAATTTCAGAGCAACACACTGTCCATGCGAGTCCACCTGTACTTCCTGCAGATATTTGAAATTGTCAGGTTCTACATCTAGTTCAGGAAATTGAAAGAATAATATTTGTCGGAAACAGGTAGATGGATATATTCCAATGGAAAATCCCACTTTTTTTAACTGAAAAGATTGTTATGCAACATTAAAAAAAGAAAAGCATTTACTAGCTCAATATATGGTTCTCTGTACACTTACTGCCACAGATTACATTTGAACCTCCAAGCAATGCATGCAAGCAGAGCCATATTTCTAAATACTGTATCTGTTGGGCTCATCACTCACTGTTAGAAGTGATGCCACTGAATTGGGATAAGAGTAGAACGCAATTCGCCCATGGCAGTGAGCCTAGAAGTGCTTGAAGCTCTAGCCCTATTTTGATGCAGTTTGCAGTTCTTTCTGATTGATGTTGTATGGCCAGTCACGCACAATTGTGTTATGCTAACTAACAGGTAGAGGGAAAGAATACCCTGATTCAATTTTTTCATCTACTTGTTTGTCACTGATCAGGTATGCTTCCCTTATCATCTTGTTGGCCTTCTCCCCAAAAGGGTAAAGTACACTTGGATAATGAAAGGGTGCAAGTTGTTTGCTAATAGTAAAAAAGATAGAGAAACACCATGTTGTCACCCTCCACTAAAGCAAGCCACTCTTAATTTGTGATGACTTAGCCAATCATTGGGAAGATGACTAAGTGCTCCCAAGTGGCCCAATGTCACATGTGAGCAGGTCACCTAGTAATGTTTCATTCTTTGCATTCTGAGACATGCAGTCCTGAATTTCTCTTGATGTGAATGACAAAATTACGGGTGCAGGAATGTAAAGACTACAACTGGGACTGGATTACCTACTCACACGTGCCATCGCAATGTTGGAGAGCTCTGCCCCTTTTCTAAATGATTGTGTGCAACAATACCAATTTGGAATGAAAATGCCCTGCTTGACAAACTTGGTCAGAGATGAGAATTGACCTATGACCTATGTATCCCACTTGCATTTTAATTAATTCGTATTTTTGAAGCATTGCATCGCAAGAGCAGTTAACCACCTGGACATGCTCTCCTCTACCGCCATTCTCTGTTCATTGGTAAACCTAAACATAGAAATTGAAAACAATGCTCCTAATCCTCAAAACCTCACATGACCGGCCCCTCACTGAATCATTCAGTATGTTTAGCAATTAGAGCTTTCAAAATTGAGGACAATATGGAAACCTTTACTCTAATCTACATATTTCAATCATTCACCGTCTGCCACCATCCCAATCCTCCCTCCTCCCTAAAAAGGTCAGGAACATGCAACCCCCATATCCATATTAATCACACAATTCTTACTCACGGTCATTACTTCTCAACATTTCTTGCTTCAAGACAGAAAACAGTGTATTGCCCTCCTTCCATCTTGACTCACTCTTCCCCTGCCTTCTCAGCCGTTCCCCTGGAACTCTCCAGCATAACTTGTCCTGATGGTCTGCAAACTCTTCTCCATATCCTTCCATTAGGTCCCTTGGACATAGGGACAATGGGGACAATTGCCCTCCATCGCTTCTCTTACAAGACAGGCTTCCTGACTCTGTAGCGCTTCTGGTTCCACCGCCCCCAGTGGGCAAGCCCCTCTCCATTGCTCAAAACTATCCACATTCGCCAAATTTGCTTGATTAACATATATATTAAAAACAAAATTCATTCATCTGATAAAGCCTCTCAAGCGGAACATTTTATTTGTAAAACATTAATTTTCTAGGACATTTCATTTAATAGTTACAAGCCAAATAAGATTCCCTTTGTACATTTCACATAGTGCATTCTTTGATATAATGGAATGAATCAAAATCTGAAATGACATGCCTGTTCCTGGCTGGTACAGCCCCGCAGTGTCAGTTCTTCTTGGATCTAAGGGCTGAGGCATTTATGAACCAGAGTGTGTTGTTGTCATGGTGCAGGTTAATTTTAGTTAAGCTGGCACTGCCATTTTCGACGTCACTCCTCTTTGAGTGATTCCAGCATCTGGCTCTTGTAGCAGACTGTAGGTGTTCCCAGGTCTAAAGAGTTTCCTTCAGGAGATGCCTGTCTGATTGAAATATCAGATTAGTTGAGAGGAGACTGCTTGTCAGAATGAATTCAATGTGTATTTAAGGATTGTAGCCTAAACTCAGAGACACATGGAAGTTGTAAATGGTATTCCTTTGTTTTCACTGCTTGCAAAGTCAGTTCCCAGAAAACAAGCAAGTGTCAAAGTTTTAACTGTTGAGCCTCCAGACCTGGGTGGCATTTCCTTCTCTTGTAGCAAGTCACCCCTGAGTCCTGTTGGTGTGTTACTATGGGCCATTGTGTATGTATGACCAAAGCTGATTCAGAAAAAGTAACATTTAAAGTCACCTTTTTACCGTGTTGTAATTGTCACCTAGAACAACAGTATAACTTTTTCTTTGGAATCAAAATCCTGTCAAAGACAATCAATTATTGATATTTCTGTAGGTACAAAGTTGATTCCCGACCGGGAAAAGGGAAAATATACAAAGAGCAAGCCCCAATTCTGTTTTTCCTTTTATATCAAATGGTGTGCTCTTCATTTCAGATTGAACTGTTTTTCATTTAATAACCGGTTGCTGGAGACTTTCTGGTACTTGGAAATATTTATCTCAGGCCCTGTCTGCTACTTAGGACATACATTCAGATTGCAAATGGGTTGCAAACATTGCACATTTCATTGCCCATGTGTTTTTTAGATGCTGTGTACAGGTTGCAGCTTGCATGTTTGGTTTTAAACTGACACTTTTCATTCACTTTGCATACTTTTCTTCAGTATATATCTCTTTAAAAAAACATGGTGCAGCACACACATACTTTGCCTGGCGTGTCCTGGAGCATTGTGCCGTTTCACAACATAAATGTTGTGCCATGGCTCCCTGATTCACTTGGTAGTGGCACAGCATGTTTCACATGCTGACAGCTTTAAGCACAGTCAAATCGGAGTTCTCATATGAAAGGGTCAATTCCCCAGCACTTTGAAGCAGCAGGCTGTAACTAAAACCCCATAGCGTTCCCCACGCTTTCCTAATACCACATTCTCTGCTTTTGGATTGGCATTCTCTTGATGCTCAGCACGTTTACATTAAATTCCCTGAAGAATTTTAGCAATCTCATTTTCAAGCATTTTTTGAAACATCCACTATGGATAATACTTGCTTAACACACCTTTAGTTTTACCCAATTCAAGATAGGTATAGAATTGGTAGCATGAATAGCTATAAACCAATTACCTTCTAATAGATGAAGAGTCTGTTGCATTGGTACAAGTCCTTCAAAATGTATTTAATGCATTTAATGTTAAAATGTTATTTCTGATTCTTGTAGGACCACAGAGATTGTGCCCATATTTATAAAGGCGGATAGAAATGACCCCAGTCATTACGGTCATTATCCATTGTTCATAATTTAGGAAGATTCTACTAAATAAAATTGACAGCTGATCTTTAGATGAGGGTGATTAGACAGTACAATTGAAATATTTTGATTACCTCTATTAATCCAAAATTGTGGTGTAGTTTTTAAACAACAAAAACAAATATATTTGTTTTGTCGAATTTAAATCTAAGAAAATCATGCTAAGCTGTGCTCTGAATTAAGGAGAATTTTTAAAATGCTGTTGAGATTCTGTACAGCAGTAAAACAGCTTCATTGAGGTTGGGTATGATGCTTGCCAGTAGAAATAAATATAAGGCAGGGATGGGTATGGACCTAAATATTGTTTTTTTTTATATTTAAAGGATAGATCAGAGAAACTGACAGTATTACAGGTGAATCATACTACCTACCTAACCAATTAAGCTGTTGTTATTCCTGAGACATTACTGGACTGCCAGAAATTATTGGATCTGTTTGGGGTATCTCGGAGAAGAAGGGTCTTATGATCAATATCGCCAAAACTAAATGTACGGCTCTTGATGCCAATTACACCTTGAGCATGGATCTTTATTTTTATGTTGATAACATTGCGAAATGCAAGACTTTGACTTCCAGAGAGTATGGTTTAGTCAGAATAGGTCATTGCAGCCCAGGTGTTCAAAAGTGATCTGTCTTTAGCTAGATCAGGGAGAGAAGCAGTATGCTTTTCAAAACACTTTGGTGGTAAAATAATATGCCTAGTACTTAGGGTCTATTGTGAACATGCATTTCTAAAGGGTGGACCGCTGGGGGACCAGTGATACAACTCACTTAGAAGTGACTGAAAATGTTGTTCTTTAGAGGTTTTTCATGCTTAGGTCAAGCACACCAGCTGTCTACTATTCTATTCTGCAAACAGATCAAACCTCTGAATTAGGGTCACAATTTGAAGCCCACCATATCTGAGTAAATATTGAAAATAAATGATTTATACACTTTATTTTCCAGGTGCCACATTGTTGCCTTGGATGAAATATGTTAAAGTCATAGCCAGGATTCTCAGACTGAACTGTTTGGGATAGTCCAGATAAGGTCAATGGTCGCACCAAACTCACAGTGAAAGCAGTGTTTGATTAATGGGTGATTATTCGAAGCTTAGAAGATTGTACAAATATTAATTTAGCCAATTGGCATGGATCTTCAGGCTTAGCTCCATCCAATAGATGTTAAATATTATCTGATTTAATTGTAATGCTGTCCATTAAATAGAATGGCTTTACACTGAAATGTCAGGTAATTAATGAGGAAAAGGTAAATCAAAGTAACACTAAAACATGCAATGTTGCAGCTTCAATGAAAAACAAAACCAAGTAGTTTAAAATGTGTCTCACCATTTGTGCAGTCATGTTACATAGGGAGACCTGTTTGTAAAGACATGCTGGAAGATCATTATTGTAGTATTTGATTCCTATACATGCAAGCAAAGTAACTATTGTCTTTATTAATCATTCTTACCATATAAAAACTGTACATAGGTTTACGTATGCCGACAGAACCTATTAGACATCAACTACAGGTTTTGTGATGTGCACAGCCAAGCATTAAGTTTGCATTTCATTTAAAAAGCAATGTTCTGCAAATTACATTTTCTTCCAAGAGCTTGACCTCATTGATTTTGAAAACTCTGACAAAGAGTTTTAAGGCCTATGTAAACTGATCTGTTAGAGCCATTTTACCCTACAGCCATCCGTGTAACATACAGGTCAATGTGAATTGAACAAACCATTGTTTAAGGAAAGAAATCATACACCCCCATTAACAACTTGAGCTAAGGTTCTATGCTTAGTAATACATAGATTAGCTGGAAACTATGGATTGTTTTTAGATTATGATCTTCTTGGTTGACGGGATGACCTTAAAGCCACGGGGAGAAGGCCAAGGGAAAAGGCCTTTCTGCCCCTCTGCAGCTCCGCTGTGAGGGAGTCATCTGCTGCCTGCAATCCCTGCCTCACGGACATCTGAGAAAGAGTTCCTGCTATTCGTTGCCACCTTTGTTGCCCATGTGTAATTCGCCTCACTCTGGCTGTGTAATGGCCATACTGGTTGCCCAGGCAACCAGCAACAACAAGCTGGGGCCCAGGGAAAATGCCCACGAGAATCACAGACGCAGGCCGGCTCCTAATTTGCTCTCACTGCCCGCCAGCTCCTCCACTCCAGCTTTAAATGGAGAGGGAGGAGGCTGGCAGGCGAAGCCGCGGGGAGAAGTCCAAGGGAAAAGGCCTTTCTCCCTCTCTGCAGCTCTCCTCTGCTTGATGGTGGTGGACAGTGCATCTCGTTTCTTCCTCCAAGGTAAGGCTCACCTCAAAAGCCTTGGCAATGTGTCTCCCATAAGTTACCCTGCTATGCATAAATCCTGCCTCAACGTATCACTCAACCCGCCATGCTTCACAAGAAACAGGCGACTCTGCACCCGTAGCCTGCCCGCCCCCTCTCTCCTACTCATTACACCCACTCCGCCGTGATCTATGGCTCGGAGCCAGGAGCACGCACCCTTTGGAGCACCCAGCGGGTCTGGGAAATGTCAATCCATATGCCCACTCACCTGCGTGTATTCTACCCTCACCCGTCCGTACTCACCTCCATGCTCCCGGTTTCCCCAGTGCCCTGGCCACGAAAACAGCATCTGCAGCCTTGCAGATCCCTACAATGTCCTTAAGTTCCAGCACCCTGGGGCTGCACGACACGGGGACCACGCTTGATCAGATGCCCGGAATTATCCCACACTCACCGGACCCACAGCCATTTAACTCTAATCTGCTGCTTGCTAACAAACTCTCTGCAGTACCGCTGCCCACCTATGAGTCCAAGGCACTGGCCAGACCTACGTTTGGCAACCGCTTGCAACACCTTGACATTACAAGTTGCAGGAATCCCACCACTACCTATCGTCGCATGCATATGTTGAATGCCCCTCACCTGCCAATGCCTGAGGCCCATGCCCTGCACATGACTCCACTCGTCCTTGGTGGTGACACTACACTAATGCCAGCACTGGAGGGTGCCCCCAAGCATTCCAATGCCTCGACTGTGGATATTGCATTTGTCGTTCCTGCTACAAATATGCCCTCTAATGTTGATTCCTGTGATGATGTTGTTGATGTTGCTCATGCCTCCACTGCTATGAGTGCGCATGCTGTCACTGAAACACACATGCCCGCCCAGGCCTCTACTGTTGATTCCTGTGATGATGTTGATGTTGCTCATGCCTCCACTGCTGTGAGTGTGCATGCTGCCACTGTGACACACATACCCTCCCAGGTCTCTAATGTTGATACCTGTGGTGATGTTGATATTGATGTTGCTCATGCCTCCACTGCTGTGAGCGAGCATGCTGTCCCTATGACACACATGCCCGCCCAGGCCTCTACTGTTGATTCCTGTGATGATGTTGATGTTGCTCATGCCTCCACTGCTGTGAGTGCGCATGCTGTCCTTTCGACACACATGCCCACCCAGGCTGCTATTGTTGATTCTGATGAATCAGTTACCTTGCCAGCACCTATTGTTCCTCATGCCACCATGCACCTCCACACCTCTACAGTTGATATTCTACAAGTGCACGGGGCCCTGGCAGCCCCTGCTCTCCCTGTAGTTGTGCACCACATTGCACCCTTGTCTACGATTGGCAACTTACACTTACCTACCCCCCATGCGGACCCCACACCCTCTACTTCATCCTCCTCCATTCTTAAGTGTGCCCTGGTCAACGCCTGCTCCATAGCAGCACATGCTCTAGACATCCATGACCTCATCCACAAGGATAACATTGTCCTCCTTATTATCACTGTGATCTGGTTGAATGAAACCTCTGCTCCTGCCCTCTCCCTCGCCATCCCAGAGGGGTACACTTTCTACAGGTAGGATCGTCTCCACCAGAGGGGTGGACGGGTGGCTCTCATTGCTAAGGAAACTATTTCTATAAGGAGGATTGAAAGGGAACTCAGTCATAATTGTGACTACTTCCTACTCAAAATCAATATTTCTCCCAACCTCACCTTTGCCTTCCACATTGTCTATCGACCCCCAGGCCCTACTACAGAATTCCATGAGGCATTGATCCATTCACTCTCTGACCACCTGAAAAAGACTTCCAAAGTCATGCTTCTGGGTGACCTTAACCCAGGCCTTTATGGCCCTAAGGATGCCCATGCCACAGCCTTGAATAAAGCCCTACCCATGCTTGGGTTCTCTCAAGCCATCACCAATCCAACCCACAATAAAGGTCGATCATTGGACTGGGTCTCACACCACAACTGTTCTGTGATAATTGCTAATAACACCCCCATTCTATGTTCTGACCACCATTACATACAATTTGATCTCAAAACTCATAAAGAGCCCCTAAATCCGGCAACCCCACTGCCGGCGGCTCTCACTAGAAGTTCACGTCAACTCACTGAGGATAAGATCACCCCCTTCCTCAAAGTACTGGCTCTCCAACCCCCTTTCTCCAAGGACCCTGACACTCTTGTGAGTGCCTTTAAACTGGCAATCACCCAGGCCGTTGATGCCATTGCCCCTCTCACTACCAGGAAACCTAAGAAAACTAAGCATTCTAATGCCTGGTTCTCTCAGGAGCTCTCTGAACTACTCTCCAAGAAAACCACGGCACGCTCAGCCTGGAAAAACAACCCGAATGAAGCCTCTAAAATGGCCTTCAAGGCTATCTCCAAAGACTATAAGTCACGTATAGTCAAGGCCAAAGCAGAATCCTTCAATACTAGGCTAGCAAATGCCAAATCAGGCACAAAAGAGATCTTCACCATCTTTAGGGAGTTGGAAAAACCCTCCACCCTGCCTCCCACCCTACTTAAAGATGAAAACTGGTGCAATAACATTCAGTCGGCCATGCTGGGTAAATTGAATACCTTGCAAAACCCTAGCCCATCAACAGGCCCTTACTCACCTAATCACCAAACAGCACAGTCATCTGCCTACGGTCACTAAAGCTAACTCATCCCCGCCTTTCGACTTTAAGGATATGAGTGAATCAGAAGTCATCACTCTACTTAAATCCATTAAACCGTCCAATTGCAAAGGAGATGCCTGTCCGGCTCAGCTCATTCAAGACTGTGCCCCCACCCTTGCACCCTTTCTCACTGCATGTATTAACTCATCCTTTCAGTCTGGCCATGTTCCAACTGCCCTTAAGGAACCCTGAGAACGTCTGCTCCTTAAGAAACCGTCCCTTGACCCAGCAGTGCCAGGGAATTATAGTCCCATCACAACTGTTCCTTTTTTATTGCAAATATTGGACAAAGCAGCATACCTGCAAGTCCAGAAATTCCTAGGAGACAACCGTCGTTTGGGCCTGAGGCAGTCTGGCACCCGTCCAAGATATGGCACAGAAACGGCTCTCCTAGACCTAAAAAATCAAATGGACAACCTCAGAGATGCAGGCAAACCAGCGCTCCATCTACTCCTTGATTTATGAGCGGCATTTGACCTGGTGGACCACAACACCCTGTGCCATCACCTCTCTATAGCAGCCATTTCCTTCCCCAAGGCATGTGCTTGGATCACCTCATTTCTACAGGAAAGGGCCACAAAAGTCTTTTCTGACTCAGCCTGTGCCTCGCCAAGTCACATCAAATGTGGAGTCCCCCAGGGCTCCTGCATTGCGCCTACCCTATATAACCTCTTCACCAGGCCTCTATTCAACATCCTGGACGCACTGGGAATCTCATACACCAGCTATGCTGATGACACCCAGGTGCTTATCCCCCTCACAGGTGATTATGAAGCCGACAGGAACACCTTGAATTCCATCTATTCCACTATCCAATCCTAGATGGCAGAAAACTGCTTATGCCTTAATAGCGAGAAAACTGAACCTCTGCTAATTGGGTCGCCAACCATGCTGGGTAATCTGGATAAACACTACACCTCCTTCACCATCGATAACATACCTATTGTGGTGTCCCAAACAGTTAAGGCCCTCTGGGTCTACTTGGACTCCAATCTCACTATGAATAGACGGTTTAGGTCGAAATTACCTAAATAAAATGGTTGCATTGACCAAAGGTTCTAAAAATGCTACTAACAAAGGTTTGAACACCAAAAGTTAGAACCTTTGGTTGTAGCATTGAAAAAGAAATCGGGGCTGCTGGGGTGTCCCCCGCATCGCCCCGCTCACTATACTACATGGTATAGTGAGCAGGGCTTGCGGGGGACACCCCTGCAGCCTTCCGTTTAAAAAAAATAAAACAGGGGTTGCGGAGGTGTCCCCCGCATCGCCCCCGCTCACTATACTTCATGGTATAGTGAGTGGTGGTTGCAGGGGACACCCCCGCAGCCTTCAGTTAAAAAAAAAAAAAAAAAAAAAAAAAAAAAAGGACACTGAAGTGAAAGGGAACCGGCACTGCAGGGAACCAGCGTGAAGGTGAAGGTAAGTGGAGTTTGTTTATATTGGGGGTGTGGGTGGGGGTGTGCTGAGGGTGTGTGGTTGGGGGGTGTGTTATGGGTGTGTTGTGGGTGTGTTGTGTGTGTGTGTGTGTGGGTGTGAGAATGTATGTTTGTTCTCATGAGAAAGATGCAAACTTTTGGTAGTTCGCACCTTTCTCATGCGAACGATTTGCCCGCGGTACTTTCAGCCGCGGGCAAATCACTCGGATTCTGAATAGACAGGTAAATGCTATAGCCTCCTCTTCGGCTTAGTACTCCAACCTTCTCAATGCAGTAAAACCCTTCTTATCACGACAGAATTGCCTCACCATTGCCAGGGCAACTGTCAGTTCAAGACTGGACTACTGCAATGCCCTCCCCGCAGGGACCTCTGGCAAAAACATTGTTAAACTGCTAGTTCAAAATAATGCCCTAAGGGCTGCCACAGGAATTTTGTTAAAGGACCACATCTCGGAGGTCAGGAGGCAGGTCCATTGGTTGCCCATCAAAGAAAGAATTGTTTTTAAAACCCTCTCTCTCACGCACAAATGCCTCCATGACCTGGCTCCCCCTTATCTGGCACAGAGAATAGCAAAGCCTAACCGCTCTAGGCCATTGAGAGCAGCTTAAACTAACATAATCTCCACTCCCAAGACCCGGAGAGTGTGCGCGGCGGCACTAGCTTCCCTGTCCTCACCGCCTCACGTGGAACGCCTTACCTACGCACATGAGGATGATTGACTCACACCTTACCTTCCGGAAAGCTATCACAACTCTGCTATTTGTGTGACTTGTAAACTCTGATCATCTTGCCATACTATGGTGGATGATCAGCTCTGAGTAGCTGCACACTGTGTCGGCACTAATGTGACCACTAACTCTTATATGTAACCTAATTCCAGTTCCAATGTAACCATACCGATGTACCAATGACCACAATGTAACCAAAGACCAATGTAACCTAATTCACGCATACCTACAACCTCATGTAACAGCGCCTCGATGCCTGTGGGCTGCACTGCGCTTTATAAATTCAAATAAATAAATAAACTAACAATGTCAGAAAGGCCTGAACACACCCTGAAATTGTAAAAGCAATCCATAAGCGCATATAGCCTTTCAAAGGAAGCTGTAAAGGAAAAGACATCATTTCATTAGACGTCACGTGAGGGAGAGGAAATTAGGAAATGGCTTGAGAAAAACTAAAACTGAATTTCAAATATGTGTTGCTGTGAGGATAGTAAACCTTTAAAATGATGTTAACTATGTTTAAAATACAGAATCACATTATATGACATAGCTTGGCCTTAACAGGTCCTATTGCAGAAATTAGCATATCGACATTATTTAAACCTCATGCCACATTCGTGCATATGAACATTTTTGGGATTTAGTGAAGTTTTGAAATTAAAATGAAAATTGTGCATGTATATTTCCTAGAGGGTTGGGGTGAATTGGTATACAGGTTAAACCGAGTGACTCATGAAATGCGATTTTATAATATGTCGGATAAACAATACAGATATGTATGACACTGCGGAATTATTTTGCCTAAAACTGTAGATAAGTGATTTCAGATTATTGGGCAAGGGCTTATGGGAAAAAGAAACCAACAATTAGCATAGGCACTCAGCATTCTTAGGTGAGAGAACTGATGGGAAAGTGGTGTGTGTGTGTGTGTGTGACGTGTCATTTTCACATAGGACAAGGAGACCAATGAAATACACTGACCAATAGGATCCAGCTGCAACCACCTGCCCTTTATGCGTGGAGGATGCTTGGTATTTAAACTCTACACACAGGGCAAAGGAAGAGTTTTGGGAAAGCAGAAAAGGAAGAGGGCCTGTTAGGCAGGACAGAAGTGGATTGGGACTCCAGATAGAAGTGGTTGATGGCAATTCTTCTTAAGTGGGCATTTTCCAGATGGGACTGAATACAGAGGCCTTTCCCAAGACACAGTCAGAATACCGATAGGAATTTTGGCAGCTGGTTGAGACAGGCAAATAAAGAGCTTATCCGGCAGTGATGCCTGAGGCAGTTAATCTCCCTACATGTCTTACCCTTCTGAGAGAAAAAGTGAGTACATTGCTCCCAGAACATTTAGACAAATGCCCTATAAATGTATTAAACTTCACCTAGCAAATAAAAGTGTTTTGGGAGAACCCTGTTTACAAGCTATGTGACTGACAAATGGGAACGTAGTACAAGGCACGTGTAATTTGTGATTGATAAGCACAAGTGAAACCCTTGGTAGTCTCACCATATTATGAATTTTCTTCAGCAATTTGGGATTTAAATATCTCAAACTGAAATGTGAGATGACAAGCATTTGTGATTGGTGTCTTCTGTAGTCAAATAAAATTAACAGGACTCTATTCCTTACCACCCATTGAGCTCGGGTGTTGTGAGTGTGAACCTGATCCCTGAAGTATGGTAAAATAGTTAGGCGCTGCCGTCCCCACATTCCAAAAACATAAAGAATTTCTGAACGCAAACAGTAACTAAAAAGAGATTTCTTTAAACCAATTTAGCATCACAGTGATACCTATTTGTATCGGGATCCAAATTAACAAGAAATAGTGTCTTGTTTTAGCTTTAAATCAGTCCTAGGAAAAGAGAACCAATATTTTTCTCTAATGACAACACTTGTAGATGGTTTAAAGAAATATTCAGTGAACTCTTTTGTTTCAAACTTTATTTGAAGAACATTTATTTTTAATCAAACAATCAATGCCAAAGTGTATATCCATGGTTTGGGATGTTCTTATCTATTGACCAGAATAGTTATTTACATTAGTTGTTTTATGTATGGATGTTTGTGCAAACTGGCATAAACACATTAACAAGATAACACCAAGTAGGTTCAATTTCTATTTCTGTAGACAAGCTACCTGTACCTATTTGACATATTGTGGGGAACTTCCCAGCGTGGAAATTAAGGGTCTCACCTTTAATTCCTTGATTAATTATTTTAAATATAACTGAAATATACACATAATTACTGGTTGTATATAATGCAGAACACCAGATTGTACAAATAAAACAATATAGATTGCAAAACTTACAACAGCAAGTTAGATTCCTTGCACAAAAGTGCATAAAGTCAACATGGTACAAATTCTACTTTCGATGTCAAACATGACAGGGGTCAGATCATGTAAACAGATGCAACGAGTACATATAATGAACAACAATTAAATACAGTGAAACCATTAGTAGCACTGTAATTCAAGAATTAATGTCTACACCACGGTGTTTCCGCCTTTTGTGGGGGCAATAATATAGCCATGTTCTTGAAAGGGCCTTTGTAAGGACAAGGGAGACTGTGACGTCTAGGCTTTCAGTGGATGATGTGAAAAACGAATGAAAAACGAATGAAGCACAATGAGGGGGTGCTATTGGGCATTATTTGCAAAAGGGTGATTAAATCACCATGTTGTTTACAAAGTGTCCAAAGACTGATGGACTCGGCTTACCGTGTGGAGAGGCATTGGGGCCACAGGAGGATGAGTATGGGTCCGGAGAGATGCAGTGGGCCTCATTACGACCCTGGCGTTAAGGGTTTAACGGCGCCGTAAAAGGTGTCGGCGCCGTTAAACCCTTAACGCCTGATTACGAGGTCCCTTTGCGGGACCCGACCTTAACGGCTGGTTTTACCAGCCGTTAAAGTAGAGTACCGCAAAGGGACATTGGTGCTAAGTACGGTGCCGCAATTTGCGGCACCGTACTTAGCACCTTCCCCATTCCTATTGAACCCTATGGGGCAAAAATGGGAATGGGGAAGGGCCCATGGTGAATGGGGCATTACCGCCCCGCCAACCTTGGAATGGGGCGGTAATTCCGCCATTCACCATGGCGGACCCCGGCATGGACCATGGTGCTAATAGCACCATGGTTTAGCGCCGGGGTCGTAATGAGGCCCAGTGTCTCTTAGCGTGAGTTAGCTGGGCACCTATTTAATAAAAAGGACAGGGCTTAGTGTATCCCTTAATTTATCACACGGACCACTCTGTTGTTAGTACAATAAAGCACTTACCTTTCTCTCAGGTAGCGTTGGTGTGCCAAAAAATCAAGTAGCATGACCTTATGGGCAGACCTGCAAGAATACGCGCAGTTAAAAAGGGCCCGTAAACTTGTACTGATAGTAACCGCTGTACTGGATGTTGATTTACCTGTAACTTTGTCACGCGGTAGGCTGAAGTTTGTAGTGTCCGACTGGGGGCGGGCATGAGCGATGCGTGTTGACGCATGCTCACAGACATGTCCTGCAGGGGCTAGGGCAAACAGCACAGGAAAATAGTGTGCTCCGTGTAGCCTAGCAGATCAGGTAACCAGCAATGCAGCCGGCGATGGGGCGAAGCTGACACTGTTGCTATGGTCTCTTTAAGTAGCGGTGGCCATTTTGAAAATGTATACGTGGCAGTCACCCAACTAGAGGGAGTAACTGCTTACTGAGTTGTAAAATTTAAGTGCCAGTCAATTATGCACTAACCCAGCCTCTGAATTTACAAAACCATGGTGTCCATTACATATGTTTTTACCGTTACCATGGTTACGGACCGGCGAGTCTTGTGTGATCGTATTGGTGGATCTGCATCACCTGCAGGGTGTGGACGCAATACAGGTATTTTGAAAATATCTACTTGGCAGTCACCCAACTAGAGGGAGTAACTGCTCACTGAATTGTAATATTTAAGTACTAAACCAGCCTCTGAATTAACAGAACCATGGTGTCAGTTACCTATGTTGATACCGTTACCATGGTTACGGGCAGGTGAGTCTCGTGTGATCGTATTGGTGGATCTGCATCACCTGCAGGGAATGGACAAAATACGGGCATGTGGCAGAGATTGGCCTGTATAGGTCAGTATATAACTGTGCCCCCGGACCGTGGGGTAGAGATGCGAGGGACCAACAACGCCAGGACTGCATGGGTACTGAGAGAGCGTTAGAAGCTGTCTAGTTTTAGTGGAAGACAGTGATGCATACGGGATCTAGCGCCAACTGGTGTGTGATATGAACACTGGATATTGGATGGCGTGCAATATATATGTGTGATGTGAAGTTTGATGCCTATTACAGATGCAACATCACAAATATCATAAGAAAGATTTCCACTCCACAGATATTTTTAAACCAAGTTTCAGTGTTTAACTTATGGACCCATTTTTGTTATAATTGGCTAAATGATTTATTCAAATCACCCCTCTCACAGTTGGTGTCAATTTCTGTAAAATTAACCATCTGAGGTCTGTGTCTTTGTGGTCTTTTAGAGTGAAGTGTTTAACCAGTGGTTTATCAGGGATCTTATTTCTGATGCAGGACCGATGCTCAGAGATTTGCATGTTGATTGGTCTAATTTTCTTGCCAACGTACAGCAGGCCACACGGACATTCAATAATGTAGGACACACCTTTGGTATTGCAATTTGTGTGTTCTCTCAAAGTCCACTTGACATTTTTGTATTCAAAGGTTTTTCTCTGAATTGTTAGGGCGCATGCTACACATTGTCCACATTTGTAGTGTCCTGATATTGGGGGAAGATTCCAACGGGTGTTGGTGCGTCCAGACGGCTCAAGGAATGTATGAACCAAAGATTGTCTCAGATTCTTATTTTTCTTGAAGGCAAAACAAGGAATTTTGTTCATGTGTTTTAGTTGTGTGCTTATAGCAGTGTGTTAGATTGGTGTATGTTATGTCTCCATGCTGTTGTGTACTACTAGGAGTGGTGGGGTTCCTTCCTCTATGCATCCATGTATAACAACTTGGGGCATTCATCATTCCTTAGCAGGGATTATGGGAGACCTGCTATATAATGCATTTTCTGTGTTGCTACCCTATGCATTTGAGGACATGTGGTCCTTTCAGCCCAACTGCTTCATTGTAGGTGAGTCACTGGAGGGGACATGTGGATCATGCCCCAGGTAGGATATTGCTATACAAGACCCCCGCTTATCTACTTATCTCTCAGAGAAAGTTGTCAGAGCCAGTTCCTCCAGACCTATTCGCTCACTTTACTCCAACCAATTTATCATCCCCACCATCATACGGACCAAAGAAGGCGGCACCAGTTTCCCATTTTTAGCTCCTAAGCAATGGAATGCCCTCCCTAATGCCCTCAGGAATGAGACTTTGCCTGTCATTCCACTAAGCCCTCAAAACGAGTCTCTTCAACTAGCCCACACTACACCCATTAATTTACACGCAAATACCTGTGTCCTTGAAGGTATTAATTTTATCCGGTTCCCATGTAACCTTGAACCATAGAGCCCCCTAACCCCTGCAACCATGCATGTTTTTAACTGCTACCTGTCTGGTGTTAGGTTCAATGTAACCAAGAACCACAGACAGGCTGTCTTTTTTTCTTCAGTCTGTTTTTCTTTCCGTCTGTCTCCGGTAACTAAGTAAGCCTTGCCTGTATCAGCGACACAGAGCCCTAGGGCTGCTTTGTGCGCTTTATACAAGTAAAAATTAAATAAATAACATACATGCATGGTCTATCTTTAACAAAGTCGCCCCACCCTTATTCACTGCCACATGTACCATTCTGAATGCATACCAAGGATCGAAATTTGGGTGTTTATGTATGCAGGCAGGCTACTGTTCTGTAGTACCAGGGTTTCAAGAGCTGGACCAGGGAAGCGGGTGCAGCAGTGGCTCACAGGGAGGTCAGTGTTGCATGTAATATGAACATTCATTGAATGGTACTGGTTCCTATTGCAAAACACATGGTCCAGTGCCATGATGCCACCAATGCAACATGCGTACACTTCAAAGCTGTAATGACATTGAGGAAGCTGGCAGTGTCATAGAATCTGCCCATCATTATTATTATTATTATTATTATTATTATTATTATTATTATTATTATTGAATTAATTGAGTGAGGAATTAGCTTTGAGAATACAAACAGCACTTTACAGAGCTATACAACAAAAATGATACGCAACAGAGTGCTTTACAGATGTATACAACAGTACACATGCATAACAGAGTGCTTTTCAGAGGTAACAGAACAGATATACAGGGGGGGTTTCAACTGTTAAAAATCCATGATACAGACATAAAAAATGTTACATATAATAAAAAGTTAAAAGGTGCATGTGTGTATGCCGATTAGTATCCACCAAAACAAGTCCAAATTGCTCATTAGATTTTCAATGTTCGGTCAGATTTTGAGAGGTAAATTTAGTTCTCCGATGCCAGGCCTTTCTCAGATAATCCACCAAACCCCAATCCACTGGTAGCGTGGCTGCTGAGAGCAGGTAACATGGAGCAGGCCTAGCCTGAGTCATGCCAGCAGACATGAGTAATGGCAAGAGTGTTTTCCTTCTAAGGTCTACATAATATGGGCAAAACAACACAAAATGTAGAAGGTCCTCCACCGACCACTGACAACAAGGGCAAGCTATGGGTTGTACATTCTGAGACCAGCTTTTTTGTTCGAGCCCCTAACCATAGGCAATCAAATCGGGCTTGTGTCAGAGCCCAGAAATCTGTGGGTTTATCACTGTGAAGCAGATTCAGCTGAATAGCATCTGCAGTAGTTAAAATAATGTGCCTTCTATTTGCAGAAATGCCTAAGGCAGATGACTCCCTGTTTAACACAAGGATGGATTTAAACATTTGCTTGTATGCCCTTACAGCACACAGGGTCAAGAAGGTTGAAGGGCAAATAAGACTAACACAGTTTAACTGACTAATACATTTCTTTTTTTTCTTTCATATGCTTTTCACTGAGAGTGAGGTCCTGTTTCCACCCTCCTGGCCATCTGTTGTTTTCCTGTACATATGGAGTTTGTGCCTGGCTGCTGACCATTCCATTAGGCAGGTGCACTTTCTGTGCATTACTGCACCTCCAGGGGAATTATTGAATCTGAAAAATCGAAAATCAAAAATAGAAGAAGAAAAAACGAAATTTGCATAAAATTGTTTGAAAGGACTGTTTTATTTGGCATTTTCATCGTGCTGCCATTTTTTTTGTTGCTTTTTAATACCTGGAGCTACCTTGCTATTTTAAAAGCACAAGTTTTCCCACTATTGCCTGCTTATTTGATTGTTTTTTGGCCCTTCCAAGACGGCCACCGTGGTTTTCTTTGTTGTGTAGGCAGGCTGGGCTGAGCCACCTCTCCCTATGCTGCACTCCCATTGGTTGCTGAGTGTTTTTTTTCCATCCAATCAGGGACTGGCAGGCTTCAGCTGACCTTCTCAGCAAAGACCCACTTCTAAGGCCCCTGTCTGCTCCCTGTCAGCTTACGGAACGCTGATTGGGGTCCTCCCTGCACCTTAACCACTATGTTGATGCCACCTCACTCCTCTAAGAAATCCAGACTGTCTTGACTTTGCCTCCTCCAGAACTATGGGTTAGTTTCCTCCTTATGGACTCACTCCTACCGCCTTTGACTATCACTGTTCTTTCTGCTTGTTACACCCATGTTGTCATCCTGATGCACAGTGTTTCCGAAAGCCCTTTGCTAACATCTGATTCCAAGATTGAAAAGTCAAATCTTGCTGTTTATTCTTTGTGCTAAAAAGTCAAATCTTGCTGCTTTTGCTTTGTGCTAAAAAGTCAAATCTTGCTGTTTTTGCTTTGTGCTAAAAAGTCACATCTTGCTGTTTCTGCTTTGTGCTAAAAAGTCAAATCTTGCTGTTTCTGCTTTGTTCTAAAAAGTCACATCTTGTTGTTTCTGCTTTGTGCTAAAAAGTCAAATCTTGCTGTTTTTGCTTTGTGCTAAAAAGTCACATCTTGCTGTTTCCGCTTTGTGCTAAAAAGTCAAATCTTGTTGTTTCTGCTTTGTGTTAAATAGTCACATCTTACTGTTTCTGCTTTGTGCTAAAACGTCAAATCTTGCTGTTTCTGCCTTGTGCTAAAAAGTCACATCTTGCTGTTTCTGCTTTGTACTAAAAAGTCCAATCTTGCTGCCCATTGCGAAATTCTCTGTTTTTTGCTTGTATACTTATGCTTCTCTGTAACTTGCTAGCCCAGTGACCTCACCACTCTCTTTTGTCCCACATCTACTTGCCTTAGCCCCCCCAGTATTTCCATCCTCTCCTCGCTTCCACCCCCATGGTGCTTTCTGCTTCTCCTATCTTTTCCAATTGCTTCTCCATTGATTATCCTTCCCTTCTTACTAGGTCTGGTAAGAAGAAGTTCAAAAAGGATATCTTGGCCTCTAACCCTGGTCTTCCTATCACCGACACCTACTCCAATGCTTCCTCCAGACAGACCCTCACCGACATCCTCTGTCGTTCCCTCGCCAGATCGATGGACTCCTCATATGGTCTCTGTGCTCTGCCCTATCTCCTCCTCTCCCATTCATGGTGGCACTCGCTGGGAAGTTCTCATGGCTTCCTTCGACTCTTCTAAAGTCATCATTAATGTCTACCTAAATGGCACTGTCATGGTCCAAGGCCCTCAGGCCAATCTCCTCCTCTCCTCCTCTTTGATAGGCGCTTCCCTCGCCTCATCAATTTCCTCTCATCTCCTGCTGTCCCCTCCTCTCCCCCTTGGCTACCTTGCCCTCTTTCTCCTCCTCCTCCTCTACCCCTCCTAGGACTCTTTCTCCTCTGCAGGGCGTACCTCCGATCTTTACCACTCCCCAGAAAGTTTTTAAGGCTGGCAACCTTCTTCAATTTGCCACACTCAACTCTCACTCTGCTGTCAAACACTCCTCTGACATCTGCCACCTCCTTGAAGAACTAGACCTTGATGTCCTTGGTCTTACTGAGACATGCTTCACGGCCAGCTCTGTCACAACATTTGACACTCTCCTCCCTAATGGCTACAAGGTCCTCTCAGCACCCAGATCCTCCCAGTCCGTTGGGGTGGGGGGTAGCCCTGATCTTTTCTGAGTGGATTCCTACCTCTATCATTCCCACTCAGACCTACTCCTCTTTCGAATGCCTTGTCTGTAGGCATTCTCTCTCACCTACCCATTCTCTTACTGTGGCTACCATCTACCGGCCTCCTGGCCAAATCACCTTTTTTCTCTCTGAATGGGCAGACCTCTCCTCCTCCCTCCTGGCCTCTACCACTCAACTCCTTCTCCTCAGTGACCTCAATATACATTTAGACTCTCCTTGTTCACGCTCTGTACTCTTCCGTGACCTCTGCGACTCCCTCTCCCTGTCTATCCTCCCCTCTGGCCCGACTCACTCTGCAGGGCACACACTTGATGTCGTGATCTCCTCTGACCTCCCCCTCTCCATCCATATGACCACTCCTCTCTCCTGAAGCGATCACTCCCTCCTCTCCTCTCATCTCTCCCTCTCTTCCCCCCAAGCCAGGCCTACCCCCAACACTGCCACCTACCTTCTCGGACATCCGGCCCATGAAGCCTGTTTCAGTTGAGGCTTTTGCCAACACTTTCTCCCCCCCGCTCCACCTTTGGCTGTCTCACATCCTGACACAGCCCTGTGTCTGCTCTACTCTTCAATTTCTGATACTCTTGATGCTCTTGCCCCTGTCATCAGGATCCGTTTGAATTCCAAAGCCAAGTGCAATTCCTGGTATGACTGACCTAGCTACACTTAAACATAAGTGTAGGGTGGCTGAGAGGAAATGGAGGACTTCCTGTTCATTCTCTGACAAACTGGACTGTCGCCTGCTACAAAGGCAATACCGACTCTCTGTCCTCACTAAGAAGAGAGTCCACATTCGGGTCTCTGCGGCATCTAACAACTCAGCCAAACTCTTTCAAATCTGCAAGGAGCTGGCCAACCCTGCTGCAGTCTCTACCCCTCATGATGCCTCTCAGGCTCTTTGCAATACCCTTGCCTCTCACTTCATTAAAAAAATCCAGGACATCCTGTCCACCATCTCCACCCCCACGCACCCTCTCCACCTCCACCCCTCCTCTCCCCTCTCCATCTGTGGTTGCTGACCCTCCTTTAGCCACACCCCCATCATCCTTCTTGTCCTTTCATCTTTTCTCCCCTGTCAAGGTCGCTAGACAAGTCCGATCTATGAAACCCTCATCAAAAAAGGTTTATCCCTGTTCCTCTAAAACCATCAAGGACCACATTGACACCCTCGCTCCAGCCCTTGCTGATTTTTGCAACCACTCCTTTGCCTCAGGATCCTTCCCCTCCCCTCTGAAGCACTCCCTTGAGCATCCTCTTCTCAAGAAACCCACAGCTGATCCTTCTTGTCCAGCTAACTATCGCCCAATTTCCATTACTCCCTTTCTGGGCAAACTCCTGGAAAAGTTGGCCATCTCTCAGCTTAACCTTCATTCCAATTCTGTTGGCTGTCTCCGTGACCACCAGTCTGGCTTCAGAGCTGCCAGAAGCATGGAAACTGCTCTCCTGAACATCTGTGAAGATCTGCCCTCCAACCTTGACTCTAACATTCCCTCTGTCCTCATTCTCCTCAATCTCTCTTCTGCCTTCGACATGGTCAACCATACCATCCTGCTCAACCATCTCCGTGAAAACCTGGGTATCTCTGATCAGGCTCTGGCCTGGCTGACCTCTTTCCTCTCAGATCGACCCTCCCAGGTCCAACTTGGGTCCTTTCTTTCATCTATCTTCCTCTCTACTTGTGGTGTTCCCCAGGGGTCTAACCTCTCGCCCTGACTTTCAACCAATACCTGGCAACTCTCGCCCACTGTATTGCTATTTTCTGCTCAGATTTCCAGTGCTACGCTGACGAAATTCAACTCATTTTCAGGCTGCCCTCTGCCACCTCCTCTCCCTCTCTCATTGCCTAACTGCCATTCAAGATTGGTGTGCCGCCAATGATCTTTGTCTGAATGCCAGGAAGACAGAGATCCTCCTCATCGGCACACCTTCACCATCCTTTCCCCTCACTCTCTGGCCGGCTCTCCCTTGGCCCTCCTCCTACCCCCACCTGCGAGGCTAAGAACCATCTTTGACTCCGCCCTTTTCTTCTCCGCCCACATCTCTGAGGTCTCTATAAAGTTAAATTTACTACTGCACCTCCTCAGAGGTACTCTGCCTAGCCTCACCTTCCCGCAGAAGCTCATGGTATTCCAGGCTCTGGTTCTCTCTTTGTTGGAATAGGTGTGCAGTTATAATGTCGACTGCAAAAAGTCGAATGACATAAATGTCGAAAAAAAAAATCTGATTTTTTTTTCTCTGAATATGTCATTTCTTATTTAATGTTTTTTTTTGCTTTTGTGCGTTTAAAAACAGGGTTAAAAAAGGGGAGGGAAGGTTGGGGGGAACCCCCCCATTTCGAACCGAAAATTTTAAAAAAAGGACATTCGAATTTTTTTTTCTGACATTATTTTGGGACATTTTGTCTTTCGACATTTTGTAATTCGACATTATCACTATAAAACGTTGGACTATTGTAACAGCCTCTTTCTCAATCTACCTGCCTCTACTCTCCGCCCTCTGCAACTAATCCAGAACAGGACTGCAAGACTTGTCCTTGGCCTCAAGCCCTGGGAACGTATCTCTCCAGCTCTGAAATCTCTCCATTGGCTCCCAATGGATGCAAGGATTAAATTCAAAACCCTCTGCATTGTCCACAAGGCTTTCTGGGGCCTGGGTCCAAAATACCTTCAGTTATCTCTCCGCAAATACCTCCCCTCTCAAGCTCTTTGCTCCTCTACCTCTAACTCCCTCAGGGTCAGTAATTTTTCAAAGAAAAGAGCTGGAGGTAGATCTCTGTTTTCGGCTGGGGCCTCCCTCTGGAACAGCCTCCCTGCCACTCTAAAACTTGAGGAGAATCATCTCTGGTTCCAGAAGCACTTCAAGACCTTCCTCTTTTCTTCTGCCTTCGTTCACTCTCTCCCCTGCTGATCTGTTCCCTCTTGGCACCGTGCACCTGGCCACCCTCTGTCCTCCGGGCCTAGGTACCTGCTCACCCCGCCACCCTCCCGCACTGCCTTCGGGCCACCCCTTGCACTGGGGTCTGTATCTGTACCCATACAGCCCCCCCTTTTTCATCCTGCACTTATCAGACCTACCCTGTTTATTTATTGTTATTTATCTTTTTCTCCTCTGCTTCACACTTTCCACTTCTCCCCCCTTCCATGCACTATCCCCTCCCCCTCTCCTATGCACTTGCACATTCTCAGTGTCACTGGGACTAGTAAGATTGCCGTTTTGTTCTCCCCTGTTCTCCTCCTTTGCCTTGTCGCGCTCTGAAACACTTGTGTACGAGTGCGATAGAAATAAAATATCAATATCAATATCAATTTCTGGATGTATACGAGCCAAAGGATTTTCTTTACTGCTGGGCTTCTCACCAAAGTTCTTATATTCTTATGTGAGAGAGTGGCTGTGATTCATCCGTGTAGTGGGAGGCAATGAAGGTCAATGAGGGCCACAGTGATGTGGTTGGGTCTGCGTAGACCTTTGATGAGGCATATAGGATACTTCCAAGGGGCACAATGGATGACAATGGGAGGCATGCACTTCTGCAGTGGTGCTGGGCAGAGAGATATGATGCTGCACATGTTTCATTAGTATATAAAGCACCTATCCCAGCACTTTGGAGAACTGATCTGCACCCCTGAGCAGCAGTGGTGTGTCTGTTCATAAATACATTTCACTCATAATGGCAGTAAGGATGAGGGTGGGAGGTCTGCTAGGATCTTCTTGTTTAGGTAATAGAGTGGCATCAGCTGTGCATCTGCCTGTGCCCAGGAAGATGGTCTTCCGCGGGGAATGGGTGAATTCCCCAGGTCTCCTCCTCCTTAGCGATGGCCGGATTCTTTGTTTCTGCTGCTGCTCTGCAGGCTAGTTTAGTTTAGTTTAATTTAGTTTATTATTTATATGGCGCGCCATACCCTGGGGCATCAGGGTGCAAACAGACAAGGATATGCTCAACTTAGTTGCAAGTACATGAAAAGTAGGAAAAAAATACAGACATCAACAATGTTACAATATAGGCAGGTAAGTACAAGGTAAGGTCAGGGTCAAGGAACAAAGGGTAACAGGGTACATATTTTCTGCATAGTCATAAGGTAGTGATATACAGTTATGTACAGTGTGACATATCAGGTCACCAATGTCAGAATGATGTGCTGCGCACAGAGCTTCAATCGCATGGTAAGTAGGCTCCAGGAGCAGGGAGTGGGAGTCAAGGGAGGAGCATTTAAAGGGTCATGCAGGTAGAGTCGTTAGATGTCATTGGCTCTCAGCCACCTAGTTAGGTTCTGTCTGAAATTGGCGAAGGGCTGAGGTTCTCTGATGTCATGGGGGAGGGAGTTCCATAGCTGCGCAGCTTTGACTGGGAAGCTATGTCCTCCTATAGTGGAGAGTTTGAAGCGCGGAACTTGGAGGCAGTTTGCGTTGGCTGTTCTTGTTGGTCTGGATGAGGTTCTTTTGCATGACCAGTCCATGAGGTAGGGTGGTGCTTTATTATTGAGGCATTTGTGGGTGAGGGAAGCAATCTTGAGTTGAATTTTATCAGAGGTGGAAAGCCATTTGTGTTCTTTTCTTATAGCGGATATATGCTCATTTCTGTTAATCTTGAGTGCTGCTCTCAAGGCATTGTTCTGGAGGACTTGAATTTTGTGGATGGTCTGTTTATTAGCCCCAATGTAGAGTCTGTTACAATAATCCAATTTGGATAGTATAAGGGCTCTGGCAAGTGTAATGCAGCTGTCTGTGGAGAGGAATTGTTTACTAGCTCTGATAAGTTTGCATGTGTATGCTGTAGCAGAGGCTAGTGAGTTAACTTGTTTGGTAAACTTCATGGTGGCGTCTAGGTAGAATCCTAGGGTTTTCACTTCGTTAGCTACTTTTATGTTGTTCCCATCAATAATGAAGTTGGTATAGTCAGGGCTGAGTTTGGATATATAGTTTGGGGGGCCTAGGATTATAAGCTCGGTTTTATCATCGTTCAGGCATAGGCCGTGTGTGGCCATCCATGCCTGAATGATACTATAGATTCTGTTCACTAGGGCCAGATCCTTGGCGTAAACTCCTGAGAGCGGGAGGAGGATCTGGGTATCGTCTGCGTAGTTGGTGAAGGTGATACCCAGATGATCCATTTCATCAAAAAGGGGCTTCATGCAAACATTGTAGAGGGTGGGTGACACACAAGATCCTTGTGGTACACCGCATGTTATAGGGACCGGGTCTGTTGAGGCTGATGGAGCGAAGACTCTCATGGTCCAGTTACTCAGAAATGACTTGATCCATGTTATCGCCTCTTTTGAGAAATGGGCTGCAGAGTCAAGGTGGCTACATAGGACTGTGTGGTCAACTAAGTCGAATGCCGCTGATAGGTCCAGAAGGAGGAGAAGGGCTGCTTGACGATTATCTCTGCATTCGTCTATTTGGGCCTTAAGATCTATTAGAGCTGTCTCAGTCCCGTGTTGCGGGCGGAATACTGATTGGCGGGTTCTGAGTAGGTGGTTGGATTCTAGGAAGTTTTGTATTTGCATGTAAGCCACTTTGTCTAGAATTTTTAGAAGAAAGGGCACAGTTGTGATGGGCCTGAAGCTTGTAGGAATCACAGGGTCGAGGGTTTGTTTCTTTAGTAGTGGCAGTACCCAAGACTCTTTTAGGTTATTCGGTACTGTGTCTGTGGTAAAGGAGGAGTTGATAAGTTTGGTTATAAATGGCGATAGTTCTCTCGCAGCATCCTTGATAAGTTGTGCTGGGCATTGGTCGCCTTTGCAGTTGGACGGTTTAAGTCCCAGAATGACTTTTTTCTACCTCAATGGTCGATACCTTAGAAAAGCAGAATCGGGCTTCTTAATTAGGCTGTGGTGGTGGCGCTAAGCTCTGAGGGATGTGAGGCGTTAGGGACGCCTTCTTCAGAGCAATTTTAGATTGTAAATTAGCTACTTTATTTGTTAAGGCAAGTTGTATACTAGAGCACCATTTTTTGTCCTTGGTGCAGTTTTCTTGAGGTACAACGGGAGTTTCCAGTTCTTTCAGAATGCTGAACAGTTCTCTGACACTAGATTTCGTTTTAGATATTATAGTATTATAAGTTTCCTGTTTGGCTAATAGAATTACTTTCTTGTATTGGGAGGAGGCTTTGGAGAGGTTGAGTTTATTTTCGACTGATGGGGAGAGTCTCCAAATGGTTTCAAGTTTTCTTTTGGTCAGCCTGAGATTTTTTAGATGAGGCGTGAACCATGAGTTAAGGGGTTTTTTCGGTTAACTATTTCTTAGTTTGAGCGGAGCTATGTGGTCGAGGGCTGAGTTCATAGCTTCATTATAATGTTCAACTAACACATTAGGGTCCATAATGTCTGGTAGTGAGTTCAGTTTAGGTATTATGACGGGCATCAGATTTTCCGCTGTGATGAGTTTTTTGTTCCTCGTAGGCAAGGGTGGGGCAAGTGAGGACTGTGCAGTAGCAGGGTTGGTCGTCACTGTGAATAATAGCAGGTGGTGGTAAGTCCAGATCTGAGGTACAGAATCCGTGATATTTACTTCGCAATTATGTTCTGCTATCCAATCAAGGATATGACCTTTATTGTGGGTGGGTAATTTAACCCTCTGGGAGAATCCCAGCTCTTTCAGGGTCAGGGCAATTGCTGTAGATTGGATATCCTTAGTGTCATTATAGCCTAGATTGAAGTCCCCTAGCACTATTGTTTGGGATGTACTTTTTAGGTTATTGGACAGGGATGTCGAGATGTCCTCAGCAAAGGTTCCAATAGGACCTGGTGGTCTGTAGATAAGGATGATGTTTAGAGTTTGGGAGTTAGCGATGGCTATTTTGACCGTGAGGCATTCACAGGATTTCATAGTGGTGATTGTGACAATTCTGATATCTAGGCTGATCTTAACTATGATTGCTAGGCCTCCACCTCGGGAGGTATGTCTGTCCACTCGTATGAATTGTATAGTTGCCCTGGACTGCTAATGATAGGGCAGGGCCTGCCCAATCATGTAGCCAGGATTCTGAGATGACCAGGAAGTCCAGGTTGTCTGTAAGAATGATATCTGATATCTCTATTGCGTGTGCGACTAGAGACCTGGCGTTTATAAGCGCTCCTTTGAGATAAGGTTTGTGGCTTTCTTAGGGCAACCTGGTTAGGGCAGGTAGTATTATGACTATCTTTAGCGGTCTGTTTGGTGCTGTTTAGTGTAGGTTTATTGGGATTGGAGTGTTTCCTGGTGGGTTCTGCAGTAACCTTCAAGGGTGACTGTTTTTTTTTTAAATTGAGTAGTTCAACTTTCTTAGCTGGTGGCTCATGCAGTTTGGACAGGCGAGCACGTAATCTTAGGTTTCTGTCTACAGTATTACATGGCCTTTGCATAGTTGTATTATCTTGATATTGGTTCATTTTAAGTCCTGTATTAGATTGTTGTGTGTCGAGCATGATGGGGTAGGTGAGATGGGTGGGATAAGACGTGGCACAGAGACCCAGATTGTTAGCTTTGATGGTCAGGCTAAGTGTTTGTACTCCTAGTATGATGGAGAAGGTAATATAGAGTGGTGGCCAAGGTGACCTGTAAGCGGGACCCAGGGTGTACATGCTAAGTGGCTGAGTAGGGGCAGGCTAGGTGCAATTTCAGTTGTTGGGAAACAATTTAAAATGGCTAAGTACAGGCAGGCTAAATGCGACTATCAGACTACGTACAATTTCAGTTGTTGGAATACAATTTAAAAATGCTAAATGCAAATGGGGCTCAGGGGCAGGAGCACACAGTAAAAATGCTAAATGCAAATGGGGCTCAGAGGCAGGAACACACAGTAAAAATGCTAAATGCAAATGGGCGCACAGAGGCAGGAGCACACAGTAAAAATGCTAAATGCAAACTTAGCTATACAGGCGTGAATACCTAGTCCAAAAGCTAAGTGTGAGTGGGGCATTGATGGTACAGTATGATAACCTTCTGTTAACTGCTAAGGCTAGGGTTTTGGGGTGGGAGAATGCAGCATTGAGAGCTGAGACATGAGCACTGTTTCAGAGTCAGTGAAGTGCTTTGCATGCTGTGTGCAGAATGGGTCCAGTGAATTGTTAGTGGCAGTTTTAGAACTTCTTACCCGTCATAGGAGAGGGTTTCATGAGGAAGATTCAAAGCAGATTCAAGGAGCTCGAGCAGAGATCCTGGCCCTGGTCTCTGTCGGCTCTGGACAGGATCAGGACAGGAGTTTGTTCCTTGGTTGGGTTCCTTGAGTGGGTGGACCGGCGCTCGCCAGCCGGCGAGGGATTGGTCCACTTAGCAGAGTGAGTGACCAATCAGGGCAACCTGCAGGGCTTGTAGGTAGCTGGATCTGGGCTGCATCAATGGGCAGGGGTGGCGGCAGCCATCTTGGATTCGTGTCGCCTCGTGGAAAGCAATGGATGCAGGGCGAATTTCAGCTAAACAGCGCTTTTTCAGTGGCAGAACAGCGCAAAAGGCAATTTCGAGCGATCGGATGCCCATAGATATAATTTACATGTGCTTTGCACAAAAAAACATCGGCGGTGAAACTGCTTTCTGCAGTGAGTGGCAGGGCAGCCAGGGGGCCTACCTTCGATTCTCTTGAAGCTCCAGCTCAGCTAAGGAGCGAGGCACTGCTCCTGCAGTGGCAGAGGTAACTGCACCTCTGAGAAGGGGCACACAATGAATCACAGGATCAGGACAGGAGTTTGTTCCTTGGTTGGGTTCCTTGAGTGGGTGGGCCGGCCCTCGCCAGCCGGCGAGGGATTGGTCCACTTAGCAGGGTGAGTGGCCAATCAGGGCAACCTGCAGGGCTTGTAGGTAGCTGGATCTGGCTAGTGTAGAGCAGATGTTTATGTATATCGAATTTTTCAAATGCCAGGAACTACATGGTGCTTGGAACTGTACTTGGGAAAGGGGTGTACATTGCATGAACTCCTAAAGGCTATTGAGTGCAATAGTGGGCTCATTTTCTTCACCTGAGGCATTTACCTCTACTAGTTTGGTGGATGTAACTGTGCCCATTTTTTGGAGGTATTACCACTCGTTTTTGGCTGTATTTTTGTGTTTCTATTTGTAATTGGATGTCATTTGTTCCTTTGTTTATGTCAGCAAATCTTCTGTTTCTAATTCCTCCACCGGAATTAGCATTGCTTACTATTGGTATTCCTCCAGTGCTAATTCCACCAGGGGAATTAGCACCAGAGCGACTATGACCAACATTGCGGGACTCCAAATTCGGTGGACTGGTATAGATGGTGGTCATTCTTTTGTTGACCCTTATCAGAAGACTCGTAATCAGGGCCAATATACTAGTGAGGCAGACACACAACATTGCCCATGCACCCAGATCTGTACAAATTATGTATTGATTTAATTTGGGAAGAAGACCTTCTGTGCTGTGACATTTCCGTCTCTGTAGAGAAACCCTTGAATCATTACAGAGCTAAATACTACACACGAATGCAGCCTCAAGAACATCCTAAATATTTCCCAAAACTGGTTCATCACTAAATATATCAAACATTAAAAAAATATTCAAAAACCTCAGTTTCATGGAGATTTAAATGTACTTAACTTTTATTCACTTGTGCAGCAAGGCAAATTGATTTCGATCAGGAGCACCACAAAAAGAGGAAAAATGGGGTTGCTGACTCAAGAGACACGAAATTTCAGCTTTTTTCCTATTTCCCGCAGTACTACTTGTTTCCATGTACGGTCAACCTATGTTTACTGTGACTTTGCAACAGCATGTGTGCCATTTTTCTGTCCTCCCTCCCTGCCATTGCATCATGAGAGTTGCAATGACAAGACACAATTACACTTACCACAAAGGCTGGATCAGTCTTTCTGTATTTGTGACTGTTAACACTACTTCACATTCCACAACTGGGTAAATATGAATTGACATTTCAAACCGTGGTTCAAAAAGAACTTACAGAGCTCCTTTGTGAAACTAGGCAGCTTTTGATGCTGCATAATACTGTCGATGCATACAAAGGATGTCCCCCAATCAAAATGCAAATAAACTACTGTAACATCTCAATGAACTGTGGATTTGGGAAAAAAAAGATAAACACTCTCCTTATTTTATGTTCACAATATTTAACAACGCACTCTTCCGGCAGATGTTATTTGATGAGCTTTCAAATCTGGAGACGACATTCATTTTAATGTGAAGTTTTAAAATTGCTTTTTAAAACCCCTCCAGCCAGCACAGCGTTTCAAAGCCAAGACATTTGTCTCGTTGCTGCACCATGGTCCTCATTTTAAATTGGGACGACACACAGGGAAACAGAGAAAGCTTCAGCTGTGACAAAAGAAGTGCACGGTGATAAACTAAGTGTTTCACTTCCAACCCTCTCCCCCGCGTTCATTGGGGAGCATAACTAGTCAGGGCACCTGATTTACTCACTGGAATTGCCCTTACTCTTTCTTGCCACAGACCTATAGAATGGTGAAAGTGCATATTTGAGCATACCTCTGCCCATTCTGGTACCTATATGTATATAAGGGTATATTGAGATGTATTCGTCTTGTGGGGCTTTATTTTGGACCATTTGAGAGAGTTTGGGCTTGTGAGAGACAGCCCCTTCCCCAACCAATGCCGGACCAACTCCTACCCAACTCCTTCACCTAACTCAAGGTGCCATGGCCTTGATGTTAAAAAGTCGTGGTAGGCCACTGAGCACAGTACCTGGGCATGTTAGATTGGGGTTTGATGCATCTCTCAGCCTGCCAATCAGCATTCCAAGGAAGGTGAAATTGGAAATGTCCAAATCGTCTTTTTCATTCATCCACCGATTCTTGTTTGGCTCCCCATGAGATACAATGTATTTATATGAGAGAGAGAGAGAGAGAGAGAGAGAGAGAGAGAGAGAGAGAGAGAGAGAGAGAGAGAGAGAGAAGAGAGAGAGAGAGAGAGAGAGAGAGAGAGAGAGAGAGAGAGAGAGATTGTGAACTAGAGATATGGGACCTGTCTGTAAATGGCCAGGGAAAAGAGTGCAAAGTTACGGGTTGTTTTGCCTTGCAAGGGCTTATTCAAATTACCCCAGACTAACCCACTCCCCTGTAAGATCTCATACCATCTTACATTTCACACACAAACTCCCCCACAGATGGCCACCATAGGTCTAGGCATTAGCAAACCAACACTAACTGAACTACAACTAAGCTCTACTATTTAGCGTTATCACACTCTCACCAAAGCGGTTAACAGCACCCAAAGTGTTATAGTCTATCATATCTTCGGCTCTTCTCAATGGATTCCAATACCCCCAGGTTCCTCCACCAAACCCATTGAAATCAGATTGGCACACAGGAACTGGGTACTGCTGACCTGCACCCATCAACACAACAGGTTTCTCATCTACCTCTCCCACTGTCCCACTATTGACCAACACCCCTTTCTCTATTTCAGAACCACATGCAGCGAAGCCATCAATAGGGGCAGAAGGGTAGTACACAAGACTACTCACATTAGTTACAATCTGGCTCCTGTTACAAGTATAAGGGGTTGTACATTGTTACATCAAAGTGAATTCCATTGTGGTAATTCATCTCAATGCAACTACTTTTTGTTGTTGTTTGTTTTATTTTGTATAATTCCCCTTATACACTCTATACCTGTCCTACACCTATCCCCCACCCGTCCCAATCCGTTATACCTCTTATCACCAAATATACCTATGTAAACTCATTTGCCACACATTAATTGCATTGGAATGAATTACCATCAAGTAATTCACTTTGATGTAACAATGCTAAAGTGTACTCCAATACACTGATCACCGTCACAGCTCTCTCCCCCACCCCCAACGTATTCACACTGGACATTCACACAGGCTGCTCACCCAGGGTTCCATTAATCCAATCAGTGACATCGCTCTTAAAGAGTCATACATTCAAGCATAATAGAACAGATCTCCAGGAAGTTGTGTACTACGATTTTGGTAATTATTCAGTGAGATGTTATATGATGTAAAAGGACTGCTGCTCTAGACCTGTGTGGCGAAGATTGCGTGTTCTGCTGGGGAAGGGAACAGAGAGGTGAACGAACGGTTGCAAGAGGCTGTCAAGTCAGACGATCACCCCGTGGCACTCACACCTGTCTATACTAGCATTCACCAAAAGGGAACACTCACTCATACCTTCTCTGAACAATGAAAGCATCCTTGACAAAGGAACAATATAGCACAGTGTGCTAATCAATAACTTATGCAATTAAATCAATTCAAACGTGAGCAAACATTTTTCCTGACCTATGCAAAAGGTCATTTTTCCTCCCCCCTTACCTTGAGCATCCTACTGGAAATGTGTTCCACCACTTCACATGCTTGGCTCAGCCTCACGTACCATGTGAAAAACATTCATATATGGAGTGTTTAATTATGTTGTTTGTGGTTCTGAAGATCACATCGAGGGTGTGACCTCCAGTGTGGGTTGCCGTGGTAATGCGTTGTGTCAGTTTGAAGGCTTCTAGGTTGTCTTTGAGAAATCAGGTGAGGGTGAGTCAAACCAGATGTCGAAATCACTTTGTATGGTAAGTGTTTGATGTAGGTTGAGGTTAGTTGTTAGAGCGCTGCAGAGTGTGTTGTAACCAGGGGGTCTGTAGATGAGTAGGAAGCTGTGTGAGGTGGAGGGTGAGAGTTAGTGTTTTACCAGAAGGGAAGCACCTAAATGGGGGTCCCACAGTAGACAGGAAATGTAGTAGCACCTAGATTTGAGACTGATTGGATAGAGGTAGAAACATCTAAATGGGGGTATATCAGTAGACAGTAAAAGCAGTAACACCAACATTTGGGACACCTGGGTAAAGGGAGAAATGCCAAAATGGTGATAATACAGTAGTCAGTAAAATGCAATAGCACCTAGTTTTGGGGCACCTGGATAGGGAGAGGAATGCCAAAATCAGGTTAAACAGTAAACACAGTGCCACCTAGATTTGATACATCTAGATAGAAGGAAAAATGCCTAAATGGGGATACAACAGTAGACAGTAAAACGCAGTGGCACCTAGATTTGGGCATTACAGTTGAAGTGGAAAGAGTGGCGACCAAACATATATACCAAGGGGCCCAGGAAGCGCAAGGGCACAGGGAAGAGCCTTTTTACCTGCTCAGTCCTACTATCCTACCCTACCATCTTGATTTTCAGATCTGCTGGAGCACCAGGGGACCACTCAGATGGTGGTAGTATGTGGTATAAATATACTAACCCTGGACGCCCCCAAAGTCACATCATATACAGATGACATCCTCCCTGCAGAAGCTCTCGTTCCCTACCTGGAGATCAACAGCTCCCTAACTCTAGCAACCTTCCCATCGACCCTAAAAACAGTGCACATCCTCCCTCTATAAAAGAAACCCACTGAGGATCCCAAGAAACTTGGGAACTATCACCCCATCACCCATCTTCCCTTCCAAGGTAAGATAATTGAGAAGGTGGTAACCATGCAACTGCAGCTTAGAACCAGATGCAGCACAGATACGACAACTATACAGGTAGTCGACAATGCCCTCAACATCCATGACGGCGGCTACACCTTCCTCCTGGTTCTAATCGACCTGTCAACCGCTTTCGACACAGTAGACCACAAGGCGCTCACGGACACCCTACATCGGCGCATGGGGATCAGCGACCTTGTCCTTTGCTGGTTCAAGCCTACCTCGCCAATGGTATTACCCAAATTGTTCGTTTACAATTGTTCGAATGAACAATTGACCGAATTTAAAGGGTCACAATTGACCTTTTCACAATTGACCGAATATATATATATATATATATATATATATATATATATATATATATATATATATATATATGGGTTTTGGGGGTTTGGCGTTGGGTGGGGGGTTGTGGGGGGTTTCACATAAACACTTTGTATACAACCTCGCCAACCACCAGCAGTTTGTTCAGATAGACTCATCTAGATTGCTAATGCTACCAGTGATCTTCAATCTATACATGGAGCTATTGGGAGCCCTCCTAGCCACACACAACATCCATATCTGCCAATAGACTGACAATACACACCTATACCTCAAGATCGACTGCATCAAGGACATCCACAGGCTCAAAACCTGCCTCTCGCTGATCCAGTCTTGGATGTCCAGTGTATACTTGAAGCTAAACTCCTCTAACACTGAATTCCTACTCCTCACCAACAACAATGAACACCCAGACATGGCTATCAACCATGAACCCCGAGGGCTTCACACCTGAACTCACCTTCTGAGCCAAGTCCCTCAGGTTCCACATCGACAAACACCTCTCCTTCAAGAGACACATACCTAAGAAAACTCAGACAGCTTGGTATCAGCTCTCCATCCTGCAGAAAGTCAAACCCTTCCTGCCTTCGGACAGCTTTAGATCCACTCTTCAAGCATTGGTCATATCCCACCAGGATTGGGGCAATGCCTTCTTCAAAGGCCTCCCATCATCCTCCCTTGTGCGCCTGAGAAGTGTCCTACGAACAGCCGCACGCCTCCTCAAGCTTTGACCACATCACCCCAGCCCTCATAGACCTTCACTGACTCACACTGCACACAAGAATAACCTTCAAGTCTTGCTGCATCAACTATAAGGCAGTCACCCTCAAATCACCCAGCTACTTCATGGATACACTCAGCATCTTGGCTGAAGCCAGGACATGTGCAGACTTGAAATCCACTGCTGCAAAAAGGAAAGGACCAGAAAACAAGCCTTCTCTTTGCCCCAAGACTATGGAAACTCCTCCCCATCAGACATGCCCCCACACCCCTACAATTCACAAAAGAACTCAAGACCCACCTCTTGAAGGATTCTCTCCTCCTCAACAGCTATGCCATCAAGTCACCCCATGTACCACCTAACTCGATAGACGCCCCCTGAAGCTCTCCTCCCTGCCACCCTGTACAGCTGTGTAAGAGGATTCAATTCAACACTACAGCTAAGTCAATGCCTAGTCTGGGATACTGAATGGAAACCCTTATTAATATATCTTTATGCCCAGTTCATGCGTTCTGGATGACTACCCCTATATAACACCCCTCCCTTGGAATCCCCCTGACCCCACTGAGCCAAGAAGTAGTTCTGTTTTGCAAGTTAAAAGGTTTATTTGATAATTTAAACAATAGATATATATATCACACTTTATAATAATTTAATAATTGAATATCACACTGAATCTGAGCAGTAATCAATAATGGATAGTCTGGCACTAGCACACTTGTAAATAGGAACAGAAGAATAAGGTGGTAGAGAATGCTTTATATAAGTTCAGATGGATGTAATGTTGAATGAAAAATACAATACAGAAAATACTCAATATGATTTCAACAAAACAATGTAATCACTTTTCTCTGGCAATCCCCTCCCCCCTTTATGCAATGCAAGGAAATGGAAGGAAAGCACACAGTTCTCAGAAATGCAATCAAATGTAATTCAGTTCACCCCAGCAAGCTTAGACTACAGAAGTTGGAAACACAGGCCCAAAACGCTTTTTATATGTGCTGGCAATGAAGTGAAAAATATGCTAAAATGCTTTTAATTCCCTCTAGAGGTTCAGGGTGAGTGGTATCAAGTTAATATTAGTCCAGGCTCACTTTAGCAAGGATCTAGGAGTAACTAGCAGGTTAAATGAATTTTTGGCAACTGAAAGCAACTGAAAGCAAGAAAACTGCTGTTTTCACACGTTGAGAAATTTGCAAATCGTGGCAAATTCGCGAGTGCGTTTTTCGCGATTGCGGCAAGACTATAGGGAATCAGGGTTCGTTGAAAAGCTGAGATTCTAAGCTTTCAGAGGAAAGTTACTGCAAGTCTCTAGGACAAACGGTTACGGAGTTAGGAACGATTAAATAAAGGTAGTTTTTCGGATTTGGAATGTTAAAATTCAAAGTGACAAATGACAGCTAGCAACTAGAAATGACAGGTGACAGCTTTGCAAATGACAGGTGACAGTTAGGAGGCAGTTATACTTAGATTAAAATAGATTGAATTATATTATTTTAACTAGAAGATTGGTTCTGCACAGTCTGCTAGGTACTCACAATATATTTCTGAAATAAATGGGCCTCGCCACGGATCTGGTCAGGTTTTAGACTGGACTCTGGTCTGGTCTCTGCACTTCACAGTGATGTGGGTCAGCTCTCTGGTCTCTCTGGATTCTGAAGATTGATGGATTTGAAGTCTGGATCTCTGGATGTGGTATGGTCCGGCAGAGTGCGTTGCAGCAAATGGAATTGAAGGTCCCTATCTGTCCTGTCTGTCTGCTTTTATGTGTTTTGAAAATGGGTGTGTGTGCAGCATCACTAGGCTCTACCCCGCTCCACTTGTCATTGGCCAAGCTTTCATTTCTCCCCTGATTGGGGGAGCTAAGTTGTGTCAGAGTGATGTCATTTTACAGCCTGCAGAAAGTCCACTCCTCCTGTCAACTTGCACACAAATCTAGATTTGAACCAACTACATATTTGCAGAGGTACATATTGTTTTAAAATCATATGCACCCCTCACATATCACAGGAGGTGTACCCTGTCCAAATCTGCTCTTCCTGCGAGCTTGCATTCAGAAATGGCGACATTTGCACTTTTTAACTGGTTTCGCAATATCGGACATTACCCCAAATTTACACACATGTGCGCAAGGAGTATGGACATTAATTGATGAAGTGTCAGATTTTTAACATGCATACATTTTAAGTAATACCCTCTTAACTGCTAAAACCCCCCTGAACATACCACCGGGTCCTAACACGTCTTCAAATGTGCACCAAAAAATCACAAGAATTATGGCATCATTTAAATAATTATGACAAGTCCGTACTATGAGTTATTCATCTTTTTCTAAAACCATATTCTGGCTACAGGGGTGTGTCTTTTCAGGTCACATGGTACAGAAACCAGTCTTTCCAGTTTCTGCCAAGCTCAGAGACCCTGCCCCTCCCAGCTTCTGCCAAGAGGAAGCTGTTTTACGACACCTGCAATAAACCATCTGCCTGGGCCCTGGAAGGCCCATTGTTCAAGAGGAAGCCATTTATGACTACCCTAATAAACCCTCTGCCTGGGTCCAGGACAGGCCTTTGTTCAACTCCCTGTAGCTGCTCCACCCCTAATCTAATCAGAGAGGTGACAACGCCTTTTGGCCAGGGGAAGAGTGGCTGAGCAGGTTTTTAACTCCTGTGGGGGTAGATGTCAGGCAGAATTCAGTTCCTTAAGCCAGGTTTCAGATAAAATGTCACTTTTTGTTCCCCAGTTTAAGTCAAGACAATTTTTACATATGCAGCTAGAATGCTGATTCTAAGTTCAAAACTATGACATTTAAACAATTGCAACCTATGTGACACTCAAAAGTAGGTCACTCATTTAATTTAAACATTTCGATTTTGGTGGTTTTAATCCAGTTTCAGTTAGGCTGCTGAGTGGTTGCTGAGTGGGCTGTCTTGCTGTCTCGCGTGCAAGCGTGCTGCGGCTGTTCTCTCGCTCTGCCTAATTAGTTGATCACCAACATATTATGTCAACTACGGTCAGTAAAAAATTTAAATTAACATCAGGCATGCCTGTAATTAATCCTGGCCAATTATTTAATTTAGAAATGGCAGCGAATAAAATTAATACTAGACTAAACCGCAAAAAGCATAATCTCCAGCGCTCAATATCACTTTCATCTGACATTCGTTTGTATTATTCCCAAGGCACCCTGTCCAGCCTAGAGAGTGGGTCTAATGTGCGTGTGTTAACCAGTCCTCCGCCACCTTTGACCCCAATACAATCATTATGTTCGGAGACTGGGTTAGAGAGCGTGTTGGCTGAGGCCAGTGTGAGTGATAGTTCTGGACCTTTGTCCATTACTAGCACACATGTAAAATCCATTGGTGTTGTCGAAGTCGAAAATATGAATGAAATCCCTAGTACATTGATTGTTGCTGATGTGCATGTAACCCCCAATCTTTCAAGCGAAGTGACTGATTTGACTCTTGTGACAGCCTGTACTCTGGATGATCCTCAGGGTGGTGGAGAGTCCCGGCCCCAGGTTGATGTGTGCACGCAGCCAATGTTGGAGCCCTTTTGTTGCTTAGTGGCAGCCCAACATTGTTTGTGTGCTGCCCATGAGGAGCTTGTTCGACCAGGGGAAATTGATGAGGAAGTCATGGAAGTTATGGAATTTGTGAACACTTCGGGAGGACCGAGCTCTCCCTTAGCTGATGTTATGTACATTTGTTCAAATACTGGGGATCTAATTCAATTACAGCCAGATAATACAATGGGGCCAGAAAACCAGGTAAGCAATTCTGGAGGAGGGGTGAAGCCTACTGAAAATTGTCACCAAACCCCCCAGACAATAATCAAATGTCTAACTCCAATTGTATTGATGAATCGCCCTCTTTCATTGCTCCGACTCCTCGAAGGACAAGGTTTGAGGAACCCCATCGAGAGTCTGACTTTTTCATTAATAAGAACTGCTCCAAGCGGTTTTCTTTTCCAGAAGCCCCGGCGCTTAATAATACTCTTAGCGCCATGAATACTGCGTTGCTTGCATTAGCGAAGCTTTACGAAGTACTAGATGGTAAGCTCAATCATCAAACCATCCTACTAGAGCAATGCAGTAATGGTATAGCGGTGCTTTCACAAAAACCGCCTGTCGAGCAAGTGACCTTGCGGTCCAATGTTGAGACTGTTCAAGGCTATCGGCCTGATTCATGTAGCATAATGAATGCTGATTGTATACAAGTGTGTGTGCTGTCTGAAACAGAAAATAACCGAAGTCTGTGTGAGGTAGATCCCAATGGTTGTAATCGACCAGCCGGGCAAATGGTTGCCGAATCTGATCCATCTATATCCAATAGAGATACAGTACAAAACAATCTCAGCAAATGTATTGATAGCATAGTTACCCATGACCCTGATGGCCAGATCAAGGAGAAAGAGACCTTACCTACCACAGTATTGCCAAACAATACATTATTTTCATCTAAACCTATTACGATGAATCTAACTAAAACATCGGCGGTAGTTACTGACCCGCTGCCCACTGCCTCCAGAAAACTATTTACGAAAGGCAGAGGTGCCAGTTCCCAGGTTGCAGGCCGTAAATTCATCAAAGCCCTTTCTAGACGTAAACAAACTGCAAAACTTGGAAAAGACAATTTGGTAAAATCAGGCCCCAAAGAAGCTATTCAAACCTTCATGCCTTATGGGCCCCTGGACGATTTGGTCACTATTTCAGCTGGCATGGGTGCCCAAGACTCGGCACGGTGCACTAATTCTTCAAAAACATTAAATAATACTGACCCCAGTGATAATAACTTCTATGGTGTAGGACCATGTAATGTGGGACAAGTTGACATACAGACCAGGCCACCCACGGGTGGGAGTGATGGGCTTCTGAGTCAAGTGAATTTAGCGGTACTCAGAGAGGAAATTAGAACATCCATCAAATCATACATGTCAGACATACCCGGGGCTTCTACCGAACCTTTGAACAGTGTAAGTTCCATGGTAACTAAGGGTTTTAATGTGGAGAAGACCTCTGCTTTAGTGGAAAATCCAAAAACAGTAATAATTAGTCAAAGCCACCTACAAAATGATGTGAATACAAAATTAGGCCCCTTTCTTCCATTGCAAGTTGACTCTTCTGGCCGAACCGAGCTTTCAGCCCTGCCCCGTCAATCAGTAGATGTCTCGGGTGTTTCCTTGCCCCAACAACATGGCATCTCGCAAATACATGAACAGATGTCGCGGCCTGAAGCTGCCATTCAGACCCAGGACATTCGAGATATCATAAAATCTTCGATTGCAGCTTATATCGGCAAAGCCAGCCAAAGTTGCCAAGGGGCTGGAGGTACGCAATCATTGCGTTATCCTGACGTGAGCCAGTTATTAAAGGGTCCGGCGCAGTTGGGCAATCGAATAGCACAAGGAAATGATATGCCATCAAGCCTTTGTCTCCAGACAAATGCTCAAGCCCACAATATGAATTTCAAGGATGGTAATAAACCACAAGTCAAGTCCAAGTCTAATTGCCTAGTGATCAGATGTCGCGAAGACCCTTATCCCAAATATGTATTAAATCGGGCTAGCATTTTGAACATATGCAGTGAAATCCCGTCCCTGTCTGATATATCATCAACAGATATAACCTTGGTTTAATTTATTAATACAAATGACCCTTCTGAAGCAAGAATCCATCTTCAATCGACAATTGTAATGAATATATTGTGGCAATCTAAAACAGTCCTATATGAATTGGGTTTTAATTTGTATCAAGACCCTTTTATAACAAATAATGTGATGGACAAAGCTCAAATCAGGACATACCAGTCTACCAAGAATAGAGAATCGAATCAGATTGTAAACTCTGCTCCACGAATGGTGGCATTTCAGGACTACTTTGCTAGATCATAATATAATGCCGGTACAGGTAGCCTACTCTCGTGGAATACGAGAGGACATAAGCATTTATTTGACCTTGCTAGTAGAGATTTGGCAACTTATGATCTGGTAGCCTTACAGGAAACCTGGCTTGTTGACTGCCCCATCTGGACGTCCTATGATGTAATTATAACTCCGGCCATTCAACATCACAGAGGTCATCCCAGTGGTGGTCTATTGCTTGCAGTCAAGAAAGCTACAGGTTTTGTAAGTGAATAATTAGTCTCTCCATCCTCATATTTTCAAATTGTTAGACTCCAGAGAGGTGGTGAGCTTTTGGTTATTGTCAACATTTATTGGAGCAGAGGTAATATGACCGCAGAATCTTTTTTTGGGTCACTAAATTCGATTCTCGATCGCCTGACTTTTGAAGGTAACATTTGTCAAACCATCATAGTAGGGGATTTAAATCTCCATTTGTTATCACAAACTTATACTGAACATAATGATGATGAATTAACTTGGACAAATATGATGCACGAGAGAGGATTTGTAATGCTGAATGGTGCCATCGTAGGGGATATCCCTGCTGAGTATACATGGAGTAGAGGGTCACAACGGGCAATACTTGACTATGTTTTTGTCCATAAGACATTTTTAAATTATGTACAATCTATGCAAGTGGTTGCAACCGACCATAGTGATCATAATAAGCTAACTATGCGATATTCAAGGTCATCATCTGTAATTTCGCCTATGGTTGAGACCCATCCCTATCCAAATTTTGTAAATAACAGCGGTACGCGAGTGAGATGGAATAGAAATCGACTAAAACAGTTGCATGAGGCCCTGCTTGGGTCTTCTGGGTCAACGGACTGCTATGTTACAGTAATGCACTTGTTTAAGCAGGTAAAACTGCCAGACCTGAGTGTTCGTCATAAACATTGTCATCCCTTTGACCCAATAGTACAGTCTAAGAAAGCTGAATTGCGAAGAGACCTACGTAATTTAAAATTTGTCCCTATAATCCATCGTTTGCTTTTGAAAACAAAATTAAAAGCATCCTATAGAACATGGCTAAAGGGTCAGAGCTATCAGCAAAATGGGGAAACCATGATGTCCCAGATTATTCAGCAAAATGGGGAAACCATGATGTCCCAGATTATTAAGAAATCCACTAGTGGTATATGGGCTTGTCTAAATGAGGCCACGCATAGAACACAGGATGCTGTTCAAATAAATGCTATTCCAAATGCAATCTGGAAAACTTACTGTGAAAAGCTTTATGCATCGTCCTTCTCGAACTTGATTCCAAAGACATACTCCCTAGGCTGGTCCCATTTTTTTACCATCACCGTCAATGATATACTGATATGTATTAAAAACTTGAGTCGCTCGAGGGCAATAGGCCCGGATGGTCTCCATAATAGCACACTTAAAGATCACCCACAAGAATGGGCAATGATCCTCCATCAGATCTTTAGCAAAGTCATCTCGACAGGGGTCATTCCTAAATCTTGGCAGAAGTCCATCATTCTGCCCATATTTAAGAAAGGGAAGCGTGATGACCCAGGTGCTTACCGCCCCATAGCACTCTTGGATTGTCCTGGGAAAATTTTCGCCCGACTAATCCTGAATAGATTTAACATTTGGTTGGAAGAAAATAACTATCGAGACATCTTCCAAACAGGATTTTTGCCTGGAAATGGGACGACTATAAATGTTATTACCCTTACAAGTATTATTCAGAAGGCTTCCCACCAACACCAGCCACTCTATGCAGCATTTATAGATTTTAAAATGGCATTTGACGCTGTTCCTCGTGAACTTCTTTTTAAAAAACGTATGGATAAAAAATGTCCCTGGTCAATTGTCAAGTGGATAATTGACTTAGATACAGATACCTCGATACAAATCAAACTTTCTAGTGAGGGACTATTGTCTGACCCAATTAAGACTGCATGTGGGTTGAAACAAGGTTGTTTGCTAGCTTCTGCTTTATTTACTTTTTTTATCTCAGACATTGGTGTAGACCTCAGTAAAACTGTGGCAGATCCACCCAAAATTAATGGGGTTAATGTTACATATCTACTCTATGCTGATGACATGGTGTTATTCTCAAAGACTCCCAAAGGATTACGGGCACTTTTGTGTGCGTTGGATACCTACACTAAAAAGAACTGTATTTCCTTTAATTTAAGTAAAACAAAGGTTATGCAGTTTGGCAAAAGCATGCAAAGGAAAGCCACCTACAAATGGCCTTTACAAAATGTCAACCTGTCTTCAGTTTCCTCTTACATCTATTTGGGGGTCTTCATAAGTAACTCACCAGATAAGAATGCGAATCATCGACATCTAAAACAGCGTCTAACGACGGCTATATCACAAAGCAGACTAATAAGGAGTAAATATTGTAAGTTTTCAATAGTACCATTATTGGTTTATTATAGACAAAAATGTATTCCGGTAATTCTTTATGGTTCAGAGGCTGTCTTGGGAAAATCATATCAATACTGGGCCATTATGGAAGGATGCTATTGGAAGCGTGCTCTTAACCTCCCATTGTCAGAACCCATTTGCATCCTGCGACACGAGCTAGGACTCCTGTCTTTATATGCCATCTACAAGTGGAGGCTATGCTTGTTGTATCGCAAATGCATATTGAGTGTCAATCAGCCTGGGTTGTTAGGAATGATTGCTATTTACCTTTTAAGATCTGATGATCCATTTGCAGTGTCTTGGAGAAATCAAGCAGAAAAAATCATTATTAATATTGGATTTTCAATGGCACTATTGCTAGGCAATCCCACTAAGGCAAAAAAACGGATATGGGAGGATGACTGGATAAAAACAAGATCTACATGTCTCCTATACAAAAAGTTTAAGAAAAACCCATTTGCCTTAAAGCGCTATGGGGAAACAGAAAGTTACCTAATGATGTTCCCACATTCCCGACAGCGGGATGATTATTTAAGATTTCGATTAAATATCTGGCCCGTAAAAGAAATTCTGTGCCATCGCAGAATTATCAGAAAAGACGATGCTTTGTGTCGGTTTTGTCAATTAGCCATTGAAACAATGCAACACTTATGTGTTGAATGCCAAAGTTTGCAAGCAAAAAGAATTGTGCATTTTGAACATTTATTTACTGGGTACATGACCATGTCTCAAACACGTTGCTGGTCTCTCCTATTTAATAGTCAGTTGAAAGTTGTTAGATATGCAATATTGAGTTTTTTGTATAGTTTGGGACTTAAAGGCAAAGTTAGTGTGCAAAGTCACACTGAAGGAAGTTCACTAATCAGGTTTTAGTTACAGGATTTATTTTATTCCTTGCTTTTTTTGAATGCTCTTATTTTGTCTAAAGTGATTAGGTTTAAATCTGTATCTAATTTGTTTGTTGTTATTAACTATGTAAATCTGCATATGGACGTAATTCTTGTTAATATCAATTTTATTTTTTCATAATATGTTCTCTTTTAATTTTAAATACGTTATGTTAATTTTGTATGTTGAAAAATCAAGGTATACTTGATTAAAACAACTTTTAAATAATAAAAAAAAAAAAAATGTCACTTTTTGTTCCCCAGTTTAAGTCAAGACAATTTTTACATATGCAGCTAGAATGCTGATTCTAAGTTCAAAACTATGACATTTAAACAATTGCAACCTATGCGACACTCAAAAGTAGGTCACTCATTTAATTTAAACATTTCGATTTTGGTGGTTTTAATCCAGTTTCAGTTAGGCTGCTGACATGCATAGCTCAGCCAGTTTTGTGATGAACATTGTTTTAGGCTCATCCTCTTTCCAGATTTTGTATGCCCACAAGACTTTATTCTGCCAGATGTCCGCTGGTGTTCAGTGAGATTTTTGGATGTGTTGCAAATAGGCATTTTGAGCTGGCATTCAGAGAAACAAAAGGTGATTTTAAAGTGCGGTTTTTCCTTTGGCACACATTTCACTCATGGCACCCCGGCCCATCCTGCTTGCATTGGTGGGTGGCAAGTTAGGCAACCATTTTAGTGTGCACAACTGCACGGTTTTCATAGATTCTGGCGCACATGTGGGCTTTTTCGGCCATCTTGGATTTCCTAAACCCACAGCACCAAATGTTGTAGCATGATAGTCCAAACGTGGGTCAGAACACCCAACAAACCCCCCCGCCCGACGGCACTTGGATTGAGTCGAGGGGATGTCGGGTGCACAAGGGTTTTGACCCACGCACTGGTATGTCCGCATAATCTTCTTCCAATTCTGCAAATGGCACAGTTCAGCATCTTTTCCTCCATCCGGTACTGATCGATCGGTTCTCCTCGCCGGTCCTGATGGGAATATTGGGCGGTACACCGGGCCCCTTGCGTCTCTGCTCCCGGTCTCCGGATCGTCCTCCTTGTCCCGTCTCCAGGTTTTCTTTCTCCTAGGACGACAAAGGAAGAGTGGCAATACCTATTCATGGACATTTTTCCCCCACCATTGATATAGTGGGGTGGCATATAAATTTTAGAACTCAGCAGATATGAACATGCACATTTTTTTAAATTAAGAGACAGGAACACATAAACTTGAGAAACACAGAATTTGATAGGCTATATGTAGGATCTTTTAAGTTAGAACTGAATTAATCTGAGACAGTACCCTCTAGGATTCCAGAGGATTCCTCCAGTTGTTGCAGAGTGTGCCTGGGATGGCAACACTTCAATTGGTTAATGTGGACCCACTTGTCTTCCCCCTCTGCCAAACCGCCTTTGGGGATGCGGATCTTGCAGGCCACAGGGGAGATTTTGTCTATAATCTCAAAGGGTCTCTTCCATGTAGGTAAGAATTTCCGCTGTTTTGCCTGGTTTCTTTGGAAGTTGTATAGATAGACCCGGTCTCCCACCTGATATTCCTTCCTGGAGGTTTTCAGGTCATAATGGGTCTTCATGCTATCAGCCGATCTTTCTAGATTCCGCTGAGCGTAAGCAAAAGCATGTTGGAGGTGTTTCCTTAAATTCTCCACATACTCATGAGTAGTGGAGGCATTTATCAGTGTCTGCTCTTGGGTCCTATAGAGCAAATGCTGCGGAAGCACCATCTTGCGCCCAGTCATCAACTCAAATGGTGACATTTTGGTTGCAGATGAAGGGGTAGATCTGATGGCCATTAGGACCAGAGGTAATCAGATATCCCAACTTGGCCCAGAATCTGCCACAAACTTCTTTAATATGCTCACAATGGTTCGGTTATATCTCTCTACTGCCCCAGAAGAAGCTGGCCGGTAAGCAATATGCAACTTCCTTTTGACCCCCAGTATCTCCCACATCTTTGTCATTACTTCACTGGTGAAGTGGCTACCTCTGTCTGACTCAATCCTTTGAGGTAGACCAAAACGGGAAAAGATGTGGTTAATCATCAGGGCAGCTGCTGTTTCTGCCTTGCAATTTGGGGCTGGGAGACATTCCACCCACATGGTAAACAAGCATGTCACAGTCAACATGTACTTATTCCCCCTAGCAGAGCGAATCACGGGGCCTACAAAGTCGATTTGTAAATCTGACCATGGCAGTGTCATCCCCCTCTTTTGGAGAGACGCACGGTGCGTGAGGGATGATGGCTGAAATTGTGCACACACAAGACACCCCTTCAAGTATTGGTCGAGGTCCTGCCCCATGTGTGGCCAGTATGCAACCTCTCTTAAGATTTCCAATGTTGTGTGAAACCCCCTATGACCGGTGGTGGCCGCATCATGGGCGTGACTTAACATCAGGCTTCGGAATGAGGTAGGAACCACCCACTGATCGTGGCCAGCTTTGGATTTCCTTACCAGCAAACCGTCTTGGATTCGGAACATTTTTGGACATTTCATCAACACTCTGAGGTCCTCTTTCCCAATGTAATCGGTATCCGTCAGGGGAAAGTTCTCAGGGTCCTCAAGGTGTTGGTAAAATTTACCAATTATTGGATCCCCCTTCTGAGCGGTAATCAAATCAGCATCAGGGGTCTCCTTGCTCCATTGTGCAATTGAAAGGTCGTTGTGAGCATTTGTCTGGGACCTAGTGATAGCAGTGACCTGGATTTCCCCCAACAGGGACTCAATCTCAATTAGATCCCCTTGGATGGCCCCGGTTTTGGCCAGCTGATCAGCTAAGTCATTTCCAGTTTTGTCTGGTCCCTCTACTTTGGAATGACCCTTGATCTTTTTCCAATAGATGGTCATCTCATTCGAGGTGACCAGATCATCAATGTTTTGGATCAACTTCCCATGTTTCAAGGGTTTGTTGTTAGCACATAACATGCCTCTGGTTTTCCAATTAACCAGGTGCTCCACGAACCCGTTCCGTACATAATCCGAATCTGTGATTATGACCAGTTCGTGGAGTTGATGCTGGACAGCAGTGAGGATGGCCTGATGCACAGCCATCAATTCTGCCACCTGACTACTTCGGGGACCAATTTTGTATCCAGCGGAGGGTTCTGGGGACTCATTCACCCATGCATTCCCTACGCCGGCCACCAGTTCTTTCTCCCCATCGTTTTCAACATGGTAAGAGCATCCATCCACATAGACAGTGGGCATTCCCTCACATTTGTCCTCTTCAAAGACTTTGTGGGGGGAATTAAGGTATGCCTCCGTGTTGTCCTTGATTTTTAGACTTTCGTCGTCGAGACAGTTTTCTCTTGCACAATCATGCAAGTCAGCCAGACCTTGCGCGAGGGGACTCTTCTTGTTTTGGCCATATCTGACCTCCACAGGAAAGCCTTGCATTGACAGAATCCAGGAAGTAATTCGGGAATCACTCACATTTCCGGCCGGGATTCTATCACTTTGGAGATATTGCAGAGGCTGGTACTTCTTCAATGCCCACACCGTTGCCAGGAGTGCCTTCTCACAATCGTTGAATTTTTCCTCCACAGAGGATAAAGTTTTGCTCGCATAGGAGATTACTTTATTGACCTTGTCATGCTTTTGGTATAATACTGCCGTCAAGCACGTATTAGAAAACCCCGTCTCCAGGAAGAACTCCTTGTTTCTGACAGGGTAAGCTAGGCAGGGCGCGTGTGAGAGGCTTCTTTTGAGTTGTTTTACTGCCTCGGCTTGTTCTGGACCCCATTCCCACTTGACCCCCCCCTTTAGGAGATGAATCAGGGGTCTGGTGATCTCTGCGTAGCCCTCAATGAACTTTCTGCTGTAATTAGTCAGTCCAAGGAGGCTCCTTAGTTCCTGCCGAGTTGTGGGGTCTTTCAGTTTTTGAAGTGCTTCCACTTTCTTTTCCTGGGGACAGAGACCCTGAGGAGTAATCTCATGCCCCAAGAAATTAACACGGGTTCTACACCACTGTGCTTTCTGAAAGGAAAGTTTTGCTCCGGCTGCCCTCAACTGCGTCAGAACATAACGGATCTCCGCTATTTGTTCCTCCACAGATGAACTTTTGATGAGGACATCATCTACATAAGCCAGGTTACCCCTCGCACCCAGGTCGGGCATGGCCTTATGTAGGAAAATGTTAAACTCATTACCGGAGTTAAGGTATCCGAAGGGAGTCCGGGTCCATGTGTACTGCTGGCCCCCAAAGGTAAAAGCCAGTTTGTATTGGTCCTCCCTGCCGACAGGCACGGTCCAGTATCCATTGGTCAGGTCTATTGCAGTGAATACCTGTGACCCCTGGATCTGGGCCAGCCCTTGGTCAATGTAGGGCAGAGGCCATCGGGAAGTATGGACCCGTTTGTTGAGCTCCCTGAGGTCGGCGCAGAGTCTCCACTGGCCGTTTGGCTTTAATATTCCCAGCACCGGATTATTGAAGGTGCTGTGGATGGGACGGATTATTCCCCTGGACTCAAGGTTCTTAATTATTTCAGTAAGGGACTCCATGGATGCGAGAGGCAAACGATATTGTTTCACAAACACTGGAGTCATGCCCGGGTCCGTGGGGATTGTTGTTGTGTGGATGTCGGTGCAGCCACAGTCATATGAGTCTACCGCAAAGAGATCTTGGAAATCCAAGAAAACTTGTTTCAACTTTTGCTTTTGTTCCAGAGTCACACAGGCATCAGCTAGGTTGACTCTCTCTTCCACCATCTGCCTGAAGCCTGGAAAGACTTCTGGTTTGGCTATTTCAGCGGCCTCCTCCAGCTGGGTGGAGAAGTCCCTGGTCAGAGTGCTGATTTGGACTGGGGGCTTCAGGTGGGAAAGGCAGCCCTCATGGACTTGGAAAATCACTTCATCCCTCCTGAAGTCACAAGTCACATCTTCCTTACCATAAGGGCAAGAAGCGTACACCAGGAAGTTCCCCCCATGCCGGGTAAAAATCCTGTCTGGTGTTGTATTGTCATCACTGTCACTGTCAAAGCAGTCCTTGGGGATTGGCCCTAACAGTTCATTACCTAAATCGATGGAAAAATGTCGGTCATCAACCGCCATTCCAATAATGGTGCCTGCGGCTAGAGTAATACTCTTTAAGTCGCTGTTATCCACCTCTATTAGAATGGTGTCATGTTCTATGTTGACTAATGGTTTTGGGTTTACCCCCAACCCTTGCTGTTGGAGAGAAGCGTTTAGATGTTGTAGTGATACACAAAATTGCAACCTTGCCAATCAGGGCTTTAGATGACAGCATTAGCCGCTGAAAGCCAATAGTGTATTCAAAGTATGTGCTAAAAATGCTGACAGTAGTCTGTTGTAGCACTTCCATTATGCAGTAGTGAGCTACAAGGAATATGCAGGCCTAGTATGAGTGATAGGTCACATTATGCATTGTTGATAGACAGGCAGGGAGAGGGCCCTAGCTCTGTAGCTAATAGGTATTTTTGGAGTGTTTGGAACATTATGGCACCTATATAGCGCTTAGATAGCCAGTCTTAAGCGCTATAAACACTAAGCTATGAGTGCATGCCTTTTAGAGCTTGCAGATGGGGTTAATACATCCCTGCTTCCCTTAGAATATTCTGCCTCACTAACGGTAGCCCTGCATGGCCCCAAGCTAATCTTCCTTTTCTCTGGGAAGGCACTGATAAGACATTCCTCAGCTTTCGCGCAGATGGGCCAGGGAGGGGTTTAGAAGAAGCACAGTGGAAATTAACAGAGCTGGGTTTTTTCCATGAGCCAGCCTATATTTTGCACAGGGAAAGTTCTGGAACTGTGCGTCACGGACGGGCAGCACGAGATTATAAAATACACATGCTCACATGACTCGGGTGGGAGATCGTCCTGTTGACTTGGTTCGAGCAGATCAAGTGCCCGGAATTGGAGCTCTGACGGCACTCCTTCAGCTCTGTCCTCTGAGCGGGGCTTGACAGCTAGCTTGTGAGGGCCAAGGTCTCCTAGTGCTGATTAAAGGGGCGTAAGACTGTGTTTCTCTATATTTCTCTATATTTCTCTATGTTTCTCTATGTTTATCTAAGTTCCATGTTTCTCTATATTTTGCATTTCTCTAAGTTTTATGCTTTGTAATCTTCTCTAACTTGAATACCAAATGTATATGAAATTCACTGTTTAGAATAAATACTAAAACTTATTGAAGGTGTCATTGTCACTAGCATGAGATCACTGCTCAGCACAATAGAACCTGTATTTTGGGCTGAATTGGGTAATTATTGCTCCCGAGGGCTGGTCCCGAGGACGATTTGGCCCAGATCAAGACAGATGTATGTAAGCATCAGGGTTTTGCAAATGTTGTCCTCTTTTAACTTTCACTTCCAGGGAGAATTGTCGGGTCCTTTCTGGGATGGTGACTTCCTCTTTAATCTGAATTTCAACTGCATAAGGTAGCAATTGAGCTGACCTAAATGCTTTTTCCGGATCATCAAAGCCCATGGGATTATCCGCTAATCGGGACCAAGCTTTGAAGTTTATTAGGTCCAAACTAATGGCAAAGCGATTGAGAATGTCACTGCCTAAGTAAAAGGCGGCAGTGACGTCTCGCACGACCCAACAATTATGGACTATGCTCTTGTTGCCAATGGAGATTTTGAGCATACACCTGCTTGGCAGAAGATGTTTGGAATTAGGCGCTTCCAGGTCCATTTCCCATTTGTCTATCAGTTTGAATGTGGGAATGGCTGGATCTTTTGGGAGTTGGCAGAACATGGGTTCGCTGATGAAGCTCTTACCGTTGTTCACGCACACTCGAGCGAGAACAGAGTCCTTCCCATCATTTAACTGAACAGGGATGAACAACTGCACTCCAATTTGCTGAATATCAGCCAGGCTCTGAGCTGATTTCACATCTTTCTGGACTATAGGAGTGGGAGTTTCTGATTGTGGATTAGTATAGAATCTCAGAGTGTTTCCTTCCAGCGTGGAGTACCACTTTAGACTGGAAGGAAGGTTGATTTTCAGAAATAGAGAGGACCCTCCATCACCAGTCTGTTGTCCTACTGCTATTACTGTCACGTCTGGAATGTGGTTGTTCTGGAAGTGAAATTCTACTTGGTCAGATTTTTGTTCAACCATGTGGCAGGTGCCGTTTAAACTAACATGTTGACACTCTGTTTTAATTTTATTGGTCGGCTAGTCTACCAGCTAGTCAGCTAGGACGCAATCTATTAAGGGTGACAACCTCCTCAGGTGGTCATTCCCCAGTAAACAAGGGGTGCCCTCTGGAGTCACTACTATGACCGGGTGTTTCAACTTGTGTCGCCCAATTTTAATGTCCAAATCTGCCGTCCCCTCGACGGGAATTTCCTTCCCGTCAAAGTTCTGGAGTTGTCCAGGAAGTGAGGTGAGAGGAATTTGGTAATTCCCTCCCCTTCCTGCATTCAGTTCATCAAAGGCCCTTCTGGACAGAAGGGTAGCTTGAGATCCCGTGTCCACCAGTGCCAAAATTGTACCCTGCCCCTGTACTTGTACCGGGGCATAGTATCTTCCCTCCTTCTCCTCAAGGGGGCACAGATAATGCACATTTTTGGACAACTGGTGGGCTAACTTTCTGGTTTTGGACATCGCTAACAAAGAGATGTGGGCAGAATTCTGTGGAGAGCCTTGGGAATCTGAAAGAAAAAATTGGCAACTGGAGATCAGAGCCATTGTGGGTTCCCCTGGCTCCGGTTCTGGGCCGCCCCCCCTTTTTGGAGGCAGTCATCAGGATGGGTTTGAACCAGGGGATTTTCTTGCTGTTGGTTCTGGGATGAGATGGTGGGCGGCGGTAGCTCGGTCTCCACATCTCCCCAGTCTGGATTTGCATCCCTAGGGACCCATTTTTCTTTGGGAGGAGTTCCCCCCTCTCTGAAGGAGAAGATCCTTTTCCCAGGATCCTCTGAGGATCCCTCTCCCTCAAATTGGAAGATCTGTACCTCCTCCTCAAACTGAGTCTGTTTGGGTCTTTTGTTTCTCCTACCCCCCCTCTGCTCCTTAGGAGGCAGACTTTCAGGGGCAAGAGATTTTGTTTCCGGTTCCTGGGTTTCCAGGGGCTGTTTACAAGTGAGGAAGGAAGCTTCCTCCAAGGCTTTACACCCCCCTTCCCTTTGTGCCTCCTCCCTGGGGACCGGTGAGCTATCGGGGTGCTGCCCCCGTCATTGTTCTGGGGCACCAGGTCCAGAGTTGGGTGCGTTCTGCGCCGGCATGCCGATCTGAGGGTTCTGCTGAGCCCTCAGCACGCGACCCAGCTCCTGTGCCATGTTCTGAACCTGGCGCTCTAACTGGGAAACCCGCTCAGGCTGATACGGGGCCCTGTTTTCTCCCCTGGGCTGATCCCGGGAAGGGTAGCTATCCCTTCTCTGGTAGTACCCCTGGTTGGGAAGATTTTGATACCCCTCCGCCCTTGGCCTCCCCTCTCCCGGATTCGGTTGTCTGGGCTCAGGGAATTGGGGAAAGAAGGGTGGAGGATTTTGGGGCTGGAAATTGGGTGGATACCTGGGGAAAAAGTTCTGCCCAGGATTTGGAGAATTTCTGCCCTCCTGTGGGAAGTTGGGAGGGAAGTTCCCGGGGTTAGGTGCTTGGCTGGATCCCCCCCCTTGGGCTGGAGGAGTCCACACATAACCCAGGATGGGTCGATTTCCCTTGTAACGGGGACTTACATAGTCAGGAGAGCGAGGGACCCCATTTGTGGGGCTGCCTCACTGGCTCCCTGTCTGTGACTGGCCCAAGGACCTTCTGGGCCTAGCATTATTAGGTGCAGGTAGGTTTTTAGGCCCCCCTATCTCCAAATCCAAAACGGGGGTGACCTTTACCTCTGCCACCTTGGCAGCAGCAGGGGTGCTGTTGGTTTTGGGATTTTTCTGGGTATTGCTTTTATTTTCTATGGGCTTCTGCACCTCATAGATCCGGGTAGCCTGTTCAATGACCCAGTCTAAAGATCTTTTCTCATGAAAATCTCTCACGAGCTGGGTCATTATATATTTGGGCAAGGCATGGAAAAATGTATTGACGAATTCTCTGCTGTCTGTGCGCACCCTTCTGGTGGTCTGCGCAAAGGCACGTCTCAGTTCTTGCACAAACTCTTGTGGGGCCTGATCCTCCCCACACTGCAAGTTGTAGGCTGCCTTGCGAGCCTCTTGGGGATTTCTGTGAACAGAAAAATGTTTTAATATGGCCGCCCTATAGGTGGACCACCTGGAATGATTTTGGTCCTCCAGCCCTGCAAAGAAACTGGAGTACTCTGGGGAGAATGTCCACTTTACATATTGGATACAGCTTTGTCTGTCCTTCAAATGGAAAGTCTCCATCATTTGCTCAAACAACTCTAAGTGCTCCCAAACAGAATACTTGGCATTCTTATGATACGGCGTGATGACGCTCCTGATTGCCTTAATCTGCTTTAAGGGGTCCTTAAGCAAGGCCCTTTTTGTCTTATTGGCCCTTTTGGTCCGGTAAACCCTGGTCCATTCATCTTCTGACTCAGAGGCACTGCTCCCAGAGGTTCCCGTCTGTTCTTCCAGGTTTTCCTGGATTCTGCGAGCCTGGGAATGGCTGGCAGAATGTGGGGACCTGGACTCCTGTGTCCTGTACCGCTCAGAGGAGTCTTCAGATCCCTCCTTGCTGCCAGGATTTGATGGGTACCCCCCCCACTGACCTAACTGGGCAGAGGTTTTCAGGATGCCCTTAATGGGCCTACTCTCCTGGGGTTCCCCACTAAATTGCAATGTGCTTGGGTGCCCATACCCGGATGCCCGCCCATCCATTCCTGGGAGGTACTGGCCTATGAGCCCCATGTTTCTGGCTGGATAGTAATCTGCCATCCCTGTGGCCCGGTGCTCATGTGCGCCAGGGGACATGGGGGTGGCAGCGTCCAGGGACTGAGAGAAATAAAGGCCTCTGGTACTAGGGCTCCTGGGGTTATGCTCAGGAGTTTCTCTTTCCCAGCAAACCTCATCTCTATCCGCCCCTGCTCCTTGTTGCAATGCAAGAGCCTGCACCTTCAGTTCCTCAGTTAAGGCCTTACTAGACTCTATCAGTCTCTCCTGCATCGCTACCTGTTGTTGGAGTCTATCATTGTGCTGGCAGAGAGCCTCATTCTCTCTCTGCGTTTCCTGATTGGTCCTGGAGCACTGGGCCAGTCTTTGCTGCAGGAGGGTTACCTCCTGAGCTGTGTCCCTATTGGCCTGCTCCTGTCTTGCCAGAGCCTCCTCCACCCTCCTGGTGTGCTCTAGCAAGTCCTGGTGTTCTTTTTGGAGGTCACCCAGTCCCTGGTGGGCCAGGTGATTTTCTTCTGTTTTTCTTTTTAAATGGCAGACTTCCTGGCCTAAGGCGTCTCTTTCCTGGCTAAGAGCCTGCATTTGTGCCGCCAGGTCGTCCCTCTGCCTTTGAAAGGCACCAGCTTTCTGGCGTTCTTCATCAAACTCTGCCTGGGTATCCAGGTCTTTCAAAATCAGCTTGTTGCTCTCTGCCTTCACTCTATCTAGATGACTTTGCAGGGTGGCTACCTGCTCCGTGCATGCCCTGTTAAAGTCTAATTGTTGCTCCAGCTTTTTCTGGCTCTGCAGTAGGGAGTCCAAACCTTCTTGGTACTCCTTCTGCAAGGCCAGAAATCTGGTATCCTGGTCAGCCTTTTCCTGTTGCAGGATGTCCATATCCCTCTTTATTTTAATGATGTGCTGTCTACTCTCATTTTCTGACTCCTGGCTCCCCTGCAGCCTCTGCTCAGAAGAGACCAGGTCAGATTGGACCTTCTCTAACGCCATCTGTCGCTTATTCGCCAGATCTTGGCTTTCAGTACATTTATCCTGCATGCCTCCCATATATAGGTACAGGTATGCGGCTATCCTAACCATCTTGTCTTGTTCATCCTTAGCTTTAGGAGCCATGTATAGTTCACTCAGGGCCACATGTAGGGGACCCTGATCTCCCCATATATCTGACCCTGTTTCAGTGACCTGTTGCGTGATGGCCTGCAGCCAGACCGTGCGGTCCTGGTGAGTCCACTCACCTCTCACAAATAACTTATGTAAGAAGTGCTCTCTGGCTATTTTCATATCTACTAAGGTCGTCATTCTAGAGATTGGTCTCTGTCCTGACTTACAGAAATTAGTATTTTATTCTTGCAAAACAGACCTTTTCCTTAGAGCGTTCCTTTGAGGAGTGCTTTACAGCGTAACACAGCGTGTGATCCGACCAGATATGTGTATCTGGTCAGCTGGCACGCTGTATTAATCTGCACAAGTGATAGATCTAACCCAAACGTCCGGCACGAGCCCCAAATTTGTAAGAGGATTCAATTCAACACTACAGCTAAGTCAATGCCTAGTCTGGGATACTGAATGGAAACCCTTATTAATATATCTTTATGTCCAGTTCATGCGTTCTGGATGACTACCCCTATATAACACCCCTCCCTTGGAATCCCCCTGACCCCACTGAGCCAAGAAGTAGTTCTGTTTTGCAAGTTAAAAGGTTTATTTGATAATTTAAACAATAGATATATATATCACACTTTATAATAATTTAATAATTGAATATCACACTGAATCTGAGCAGTAATCAATAATGGATAGTCTGGCACTAGCACACTTGTAAATAGGAACAGAAGAATAAGGTGGTAGAGAATGCTTTATATAAGTTCAGATGGATGTAATGTTGAATGAAAAATACAATACAGAAAATACTCAATATGATTTCAACAAAACAATGTAATCACTTTTCTCTGGCAATCCCCTCCCCCCTTTATGCAATGCAAGGAAATGGAAGGAAAGCACGCAGTTCTCAGAAATGCAATCAAATGTAATTCAGTTCACCCCAGCAAGCTTAGACTACAGAAGTTGGAAACACAGGCCCAAAACGCTTTTTATATGTGCTGGCAATGAAGTGAAAAATATGCTAAAATGCTTTTAATTCCCTCTAGAGGTTCAGGGTGAGTGGTATCAAGTTAATATTAGTCCAGGCTCACTTTAGCAAGGATCTAGGAGTAACTAGCAGGTTAAACGAATTTTTGGCAACTGAAAGCAAGAAAACTGCTGTTTTCACACGTTGAGAAATTTGCAAATCGCGGCAAATTCGCGAGTGCGTTTTTCACGATTGCGGCAAAACTATAGGGAATCGGAATGCGGTTCTAAGCTTTCAAAAGAAAGTTACTGCAAGTCTCTAGGACAAACGGTTACGGAGTTAGGAACGATTAAATAAAGGTAGTTTTTCGGATTTGGAATGTTAAAATTCAAAGTGACAAATGACAGCTAGCAACTAGAAATGACAGGTGACAGCTTTGCAAATGACAGGTGACAGTTAGGAGGCAGTTCTACTTAGATTAAAATAGATTGAATTATATTTTTTTAACTAGAAGATTGGTTCTGCACAGTCTGCTAGGTACTCACAATATATTTCTGAAAAAAATGGGCCTCGACACGGATCTGGTCAGGTTTTAGACTGGACTCTGGTCTGGTCTCTGCACTTCACAGTGATCTGGGTCAGCTCTCTGGTCTCTCTGGATTCTGGAGATTGATGGATTTGAAGTCTGGATCTCTGGATGTGGTATGGTCCGGCAGAGTGCGTTGCAGCAAATGGAATTGAAGGTCCCTATCTGTCCTGTCTGTCTGCTTTTATGTGTTTTGAAAATGGGTGTGTGTGCAGCATCACTAGGCTCTACCCCGCTCCACTTGTCATTGGCCAAGCTTTCATTTCTCCCCTGATTGGGGGAGCTAAGTTGTGTCAGAGTGATGTCATTTTACAGCCTGCAGAAAGTCCACTCCTCCTGTCAACTTGCACACAAATCTAGATTTGAACCAAATACATATTTGCAGAGGTACATATTGTTTTAAAATCATATGCACCCCTCACATATCACAGGAGGTGTACCCTGTCCAAATCTGCTCCTCCCGGGAGCTTGCATTCAGAAATGGCGACATTTGCACTTTTTAACTGGTTTCGCAATATCGTACATTACCCCAAATTTACACACATGTGCGCAAGGAGTATGGACATTAATTGATGAAGTGTCAGATTTTTAACATGCATACATTTTAAGTAATACCCTCTTAACTGCTAAAACCCCCCTGAACATAAAACCGGGTCCTAACACGTCTTCAAATGTGCACCGAAAAATCACAAGAATTATGGCATCATTTAAATAATTATGACAAGTCCGTACTATGAGTTATTAATCTTTTTCTAAAACCATATTCTGGCTACAGGGGTGTGTCTTTTCAGGTCACATGGTACAGAAACCAGTCTTTCCAGTTTCTGCCAAGCTCAGAGACCCTGCCCCTCCCAGCTTCTGCCAAGAGGAAGCTGTTTTACGACACCTGCAATAAACCATCTGCCTGGGCCCTGGAAGGCCCATTGTTCAAGAGGAAGCCATTTATGACTACCCTAATAAACCCTCTGCCTGGGTCCAGGACAGACCTTTGTTTAACTCCCTGTAGCTGCTCCACCCCTAATCTAATCAGAGAGGTGACAACTCCTTTTGGCCAGGGGAAGAGTGGCTAAGCAGGTTTTTAACTCCTGTGGGGGTAGATGTCAGGCAGAATTCAGTTCCTTAAGCCAGGTTTCAGATAAAATGTCACTTTTTGTTCCCCAGTTTAAGTCAAGACAATTTTTACATATGCAGCTAGAATGCTGATTCTAAGTTCAAAACTATGACATTTAAACAATTGCAACCTATGTGACACTCAAAAGTAGGTCACTCATTTAATTTAAACATTTCGATTTTGGTGGTTTTAATCCAGTTTCAGTTAGGCTGCTGACATGCATAGCTCAGCCAGTTTTGTGATGAACATTGTTTTAGGCTCATCCTCTTTCCAGATTTTGTATGCCCACAAGACTTTATTCTGCCAGATGTCCGCTGGTGTTCAGTGAGATTTTTGGATGTGTTGCAAATAGGCATTTTGAGCTGGCATTCAGAGAAACAAAAGGTGATTTTAAAGTGCGGTTTTTCCTTTGGCACACATTTCACTCATGGCACCCCGGCCCATCCTGCTTGCATTGGTGGGTGGCAAGTTAGGCAACCATTTTAGTGTGCACAACTGCGCGGTTTTCATAGATTCTGGCGCACATTTGGGCTTTTTCGGCCATCTTGGATTTCCTAAGCCCACAGCACCAAATGTTGTAGCATAATAGTCCAAACGTGGGTCAGAACACCCAACAGCTGTACCCCTCCACTGTGCCCCTCTATATTGTACCCCTGCTCTATATTTAAGCTCTGTTCCGTTATACATCTGTACTGTTGTGAAGTGCTCCATTGATTTTTGAAGATAGGTTTGTGCTCAATAAATATAATAATAATAATAATAATAATAATAATAATAATAATAACACGCTTACATGTCTCTCACATTCAGGCAGTTTCTGAAATATCTCATCAAAATTAGAAACAATTATCATTTTAAGCATGATAAGAAGCAATTGGATCTAAAACAAATTCAAAAAGCTTGAATTACAAAATTGCAAAGCCCACTTGCTTGCATTTTGAAATGCAAGCTCTTTGTATTTCCGTCATTTACCCCCCGCTGGGCATCTAATGCCCCTGCAACTTCTGCAGTCCATAGTACTGAACTAGGGGCACGGGAGAGTGCCCTGCAATCCACGCTCCCCTTATTTATTATTATGGGATTCAATCTTTTATACCAGGCCAAATGCACACTAAGGGCGTGATTCACAGAAGCATTTTATAATGGCGCAATGCCATTGGAAAATGCTCTGTGAATCAGGACCAGAATGTTTTTTCCCCAAACTTTTGAAGTAAACCCGAAGCAATTAACGCCAGGCACGCCTTCACCACAAGGCCAATTACAGACACCATACGTTTCGTTTTTGAGTCTGGTAGAGTCTGTTGTTGAGCAGTGGTTGATTGGAAAAGCGGACCAAGCAACTGCAAGTGTTTGCCTTGCAAGTGGACCGAGTGTCTTGAAACACTTGTGTATAGGCACATTATAAATGCCATATAATATCATATCGTATATGAAGTTATCTGTGTTTGGAGGCATCCACCTTCTACTGCTAGTACAGTGTAGCGTTCTGATTGTCCGCACGGATGCTCTCAGGTATGATAACTATGTCTAGAGCCTTGTAGCAACCATCAGAATGGTGAATCCCTTGTCATGCCTCAGGTTATGTTGTTGATGTGGTTGCTTACCCTCACAAATGTGTCAGTCACTCCATTGAAGGGCTACAGCACCTCATTCTTCTTTGAAGGAGATGCTGTGACAGTTTTGACATGTAGCACCAGTAATACAATCTCCATGCAAAGCAATATATTTTTGGTAAAGATTTCTTGGACCTTGTATGTTAAAAGATAGAGCCAATTTACACAAAGTTCTAACTGAAACAGTTGCCTTACATAGCAGGTTTTAGTCAATTACCTGACATTATCTATTTTTATGAAACAAATAACAATGTTGTGCGATTCCATGCTGTTTGTAAGGTACGTTTTTACATCCCTTATGGGTACACATGTGGACTTGGTAATGGCTCCTGACCACTATTTTTTTAATGAAATCTTACTTCTATCTAACGGGCAGCCACCAACTACATCCAAACTATTTCAAGGGGCCCTTCCACATTGCCCAGATGCTCTGTACCTAGGAGAGAGCTACACACAAAGTCCACCACATTTAAAATTGTGCCTTAATTGTAACATTGCGTAACACACTAAACAAACACAGCACGAGGGTTCCATGTGTTAATATCCCCGGAAAAATATTGCGATACAAAAATATCGCCATATTTTTGCGGCGATATTGAGCCATGGACCCTGCGGGGGACAGCCCTGCAACTCCACATTATTTTTAAATGTGCTGGGACACCCCCACAACCCCCGCTCCCACAGTGTAAACCACTGTATATTATGATGTAAATAGCTTTCTTTGAATCTACTATATATGTAAACCATTGCACACTACTGCACACTATGATGTAATTACTTTTTTTAAAATTTGTTACCTGTACATTCTGAGCCCTACCTATTTTTGCTTTTCACGTGTCAATTTATACTGTTTGCCATTATGTAACCTTGTAAGCCTTGCATATCCTCTGCTGCGCCCTGTTACCTCCGGGTCTGGTGCGCATTAGAAATTCAATAAATAAACAAACAAAACAAACAAACAAATTATCCCCCCCAAACATATCGCCTATGGTGAGACAAACTACCATATGTACGGCGATATTTTGGTGGGGATAATATGTAAGGATACCAGCACGAGCTGTGCAAGTTTCACTCATTCAAAATGTCTCTCACACACTGAAAAGGTACAACAAAGATAGTAGCAGTCACAATGTTTCCCTCATGCACACAAAAGACACAGCAAGGCAAGCACATTGCAAGCTTCTTTGACAAGCAAGAGGTATATGACAGGCGTCCCTCGAATACACAGAGCAGCACATCAACAGCAGTGCAAAATCACCCCATTCACTAAATAGGTGGGGTACAGGCAGCAACCATATACTCTTCCCATATAAATACTGTTAGACACGTTACAGAATACACAGAAGCTGTACAGACCCCATAAAGGGCAAGGTGAATAGCTAGCATCTGCATCAGCAAGACAAGTTCCCCCTCACATTTTGAAAAACACGTAGCATGGGCAAAAAAACAAGATCACCCCCAACAAAGAACAGGCAAAGCATGGAGAGCAGCCTTGCAGCACACACGCACCTGTCCTGACTAGTCCAGGCTCATCAACTTCTGCATGCAGCCCACATATGAACATTCAGGTTTTAGGGATTTCTCCTATGTTTGTTGGTACATTTTAAGAGGGAGCTATATATGCCCACCTTTGAGCAATGGAAGGGATCGGCTACTAGAGAGAGAGAGCATGAAACATCACAGTTCATTGGAGTGGGTGAGCCAAGGGGCCGTCTCCCATTCCTCTCCCATCCATTTATCCCACCCTTAACCTGAAAGAGCTGCTTACTAAACGTAGAGTTCATGTTATTATTATTAGACATGGACATTGTCAAGTTTCATTGTGAAAATGCATCACGGCTAAAACACAGTCCTTGCAAGATCAGTTTGCAACAAACAAATCACTCCTTTTGGTAGTCTCCACCACACCCACTCTATTATTTTGCTCCTAGGGCCTGTCCATTGTTCTCCCCTTAATATTTTAATAATTTGAAAAACAGTCTATCATCTTTCCCTAGCACCAATCCAGAATCAATGAAGCGCTTAGAAGCCAGTTCCAAATTATAATTACAACATTCATGGCTGATTTTTTCAGTAGTTCTCATTACTAAATATCTACCTGAAAGTGGCTTAAAGCTGTCAAGCCTTTTCATCTTTCCTTACTTTGGTAGGAGTATATGCCAGAATGGCATTGTTATACTCTTTCCTTATCCAACAGAATGCAACACTTCCTCTCTGCCCCATCCACGTCAAACAGCTCAAACAGTTCTTCTCTTCTTCTCCAGTCTTTCTACAATCACTTTCTCTTTTCCACCACACCACCCGTTTTCTCAGTGCACTCCTCCCGCTAGTGTTTACTCTCCCTGTCATCCTCCTTTCACCAACCCATTATCTCCCAAATTTCTCCTTCCTTCAGCACTTCCTATTCCCCTCATAGAGCTGCTAAGTGCCCCTTTGTTGTGTGTGACACCTTCAGTTTGTGGTAGCCTTTCAGTCAATAGAAGTTTCCATTCGGGGAATTGCAGTTACATTTTAAAATACAGGCTTTTAGAAACTATAGGTGTACGTACCAGAATGCAAAGTTCTTGACGGTGGCTAAAATGCCAGGCCTGGAGGGCACTGTCATAAATGATATGGGACTGCTAGGAAGCTAATGTTCTCTTTCTTTCTTGAAACCTTTGTTCCTGTGGCGTTCTTCTGCTACTTATTCCTCTCACCTGTCCCTTATCTCCTCCTTTGATTCTCCACTCATCTGATCTTTCTATCTGCTCATTCTGTACTCATCAGCAAATCCTTCCCCTCTAATCCACTCCTAAACTCTTTGTTAACTTTTTTCTGCAGCATTTTTCTCCACCACACCCTTCTCCCCTTCCCCTTCTTCTACCTCCTCCTCTGCCCCTCTTGATTTTTACATCCTTCTGCCCCCACCCTTTCCTTACACCATTTCTTTCTACACTCACCCATTTACCCTTCTTGCAGTGAAACCCTGATGCCCTACTCATTCCCCGGATGCTGCTCTCTTACACCACTCTCCTTGGCCTCATAACCATTCTTAGAAGTTTAGACTTGCATTACAGAGAGACAGGTTATGGAAAAAAAAGAATCGGGGGCTGCCTGGGCCCCAAATCAAATTGCAAATGCTGCAGAAAGTGGGATATCCCTCAGCAAGCATATATAAATATACACATATGCACAGCCAAAACAAGTTCAGGGTTGTGTGTATACAGCTCTCTCGAACATTTATATGGATGGCCAGTCTGAGAAATAAAATACAATAACAGACCTGCCTTGCTGCTCTCTGGCCTGCAGGGTTGTTGATCTCGCTGTGACTTTTAGTTGACTGTATGTGTACTTTCTGGGCACAGGCTCTAGACCTGGGGGACAGGATGACACCTTCAAACCCCAGAAAGGGGTTTGTGCCACATTTTTTAATTCTTGCTAAATGTTTATTATTTATAAAGCACACCTAACCCTGAGGTAACTGGGCGCAAGAGCTTATGACAGAGTTACAGATGCATACATATAGAGTACATAAGAAAGACGTGCTTGTCGACAATAGGTTACAGGTTAGTCGACTTGCATATTGATACATATAAGAGCACAGAGTGCATTGTTGTCCATAAACACATTGCTAAATTCACAAGCCAAGTGTGAGCCAAGTGGCGTGGGGCAGGAGATCACTTGCCGAGCACCGTTGCCGTTTGCATCATCAGCCAGTGGACGTTGTTGCTTTAAGAGATTTTTATAACTTAACAAGCGCATGCGAAGAACGGGAGTGAAGTGTGAGCCAAGTGGCTGGTGTTCGGTGTGTGGGGTCAGTCGGTCGACTCCACTTCCTGATTGGGAACAGGCTCTGTTGAACGACAGCAAACCGCATAGCAGCCCAACAGTGCATAAAGCATCACTCCGTTCCACACCGCGATAAAGCTGTCTTGCAAGTGGAAAACCGCATATCGCACAGGCAACATTGGGAGATTAAATTCTAACAATCTGCTGTGCACGCAGCAAGAGTGATCTCCTGCAAAGAAGTTTAAAAACAGTGTGGAAAGTGAAAATAACTGGTGTGCTGCTGGGCGTGTGTGAGGTGACTGCGCATCTTGTTACCTTTGAGCCTCCTGGGGGTGGGTCTGCTGTGGATATGGGCATGTACCCATATAAGTTATCAAGGGTCAGTTCAGAGGGTTATTTCTCCAATTAAACAGAGGAAAATAGCCACCTGACCTATGAAAATGGCCAGATTAATCAACCTTTGGTCATTAATAAAGAAGTCGACCTGGTATCGGATGTGTCGATTTTGGCACCCTTAGTCTCGCATTAATTGGGCAAGAGTGTTTGGCTCTCACTAGACTTTAAATCTAACCACTGGACTTCACCAGAGACATCTTCAGATTCGCAAGAGAATTATGCTCCATCGACCCAGTCAAACAGTAATGAAATGTGATGCAATGTGTTCACTGATGAGTGGTATAGATGATGTATCGTTTGAGAATACGGGTTTGGATCTGCAAGAAGAGTTCAAAGGGGCTGAGGCAACAGATAACAAAGAGCGAAGGAATTGTTCTGTAAAGGGTGCCTCCCAGGGAACTGATCACATGGAAAGCAGCCTAGAGTATACAACTGTAGATGCATTATCTTTTACAGTGTTATCTCAGTCGTTAGATACAATGTACAGAGGATATGACACTCTACATTTTTAAATGCGGGAGGTCTGCACGATATTGAAAGATTTTAATGCCAACGTTAACTTCATAGAGGGAATTATCACTGCCACAAGCTTGAGCCAAAGACAGCAGGAAAAGGTGGAAGGGGTTTGTCTAGCAAAACCTATTAGCAGTGAGAGTTTAAAAATTAAGTCAGATTACTGTAAAGTCCGACAGGTGCCCTTGGAAGTTACCGATTGGCTCTGCCAGATGAAAGTATGTTAGTTGACCCGGTGTTACAACCTGTTAAAATACAATGAACGGTGGTGCAAGATAGGCCATGGAAAGAGACTCTCTCAACAGTATCTAATTCTGGTGCTGTGAACATTGAGGAAGAGAAGGATAGTCTTAAATAGTAGTATGAAAGAGCTACCTATCTTAGTTCAGAGGCCAATAGTAAATCAGGAAAAGAGTAAGAACAAAAAAAGAATTAAAAACACTGTAAAGCACCACGAAAGCAGTAAAATAATGGTTTGCAAACATTTTTGTGATAACTGAGGTTAAAGGTGGATTAAACATTTGGGAAACAGGGGGTCCTAAACAGATATGTAAAGTCTCTACTGAAGCTAAAAAGGTCAGGGAGTTCGTCAAACAAAGGATACTCCCAATAATATCCTAATAATAATAATATTAATAATAATATCCTAATAATAATAATATAATAATATATAATGATAATATAAGTCCTGGGAGGATAGGTTAGGGGCAACGTGCTCGCCTTGGAAGCAAGATGCCACTGACGTGCTCGCCTTGGAAGCAAGATGCCACTGAGCAACACAGGTTCGATCCCCCGTTCCACGCTTAGAAACCTCTGGGTATTAAGCGCGTTATAAATAACTTATCATATCATATCATATATCATATCTTGATTGCTTAATAAGAAGCCAAGGAACAATAACACAATATATGAAGCCCGTAGTAGGGGTGATAGCTCATTGGAATTAAGGAACATTTCAGTGTATTCAAGTTGAAAATGTTGGTTATTGAATGATTTGAGACCGAAAACAGTGTTGGGCTAATACATTGCAGTACATTTGCGGAATGCTGCGTTTCCCCCAATTTTAGGATGGCGGATTGAAACAAATCACCCTAACAAATAAGGATATGCTGATAACCAGCTCAAGAATATATCAAGCATTTTACGATCATCTTTGACCTGACCTGCAAATTAGGAGGTCATACTTCTTTGATTTGGACAGCTAAATAATGTAACAGGGGATAAATTGGACTCTTTTAATTGGCTTGTTGAGCATCTAGGATTTCCAATACAGGCTATGTTGGGAGGACAGACTCATTACTTCTGAGGATTACATTTGAGAGTGCTTTACTGCAAGATGAAAGCTGACTTTGAATGTTTCATTATCATAATCTTAGAAATCCCTGAGGCAGACCTGCTGTTTCAGGTCAAAACACGTGTTGGCTACCGAGTAAAAAAGAATAACTGCATCAACTTTCTATGAGTCATTTTCGATTTGGACTATAATTGCATATTTGATTTATAATTATACATGAACAATTTGGACTGATTCATGAGTAGTAGTCTTGTCTGTGTAAACATTTGGAATAACATTTGGAATATCACTAGATATTTAATAGGGAAATAGCACTTTGGTCACACAATTCACTTACATTATTGAAGAGTGTGTTATGCCCTGCTGCTACTCCCTTCAATCAAAGAGAGCAAGTAGCAGTAGACTCACAGAAGTCTATCCAATGTTTAGGACCATAGAGGAGAAAAGGAGGGAGCCCACAATGAGCCTTCAAAATAGGGGCAAAAACGAAGGTATAAATGACCCGCCGGAGCAGGCAATTAAATTAGAGAGCAGAAGTAAGCCGACAAGTTAGGGAAGTGGGAAAGGGGAATGGGAAGAGGGATGCAGAAACTTACTGTCTATATTTGGATCCTCTCTTTGAGAGACTAGAAAGTACACCTTTATATCAACAATCTATTATGTCCCTGTTCTCCAAGGTCCCAAGTCTGTAATCCAGCAGGTGGAGTTTGTTTATGAAGATTGTGTGGATGTGGTCAAATTATTTTTCAATAGAAAGATAATTAGGTACGCAATTTTGGCTGAATGTGAAGCTTTATTATCTTTGGGGTACAAAGCATTTGCAAATTTAGGATTGGTGTGACCCAAGCATGTAGATCTGGGTCTAAGGTTAAGTTCGAAGAGGGGGAAACTAATAAACAATTGATGATTAGGTTGTCAAATGAGAAAGGACAACCAAACAACTGGGAAGAAGCTAATACTAACAAAGTAAAAAAAGAAGTCAACTACGACTGGCCTCTCTATAAATAAAATAAATACAAATACATACTTTAAATAGAGTAACAGAAGACAATGAGGGATTTGCATGAGACTGTGCAGTTGATATATTATCCTAGAACTCAAGGGAGCTTTCTAATATAATCAAAAATAAAGGAATGTTTCAGCCCTTTACCATTGTTTGCCTTCAGGAAACCCTTTTGATGGATCAACCCATTATGAATGGCTTTGAGGTGTGTTTCAATAGAGCCAATCAGGGCCTAAAGGGTTATCCCTATAGAGGTCTGTTTACAGCCTTGAAGTGTGACCAGGGCTTTGTTGGGAGACACATTGCTAGCAAAGGTAGTGATATGCTTGTGACCATGGAAAGATCTGGTGTCAAAAACAGTTAAAAAATCTCTCTTGTACATGTACATGTACTTTAATCCTAGTAGTCTGTTGTTAGAGGAATTTCTACCTGAATTCTCATATCTAATTTTAGGAGAAATTCCTGAAGAGGGAGTATACATAATAGCAGTCAGGGATTTTAATTCAGAATGTCTGGATGACCAATGGTACTGGAAGCCAGAGGGGGTAAACATCTCTTAAACATCTCTAACAAAGTACGAGTCAGAGGTCAATTAATAGGACAAGAAATTGATGCGTGGGATTTGGCTCCTCATAATGGCATAATGGCATAGCGCAGGGAGATAGTCACCCAAAATTCTCCTGGAATAATAATCAGTGGAGATCTACTCTTGATTATGTTTTTGTATCCTTGGACCTGCTACTGAGGGGTGGAAGATTAGAGGTCTCACGTACAATTTTAAGTCATCACTGCATGGTGGTATATGCAGCACCAATAACTAGACTTGTAATAAACGAGGCAGTGAACTTAAATGTGGAGATTAGACATAGGGATCACAGTGAAAGGTGGTACCAGAAAACCTTGTGATCATTTAATTATTTGATCATGGCACATTTTAATTGTACAGACAACATATTATGTCACACTACTTAATTTGAACCTATTATTCAATCCATCATCTAGGATTTTGTCAAAAAGGTCAACTGATCGATCACGCACCAATCTAAGAGTATTGCAAAGAAGGAGGCCGTTACTGATGCAAGAGATATGTAATCTGAAAACTAATTTTAAACACTGGACACGAGGCACACTTGTTTGATTCTGATTAATGATGCAGAAAAGATGTTAAGCTGTGTTTCGCGAAATAGTAATGATACGTTCAGGATTTTGATTAAATCAGATGGTATTGATTCTTTTTTACAAACCCATCCCATAACAGAGGAGGTTTGGCTTGATCACTTTAAGGAATTATACACTGTTGATGAAATAAAAGATCTAGTCGTTTATAAGTGTCATCGTTGGTCAGGGGCAATCTACTGGGACATATTGTAAATGTAATTAAATGCAGTAAAAAATAAAATGCACCATGCCCAGGCAGACTGTCAACCATGACATTACATTCTGACGAGTTTGTATGGGTTAATGTCCTATCATAATTGTTTGGTAACATTCTATCAACCCAGGTGGTCCCTTCATCTTGGAAATTGGCAGTGCTGATTTTGGATTTAACAGAGGGATGATTCTCCCCCTGGAATTATAAATCAATCTCATTATTGGACGCAACAAATCAAATATTTGCCAAGATGTTAATAAACGAACTACAAAATTGAGCTTTAAAAACAGATAATCTGGATATTTCTCAAGCAGGGTACAAGAAGGGCGCCAGTACAGCAATAAATAGTTTTGTCATTTCTATGTTGGACAGAAAGGTGAGGGAACAGGGAAGATCAGCGTACCTTGCCTTCCTTGATGTTAGTAAGGCATTTGATTGTGTGAACCAAGCAATTCTCGTGTAAGAAATGTTTAAGTGTGGTTGTCCAATACTCCTGAATAGCATATTAGTAGCCTTACACAAGGATACTAAAATAAAGTTGAGGCTAGACACTTAGGGAACTTGTACTAAATGGATGGAAACAAATTATGGCCTTTGCCAAGGGTGTGTTCTGGCCCGTATTTTATTTTGTTTTTACATCAAAGATATGGGCCTATGTTGGGACACAATACAGACTAATTCGCCATATATAGGAAAAACTAAAATTCAGTATTTAAATTATGCTGATGACACAATTATTTGTGACATCACATCGATCGGCCTACAATGGCCCCTTGACAGTATAAATGTATATCTGATCAATGTTAACATTTTTAAATCAGCAATTTTAATATTGAATGCAGAGAAATCAAAGTGGAAACATGTTAGATAGAGTATATCAAACCAAAGTTTAGAAGTTGTTAATCAATTTAAATATTTTTGAAGTTTTATTTACGCAGGTGTAACGAAATCAGCAACATATAAGGATAAAAAAGCTATATTTTTAGCATCTGGCTCTCATTTGTGCCAATTCAATCATAAATTTGGTCGATTTTCAGTTTTACCCATGGTTACCCATAGATAAAGAATACTCCCTAAACTGATCTATGGTGCAGACAATATTAATGCAGGCACTCATGGTCTAAATTAGAGGTAATGACATGGAGGAAGGTGTTGCGTTTGCCAAGTTCTGTACCCATGGCTAGAATTAGGCATGAATTAGGTCTACTTCCATTGCCAATGTTTGTAGATTGGAGGGTATTGCACATTTATGCTTCAATTCTGTTACCTCCCCAAGTATCTCTATATGTTAAATTAAAGGAAGACATGAGTAAGGGATCAAGTAGGGTACTCTTAAATTGCCAAAGTAAATGCAATGACTTACTGGAAAGGATAGAATCCTCTGTCGAGCTCAGTGCCAATCCAAATAAAGTCAAAATGAAAATGTACAGATATGAAAGGACTAAGAATGGGGATATTTTAATGAGTTATCATTATTTCAACAATCATTTTAATTGGTCAATAACATTTTATAATGTTTTGGCACCTTACTTAAAAAAAACACCCTTCAAGATAGTTTATATTTAGGTATTAAGAAAACAAAATGTATTCTGCTCCATACACTGGACGTTTTATGTGTGCGACTGAAGATCCCGATGGAAAAAAGGTTATGTCGTAATTCTGCATCGAGAACTGAGACCCTAAGACATTTATGCATTGAGTGCCCGACACTTATGACAACACAGAATGAAAAATTGTGTAGATTCATATATAACTTGGAGGGGGTGTTTGCAGAGCTGTTGGATTCAAATTTTAAATACAAATAAATATTGTTATTAATTGCAATTTTTGAATTTGTGAATTCAGTCTTCAACGACTAATTACAACGAAGAAGATTTTTTAAATGTTTTTAAATTAAATGTTTTGTAATGTATTGATTGTAATAACGGTGTTGTAACATATGTGTGAAAGGTTGTATTGAGGAACTAAAAAACACAATAAATAAATGAATAAATTGCTAAGCTCACAACATAACAACTTTGCAAAACATTCACACACAATCAGCCAGAGCAAAGAAATGAAAAGGTCTGCTTCTAGTCAATGTGTTGTGTGGTAGAGGGGAACAGCATGTCTCCTTCCCCTCATACCAGACGCCATCCATTAATCTATAGATATGTCACTGAATGGATACCTGCAAAGACAATTGTGAAAACAAACTCTGCAAAGTAGATTAATTTAGCAACACAGTGTAACTTTGGAGGCAAGTGCAGGAGGGCCCCTTCGTTCATACACGGGCATCTCCTGCTGAGTCCACCATAGGAGGGCACCTAGTTGGCCTAAAGGTAGCATAATATACCTACCCATACAAACCAAAGCATTTGGTAGATCAAAAACACCTGGTAAAGACAATTTCTTTCTAACTAGATAACTACATTACTAAACTGAAACTTAGCAGTTGTAAAATGAATACAATGAGACCAACGCACCTGCACACATTTTCAAATACATTCAGAGAAAGCTGCACCATAAAAATGAATGAATGCGAATGACAGCCACAACATATAAGCAGACGAGCGTTGAGAACAATGGCCCAACAAATCATTCTTAATTTCTGAACATTGAATCACTACATAAGAGTGTCATGGAAGGATGAGTAGGATGCACAAATGCCTCGCACCAGGCTGTATGGTTTTAGTCTTTTTTATTCATACAGTGTGTTCACAAACCCAAACATCACCACCAACAGAAATAATCCTCAGGCCAACCAACTAAACTCTCTTTCACCCTCTGATCCCAGGGCTATTGCAATTCCTTTGGCTAACTACCTAGATGCAGCCTTTCCTGGGTCCTATTACATGGGCAGATCCTAAAGAATTTCCGTTAGTCAAAGTATAGGTCACCACCCTAGGGCCGCTGGTTGATGCACATCTGCGTGACCTCTGCCAACTTTAAGCAGTAATCAAGCTTCCTGATGTCTGGGAAATGATGCCAGATGATTCCCCCACGACCCTCTAGTTTGCAGCCCCCTTATCCACTTTGCTGGTAGCACCTTAGATCTTTGTGGCATCAATACCTCTCTCTGTTCTGATCTTTGTGTCTGGGTCTACTGCCTCCTAATGTTACTTCTATCTGTCTTAGACCAACTTGACTTCCTCAACCCTTCCTGCTCTTGCTCTCTTTTTCACCTTCTCCATCTTTTACCACCTCCTCCAACTCTCTTCTGCCTTCTATGGGTGGTACCCACTCATTCAAACACTCTAACCTCCTACTTTTTCACTTCCTCCAAAACTCTCACCACCTCCTCCTAATGCCACCTCTTCCTTTTCCAAACCTTTACCTCCTCCTGATGTAACTGCTTTCTCCTCCCACATCTCACAACCTTGTCCTAATGTTGCCTCCTCTTGCTCCAGCTACAAACTCATCCTGATATCACGTTCCCCTCCTCCAAACTCTCTTCATCCCCTCTTGATGTCACCTCCTCCTACACCAAACTTTCACCAACTCTTCCCGATGTTACTTTCACCTCCTCCCAACTCTGACCACCTGCTTCTAAAACTACTACCTCTACAAATTCTTCACTGCATCTTCCTCCTCATCTTTCTGGCTTCTGTTCCGGCTCTTCTATCCAGCAGCCTGCCCTTTTGTAGTGGCCTTGTAAAATTCTCCAAAGTCCCCTCAATGCTAGCCACAACTGGCTCCAGCAACACATTTCCTCAGAATGAGCTGCATTGTGATGAAGGCCTACACCTGTGGCTTCCAAGGGTCTGAGGACAGGAATTGGTTTAGGCTATTGACTTGACCTATGGGTGGCAACAAAGTTGTGCTAGACAGCCTATCTCTATATGAACCCTGGCAGCCATCTTGGAGCTTATATTTGTAAAGGCAAAGCCAAGAGCAGCCTGGGAGAGAAACAAGTCTGAGTGGGGCTGCTGTAGAGTTAAGTGCAGGTCATAAGGGTTATCACACATTTTAAAATCTGTGATGATTAGTGCTCTTCCAACATGGTCTTTGAGCATTTTATTGCTAGAGATGGCATCTTGGTGGCAATGTGACCATCCTCTGTGGTGTGATGGGGCTACAGGAGAGTAAACAAGAGACTCTCCTCATTCAGCTTCTGGCTCAGGGAGGCCCAAGGACCACAGAGAGCCTTCATTAGTGACTTCTAGACGCAAGCAGGGTATTTAATCACAAAGAGCCAAGGTCCTTTACTCGTGAAACACATGCAAAGTCATAGTTTGAAGAGTGCCACTTAGCCTAAGCGAAGAGTAACCATTACATCGCACTCCATTCCAACAAACAGCAAAAACTCAGATTGAATTGACGACAGCCAATTCACATCACAAAAAGGAAGCAACCCCACCTACAGTCTCCATTTCAGGGCCCTGAAATGTGCAACTCTCCAGATGTTTTGGACTGTAACTCCCACAATCCCTAACATAGACCATTATTATTGGGGGATGGGTGTTGTAGGCCAAAACATCTGGAGATGCAAAGGTTACAGACACATGCTGCAGCACAAAACAAAGTGCAAGAAGTCAACCATGTCACTGCCCTGCTGATATGAAACATATTTCCCACTGCACAATACCACAGAAGCCATTATCCACCCGGTCAATTGTCCTTGCATTACCTGAGGTCATTAGAAATGCTGCTCTTCACAAGATAACCCAATTATTTAGGATTGCAATGGATACATTATTTCCCTTATAATCATGCAAAAAAAGAGACAGTACCACAAGGTCCTGAAAGTCAAGTAGGGATCCAGCAAATATTGGCCACAGTCCCCACATCCAGAATTTGCAAGCAAGACCATTCAGAAGGATCCAGGTTTCTCTAGCTGTAAAATAAATACAGTCATCTAATCTTGGAATCATAGCTTGAAACTTTGCATCACTTTAAGTATGAAAAACACATTCCAGTCATATGAACATGTATAACCTTACTGGTACATTTAAATGTCTAGGTCACTGTACACACATAATAATGAAAAACAATGATAGAGTGTATTTTCCATATAAAAGAACTGTTCCAACATTTCGCCTTGCAACAAAAGTGAATGGGAAATGAAATGGATAAACTACTTTGATAATTGACAGTGTTTGCTGTTTTAAATTAGAACATGGAACATGTACTGGTGGAATATGGTGGAATTGCCTGCTTCATCTACAAAGATTTTCCATGCACCACCCTGGAGGTTGGTGTGCCACTGTGGGGGAGTACTTGTTAGGATTTGTTAGAAAGGGCCACCTGATTACTACCAAAACTGAGATCACAATGACATTTCATAGAGCCTTTACATGTACTCCCTGATAGAAAGAGAGAGAGAGAGAGAGAGAGAGAGAGAGAGAGAGGGTGTGTGTGTGTGTGTGTGTGTGTGTGTGTGTATGTATCTTTGACCATATGGTGCCTTAAATTGAGAGTGAAAAAATTCACAAATAAAAAGGAAAGACATGTGTTCTGACCTATAAAACGACTCCTCGATTTATAATTTTCCAATAAAATCCTGTCAACCTAAGGTGGCATTTTTTCCAAGCCAAATTATTATTGTTCACCACAATATAGCATTACATATAGAAAATAGTACAATAGGATAAAAAAATAGAAACCAATGATCCAGAAATGAAATGTTCTTATTTTCTCCTAAATGGAAGATGCATTAAAATATAGATACATGTTCTAAATTTCTTTGCAGTGAACACATGGTTATAAGAGTGCTTATCCCTTCTATTTCAGCTAAATCCACCTTTATAGCTGAAAAGGAACTTAATAACGTGTCTTAGATAATTTCCCATCTATTCATCTTGTTTGTCTTAAATTGTGTATCATTATGGATCTTTGCATAATAAAAGTAATGTTTGAAATTGTCCCCGGTGAAAAAAGTGGAACCTGTAACTGTGATGACATCTCAATGGCACATAATAAAATCTTTAAATAAGGAACATTGATCACAAGGGGTTTAGCTTATCAGATCTAACAGGAGTACTGTCTTGTATTTTAACATTAGGGGAATCTGCGTAATTGATCTAAATCTAAACAATGCATGTCATGTGATGCCTCTTATGTCAGACATCAGATAATATGTGCCCAAAATAGACTATGAACTTGCTTATGTTTAGATATGTAAGGTGTCTTACACAAATGTTTAAGTGAGTAAGTTCATTATTTTCAGACAGTTATAAATGAGAAGCTTCCTAAAAACGGTATTCTTCTTTAAATCCCAGTGATGAGTAGTTAAATAAGGAATGCAGAGGCTCAACGTAATGTTCCCAACCTGTTGGTAAGGAAGTACCCATCAATATATATAATAAAAATCAAACTAGAAATCCTGGTGATGTCAACTTATCAGGAGAGTATGGTAGATGCTGCTCTTCTTTCACCATCACATAGTGTATGATTATGTCAGGCTAATTGAAATAGAATGCTCTCGAATTCACGAAGAGGAAGATTTACAATTGTTGGACATCACTTCTGTCAAACACTAGTCCATTCAAATTAGTTTGGTCAAAGTGAGCCACAGGAGTGAAGCTTGGTGTACTCATTATTCTTCGTCAAATACTATTCCATTTAAGAGGGTTCTGAGGACCAAGGGAATTTCCATGACACAAGCTGTTTATGAAAACAATATTGTGTACTTTTGCTAGAAAACAGCCAACTTAAATAATTGCAGTTTCAAACGTCTAATTCTATTATTTACTCCATCTAGTTCACATACTATTTTTGACCTTGTATCATTACCATGTGCCCCCTCAATGAATCAGTACTGAATGTACGGATATGTTTGAAATTATAAATTTGAATAACCCAATTTGTTCTTGAAAGTGCAAAGAGTGCAATCTTGGAAAGATTGTCTTTCAATACTAGAATAGATTGGCATAGGCTACTTAAGATGTTGCATATTATGCCTATTACCTTGCCAATAACCATTCAACAACAATAAAAATAACAGCATGCATTGAAAAAATACATTCTTTTTTGAGTCTGTGTTGAGACTAAATGGGGTGATTCTAATTGGAAATATTCATTTGGCTTCTGCTTTTCAACACCAGTTCTTTGTCTCCACCTTGTGATGAATCTGGGATGTTTTCCATTCCTAAGAGTGTGAGGAATTTAATATCAACGTGTGAGTGATGGATTTCTCGGTGTGATCTTGATACATGTTTCTTAAATGCTTAGCAATGCACTTATTGGTTAGACATTTTTTTGAGGTTGTTTTATTGAGAATGCATGCACATGTAGGATATGTGCTACACTTTCTGTGTTTTCAAAAAGCTGGGACTCCGAAAATTAGTGATTGATGGAGCTTTTCTGTAAGACCTTTACCAGGGTTTATTTTATGACGTGTCTGTATAATCCGATAAAAGTTGTGACCATTGGATTGAAATTCTGTAATTAAGTGGCCGTTCATCATTGCATTGTTCATTTCTTGGTACTGATAATGTGTCTTGTGTTAGTGCTAAAACTTTCTTTATGACTTTCTCCAGAGTATTAATATAATAAACTCTTCATATAAATATGTTGCATGCCAATTTTTGTTCTTTCAGAAAATGTAAGGTTTAATAGAATGGATTTTTATTTTGGATATTATTCCAGTTAGAAGATTGAAGAGAACTTGTGGTCTTTTGCATTCAAAATGGAATTCAGTGCTTTGGTTCCAACGTAATTAGGTATTAAGTTGATGCACATTTTCAGATGGGAAAATATAATACTCTTGGTAGTGTATTCTGTAGTGAATTCTACATTCATACCATTCTTGTTAAGTTGTTCATGAAATTCAAAAGATAATTAATATATCCCACTCAATGAATAGCATGAGACACAAAGGGTAATTTATAAACATTATCTATTTTAAAGATGTCCATATAGATCTTGGCAAATGAAGGCATGTAGTGAGCTTCCAATGTTGTTTCTTTACATTGCTTGCAATAAGTGATGGGGGATAAGAACACATTGTTTACCAATGAAACTTGCACCATTTCTGAAGCCATGCTGTTTTGTTTGTAGTAGACCTAATTGCCATTTAGAAACTAAGGTGTATAATGTTATGACATCTATTTTTAGTAGAAAAAAGGTGTTGTTCCTTTGATCATTACTCATGTTTTTCAATACATACATGTATTTTCTGATTTAAGCGCACGGATTTCTGACAAATGGAAATAAGAGGATACTGATATATTCTGAAAGAGGCTGTGCCAATGTACATGGAGAAAATGTCTGATCAGTTTTATGTATTTTGGAAGGAAGAATATGTATGGTGGTCCTGAAAGGATGTTGAACCATTTAAGTATGCAGATTCTATAAGGCATAATAGACCTTTAGAATGTCCAAGATCTTAACTGTGCATCTAAGTTCTCTTCCATTGCTGAAGTGGGGTGGTGGAACTAAATTGCATTTCTTTTTGAGATGAGTGTCTTCAATTTTAATTCTGATGTTAGGAGTTTGAATAATAATGTGTTATTCTTTCCAGTCTTCTAGTGAAATAATGTTTGTATGAAATAATAATCATTACTGTTTTAGACGTGTTTGTCACAGGTTCTTAACACAAAGAGCTTTGATCCTTATTACTGAATAATGTTTTGAAGTTCAAAAACCCAAAATATGTGTATAAATCAGTTTGCATGTTCATGAGGATACCTTGCATAGGATGTGTACATGTAAAACCTTCATTGAATGATTAACATTTAGAAATAATCAATGTTGTATCAGATAAGTTACCAATTAGTACTTCGTCATGGCCTTTTATGTGTTTACCCGTGTGTCAAAAATGTCAATTTCTGAAGTAATATACCTTTTCTAAAACATGTTTTTGGTAATGTTTTTCTTGTTGGCTACTTCTTATCATTTGAAAAACAATGTGTCCTTATTTCAAAATAGAATCTCATACAATGTCAAGGAAAGATAATAGGAACCTTACTTTTCACGTCCATTTTCCAATCTCTAGAGGGGCTACTATGTAGAAAAACATGTTGATAAATTACTCTTTATGTCTCATGCCACACATCAGACACATCGGACAAAATATAGTGATGGTGTTTTGATTATTTGGGGAAGGTCAGTAGATAACCTACATTTCATAAACATCTTAACAAGAATAGTATTAATATAGAGTTCACTGTGGAATACAAAACAAAGACCATCATTATTTGAGGGTTGGAACTCTACGTCAAAAAAAATTATCAAATTATTACTAAATTACATGACAAAACCATAGTATCAAAAAAGTCCTCTATCAAGTACTGTGATGGTACTATCTGCGTGTTCTCAATCACACTTTATACACCTCAGTGTTGGGGTAAGTGGGATTTAAAAATAAATAACATGTGTGGGGACGGACTAGTGGCAGACTTACCACCTTCAGATATTCAAGGACTGTGACAAGGAAGAGGAGAACTAGGTGTACTGAAGATTACCGGTAAGTAATCAGAGCATTCCGTTTTCTGGAATAGAGAAAAGAATAGCCGACATCCACATTCAATCCAGTCAATGTAGAATTTAAGCATGTCTGTGTGATTGAGAACACATGCAGATAGTACCATCACAGTACTTGATAGAGGACTTTTTTTGATCACTGTGTAAACAAACAAAGGCCGTCCATGAAGGAGGCCAGGAGACAATAAGATTTATATGCTGTGATAACAAAGCAAAAAGTAGAAAGAGTGGTAGGAGTGAATCAGTGTGAATGCGTGATGCAGATATGTGTTTTTGTGAAAATGTTTGATTTTATACTTTATGAAATTTTGATATGTGAATAAATGTTTTTAGAAATCAACAAATGGAACATTTATTGGTATTGATAAATAAATAAATGTTATGAATAGCTATTCCCTGTTCTGTTGGTCCAATATTAGATGCATTGTTATATTACGCCTGGAGGACCAGGGACTTTAATCAGGCACCCCTTTTGTGTATAACATTATGGATACTGCCAAATCACTATCATGAACATGCATGCACAATATGTGCCAGTAAAGTGACCAAACCGCTCATGAAAATGCAAACAGCATTAATGTCACTAAAAGTCAATAAAAATAATGTATTGTTTCACCCGCCATAAATGTATCTCTTCTGCATGTAGGGATGGCTTCAAGGCCTTTCAATCTTTTTAGTTGAAATGGGACCCAAATCTCAGGCAGGCCCCCGAGCAGCTGCCCCATGTTGGCAGTCTTCTGACACTGTAACATGCTCCTTTAAAGCAGGATATTAAATATGCCCTTTGCAGTGCACAAGCACAGAGTGCCTTTGCTGGCACACTCAGGCCATTTCCTCCCTCAGAACTCTTGCACTAACCAGCAACGTTCTTATCACTTAAGGGCCTTTTTACTCTGGTTTCCTCTACATTAGTGCCCTACTGTCAATAAGTGGTTACAAGCTTTTCAGTGGATGCTCATTATTTCAGCTCCCTGCTGGCTGACTGCCCCATTATGATCTGCAGCTATTCACCCCTTGCTGCAGTCTTTTGACTCCATTTTAATTTAAGCATCCCATGGGTACCTCGGACTGTTATTTCCATTTGTAGGCAAGGTGACGCCCAAAGCTACGATGCATCTAACCTGTCACCACTAAATGTCAAACCACAACAAAATTATACATGGCGCCAAACAGAGCCGTTACCCTGATTTGTGGACTTGATTCAGGAAAATGGGGACTATTAAATCTGGCCCAATCAATCCCTACTGGAAAGAGGCAGCTGATCTGTTACTCAAGTCTGCATAGGTTTGATTTAACAGTAGGAGGTGTTACAATGTATCAAGAAAAAAAGACACCCTTATGTATATGCTGCAGCGCAGGCGCTCATGCACAGGTGCCTTCCAGTTCCAGATACATTTTGTTTTGCTGGTGTTGATTTACCTGCTAATTGAGAGCAGAAGGTGTCTAATAGGTGGCAGCCGAAGACTGTGAAAGGAAAGTGAGAAAAGGATCTGTAAGATAAAGTGCTGTGTAAGAACACATGCTAAATCCCTTCCTTATACTTAAAATACACATTAAAAAGGTACAGAGACAAACCGAGCAAAAATAGGAGAGACACTGGTATTACAGCTGTCTCGCACACGTCTTTGTTTAGATAGGGTAACTGGATGTTCAAAATAAAAACAACTGGGAGTAAATCATTCCCATTTTCAGCACTGCTCCTAGATTTAATCTGTGCTGTCCGTAAAAATATGTTATGGGTTTTTTAATAAAAATTAGAAAAAACCTCTCAGGCCAAATTGAGGGCCCACGTCTGGACGATTCAATGGCAGCGTCAGTTGTCAGATAGTACGTTTCGTCTGGTTGGCTGACGAGTGGGTGGGCTCTTGGTTGCTTAACAACATATGAAGCATTAGATGCTGCCAAGGGAAAGAAAGGAGCTGCTTATAAAAAATGAAAAAGGCACCTGTGAGGCCTGTGCAGAGTTTAGGCCTTACATTTGCTTAGAGGCCCACCGTCTGGGCATGACACCCATGCCCCCCTATCCCTGGCACTGCAGGTTCTGCGGCGGCCCCGTTATGCCAATGACTGTCATGAGCTGTTTTATACATGGGCAAATCATGGGTGATGGAATATATTCTGTGCTTTACAATATGTGTGCTTCTACCTGATCCCTAAATTTCATTAGCATAGGGTTGTCTACCTAGGTGAATTAAACAGTCAATCGCAGATTCCGGGATTTATAATTTCCTGAACCCTTCTTTCTCAGGGGCTCCACTACCACCTAGATCATCCAATGAGGATCAGGAGTCACCTATGTAAGGATCAAATCAACCTCACTTTTCCCTTTCTCTTGGCCTGAAGGGATAATTAGTGCACACATTGCAACCGTGCACTAATTTCAACAGAGAAACTGACCTCATTTAGAAGCACCAATGTAAAAGTGATCCCAGTGTGCAGTTTATGTGTGATTTGGAGCTGATATGAGGCACTGAGGAGCAATGTTCGCTCTAATTATTTTTCTCTATGTGCAGAACCGGTTGCTTGATGTGCGCAGATTATGTTCCAATGTGCGCAACTGACTAATGAGGTAGGCCACTTTGTGAGCTACCATCGCCTGAAGAGAGTTCAGAAAGGAATGTCCTCTTCCCAGCCACTGTAATACTTTAAAAATCTTACAACACTTTTTCCGAACACATACGCCAAAATAAGCTATGTCATATGTGATTATACAGAAAACTCATCAACCAGTCCAAGACTTCAATATCTGCCACAGTACCTTGCAAACGTACTTCTGCACAGAGAAAAATGTCAGCCTCATTATGAGTTTGGCAGTAAGTGGTAAAGTTGGCAGTAATTCCATTGCCGCCAACTTTACCACTATGCCAAATTACGATTTCGGGGCTGGAATGGAGGATTTGCATCCAGGAAAATCCTATAGGTAAATCCTCCAACTCAATGCCGAAATCATTGGAATTTCTGCTGCGATAATTACACCAAAAAAGCTACATTGAGTCCAATGGACTCAATATGGACTCAATATTAATGGGGAATTATACCACCACCACCAATTGTAATCCGGCGGAAATTCCTCTGGACCAATTGGTGGTAACAGTAATTTGTTTTGCGGTATTCTGGTGGATTTATGCCGGGATACCGCCCCAAGTCGTAATGAGGCCACGTATGTTTTATGCCACTGGAAAATCACTCATTTGTATTACAAAACACAACTATCTCTTGTCATAACTAATGTGGCTGTTAAGAAACTCAGACAGAATACATTTGCCGATGGATTATTGCAATTAAAAGCAATGTGCCAAAAACCTGCTGAAAAGAGTTCAGGTGCCACGTTAATGAAGTAATTCAAGGGCCAGAAGAACATGCTCTAAAGATTTGTGTAAGGATGATAATTGCATCAGAATAACTGAACCTTAGAATATGATGATACAAAATTCCTGTGCCTCTGCTCACTATCCACTTTAGGTGTTCCTGTGGGTAGTGATAACACCAGCCTTAGAGCTAAGACACATATGCACCATGCATTTTTATTCCCTAAAAAGGAAAATGTGCCTAACAAAAACGAGAAACATTGAACATCTAATTTCTTCAACCCACAAAGCTCCACTGATATTTTTTCGAATGAGTGACCAGTAGAGCAGTGGCATAGGAAGGAAGGAACTCTAATAATATTAATGCCTGATCTCAAAAGGAATTTTATGGGGAAAGAACATCTTTTAATAAGCAGAAAGTATCCCTATTGGCAAAGCTAATTACTTTTTTACTCTCTGAAAAATCATTTGACTCCAAGTAGGGAGCAACATCTGATTAGAGCCCTGCTTGTACCCCTGACATAGGGAGTGAAATGACAAGGCACATCATAAAGTGTATAGTTTTGCCCACCCTTCAACACCACAGCCTAGATAAAATTAAACAAGAGCCTAACTGGGTTGTATTATGGAGCCATGTTGAAGAAAATCACACATGTATGCCTTTTAAGGTAATTGCATCAATTCATCAGAGATAGAACTGATTGAGTACCGTCTTCTGTAACTATGGATCCCTCTTCTGTAATTCTTTGTGATGAATTCTGGTCATCAATACTTGTGTATACGATGCAGCGAGATGCTAGAGACTGCACACACAGAACACATGGTTATATTGAAAAGCCCTGAGCAGTTGAGCATAGAAAGAGAAAGAAGGTGCTGTTGTCTAGATGGGTACTAGAATGTTCTATGATCTAGCAAACACGCAACACATTTCCTTCAGTGTACTGCCGAAACGTCTGACTTGATCTTTGCTGCTTGGTTCATCACCCGCAAGGAGTGATGCTTCCACCCATACCCTTCCCCGGCCCCTGTGCTTGCCTCCAATACTAGTTGATAGAGCACTGTAAAAAGTGAGGGATTGTAGCAGTAAACACTCACTGGGATATTGGCAGACCCACAATACTTTGCAGGCAAGCATATTTAAATACCTCAACATATGATGTGCATTTTAAGAACGTCATGACTCTGCATGTACACAATTATTACGCAGTGTATACAAGATTGTTTGCAACATACACCCCGCCCAACCCTTATATCATTGTGAAGGATTACACAAGTGCTCAGTGAAACTGTTTTTGTATAGAAGCGAGTTACCATATAATGTGTGAAGGTTTATGCCCAAAGGAACTCTGAACACTTGGAAACGATGCAGATTGTGTGAAAAGCATTTTCCTGTCTGAATATCCGGTGCCCTGATACTATGGACGAGTAATCCCAGACATAGTCCGTACTCATTATACCTTGTAGGCAAAGTGAATGATATTGTAATGTTGCTCTCCACTTATAGGGTAATGTTAGTAATTCTATAGTAGGAGACGCTGAGCATCACATTTGTCTTGTCAAAATCTTTAGAGGGCAAATTAATATTTGTGTGTTTTAATGTGTTAACTTAGAGGGGGGCCGCTTCAAAGCACTTGCGTGACATATGTACAAAGAAGAGGAAGTATGGGATTTGGTTACACATCCAAGTAGCCTGCTTACTTACAGTCAGTATCTGATATTTGAGCTGGTAGTTCGATTATGTAGTGTGGGTGACACTTTTGGTAAGGCACAATGAGAAACAGAAATTCTGGCGCGTCAACATTATTCATGTTACAACAAACATAAAACAAGTGGATGTAGGTACATGTCTGCTAACCTTTTCCAGAGGCAAGAGAGAAAGAGTCAAGGTTGTCCGGTAGTATCTTGATGTACTCTCGGGCAGAAGTTAGAGTCATAAGGTAAAAGTGTGGTAGAGTCAGGTTTAGGAGTCATGGGTGTGGAGGGAAAATGTTTGGTTAATGTGTGTATGCAAAACTTGGTTAGATTCTTCTGTTCATGGAGCCAGTTTTTCATGTTAGTTTATAACCTCTTGTGTTGTATATTGCTGTTAGGGATTTTAGGTGCATAGTAGTGTAATCCAAATTAGCAGAATATCAAGACTAGTTGCTTATTTTAAGAGAAAAAAAACATTTCAGATAATTGCTGTAGCTTGTGCCTTATTAAATCTGTTTCAATAGGTGAGAATTGTGTGTGTGTGCTGCTAAAAATCTTTTGAGCGGCACCCAGAAGGAAGCTGGGCAAGCGCACGTGCGCACAGTTTAGGGGGAACATTGCAGAGGAGAACCATCCCAAACCAAAGAAGGGGCAATTTGGGGGTTTAGCAATACACAGGTTAATGTAGACTAGTGTAGTGTAGGGACTAACAATTAACCTGACTAATACTAATCCATTAACCAATAACCCTAACAAACTAAACTATTAGTAATTAGAATGGGGTTGCTTAGGCCATAGTCAGCTTCAGGCTGCAGGTGCATGAACTCGCAAAGCAATGTTATTTCAGAAAATAAATGCACAAATTAAAAGCTGTCTTGCTGCGTGCTGAACGTGAGGCTCAGGGCAATGGGGCAACAGAATGTGCCATGTAAAAGACAACACTTTGTTTTAGCAGGAAATTGCAGTAAGTTGGAATAAAAAATGTTGCATGTGTCATTGGGTCGGAGAATCTATGCTGTACAAAAGGTGACTGTTTAGAATCAGAAAGGGTTCAGGAAAGTTACTGGAGATTGGCTAAACAAAAGGTGTTTGATTGATGGATGATCTCACGGAGGAGGGAAATAGGTGGTGAGACATATACTTTCTTTATGAAGATATATGCAAGGGGGCGGAAGAAAAGAGAGTTTATAAGCCATAGAAGGAAGTGAGGTTAAAAAGAAGAGTGAAGGCAAGCAGAGAACCAAAAGGAGAAAAAATTGAAAGGAGCAGTGTGTCGGGATAGCTGTGCTGAGCAAGTCTACAGAAAGGAGCGGCAGGCATGCACAAGCCCGAGCCAGTAGCTGACAGTGGGAGAAAGACAGCCGCTTTGACCAAAGGCATTTGCTATATGATATAAGTCATTTATAACATGCCTGTGCACAAGTGTTTCTAGGCGCAACAAGCCAAGGAGTGGGAAACAGAAGGAGAACAAACAACAATCTTATTAGGCCTTGTGTGATACAGATCGCGCAAGTGCAGGGAAGATGGGAGGGGAGGGGAGAAGTGCCAAGAGGGTGGGCTGAAGAGAAGTGCAGGTGACTCAATAAGTAATGCCAGAGGGTGGCTCTTAAGTGCAAGGAGAAGGGACTTTAGGGTTATAGATACAGACCATTAAGTACTGAGGGAGCCATGAGCCAGTTCGAGGGTAGCTGGACATGGAAGAGCCTGGGCCCGAGTTCAGGGATGGTCAGGTGACCATTAGCAGGGGAGAAGAAGAGAGAAAGCGAAAAGGAAGGTCTTGAGTTGCTTCCAGGAAAGGAGGTGGTTCTGCTCAAGTTTGAGAGAGGCAGGGAGGCTGTTCCAGAGGGCCGCCTGAGTCGAGGAAAGAGATCTGCCCCCAGTTGTCTGCTTGGAAAAGCATCTGACCCTCAGAGAATTGGAGGTGGATGAGCAGAGAGCTTGAGAAGGAAGATGTTCAGTAAGAGAAAGTTGGAGGTAGTGCATTGAGTGTATTTGGAGCGGATGAGTGTATGTGGAGCAGATGAGTGTGTGGAGCTGATGAGTGTGTGGAGCGGATGAACACATGGAATGATGAGTGTATGGAGCGGAGGGGTATTTAGAGTGGATGAGTATGTTGAACGGATGAGTACGTAGAGCAGATGTGTAGTACGTAGAGCGGATGAGTAGTATGTTGAGTGGATGAGTATGTGGACCGGATGAGTGTGTAGATCGATGAGCATGTAGATCGATGAGCGTGTAGATCAGATGAGCGTACAGAGTGGATGAGCGTACAGAGCGGATGAGCGCACAGAACGGATGAGTATACAGAGCGGATGAGTGGGTAGGCAGACAAAAGTACATGCGTGGGGTAAACAGGAGTGCATGCGCAGGGAAGACAGGAGCGCATGCGTGTGGAATGGGGCACGCTGGAGAATGAGGGATAGACTAGAGCACCCAAGGTGGACTAAAGTGCGTGAGTGTGTCGAGCAGACAGGAGTGTATAGGGCAATCTTGAACGCCTGAAATGAATAAAAATCCATAGAACGGACCTGATCGCATAAAATTGCGTGACGTACATAATATGCTTTGGAATGCAGGGAACATTTGAAAGAACATATACCATACCACACCCCACGCTTACTCTAGTCTTTACACCACCACTCAACTAGAACACAGAGATACTATGACACCATTCGGTATAACTGTTCTCATATCAACATCTCCCGCTCACTCCCCATCACTCTAAGTAAACACTGCTGGTTTCACACCCCCAGCCAGGCATTCTCCTCAGGCCTAACGCAGCCACACTCGGTCTGGATAAATCCTGCCAGAGTGAACACATACTCCTGATCTCTCAACCACCACACCAACAGGTAAGAAGCAGCTACCACACGAATTTCGCACCAGCTGCACACATACCTGGTGCGCACACGCACCATTGGACTCTCTCTACTCTCTCTACTGACCCGAACTTTGGTTCCCAAGGGCGTTCAACCTACCAGCGCCTTCAGACCATACCAATGGTATATAAGGCGCTATATAAATGCAAAATAACATAACATAACATAACATAACATTCCCAATCCCTCAGAAAGCCTTTTGGATGATATAAAGGGTCTTGAATTTGATCCTTGCAGCCACAGGGAGCCAGTGCAGAGATCTCAGAGCTGGAGAGGTACAATCCCTGGGCTTGAGGCCAAACACAAGTCTCTCAGTCCTGTTCTGGATGAGTTGTTAAGGTCGAAGAGTAGAGACAGGCAGATTTAGAAAGAGGTTGTTGCAATAGTCCATCCTGAAGAGGACCAGGGCTCTAGAGGCAGTGAGCTTCTGGAGGAAAGTGAAAAAATTCAGAATACCTCTGTGGAGGTGCAGCTGAAAGTGTGACTTCTTAGAAACATCAGAGATGAGAGGAGAGAAGGAGAGGGTGGAGTCGAAGATGACACCAAGTTTCTGAGCCTCACAGGCAGGAGCATGAAGAGGGCCCAGCGTGGGCAGCCAGAGAGAGAGAGGAAAGGAGGGAGCAGGTGTGCCAATGAGGAGGATCTCGCTCTAACTGGCATTAAGGCAGAGAACATTGGCAACACACCATTCCTGAATTGCGGTCATACTTTCTGGTATGAGAGAAGGAGAAGACGTGACTGAGGGGAGCCCGAAGGAGAGCTGGGTGTCATCTGTATTACACTGGACGTTAGAACAGAATGTAGCGATGCGGTGGGCCAGAGGTGCCAGGTAGTGGTTGAATAGCCAGGGAGAAAGGTTAGACCCCTGGGGAACACCACAGGTACAGAGAGAGACAGAAGAGTTTCTATGAAGAATTTCTATGAAGAATTTCCCATGCAAGCTGAATCTCCCTCTGGGCTTCTTGAGTATTAGTTCTAAACAATAAGGATAAACAAAATAGGTGATTAGGACAAGCTCTGGGCTGATTCGGGATGTGCTAAATCAAGATAAAAACAAACAGGAGACACAAACGCATCTGTTTTCAATGCATTTTGTTTCTCAGGTGAAGGGATAGATTTCCCAGGCATGCCAAGGGTTTTTAGTGTAACTGCCAAGGCCATCGATAACTGTGTGTGTCCTGCTGAATGCCAAATGCAGAGGTATAAATTGTATTGCTAAAAGAAAAGAGAAGTCTCTATAGTGGATAGAGAAGGTGTAAAGTGAGGCATCAAAGTGGGTTTGCCTCGCTGAGCTGTCTATGAATATATTTCCTACTTTATCATCTGTCCAGAAATGCTAAATAGCAAATAAGGCAGTTTTGCCCTCCAATGTAAAACATGAAATGATATGAAATTATTATGTGACTTTTTTTCCCCTATGATTACAAAAGTCACATCTAAGTGAAACATTACTTGTATACTCTTGCATGCAAACGTTCTATGCTGAGATTTTATATAAAATCTATGATTAAATAGTATGTGTGTTGGTTCATTTAGAGTGTGGCCTGGTAAGGTTTGCATATACAATAAAGAGCTTGATTTCTTGGTTATGTGGTGCTCCAATATGACTGATATAAAAATAACGTGGGCCTGGGTAATACTGAGTCTTATATTGTCCTAGCCAAAGCTCCCCATGTAAAAATGCTGCACATTGGTGCATACTCATAGAAGTACAGAATTACTCACGGGCCCCTTGGATCACCCTTCTCCACATAAGGCTGGATTACAGAGCTCACCTCTACCCTGCAATATATGCTTTGTTTCTGGCTCCTAATCTGGCTTGCTCCATCAGGCCACCTTTCTATCCCAAGTTTTGAAGGGGTTGCATTGTTATGTCTTCCCTCCAACACTGTCTGTCTTCTTCTCCTCTTTCCGGATTAGTGTGTTTTACTGTTTTATGGAGTCTGACACACTCCATAGGCATCTGCTTTTTGTATAGTGACACAAAGCATCTTAGGTGCAGTGCCACTTAAAGGTCCCATGGACTTCTCTGAATTTTTTAATACATTTTCTTGGGTGACCTACCGTTCCCAACAATAGTAAGATGATCCATGTCTTACTTTTCCCTTTGTGGGGCCAGCACACACCACACTATGTGGAGTGCTGAGGAATTATTTTGTAATTGCCTATCCCACTTCTCATCTACCATTTTTTGTTACACTTACATACTTTACATGGCTGGTGGCAGTGGTTTAATGTTTACTGCCAGTGTGCACTTTTACCGCAGTCTGAACCTTCAGCTGCAGTGCAGCACCCATGGGTAACAATTCTTCCAAAATGGCCCCTGTCCTCTTTTTTCACAATTGTCTGTTAGGTTCTTCTGGGCTTTTACTCTGTTACTTGATGCAGGTTTGAGTCCTTTGTGTGTTTTGCCTTTGGCGAGCTTCAACCTGCCCAGGCTCCAGTGTGTTTGGAAAGGCAGGAAGGGAGGCAGGGTCCCGAAACTGCCCTCTACTTTGTCCCTAGGTGTGCTGAGTGAAACCAGTCCTGATTGGCCGGCCGGCTGTTCTGAAAGGGCAGCCACCCTGCTGTGTGATTGACAGCATAGGCTGTGAATGAATGGCAAATTGCATAAAATATGTGGTTTTTGGGACTAGAGGCAGAGTGTCGACCACTGCAGATGAACATCTGAAGATGAAGATGGGACGAGACACCAGCATCACCCTCCTGGACCGCAAAGTACTGACCCTGTTTTCATATCGACTGCGAAGACCTGTACAGGATGAATTCCTCCCTTGGCTGGTAGAACCAACTAAACTCAAGAAAAGCTTCCATTTGGTGCATCTCCCACCTTGTTGTGCCTCACTAGAGCTGCAGAAGCCCAATGCCAGGGCTCCTGTGACCATTGATGAGTGCATCATCTTGCGAAGTCCAAATCCAGCCAAGTCTTCATGGGCATCCTGAGGACCCTACAGAGACAGGAAATCTTGATCCAGAGTCCCCTCACCAGAGTTCAGGAGCGTGGGAGCAAGCTTCTTCCAACTAGAGATATTCGTTCTTCATTCATGCAGAGGAAAGGGCGTCAAAAAACGTCAAGTGCCGCTGAAACATAGGAGCCCTATATCTGAGGGGTCCCACTCCTGAGTACTGCTGCAGGAGCCTGTCAGACATGCTTCCTTTCAATACCACGACCAAGGTCAGGAATAAGGGTCTGCCAAGCTGTAACAAGGAGGAATCCAGCTGGAACATTTTTCTTCAAATCACAGATACTGCAGGGCTTGGGGTGTTCACCTTTTAGCCATAAGTTGTGCTTCATATCTTGCAAAGTGCTTTTGTTCCATGTAAGAGTTGATACTAACTCTCCTGACTGGCCTGAACATCTTGTGCTCTCTACAAAGTAGCCCACTTGTGATTTCTGCTGAACTTACTAAATTTGTCAAGACTTTACCTAAGAAGAGGTGCATCAGAACTATTGACTTTGTCCATTAACTTTGGTTGTCCTGGCTCTCTAAATGCACCCTTCTAACCCTATTAGCTTTGTCTTTACTTGTAGAGTATAATTGTGGACACTATTATTTCTGGGATAAAAGTTCATCTGTCTCCCTTTGGGAGATTGCAATTGTTTTGCACTGTGGAAAGTATGTTCTAAATCTGATTCTAACCTTCCCTTCCTTTACAATTCAATAACTGAATTGATAATTGAAAATAAGGGCATCACTGACCTTAACTGAAGTCAGATCTGTGTGCTGGAAAATGTGTTAGCATGAAGTATTTACCAACGTTTATTGTTCTATACAAAATGAATCCAAACTTTGATTGAATGTTACTAGTAGATACACCTTTGTAAAGCATGCTTATTTAAACCTTGTGTACATTATAAATAAATATTTATATATAACTTTAAGTGTGTGCTACATGGCTACTTGTACTTGCTAATTTCAAATGTACAGCTCTACAGCTCAGATTACCCCTCCTAAAATAAGCCTGGCTGCTCAGTCACACTTTATTTACAGCCAGTCTAAATCCAGATAGAAAACCTCAGTGGCAGGGTAAGTAATGAAGAAAAACAAGGCTGTAACGAAGGACAGAAAGGATAGAGAGAGAAAGTATCCCTACCTAATCCAGGGACCTCTGCTAGGTCGTGATGGTGTGCCGCTTATCTAACAGAGATAGAATAAGAGATAAACTAACAACTTCTATATGCTGTAATACATTCAGTCGTGTTAGTCCTTTACCACACTCTTCCACTATGTGTATGTGTTTGGAAGAGAAAAGATCTATTAAAAAAGCACACCAGGGATCAGAACAACAGACATCTAGTAGGATAACATCTACTTTAATAACCTACAGATTGTCTTACTGACCCTATAGAGCTCAGGTTAAAAGACACAAAATTTCCAAAAAACAAGAAGACACTACAGTCCCCGCTCTCCGTCTGTGGGTATGATAAACTGGTGGTGAGTGGGGGGGTAAGTAAAAAGGTTTGCTCAAACTACAAAGTAGGCCAGACTTATGCCTCTTGAGTGTAGCAAACACTGTTGACCGGTTTCAGTGGCATGGGTGTGAATCGAGCCACTTTCATCAGGACAGTCTTCAGTTTCTCTCAACTGATAACATCATTGAAGTACTAAGCAGGTTAGAGAAACAAGGAAGGACAGGTAGGTTTATACTTTACCACCTTATTGTAAGTGCCATTGGACTGGATCAGTCTGAGAGGAAACCTATGGGCAGAAAAAAGGAATACAGCATGGTCACCTCAGGGTTGCTAACTTCCAGTAGCTTGACTATGAACAGACACATTACTTAATGTTATTCATATATTCAAAAATGCAGTTAGTAGTACCACACTTAGCTCAAAATCTAAATAATAAAGATTAGGATTCATTTTCACTGGTTGTTTGTTACCACTGGACTGACAGTCGGCCTAATGCCTAACTACCTCTGACTCAGTGAACACTTAATATTGTCATCTCAAGGTTATATGGAAAATGTCAACAGTCGTAATATAATCTGTTGTCCTTTTTTTCGGTGTTATTATCATCCCCTGTCCGGTATTGTTGGGCTTTGGGGTAAACCAAGTTAGAGAGAAAGGACATAATCAAGGGTGGGCTAGCCTTGTATTGAATCAATTATCCCTACTGATTTTGTTGACATGCCCTGGCCGATATTGTTGGGCCCTCGGGTGTATCAAATTAGATTAACAAGCCATAGTGAGGGTTAGGCTCACATTATATGGAATATCCCTGCTCAGTCTGGTGGTTAAAGATGCTTGTGGTCGCCATGCAGTGACCGTATTCTATGATCCAGTTCAGGTGCTTTTTGTCTGCAACAAATATTGATAATGTTGTATTTTAGCAAAAGGTTGAGTTTCGTAAAATAGCCTCTGTTGCGAGCCGATCTGTCATGGATTGGTTGAGTTACCATTCCATACAGGACAGAGCGTACCCGTCCGTGTAGAAACCGGGGCCGTTTGGATATTCCCAATGTATCAAGGAAACATGTTATTTCGCGTAGATCAGGAGTTAAACACCAGCACTAACTGATAAGTTGCTTCGAAAAGCAGTCATCCGTGAGTGACTACAGCCGGCAAGTCGTGCTTTGTTATCAACTTGCCTCTCAGAGCCTATGAACGACTCTGCTTCTGTGTCACGTGATTGGAAATCACGTGTCGAATGGGCGTATCTTGACGTTCCGATTACATGATCCGGAAGCCAGGCTGTCATTACTTGGACATGCAGGGGACGGCCTGGACAAAGCCAGGCAGTAAACAGGGCAACACAAATTGTGTGCAAAACAGTTGGTATTTGCCAGATATTTCAAAAATCCACCCTGCTGTCATATGATTAATCTAATTTGGACCATACTGTCCCAATAGGTGGATTCCTATATAAAGAATATTTGTAAAGGCATGACTGGGTTCGTGGGAGATTCCTTCTTTACATATTTTGAGGAATTTAGAGACAAGTCTAAGGGACAATGGTTCATTAGTCCTATCGATGTGGTGATGCAATAATGGTGTATGTCACGTAGGACTGGGCTGGGACAGGTACCTCTGTTGTCTTGTCATGGTGGTGCTAAGCCACAAGTATGTCCAAGTTTATTAATTTGCCAAGGACCCCCTAGCACCTGTCATCATTGTCTCTCCCTATGGTGCCACAGTTTTATTCCAAAAGGTATGGGAGTATCAGATATATTCTTCGCAAAATAGTTGGTCCTGATTCCTTCGAGAGATACAATGTCTATGTGATCATAGGTAGGGAGTGCCATGGTATGCTTTCGTTCAGGCCAACTTGGTCTGTTCTCAAACGAAACACCAATTTTTGCTCTTGTTTCAATAACAGATTGGTCATATCGCCCCTTCTTTTGGGACACTTCACCTTCTCTATGATGGTCCATTCTAATTATTTAAACTGATGTTTTTGCATGGTGAAGTGATCAACCAATAGGGCATTCTCTCATTTAGTCCTAATACATCTCGTTCTCTTCTCCTCTTCAACCAATCTCTATCATTCATGCTTAAAGAAGAGAGATTATGGCAAACTCCACCTGTCAATTTATGCTACAACTCAATTAATAACGTCTTAAAAGTATGAAATAGTGATTATTAGAACAACCACTTGCTATGTTAGTACGAAGACACTATGGCTGATCCATCGACGGGCCCTTGTAGCTTGCTGGTCCAAAAGAAGATCAGAACAAAACTGTACACTTAGGTATGTTGCTACTACCCCTATTACAGTTTATTACTGTCTAGCAGTTTCAGTGGTGTAAGTTTGCTAAAACCACTATCTTTAGGACAGTCTTCGGTTAAAAGTGCAGTGATATACCCACTAGTCTGTGGAGTTTAATAGACATGTGCATTATTTCTTAATGCACCGTCATTAATTGCCACGTGTGGAGACTATAATCGTGACCCTGAGAATATTTCATCTACTGGGTCCAGTGCTCAGACTAGGACTTCTGGGTCCAATGTTCAAGCTATTGCCGCTGGTCCATGTTCCATCCTGTAGCTGATTGCTCTCGTCTCTCAAGCTGCACCTTTCGTGTTTATTTCCAGATACCGCCAGCCAGTCTTCCTCCTTCGCTCGCTCCTTCTCAGATTTGTTAGCCCTTCTCTGTGTTAATACCTGATTGTCAGGGCATACCCTGTTTACTTAGATGTAAGGCTCCCTATTGTGTTAATTCAACCATGTCTATGTCAACAAGAAATGAAATTGAATATTACCACAAAATGACAGAACAAGTATGCGTATTTATTCACATGCATAACAATTGATCAAAATGAAAATGTTTTAATGAAGTGAGAACATTAACATGAGGGGTAGAGAGCACAAGTCTTGGAATATGTGTTAATCTTGTTAGCCATAGGTTGTCAGCTGTGTTTGTATGACACATTCAAGTGTCTTCACTCATGCTAGATCCATATGCTATTGCAAATTAGAACTAGTGGTGCATCAGCAGGCATTCAAACCCCATTTTCATGTATGTTTAAATGTAGGTTTGTGTTGCTCAGGTTACATGGGTGACTGCTGGTGGAACTGCCACATAAAAAGCTGAAATGTTTGTAAAATGTATTGAAAGAAAAATGATGATGGAATTTGCTTCTCTACATGTTTGCTGCCATTTAAAAGACACCATGAATGTCATATTATATGGATTGAACAACCTATTGTTTGATTAGTATAAGGAAGAATGACTTAAATGGATCATTGTTTCTTTTGCATGAAGAAGATTATACGAATCAAGCAGCATTGGCATTCTGTGAACAGTTATTGTATGAACTGTAAATCACTGGAAACTATAGGGCCTCATTACGAGCCCGGTGGTAACCCTGCCGGTGATACCAGTGGGTTGCTGCCGGACTCGTAATAATTTACTGGCACCTGACTTCCCGGTGCCACCAGGAGATTACAAGTCTGTGGGCCCGGGAAGTCAGGTGCCGGTAAAATAAAAGTCGCCATTCCCATAGAGTCCTCTATGGGACTTGGGACTCGGAAGCACTGGCACCATTGTTAACGGTGCCAGCGCTTCCATGAAGTCTGTCTACCAATGCCGCTGTGCAAAGCAGTTTCACAACCTGTTGGGCGCAGTGGCCACGGCAGGCAAACACGTACTTTGCCTGTCCGGAAACCAGGGTGACAGTGAGCTAACCGGCACCCTTTTTTCCAGACCGGAAAACTTGTAATGAGGTCCATGTGTTCATGGAGAAATATCGATTAGCCAGTTTTCCGCAAGAATTTATAGGTCTTCATAAACATACCATTTAGCTCAATGCATGAGAGATGAGGAGAATAGATGTGTTTATTCAAGGCAACAATACCTCATCCTAACTTCAAAAATAACATTCAATAATAGCATTTGATCTGAAATCTAGCAAAAATGATGGTCCTATTTTTCTAAACTAGTCTGACAGACTCAATTTCAATGATTGATCGATATATTGTGAGCAACCTAAGTACATTTAAAAAAGAAAGGCAGACAAAGAGAGATCCTTAACACTTAACCTTGGAAAGCTGTATGTTTTACAAAGTATGTGCACTTGGTTATTTAGGCCTCAATTTCCTCTCATCTCCTGCTGTCCCCTCCCATCCCCCCTTGGCTACCTTGCCCTCTCTCTCTTCCTCCTCTGCCCCTCCTAGGGCTCTTTCTCCTCTGCAGGGCGTACCTCTGATCTGTACCCCTCCCTGCAAGGCCTTTAAGGCTGGCAACCTTCTTCATATTGCCACTCTCAACTCTCGCTCTGCCGTCAAACACTCCTCTGACATCTGCCACCTCCTTGAAGAACTAGACCTTGATGTCCTTGGTCTTACTGAGACATGGTTCACGGCCAGCTCTGTCACAAGCTTTGACACTCTCCTCCCTGATGGCTACAAGATCCTCTCAGCACCCAGATCCTCCCGGTCTGGTGGGGGGGTAGCCTTGATCTTTCCTGAGTGGATTCCTGCCTCTATCATTCCCACTCAGACCTACTCCTCTTTTAAATGCCTTGTCGGTAGGCTTTCTCTCTCACCTACTCATTCTCTTACTGTGGTTACCATCTACCGGCCTCCTGGTCAAATCACCTCATTTCTCTCAGAGTGGGCAGACCTCTCCTCCTCCCTCCTGGCCTCTACCACTCAACTCCTCCTCCTCGGTGACCTAAATATACATTTAGACTCCCCTTGCTCCTCCTCTGTACTCTTCCGTGACCTCTGCGACTCCCTCTCCCTGTCCATCCTCCCCTCTGGCCCGACTCACTCTGCAGGGCACACACTGGATGTCTTGATCTCCTCTGACCTCCCCCTCTCCATCCCTCTGACCACTCCTCTCTCCCGGAGCGATCACTCCCTCCTCTCATCTAATCTCTCCCTCTCTTCCCCCCAAGCCAAGCCTACCCCAACACTGCCACCTACCTTCCCGGACATCCGTCCCATGAAGGGTGTGTCAGTTGAGGCTTTTGCCTCCACTTTCTCCCCACCCCTCTTCTTCCTTCTCCATCTGTGCTTGCTGACCCTGGTTTAGCAACCCTCCCACCATCCTTCTCGACCTTTCCTCTTTTTACCCCTGACGAGGTTGCTAGACAAGTCCGATCTATCAAAGCCTCTTCAAAACAGGTTCATCCCTGTTCCTCTAAAACCATCAAGGATCACATTGACACCCTCGCTCCGGTCCTTTCTGATTTTTGCAACCACTCCTTTGCCTCTGGATCCTTCCCCTCCCCTTTGAAGCACTCCTTTGTGCATCCTCTTCTCAAGAAGCCCAAACTGATCCTTCTTGTCCAGCTAACTATCGCTCAATTTCCATTACTCTCTTTCTTGGCAAACTCCTGGAAAAATCAGCCATCTCTCAGCTTAACCTTCATTCCAATTCTGTTGGCTGTCTCCATGACCACGAGTCTGGCTTCAGAGCTGCCAGAAGCACAGAAACTGCTCTCCTGAACATCCGTGAAGATCTGCTCTCCAACCTTGACCTCCATTCCCTCTGTCCTCATCCTCCTTGATCTCTCTTCTGCCTTCGACACGGTCAACCATACCATCCTGCTCAACTCTCTCCGTGAAAACCTGGGTATCACTGATCAGGCTGTGGCCTGGCTGACCTCTTTCCTCTCAGATCAACCCTCCCAGGTCCAACTTGGGTCCTTCCTTTCATCTATCTTCCTCTCTACCTGTGGTGTTCCCCAGGGGTCTAACCTCTCGCTCTGGCTTTTCAACCAATACCTGGCAACTCTCGCCCACTGCATTGCCATTTTCTGCTCAAATTTCCAGTGCTACGCTGATGACACTCAACTCATTTTCAGGCTGCCCTCTGCCACCTCCTCTCCCTCTCTCATATCTGATTGCCTAACTGCCATTCAAGATTGTTGTGCCGCCAATGATCTTTGTCTGAATGGCAGCAAGACGGAGATCCTCCTCATTGGCACACCTTCACCATCCTTTCCCCTCACTCTCTTGCCGGCCTCCCTTGGCCCTCCTCCTACCCCCACCTGAGAGGCTAAGAACCTCAGGGTCATCTTTGACTCCACCCTTTCCTTCTCCGCCCACATCTCTGAGGTCTCTAAAAAGTCAAATTCCTGACTTCACCTCCTCAGAGGTACTCTGCCTTTCCTCTCCTTCCCCCAGAAGCTCAGGTATCCCAAGCTCTGCTTCTCTCTAGCTTAGACTATTGTAACAGCCTCTTTCTAAATCTACCTGCATCTACTCTCCGCCCTCTGCAACTAATCCAGAACAGGACTGCGAGACGTGTCCTTGGCCTCTGTTCCTTGGCCTCTGTCCAGCTCTGAAATCTCTCCACTGGCCCCCAGTGGATGCAAGGATTAAATTCAAAACCCTCTGCATTGTCCACAAGGCTTTCTGGGGCCTGGGTCCAAAATACCTTCAGCTATCCCTCCGCAAATACCTCCCCTCTCGAGCTCTTCGCTCCTCTACCTCCAACTCCCTCAGGGTCAGTCGTTTTTCTAAGAAACGATCTGGGGGTAGATCTCTGTCTTCGGCTGGGGCCTCCCTCTGGAGCAGCCTCCCTGCCACTCTAAAACTTGAGGAGAACCATCTCCGGAAGCACCTCAAGACCTTCCTCTTTTCTTCTGCCTTCGCTCCGCCGTCTCCCCTGCTGATCTGTTCTCTCTTGGCACCATGCACCTGGCCACCCTCTGTCCTTTGGGCCCAGGAACCTGCTCATCCTGCCACCCTCCCGCACTGCCTCTGGGCCACCCCTTGCACTGGAGTTTGTATCTGTACCCATACAGCCCCTCCTTTTTCTTCCTGCACTTATCAAACCTACCCTGTCTGCTGCCTTAAACCTAGCACTTGCACATTGATGGCTGCATAGCTGCATTACCACTGTTTGTTGCCTTTATTATTTATTTATTATTTATCTGTTTCTCCTCTGCTTCGCACTTTCCACCTCTCCCCCTTGCATGTACTTTTCCCCTTCTCCCTCTCCCATGCACTTGCGCGTTCTCAATGTCACTGGGCCTAGTAATATCGCTGTTTTGTTCTCCCCTGTTCCCCTCCCTTGCCTTGTCGCGCTCTGAAACACTTGTGTACGAGCGCAATAGAAATAAAATATCAATCAATATCAATCAATTAGCAATGAAGAATAGGTAACCAATTTGTGATTCCGCCAAGTTAAATTGAATAAGCAACATACCTGAATGGGGGAAAGGGGCTGTTTGCAGCCGACACAGCTCTTGTGACATGTCAAAGTCAATAGAACAATAGAAGTAAAAAGAATAACCCTGATGGGTGTGAGAAAGTGAAGGAAACCAATCACAGAGACTGTCCAATCTAAAATGTGATGTCAAATAATGCTGCATGGATTGGGTTTATGGAGTATTAAAAGTGTTACTTAAATAAAAACAGAGCTGGATTGCTTTTTGATATTGATATTGATATTTTATTTCTATCGCGTTCGTACACAAGTGTTTCAGAGTGCGACAAGGCAAGGGAGGGAAACAGGGGAGAACAAAACAACGATCTTACTAGGCTCAGTGACATTGAGAATGCGCAAGTGCATAGAAAGTGCAAAGCAAAGGAGAAACAGATAAATACTAATAATTAAATAAATAATAAAGGCAACAGTGGTAGTGCAGCCAGCAATTGGCAAGTGCTAGGTTTAAGGAAGCAGACAGGGTAGGTCTGATAAGTGCAGGAAGAAAAAGGGGGGGCTGTATGGGTACAGATACAGACCCCAGTGCAAGGGGTGGCTTGGAGACAGTGCAGGAGGGTGGCGAGGTGAGCAGGTACCTGGGCTCGGAGGACAGAGGGTGGCCAGGTGCATGGTGCCAATAGAGAACCGATCAGCAGGGGAGAGGGGGAGCGAAGGCAGGAGAAAAGAGAAAGGTCTTGAGGTGCTTCCGGAACCGGAGATGGTTCTTCTCAAGTTTTAGAGTGGCAGGGAGGCAGTTCCAGAGGGAGGCCCCAGCCGAAGACATAGATCTACCCCCAGCTTGTTTCTTTGAAAAACGACTGACCCTGAGGGAGTTAGATGTAGACGAGCAAAGAGCTCGAAAGGGGAGGTATTTGCAGAGGGATAGATAAAGGTATTTTGGACAATTTCTCTTTTTAATTTTTTTATTTTGGCAATTTCTCTTTTTTATTTTTTTTATTGTGCAATAGTTAGTCACACACTTTTAGCACATGGTGGAATTGATAGAAAAATAATCCAAAAAAGAAAATATCCATAAAAAATACAGTTATAAGAATTATAGAATAAAAAAAAATCAATATAATACAAGTATAATTAAAAGCACAATATGAAAAAGAATGATTTAACTATACATTTAATTTACAAAACCATAGACGAAAAAAACACAAGCTAATCTATTAACATACTGAAGTATCACACATTATTTTGTGCTTCCTTGCATATTGCAAAAGCTGGTGATGATATAACAATAGACTCAGCCCCAACTAGAGTAGACCTAAATTGGTCGCTTCTGATATCCTCAATCTGTGAGACATAGTCAGCATAGCTTTTGTCATAGTATTTTCTTAATATTATGCCTTTAGTATATGGTGGCAGGTCTCAATGCTACCATGACAAAGACGACATGCACAGTCTCTTTCTTCTGTTTTGTCCCATTTGGTAATATAATTCCTTTTGTGCAAGATGTTAAACCGTAGATACAATATAAAGCGTTTAACATCGATAGAGCAGAGTTTAAATAGATAGCTTCAGGGTTTACTCATAACGAAACACTGGTGAGATAACTCTATGTACCTTTACTTTGTAAGCAAAGCATCAAAATTTCTTACCATATGCCACAATCTTGCTTTCTTTTTTATAATCATTTCGTAATTAGGCTCGGAAGCACATATGCCATTGTCTAGGCCCAGCAACTCTATGTAGGTCAAAGTGGAATGTTTAATCTCTGCTAGAAACCCATTAATATCAACTTTTTCCACCTTTAAGCCGAATAGTTTCAACAGGCAATTAGAATTCAAATTGGACTACATGAGTTTGGCAAAAAGACCGGCACTTATAAATGTGCGTAGGATCCTAGCTTTCAGGCGATTTAGCCATTTCACCAGCCCAACAAGCTGCACCACCAGAGCATATAATATACCAGGAATTACAGCTCTGCAGTATATTTCCAACAAACCGTGGACATTTTGACTGCCCTGATGAATTATATAATGTCTAACAGCCAGCCATTTCTTCCAGATTTTGTTTGTGATATGCTCCTCATAGAAAGATAAGGATGGATTTATGTTGATGGGGAAGCCCGGATACATGTATTCACTGACATTTTCCAAGGGTTGTTCTTTTAATTCCCAGACCCAGGGGCCCTTGGCCCTGACTTTATTCCCCATCACATCATTTTAGTTTTCCTTATATTGATTTCCATATAATTCTATCAGCATAAACAACCAGGGCATTCAGATAGCTCTGAATAGCAGTTTGATCAAATAATATGATATCAGCAGCATAGACCAGTCAGGGTAAAAAAATACCATTAATTTTGGGAGGGAAATTATGGATCATAGAGAACACTCAATTCATGCAACTATACAGAATGAGGGCTAGTGCACACCCCTGTTTCAGGCCTCTATTTGTAATGGAGTATGTTGTGTACATGCCAGCAGAGTTTAAGCAATCTATAATAGAAGTATTTGAATAGAATTGCTGGATAAAATATAATAATGTTTTGTAGAGGCCCCAGTCACTCAACTTTTTCCGGGGAACCGGGTGAGAAACCAGGTCAAATGCCTTGCTGAAATCAGTGTAACAGCAACATAAGTTAGGCCTAGATTTAATATTGCTTCCAGTAATTAAATATTGAAGGGCCCCGATATTAGTAATTGCATTGTATGCTTTAGGAAATCAGGCCTGATAAAGGTTCAATAAGGTTTTTCTTTTCACCCAACAAGAAAGTTATTTTAGTAGAACCGTTGCAAACATCTTTTGGCTGCAGTCGTTCATTGCCAAGAGGTGATAATTGTTAGGATTCAACCAATCACTTCTTTTAAAAATAGGAACAAGAACAGAACTGCGCCAGATAGGCGGTAGTCGGCCAGATTGCAATACATGGTTATACAATGTATTAAGAATTTTAGACCAGGGTGACGGTTAAGCTTTCAGAACTATATTGGGCATACCATCAGGTACCAGAGCACGGGAGCTTTTCAGAGTGGAAATTATCCATATTAGAGACTCTACATCAATGTCTAACTTCCATAATTTAAAATCAGGCAACAGAATATTAGATTTGGCTAGGCCAGAATTAGGTTCTTTATATGAATCGCTTATATACCCCCAACAAACATCCTCAGAGACAGGGTTAATCTCCACAGGAGAAAGATTCCTCTTTGTGCGTTAAATTGGGACCAGAATTTATTGCCATTATTTGATAGAAGCTGGCTAAAAAGTAATGTCCAGTTCGCAGTGTTAACTGATCTTGTGTGCATCTTAGTCCAGTTTCTATAGGATGTGGATAGTTTTCTAATGGTAGCAGTTTTCACCCATAAACTCATATTAGAATCTCTTTTTATATTCGTGCACTTATTTTTGATAGTTTTGTTTTTGCGCAGCAACTTGAGGATCTCATACAACCTTATTTAATTTACCATGGAAATTAAGATCTTATTTTGATTTCGATGCCTGTGTTTGACTCTTATTTGGAGCATAAGTTCGACAGCCCAATTTGTTTTCTTCATAGCCAAGTCAAGATCGAAATTAGACTGGTTTAATAGGTCATTAGTAAACGTAATACCTATTTCGGATCAGCATAGACAGTTGCTCTGAATATTAGGATTGATTTTAATATGATAGATCTTGATAGAATAGGCAATATCACTATAAACATCCCAACTTTGAATAGCATGATTGCTCAAGATAGTGAAATAAGTTTTGAACAAACTACATCTCAAGGGCAAAGCGAAATCCATCGAAACATAATCTATGTGAGACTTATGCACCCCATTTGACCATGTAAAATTTTGATGGCCATCAGGAAGTTTAACAAACGGTAAAAGGGTTAAATCATGAGCTTTTACAAAACGTGGACAAGTGGAATTACTGTTGCACCCTGTAACAAAAGGGCAACTGAGGCTACCAGTATTGAAATCACATGCAATCATGATGGAACCATCGACAGATATATCATGCCATTTGACAACAATATCATCGATTTTGGCTAGGATCCATTTAGAATGAGAGCCACCCGGCGGGTCATAAACATTAATTAGCAATACTGGTCATTTTGCCTGAAAAGCAGCACAGATATGTGCCTGCTTTGTGCCAATCACCAGGCTGTCACTATCCCTACCTCTATGGGAGGGAACTGCAGGATTAAATGTTATCTGAAAACCATTGATTTTGAAAAAGATTTTGTACCCAAAGTTAAATAAGCAAACATCACTCTGTTCAATAGTCTGGATACCAAGAGGGTGATCTAAAAAGGAGCTATAGCCTCTAATGTTCCATGAGATGCATTTCAAAGTGTTTTCCAAAGTCAACAGTCAATTTGACCCATACATAATACGTTTGGGGGCCCAAGTGCACGCATCCAAATCCTCGGTGCAATCCTTATTTAAGGACAGTGCTCAAAGTTGTTATGATAGGTTATTTATAACGCAATTACTACCCAGAGGTTTCTAAGCGCGGACCAGGGGATTAAACCGGGCTGCTGCATGTCATCTTGCTTCCAAGGTGAGCACATTGCCCCTGTGCTATCCTTCCAAGTGTTGCTTTGTCCGTGTTTTCCACTCGTTTTTTATTTGCTATGCCCATAGAAGGAATGGAGAGAGCTGGTATTTCAATTTGTGTCTTATGACATAGAGTGAGCGCAAAGCCCAGCTCTGTCAACATTTCTATGTTAGACTTTAGTAATGCCACTGTCAAGGTTGAAGAAAACTCTATTAAAGGCCAGTTAGTATCGCTTCCCAATCTGGGTAATTCGATGCATGAAATATCTGTTGACATCAATAGGCCTAGATTTGGGAGCTGTTCTAGGATGGGCAGAAGATGTAAGCAATTTAGAAATGGGCTATAAGCTGTTGGATTGAGCTCTTCTTATATGGCCCATTTGCCCAAATTCTTAAATGTGCTAATGATTGACTTATCGCTTTTTATTGTCCAAGAATTGCTTTTGTATTTCTGTTGTTTTTGGAGAGTAGTCATACTACAGGACACTTGGGTATCGGTCCCTTTAATTTCTTTTATTATTTAACGAATAGCAATAGGCCGTATTTAGGCAGAAACATGAAGACGGCGTGGAACGATTAGTGCAGGCCATATTAGTAAAAGGGAGCAGCATATCTGATGCAAATTTGGAACACGTTTCGGGACCTTGTAGACCTTCAAGAAAAAGCTGGCAGATAGAACCATCAGCAAGGATATTAGTTATGAGTTTTTTCTTTTCCTTTGGTGGGCAGCTTTCAGGAGCATTTAGAACACCACAAGGTATAATTGATTTGGTAGTGACTTTTGCTCCTTTAGGCTGGTTAGAGATATTTGAACCAAATTTCACATTTTTGGGAGTTTTTTTCCCCAAAGACTTCTGGTTTACTTTGTTTATAGGGGCGATGTTAGAAGGTAAAAAGATCTCCTCAAAGTCCCAATTATCGATACTGTCATCATCATTTTCCGACGAATGGATGAAAGGGCAAGGGGCCACAGAAGCCCTATCACCTGCTGAGGTAGAAAGGACCAATAATGCTTAATATCATTACTCAGAGCTGTTTTTGTTATCCGTCAATATATCCAGTATCTTAGTTACTTGCTTCATTACAGCTGCTTTCCCTCCTTAATAACAGATTGGTCCCTAGCAATGGTAGCTGTGAGTTGTGCTAATGCATCTAGTTTGGAAATAAGTAAATTGAAGTCACCTTGTAATATATTTACGTTGGAAAGAGGCTCCGTTTCTCGGACATAGATACTTTCATCCACAGTATCGGAGTTTGTTACTGATGTATAGGAGTCTTAGAAGGATGAAGATAAAGCAGCAAGGTCAGGTGAATAGGATAGATTATTAGCCAATAGATCTTTGTTGGCCTGGCCTTGTGGTAGCTCAGCCTCTCCACCAAGCGATGTTCTTTTTTAGTGGTGAATTGTTGGTGTCAATTGCTTCTGACAAAGAATGAACCGATGTGTCAGAAGAAATGATGGTGGGTTTTGAAATTGCAGTACATGATTTCGAGGTGTTAAAAAAGTGACTTTTATTTATTAATTTATGTATTGTTATAGTTGTCTTTAGTTGCTAGAAAATTTTACAACTGTTACAATTTATACATTAAATTCATATCTAAGAAGAATTCATAGGTTCTAATTGCACTTACAGTTATCTACAAAAACAACACACTACAGTCTTTCTGATCAATTTTGGCAACCATTAAGTGTCATTCGTGGATACTCACAATTTAAAAGGTCACTTCGATGTTAAAAATTACATTTAATCTTATTATTTACACATTTTTCATTTCACTATATCAAAAACCATCACTGCTTTAAGCCAGACACTATAAAGTGCAATGTGCATCGATTCAGTGGGCGTGTTTAAACAATGATGCCAAAAATGCTCAGTTTGAATTGTGGCATACTGATGTACATATCACTCATATGTAGTCATATATAATGATGCAAATACAGGACACCCAGTCAGTACATGTCTTACAGTGTCATGGTTTTCACTGAGTTTACAAATATGGCAATAGCGTTGGGTCTTATCGGATTTCCATTGAGCACCATGTATTGCTCAAACCTGCAGTTGATTGGTCCTCATTAATAAGCGAAATCTGCATACATCTGGATTCTGACAGCATAATAGGTAAATTTGTGGGTGGAAATATGTGTACACCTTCCCTCACTTTGATTGTGATTGTGGAATGCGCTCATATGCATACAATTATTTTCCCAATCCTGTTCACCTAGCTTTTTTTTTAATGCAAATTTGACAGCTTTGTATCGGCCACAAAAAGCCTGGTCAATTGACCAATTTAGATAAGCATATAGATCTCTGCATAAACCATCACATCTGTTAGATCGATTAGTCTTCTTCAATTTGATAATATTTTTTCCTATGATTCATAGCATCTGACTCTATGGGTGACAAATTGCCTTCAAAGGAAGACTACCTCCCTGATAAAGAATGGCAGCTTTCAATGATAAAAAGCCGAGTTCGACTCTAATATATTGGATAAAGCAAGATGGAGGTAAGCCGAGAACAGTTTGCCAAAAGAAATGTTTGATTTTGTCTAACCAGGATAGATCTTTAATGGACAACGCCTCCAACCCATAGTCTATCACAGGGATCAACCACTGTGTGTATAGCATCAGGATTCCTTTAAAAAATGTATCCAACATAGTTTAGTACAAAACTGCTTACAAGCACCGTTATCCGTTTGGCTCTGCATTTTTTGCTTTCAATCAGAGGACTGTATCCAAATCTACTATTTATTACAACGCCCATATGTTTGAATGTTTTCGATGTACTCAATAGTCCCCCAGCTTAATTCCATTTTGGGTTTCTTCACTTTTTTGGAGGAAAACAATATTATCTGCTTCTAAAGCCTGATTGGAATGAATCTAAAAGATGATTGGCTTTTGTCCAGCACTGCAAATGATCCAACACTATTGCTGTGAAAACTTTACTGGTAATATCCAATAAAGAGAGTAAACAATAGTTTTCTAGAGCAGTTCCCATACCAGCTTTATGCACATGGATTAAAATGGAGGTCTTCCAAGAAGATGGCATTTATTTTTCACAACATACTTTCTTACATAAGACATATATTTTCTCAGCCCAGGTGGTAGGGTCATGTTTGATAACCATTGACGCTAACCCATTCGGGCAGTGGGCTCTAGAATTTTTTGGTTTTACTAATTATCTCTTTAATGCTTTTCCTCGAGAATTTTAGTGCTCATGTATTTTCCAGGAGATCCTCATACATCATGTTTGAGAGGTAAGTTGCCCATGTTTCTTTACTAATTGAATTCAAAGGTTGAGGAAGGGAGTTTACTCTTACTTTATTCAGAATTTTCCACACTGAACTAGTATTCTTTCTTTGCAAAACTCTCATGATCAATTGCCACTTTGCATTCATCTTCTCAACTTTTCTTCTTTTTCGCCAACTTCTATGAATGTTATTACGTTTTTCCGTTTCATGTGGTAATCATTCATGGACAAATTCAGCTTTTTAATTTTACAAAGATTTTTCTGGTGAAGTTGCTTCACCACTAGCACTCACCATAGTAATGAAGTGGGAGAATGGAAGACCAGGCTCCCGTCCTTCACCTCTCGAGCTTGGCCTAAAGGTTCACGGCCCAAGCACCCGCCACGAGAAGAGATTGCCCATCTACCAGACGACCAGATACCCTGGTACAGGAATATACGGATGTGTCCATCTGCCTGCACAGCAGCCCGCCCCGCCCATGCCGATGCCTGCGGCATGGATCAACTGGACTAAAACTATACGTCGTTAGAGATGCCATGACGACATAGCCAACGGATAGCACACCTGTGCCAACATACACACTGGACACTCCCGCACCAATCTACATGAAGAATATACTCAGTGCTATGACGTAGGCGACAGACATACTCACGGACATGCATCTTTATTGTTTTTACATAGGCTTTCAGAAATGCAGAAATGCAAGACGCATCATGAACTCATCTAAAGAGCTTGCTTACGCTTCTCCTACACTTAGGTGCCGTAATAAGAATTATAACAAAGACACGATACTGGCCAAAAGACAATATGAGACTATAACCTAAAGCACCTACGCACCAAACGGACCACTTATGCACCAGGCCCAGGTAGGCCTCAAACAAGAGCTCCCGTGGACATTAACAAAGCAAGAGTCAAGTTGCTGATCCTGCAGAAAGAGCCGGGTGGAACAACCAGCCAAGGTCGCAATGTTGCAAACCCACATTCCAAGAGCAAAGCATCAAAGGCACGATGTTGCAACCTCGCACTCTGCGCACCAACGTTAAGGTCACACCTGCAACTTAAACCAGACACACAGTGGAAAAGCAATATTAATTGTGCAGAATTCTGCCTCAAACACGGTCCCTCCCCACGTGACCAAGCCGAACCTGACGAGGTGCCAAACCCAAGAGAAAAGAGGCGTCTGGATCCCTCGCTAACGAGACACAGGCAGATACACTTGAAAGGCAATGGACATCTGCGACAGTGGGAGCGGTCAGCCGTCCAGCCATGAATAAATCCTCACATTGTCTGCACGTACCCATAATGAAACATTGTTGAAAATTGCAGGTACACCGAGAGCTGGGAACGGCGGTGGTCCCAGGCTGGGAGGCTCATGGGCGCACCAATCAGAACATGGGGCTCTTATCACTGACGACAGTAATATTAACCAATCCTCAGGAGTCTTCATGTAACACTTCTCATGTATCTAATTGTAGGGACAACCCAGATATATCACCTGACTACCCTTTGTCCACTAACATTGTTCTCTATATGTGTGCTATACTAACCCCACCACTCGAGCAACCAATTAAGAGTGGCAATAGGTTTTTTGTTAACTTTCTGAAGTGACGCGAGTAGCGCGTCATAATACAGTAAAAAGGGCCTGCGAGCCCCACGATTGTGTGTGTGTCAGGAGGGACGCGTACGCTCCTTGACCCATCCCTGCCGTTTTGTCTAATAAACAGCAGAGTCACCTTGCTCCTTGTGTGTGTCTCATACTCTATCTCATCTGGGATATATACGGGAGGAGTTGGGGCCTCCCTGCCTGGAGGTCTGCGGACGGCCCGGCCGACCCCGGCAGAATATCCCCCCGACAAGTTGGAGGCACTGCTGAGATCTGTTTAAGATCGACTTTTTATTTTTACTTTTTCCAGGCACTCCCGTTGCGAGGAGGCCCGGCGGCGCGGCCCCCTCTGCCGTTGCCCCCTTCTGAGGACTACAGGACCATCACGGAGCTGCGAGAAGACCGGACAGCGCAATCCGGATATTGGCCCTCGGGAGCCGGTTGAGAAGTATCCCGCCCGCGGTTGGTGAATGTCCAGACGTGGTCCAGACGAGGGGAGGTGGCGAGCCGCTTGGAGGGGTGCACGCAGTCGAGCGGCCCTGCATCGAGAGAACTTGGTGAGCATGACACGCACAACAAGCAATGTGAAATTGTGAGCGAGGGGGAGGAAGTAAATAAGGGAGGAGGGAGGTGTTGTACAGATGCACGGCGAAGGTCTAACAACTTAGTGTTGCCAATGGAATGAATGGTAGCGAAAGGAGTGCGAGAGCAGTCGGCTACGTTACGCGGAAGAGGGGGGCGGAGCACGAAAACATCACGTGCGGCCGCTCGTAAGACACTGATTGGCCTAAATCGCGACTACGTGTAAGGGTGGGTGTGTGTGGTTTCCTACGATTTGGCATTTATTGATCAATGAGTAGACGAGGATCCCTATTGTTTGAGCAAGAAACTCGATAGGTAGATGACGTTTCCCTGTAGGCGGTGGCTAGTTGCCTAGTTGCCCAATACGGAAGATAATTGGCTGGTTAAGCCCTCCTGTTGAGGGGCGTATCACACGCGAGGCTACGCAGCGTGCGCAGTCCGATTATATTATTGATGTGATTACCTTGTTCCAGGAGTGACAGGAAGACAGCTGTAGGGTTAGCGGGGGTAGGTCGCAAGTGTATTTTTGAACTTAAAGAACATATGAAGAATGTACCGGTAGCTCGAAGAAATCGGTGACGTCACCAGTAGGGCTTTAATAGGATATCGCGAGCACGAGGAACTCTGGTTTTGGGAGTAGTGGGGAAGAGAAATATGATAAGGGAGCGGACACGGAGATAAACGATAAACGAGTGGATCGGGAAAAGGAGAAGGGGAGAGAGGCGTGGCTGCGCACGGAGAACGCCGGCCACGGCAAGTGTAAAAGGGGGAGGAGACGGGGAAAAGGGACGACTGTATAAGAGCGTCGTAAAGGGTACGCAGCCGAAGGGGGCTGCGTGCGCTTCGGCCGCAGGGGGCCGAAAGGGAAGGAATATACAGAATAAAATCATACACATATATACATATTTTATTTTATTTTATTTTTTTATAATTTGTATTGCATAATGTGTCAAAGGATTGTCCTAAGTCCCCACACTTGAGGGGCCAGGTAAACAATACAAGGTTGTATATTGTAAACTGCTAGTGAAGGGAAGGGTAACAAGTGGAGCGCCACTATGTCACACGGGACAGGGTCGGGAGGGTGGGGGAACACCCTCACTACCCCACTACAACACATATGCACCACACTGCCACCACATAGGGAGAAATTAATTAAGTACAGCATAGAGTGGACCCAGGGGACGGATAACAAAATGTTAACACCATGGCCGCCTAATGGTAGTTTCGATCCATATGCCCAACATTCACTGCTAAACCATCTGCACAATACATACAAGGGGAAGAAGTTGGCAAACCATGTGGAGGTGTTTAATTTATGGAGGATGTTCCAGGGGTCCCGACGAGGACCAAATGGAATGTTCACTATGGGGGAAACACCGGAAGAAAAGGAGATTAAGAAAGAAGGAGAGGATGGGAAAGAGGGGCGTGAAGGCACAAAGAATACAGGAAACGGAGGAGAGGGAGGAGAAAAGATTGATAAATCAGAAGACATAAAGAAGGAACCTAGCAACGAGATACCCATAAAACCGGGAGTGAAAACAGAGGGAGGAGGGTTGTACCCTTTAAGAGAATTAGGAGAAATAGAAGGACAGTTAAGGGCGGCTGAAGGATACTCGAACCCGGCATACAGCCCTCCACCATATGTGGCTCATAGGAAGATGCCAGTGGGGGAGGGGAGGATTGGAGAAGAACAGACTGTAGAGATAGGAAATGATGAGTGGGTAGCTGCACAAATCTTATTAAAATTACGAGGTTCACTAACTGGAGAAGAGAGGGAGGTAGTAAAGAGAACAGACGAGGATAGTGCAAAAGAGAGTGAAATGAGGGGGGAGGAGCTATTATGGCAAGGGGAAGAGATTTTGGAGGAAAGATTAGCAAAGCTAAGGGATGAGCAGAATGAATTGATCAAACAGCTTGAGAGGGAGGAAAGAGAGAGAGTGAGGAAAAGGAAAGAAGGTAAGAACGAATTGGAAAAATTAAGGGAACGAAATGCAGAGCAAAGGAGAGAAGCTGAAAGGGTAAAAGCAGCAGCAGACAGGGTATCAAGAGTAGTGCTGAGAGAGAAGAAGAAGGAAGAAGAAGAAAAGGAAAAGGAAATGGAAATATGGAAGAGGAGTGTACTATCAGAGACAGCTAAGAAATATGAAGAGGGGAAAGTAATAGAAAATATAGTAGAAAGAGAAAGGGTGAAATGGGAAAGGAAGAAGGAGGATGAAAGGATACTGGAACAGATGAGCAATGAAGTAATGGAGGAATTGAAAAGGAAAAGGGAGGAAAATAGTAGGGAGATGGAGGAGAGAAGCGAAGGGGAAAGAGAAGGGAGGAGTAGGGAGAGTGAAAATTGAGGGGGCGTATATAGAAGTAAAGAAGTAGCAACAACATCAGCACTAGGGGGAGCAGTTGGTAACAAAGGAAAAGGAGAAATAGACCTAATAGATTTAGAAACCGTAACAATAAAAGGGAAAAAGGCAGAGTGGGGGGTACCATTTATGAATGATTTTTGTAGTGAGGAGGAAGAGGGAGTAGAGAGGGAAGGAAGGAAGAGTGAAAGGGAAAGCTTAGATAAGCTATACCTCACTCGAACAAACATAGACTCGCCATGGATTAGTAGGAGAAGGGAGGAACTGGAGAGAAGTGAGGAGGGAGTGAAAGGACTAGTGGAAAGACAAACCCATGAAACCACACCATCTCCATCTCCATCACGCCCTCCCCCATCACACCCTACATGCTCAACCACTGCATGCTCGCTGCACAGAATAAAGCTCGCGCCATTCATGGACGAACTGACACCTTATGCATGTCGGCTTAGAGACCTCCCTAGTCGCAGGCAAGACAGGCAAATAAACACGTCCGCATTAAACACAGGAGATGACGAAAAGAGGGGAAAGGATGGAGAAGGAGTTAGGAGTAGGGGTAATAAGGACGAGATTGCAGAGGTAAGGGAACAGGAAGAAGAGGAGGGGTGTGAGGACTCGATATTATGGAACATAAAGGGTGACACAAGACACAACTTAATGCCATTGTTGGAGAGAGGAGGGGTTAGACCACAGTACGTCCCTTGGAAGCATACGGATAAAGAAAATATAAAATGTAGGCTCCCATCACTAAGTGGAGGTGCGGGTAAGTGGATATATGAAATGGAAAAACACACCGCAGGACAGAAACTAGCAGTAGGAGACGTGAAGGGCCTGTTAATATCAATATTAGGGGATAGAGCGGATGACATTTGGAAGAGAGCGGGATTCCATGGGGTAACAATAACAAACACATCGCATGATGGGGCACCATTTGCAAACTGCAGACATGCGCTATGGCAGGCACTGAGAGTACAGTACCCAGACACATCAGACATAGGAGCAATTACTTCCCGTAAGATGCGTGAGATTGAGGATCCTGTTGATTATATCCAGGATATCCAAGAGAAGTGGCGCATGGAAACTAGAGAACAATGGGACAAAACACCAGCCATATTTTATCATATACTAGTACAAGGGCTCCCAGAAGGGGTTCAGAAACAACTAAAGAAAGTAGTGGGAATGGAAGCAAAACCATGGCCAGAAATACAACTGACTATAGTACATCATTGCAGGACATGGCAAGGAAAAATGAAACAAAAGGAAGAAGACAGGAAGACAGAAGAGGCTAAACTAGTACAGAAAAAACTTACTAAATATACAATGGAAGGGGCACTAATAACTGCGCCCACACCGATGGCCCAAAGCCCCATACAAGTAGTGGCTGCACAAGATCCCGCTCAAATAGCACCTCCACAGACTATAACACAACAAGTCCCGCCACTGCAATTACACGCACCAAACATGGGAGGAGGGTATCCAATGCAAGGAGCTGGGTATTATAGTTATAACAGAGGGAGAGGAGGATTAATGAGAGGGAGAGGATACGGATATAATACCCAACAGCAAGTGGGAGGACTTAGAAATTCCTACCCCACAGGGCAACCAGTATACCAGGATAACACAGGGAGCTTCCCATGGCAAAGCAGGGAACCACCCGTGTGTTGGAGTTGCGGACTATTAGGACACATGTCACGTACGTGTAGGGTCAGGCCAGGTACACCAGCATGGAACGAACAGGCACAACTTAGGACCTCACAAGAACAGCAGGGCATACAACAACAGCAGACGTTACAACAAGGAAGTGACCAACAACAACACCTAACACAACAACAGCCACAACAACAAGTAGCGCTAACACAACAACCCCAAACTCAACAAACGCAATTGGGTAGGGTGACGGTGTTGGGACACAACCCTTACACAGGGAATGGCCAATCATTGTACCCCCAATAGGACAGCCCACAGACGGCCTTGGTGTGTCCCATCCTGTCAGTAACACCTAATAGTGCGGAGGAGCCACGCATAGAGGTAACAACAGGTGACAAAAAATTATCATTCCTTGTTGACACCGGGGCAACCCGGTCTTGCATAAGGGAAGGTAAATTTAAGATGTCAGGCGAAGCCATGAACACCCAAGGATTTTCTGGGGCTAAAGGGTTGGTTCCCTTTACTGATAACGTTCCCTTATCTATTGGAGATTATGATCTGTCGGTTCCACTTCTATATTATAGTGCCTCACCAGTGAATATACTGGGGAGGGACATAATGAACAGGTTGAATATGACGATCTCCTTTACAGAGGATGGCATAATTTGCTCTACTCCAGGGATTAACATGCTCGCAGCATGACAAATTATGCAAGCATACTGTGGACAGACAGCGATTAGGGCGGAGCCAGTAGATGGCGAGCTATTCCAGTATGGAACAGACATGGCATTTGCATGGATGCCAGGGATAGAAGGGAAAATATGGAGAAGGCCAGCAGCATATCTGTTCCGACCAGAAACACCTGTTAATGAACCAGAAGGAAAGGTGTTTGTAATGGACATTGAGAGCATTATTGCAACAGCTGATTATATTGCTGTGCACGCCCAAGATAAAGAAGGGAGAGCATGGAGGGCAGTGATTGCACTAGCAGAAGGATGTAGGCTGACCCAGGTGTCAGATGAGGAGCTGTTTTCAGAAGAAAAGGAGGAAGGTGAAATGGTGTTCATGATGAGTGTAGAAATATGGTTAAGAGTGGCTCACAAACAAGTAGCACAGAAAATTGCAATGGCACTTGAGGCACCAGCATGCACCCCAGTCCCATTCTTTAAGGAGGATATGTCAAAGGTGCCCAAATCATTATGGACTATTGGCCCTTATGACGTGGGATGCATAAAAAGCATAGGGGGTGTAAGGATAAAATTAAAAAAAGGTGCCATACTACCAAGAGTGAAACAGTACCCACTGTCAAAAGAGGCAGATGAGGTCATATATGAAACCATAACGGCCCTTATAAACAATGGCATATTGGTCCCCTCAGAGTCACCATGTAACACGGCTGTGTACCCAGTGCGCAAGGCTAAAGGGGGGTCTTGGCGCTTCATACAGGACCTCAGGCCCTTGAACAACATAGTGGAAGCAGAGTATCCAGTAACAGCAAACCCGGCCACGATATTATGTGGCATTCCAGCAGAAGCATCACGATTTACAGTGATTGACCTTAAAAATGCTTTTTTCTCAATACCATTACACCCAGACTCACAAGATTTGACAAGCTTCACTTACCGAAATACAAAGTGGAAACATACCAGACTACCACAGGGGTATTGTGAATCACCCTCAATTTTCAATAGAGTAATACAGATGGATTTGGGTAACGTTGAAGTGGAAAGCACAGTGTTACAGTATGTGGATGACATAATAATTTGCAGTACTAACGAAAGTAAATGCAGAGAGGACTCGTTAAAAATGTTGACGATATTGGCTGAAAAAGGGTACAAGGTAGACATGGAAAAGATACAATACTGTCAGGAACAGGTACTTTACATCGGCCAACTGATATCCCAACATGGAAGAAGGATTGCACCACAAAGAGCACAGGCCATTTCCAACACTCCAATGCCACAGACTGTGAGAGAACTGCAGCAATTTCTGGGGCTGTGCAACTACTGTAGAGCATGGGTGTTTGATTACAGTTCATACATAGGACCCCTGCTTGAGGGTTTGAAGGAAGCAAATAAAGGGGAGAAAAAGTTGGGGTGGACTATGGAAATGAGGGTGGCCTTTGACGAATTGAAAGACGCGATATCAACTGCTCCAGTACTGGCATCCCCAGACTATGAGCGACGATTTTTCATATTTTCACATTGCGACTCAGCAGTGATGAAAGCAGTATTGGCCCAAAAAACTAGCATGGGCTATAAACCAGTAGCATTTTACAGCGCCCACTTAGACCCTGTGATGTTGGGTCACTTCCCTTGCGAACAAGGCCTCGCTGCAGCTGCTTTTGCAGTGGAAAAAGCATCAGCAATAACCATGGGGTGTCCTACTACACTGTTTGTGGAGCATGCACTATTTGCAATACTGAATAAACCCAAGTCCACACTAACAACACAGAGGGCATCAGGTTATGAGATCATTTTGTCTAGAGCTGAACTAGCAATTGTTAGATGTAGCACGGTTAACCCTGCAAGGTTCCTAGCAGAAGTAATTGAGGAGGGAGATTATGCCCATGACTGCACCCAAATAACTGAAATGTACTCATGTACTAGAAAAGTTGAAGAAAACGCACTAGAGGGAGGTGAGCTTTTGTTTATTGATGGGTCATCAACTATTGATCAAGGAGATGGGATAAGAAGGACTGGGGCAGCAGTGGTAAAAATGATGGAGGCGCCGGTGTGTGTGGCTATCAAATGTGTACAATTACCACAGCATTACTCTGCTCAAGCCGCGGAACTGGTTGCACTAATATTGGCATTAAAGGAAAGTTTTGACAAACGAGTAACCATATATTCCGACAGTGCATATGTTACATCCACTGTCCACTCAGGGCTATCAAAATGGAGAAGAAGAGGGTTTAGGAGAGCTGATGGCACTCCAGTACAACATGCCCTCTTATTGGCTGAACTAATTGAAGTAATAAACGACCCCCAAGAACTAGCCCTAGTCAAATGTACCGCACACACCAATGGTGAAGACCACGTCTCAAAAGGGAACGCAGCAGCAGATGCACATGCGAAATATGCTGCATACTTTGGTGAGATATGGAACCCCACAGACTCACAGAGAGGGAGAGGGAGGGGAATGGCTAGGGAGATGTTGATAAGAGAAGGGTACACCCATCTCCCAGCCACACAGATTATGGAGCTACAAGCGGCTGCACCAATGGCCGAAAAAGAAATATGGGTAAAAAGAGGATGTACAATGTCACCAACCGACGCACTATGGCGCCAGGGTGGCACTGGAAAAGTTGTAATACCATTGGCACTTTTAAACACCGCCCTGAGCCAATTACATCACCCAGCCCATACAGGCAAGGAAATAATTGCAGCGCGAATTAGAGAAGACTGGTTCTGTCCAGAGTTAAATTCTCATGTGTCGAATTTTATCAGCAATTGTCTCACATGTCAACAGTTTACGGCCGGTCATACCCTAAAGGTGATAAGAGGTACCATACCCCGGCCAGAGGGACCTTTTCGGCATCTCCATATTGACTATGTTGATATGATCAACATATGTCAAGGTAATAGGTATATGATTGTAGTAGTATGCCCATTTTCTAGGTGGATTGAAGCAGGGCCCTGTTCACACCCAGATGCATTTAGAGCAGCCAAATTCCTAGTAAGGGAGGTCTTCCCCAGGTGGGGAGTGTGCGAGGTTTTAAGATCAGACAATGGCCCACATTTCGCAAACGAAATGTTCCAGCAAATCACATCCCTACTGAGCATAAAACACAAATTTGCATGTGCATACCACCCACAGGCTAATGGTGTATGTGAACGCCTGAATGGCCTATTGAAGGAGGCAATTGCAAAAATACAACAAACAACAAAGAAAAGCTGGTTGTATTGCCTTCCATTAGCCCTATTTGAACTAAGGAATAGGCCAGGGTCCGACCACCACCTCACCCCTCACGAGGTGGTTACTGGACGTCAAATGCGCCTTCCCCTAAAGCCAACTTCAAGGCCATTCACTGACCACGAAAGTTCAGCAAGTGTGTTAGGTGATGAAATGTATCAATATGTGTCTTCTATTGATTACTAGTGTTGTGTTTGTGTCTCAACAGCTCGAGCGCACACGGGGCGGGTCTACCAGCAACCAAGAAGGCGGCGCCAGTACAGAATTGGAAAAGGAGAACTTGTGCAAACTTGCCAAAGGTGACCACGAGCTACTCCGCAATTTCAATAGGAAATGGAACGATAGGAGGTTCACTGGTCCCCATCTGGTAGAGGACGTATCAACAAGAGCAGTAAAACTGAAGGACAAGCGTGCCTGGAATCACCTACATGATGTAAAGATCTACAAACTGCAGACCCGCCCCAGCGCCAACGACAGGTCCATTGGAAGAACAGCAACAACATCCCTGACAGCGGAAGGAAGTTCTACCACAGACAACGACCCAATTGTTCCCTTACCATGTCACTATCCAGCTTCCCCGGAGACAATAACTAACGAAGAAAGGGGTGATCCCCATACTGCCCACCCCATGGTCACACGCTCAAAGAGTAAAAATACTTCCGCCATCTGAGCCCAAACCCCCCACCCATTGACCCCCAAGTATAGTTATAACTGAACTGAAAGACATTGCCTGCACAAATACACATGTAAACACGTGAATGTTCTCTTTTTTTTTCTCTCGCACATACAGGAACTGCGTATTATTGTATTGTATTGTTAAGAAAATATCTGACTAACAAGTTCACTGCCCAGGCGTAGATGGTACTCCCAGACGATGACTACCCAGAAGAATTGTCACACCAATTTGTATACGAAATAAAAAGGCCAACATACCTAAAAAAGAGAAGGGTACGTGTCTACTACACAGCATTCCTCTTGGCCATAGAATATTCCATGCCCCACCTCCGCCAATACTTGCTGGTCCTAAGAGACAGATCGCTTAGAGTAGCGTGGGAACAGCTCTTCGCCTGGGCACTGAATGACTATTTGATAGGGAGAGCTTAAAGGAAACAAAAAACTAACATTAAATAACAAGCATTTTTGAGAATTTTTAGGCGGGCAACTTTAACGTCGCAAGAATACGCTGCCAGGACTGCAGCAAGGTAAGAGCAAAATGCCGGTGAAATTAGCATATGTAATAAAAGTAATAGGGATTTTGATGATCACCGGGTTCTTGGCTGCCTCTGTATGGCAGTACAGCTATGCTATTGATTTTATAGCTGCACCCAAACCTAATATACCCCCGTCCCCTGCTGCAACAGGTGTTACGTCAGGTGATAGTAGTAACATTGCACCCAAGCAAGATAGAGTTAAACGCAACACATACTCAGACAATAAAGGTATTGATAATTATATACAAGATTCAGCACACGTCACAAACAACATATGGTACCAACACATGACCCGCATTGGTAAGCAGACAACTGAGGACAGCTGCTACGTTTGCTCATTAATACCATACGCCATGAGTGCTTCACAAACATTTGTTGCCACAGAAATAGATGAAAAGACAGCACAGTGCATAATATACTTGGCACTGTTCCAAACGAAAGGAAGATTTCAAGGGACAGTAGTGCACATGACATGGAAAACACAAGACTCATACCCATATGAAAACAACTTCCTCAAGACCTATTTGAGTTACCACAAGAGCAGTTTACATGCTGAGGCATTCAGATACATAACAAATGGCCCCGCAAAAGGAGAAACAAAGAAAGTAACACTGCAGTATCTACCATGTGATTGGTACGCCACTGAAGTTCCGGGTAAACAAGGATGCTGGGAGAGGCCGCTGGTGACGATAACAGGAAAGGTGTATCTGGACAACAGCTGGGAGATAGGAGTGATTGGCAGCAACATGGTAACAAAGGAAACTATCTCAACTATCGAGGCACACAATTACCGATGTTGGACGACGTGGATCAAGTATGTACCAATGCTCACGTGGGTAGAAACAGATGAAGACCCAATAACAATACTACCGTTGACTGCGCCCAAGGTATGCTACCAGGTGAGGTGGACGTAGGATATAACACCAACTGTGCAAGTGTGATGGAGTTACCTGAGGGGGGAGCAGGAACAGCAGTAATAATGGATCATTATTGGGCTTGTGGAGAAAAGGCATACCATACACTGCCTCCCCTGTGGAATGGTGTATGCACGATGGTGCACGTCAATGTACCATCACTAGTGGTACCTAAGAAGCATGTCAATGTGGCGAACTTTCCCAAAATGGATGAAGGGGACAAAAGAAAAAAGAGGTCTGCACCACCTCAGGAGGAGCAAGGGAACAGGACCAGCAGCAATGATACTGTCCTAAATAGAAGAAAAAGACAAGGAGAGCCACTAACAGGAAATTACCTGTGGGGAAGGTCGGAAACGGCACTAAACTCAATACCGCCAGAACACAGACTATTCAGCAGAGCAGCAATGTTCTTCTCCTCAATAATACATCGGGACTGCAGGCTTACGCAAACGCAAAATGGCTCCAAATAACTAGATGGGAACTAATGATGACCATCAATTCTACAGTAAATGGGTTCAACGCGATAAAAGAGGAGCTGCGAGCTATAAGGATGGTAGCACTACAGAACAGATATGTATTGGACCTTCTCACAGCAATGGAAGGAGGAGTTTGTGCAAAGATAGGACAATCATGCTGCACGTTCATACCTGCCAACGATGCTGACAATGGTACACTGACTGAAGCAGTTTCACAATTGGCCCAGATGCAATCCAAAATGATGGATGAAAGTAACGGTGTAAACAAGGATAAGAGCTGGTTCTCACTATTATGGTCATGGATGCCATCCTGGCTGTCAGATGGACTAAAAATAATAGTGGGGTGTACTATTTTGGCTGGAGCTACGCTGATCATAATTAGATTTTGGAAGGCCCGGAAGGCACGTACCACTGACGAGTTGCTCGAAATGGTGGGAATGCACCCCTTGATGCCAGCAGATGACGGCCAACATACAGGTGTGATAATACAGGAGAGGGAGAAGCTGCGCACCCAAATCATCACCAACCATCTAGACTCACCATCAGTGAAGATCGAGAACCCAAGAAACCCCAGGAGCTACATAGGGAAATGGGTATACTGTACTCCTGGAGGAACCTGTGAATATATGTATTGGTCATTCGAAGATCATGTGAACCATTATGGACATCTAGGAGGAATAACTAAGATATGGCGAGTAAGAGGAGATAACGAGAAGGATATGTTTGTGGTCGACAAGTCGACCAGAGGGGGGACTGAAGTGGGAAAATGGAAGACCAGGCTCCCGTCCTTCACCTCTCGAGCTTGGCCTAAAGGTTCAGGGCCCAAGCACCCGCCACGAGAAGAGTTTGCCCATCTACCAGACGACCAGATACCCTGGTACAGGAACATACGGATGTGTCCATCTGCCTGCACAGCAGCCCGCCCCGTCCATGCTGATGCCTGCGGCATGGATCAACTGGACTAAAACTATACGTCGTAGAGATGCCATGACGACATAGCCAACGGATAGCACACCTGTGCCAACATACACACTGGACACTCCCGCACCAATCTACATGAAGAATATACTCAGTGCTATGACGTAGGCGACAGACATACTCACGGACGTGCATCTTTATTGTTTTTACATAGGCTTTCAGAAATGCAGAAACGCAAGACGCATCATGAACTCATCTAAAGAGCTTGCTTACGCTTCTCCTACACTTAGGTGCCGTAATAAGAATTATAACAAAGACACGATACTGGCCATAAGACAATATGAGACTATAACCTAAAGCACCTACGCACCAAACGGACCACTTATGCACCAGGCCCAGGTAGGCCTCAAACAAGAGCTCCCGTGGACATTAACAAAGCAAGAGTCAAGTTGCTGATCCTGCAGAAAGAGCCGGGTGGAACAACCAGCCAAGGTCGCAATGTTGCAAACCCACATTCCAAGAGCAAAGCATCAAAGGCACGATGTTGCAACCTCGAACTCCGCGCACCAACGTTAAGGTCACACCTGCAACTTAAACCAGACACACAGTGGAAAAGCAATATTAATTGTGCAGAATTCTGCCTCAAACACGGTCCCTCCCCACGTGACCAAGCCGAACCTGACGAGGTGCCAAACCCAAGAGAAAAGAGGCGTCTGGATCCCTCGCTAACGAGACACAGGCAGATACACTTGAAAGGCAATGGACATCTGCGACAGTGGGAGCGGTCAGCCGTCCAGCCATGAATAAATCCTCACATTGTCTGCACGTACCCATAATGAAACATTGTTGCAAATTGCAGGTACACCGAGAGCTGGGAACGGCGGTGGTCCCAGGCTGGGAGGCTCACGGGCGCACCAATCAGAACATGGGGCTCTTATCACTGACGACAGTAATATTAACCAATCCTCAGGAGTCTTCATGTAACAATTCTCATGTATCTAATTGTAGGGACAACCCAGATATATCACCTGACTACCCTTTGTCCACTAACATTGTTCTCTATATGTGTGCTATACTAACCCCACCACTCGAGCAACCAATTAAGAGTGGCGATAGGTTTTTTGTTAACTTTCTGAAGTGACGCGAGTAGCGCGTCATAATACAGTAAAAAGGGCCTGCGAGCCCCACGATTGTGTGTGTGTCAGGACGGACGCGTACGCTCCTTGACCCATCCCTGCCGTTTTGTCTAATAAAGAGCAGAGTCACCTTGCTCCTTGTGTGTGTCTCATACTCTATCTCATCTGGGATATATACGGGAGGAGTTGGGGCCTCCCTGCCTGGAGGTCTGCAGACGGCCCGGCCGACCCCGGCAGAAAATCCCCCCGACAGTAAGATCTGTTCAAGCCCTTCCCAGTGGCAATGATTGGGGTTGCATGAGCTGCAGCAACTTCACTTGTGGTTATTTTGATTAGATTTTCAATTTCATCACTCTTCATGCTATTTATATCGATATTTAAAATATCAATTAATTGACGGCTTTGTCGAGATATTTTCCTAATTTTCGTCAAATTCCATTTTAGTTTCAAACCATTGTTGCTAACAGTGATATTCTTAGGACCCCTTTCTTTCTCACTAGGGTGGGGTACACTCAAATTGGCATAAATCAGTGAATGGTCACTATACAATAAATGGACAACCCCAAAATCACTTATACAATCAAGAAAAGAAGCATTGCCGCATATATAATCTAATGTGGCTGATTTACTACCACTAAACCATGTGCATTTGCTTGGGATATCACTTTTTGATCTCCCATTAAGCGCCCATATCTCCCATTCGGCCATAAAATACCTCCATTCAACACCCTTTTCATTGCTCTTGTGCTTATCACATTTGTTTTAGCTAAGTTGTCAAAACATTCAGTCATCAAAGTAATCCCACACCTTGCATTATAATCACCACCAATGATTATCATATTTTTACCCACAGGCAAGAGCCATTCCGTGATAATTGAGTCAATAGATTCAAATATTTACTTACTGCATTTTCTACTGGGCGGGTCGTATATGTTGATAATCATCATATTTGGGGTGACAGAGCTATCTTTAGCCTTTGCTTGGATTGACAGAATGTTTTCTTTGGCTTGTTTAGGCTGGCATGCAAGTCATGGTCTACCCCAATTAGAAGACTGCCATATGGTCTGCCCTTGGCTCCTTTTTTTGCAGTATGTTGAAATATACAATGGGTATCTATATGATAGTCATTCATTAACCACGTCTCTTGTAGCATGAACATAGAATAAGTAATAAGACGATCAAGAGATGCACCCAATTTAAGATAGTGAGCATGGCCTTGCGTATTTTATGAGGCGATCGTACACACTCATGGTTGCACAATTTCCATTTGGCTCACTAGGTTTTTTAACCATCTCCAACCCACTTGATTCTCAATAATAGTGGCAGAATCTTCTTTAGGCTTGCTCGCAACTATAGATTTAGTCATACAACAATGTTCACATTGCGCAGATGGAATCTCTTTGTCCAGTGTGTATCCAAGGAAATCCAGAGACTCTTCTTGTGATTGAATTAGAGTAGCTGTCGCAGGCAGTAAGCAATGCACTAATGTTATAGCCCTGAAATCTCCCTTCATGTGTTGTATAAATTCGAAGTCACAAGACTTCAATATTCTTAGGGCTGGTATTTTCACAAATAGATTAACCAGCACAGATCTATTTTCATGAAGCCACTACAGACGGCCCACCTGATGCGCTCATTATCCGTCACTGGCCTCTGTCTTAACCTCTTCAGATAAGATTCCACGGACAACACAAGCGTCCTCTACAGCCCCCATGGCAACCATAACGTCCACATTTCTGATCATGTGCGTAACGAGGTACACACGACACCCGCACATGCGCAGAAGCGTGTGTCTATACTTTTGCACATGTGCATTGCCTTCTGATACACAGCTCCCCCTGTATATGCCAGTTCGAGCGTAGCATTCACCGCTGACACGGCGAACTGCAGGTGCTCCATCCAGCCATCGCACTACAGCTCCTCCGTTGCGGGACCCCGATTGATTCAGGTACAAATGGTGCCTCTTCCACATAGGGACTTCCCTACCTCCATACAGGGGCCCAACCCACACAGGGCCCACAGCACGCACCTTTCGATCGGCCTGCCAGCTGATTCTCATTTCTCTTCTTTTTTCTTTTTCTTTTTTGTTTAGTGGGTTACTTCGCATCCACAATCGAGGTGCATGCAGCCGCTTCATTTGTCTGCAAATTGCAGTTGACAGCACATGGCTGCCCTTCACTGCCAGCATCCCAGCACTGGCCCACAGCGTTTTTACACGCTTCCAGTTCGCCTCATCCATATTTGGCACTCATCCAGGCTGTATACTGAAAAAACCATTTGCATGTTTCTATCTCTCCCTTAGGAACAGTACAGCGTTTGCTCCCCAGACTCTGTCCCAAGGCAATTTTTCACTGTTCAGCACCAGTGGAAGTTGAACCTCACCTTCAACTTTAATTCATTCAGGTCAGTCTCTGGCTAGCACAAGCCACAAGTTTGAGTATTCTTTTTAACTCTCTCTAACAGCCGGGGGGGCGTTTCAATTTTAATTAAATTGTCTTTGTTTTTATGACATGCGAATATCTTGTTGTTTTTTTGTAACAACACCATAGTGTTTTAATTACACTAAATCCATCCTCACTTGATTCCTCCTTGTAGGGAGACTGGGTTTTCACCCTTGAAGAAGGTGTTTTTTCGCCGAAACATCACGGGACCACACACAATCTGGCTCAGATATGCCTGTCCCCACACACCATCTGATCAATATCTAGACGTAGGCAGAAGACTTGGTTACCTCCCTCAAGAAACTAACACACCTTGGAAACAACTACCAGGATGTTCTTTGTAAAAACCTAATTCTGGTTTACTATTCACAGTTGCACGGTTTATGTGATCATAATTGCTGAAACAATTGCATTGCTCTTATGTTCATGCACTAGCAATTCTAGGACCATGTACAAATAACTTGAAAATTGTGTCTTAAATTTGCTTTTTGTTTTGTTCGATTTTCAATATGTTTGCCAACCTGAAGGCAAGTGTTGTTCATAAAAATCACTAAATATTAAGGGAAACTGAACTCCTATTCCTTCTTTTGCTTTGACCTTAGTCAAATAAATAAGCTAACAGTCAACCTTGAGATTCCTTTTGTATTTATACCTCGGCTAATCATGAGTATACAATGTTTCTGATATTCAGCATGTCGAATGAGATAATCTTTGCAGAAAACTAAAATGCAAATTGAAGTAAATGTATGTGGCAGGACACCACCATTTTGTTTCAAATGCTATCTTGTAATAGACAGCTAGTCAGCCTGCCTATTTTCTGCATTTGTCTTTTTTTCTCTTCGGTTTCCCACTTTCAAGAGTGTCTAGATTTTCCTTTTGGTTCACTTATCGAAGTTGTTGTAGAGTTTAGAGGTTGAAGTTAGTCAGATACATCATCCTCAATACTAACAGGTGAAGATGTATTTTCCTTTAGTTGTTTACAGCTTTTTGCCAGTTTTCTAGCTTGCTTATGGGTGGGATAGGATAGTGGCGATTCTGATATATCATGCACGTTTCGGGAATGTTCATTATTCATAGCAGAAATGTCTTCAATAGCAGACCTCATCGTTTTAGCCATTGGTTCCACTAATGTTTCTTTGAAAACATTTTGTTGTAGAGAGTCCTTGTGATATTGATAGAGTATTTCTAATATCTCTCTGTGCTTCTGAGATTGAGAATATATCCTATCGCATAATTTAATCAGTGTTTTCAGTAGCAAAATGCATCAAACTACTTGAGTGAAGCATACAATTCGCTGTAGAAATTCTGTCTTTCTGTTTGGAATAATGTTGCTCCATTTCAATCACACTTCAATCACACTTCTCTCACATCATTTTCATGGGATACATCAGCAGATTGCTGATGTGAAGGCAGAGTCATTGGAAACAAAGTGGGGGTAGTCGATAGTCTCGGAGACAAGCTACTTATAGCAGATTTTGAGCTATTGATAAAGTCCTATTTAATCTTATGTTTTTTTCCCAAGGCAATAGTTTCAGCAGAGCTGGTCGTTTTTGCTAAACAGTAAGAGCCTCTCATTTGGCCCTGCACAGTGTAGATTTCCGCATAATGGGCATGTATTTCGAATCAGTTGTTAATTTGAGGTTCTTGTAGATACACTTACCCAAGTATTCCGGTGTTCGCCCTCACAACCCCATCAGACACAAGACTCCGATATCACTCTGGGAGCACGAACGTGTGCGCTAACATGCTTGTTTCCTGGTTAAAACTGTTTCAGGCAGGAGGCGAAGTGGAGATTGCAGATCAGCTCAGGCAGTGCAATCGAGCCCCAAGCACTAACCCAGGCATGAAGTTGTGTCTTTGAAAGGCAATCTTCCAAGTCTCAAAACACCTGCCAGTAGGAAACAGCAGCCTAGTAGCCAATACACAAGACACTCTGATATGACTCCCAGAGTATGAAGGTGCTTGCCAACGTACTAGTTTCCTGGTTAAAACTGTTTCAGGCAGGCGAAGTGGATATTGCAGATCAGCTCAGGCAGTGCAATCGAGCCCCAATCACTGATCCAGGCATGCAGCTGCGTCTTTAAAAGGCAATCTTCCAAGTTTTCAAACACCAACCAGTAGAACCCAGCAGCAGAGTAGCCGACACACAAGACACTCCGATATCACTCCCGGAGTACGAGCGTGTGCGCTAAGCCGCTCGTTTCTGGGCTAAAACAGTTTCAGGCAGACGAAGTGGAGATTGCAGAGCAGCTCAGGCAGTGCAATCGTTCCTGGGTTAAAACAGTTTCAGGCAGGCGAAGTGGGGATCGCAGAGCAACTCAGGCAGTGCAATCACTCCTCAAGCACTCATCCAGGCACAAAGTTGTGTCTTTGAAAGGCAATCTTCCAAGTCTCTAAACACCCACCAGTAGACCACATCACCTGAGCAGCCAACATAAAACACTCTGATATCACTCCCGTAGCATGAACGCTTTCTCACCGCTGATGAATTTAGCTGAAGGAAGTTTTACCAAAATGTGCAGAAGGTAATGGGAACTGGGCCCACCCAGGGTGAATCTTCTTACCAGGCCAGAAGGGGAGCAGAGCAGGGAAATGCATGCCCCTTCCTATCTAAATACCAGTGGGCCGAGGAGACTCAGACCATGTAGATTCCCAGTGTTTTCCCAATTTTCACTGGTGGACAGCTCCAACAAGAGAGACATTGAGAAATCAGGACCTCTATTGTTGGAGCAGGCTGGCTCACCATGCTGGATGAATGATGATGGTAAACAGGGCCTTCACACCATCCTTTATCCCTTACCTCTAACCTGCCTCTGTTCCTTATTTTCTCTGCATCCATGGCAACACTTATTCGATCATGATCATATGCCTAGAATAGCTGTCTGTACCATCTACCTGCAGTTAAAAATGTCGCTTGTCCTTAATCAATGAAAGTCTGCCCATGTAGTGTCCCTGGTGACTGTCCTATTTACTAAATGCCACAATCTAGTCAGACTGTCACTCAAACTCACCCCATTGTCCGTAGCTCACTGCTTCCCATCAAATCTGAAATTTCATCTACTGTACATTCTTTTGCGATCAAAAGAGAATTGTTGTTCCCAGTATATAATTAAATAACTACATAAGTAAATATATCCCAGATGCCTCTTTTCTATCTCAATGATGTATTTCTACAACCAAAAAAGTAAGTGAAAAATACCCTGTGTGTTTAAATATAATTTCCTTAGAAACAGAACTCAAAGAGGTGGAAGGGCATTTATCTCCCAAAGTAAAATAAGCAGTTCCCTGAATTGGTTCAGAAAATGTAATAACTTCTACAATCTATTGTTTCTTCATCCAATTTCACTGATTTAACAAGGTATTTGAGAGGCCTGTAAGAGGTAACACTTTTCAATAATTAAATATCAAAGTAAAATAATTCATAAAGAATAAGAAATAGGAGTGTTTGATTGCCAGTGTGTGGGGAAAAAGCAGTTGCATGTAAATGAATGCCTAGAGAACTGTGAGGGGTCAGAAATGTGAGGCAGACAACTTTGTGAACGTTTTTCAAAAGATGCAATTTTTTATCAACTCTGGATAAACGCCTCAATAGCTCTACCCTGATGAGGATTTCACTGCCTAAAATAAACTAAAGGAAAACTCTAACAAAAATGTTTCTGTCCCTCACACTTATATACACAATAAATCAATAAGAAAATATATGGCAGTTTAACAACAACAAATGTAACAATATAGGTATAACAGTATAAGTCGCATCATAATAGCTGCTCCTTCTGATAACTTGGGCGAACACCACTTCCTCAGATTCAAGCAGGCTTTTATTAAATGTTCAAAAAGGATAAGGAAATGCTATGTCATAACCAAAAGTTCCACTTCAGTTCTCTTTCTAATCCAACTTGAGAACACAGAAAGTGCCTACTTGGATTCCAAGGATGCTTCACAGTTGTTTAACAAAGCTTCCTCTTTCCACTTGTAGTCAAGGTCTTGATAGAGCTTCTTGTTATCAACAATATTTCAGAACTTCATTAACTTCAAAACAAATGTCTTTGTCAGAATATTTTGGCACTGCTTCATCATAAGCTTTACCTCCCCCCCCTAGTACTTTAAGTGTACCCACCTGGTCTACTCTCTTGTCAGGTTTATCACTTCTACAACACACTACTCTGGTGTATTCCTGCCAGAACAGAACAAATAGTTAAAATACTCTTGGTCTGGTAATACTCTCCTGCCAGCCAAGCAAAACTACTGTGGTTCTCTGTGTGGGTATACTCTCCTGCCTGAACAGAACCAATAAACATTATGTTCTTGGAGCCGATACAGTCTCTTGACAGGTCAAACTACTTCCTCTAAGTACTTCTGTGGCAAGGTTCAGCTTCAAAGGTTTTAACAATGTCTTCTGCTTCACACAGTTAGGTTTAGGTTTTTCTTCAAGTGATTCAAGAATCACAGTGGTGCTATTTATTGCACCCAAGTTTTTGCCACACACAAGGCTGGCAATGCTTCCTTCCTCCTGAACCTCTTTTATCAGAAAGACAGCCATCCTGCCAATCTGGTTTCACCTATGTATTAACGAAAAGCTGATAATAATTCACTCTCTTCTTCACACTTGTTTGGCTTTGGTAATGTGGGTTTAAGACACTCTCTACACCTGGGCAATATTCTTCACAAACATTGTTAGGCTCAGTTATCTTCTTTTCACTTAGGCAGCCCTGGTTGTTTCTCAAATACCTTAATGTGCATCCCTTTTGGCTTTGGCAATAGTGCTTTGTGTTCCCTTTTCGAGATACTGTCCCTTTGTGTGGTTGGTTGTTAATATATCCCACTATATCACAATTAGCTTCTTCGGGTGGGATCTTGAAAATCTCTTTATGCCATCTGCCTTGTTTGATATCGGCTTGGTAAACATCATCATCAGTAATTGGTTCTACATCAGTTCGGTATTCAAAAGGGAGTCTGGATTGAAGCAATGGGTAATCACGGAGTGATCTTGGGTCACAACATAATAGTGAAGTCACCGGGTTTGGCGTACGTGTGCGTGTACCTCACTGCTCTCAGCTCGTCTCCTTCAGTTCTCCCGCATGGCCTGGAAATCTCTCTGGCATGGCTTGACACATCTTGCATCTGCTACTTCTAGAGCCCTTGCGGCTCCCCCAGCAATCCGGTGCTCTCCTGTCACCGCCAAATGTTTTACCATTGTCAGTGATCTGCAGTGCACGAATACTGCACTGCAAGCCGTAGTTGCTGCATTAGTAATGTGGTTGCAGCCCAGGATTGCTGCTAGAATTAAAGGAGTACCCATTGGCTGGGAAGGCATGATTTTGATTGAAGTATTATTACATTGCTACATTTCAGCAGAGAATTGATGGTATTACAAATCCAGCATCTGCAGCCTTTGCAAGAAAGGCACCAAGAAGTGTATAGCTTTTGGGAAAGGGGAAGCAGCACCAAGAGCCTGGATTCACTTGTTTACCACAGGTGGATGTGGAAAGTGCGATACTCTTTTTCAGTTTCAAAAACAAGATCGTGATTTGCTGGTGTTCAATAAAGGTTCCATTTTTTTTCAGGACATTGATGACCTTTAATTAGCATCTTCCGGATTGGAAGCTTGTGAACAGGTTTTACTCATATTATTGACTGCTTTTGCACTCAAAAGGTACAAAGCCTATTAAGAAGAGATTCAATTGTGTCAGACTTGAGTCTATTATCTTGGTCCAGATATTCACACTGGGGAAAAACAGACATCTAAACATTGGCAATGTAACTTTGCATGCATCCAAACCCCAAACCAAAAAGCAAATGAGAGGTTTTCTCAGAGTACCAGGATACTGCCGCAAATGGACAATAGGCTGTACTCTAATTACCAAACCCCTACAGAAACCCACACAAGATTCAACTCCTGAACCCATCCTATAGGCATCTGGAACTGAAGAGGCCTTTGATAGAATAGAATCAAGCATCAATTTTCAAATGCTTCAGCCTTAATCCTGCTGAATTAACACAAATGTTTCACTCTGTATTATGATGAATGGGAAGGATTTCCTCTGGGAGTACTAACACAAATGGATGGTGATAAACACAACCTATTGCCTGTAACAGTGTGGCATGAGAGTCTGTGTCTGCAGCTTTATTATATTAGCTATGTGCAGTGGCAGCTACTGTACTGTTAGTAGAGAAAGTTGATACGTTGGTTCAAGGGCATACAGTCAGCGTATAGGTGCCTCATGCTGTCATGGTAGTGCTTCTGAAAGGCAAACCCAGCACATATCAAATTCAGTGTTAACTGAATATTAAATTATTTGCAACTCCACTGCTAATGTAACTGTCAACCACCATTTCCTCAGACCTGATGGGTGGGTCTACCTGGGAATACATGAGAGGAATTCAGTGATGCAGGCATGTTGGTAGGACCATTCCATATCCTTCTCACCAAGAAGTTGCCAATTACGTGAAAGGGGCAGCCAATGTGATCCATGCCTCCCATTTCGGCAAGGTTCAATCTCCACCTGAAGCATCAGAGTGCTCTCTGACATGCCTGGAGGCCTTTCCTTCAATCACTTCTGGAGGGATTGCGTTAGCAAGATCATCCACACCCGAATACGCTTCTGTATACAGCACTACAGAGATGAGTGCCACATTGTTGATGCAGATTCAGAGCAGTTCTACTGCTTCAGGGCAGACTATCTTATGCAATTTGTATCAGTGATGCAGTCTCATCATAAGTGATTGTGAGGGATTCGACCATGCGAAAGGTAGGTGTGTGCTCCCCCGTTTTTTTTTATTTTATGTTTTAAATGAAATTGAATAATGGTAGACCAACCTCCGAAAAATGTGTGGGGCTAATACGCACACATTTTACTATGTTCACCGCACGGGAGACACATAGCCCTGTGTTCTCTGGGTGGACACAGCCTGCAGGTGCAGTCACCCTGTCATATTTAGTTGGGATAGGAAAGCCAGGAGTACATCATGTCATCTCGGAATGGGGATGGCCAAACCTTCCCCCTGCCATGGTCAGCTTAATTAACTAACAAAGGCACCATGAATCCACTCTGTTATTTTGCTGATCCCTGTAACTGGTGGCAACATTCACATACTAATCAGAGTTTTATTCAAACAGGCCCACATGGGGTCTGGCTGCAGAGGCTAACAAAGGGGACAGGAAACCCCAACACTCTTTAATAGGTACTGTGAGAAACCTGAAGGTGTCCCCGGGGATCTGTCATCCAGGTGGCCAGGGCACGATCATCAACATTAGATCCAGTTCATGGGGGGGTACAAATGAGAGAGGATCACCTAGATGGTGTGTCCTTGGGGAGTGGAAGTGGGACACAGATGGGTGAGATGAGGTATCCCACTTCTTTCCACACCTTTCTCCCTGCTACCACGTAGAATATTCTGAAACACTGCCCCCCCTTTTCCGACACGGACACTTTCGCACACCACAAACAATGGAGCCGTTTAAATATCATGTCCCAATACAAGGGTCACGCAAGGTCAGGCAATTGACTAGAATCACACACACCTGATGGCCCTTTCCCTTCCCCACAGGGATGAAAGGTTGAGCATGAAAGAACACAGACAAGGCAGACCGCACGATGAGACATCTATCCAGGCACGGCAGTTCAAGAGGAGGAAAAAGGCAGGGAACATCGAGAGTCTGACAAGGAGAGACACAACCTTGCACTTTTCGACCCAGACACACAAAACCTCTGCAGAAGTATATATATAATAGCTCAATTCTGTTGCAGCAGATGTCAATGGTACACGGGGCATGCCTATGCTGATAAGCAGGACTGAGGGAGGTGCCTGCTACTGTGTGCCAGCCTTGACTCCAGATATTCTGAAAAGCCAGGCGGTTCATCACAGCTGGTGAGTCCAGAGGAGAACCAATAAGAAAACCGAATTGTGTTGAAAGAAAGCCGCAAAGTAGCAACTTAAGGGAAGTTCAAAGGAGACCAGTTGTAGAGGGATCCGGTACCACATGGGTGCTTACTCTAGAGACTCTGGTCAATCCTGTGTTTGTTAAAACTGCTAATACCAGAAGGCCTTGGCATGGCCGCAAAGGAATGGTTAAAGTGGTCATACAGGGGTCTTGCAAAATCCTCTGTACAGTCGAAAGTCTTCGACCAACAGGTGATTTAGAAAGGCATGATTGAGAAAGGTTCCAACAGTGAAACCGGCAGAGGGAGGCTGACACTAGATCAAGCCACGAACACGAGGTGTCAATTTTCACAACACTCTGTTCCGGCATGAGCAAAAGTGGATATTCTGCTTGGACACATGCCTACATGACTCAATGCATCTATTCAATGGCAAGAATTGGCAGTACTGGCATGATAAAAGACAATCTTTTCACTCATCTAGTTTCCAACCCTGCAATCAACATCTTATGTGCACAATACGATTCTGCGGTTGAACACTTACATCCATCCCGACTCATGAATCTCCTCTGCCTCTGTCCTGCTTCCCTCCCCCCTTTTAGTTGGCATGCCCTCCCCCCTATTGTTTGGCCTGTTGAAGCAATACCATTTGACTTCGGACAGACCTCCCACTTCTCACACTCTTTGCATGGTATAGCCTTATTTATAGTCCCTTGGAGCAACCAGGGATGCATTTGCGGACCAACGGCTTCATTTACAATTGGGAGTTGCGACTCCTGGTCATGTAGTGCCATATGCAGCATCAATACAACAGGCTCCACAGATGCAATGCTGATACTCAGAGACTACTAGATCAGTGATTTTCTTTATGAATATACTGTAATCCATCAGAATCATTGGCAGGCCTGCTGCAGCACGCACGGTTCCGCATACGGGCCATATAATGGCTATAGCACTTACACCCGGCCCAGTTAGCAATGGCCATCAGTTTATCCTAATATGTCTCTACCCCTGATGCCTTCGGCTACGGCCACAGTTCTGCCCACCTGTGACGCTCCGAGAAGCATTCTCCAGGCTGTTCATCGCGTCCGCTGGGCAGCCTTTTCTCTCAATTCCAGCAGATCCATGAGACGGCAACGCTCCGATGATTTAATCCGGACAGCGCTGTTGAGGTAGGCCCGGTGAGGTGTAGTGCTGACACCCACCCCACACATTATTGCGATACTTTCGCAGTATGGAAAAACGTGTTGTCTCTCGGCACTGATATGTTTTGCTCTCTCTGTTCTCTTTCTCGGTAGAACCATTGCCATGCAGACTGAGCGGGTGCACACCTTGAGAACGTAGAGATCTACGGCCACGCATGATGCATCATGCCTAGATAGGTGGGCAATTTTGGCATATACACAACATGCATGCTTCACTAACATGAGATGCATGGTAGTGAGCACTAATTTACCTTTTGATTGAATATCACCAACTGTGACATTCCGAGGCACATAGAGTTTGCCCCTTGAGCTGGCTTTGCTTGTTTAGAATGATTTTCCTTCCACACCCCTCTCCCTTCCCCCTCCCCACACCACCCTTGGGACTAGCATTGGCGCACAGCCATGCAATGCAGTGGCAATGCATATCCTGCATGCTATATGTGAACAGATCAAATTCTGTACGTTTGTAACAATGTGAATTAGTTGGTATGTAGCCGGTCCAGACTGAATCATGGTTTTACTGAGACCCAGGCTTCTTTCATTTGCTTTTGTCTCCCTACAGGGGACGGAGCAGCCCGTTCTTTGTGCCGGATTCCATGGCAAGCTGGAAGACTGAATTTTTCAGAACACATAATAACGGTCCTGATGAAGATGGTGAAAAACACCATCGAAATCGGTCGACCTTTCTGGCCCCCCATGACCATTTAGATATCCCTGGCAACTAAGAGGGATACCAGAATACAGAAATACCACACAACACTCACCTAATGTGAGTCTTTTAAGGTGTCTCAGCGAGATGGGAACATTTTTAGACATTATTTTTTTGTTTTCAATTTAAACACAACCTTTTGCATGTGGCAAACGTGATGCTGCAGGGTCATTAAAGAAGATCCAGAAATCCCATGGCTAAACAATGCTCATGCCAGCTAATCTCCTGTTCTCACAAGATCTAATAACCACTCCTGTGGTTTACAGTAGCCAATAGGTTGTTGTTTCTGCTGGCTGCTCTTTTGCGATTGAAAATTCTTTACCAAATCAGTTACACCCATACAATTGGTGACATGAGGGACAGTTTCCTCTCTGTCTATCCCTGTTAGATAGGCGTTGCACCATCCACCACTTAGGGCTTGGCACCCCCTTTAGGGTCAGGGTGTTCTTCCTTAAAGGAAAGATAGCAGTTTTTTTCCCAATTGCCGTTGTCTGAATAATTTGTATACCCACGCTTCATTTAAAATTTTTCTCCTAAAGAACTGTTTATGTTGTGATATGCTTCAGAAACGTCAACCAGCACTGAGACAATGATTCTTGACCCTGAGCCGCTGTGTAGGCCAACCTGCAAACGTCCCTCCAGCCTCGCTCGCCAAACTGGTTGCAGCCTGATACCTGCAGCTGTCTCCCATCTTGAATTTTGTTGCAGAAGCTGCAAAGCGACCTGAATAGGATGAGACCCTTTTGAGCACCAAGAACTCCTACAGCACAAGGTACATTGTGGTTCTGTCCCCCTGGTCTTTCTCTGAAGGCCCCTCGTAACATTTTATGACCCATTTCTCCCTTTGTGTTGAAACCAAGTATGCTTGCACTATTGTGATTAAATACTATACTGGCTACCCTCCTGTCAGTATCCAGAGTGTATCCCATTTCCTTCTTTGAAACTGTCTATTCTCTGCATTCTTTTGCAGGGTGGTTTGCATTTTGTAGTGTGCTAGAACTGTCTGTTGTGATAATAATAAAGTAGACATTTTTCTACAACCATCACTGGACAGTTGCTTTTATCAGTGGGTAATAATTGTATTTTCACTGCCTTGCAACTAACTAATGATCCAGGTCCTTTCATAGATGGGGTTGCTGATGGTACTCTTGTTCAGATTGGAATTGCCATTGTATTTCGGTGCTGGACTGCCCCTGGGCAGGACAAAGACTGATATGCAATGGATATTTCCCATCTGTGAAAGGCACAGTGGGTAAAAGCAGTGGCTGCGAACTCTCAAGTGGTTAATAACCACTGAACAGGTTATCATGTCTGTTCTTGCGAGAGAGGGGCGCCCGCTACCTTTGTTAAACCTTTCATAGATAAGCTTGCCATTCTGTCCACGTTACCAATATTGGACAAGGATGTTTATAATTTGCTTGTGGTTCCAATCTGTTTGGGTCCCTTCTGGTGTACTAGAGGTGTGGAACTGATGGATGGTTTAGAAACTAATATTCATCCCTGGACCACTAGTTCCCCAGAAGTTGATTAGTCATATTTGTGGCAGGTGGTCGGATCGAGTTAATGCTTTGCTGTTAGGACCAGAGATGGACTCCATCTTACCTGCACCTATGACAGGTTCCTGTCACCGCTGGCAAGCTCTGGGGCCCTAATAGTTACTACTTACCTTGGCAGCTATGAGAGATGATTCCTTGTTTCCGTATAGGCGGTGATGACATAGGTAATTTTGACCTATGCAATAATCCTCAAGGTCCTTTCCTCTAAAATCACGTTGTAACGTGACTATAGAAATAACAGGGCAATTCACAAATGTGCTGTTCTCACAACGGTTGCATATCCAATGGACCTGAACCCAACCATCCTGTGAATCACAGTTTCAGGTATTTTGAGATAGGTAATTATATCAGCACCTGGATCATTCTTGGAGTTTCTGGATAGGAGATCTTTTCCCTTAGGTAAGGACAATACAATTATGTTGTTACAAACCTTGTATTCTCTCTGACTTACTTTTCTAGAACTACCAACTTGTGTATCCTGTCTCCTATGCAGCTCCTGATTTCAACAGTTCTTTGTCCCTGAGGGTATGTCACGTACCACTCCTGCCTTGAGTTATATGTCTCATTCTTAATCCAATTGGTGGGTCACATCTCCTTGGGCAGGGTAGCACTGAATCTAGATTTCTGAGGGATCAGAAATCAACACTCTGTCTGACATCCCTGACACTTATGCAAAGCTTAGCTACCCAACAATAAAAGTACTGTTGCAGGCAACGTTTGGACACTGCTAGGTATTGTTCAATTATCATGGATCTTGAAATAGAGACTGTGAAAGGCATGAGCAAGGATGCCTTGTGCGTCGTATGTCAAGAGGGGACTTCCCCACAGCACTAAGGTGAATAAACCTGTGTTGCTGACCAGCCTCCAAGCTTGGGTAGAAGTGAGGTTGGTTGGGGAGAAGACCCCAGGGATGGGATAGACCCTGTGTATCCAAATAATGAAGACCTTCCCAGAAGGGTAGTGGAAGATGATGAGGAAGATATCATAAGCAGTGTTTCTCACCAACCATACTGCCAGGGGTGGGGGGGGGGTCAAGCAGAGGTCCCAGTAATTGTCCCAGCTGTAAACAATGTAGCAGCTAGAAAGCTCTTGTCGGAGGAGTGGACACTAGCGCTGGAGGAACAAAAACAGAGGGACAACGCCACAAATGTGCGGGACAAGGTTACAATGGAGCGGGAAAGGGCTGCCATAGAGCTGCACAGACTGACACTCGACGAGAAGGAGGCCAACAGATCCACCTCTAGCAAAAGCAGCAGTAATGGCTCAAACCAGGGTACCCGGGATAAACCCTGGCATCACATCCCCAAAGACTTAGTGCAGACTTACAAAGTCGGGAAAGATATTTTGACTGGTTTGAAGCCCTCAAGCTTGCTCTTCATGCACAGGAGGTGGACGAGGTATTGTTGGGTGCAACCTTGATGAATCACTTACCAACACCATGGACTGATGCAAATCTTCATTTAACTCCTGAGGAAGGGCATGTGTATGAGAGCATGAAGGTGGCCCTCCTCAGGAAGTTCTTTAAAGCCCTGAACAGTTTCTCAAGAGCTTCAGAGAGCTCAGAAAAAAAGTGAGAAGACATTCAAAGCATTCACTCACTTGTCGTTGAAATATCTGAGCGGGTGGGTGGCTGGTAACAAAGTTGACCAATTTAAAGTTATGTAGGATTTGATTGATGTATTTAAGAATTGTGAGAATGACCTAGACCAGCATCTTGTGGACAAGACTATCACAGACCCTAGGGAACTTGAAACGGCTGCTGCCAGGTTTGTGAGCACTTGAGTCCACAAAAAGGCTGAGGCGAGCACACACAAACCGGAATAGATTTTCTTTCTAAAAAAAAAGTTAACAAGGATGGAAAGGACAAAAAAAACAACCCAATCCTCTTCGAAGCCAGGGCCCCAAAAGAATGAAGGGAAATCCCAAAACTTGAGTTCAGCTCTACACCCCAAAAGGAAGAGCTGTGCACCCCAAAAAGAAGAGCGTAGGCACTCCTAACACTGGGACACCTGTATTTTCACCTCCCAAATGATGTTTTATGAGTAAGGAGCTGGTCCATAAGAAAGGGGATCCTGCTTGCAAGGGCTTACCCAAGCAAGCCACAGTGAATGTTGGAAACATGGAGGAGGCCATGATTAATTTGGGCCTTCTAGAGGAGGACTTCCCACTAATCCAAAATGTAGCCGGATGTGTATTGCTTGCGCTGTGTAGCAGTGAAAGACTCCAGTCCTGTCCCATGTCTTTTGGGTAATGATCTTTCTGAAACGAGATAGTCACAGCGGCTACCTGATCGAGGGCCAAAGAGATCACCGGATTGAACACTCTCAGAGACTTAGGTCGGGAGTGCTTCTGGAGGGCTTGTTGGAGGGCTGGTAGCCCCTAGTCCTGTTCCACTCACTGCTGAGGTGCCTACTCCTGTGGAGAGGGGCCTGCAGCCACTGAGAACCCTACTTTGGTATCAGTGACTTCAGAGTTGCCTGGAACAGCACAGAAACCTAAGGAGGAAGACCAGGTGAGCACAGATCAGAAGGGTCTGCCAAAGTTGGATGAGGTTGCATCAGCTGGGGAACCAGATCAGACTGACTTATTTAAAGTGCAGCAAGAGTATCCCACTCTGGCAGTTCTGTGGCAGCACACATAGGAGCAGGCTAAGGGTGAGGCCCCTGGACTGTTCAAAGTGTACTGTGAGGATGGACTCCTCCTGTACAGTGAGCCAAAAGACTCAGAGTGAGGGCACCAGAGGTTTGGTGATTCCCAATGCCACAGAAAGTTCCTTATGGATTTGACTCACCAGTTTCCTTTAGCGGGTTACTTGGTAAACTAAGACATCGGAGTGGTTGTCTGTGCAGTTTTACTGGCTGAAGTTTGGCGTAAAAGTTAAGGAATTTGTCCAGTCCTGCCTGACTTGTCAAGCTTCTGGCAATTCAGGTGGTGCCACAAAGGCCCCCTTAATTCCACTACCTGTGGTTGGGGAGCCTTTCAAGAGAATAGGCATGGATATTCTGGGTCCTCTGAGGAGCATCAAAGACCCTGTAGTTACGAAGGTTCTGATTGGGATATTCTCCCCTGTTGGAATCCCAAGGAAGTTGTTTCTGACAGGGGCGCAAAGTTCATATCCATGTATATGAAGGCTATGTGGGAAGAGTGTGGAGTCGCCTACCAGTTCTCTCCGTCCTTCCATCCACAAACAAATGGGCTTGTTGAGCGGCTTAACAAGACCATTAAGGGCATGATAGGTGGTTAGGAAGAGCACCTGAGGATAAAATGGGATATTCTCCTGCCATGCCTTCTGTTCTCCTAGAGGGAGGTGCCACAGAATGGAGTAGGGCTCAGCCCCTTTGAGCTTCTATTTGGACACCCTGTACGAGGTCCCCTCAGTCTTGTGAAAGAGGGATGGGTGGGAAATCCCTCATATGCTACACGAGATGTGGTGGATTATGTACTTGGCATTTGGTCTAGAATGGCAAAGTACATGGAACAGTCAACAAAAAGCCTAAAGGCCAATCAGGAGCTGATGAAGCACTGGCACGACCAGAAGGCCCCAGTGACAGTCTATTCTCCAGGTGTGGATTATGGATATTGTCAAACCCAGTGACCTTCAGGACAAGTAGACTGGTCCTTACTTTGTGCTGGAAAAAGTCAGTGAGGTGAATTATCTCTTTGGAGTGAAAGTTCCTTAACAGATGTGCAGGGTCTTTCATGTTAACCGGCTAAAGCCCCATTATAGCCGAGATTACTTTTTCATGGCAATAGTGACTGACGGAGATACTGAAGAGAAGACCAATCCCCTCCTAAACCTTCTGCACACTGAAGCCAAAGATGGGGCAGTTGAAGCTGTCAACCTTGCAATGGACCTGTCAGAACAGCAACCGACAGACTGTTGCCGTTTACTGGGACAGTTTGCCGGTGTGTTTTTAATGACTGCAGGTCGCGCAGATTGGTGTACCCATGATGCGGACACTGGAGACAGTAAGTCAGTGAAGAGTAGGTTTCCCCAGATATCCAATAAGGTCCGGGACACCATCAATTAGGAATTCTGCAAGATGTTCTCCCTAGGAGTGATAGAGTCATCTCACAGCCCTTGGTCTAGCCCAGTGGTACAGATCCCTAAAACGACCAGTGGTGGGAAGACTGAAGTTTGCTTTTGTGTGCATTACAGGGGGCTCAACTCTGTCATGAAAACAGATTCTCACCCCATTCCTCGGGTGCAGTTGCACTCATTGACAAGCTCGGCACTGCCAAGCACATGAGTACCTTTGACCACACAACAGGGTACTGGCAGGCTGACTTACCAGATGGAGCATAAGAGAGGTCAGCATTCTGAACCCCAGAAGGACATTATCAGTTCACTGTGATGCCCTTGGGATTGAAGAATGCACCTGACACTTTTCAGCGGATGGTTAACCAGGTTGTGTCTTGGCTGGAAAACATCAGTGTCACCTATTTAGACGACATTGATATGTTCAGCCATACCTGGGAGGATCACGTATACCACCTAAAACAAGTGCTACAGGTGCTGCAGAATGCAGATTTGACTATCAAGGTCATGAAGTGCCAGATAGCACAGGGCACAGTGACTTACCTAGGCCACCTGGTCGGTGGAGATAAGAAACAACCTCTCGAAGCGGAGGTACAGGCCGTGAAAGATTGAGACATTCCCACCACACAAACATAGGTGAGAGCCTTTCGGGTCTAACCAGGTACTACTGATTGATCATCAAGGACTATTGACATGCTGCTGTCATGGCCACTAACCATGGGCCATTACTTTCAGCCTCCAAAAGGTCCAAATGGACCCTGTCCTGGCACGTGTGGCGCCAGGCTCATAAGAAAGTGTGCTCTGCACACTTAGTGTCCAAAGCACGTGCTTCCAGGATGGGCGTGGCCATTGGAAAGCATTGAAAGGCATGTGGAGAAGTCTATGGGAGTGGTGAGGTGGGGCCACAAGGAGGAGCTAAAGGGGAGTGGCTGGAGCCAGGCTATTTAAGCCAGCCCCACCAGCTTGTAGAGGCTTCGCGTTAGTCTGCTATGTGCAGCGTAACGCTTACCGCCACCTGAAGATCTTACCTGTTTCCAGCTCAGCTCGCATCTCATCAGGTCCTGGGCATCATCTTCAGCGCGCCCCTACCTGATTCCACCTCTGCATCTTCAGCGTGCATTTTACCTGAATCCAGCCATACCATCGCTCACAGCGCAGCTACTTCAACACTACCTCTGCAGCGCCATCTTACCTGAATCGAGCCACTCCATTGCTCAAAGCGCAGCTACCTTCAACTCAGCATCTGCAGCGCGCATCTTACCTGTCTCTGCAAATCCATCGCCTGCAGCGCATCTCATCCTCACCTGTCTGAGTGTCCAGCTACGCGGGAGTCTTCTTCTCGTCCAGCATCCTCAAAGATCTTCCATCTATCAGCCGCTGACAGGTTCTCGGATCGCCGCTCTCCATCAGCCGACGCCAGGCCATCCCTGCAAGAGAAAAGGAACACACAAGGTTAGAAACTGCATAAACATTTCACGCTTGGCCGCACAACACCTAAACCTTGCATACCACCTTGAAACCCTACTTACCTTCTAGTGGAGCCGCTTCATTCCCTTCTTGCACCGCGTGGACTCGCTTCCAACACTGCGACGCAGCGTGGCCATCTTCACGCCTATTGGGAAAAGGAAAGACTTTATGAGAATTACGGACAAAAATCATTGCCAAAAACATTTCAAAAGCATACGGACAATAATCATTGTTACGACCACTTACCTCAAAAGTGGATTGGTTGCAGCCGGTCTGGGCCATAACGCATACGAACCAGTGAAGCAACTTGGTCTATCTACAGCGCCCCTGCTGAAGAGAAGCAGGACGGAGAGCCCATCTTTACAAAACAACAGGTAAGATCTTATGTGAAAACGCTTGCTCATTTCATTCTGGCAAGAAGGGTTCGAGGGGGATCACAATTCAATCACAGCATTTTCACTGCCTCTTACCTTCTCCCAAGGGCATTTCCAGCGACCATAGCATTCCACATTACAGCAGCTGGGGGTAAACCCGGATCCAGTGGAGGCAAGTCCAAGGGGGGCTCCAACCGTGCCCCAACATCCCCGCAGAGATCAGGTGAGCGTAACAGCCCCTGAATGATGTAACTTCCAAGAAAATTCAGAAGAAGGTAAATTGGACCTCTGTCTGTCAAACCTCCTTACAGGATTTAATGGATGGATTGTGCAAGGCCCCAGTTCTGAAAGTGAGAAACTGTGGTCAGGAGTTCATTATCCAGACAGACGCCTGTGGTTTTTGGATTGGAGCCGTGTTAGCTCAGCTGAACTCTAAAGGGGTAGAGCAACCTGTCTCCTATATTAGCAGGCAATTGACAAAAAGGGAGAGGAATTGGGCCATCATTGAATAAGAGGCTTATGTGGTTGTATGGGCCATAAAGAAGCTGAAACCCTACATATTTGTGTCGCACTTTACAATCCAGACAGACCACGGCGTCTTAGATGGTTAATGGCCATGCAAGGGGAGACCCCTAAGCTTTGGTATTTGACCATATCCCTAGTCGGATTAGATATAGACATCCATCACAAGCCAGGCTGACAGCATGGAAATCAGCTGGTACTTTTGCCTTGATGATGAACCAGACTCTCAGTAGGGTGGTGGTTCACATGTTGAGACTGGGGGGCATCTGAGGAATTTGACCACCCGCACGGTGAGTGTACGGTTACCTGCTTTTTAAAAATGAAAGCTAATTATGGTAGATCAACCTCTGTAATAAGTGTGGGGTTAATCTTCACACATTTCCTCAAATGCACAAGGCAGAAGTAATTTAAACATGCATCGGGGTCCTCTCGGATTAAATCAGTGTGCGTATTGAAGAGAGGAAGGACACTGTTGAGCGCAAAGTCCACATTTGCAAAATCGAAATGGATATGGACAGAGAAGACAGCATAGGGGCCACCAGGAACAAATGGGCAGAATAGAAACAATATGCAGCAGCACCAAAATAATCAAGGCAATGTTACCCAGAATCAGAAGCAAGCTCAAAATCAGACTCCTTTTAGCCAAAATAAGAGTCAACAGAACATGCAAAATGGAAATAGAGGGAGGGGCGGGACATTTTTGATACACAACCAAATACATATTATAGTAATGATTACACATTGGATGATGCGTTGTTCCCTCAATAGGACAGCCCAAGACAGGGGTCGCAACCAGTGCCTATTCCCGTGAATCAAAAAGGACCCTACGTAGAAATGAAAATCGGGAACAGAGAGCATAGCTTTCTTGTAGATACGGGGGCGCAAAGGTGCTCGATAAACCATCACTTGGTTCCGGAAATACCACTGTCAGGGCAAAGAAATATTTCAGTAGAGTTTGCATGTACCCCAGTGATCAATCCAGTGTCCCAACCAGTAGCAGTGACATTAGGTCAATTCACTGAATATTGTTCATTTCTCTTAACAGAAAATTGTGGGGAAAACCTTTTGGGTTTAAATCTATTGAAAACCTGAGTGCAGTTATCCATTGCACTCCTGATGGAGTGTTCTTGACAATTTCGCCACAGAATGTACCAGTGTCTGAATTTTTGTCCAAACCTTTGCCAGGAGAATTGAGTAAGGTGCCAACTTGCATATGGGTGATGAATGACAATGACGTGGGATGTTTGAAAATAGAGCCAGTAAAAAGTATTCTAAAAGAGCAAGTAATGTTGCCACATATTCCACAGTATAAAATTTCAGCAGAAGGAGAGAAAGGATTGAAGAGTATTGTTTAAGATTTGGTAAAACTGGGGGTAATCGAAGAGATTACTGGCAGTATATGTAGCAGCCCCATTCTCCCGGTATATAAGAAAGGAGGTAATGAGGTAACATATCGTTTCATAATTGATCTGCGCACATTAAACAAAGTAGTAGATCCTCAATTCCCATTGGTTGCAGACGTCACCACAATTTTGACAATGATTCCCGCCTCGGCAGAGTACTTTAGTGTTATAGACTTGAAGAATGCCTTCTTCAGTATTCCAGTACACAAGGAAAGTAGATATCTGTTTGCCTTCACATTAGGACGACGATCATTTACATTCACGCGCATTCCACAGGGCTACACAGAGAGTCCGAGTATTTACAGCAGGGCATTGAAAGAACAACTAGATATGCTAGAATTACCGACTGGATGTGTGTTGTTACAATATATAGTTGATCTATTAATTGCTGCTGATACAGAAAAGATTTGTAAAAAAAGTACTGTTTTATTATTGTCACATTTAGCAGCACATGGCCACAAAGCGAGCTTAAAGAAATTCCAATATTGTCGAAAGGAGGTGGCTTATTTGGGCTACCTACTTTTGAGAGAGGGGAGAAGATTGACCCCGGAAAGGATAGAGAGTATTTCTGGTATGCCTATTCCAAAAAACACAGAAAGGAGTCAGAGCTATAATAGGCATGGCTTCCTATTGCCGGCAGTGGATTGTGAACTTTGCATTGATTTTGAAGCCAATGGTGGCATTGACAAAACAGGATGCTGTGATGCCTTTGCCGTGGAATGAAGAATGTGGGCACACCAAATTATGAAAACATTTTCAGGTTGTTTGTACATGAAAGTGAGGGCTGCGCGTTGGCTGTTTTGACACAGGAACAACATGCAGCTATTTTTCTTCCGCGCTGGACCCTGTAGCGCGCGCACTACCACGTTGTTTGCGAGCTGTTGCAGCGGCTGCTGCATTAGTGAAACAAACTGAAGGAATGGTGTTGGGGCACACCTTGATTTTGATGGTGCCACATGCCATAGACGTTCTATTAAATAGAACGCAGACGCAACACCTCACATCTGCTAGATTGACTAGATACAAAAACTTCCTGTTTGTGCCACACATCCAAATTATGAGATGTAGCGCTTTGAATCCTGCAGAATTAATGCCACTGCCCACTGGAGAATTAGGTGAGAATGAATCACCTCCCCATCATTGTTTAATGGTTACTGAGGAAGAAACGAAAGGAAGAATTGATTTAACCGGTACCCCACAAAAAGAGCCAGAAGGAGAGCTGTTTTGTGACTTCTCCTGTTTTAAATTACCTGATGGCACATCAACTGCTGCCTATGCTATCACTACACTGCAAAGAATTGTGGAGGCCAAAAGAATCCCTTACAACTCCACCCAAGCTGCAGAGATAATAGCTTTAACGAGAGCCTGTGAGATTTCTGAGAGTCTGAGTGTAAACATATATATTGACAGCCGATACGCCTTTGGCGTGGTTCACAGTTTTGCTTGACTCTGGGCTGAGAGGGGTTTCTTGACATCACATGGAGCCAGAATTCAACATGGCCCTTTGATTGTACGATTACTGTCTGCACTTACGTGCCCAAAGTGCCTAGCAATAGTGAAATGTGAGGCGCATAAAAAAGTAACATGTAAAGTGGGAGTGGGAAACACGTTTGCAGACAGAATTGTGAAGCAAACTACCACTGATTTGACAGTACAGTCTGAGGAAGTGCGTTGCATGATAGAAAATGGAATTGCTACTGTCAAAGAGATGCAGGCAGAAGCCACTGCTGACGAGATACAAGGGTGGGCTGAGGGCTCGGCTGAATTAGATCTAGAAGGTTGCTGGGTAGACAAGAAAAGTAAAAACTGGATGCTGCTCAACTCCTATGTAACTGCAATGGTCACGATGGCCCACAGCCCTACACACATTTGTGCCAAAAAGATAGTTCAGCATCTAGCCACAGTATGGGAGAACACACACATAAAGAAAAATGCTGAGAGGCTGGTCCAAAATTGTATCACGTGCCTACAAAACAATCTGGGGAAGGGAACAGTGACTCCAACAGGCAGTTTCGGCCCTCCCTCTATGCCATTTGAGGTAAAACTTGAAGTACGTTTTAGTGGTTATATGTGCATTCAGTTAGTGGATGGAAGCATATCCATTAAAAGACTGCACCGCGATGAGCACTGCAAAAGTAATGTTGAAGGAGTATTTTTCCCGGTTTGGTCTGCCCCGTGTCATGTGGTCAGATAATGGCCCACATTTTGTGGGCGCAATAATATTACAGATTTGCGCAGGTCTCCAGATTGACAAGAGATTCCATTGTTCTAGGCACCCCATGAGTGCCAGTCTTATTGAACATCACAATGGCATTTTCAAGGCCAAAATAAGTAAAATTTGTGCAGGAAACAAGTTGAGCTAGGTGGACGCAGTGTTAAGCAGAAACCTGTGCAATTCCCTCTGGGACCACTGCAAAAGATTTAAGATTACAGGTGTTGGCAGTAAACCCACTTGGTAGCAGTCTGTACCACACAGATTCACTGTGGTAGCTGTGGCTGAGCAGTCAGACTTCCCTCAAGAAGAGTTAGGCAGTATATAGAGGATACAGGATAGGTACAGAGGCACAGTAGTACAAGCAAACACTGACCAGAGCTAGGTGTAAAAGTATATACTTATTTATTTTAAAGGCACACTCATAAATTACACTAGCACAGAAAAAGGAAAGTAAGTCAAAACGCAGTCACTATTACTTATATGTACATCCCTAGTCATTTGTTGGACAAGTCTAAGTTAACACCACTTATTTCCAAACAGAGGTGAGCGCTAAACATCAGATGGCACTCCAACAAGTTATTAGAAAAGGGAGGGAACAAGCAGAAGTAATGAAAGCAGCAAGGTAAAACACTTTTCACATAAGGTTAGCAAAGGCAGTCAACTGTGGAACAAGGAGAATTGGTTCGTGGCCCGCTTAAGAGAGAGCCAGGCGAAAATATGCCCAAGATCACACAATGTCACAAGTCTTTGCAGGTGAGTAGAAAAGGTTTTACTGAGTTTAGAAAAAGTTTAGTTAGGGTGTCCCAGTCTTACCCAGGTTCAAGAGCCGAGGGCTAAATCTACCCCGTACAATCGGTGGCAAGGGAAGCCGGGCGGAACACAGTACCTTTAAAAGTGGAAAGGATCCTCCAGCGGTGGTAGTTGTTCCTGGTAGTGGGTGCAAGTCGCGGCGTCGTCCAGAGGAAGAGGTGATCTCGACGTGGAGGAAAGCTGAAGGTCGTTGCACTACCAGGGATGAGACCAGCCGTGGAGTTTTCCGGTCACAAAGGATTTTACCCCTCTTTCGCGGTTGAGGTAAAAAGTGGTATCCCGGTTGCCGGGGTGCTTGGCACAGGCAAGGTGGCCACGAGATGCTTCAGGACGGCGAAAAGAAGGCAGCAACTGGTTGTCCCCACCAGTTAAGGGAAGGAGACTCTCCGGCGGGAGATCTCCTCTGTCGTCGGAAAAAGTGGTGAGACGGTTCCGCAGGGCTTCACCGGTGGTGTCGTCTTGGCAGGTCGTCTCGGCTTCTCCCTCTTCGGCTTCTTAGGTCCTGTGGCGACTTCTGAAGAACCAGTCCCAAAAACCCTGCTTTTATGCAGCAAACCCCCATTCATACAGCCTAGCTGTCACTCAAACATGCTAAGTGGTGAGCGGGGTGGCTCACCACTTGGGCCAATCACACCAGAGTGCGACATGAGTTGGCAAGGCAACTCAGTCCAGGGTGCCTAAACCCCCTCCCACGCCCCCTGTGGTACCCAGACAGAATGGCACCACTGTGGAGGGCTTCTGTGCAGAAGCCCGCCAAAAGTGGAACAAAGGCTCGACTCGGGTTCAGGGTTACTGAAGTGAACCTAGATGCCATTTTGGCAGCGAGTTCTGGCAAAAAATCCCAACCGGTGAATTTATATTAAATAAATAAACCGGCGGTATCTTTAACATTGCACCAAAAAGTGGTGCATTAAAAACAATGGGAAATCCCATTGGGAAATATTCCGGTGGAATATTTCCGTGGTATCCACTGCCACCAGCCAGAACTCGGCGAGGGGGGACGGGACAGTACCCCCTTGACAACAGACCCAGGGGCAATCTAATTGCCCCTACTAGTACTTCCACAGTAAGGTGGTTTGTACTGGTTAAGTTCCTAAGTTAAGGCTAGTATAGTCAATGGTGACTTTACAGACCCAGGGAGACAGTAGTCAGTCCCAGGGTGTGGAGTCTATGTTTGGGGGTCTCTATGACACCCCTGTGTTACTGCACTGAGGGTGCTGTGTAACACACATTCAAAAACCAATGATAGCCTATGGGGAAAAAATACCCCCTAGCCCATAAGCACATAGCAAGTCACAGAAACACTCTCAAGTCATGTCCAAGAGTGAGGGTAAAAGAGTCTCACTCTTGGCAGGAGAAAAAAATAAACCCAAAAAAAAATCCAGCAAAGCTGCTGGGGGACTCACTAGGTTAGGAAATTCAGCCTAAACAGAGAATTCTCCCTAACACGCATTACCGCTAGCGTTACTGTGCATGCGCACTTCTGCGCAGGCAAGAACTGGGCTCTCCCCATACGAGATAGTGATGGGGAGGCCAGCAAATGTTTGGTGTGCACCACAGCCAAAGTGGCCAAATTAGATTGAATATCCTGTGCTCAGCATTTACTGTAATCTGTTAATTCAAAAATTGCGTTTGATTCATCAGCAGGTGCAGGAGGCTCTACCCATCAGGTACACTGGTCCTCGGCATTCACTGGAACCCGGAGAGTGGGTTCTAGTGAAAGATTTGGACGGAAGGAAAGCGTGGATACATGCAACGCTGCCAAAAAGGTCCCATCGCCATCTGAAAAACTGCCTGATCGAGACGACCAGAAAGAGACAGCGGCCCCAGAAATGAAAGAAGCTGTTGCCAGTTCTTTGCCACAAAATCTGCCTGATCTCAAAATAAAGCTTGAAGCGAAGCCTGAAAAAATTGCTATAAAGGAGAAAGGTCAAAGAGTGCCCCAACGTTGTCCAGAAGAATCTGCATCATTGCTGGCTGACAGAAAACGTGTACCACTTTGGCACCCACCATCTGCCGTTGCACCGCAGGCTGACTCCGAGCTCGAGTCTGGAAGTGCGTCCGCACTATTCATTGATCACACAATACCAGGAGCAAGGCGGTATAATTTACGGAACCAGAAGAAGGAGTGATCAAATCTTCATTTCTTTTGATCTTTGTTGCCTCTGTTTCCTATCACGGATGAAGTAGGAACCGGAGGCCTAGAGGAGAGCGGCATGAGGGTTGTACAAGTCGGACAACTCAAGAGCGCGGCTCCTCGGTGGTAAAAAAAATCTATGTGCAGATCACCCCTTACGGACAAGAGGGGTTCACATGGTACAAAGGCAATTGATAACTGTTCTGGAGTTCTTTAAGCAATGTGCAGATGCACAGAAATCTTGGCCAACGTATAGCAATCCAGGCTGCTAAGAACTGGCAGAACAAACTGTTGACATTTTCCAGACTTATTGACATTCGAACGAGTGCAACGATAAGAGACATTCACAACGAACATTGTTGGAGAAGAAGAACAGCGAGAGAAAAATGCCAGAACCAGCTTTTGCCCCCTCCTGCACCACTGCTGATAATGAGTTAACTATAGAGAATGGAAGGTTACAAAAAAGAAATTTGCCGAAAAAATGTTATGCTGATCTTAACAATAGTCTTGTGTGTAATGAGTATATTAGCCCCAATAATGACAGTACTGGTATTATGGTACTTAGAAGAAATACACCCCTTGGAAGTACTCTTGCCTGTTGGAAACATCTCCACTACTGAAAGCCCGGTCCATGTGATTACTTACACTCTGTCCCTGATGGAAGAAAGACACACGGAAGGTTATGGGAATAACACATTACTGATATTAATGAATATGGCTCATTCAATATTGAGAAAAAATAATTGCTGGGTATGTGCCCACTTGCCGCAGCATGGTGGTAAAGGAATTGGTTGGTATGTGCAGCCGTTGCCATTGAGTTCTGCATGTTACGCATCATTGAGTGCATTATATTATGGGAAATGAAATGGAACGAAAGTGAAACTGGTCAATTAGATAGAAAATATATTAATGAATTCGAAGAGATTATTATCAAACCTGTAGGTTGTTCTATATTTCACAAAGCACAACTGATCACACCAGTAGTGATGCCACAAGACAGATTAGTTGTGCCCTATAAATCATCTGTAATCATGTTTCATATGAACTCAGAAGGAAACACAGATACAGTGCCTCCCTCCTATACAGTAAATTACAGTCCACGCTCTGTCCCCTTTTGCCTGAGAAAAAAGGGTTCCTATTCGGTGGGGACATTCACTAGATGCATGAATATAGCATTCCTTGATAAAGAGGTAGTGCCAGTTTATGTAGGTGACCCTGTTTATTTCATATGTGGAGAAAAAGCGTATCCCAGGTTACCTAGAAACTGGGGAGGTACTTGTTACTTGGGACTGTTGTTACCGGGGGTATTCCTTTCAGGAACAGCAGATATAGCCAAATTGGCCAGGTCAAGACTACGGCAAAATGAGGAAGGAGGTTTGATCGAGGAAGACATAGCAAAATCATTCATACCATTTTGGGGCCAAGCAATAAACTCCTATAATATAAGACAACTGTCCAGAATATTAGAGAAAGCAATAAATGGAACAACAGATATATTATACAATATGACATTCGAGGAAAAACAAATTAGATTAATGACACTCCAAAATAGGATGGCCCTTGATGTAATCTTGGTTGATCGTGGGGGAGTTTGTAAAATCGTGGGATTAGCGTGTTGCATATTTGTAAGCGACTCCTCCCCTACGGTTTTTGAAGCAATAAGAAAGTTGCACGTTTTAAGCTCTGACCTACACCCCCCTGAAGGAAGTTGGGAATTGAACATAAGCTCCTGGTTCTGGGAGGTATTACGCTCATGGGGATGGAAATTATTAGCGATCCTAGTAGCAGTGCTAGGAATATTCATGACATGTTGTTGTTGTATACACTGCTTACATATAGTGTGTACTGAAATAAGTGAGGAGTGTGTACAGATGGTAGCAAAAAAGAGCACTACTAAATCAGGTACTCAGGAAAATGATGAATTGAAGACAGTGAAAGAATTCATGTCAATCAATATTGATACCAATGACAACGAGGAGGAGACTAGTAGTATGCAAGATTCTGAATCAGATACTTGGTCGGAAGAGGATGCAATATACGGATGAGCCATTTGGCATGCGGCCAAAAGGAGGGTTTGTCAGTCCAGAAAAAGTAGACACCCCTCAATGGTGGAGGCAATTTATTCTGTTGACCGAAGACCAACCGCCTCATGTGTTTAGAAATAGAAATACATAGCCATAAGCTTAACTAAAGTGCGGCCATTTTGAAGTGCTTGAAATCACCATTTTGTTTTCTAACCTTTGCCTCTTGCCTTCTGTTAAAACTGCTTTGCTGAAAACTTATTCTGCTCCACTAGTACATTATTGTTCATGCATAGAGCAAGGGCGCGAGAGACTTGTTGAAACATAACGCAACGACCCAGACAGAAATGCCCGGTCTCCTCCCGCACAAATCCTTGATAGTAAGCAAGAAGGCATTTAATCATTACACAGGTGCCAGCTAGTCTCACTAATACAGTAGAAATGGTAGAAACGAACATTTAATGGCTTGAATTATGCTCTCTTTTACGGCCCCCTTTCCCTGAGCCATGTAGAGCCCTGGAGAGCGAGTTGACCCTCAGTACACGAATAGAAACTAGGAGATAGCGAGGCCTGGAATGTGTCTCTCCCCTGCATGCAGCTTGCTTGCAGAGAACAGAAGCAGTGTGTTCTTAAAACAAAGAATTGTGTCTGCAGGCTCATGAAATTGCAAACTGTTGCTAAATAAATGTCTGAAGGTGTCATACTCGTCACAATTTTCAATCATTGAACCCTATTCAAAGGAAATACATTATGGTCGGTATTGAATGTGTCACCACTGATTGTAGATGCTTGCTTTGTATATATGTAACTGTTGTACGATTCTCACTCTCTTGCATCCCCCGGGGTCTGGAAACACACGTTGCGGGGCGTGAGACCCAGTTGGCCAACTGAGACTATTTGCTTTGCAATAACTCTAGCTTTTGGGAATACAACCTTGTGTCTGTCGTATCAATTTGTGTGTGGTGATTCTGCCTTGTTTCCATACGCGATGGTCCACTAGGGGCCCCTTCAGTCCTTCTGAGAATGTATTGTGTACATTTGATAATCATATATGTTTTTAAAGCTCTTGAAAAGTATAACGGCAAAGCACTGAAAGTTAAAGAAAAACTGTTGATGCATATTCCAGAAGGGATGTTTGATAAAGACACTGGGCCTCATTACGAGTATGAAGGTAGCCATGCCGCTTTTAGCGGGTCCCGCAAAAGGGGACTTACCGGGCAATTCCGACTATGGAGCACCCTAAATCCCTTACGTGGGACCCGGTACATTCCCCATTCCCATTTGAGCCCCTATAGGGCTCAATGGGAATGGGGGGGATGCTAACCACGGGCCCGTTGTTAGCATCCTGGTTTGGTAGCGGGTCCCGCTAAGGATGCCTGCTCTGACCAGGCGTTCCAGAGCGGGACCCGCTGCAGACTTTGTAATAGGGCGGCCCGGAATGAACGGTGCCGGTCCCTTACTGGCACCGTTCTTTCCATGGCCGCCAGGGTCCTAATGAGGCCCACTGTCTCCTTTGAACTGGTAAGTGGTATAAGGATACTGCTGGTAAGTAGCATCAAAGTGGGATCTTCTGTGGAGGAAAATTAAGTTGTATGTAATTATTGCCTGAAAAAAGCAGATTTAAATGTGATTGTAAGTGAATGCAAATCAAAATGAGAAGGTACACTCATGCAAGAGGGCTAGGCCTAACAGAACTCAGATATAATGTAGGTTAGAAGGGCACCCTTTTGGATTGTGTGCTTGATCTTAGAATGGAGAAAAGAAACTTGCCAAACCGAAGCAATATTTTTTCTTTTTCTAGCTTTCTTCAGTTACAGCACATATAGTTGTAAATATGCTTTCTTTCCCAGAAGTGTGTTTATGTAATAAAAAACTGCTTGACACACATGGTGATAATAAAATGTGAGCCATAATTTAATTGTGAATGCACATCTGTGTTGATATCTCTTAAAGGTGGCAGGAGTGACCTTGGAAACCTGGCTTGCCCATCTTTGTACTAATAGGAAGGATTGAAATCCTCCATAGTAAAGTTATGATATCTTCACTTTGTTACTTTGGAGCATAGGTATCAAGACATCTATATAGGTTGAACAAGGGGCGGAGATAGCACAGGAACAGGATTGTGTGTGGATTGTGTGCTGTCTGTACCTGTATTCACCTTGCAGTGGTGCTTTTAACAATTTTCTGAACTAAATTCACCCAAGATTTGAGTGCACATTTTCCTAGAATATTTACTCACATTGGATTTCTATGTATGCCTGTGAGTTTAAATGAAAAGTAGTAGTGAGACAAAAATAGGCAAGCTGGATTGGGTTTACTTTATTGTAGTCTGAATTTAGCTGCAGTGTCTTAAAGTAGACTCTCCCAGCAATTTGAGTTAAGACACTGCCTGCATATCCTTTATTTCTTATTTTAAATATAACAAATATGATCAAAAACAGCCTGTTTCCTGTCCCATATTGTTGGCTGGGATTGTTTCAATAGGAGGTTAGAGGGGGCAGAAATGTAATCATTGATATTGCTCCATATTCAAAAAACCAATAGAAAAATATATAGCTATTAAATGAACATTTCATTACAAGCTGACATCACAAAGACATGTGTTTATCTTAAATAATATTCAACATATCTGATACAATTTTGGGATGAACTAAGTTTGATAAAGTTAAACACAGTATCAACTCTGCAAATATGCATATCCCCTACTGTACAGACAAAGCAAGAGGGAGACACCAACAAAATAAAACAGGAAATTATATGGTCAACTGCTCTTTTTTCTACAGAAGGGGGAGTCATTCGTTGCTGATTCTAACTTTTGGATTGCAGGCTGCTGATAGATTATTGAAGCAGGTGTATAAACCTATTAAGCTATTTACTGAAGAGTTTAACACACTGTATTATCTGGATGACATTCACAGATGCCTGGCCATGTACTTACTCTTGCTTTTGCCACTCTCCAGCCTTCTCCACGAAACTCTCCTCATTCCTGCAGTCATTTCTATCTTTAGAATCACCCTGTCAATGTTTCTTACTATAAATGGCCAATGTTGGCCCACCCGAGAATTCCCAGAGACATCATGAGATATATGAGTTGTAAGAACATTTCACAGGTCCCCCAAAGGAACCCAGATCTCAAATGCCCTTGCATGCTTAGAAATCAATTAATATGTGCATGCATGACTAAGGCATATTTAAGGAATAATGTACCATAATGCTGTAAACAGTAACTCATTCCAGATAGCATTACTGATTTAATGACCTAATGGACATTCACTGTTCCAGAAACATGCCAACTTTTCTAAAATAAATAACTGAGAAAAACGCACAGTGTATTTTAAAATCTTTATTAGATACATAACAGAAATAGAGAACATGTTTGTATCTGCATGCAGTGGAAGACAGGAGTATTTCTAATGTGGTAGTTTGTCATGTTTGTAAACGGACAGTTTGCTGTTAAAGTCACTGCATGCTAATTAGAATGCAAATATCCATATAAGAGGCACTGCACCATTCCCAGCGCATATGTGCAAGCTTTATTTACAAGTTGAAAGAAAGGACTATTTCAGGACGCTCATGTCATTCACGGCTTGAGTAAATCAGAAACAGAGAAATAAATGTCCAATATAAAAATTGGCAAGTGATTTAGACAAAAATTATAAAATGGCACTGAAAAAAAGGTGTTTTTAGTAAATTCATGACTGGTATTATGCGTGGTCTAAAATCGTGTTGATTGTCTGAGAAAATAACGAAGTGTGACTGGAGTGAGAGAAGTTTCCCAAGTGACAGGAAACGGATGAATGGTTGATCGTTCTGTGTTTTTCCTTTAATGTATGTTTAATTGGCAATTAATTAAAAAAATTTCTTAGGGTAATACTACCTGACCGATCAAGAAGATCTAATGGCTTACCACAGCATGTCAGGTTTCAATTGAAAAGCAATCCTTAATGCTATGAACCTCATTTGCAAGAAACAACAATTCCTCCAGTCAAAGCATTGCTAAATTTGATCAATGGAGATGTTTGATCTTCTGAAAGACATGTTTCTAAGTATGGCACATTTACAACATCATTCAACTGCTGTACATAAATGAAATGCTAGTTTTGTTCAGCAAGCCACTGTCATGAAAAGTCACAGTATTTTCTTATGATAAAAATGTACAAAAGTCCCAGCGTAAAAGCTGGAAATTTATTTTCAGGAATCATTGCAAATTAGCTTCTATAATTTATCAGAACAATGCAAACAACATTCATTTTTCTAAAGTCTATATTGTAAAGGCTACATATTTTTAAAGTAGTTTTAGCAAAGAGGATAACACTTAAATTATTAAAGCAACATTTATCACACAGAGATAAACACGTGTTGTTTTAATGAAAAGAATTGCACTACACATGTGGAGAGGAAAGAATTGGGAGCATCCATAATACATGTCATGCATGGGATCAGCAATCTTGCAATGCCTTTATGGCTGAGGTCATTCTGCTGGGCAATGTGTGTCTGACAGCAATCAAAAAAGGAGGTATTAGTCACAGGTTGCCAAGGGTTACAGATAACTAAAGCAAAGACTACATGACATGTATTAGTCTGTTTTTTTCTTATAGGATTCGCTGCTGTGAGCACAGTCCAGTGATGGTACCTTCATGCAAGAAGTCAATCTGTTATTGTCTAGATGTGAAGGCGTGTGATATAATAATGATGGTAATATACTATACATATCACATGTCTATTCAAATTTAATTACAAGAAAATCATGGCCTACATTTATCATGAATGAACGCATTCTAAATTGAAAACTACAGACGGAAATGCATACAGTCACAAACCAATACTGAAAACACAATGGTATTGTTACACATATTAAATTAGTAAGGCAAGATGATGACTTAAAGGCTTAGGATACATTTGTCCACAAATATACAAAGTTTAAAGTTGAATGATTTTCAGCTCTCCGCCTCTCCACAAAAAATAGAACTTCAGCTGTGTTCTCTATGCTCTCTTTTTCTCACCCAAATCTGGTTGCAAAGTCAAGTTTTTAATTTGAAAATAATAATACAATTTTGGCCACTGAAACACGGTGCCAAGAAGGTTAACTTCTGTAGCAGAGGAATGTATCCAAATGTGTCAGATACCTTGAAGCAAAGGAAGTCATACAAAACAATGGCATCCACCTTCAGTGTCACGTTTACTTCTTGGTGTGATTTGGCAGTGGCATTTTACCATTTTCTTTTTTAAAGTGATTATTCACATATATGCAAGATGAAAGTGATGGGTAATATCGATAATGTGAGCAAGTCTTGAGTGAAGAATGCACCAGGAAAGATACAAGGACTACACATCCACACTGCCATCTAAAATTAAAAATAAAATCAATTTCAAGTCAATCCAGAATCCTGTTGCCTGACAGAACTGGTTAACATTTGCAATTTGGAAACAACTGACCAAAAGTGCCTTCATCATTACAGAAGCACCAGGTTACATTTCAGCTGAGTTGAAGCGATGTTAGTGAGATGCAGTATGCCATCATTGATTAGGAAATATCTACACATTGTCAATATCCAGACATATTTCAAACTTCAGTGTAAAATCACTAATGTGCTTTTATATTTCATTACTCAAACTAAGAATCGATTCCTTAAATTAACTTCACTATAAGTGCAAATTAACAGTGTGTGGAACTTCTATCAATTTTAACAAAGGAGCTTGCTGACTCTTGTTTTATTGATAACTAAAATAGAAAAATAATACTTAGTCACAGCAATAACCTATTTAAAAATAAAATCTCTCTGTGCATTCGTGGTTACATTTTACAAGGGAAACAGCGAGTAATAAATTGCAGCATAAGATACCTTGCCCCCTTTTAGGAGAGTATTTCCTTGATCCTAAAGTTGCACTTTATCCAGTCAACAAACACATGTGACATAACAGCATTCTGCAGGAATCCTTTAATTGTGGGCTGCAATGACCACACTGTACATCACGCAGTTCTAAAACGCAGATATGCCCATCTTGTAACAATATTCAAATTATTTCAGAAAGGAATCTGTAAACTTTGAAATGAATCGTTTAAACTGTTATGATGTATGAAAGCAATGGCATCATCCTCAATTATTCTGCTGAGCAAATGAAAAAATTGTGCTGAGCAAATTCAGCAATTAATTTTCATAAATGAAGGGGAGTACCTTCATTCAAATCTAGAACCTAGAAAATATAGCAGCTAAACCAATGAAGTGAATTACTTTCTGATGGATGTACTCTCTACCTCCAATAAAGGACTATTCAGAGGAGTGATAAGTGATCCTAGGCTGGAAGTGCCGTATTGCACAGTTTATAAATGCTCATAATCAATACACTCATGATGGTGAAATGTTACAATGATAGTAACATCTCTAAAGAGGACATATGTTAAACTACTTTAGTAATGTCTACACGCTGAATACCTATTGTTGTGCGTATGTATCCATGATCATTTATAAAATGAAGGGGGAACACTAAAAGGCCTGCAGTAGTGCAGATATGAGCTATAAATTATGCACTGGAGCAGAAATCAGACACACCTTGCAGAAAACTGGGCATGTCAAATGTAACCAACATGCGCGCGGTTATTACTTGTTATATTGAAAATCATATTGCATGTCCAAAACGCGATAATTATTGACAAGGCATATTGATAGTGGTAATCTGGAAGTCAGAAGCTCCTCTAAATTAGATTTCTTATGTTCAGAACATGTGTACACCTCTTCAAAGACAGATCACTGCCATATTGAAAAGAGAGCAAGATTTTAATTTGGAAGATATTCAATTTGATCGTGAAGTTGACTAATTCATGTCATTTCATTGCATGCTATAGTAACAGCTGCCACGTTCTCCTTTATATGTAGCAGTCAAACGGTGGCTTTAGGCAAGTAGCCCCATGTAGCCTCACTAACAACACACACCAACAAAGAACACTAGATTCTACCTTTGATAAGAGCATAGAGGAAAGGGTCTGACATACAGAATCTGACAAGCAAGGAGAGCAAAGCAATTTGGGTGAGTAAACATTGAACTCAAACCCTTTTTCAAAAAAACATATGTAGAAATATAGGTTTGAATTGAAATTAGTATGGTAATTCAAAAACACTGCTAAATGTCTAGCATCTCCCATTATTAAAGCAAGTCTATAGCTCAACAGGCCTACGCCGAACATTCACACAATGCAACGGTATGTGATAGCAAATCATGGTAAACTATTTCAAATCAGAAATCTTAAATGTTCCACAAATAAATATCCTGATTTCCAGGAAATTATAGTAGGCCTTTTTATTTTAACGTTCACACTAACATTCTCTGTTCTAGATTCAAGGAAGTGCACTCAAAATGGAAACAAACTGGAAGACAAGACAGCCGAATTTACAGTGACTTGGTAGCAAATACTGCAAGTATTTCTGAAGGAGATGACATTGTGCATCTTTTTAATCACTTGGCACATGGTTTTCATTATGTAGATTGTGCCAGCGTTCAATTTTCTTATCCTTGTTCTTCAAGCATTCATACCAATGTTTTAAGCGCTCTCCTTTTGCTGTGATTCCCAGAACACATCCACCTGTAAAGGAAAATTAGTAAAGTGATCAACACTTGTTTCCACAAACTTTCACAAAGGGGGAATTATACATCAATTATCAATGAAAATAAATAAACAGTTGATCCAAGTTCACATTTTCCCAATCACTCTCTGGAGTATAGTTTCTACCATACGTTTGATAGTCTAATTAGGCATAGAAATCGCGTTAAGACTACTTTTCTGCAGTCTGTCAACCATCTTGGTCATTATTCAAGTCTAATCCGAGGAAGACTACTTCATGTCATGTTAGGTTATGTTATTGGGTTTTAAATAGATGAACTACAGGCATGTTCAATGTTTCTTGGTACTTTGGAACACCATAGTTTATATATTCAATGAAAAAACGTTGTTAATGGGATGTTATGGTTACAAGTAAAACCGAAAAACCTCAGAAATTCACCAGTAATGGTAAGCTAAGCAACTATAACTCGCACCACCACCGTGCACTGCTAAGACTAACACCCAGGACATCAAAGATGTCATCACAAATAGCATTGATAACATCACTGATGACATCACATGTGAAATTAGTTTTGATGAAAAGTCCCTCCAAGGGGTTGTGTTTATAATATTGGTTACTTGATGTCATAGGTGATTGTGTAATTTTAAACATGTAATAACTAGCTAACAATTCAAGACTTACTACACACTTGTGCTAGTACAAACAATACATATGAAGATCCACAATGCATACAAATCAGACAAACATAGAGGGAAAATAAAGTACAGGGAAACTAAATTAAGGAAGATAGAAACAGCATCATCAGAAAATGTTAATAGCATTAAAGTTCATTTTCATGTATACGAATGAATTGTGTGTTTGAGGCCTGCCTATTGCCCCATGTGCGTGCACTATGAGCTGATACCAAACCCTAAGGAAACTACTTTAAGAACATATGACAAGGTTAACGTCTAGATATACAGCACCTTTTACATTGTTATATTCTGACTGTCAGTGAACAATACCATCTGGCCTAGATATTTCAGTGAACAAAAACAAGTGGGCCAGATATATGATGTCATCAGTGATGTCATCAATGACATTTGTGATTTATCCCTTTAACCATGTTTTTTCATTGAATTTCATAGGCTTTTATTAGTGCAACTTAACCATAACGTACCTTAAACAAAGCTTTTCATTGAATTTCATAGGTTTTTTATTAGTGCAAATTAACCATAACGTACCTTAAACAAAGCTTTTCATTGAATTTCATAGGTTTTTATTAGTGCTACTTAACCATAAAGTTCCTTTAACAAAGTTTTTTCAGTGAATTGTATAGGTTTTTATTGGTGCAACTTAACCATAAAGTCTCTTTAACAAAGATTTTTTCAGAGAATTCCATGGGTTTTTACCAGTGCACGCTATTTTCCTACAACTTACTAATATCATAATTACCCAATATAGCAATGTTTTTGTACAATTTACAGCGTTTCAACATAAAACCCTGCCATTTCCCACCTTCTAGCATCATTTTTAACACATATACTTTTGCCACTGTTTTTGCTTCCGTCGACGTCAGCGAAGGTTTGACGCCATTGTGGACCTTCCGGACAGTGCCACGTGACAGTGCGCGTGGCGTGATGACATGTCCATGAACGCATGTGCACTTTTCGTTTTCGGGTCCGTGCTTCGAGGACAGTTCGGAACTGCATTAATGTACCCTTGCACAGCTCCTACATCTATTCTTACTCATTATCCTGTAACAATCTAGTAAAAAGCACATATATGGAAGAACAGTAGCAAAACTGCTATTTATGTAAAAAATGGCATCCGCTATTGCCATCCCTCCTCCCTAAGAGCCGCCACCACAACCAGCTGGAGGACCCACACAACAAAAAAAGTGCTTTATTTTTGAAGACAATGAAGAGGACCAAGTAGATGAGGTAGAGGAAGTGCCTACCTCTAGCACCCAGAGAGAATCATGGGTGTGGCAGTGCTTTACCACTGTTGGGAATGTACCAAAGGCTAAGGCTACAAAAGTGAAATGCAACTTTGTACTCAGTTGCGGACTATCTGGACATTATTCCTATGGGACCACCTGCATGCGCCGCCACACCAAATCCAACTACCGCAATGCTTTGAGAAAGACTGTTCCTTTCTTAGCAAGTAGTACAATGTCTTCCTCCACATCATCTTCCTCAACAAATACTGTAACCACACAGCCTACTTCTGTGGGACACAAAATCCCAACAGCTACCTTGCAAGGAATAAAAGAGGCTGTTGATCCATAGCTTTGGAAGACAAGAGTCCTCTGTATATACTTCAACATCACCACTCTGCAGCGCGAAGCAATTACGACGTGCGTTTCAAGCTGTAATCAAGGAGCAAGAGAAACACTGCCCACCACCTTAGAAGTAACACACGCGCAACATCTTCCCCTGTCCACTTGCCCCTCCATATTAGTACTTGGTGCATCTTCGCTCATTTCCCTCCTCACCTTACGTTCTAACCTCTCCAGCAAACATTTTTTTTTTATTTTTAAAAAACAACAAAAGAAATGTTCCTTTAGGAACCACCTTTCACAGTTAAAAAATAGAATTAAAAAAAAAGTCTTATAGACTCCATCTACTTTACATTTCTCAGTAAAGTACATAGGGCCTCATTACAACCCTGGCGTTGGACCATGGTGCTATTAGCACCATGGTCCATGCCGGATTCCGCCATGGTGGATGGCGGAATTACCGCCCCATTACAAGGTTGGTGGGGCGGTAATTCCCCATTCACCATGGCCCCTTCCCCATTCCCATTTTTGGCCCATAGGATACAATGGGAATGAGGAAGGCGCTAATTACGGCACCGTAAATTACGGTGCCGTAATTAGCACCAAGGTCCTTTAGCGGGTTGGACTTTAACGCCTGCAAAAATCAGGCGTTAAAGTGTGAATCGGGCGTTAAGGGTTTAACGGCGCCGCAGCCTTTTACGGCGCTGTTAACCCCTTAATGCCAGGGTTGTAATGAGGCCCATAGACTCAATGGGGGTCATTACAACCCAGGCGCTAATTGCGCCAACTTTACCACCATGGCGTAAACTACGTTTACACCATGTTGGATGGCGGATTTACCACCCCATTCCAAGGTGAGTGGGGCGGTAAATCCCCATTTCCCATTTTCCCTTCCTCATTCCCATTTTTGCCCCATAGGGCATAATGGGAGTGGGGAAGGCGCTAATTACACCACCGTAAATTACGGTTGTGTAATTAGCATCATGGCAGGTTAGCGCCATGGATTTTAACGGCTGCTAAAAGCAGCCGTTAAAATCAGAATAGGCGTTAAGGGTTAACGACGGCGTTAACCCTTAACGCCTGGGTCGTAATGAGGCCAAATATGTTTTTCCAACATTTTCATTAGCATTTTGTGTTATGCTAATGGGAATAATGTCACGTTCATCCCCCTTTCCAGGGAACGGAATAGGGGATAACGGCCCAGCAGCCCAAGTAATCGGCCCAAGCAAAGTGCGTCTGTGTGCGCCCTGATGCCTGCGGGCTTTGGCGCAATATAAATAAATAAACAAATGAATAATGAGGGCTCTGGACCATTTTCCTCCATTGCAGCGCCTGCAATGAAGGATAAAGGCCATTAGCAACTCTGGTACCCAAAGTAGGGACCCAGGGTACTAAAAAATAGATGTTTCTTTCTACAGCAGGACACCTGCAGCATCCCGCTGTGGGAAGGAAAATCTTTTTCCAAGATGACCACCATCGAAATAGAAGGCGGGGCTCCATACGGAGCCCCTGTTCCCTTTCCATGGCAGCCTGCAGAAGGCGAAGTCAGAACCCTATGACCATATTACCACAAGCACATTTTTTCTCTTTCAAACCTATCCTACTTCCGAATAACTTTACCACATAGCTGGTCCCAGGTGGACATGGCCACTTTAACACAATTCTTCGTCCCTCGCGGTCATGGCCAGTAGCCAGATTGTCCGGGTCATGACCTTATACCATGACCCGGACAATCTGGCCCCTGCCCATGGCCAAAGGCTATACATCAGTCACCAAAGGTATATCAATATTTTTTGCAGCTACATTATGACACTTGTCAAAAAATAAAACACGGGCACATTTGCAAAACCATGCTTTAAGGTCCTTGCCAATGCTGCTTACACGACTTTGCTTGAAATCGGACAATATTTTATTTTTTAAAACGTGTCAAAATGCATGTACATACAATAGTCATATAACTTAGCCCCCACTTCACAAAATCCATTCAGTCTTTGCACAAATATTGAAGGTTGGGTCTATAATCTTTCAGAAAACATTTGTCCACATTCATCAAATGGCAACAAAGTTATAAGATAACTAAAAATGTTGAGACCCCCTTCTAATTTAGCCCCCTCTTGAGAAAATCCCACCAAACTTTACAAAAACATTTATATCTAGATTTAAAATTGTTTTACAAACTTTTGTGCAGATTCGTAAAAATGGCACCACATTTATAAGCCTTTACAATATTTTGGGACCCCCCCTCTAAATGTGTTCCCTCTTGAAAAAACAGATCCATAACCATTCAAAATGAAGTCTAGAAGAAGATTCCACAATTTCATGCAGTTTCATTGGGTGTCACCAAAGTTATAAGCAATCCAAGAACTGCTTTTCACCAACCCTGTAATGAAGAAATAGGCATAGATGTCCCCGAACATCCAAAGTGTTGTCCCCGAACATCCACACTGTTTGCAGACTCAGGGGTGTAAAACACCTGTTTTTTGGCTTCTTATGGCTATATCCCATCCTCATCACCCCTCACTTCCCCAAACATTGTTTGATACATTTGACAAGTACAATGTTGTGTTTTTTTATATGTTTCTACCGCAGTGTCAGCGGACATCGGCGGATGTCGGCAAATCCAACATGGCGGCCATTTCCAACAATCTGAGGCACTTCATGCTTATCAACATCCAATCAGTGGGCGCGTCTGATGTCTGCGGACATCACGGCACCCTCTAGGCCAATCGGATGCCTGCCTGTGGACCAAACAGGGAAATGGGTCTGCGAAGCGGAGCCAGATATCACACATTTTTTTGGACCTACTTTTTGGTTATTTAAAAAATAAAACTACTGGACGGATTTATGCCAAATTTACAAAAGCACCCTTTCGGAACCAAGCCGCTGCTCCTGGCGCAAATATGGTGAAAATCCATCCAGCGGTTTGGGCTGTAGGCGTGAGCACATTCTTTTTCCATTATGTCTATGGAAAAAAACTAAATTTTGGGACACCCCCCTATAACTTTGCCCCCCCTTCATGAAGCCTCACCAAACTGGCCAAAGAAATTCAGAACAGGCCATGTACTTGTTATGCAAAGTTTGGTAAGAATTTGTCCAGGGGGAGCAAAGTTATAAGTCATCCAAAAAGTGCTCTTCCTATGAGTTGAGCAATTTAACCATAACTACATGCCCGCTACCGCAGGCCGTGTTAAAAATATGTATATATATATATATATATATATATATATATATATATATATATATATATATATACCCGTTTTAATAAGAAGAATGCATTCCTATTCATATCTATATTATTCCTTGCTTTTCATTTCTATAATGTGCATTCTAATGAGCAATGTGAAATGAAAAACAGTATTCTTTCTTTCCCAGCCATGTTATGTAAATAACACAGAACCTGTGTGTAAAATGCAGTATGTTCTCTATATAATGTACCATATCATGCACAGTGTTTGGAAACATGTTCAAAGTCGAGTTTTGCACCTTTAGAAAATGTGCAAGCAAAATAGAACTGTATCGTGATAATCAAAGATGAAGCCTGGTGTACTAGTATCCAAGCTGCCATGCTACACAAAATTGACCTTCTCCAAAAGAAAATCAATGACCACTGCAAAGCATTACCTCAAAATACAGAAACCAAGCCTACCAACTCCGCAACCGCATCGTCAAAGCCCACCATTCCGGACTTCTCCTTCAGAGACGTCACTGAACCGGAAGTTATCAACCTACTAAAAAATCTCAAACCCTCCCCTTGTAAAGGCGATATTTGCCCGCCAAAACTCATCAAAGACTGTGCAGACCGGTTTGCGCCGCTTTTCACGGCATTCATCAACGCATCCTTTAGATCAGGCATTATCCCAGCCAGCCTCAAAGAGGCTTGGGTCGACCCCCTCCTAAAAAGAAAACACCCGTGACCCCCTACAACCCAACAACTACAGACCGATAACCACTGTGCCATTCCTCTTGAAATTACTGGACAAAGTTGCACATTGCCAAATCCAACACTTTCTGGAAATCCACTCCATCTGTGGGACCAGGCAATCAGGCTTCCAGAAAGGACACGGCTCCAAAACAGCCCTGGTGGATCTGAAAAACCAGATCACCCAAATCATGGATAAGGGAAAGCCAGCCCTTCTGCTCCTCCTTGATCTCACAGCTGCATTCGATCTGGTTGATCACAAGACCCTCACCTCACACCTCACACACCCAGCCAATTTCTCCAAAGAATCAGCCCGCTGGATCACCTCCTTCCTCGAGGGAAGAGCCATGAAAGTCTTCTCGGACACAGCCAATGCCACACCCACGACAATCCACTGCGGGGTCACTCAAGGATCCTGCACCGCACCCACACTCTACAACCTATTCACTAAGCCCATCTTTGACAAACTTGACTCACAGGGCATCACATACACGAACTATGCGGACGACACACAAGTATTTCTACCCCTCTCAGGCTCATACCACAAAGACGCCAAGGCAATTCACACGATCTACTCCATCATCCAGGCCTGGATGGCAGTGAATGGCCTATGTCTTAATGGAGACAAGACTGAAATCATGATACTAGGACAACAGATCACCCAAGACAAACTGGACCAACTGTACGCCAACTTCTCCATTGACAACACCATCATCCCTGTATCCACAGCTATCAAGACACTTGGGGTTTACCTAAACTCTTCACTATCCATGACCAGACAAGTCAGCGCAATCACTTCATCATCTGCGCACACAACCAAACTTATAAACGCCATCAAGCCATACCTCTCAAAACCCAATTGCCTCACTATAGCCAGGGCAACCTTTAGAGCCAAATTGGACTACTGCAATGCCCTCCTAGCAGGCACATCGACTAAAAACATTAACAGACTACAAGTCACTCAGAACAATGCTCTCCGGGCCGCTCTAAGCATCCCAAGAAGAGAGCATATCTCCCACGCCAGACACTCAGTCCAATGGCTCCCGGTTAAAGAGTGGATCACACTCAAAATCCTCACCCTCACACACAAATGCCTCTCTCTTTCTGCCCCATCTGACCTATCAGAGACCATCTCCAAACCTTCCTCCACACGCCCCACCAGGATGCAATACACCAACCTTCTCCATATCCCACGCATCAAAAAAGCCAAAGCCGGCGGCCTAAGCTTCCGATACATTGCTACCAAGTCATGGAATGCTCTACCTGCAGACATTAGAGCAGAGAACTCTCTCCCAATTTTTCGTAGGAAGCTGAAGACCTCTTTCTTTGCGCAATAACATGCGACTTTGCTAACTTGTATATATACTGCACTGTAAATCTCTACAAATGTTCTTACTTGCTCCTGTACATTTTTTCTTTTTTTGTATCTCTCATGTATATGCAACTAAGATTTGCCTGTAACAAGCGCCACAATGCCCTTGGGCTGACGCGCACTCTACAAATCCGAATAAATAAATAAATAAATAAATTGTGAGCGCAGTAAATAATGTATGTGTTAAATTGACTTACATTACAGTTAGAAGTGGAAGAAAAACATTGCATCAAATTGTGTTCTCTAGCACATGTACCTTTAAGAAAACAGAGTTGAGATATATTATCACTATCCATGGCTTTGACGCTAGGTTGCCAAGGCAACAAATAATTTTCATGATCATAGGTCAGCCATTTGCCAGAGCAAAGCCCTACAAGCTAGAATTACAAAGGATGTATGAACTGGAATGGTATTTAAGACCAGAAGCAGATGCAGCAGCACCAGACATCCCACTTTGGATGTTGGCAAATGTGATATACTGTGATGGGAGTGCAGTTAAAGCAGTTGGATCACACTCTAAATATTCTGTTGCCTGTGCTGCTATAAAATCTTGTTTCAACCATAAGAATGGGTTTGAACACCGGGATACACAAACAAAGCATTTAGTTGATACAGCAGCTCAGGTTGGTGAGCTATATGCCCTTCTCATTGCACTGCAAGATGTTGACCCACATAAACCCACATTAATTGTGTCTGATTCAGACTATGTAATAAGAGGTTACACATTTGACCTACAATGGTGGCAAGCAAACTCATTCAGAGATTCCAAAGGCAAACAAATATTGTCAAAGGAACATTCACAAGAGAAATGGGACATTAAAGAGGCCAGACCTGCAACAGAAAGAATTATGTGCACAGTGCAGGCAATGCGCTCGCCAATGAGTCTGCAATACAGCAGGTTATAAAAATGGTGGTGACAGCGCTGATAAGCTCTACTATATATATATATATACATAAATACATATATAAATATATACAATCCTTGTAGTTCTGTCACTAGGCCAGACCAGCTGCTACTAACAAATCTCCTGAGGACTCCATCCATGGTGAAGAATCATATCACAACACCAAGACAAAAACAAGTCACACAGCACCTTGAAGTCTGGAGACTTTGTGTTGGAGAACATCAAAAAAAAGAAACACTTAGATTGTGCTCCAGACCTCCTATGAAGGTACTAGAACTCATTGGCTCAACAAAAGCCTTCCCGTCAGGTCTGCCTCCTAAAAAAGGAACGTGTGAAGTGTCAGTAAACTCTCTAGGCTCTCTACTGTGAACAACCTGACAAGCATGTAAGAGTGAATAAACAAATGGAACCATCACTAACAACTAATCAAGAAACCAACACAAACTGCAAGAATATTAAAAAAAATTCTAGAACAGATGGGACAGAAAAGAGTCCAGAAATAAAGCCAAGCCCAAGGCCCATTCTGTAGATTTGTGACCAGCCAAAGTGGTCCAAGAACTGCAACAATTTTATTGGAAGAGTAATCCTGTCGTACACTTTGTTGTGGATAAGTCTCCTGCTCTTTCTTGCCCTATTGATCATGGGAAACATTAACTCCAATGGAGATCCCAACAACCAGAACACAGTTGAACATGTTAGCTTTAGCTTGGCACATACACTTTGCAAGAGGGAGGTGCAGGCTGTTGGTGGAGGGGGGGTCTCAACACAAATTAGCATATACCTATGACGAATTGGATTCAGCCTTGCAGGAGCACAAAGATGAGTAGGGGTAAAATGGCCCAATGAGCCATCACACTTCTAAAAACCAAAAACAAAATGCAGTCATAAAGGTAAAACAGGGATAATCAAGAGATATACCTCCTTCACCTTTTGTGGTAATGCGGGCTGAGGGAAGGCTATACTCAAGAGGGGATTGATGGTGAACCAGTAGTGAAACAAACAACACAGTATCACAGTCCAAATTAAAGGGAATGTCCAATCAAGGTTCTATAAAAAATATAAATACTTTATTTAAACAAACCACTTGCATGTGGAACAAAATAGAGATTACTATACAAAAACCCGCCCCAAAGGAAAGAGCAGAGATGAAACAACAGACTGGAGAATGTAGTACTGTGAGTGTAGTTTCAGGGGTGGTAGGTAAGGTACAACCATAAAAAGGATATCTTGTAGATAACAGGAGCAATCGCGACCTAACCAGTCTGTAGGGTCCAAGTAGACCGTGGGGGCAGTTCAAAGTCAACAGTACTTGAATTCAGTTCTTGGTGGGATTACGCAGTTAGGCCCGGGTTCAACTGTTGATGCGAGCTGATCAGGCTCGGTTTGTGCATGTGGGATTGTGGAGGCCCTGGCAGCAAGCAGGCATCAAGTAAGGGTGAATGTGGGTGCACTTGCTGTACAATGGCAGCTCTTCAGTGATACAGTTCGGGGCGATCCCAGGAATGCTTTGCAGTTGGCCAGGCTGAGTCAGGCTTTACCTGCTGGGAGGGGTTGGCGAGTGATGCTCCAGCGGTTTGAGTTGGCGGGCAACAGTCATCAAAGCAATGATTTTGAATGGGATCAATGAGACAGCAATTTAAGTGCTAGCTGGGTCTCCAGAGATTCGATTTGGGTTCCAGTTTTGAGCATCATTCTAGCAGATGACGTGCTTTGCTAGCACACGATGCAGTGTTGAGCTGGTTTAGATGCAAGCAATAATTTGGCTGGTTGGAGGACCACAGACACCAGCGCTAGCACCTTCCCTATTGTTCAAGATGCGGGGAACTCAGGTCGACCGGTTTGTTGCGCTAGAAAAGGGAGCTTCGGCTGTCCTGGCACTCTGGTTGCTGTGAGGCCTCTGCATAGGACTCAAGGACAGGATGCTTACATTCAGAGTCAGCTCCCCTAGCTTAAGAGATCTGTTGCAGAGTGGTTCGTCCTGGCCAACAGCACTGGTCACTTTAAATGAGCACTTGGAATTTTTGGAGGACAGATCTTCCTTCTGTCTTTATGGTTCCTCCTTCACTTAAGACTGAGGGCTTTGGACAGTAAAAGGAAGCCCAGTGAGAATCTTCAGAAAGACTCTTTGGCATTCAAGGATCCTGGAGGAACTGAGTCACTCTGTGAGAGACCTCTTCTTTTAAAGGCACAAGTCACCAGGTTATTGATCTAACGCTAGCCTGCTTTAGTGCACCAATCCCTGCTCGAGGCCGGAATAGACTTTGCCCTGTTGATGTCAAACCCAAAGTGCTTTGCCCCAGAGGAAACAGAGGGGACAGGAAAGGGAAAGAGAGAGAGCGTGAAACAAGATGGAGGAAGGCTTCTTCTAGTATCTAGAGCCCAGAACCCCAGCACAGGAGGACCTATCTTAAATGCTGCCCCTGTCCCACAAGGCCTTGGTTGTTGTTGCAGCAGCCAAGTGGGAATTTTGTGACCGTTGAACCTGCTCTGCACCACAAGCAGAGCAGGTGCTGTGGGTCAAGCTACTGATGCAGCAGGGCACAAGTATATTATGCTTTTGGCAGATTACCCTTTGGAGAAGAATTACCTGCATATTTGTATGCATAAATACACATTTTAAAAAACAGGGTTTCACACCCTTGCCAGATGGCAATTCCTCACAATACCCACTTGAATTCAGTTTTGGACATGCAAGTGTAGAACATACAGTGGGCATAGTATGCAACTACAGGTACAGACACTATCAATGATAGATGCGTCTAGGATAATGAGCATAAGGCCCTTTGGGTATCATGCATGCAATGGATGGGGATGTAAAATAAATCTGACACCAAATAATTGAAACAACTCAGGAAGATGGCAAAGGTGCTGTTTTATTAACAAGTATCTAAAACAGGGAGTTACAACGGACATCAACGGACGTTCGGTCAAGCTCTCAGCACATTTCTCATAAAAACATCCTTATATTCAAAAAATACATCACATGTGACATCATACTACGTGGCAAATAACAAAAACCTACGAGGGATTGTGATAGGTTCAAGGGGAACATCTAAGTATATGTTCTAAACGGACTGGGATTGTGATTGGTTATCTACTGTCAGGTGGACAACTTATGCCTACCTCTAAAAGATGTCATCTTCAACACTATTAAGTACACAGTTTATCATTGGTCTTCTATAATTGGTTGGCACACTCGTGCCATGTCTGGAACATTCAGTACACTTAGAAGGACGTAAGCTCAGACCCAGGTGCCAGAAGGTGGACTTGACTTTACCTTCCCACCCAATTAGCCCAAAATCTCTCATCAGCCATACCTTCTGCCATGAATATTGTCTTTGAACTTGGCCTTGCAAAGTATTTTTGTCTCTGGGAATATATGGTGGTGTGAGCATGCACTATCAAGGTTATAGGACTCCACGCTCAACTCTATTTCCATCCTTGGCTCACGTGACAGGAGACCACAATTTAGTCAATTTTGCAGCATTTAAATGTCTTAATTGAATAAAATTTGGCACGCTTGGTGTTCTTTCTTCGTACCTTAACAAGGGATGATTCAGCTTCTCACGTTCACCGCCTTCAAGAATAGATAACCGACCTTGGCTGCTTCATCTTCGACACTAGGCCAGACAGCCTCGCAATGCTCATGTACGATCTCAGCTTCTTCTTGCTCCGACACAGTTCTCGCCTCTTCTCTCCATGGGTCCTGGTTTACTAAATTCATGAAACCGATGTCCAGTTTCTATACAATAGCGGCTTTGTCTGCAGTCTATTTATTCACTGAGTATAGCCAGCTTCTATGATCACTTAGTCTACTTGCGTTACAGCATCTGGACAGTTATTGAACAGCTTGTATTTTCTGCAGTGCTTCACACACGTGCAATCTTCTTTTGGTATATGAACATTTTCGCGATCCTTAACTTTATCATCAGTTTCCATAAAATCCATAAATTCTCTTCAGCCAGTATTCACAGTGCATCATGCTCGTCTCTTGTGACGTCACCAGCTTCTCTTTCACTCCTTTTCATAATCCTTCAGGGAGTTCCGCCCTCAGATTGTCACCTTTTCGGGGATATATCTGATATGTTTTTCTCAGTGGGTACCTTCTTTCGAATACTCGCCATGGTATGGCCACAACAGCTGGTGTTAAGGTATGCCACAATCTCAGGCTTCCAATTTATCGGAGGAAGGAGGGCAAGATTTCCTGCAGAGGCATGTAATTGCTCTTCTACATTCCCAATTGTCTCCACATCTTGATATTTTCTCTTGAAAAGGTGCTTCTTTGTCGTCCAGATCTTCATCACCCCCCTCCAGGTGCCGGCTGATTTGACATGTTCATCCACACTCCAGGTCATGTAGTTGCTCTGTTCATTTGGATTACAATAGACCCATCGTCCCATATACTTCTTATGATTCTTTGGATACAGGAACTTTGTTCCTTCAGGTGCTACGATGCTGGCTTCTATGTATTTTTTGACATCTTTATCAGTCAATTCCTTGGTCCAAAAGCCAGATTCGACATCGATCATGATCTTCATTCTTACTGCTTTCTTTGCCGTCTTCTTGCATTGGGCAATTATTATCCTGATCCCACAAAATCCAAACATCTCCATGACCAATATCGCTCCAAGAAACTTGAAGATGTTTGCCATCCACTGGCGGAATCCATGAGAATATGGAAGCAAACCAACTGTCATCTATAATGTCCTCTGTCTCGTCTTCCATCTTGTTTTGCAGGTTTGTTAGCAATGGTATGGCCTCTGTCAAGGTCACATTCTCGTCATAGCATTGAGTCCCTTTAAGGTGGTGTTGATTGTCTGCAGAAGCTCTCATCTCGTAATCTGCAAACACTTGGCATTGGCCATCGTCTGGATCCCAGGCATGAACATAGCCGTAAATATTGAAGCAGTCTTGCTGAACAACCTGTGTTCATAGGGAATGGAGTGAAATGCTTCTATTGGGCCTCATTACGAGTCCGGCGGTAACCGAGCCGAAGAAAACGGCAGGTTTCCGCCGGACTCGTATTACCATTCTGCCTCCGTGATTCCGTGATTACAACCCTGGTGACCCGGTAATTCCGGAGGCGGAATTCGGTAAATCCCCATTCCCATGGAGTCCCACAGGACTCCATGGGAATGGGGAAGTGGAAACACCGGCACCATGCTGTAATGGGGCCAATGTTTCCATTTCTGCCTGCAGGCGGGTGGTGTTAAACCCGCCAGGTCAGACCTGGCGGCAGATTATACTTGCAACTGTAAAATCAGCACAATTATTGTGAGGAGAAGCCTTCTGATCACAGGGCCATTTTTAGGATCATGTAAAAAAGTATGAATATCAAGAGCAGGGTAAGCTGGAAGTATAAACACAAAGACAGAAAGCGCAAGTCGATGAACATCACTGTTGGTAAGTACCATATGTTTAACTGCTTAGAACAGGTAATCACCATGAAATGAATCTGGATACTGATCTTGTTTCCAATTTCTGATCAAGAACTGACGTTTCGGCATAATTATGATACTTCAATGTGTATTTCTAAAGTTCATTTTTGGCCTACTGAAATTCGCTGCAAGTCTTTGCACTCCTAATAAAATATCTATAAGCAGTGTCCACTGAATTCCAGTTCAAATGAAAAAATCTGCATTATCAGCTAGTTGCTTTATCGTCCTTCATCATCATCTATCGAGTCTGCACAGGCTGAAATTCTTCTTCTTGTCTTGCTTCTGGATCAGCAACGGTGGAGGTCGGGTCTCACCTTTATAGGCTTTTACGAAGCCCAGGTGAATCCAAGCTTGTCTTCCTTGGACTTTCACAGCTGGGGTTATATTCTCAACGCAAAAGGGACCATTAAATCGTGGCTTATACCTCTTTCTAGTAAAGATTTTAATGAGAACTAGGTCTCCAACACATAACTTAGGTGGAGGCTAGTAGTTGATTTGGGTTGGTTGTTGCATTGTCTTCTTCTGTGTTCTGAGACCAACCACCCTTGCGCTTCACTTGATCTGAAATGAGAGAAATGCTAGAGGACATACATGTCAAATAGTCGTGCATCTCATCACCTAAGGTTTTAGCTACACTCTGGGCATCACTTCTATTTCTAGATGGAGGTGTAAGGGGTATCCTCATACGCTGCCCTGTCACTAGTTCATGAGGGGTGAGGTGATGGATGGTGTGTTCCTGGCTGATTCCGAAGGGCATATAAAGCTAAGGAGAGGCAATCTAGCCATCCCTTCTTCAAAGTCAATTTAATCTTGGCAATCCTATCTTTAATGAGGCCGTTGAGTCTCTGACATATCCCGTTCACTTGCGGGTGATAAGCAGAAGAAAATGTGTACTTTATATTCCATAGAAGCCCTATTTGTTCAAATAACTCATTAACAAAATGTGGCCCATTATCGGATCTCAGCACTTCACACACACCCCATCTGGTGAAAACTAAAAACTATGCTGCAGAAGTGGCATTAGGGTGTTTACACGGACCTGCCTTGATCCACCTAGAGAAGTGACACACCACCACGAATAGATACCTATATCCATTACATACTTGCTGTATATCAACATAATCGATATGTAAATGCTGAAATGGACCATTCAGGTATTACCCCTCTAATTGTTCTCAGTGTATGCCCAGCAGTAAACCTTTGACACACAATGCAGTTCAATATAAATAACACAACGTGCTCTAACAAATTCAGAATGAACCAGTCTTCCATAATTATCGCAGCAAGACTCTCCCTAGTTACATGCACGGGATAATGCAGCTGTTCAAGTGTGACCTTTAGTAATGCTACTGGCATTGCCGGCTTTCCAGTGCTGTCTTGTCACCATAATGCTTCTGAGGGGGATAAAAAACACCCCCTTCGTTTCCACAATTCCTGCTCTTCCTGTGGTGCACTCCCTCGAATCTCCATTAGTTTGGTTATTGACAATTTATTAAACCCTTTTTGCACTAACATGGTTGTACCCAACTTTTCTTTAGTATCAAAACTCGAAATATCTGGGGAATAACCAACCCTTTTGGCTTCTTCGTCTGTGGCTTTGTTCCTGCAAGAGACAAAATCTGTTTGCTTATTGTGCGCTGTGCATTTAATGACCACTATGGTCACTGGGAGTTATAGTGCCTTAATAAGCCTAATCTATAAGGATGCATGTTGCACTGGAATGCCGTCTGCGCGGAGGTAGCCCCTCCTTTTCCAATGTGCTAACCCTGCATGTACGTATGACATCACGTAGGCAGAGTCACTGTACAACGTCCCCTACTGCCCATCATATTTCTCGAGCACGACAATAAGCGCTTCTAATTCTGCTGGTTGGGCTCAAAAGTGAGACGTAGCCTTGCACTTAATCTGTGTCTTACTACCGCAGCGCCTGAATGCCTTTCCTCACTAGTCAGATCAATTTTCAAAGAACCATCAATAAAGAGAATCTCCCCTCCCGCTAAAGCATTCTCCTTCACACTGGTATATCATCATACAATTCAACATAATTAGCACAGTCATGCACATGATCGCCTTCTTCTATTGGCTCAGCTATAAACTTGGCAGGATTCACTATTTTACATCTTACAATCTTAATCGTTGGGTTCAAAATCATTACCTCATAAACTGAAGCTCTTTGGGATATCAATGTGCATTTGATTTTCTCTAAAATTGAAAATAGAGCATGCTTCACGAAGAGAGTCATGGAGCAGCCCATAACAATACTTGTAGACTTCTCAATTGCGAACGCAGCAGCTGCCAATGAATGTTCGCAAGCGAAGTGTCCTCTCATAACTGGGTCTAAAATCCCATTGTAATACTCTAAATATTTGTAGCCCAATGTAGTTCTCTGTATAAGCACTGCTGTCATGACTGTCCCATTTGTGTGTGAAAAAAATGTTATTCCTCAGCATAATTGGGAATTCCCAAAACAGGGGCTGTATAAATTGCTTTTTTCAGCTCCTCAAACCCTTCCTCCATTTCTTCAGTCCATTCTATTTTTACTTTATCCGCTTGTGCTTTCTTTAAAGCTTGCAAAATGGGTCCTGTGTATGTACTGTAATCAAACAGCCAGGCTCTAGCATAGTTGCCTAACCCCCAAAACTATTAGATCTGTATCACTGTATTTGGCTTTGAGGTTTTCATAATCACCTCAGCTCTTTCAGGTGTCACCTTATTTCCTTCTTGGGAAATAAGCTGCCTTATGTATAACACCTCTTCTTGGCAGTATTGTAACTTCTCCTTGTATCCCTTGTCTGCTGGAATAGTCATCAACTGAATAGAATCTTGTCTGCACTCATCTTCCGTGGTGCTACAAATTAAAATGTCATCGATGTATTGTATCACAACACTCTTAAGATCAATATTGCCTAAATCCTACTATAGGACCCTGTTAAAGATCAATAGGGACTCACAGTACCACTGGGGCAGCCTAGTATATTTCAGTCAAGTTTGGTGGAACGTAAAGGAAGTCAAGTCAGTGTGAGTCTATGTGCAACAGGATGGAGAAAAATGCTTTTTTCAAATCGATCAGCGTGAAATATCGAGCTTTTACCGGGACACTACACAATATCGTCGCCGGGTTAGGAACTAAAGGAAACTCTGTATCTACAATCTGGTTAATCGGTCCCATATCTTGTATAAATCTCCACGACCCTCCTTTACATTTTTTGATCGGATACACTGTGGTATTACACAATGATTTCGATGGCACCAGAATTCCTTGTTTCACCAGTGCTGAAATAGTCTGAAATATACCTTCATCAGCCTCTTGAGAGAGGGGGTACTGTTTTGCTCGAGGTAAAATCACTCCTGGCTTCAGCTTTATTTTAACTTCCCCTATTCCCTTTATTAAACCTATGTCATAAGGGCCTGTGGTTCAAAGGACGCTTGCAACCCTCTCTAAGTCCTCCTGAAAGAATGCTGGATGCTGCCGCATTATCGCCATTCACTGTGGAACTTCCCCGTTTTCCATCCTTATCCAGTATGTGATGCTCATAAAGAACACCACTTCATCATCTGTTTGGTCTTCCCTAAACATGACGTCATCAGTTATGTCAGTCAATCTGTGCTCTTCCTTGAGAGCTATTACTCTTCTCCATGGTCTGCCCTCATCATCTACTCCTTCAAGCATTGCCATTTCCCTTTGTACTATGGCTGCTTCTAATTCAATAGGGATAGTCTGTCCTCCTCTTCATCCATAGGTATTTGTGGTCTAAACAAAAACTCAGTAGCTATCCTCACAATGTTTCCCACTAAGCCAGGTAGCCATGTCATTAGAATGCTCACTCCATACAGATACATCTCTGGGTCTACTGGAACACCTTGCAGAGCTGTTTGCCATGTGAATGGAAGTATACATTTTCCCACATTTAAATAATGTATCCCTGGAATGGAATTCACTATCCCTTGATCAGTGAATGAAATTGTCATGTTAGGTTTTGTCATTAAATCTCTTCCTAAAATGTTAACCAGTGTCTGTCGTGAATATAACAAAGGAACAGACATGTCAAATTCTCCTACAGAGGTTGGTAATTAATTAGTAAAAGGAACTCGACTCGTAGGTCCAGAGAACCCTTAATCAATCATGGTAATTCCCGACAATGGACATTTTCCTTCTCGTATACATGAACAAGTAGCTCCAGTGTCAATACGAAAAGAAAAGGATTTGCCTCCTATCGTCACATCGACCCTTGATTCCTCTTGGGGGTCTGGTGTCACAGATAGTACTGAACACATCAGGTCATGCTGTGAGTTGTCCTATTGTGGTACAGGCTCATCCCTGTCCCTGTGAAAGGATTTCCTCCTGCCACAGTGACACCTCCTATTCTGGGTCAGCACTTGTCCTGTGTTTCCATACTGCTGTGTCTGCATGGTGGCTTGTTGCAACTGCCCTTGTTGTGGATTTATTTGTACTCACTCTTTTTGCTGTACTTGCTGTACTTGCAGCACTTGTGTCTGATATAATGTGTGATACTGGGTAAACCCTTCTCTAGTTTGTGTACTATATGGTGGAGGACAAGCTGTCCACCGTCTTGATAATTGGCCATTTTGTAAACTCCCTTGGCTTCCACATACACGTGCAATGTGCCCTGTCTCCACATACACGTGCAATGTGCCCTGTCATCCCACAAGTCCAACATACTGGGGGTGCCCGTCTGACAAGGCTCCCTTGGTTATATCCTCCCTGGGTACTATGATTCTTATTCTGTTTATTCTGAAAGCCACCTTGATTATTTTGGAATCCACCTCTGCTTCCTCTATAGCCCATACCTCTGCCTCGTGGTACAAACCCATATCCACCTTGATCCATCGGGCACTGATTACATGTCTGCGATGCAATCATTGCTTTCTGAAATCCCACTCCTTCTCCACTTGTCAATACCGCCCCTTCTATGGAAAATATAGACTTTTTTTCTGAAAAAACTTGGCTTTCTCGATTTTCCTAGTCTCATCTTTCTTCTTATTGTAATAAGTAATATTTGTAATAACCTACAATGGTGTACTATTGTCAACTGTATCTCAGCCCAAGGCTTCACTTCCATCCCCACTTGTTTCTTCATCTGTCTCTGTACTGGCTCAGGCAACCCCTGGCATAAAATGTGTTAAATAATGCCACTCTCTTTTCCCATGGGTTGTGAGTTTCAAGTTGCCATTTCTCTTGAATGTAAGCAATAGGGTCTTCATATTCCCTCATCTTACGCGTCATAATTGCACCCATATCTCATGTATTGGGAAAATGTACCCTGCGAGCCCTCCAAACGTCTGCTCTACAATTATTAAACGGTACTCCGTCATGCGCTGTGTTTTGTGCTGTTACACTTGAATTTCCTGCTCTCCTCCATACGTCATCAGCCCTTTCCCCAAGAATAGCTTCCAGGAGACCTTTTATGTCCCCTATGGCCAGCGTGTTTGCTCCTGTCATTTTTTCTAATTCATATATCCATTTCTCAGTATCCAAAGTCAAACTCTGGAGCTTACACCATAAGTTATCCTTGTCCCTCTGTGGCCATGGGATATACTGTGGTCTTGCTCCCCCTTTTTCTAATAAGGGAAACTGTGTGAACCCCAATCCAGAGTTGGCTCCTAGCAGATGGTGTTAAGCATCACACAATCAGTTTATCCATGGCAAGGACGATCGTCCCTGTCTGTCTCATTGTTGGTAATGACCTTCAACTGCTCACATATGGTGGTGATTCTCCCTTCTCACTATATGATCATCCTCGGGGACGCTCAGGATATGCTATGGGATCTGGCGTCCTATCCTTGGGTTGTTCCAGATCCGACCATCTTACTTCTTTGTCTATTTGCAGGCTTCCTTCAGGGGCGCACACACTCCCTCCTCCTACCCCAAGACTGGATTCTCTTTCCTCATCTGACATATTTTTTCCCTCAGCTAGTGTGACTATTATCTTCCTCACCTTTGTCTAGTTTCAGTCTGCTTAAGGAAAGTGCTCTGCATTCGTGACTGAACAGAATTTCTTCTTCGCTTCGTAATTGAAATGCTAGGGATTGGTCCCGCCCTTTCCCCAAATTCCATACTTGATGCCTTCCTTTAATTCTTGATAGGTCTTATCAATCTTTTCTCTGATGCTCACCGGACCGAAGCTTTCTTCTTCCAGTACTACTCTAGCGGCTGTTGGCATTGCTTGCTGCATCATATGAATCTCTTCTATGCTGTCCCATTGTAATTCTGGGTCTGGGCCTACTGATTCTTTATGAATGTGACTGGTATCCAGACCCCGCTGTCGTCTTCTTCGTTCTATTTCTTCATCTAGTTCTCTTTGCTTTCACACATCCCTTCTAATTCTTTCTTCCTCTTGCCTTTGTTCTTAGCTCCTTAATCCTTACCTTTTCTCTTCTTCCCTTCATCTCTGTAATCTTTTGTCCCTAAGTCTTTGTGATTCCTCCTCTTCTCACTTCCTTTCTCTTCTATCCCTATCATCTATCGCTCTTTGTCTGTTGTCATACTTTTTGTTCTTCTGCCTGTTTTTCTTTTGTCTCTTGTTCCTCCTGATATAGCTGTTTTCATCATTCCCTGCTCTTCCTTTTCTGCTCGTCTTCTTTCAATCTCTTCTCTCGTTCTTTGTCTTTTCATTCTTGTTCATCCTTATCTTTTCTTTGCCTAACTTCCTCAATGATGTTCCCATCTATTTTAAGTAATATCTGTCCTCCCATCCATTCGTTCTGCATGAGCGCTATCTCGTCAGCGTTATCCTTCTTTCCTTTCCATCTCTTAATCTCCCTGTCTATTTCTGTCAACAGATTCGACTGACGACTCCTTTCTTCTCTTTCTTGTATGATTTTATAGATCTCTTCTTGTCTCTTACTCTCCTCTGGACTATAATCCATATTGTAAGCTGGGGATTACTATATCCCGTTGCCACTTTCAACTCCTTTAAAGGGTACAACCCTATTTCTTCCATGCTAGTGCCTTTTACTTGAGGTGAGGTAAGCGGAGCTGAAGGCTCATCACCTCCCTCCTTTCACTACATAATAAGCATTCAATCCTCATGTGGAGGGTCTTCCCTTTCTTCCAGGTACATTTTCCAGAGCTCTAGAATCGCAAATCTTTTCTCAAATTTCTTCCCCGTATACGCAGCTGTGGTCATGTGTTGCAATACCGCTTTAGACAATGATCCCCTTGTGGCCACGGCATGAACATTTTATCTGCCGTGCCTTTAACCCATTCCGCACTATACTGTTTGAGCTTGGGCTTGTGCTTTGGTAATGTTTTACCTAAGTGCATCAGAGGAGTATCTCCCATGAGAAGGAGTATCTCCTATGATGACAAGTCTCAATTGACTGTCAATACATACCAGACTTATGAAATAACCTTTATACTTTTGCTTAAATCACCACTTTTTCAACACCTTTAAAACAACAAACATGAGCATGCACCATCAATCGCCGCTCAAGCCTCTAATTTCTTAATGAGCTATCTCTACCTTTTCTTCACACAATATTTCCTGTTACTTAAAAATGATCACAATCCCATCCCTTTCATTTAGCATTCCCCTACTACTCAGCATTCATTCGTTAATCGACTCAAGGCCTTCGGTATGAACTCCTCCTCCAATCCGACCACTTCGCCTCCCGTCCGCAGAGCGCCTGCGGAAACTGGGCAGGAATTCCATCAAATGGGGACCTTCCCACTGTCTCGGTTCTTCTTGCAAGTTTATTTCTACTGGCCGCTCTCCACAGGAAACCCTGCAATCTTCCGGCTAATGGCAGAGGATGACCGATCGTCCGAAAATCTGGAGACAAACTAGTTTGGATCTTTTCCAGCCATGCTCTGCTACCAAATGAGCATATGACCCTTTGGTTATTGTGCATGCAATGGCTGGGGAGGCAGAATAACTCGGACACCAAATAATCAAACCCACTCAGGAAGATGGCAAAGGTGCTGTTTTATCAACAATTATCGAAAACGGAGTTACAACGGATATCAACGGACGTTCGCTTAAAGTCCCAGCACATTTCTTATAAAAACATCCTTATATGCAAAAAATACATTAGATTTGATGTCACACTATGTGGCAAATAAGAAAAACCTACAAGGGATAGTGATCAAGTGGAACATTTAAGTATACTTTACATACGGGCTAGGAATGTGATTGGTTATTTACTGTCAGGTGGACAACTTGTGCCTACCTCAAGAATATGTCATCATCAACACAATTAAGTACATAGCTTATCATTGGTATTCAAACTATAAGGCTCTGTGTTATACGGCCCTGTATAATTGGTTGACACGCTCGTGCCATGTCTGGAACATTCGGTTCACTTAGCAGCACGTAAGCTCAGACCCAGGTCCCAGAAGGTGGACTTGACTTTACTGCACCCTGCAATTAGCCCAACATCTTTCATCACCCATGCCTTCTGCCTTGAAGATTGTCTTTGAACTTGGCCTTGCAAAGTATTCTTGTCTCTGGGAATATATGGGAGTACAAGCACTTACTATCCGTGTTCGAAGACTCCATGCTCAACTCCATTTCCATCCTTGGCTAACGTGACAGGAGACAACAATTTGGTCCATTTTGCAGCATTTAAATGTCTTAAATGAATAACACTTGACATGATTGGTGTTCTTTCTTTGCACCTTAACAAGGGATGATTCAGCTTTTCACGTTCACTGCTTTCAAGAATAGATAACCAACCTTGGTTACTTCATCTTTGACACCAGGCCAGACAGCCTCGCAATACTCGTGTAGGATCTCAGCTTTTTCTTGCTGTGACACAGTTCTTGTCTCTTCTCTCCATGGGTCCTGGCTTACTAAATTCATGACACCAATGTCCAGTTTCTATACAATGGCGGCTTTGCCTGCAGTCTATTCACTACGTATAGCCAGCTTCTGTGATCACTTAATCTACTTGCATTACAGCATCTGTACAGTTATTGAATGGCTTGTATTTTCTGCAGTGCTTCATACACGTGCAGTTTTCTTTTCGCATATGAAATTTTACTCAATCCTTAACTTCATTATCAGTTTCAGTAAAATCAATAGATTCTCTTCAGCCAGTATTCCCAGTGTGTCACGGTCATCTCTTGTGACGTCACTTTCTCTTTCACTCCTTTTCATATTCCTTCAAGGAGTTCCTCCCTCAGATTGTCGTCTCCTCAGGGATACATTTGATAGGGTTTTCTCAGTGGGTACCTTGTTTCCAATACTTGCCATCATTTGGTCAGAAGAGCTGGTGTTAAGCATCACACAATCTCAGGCTTCCAACGTATAGGAGGTAGGGGACGGGATTTCCTGCAGAGGCATGTAAATGCTCCTCTACATTAGGGTGGTCTAAGATACATGTCTCTGACATGCATAGGAACATTTTGAGGGGCAAGATAGAAACATTTGCTCAGTAAGCACTGTTAGATCCTGAAGATGATCTGGATAGTTTAGATGACATGCCAAATCATGTTTTTTGTGAAGTATTTCTTTCTTTTTTACAAGCATAGACCAGTGCAGTGACTAGACAAAAGCCACTGGGAGCACTGCCTGTTCCTTTTCTAAACTCAACACCAGAGTTCAAGGCAGAATTTCCTTACATACCAAAACCACAGGTGTAGGGAGAGCTCATAGCACAAAATAGATATATATTCCCCCACCTCCAGAAAATGCTCAGTTTGTGTGATTCACACACTCTGTGGTACATGATAAAAAATTTAATGCCACAATGACAAAGAAAACAAGGCAGTAATCAGTCCCTCTTAGCACAACATGGAGGGGGGTGAATTTTGGCAGGTACATGTAACTTGCACCCTCGACTTAGCATGTACACATCCACACTTGATGTACTTCCTAAATTATACTCATTTTGAAGTCGCCTGTAGTTTACACTATTTATTATTTTATCCACATTGGAAAGCCAAAGAGGGGAAATTCTGGTGGACAACTGAGCAGCTTAACAAATGCCTTGGATGTTCCAGTAAACTGGAATCTCCAAATCAATGAGTATTACAAAAGGCACAAAGTCATAAGTGTAGGTGCCTATACGTCCATGTGAGAAGGATTCAAACCCTACAAATCATTTCACAGACCTATGACATTTCCAGTGGAAAAGCATGTCTATTCATGGCAAAGCAAGCACCTTTAAATTAGGTCATTAGTGAGATAAACACACGGGGGAAATCAGGTAATTGATTAGGAATCCTAGATAAGCTAGGTCACCTAGGAAAGATTACGACCAAAAGAGCAATGAGAAGTGCATATAACTCCTACACCTGGAAGGAAGCAGTATTGGAAGTCCAGTTACTGGCAGAACATTCAATAGAGAAGAGCATCCATACCGCTGATGGCAACTTCATTGCACTGCAGCAAGGAATTTACGACCTGAGAGATGTGGTAGCTAATCTGATGCAGGACTTGGAAACCCTACAAGATGAGCAACAAGCTCTTGCCAAACGTCTTCTCTTGATCACAGTCTTCCTAGACACACTGTTGGCCTCATTACGAGATGGGAGGTAAGGGATTACCGGCACCTGTAAGGGCACCGGTGCTGGTAATCCCTTACCGCCCTACTACGAGGTCCCTTAGCGGGTCCCTTCCTTAACGCCTGATCTTACCAGGCATTATGGAAGGGACCCGTTAAGGGACTTCAGAGCTAATAACGGTACCGCAATTTGCGGTACCATTATTAGGACCTTCCCCCTTCCCATTGAGCCCTATGGGGGCTGAAATGTGAATGGGGAATGGCTTTTTCAATGGGGACTTACCGGTCCCGCAAAGGTCAGAATAGACCGGTAAGTCCCCATTGAACGGGACCGGACTCGGTACCGGTATTGGAGGTAGTCATGGCGCTAATAGCGCCATGACTACCTCCAACCTCGTAATGAGGTTTGTGTCCAGAAATATTGTTGCCAGTCACACTGTACCGGCACCCTTTCGGGACCACCAGACTACAACTCTGCCTTCTCAGGCCGTTGCACCCAGCAGGTCTGACCTGGATGGCAGAGTTGTCATGGAAGCACCGGCACCATTAGCAATGGTGCCGGTGCTTCCATGATCCCATTCCTGTGGATGGGACATTCCCGAATCTGCCGCCTGATATCCCGGGCCACCGGGACTTGTACTATCCCAGTGGCATCCGGGATATCAGGTGGCAGATTCAGTGTTATGAGGACACCGTCCTCGTAATGAGGCCCACTGTCTACAGGAGTTCCAAAATGGACTACCATAACATGGCCAGTACAACTAATGGAAATAAACTTATCAAAACAGGCTCAGCGACAAGCCATAATCAGAATCCACCTATACTCTGCTGAGTGTCTTCAAAAAGAATTTCTAGAAATTATCAGCATGGGAAAAAGACCTCATCTCATGGACAATTCATGGAATCCTGAAAATGTCCATGTCAAAAAGACCACCACTAATGTGTAAAAAAGTGCAGTCCTGGGGCACCCTGCACAAAGTGAAGGATCATTAGGTAAAAACCCTCTATGAGGATACCCATTATTGCATGACTCATGGGGACTCCACTGTTCATCAGTATTCTCTGAAGGACAGCGTGGGAACACTTAATGTAAGATGTCAGGACATCTCAAAGGTCCATCCATGTGAGAAGAATTCAAACTCTACAGTATGTAAATTGAGTGCTATCTGAATGGAAATCCTAAGCAGCAAAGCTCTGCAACTACCTATCGGATCCTACATTATGCAGTTCAACTCTTCGTGCTGTGGTGTGAATGTGGGAGTTGCCAGCCGGATCACTGTCTCAGAGGTGGTAAAATGTTGTGACATCATCCTTCATCCACCAGTGCAGACTGAACTTGTGATATTAAATTGGCCTGAAGTGAAGCAGAAGCCCCTTCAGTTCCCACAGATATCATTGGAGTTGGCATACCTTCTGAACATGAAGATTGCCATCACCTGGACCACAGAAACCTTTGCATACACATGAAAAAAAGCAATGCACATGGCCAAAGCCCTGCTAGAGATAGCACCAGATTGGCCAAAAGGTGCCCAGACCCTACTGGAAAGCTACCCCCATCAAATGGGAGCTCCATCCTGGCATCCATTACAGACTGGCTGATGCATTCAGTTTTTTCCTTGAATCCAGTGACAAACATATTGGACTTCATTGGGAAGAAAGGCACAGGGAAGTCTTCTGTTATCTATATCTTCGCATCTGGATTCAACCCGATCCTGATCATCTTTTTAATTTGTCGAGGAGGATAACAGAAGCTATGTTCTATTCACCAGAGCTCTAACCTAATTTACAAATGAGAACTATTTTGAACAATTCATTCAATGAAAATCTACCCATCTCTGTCAACATTTATGACTATTCTTCATAGGGTTTGCATTAACTACGAAAGGGAATAAACTTGCATCATCAACTAAAAGTGGTCTACAGTCCTGCATTGGCCAGAGCCAGCTCTTTTCAACAAAATACATGTTTTCGTTTTAATAATGGTTTATTTGTAGGAAACAGTGCATATCCTGAGGGAACCTCTTCTGCGACTGGTTCTACATCGAATAATTGGTTCTTTTGTCTCTTCACTCTTTATTTCCATGATTCTTAGACATCCTCAACAACTGGTTCTATAACTCACTCGGGGAAGGGGTATTGTCTATGCTAGCCATGCAGGAGTTTGATCATTATCTCAAGCCATGCAGTCTTTATGCACGATAGCATGTGAATAGTAAAATACATCAAAATGTATTTGTGTGGTGAGCACATCAAAAGGTGCAGACTCAACTGCTACAACTGCACAAATGATACCAAAATCATCTGTAAAATCAAAAATGTACAAGAGAAGAACACAACGCTAGTAAATTGTCTGAAAGAACTCTACAAATAGATGAACACAATCAGCCTCAAACTCAACAAGGCATGACAGAAATCGTGATCATATTGAAAAAACAAGAAAGCAACCAATACATGGCATGGCCCACAGAACTAGGAACAATGCCCATGTCATTGAAAATAGTCAAACGCCTTGGAATCCTAATGGACAACGAACTAACCATTTTACTGCAAGTAAATGCAATATTTAAGAAATGCTTCTTCCACCTACACATGATCAAAAAGATTCTACCATTCCTCTACTTCAGGCACAAAACACTAGACATCATCGCTCTCACAATGTCCAGTATACACTATGCCAACAGCCTATATCTCGGAATGCCGGAGTATCTACTGAAAAAATTGCAACATTTACAGAATGCATCAGCCAGACTTCTCAAACTCTCAGAAAGGGACCACATCAGCCCTGCCCTAAAGGTCCAACATTGGCTGAGAGTCAAAAAACAAATTGCATTCAAAACAATGTGCATAACGTACAGAGCAATCTGGCCAAGGAGCAGAAGTCGTAAAAAAGTAAATCACCATTTACCAGCCGACCAGAACACTCAGATCCAGCAACAACATCCGCCTGGAGCCTAAACCATACACAATGAAATAACAATGTGGATCAGCATTCTCCTGCTTAATCGCAAAAATGTGGAACTCCCTCTCGAGAGAAATACAAAACATGAAGGATCATATAAAATTCAGAAACATCCTGAAAACCTGGCTCTTCAAAGGGGAACCGGATGAACACGAATGAGCAACACACACCCCTCTTGGACTGATCACACATAAGGCAAGATGGAGGACCAGACCCTACCAAGGCAAAGTGCAGGGAGCTGGCGAGAAGATGGAGTGGGAGGGAATCCCGGGTAGACCCACTTCCTAGAAGGGATCCATGGGAGACTAGGGAGAGAGATAGGAGTATCCTAGGTTGAACCACAGACAGGGGGTATTAAAGCTGAAGGGGAGAAGCAATCCATCAAACAAATCACTGGGCCCAGGGAGCTTAAGGACACAGGGAAGAGGTCCCCCCACCCCTTTCAAGGTGCCCAGGGAGGCCTTAGTGGCTGCACACCAGGATACGCCAGGTCCAAAGTGGGCCAGACACCCATTAGTCTGAACACGGGGGGAGAGGGAGTGGAGTAGGCTTCACCACTAAACAGGCCTGCAGACAATCCACAAATCAACACAGAATACAGGAGGGAGACCTGCCCCTAGCGTACCACAATGGGTGACACTTGCAGGGTCGCATGCCATGGTGGCCAAAGCGGACAGGGTACGATGGAGCATCCCCACTAACCAACCCACTAAAAAACTCTCCCCTCTGCTTTCACCTCCCAAACTCTAAACAAAAACACAACCATACCTATACAGCACAATAAACTGCATACACTTTACTACACAGCAACAACATAACAAACCATACATAGCCTTACACTACAGCATACGACAACTACCGACCAAAAAATCACACTTGCGCTCAGCGAACGGTGTAAACCAAACTGGAGCTGCCAACAGAACATCACAGCTATCTTGTGCTTTTTCCCCACTCAGTCCTACTAATGTACCCTACCCTCTTACTTTTCAGATAATAAAAGCCCCCAGCCTCTGTTGAACAACTGTGCTAATGCTATAAAAGGCAAGTTTCTGCCTGGAGAGCAAAGCTGGATGATCCTCCGTGGGAGGATTCAACCAACTTGTTGCTCTGCCATGCGGCATCACTGTGTTCTGATGGTGCCAAAAATAGTAAAATGGCCGCAAAGCCGTTATGCACGCCAAAACCTCTGAAAATCGCACTTTGCAAAGCACAAAAAAATGGCTGCCCAATCTGCCATGCATGTTGTCAGTGGTGGAACAGAGATATCACTCCTGAAACATGTCACAGGGCTCCACAACATGTGAAGATGGAGTACAGAAGGAAAAGCAGTTCTTTGCTAAATCTTGCTTTAAATCCTTTTTTTCTTGTTGCTGAAACTGCAGAATGTCGGTACAAAACACCCTCAAACATCCAGAATTCTTGCTGGGTGCTACAATTCACTTAGTGCAAGAAACCATTGTGAATTTACAATGTCCTGAAAAGCTGAAAGCATCAAGGGATTTCCAGAGCAAAAGTGTCCTGGCTGTGGATCTGTCAAAATCTGGGTGCAGTACCCTCGGCCGCCTGAATGACAGCTGTCAGGGGCCTGCAGGATTAAAACTTTAAACATGTATAAACTAAAATCAAATGTTCGCAAGCTAAGAGGCCTGTTATTGAGAGTAACCCATCTTGTAATTGTTTTGATTCCATGGTTTAAAATCTTGAAGAAGTATTTAGCTGTGATTTGATCCCACAGGTTTGTTGTATGCAAAGGGAAAATTCAACAGAATTAACAGTTAAAATAAGTTGGCTAAAGCTACCAAACTGGAATAACAGCTTTCCTCACAGAGGCAAGGCCCCCCACTCCAGTTCCATCGACTAGGAAATCACACCTAAGTGATAAATATAGGGTGTGGGAAGAACCTGGTCTGCAGTGGAGAAGAAAACAATGAACAGCTGCAAAGCAGGAAAGGATAGGCGTGAGGACTGTCGCAAAATGGCATCTGCCAAGAGAACAGGGAGGAGACTGCTCCTGAACTGAAGGGAGCCAAAAAGAGGCTGAGACAAACATCCATCTGTGGCTAAACATTCACAAAGAACATTTTGTATAAATACATATAACTTGCCACTTTAAATTGTCAAAAACACAAAAGTAACGGAATTGTAAATCTAAATTTTGGCTGCACATTTCAAGAGGCAGCAAAATCGTGTGACATAATTTGGAATGAAACGGCAGACAATTTCATTTTACACCAAATGTATTTCTGCTAGAAGTATGAAACTTTATACACTTATGCCCATGTTATATGGGCACACTTGTAGAAATTTGCTGATAAATTGAACATTGTGTTCCGGATGAAAAGGGCAAAATTCTGTGAAAAGCAGACACAAGATCCCACGGCTACAGGTTTTGGAGGAGTAGCTGCTGTACAAAATATGTCATTTGTATATGTGGTTGAAATAGAGGTTGCACAGGTATAAATATGTATTGTGTCAAAAGTAGATTTTGTGTTCAAGAGGCTAGGGGTGGACTCTAAGCCTCATAAACCCAGACCATAAAGGTGAAACCCTGTTTTCTCCTCCTATCAAGGCAGAGAGGAGATTCTGACCAATCCCTGTCAAAGGGGCGAGCTTAGGCTAAACCAGCACACACATCCCCTGTATCATAGCATACATAGAGATAGCAGAGGTCAGAAAAGGACAGGCAGATTCCCCATGATCCGAATGCTGGCAGAGCACCCTGTTGCAGAACTTTCCATCTTCCTTGCTCCGGACTCCAGAAACTTGGCAAAGGAGAACCCATTGAATAGCTGAACCACTTTCAGCTAGGCCTCAATTTCCAGAACCAAACCCACTAACCTAAGGGGAACTAAAATACAGCCGGCTGCGCTGTACTGCTTGCCTGCTGAAATAATCATCATCATCAGAACCAAAAAGGGCAGATCCAATCCAGTCCTGTGCCGTGCTTTGACCAGAGTGCATTGCAGATCAGATCCAGTCCTGTGCCGTGCGGTGTCCAGAGCACCTTGACGCTGCCCAATCCGATGTGCCCAGCAGTCTGTCCTGACCAGATTCCCTGACCAGAATCTTGACGGACCAGAATCGTGACGGTTCCGGTTAAAAAAACATATCTAGTGAGTATCTATAGATAGAACTGTGCCACTAGCATATGTACTGTCCATAGTCCAATCCCTATCTTAAACCCATCCTATGCTGTCTTCAGAACCTGCATTGTTAGTAGTATTTTTGAATTGTCTAAACTCTCTATCCTACCCTCCTATCTTCCTCCTGTGCTTGTATTGCTAAAACTATCTTTGCGCTGATCTTTTCTCATCTGAAGAAGGCAAGTCCCGGGCAGGCAGTCGCCCTGATCAAGTGGCTGTGTTCTTGTGGGGATTCGTTTTATTCACAGTCATCCTCTCGTGTTAGAAATCCCATTTGTCATTTTAAAAGCGCATTGCCGTTCCCCATTCTTGCACCAAATCCATACAGTTATCCCGTTATCACGATTATCGCTCAGTGAAAGGTTTGCCACAAATTTCATTTTAGGGAAATTCTTACACCTGTAAAACAGCTTATGATTGCTCCCGACCTTAATTTTAGGATTTGAAATTGTTTCTTGGTATTAAATCATTGCTAGTGTTTGTGTGCAACTATCCAAAGTGGCTCCCATAAGAATTGATAACAATTTCAGCAATGTAAACAATATTAGTGTTTTTGCCCAATCCATTCTCAAGATAACTTAAAAGCTATTCAGACAGCTTGACACTCAATTCTATTTTCTCTTGTGTTTGCTGGCGGAAAGTGGGATTGTTGTTTTGTTTGAATTCTGCCATTCCTGAATACCTGCTCTCTCCTCCTATCTCTTTACATTATCTATTGGGGGCTTGAGGGGTGTGCAGGGGGAACCTTTAACCACAGTGCTATCTGATCTGAACACACACACAAAAGTATTATTTCTGTGCTGAATTGTTTTGCTCACTATTATTCCTTGGTTATTAAAGAGATTATTCTGTGTTACATCACCCCATTGGTGGTTATTGTGTACCCATTAAAACATAGTGTGATTAAATTATAAATACATACATAAATATTTTAACTTTGCAAACCAGCCTGATTCCTGGTTATGTGTGACGGGGGGGTTCCAGGAGAGGGGCGTGATATAAGTGGTACATCGTTAAGAATAAAAGAACTTTTAGACAAAAAAAAATAAGGATTTCAGTTGTGCATTACATGCTAGGCATTGACTTGGGTGTGTGCCGGATTGAAATCACTTACACAGAAGCAAGCTGGAACTACTTCTTCTATTATAGCCTATGAGGCAGGAGTGGTTGGTTTTCAATCCTTTTCATGCCTGGATTTGGAAGGATTTGAAATTCAATTTTTTCTGCTCCAGAGACTCAGAAAGCTTTTCTGTTTGCTTTTTAATGGTTTATGGGCTAGGAACTTTTGCTTTGAACATCGGGACATGAATGTTGGCTCTGTGCTTTGTGGTGGTTCTGGTCATTGTGTTTGGTGCAGTGTTCTAAATTGTTAAGTGGTGTGGTAGAATGTGATGTCAGTTATGTTTGGCCATTGAACATGGTTAATAGGTTGCAGTTCAGATAAACATGAAGCAGGAGCATAAACCATTAGGCATACTCAAATAATTAAATATGAATGGGCAGCAAGTAAAGCAGGGCCCAACCACAGAGACAAGCATCATTGGCAGCAGTTCACAAAGTCAAACTTAAATGAGGTGCAAAACAATGCATAGTTCATTTTAGGAGCCACACATTTGATAGAAGTGTATTATCATGCTGTGCAGTAAAAGTAGCAAAACTTTTATGAGGAGCAATCTCACACGTGCCATTCTAATGAACAAACATCAATCAAGAGCTAAACATCACAGTGCAAAAAAGAGGAGCAGTGACTAAAACATCTTCATGTGCAGTCTCAGCAGAATGATAGTAAGGTGCTGAAGCGCTCGTGTTTTTAGGCTTGTTGGATGATGTGCTGTGGGCTGTTTGGAGAAGCTATTTGAGTAGGTGGTGTCTGAGGGTTTGGAAAATAGCCATGTTTTAAGTGATATTCAGAAGGTGAGATGTTACTAAAGCGTCCAATTTCCACTCAGAGCGTGAGCTCCAGAGTTTGGCGGCCATATTTGCTAAAGTAGAATCTCCTCATCTCTTTGAGAGGCACTGGGAGAAAGTTGCTACTGGATCTTAGCAGTCTTCTTGGGTGGAATGGTTTGATTTCCTTTGGATTAATTCAGATCTATGGTCCCGTTCACCATATTCTACATTTGAGGGTTCAGTCCAAGTTATAATAAGGGAGATAATAACATTACGTCACACTAGCCCCAACTGGCGCCCTCTGATAGCTTGCAGCTGACATTGCTGGTAAAAGAGCTTCTGCAGTTAGGAACATGCCAGATAACGTTTGAAAGCGGATAAAGTTTGGAAGCAAGATAACTAAGGTTTTCGGTGGTAGGGTACTGGTAAAGAGAGGAAAGGAAGTGTTGTTATACAGATTTTTCACTTTTTTTCCCAACTCTTTGCCATCCAGAGAGCACATTTTATAGAAATCCTCTAAAACACCAATATCTACGGTACGGTGAGTGCTCATTGGAGCAATTTGGTCACAATTTCGAAATGCACCAGGGGATAACAGCCAACTAATAAAATCTCAAAGGAAAATGAAGGCAGGCGATATTATAAAATGGGCTCCATCAATTTAATTTAACAGAATGTAGGCATCACAGAAACATTGCTGACACCGCTATTTTACCTGAAACACAGGCCTAATCTAACTCAAGCAGTCACACTGTCATGAACCGTCGCCTACGTCCCTTTTGGACCTCGTGGTCCCTGACCCATGAAGCACTGAATGCAGTAACCCTCCCAACATGGCCGTTGAATACGAAACGCAGCTTGCCAGTCTTGACATTCCACGCTCAGAGCACTACTAAACAGACACACCCCCGCGACTCTGCGCGTCCCAACACTACTGCTCGCCGTAGCTGGATGTGTGCTGCTGGAGTTCGCTCTGGGCTATTTTCCAGAATTCTCTATTCCCGGTTCCTTGATTCCTCCTCCTTTCCTTTCATCCTTCAAACTTACCGAACTTTCCTGGATTTTCGCCCGCGCTCGAGTCACGGCTTCCGTACCTCAGCGCGTGGACATTGTTCCATCCTGGACAATCTGAACGAAGCACGCTGGAATCCGAAGACCCGCGCGCGGGCTTATATAAATCCCGGACCATGTGGAAGAAGTCACAAAAGAAGGTTGCAAGCAAACAGGAAAAACAGGTGAGAAGAGGAGAGACTTGTGACACACACTGCATGTACGGAGAAGGAGTAGGTTCATCCGTACTTATTCGGTGACAGGGAATCATTTTAACCAAGGAAGCAGGTCAATGCGAAAGCTAGTCCAGGCTGAATACGTTGGACTTAAATTTGGTGTGGCACAAGGTGACAAAGTTAATTTTGTCCTTTTAGTACTTCGGCTGGTGGAATGCACCTTTGTTGAGCAGAAGGATTAGTCAGATGTCAAATGAATCACAGCCAGTGCTTAATTTGTGGGAGTGTTTGCCAGGGCTCAGCCCTGGCACTTATTTCTTAGCCTCTGCACTTATTGTCTCATACTCAGTTTGATTATGATGTGTTTTTTTGGGCAGATTTATCATTTTAATGCAAGTCACATGATAAACACCTATAGAATCAGAGCGAAATGTAAATGATGATTTTGTTTGAAGACGCACTTAAACATTTGTCTCATGTCAAGACACAACGAGTATGCTATTTATTGTGTATGTTGATTGGTATTTGTAAATCACACATCTGCCGTAGTGAGTACAATCATCAATCACACTAAGCCGGTGGAAGTTGCAGCTTTAACTCCATATATTTGCCAGCGTGGGGAGCAGCCATGGGTGGTGGCAATAGTGAGCGGGGAGCTTCCCATCCTGTCTTGTCATGGGCGTGTTAGAAAATATTTGAGCACCAGCACTTATTTTTTATACATTAAGCACTGATCACAGCGGTAGTCAGGAGGAAAACATTTAAGGTTTAGAGCTATCTATGATTGGCGTCACGTTCCGGGGAGCAGTCTGATAATGTTATGTGTAGCAGTGTATTGGTGCTTGTGGTGGGTGTATGCAATTATTCAGATGATGAGAGGGTAGTCAGCGTTCATCAGTTGAAAAATATTGTTTTTTGGGTGCCAGTTCTTTTCAGGAATTTAATTTGACAATTCGGCGCAACTGGTTATTTCTTAAATGCAAATGTCGCAATTGATCCGTTTTCTTTCTTCAGCAACCACTTGTAAATCGTGTTGTCAAGAATGCTAACACTATTCAAGAATGCACCATCTTTCGCCATGATGCTTTGCCATATATTATTGCTTACATATCAGAATGTGCGAATGGTCTAAATTGTTCAGGGTTTTCTAGAGAGCGCTTCTGACTTGCTGATCTAATGCATCCCAATATCACAAACTCCCTGCTGACAATCAGCCGACTGGAGAAGCATGGAGTGATTCTAATTAGCCCACTGCCTCTCAGCTGTGTTCCCAAGTTGGAGCACGGGGACTGCACCACGTGGTCATCCTCAAGTTCAAAGAGGGCATCTCGTGAAGGAGAAGGGCATCACTCGGAAATTAATTCAATTGTTCAATTCCCTCTGGCCCAAACAAAGGGTCTGTTGTGGACAATTGGAACAAGGTTATATCTGGAGGCAAAAGCTTCTATTCCTTTATGGCCCCCAACCGGATCATGGGTGGTAACCGGAAGTGCCCTTGAATGGAGCACAAGTGTGGAGGAAAGCATGATTTAAAATTAACGGTTCATAGAATGCACATTCCTTTTACTAATCCCAATACATGCACATATCTGTCCTAAATTTGAATAACTATACAATCACGGTTGAAAGAAGTACAATGTTACCATTCCCCTGAAGTTTAACTGAAACAAAAAATAGGGAGTACATTGTACTTTGCCTTTGCAATATCTATTTTGATACATTAGACCGTGTGTCATTTTAATACAGGTGGTCTACTTGCGGATTTTCTCTTAGTGAGTTTTTTTAAGACAATCCTGAAACTTGATTGGTTTGTCCAGCAGAACCTCTCCTTCATTTTCCTTCTATCCTGGTTACTGGACAGCTCTTTCTGACGTGCATCTTCCCAATCTAATGTCATTGGCACGTTGCGGAAGACTTCCATGCAGGGGTAAGACTCTCAGAAGTGGTGCACAATGCAGACACTATGGTCCTTGCTGCTGTAACCCGGCGATAGAGTGTCCTCACTTGTACTCTGGTTAATACAAAGGCTACACAGCACCTTAAGGCTCTGTATCAGGCTGACCAGGTTCTACACATCTATACAAAGGATACTGCTCCTGTGGGCCAATGGCTACCTCAGCATATGCATACAGATGTTTCCAAGGGAACAGATGCATATTTGTGCATGCATGGTCTGGGGGGCTCTGGATCAGTGCTGCCTTTTATTATTTTGAACCACTGGCCAGGCCACAGTTGGACAGTGGACGGTTAACAAATGCAAATAAATAAATAGGATATACCCGACTACTCTCTACAGTAGACAAGAGGTGGTGGTGGCACCACTAATTTCGGGCAGGACTGCCCCTTTTGAGGTAGGAACATGGCTGATTTGCAAATGGTATTTCCTCTTTCTGTAATGGCTTGACAGGCTTAGAAGGATAGTCTGGATGAGTGCCCAGAGGAATGCCAGAGGTACAGATGGCGTTATCAGAAGCCAAGGCCCTGCAGCAGCTGCAGCACTCTCTCTGCTGGGCTGAGATCCTGGGACGCCTGATGGGATTGCTGATTCTGATGCAAATCCTTGGCATGCCAGAGGGGACAGAAGTCTGCACACTTCCAAATTTGCAAGGAAGCACTGCATCAGTTTTGAAGGAGATTTCACCACGGAGCACCTTGATCATGTTGTGGAGCCCTGTCTGTAAGGTACATTCCAGCAAGTCCAACCTCGGATGGAAAGAAACGAAATCAGCAGTTTGTGCCCCTTCCACTTCAGCGTTATAGGTCATGCCTTCCATTATATACATGCTCTCTAATCCACCTGCATGAGCTATACACACACGTAGCATCCCACTCAGTGTCCCACATATGCCCCATTCACCACTCCAAACACCCACGTGTCCATCCACAAACTCGCTTGCCAATCCAAACTCTAATCAATCCATTTACATACTTGCCAACCCTACCGATTTAGGCGGTAGGATACCGCTTTGTAAGCAGTCCTACCACCTACCGATTTAGTGGCAACAAATACCGATAAAAAAAAATAATAATAATAATTATTTTTTTTTTTTGGCCTGGCTGCCTGAGGCCCAGCACAGCATGATCAGCATCCTCTGGTGCAGAGCCGGCCTTTGGGGGGGAGAGCCGGGTGACCGCCCGGCACGCCACACCCCCCAGGCAACCATTAGCCCCCGCCATGCCAGCTCGGGGGAGTCTTTCAAGGGCTCACCCGAGCTGTCGTGGTGGCAGAAGGCATGGCAGGCGCCTCATTGTCATTGAATGCACCCGCAGCGGCAGGCTTATTCAAAGACAATGGGCTGCTGACGCACCCTATTCCTATCATTACCTCCTCGCCAGACTATTTTTGAAACTTTAAGATTCCTACAGATTTTTTGTCACAGAAAGTTGGCATGAATGCATTTACTCACTGGCAGGACTAAAATGATCACAATGGGACAGTGCCAGCTTCCGCAAGACTTCGGGAAGCAAACCTTTTAGTATTGGAATGTGGGCAGGGGGGAAAAGACATAAGAATAACTGGTCACTTTACCACATGCACGGTTGATTAGAGAGGGCTGACAGTGGGCAGTTTTGGTGTGGTTTGACACTCGTAAGCCAATTAGTGTTCACTTACTGAGGATATTTCCTCTAACAGGCCAAAAAGCTGACTGGGGTCTCGCTGTGTTCCATTAATATTCAACGCCTCGCCTGCCGATGTTGCATGCCAGTGTCCGGAATCACCTGGTGCCCAGGTAGGACTGTCGGAATAAAAAGTATATCGTGCCTCCTATTGTAATAAATATATTAATATTGGCCTACACCAAGTTGCTCGAAAGTCATTTGCGAGATCCGTGTTGCAAGGTCCTGACCTTTAATCTATGTAGGCCGCTATTTTAGGTCAAACCGCCATTTTAGGATTTATGTGGAAAAGTCACCCTGTGAGCTAAAATGGTGGACGATGTCATTGCAAAATACAACATGGCCGTCTTGACCTCTGAACATCGCTAATGTGTAATCTGCCTGCAGGCTACTTGTTGAGGTCATGAACTGAGACCTCGTCCTACGTTGACCTATGTGTAAAAGGATTACTTGTGCAAGTAATCCAATCCACGAGTATGTATTATGATAATGTATTTACACATTGGACAAAGAACATCTGTTTTTCTATATCGTATAAATGTTTAAGAAGGCTTGCAGTACGAAACTTAGAATACACAGTTAATGCATACGCTTATTGTTACATGTAATAAAGAACAAACCAGTTAGATGCGGTTATTTGAGACTCGGCAACAAACCCTAGAATTGGTAACATATAAAGTAGAATATTAACCCGAAGAGGGGTTGGCCATAGTGTTCAAAAAATGTATAAAAAGCGAATGCATTCTAATGTACAGTCTCTCACTGAACACACTGAACCACGCTGGAGTACGTTGAGTTGTACTGAGGGCCGATAGCTATCTGACTTTGCACTATTTTGTAATTGTATTCGATAGAGAATAAAGTACTTTGTATATTCCTTTGAAACCTGTGTTTGGTGTATTTCCTTTTGGGGTACTCCGCCTCGATATTTTGTTTCTCTTTTAGCAGTTGGCGCCCAAATAGGGACCCTCAATATTGATGCCGGATTGTTAAAGCTTGACACTTGCTATCGGACTGGGATCGGACAGTGTATAAAAGTAAGGGGCCCCTGGATGAGACGCGACACCTCAGCAGCACTGCGTGATCCGATCCCTGGACGACTAGCCTGTGGTCTGAGACGGCATCTTGACGAGGGTCCACTTATCAAGGTGGGCAAATTTGCCAAAATCACCATAAACGAGGTAAGATTAGTTAGGTAAGATTCTTAGAAGTACCGATCGGTCCTCCTTAGGTTTGGCCAGGTGAGTCCTGACCCGATTCTTAATTTAACCCTGGCAATTTGAATTTTGGCGCATTGTATCTGCAGACACAATTATTGACCAGGTAACACCAAGAATTTGAGATATGCCTGGGAAATTGTCTACCTGCTTTAGGGCATTATTCCGCAGTGATATACAATCTTTGGAATTTAGTCGCCCGGCACCACAGGAGTGGTCGCCGGCATGTACTATGTACTGTAAGCATGGCATTGGAAGTATAGCATTTATTGATATTTGGCACATACAAACCAGACATACCTCCGAACTTCAGTGGCCAATCAATGGTAGTTTTGAGATCCCTCGCATTGAATATTTGGAGTCAGTATTGTTAAAGAAAAAGGCTAGACCTGCAGCATTTGATGTTTTACAGAATTGGAAAAAAGAAGCGTTACAACAGCTTAAGAGTAGAGAAAAACCTGCGCACCGTCATAAGACGGTTGCCGAAAAAGCATTATTATATGATCAGGATAAACAGGCTGAGTCGGCTAAAAATATGGAAAGTGCTTTTTCACTTGGTATTCAGAAAATCTATCCTTTCAAAGATCTCCATGATTCTGATGAGTTTTTTGAGAAAGTATTCAATGAACGTAGGCCTGGTACCTCTGTGCCACCTCCTCATGTTCCTCTTCCTGCTACGGTACCTTTTCCTGCTGTTATTCCTACTCTTCCTGCTCAACCTGTTGTTCCTATTCCTTTGACTGTTGTTCCCCCGCCTGCTCCTCCGCCTCTTCCTGTCCCACCAGTTATAGCTCCTCCATCGAAATTGCCTGTACCCTCTCTTCCAAGTGGTCTTGGGCCGCTTGTAATCGATCATGGTGCAGGCTCGAAGGTTGTCAATCGCAGTGCTGTACCACCGGAGAAGAAACGTGAGTTAATTGCATGGGCTAAACATTGTATGGAGAAAGATGATCAGGCTAGTGTTTTTTCCACACTTTCTAATACGGATAATTTTCCTGAGAAAAATGTTTTTATTGAAGGTTTGGGTATTCAGTTAAGTATAAAGTGGGGAAGATTAAATAATATGGATGTTCCGCAAGGGTTAAGGGATCTAAATACTTTAGCACTTTCCAGAGATACGTTCGAGAAGGTAAATGAGCATGTCAAAAGGTTATTTGAATATAGAAAGGAGTTAGAAAGGATACGGAACGAGGATGATGAAGAGGAAAGTATGTATGTACAGAAACGGTACCTTCCGTGTCGTAAACCGATATCGGAGGAAATGCGAATTTGTAAGAAAGATGCGTTTAGATGGATTTCAGACATATCGATAACTCCAGTTCAGGTATATATCACATATAGTCAATATACATTGGAAATGCAGAGAAAAGTAATACAGGTAATGGTAGAGTACCTGCAAGATGAATGTATAAAGAGGAAGATTAGTTGTCCCACAGAGTTATTGAATATTTATAAGAGAGCTTTTTCGTTTGACACTTCTTCGACTGCTTTAGCGCTCGATTTGGCTCTGTTGCTTATTAAGCGTTCGGAATTGCCTACATCTCAGTTGCCTATGAGAGAGGTTCCTCCGAAGGTTGAGGTTGCGGCCGATGCTTCACGAGGTATAGTCGCTGTGGACATTCCCGCACATTATGTATCACAGTTTGTTCACGTCCCGTTTTCACGACAGGAAGTGAACACCATTAGACAATCTATTCCTGATATTAGGAAAAATCCGACAGGGTTCTATAAAGAGATGGAATCCGTTTTTCAATCCTCAATGTTCACCTTGGGTGACATTGAATTGTTGATTCCAGTATTCCTCCCCGTAGATTTATGGAAACAAGTAAGAACTATTGACGATGTATCCGGGTTGGGAGATACATGGGCTAATTTAATTAGATTTGATGGGGAAAGACCAGCTGGTGAAAGACCACAGCAGGTGATATTAACCTTGCCTGAATCATTGCTAAATTAAAAACCATAATTCCCGAAAAAATTATTATATGGGACAAGCTTACGGCCTGTGTCCAAGGAAAGTCTGAGAGTGCTACCGAGTTCTTTAATCGGTTCGAACAGGTATTTACGGATTTCAGTGGACAAGACTTAGGCACAGAGTCTGGGAAAAGGTTATTTGTGGACACATTTGTGCGTGGATTGCTGCCTGACATCCAGTCACAGATTATGTCCTCTTAGAGCGCTTGGCAGGCGAAATCGCAAATCAGAAGTACTGCATATGGCTCAGTATTATGAAAATCGTGTCAACAATGAAAAAGATAGGATTGAAAAACAGAAAAGTGATTTAAAAACAAAGGTGCTATTGCAGCAAATTGTTAGAGGCCCCAGAGGGGGTAACTCTCAGGTCGCGGGTCAGTATGTGTGAGGCAGAAGACCAAGTGAAATACAGGGTGACACAGCCGCTCTCCAAAAGGACCCGATCCGGGTATATGAGTAGTCCAAAGCTTTTTTGAAAAAATATATACTTAAAAGTAAACAAAAAGTTATCTTTCAATTGAAAAAATAACAACAATATTGAGATTCAATTGTTAGATGGTTTTACCCACAAGAATTCTATCCAAAAAATATAAGTCTCATAAAAAATGAGAGATCACTAATGCTTTCTTAGTGAGGAAGAAATCGCCACATTCGCTTTTTCAATCAGACCAACAAATTGCCAATGCATTTCGGAATTCAATTTCCTTCATCAGGGCAGGTCTGAGTATGTAAACTTGAATACACGGAATGTAGCGTGGTACATGTAAAACATGTAAATATCAGAAGCTGCCTGATGTGAATCAGCGCAGAAATTCAGCCTTCAGTGGATTGGCGTGTGCAACGCGGGGGACAGGAGGTCTCCTCTTGCTATCTCACATTCATCTGTGGCTTTCCTGGATGCGAAATCAGACAAATTGACAAACGGTTCCATTCGGCCAGACATCCTCAGAGCGCCGGACTGGTAGAAAGACACAACGGTATCATCAAGAACAAACTCGCTAAGACGTGTGCCGGCACCAAACTAAAATGGCCGGACACCTTACCTATCGTGTTACTAGCCATGCGTACAACCCCTCAAACTAAGACTGGGCTCTCTCCATTTGAGGAGGTAATGGGGAGACCTGCCAATATCTGGAATTTGCCAAAATGTTGAAAGTTAAGAGATATTGAAAATGTATTACTTTCAGATTATTGTAGCCAATTGACTAAAAACCTGTATTTGATTTACCATCAGGTATGAGAGGCCTTACCTGTGCGGTACGAAGGCTCGGGCCACAGCATACAACCTGGTAGCTGGGTGCTTGCTAAGTCATTTGAGCGCACCTCCTGCCTCGCGCCTCGCTGGTGTGGTCCATTCCAGGTCTTGTTGGTCACCCAAACAGCGGTGCGGGTAGCTGGCCGAAAGAATTGGATCCACGGGTCACACATCAAGAAACTTCCTCACCCTGTGCCACGCGTTACAGAAGAAGCAGAACCCCTTGCTGATACTGCAACCAACGATCCCAAAGCAGTAAACAGCACCGAGAGTGTGTCAGAGAATATCTCTAAGCCCGAGAGGCTTGGGGAAGCTGCCATTTTGTTTCCACACTCTCCACCGATTTTGCACCCGGGAACGGCTGTTTCAAATGCAGCCCCTTCGTTTGTCCCGGATACGTTGCTTCCAGCGGGAAGTGACGACACATTGCTTCCGGATCAATCAGTACCAGGAAAAATCAGATATCACTTGCGTCCAAGAAAATAGACATACGGCACGGTTCGACTGTGCATTCAAGGAAGGAAAAGAATCATCGAGGGCTCACTTTTGCCCAAATTTGAGAAAGGGGATTCTGTTGGCTAGGGTTTTGGAAGGACACAGACATCGCGCGACCGGGGAGTCGCCAGCAACGAACATTGGGGTTTCCGTTTTGAAGACTGCAATGCCTGCTACAGCCGCCGCTCGTATTGGACTTGTAAATAAGGGGGTGACCAACTGGGACAATGGACAAAATGCCTGGGCCCAAAAAACGTACTGCTGTGTTTTTGTAATAATATTTGGTTTTATAATAGGCACTGTTGTAGGCCATTGGTATTTAGAAGAAGCTTATCCTTTAGAGTTTTCGCTACTGACTGTAAATGTACCCACTGCTCATACACCTTTCGTGCTTTCGCATACTTTGTCCCCTAGAGATTCCCAGCAGAGACATAAGTACCATAATAATACTTTTCTACTTATAAAAACGCTACACATGCCTTTTTTAACAGATCCAATTGTTGGGTCTGTTCACATTTACCGCAACACGGGGATAAGGGGCTAGGTTGGTATATTCATCCTTTACCGTTGACAACTGCTTGCTATGCTTCTCTTAGAGCATTATTCTTTGGCCGATGGAATGATAGCGTCTCAGGGAACTTTGATGGCACCAATTTGAATAGGCAATAAGGATGCCATGCCTCCTTCTTACACTGTTAACCATAGCCCCGATTCAGTTTCTTTCTGCATACAGAGGAATGGCACTCGGTCAATGGGAGATTTTAAAAGCTGTGCCTACATTGCAAATTTGACTGGGGAAGACAGACCTTTGTACGTAGGCGAACCTGTCTATTTTGTTTGCAGTAATATAGCGTTTCCATGGTTGCCCAGGGATTGGTGAGGAACCTGTTATTTAGGGAGCCTGTTACCTGGGGTGTTAATAGCAAGTACTAAAGAAGTTTTGAAGGCTCGTCCACAACCGGATGAGAGTGGTGATACCCCGGCACAAGTATTGGGAGATATAGCAAAATCAGTTGTGCCATTTTGGGGGCAGATAGCGAATTCAGAAGATATCAGAAAACTAGCAAGAGTACTGGAGAGAACCATCAACCGGACCACAGATATACTCTACAATATGACATTAGAGCAGAAAGCAATAAGATTAGTAGCACTCCAAAATCGAATGGCATTAGATGTCATTCTAGCTGAGCGTGGTGGAGTATGCAAATTAGTGGGGTCCGCTTGCTGTGTTTTCATACCAGATTCCTCCCCAGCTATCTTTAAGGCAATACAAAATCTGCACGTCCTTGGTTCCGAAGTGCATGTTCCCGAGGGAAACTGGGATTTAAGCGCTTGGTTCTGGGACTTCTTGCGATCTTGGGGTTGGAAGGTACTTTCGGTTTTATTAACTATTTTAGGAGTTCTGTTGTTCCTTTGTTGCTGTATTCAGTGTCTGCCTGGTATGTGTTCGATGCTAGGGGGGTGTTGTGCACAAGCGATAAATTCGATAGGACATGAGGTGCATGCCTAAGATAAAACTTCCAAAGAATATGGGCCTCATTAGGACCCAGGCGGATTTCGCGGTGCTAAATGCACCGCGAAGCACGGCGGAAAGCCGTCGATAGCGCCATGGGGGTTGGCGGATTTACCGCCCCATTCCGACCTTGGCGGGGCGGTAAATCCCCAATCCCCATTCTGCCCTTCCCCATTCCCATTCTTGCCCCATAGGGTATAATGGGAGTGGGGAAGGAGTTAATTACGCCACCGTAAAATACGGTGGCGTAATTAACAACGAGGTCCCGTAGCGCCATGGTTTTCTCCGCCTGGTAAAACCAGGCGGAAAACTGCGCCATGGCGCTACGGGAACTCGTAGTACGGCGGACGGGTCCGCCGCGATTAGCGCTGGCGGAAACCCACTCCGCCTGGGTCCTAATGAGGCCCTATGTGTTAAAAGATATATTAGTAAAAGACCTAATGGCAATAGATATTCAGATATTTCAGATAGTGATTCAGGGTACATGGATACTGATGTAAGGAGTTATTCGTAAGGAGACCCAAAATAGTTTTTAGCACTTGGCATAGGCCAAAAAGGAGGGTTTGTCGGAATAAAAAATATATTGTGCTTCCTATTGTAATAAATATATTCATATTGGCCTATGCCAAGTTGCTTGAAAGTCATTTGCGAGATCTGTGTTGCAAAGTCCTGACCTTTAATCTATGTAGGCCGCCATTTTAGGTCAAACCGGCATTTTAGGATTTATGTGGAAAAGTCACCCTGTGAGCTAAAATGGTGGACAATGTCATTGCAAAATACAACATGGCCGTCTTGACCTCTGAACATCGCTAATGTGTAATCTGCCTGCAGGCTACTTGTTGAGGTCATGAACTGAGACCTCGTCCTACGTTGACCTATGTGTAAAAGTATTACTCGTGCAAGTAATCCAATCCACGAGTATGTATTATGATAATGTATTTACACATTGGACAAAGAACATCTGTTTTTCTATATCGTATAAATGTTTAAGAAGTCCTGCAGTATGAAACTTAGAATACACAGTTAATGCATACGCTTATTGTTACATGTAATAAAGAATGAACCAGTTAGATGCAGTTATTTGAGACTCGGCAACGAACCCTAGAATTGGTAACATATAAAGTAGAATATTAACCCGAAGAGGGGCTGGCCATAGCGTTCACAAAATGTATAAAAAGCGAATGCATTCTAATGTACAGTCTCTCACTGAACACACTGAGCCACGCTGGAGTTCGTTGTGTTGTACTGAGGGCCGATAGCTATCTGACTCTGCACTATTTTGTAATTGTATTCGATAGAGAATAAAGTACTTTGTATGTTCCTTTGAAAATTGTGTTTGGTGTATTTCCTTTTGGGGTACTCAGCCTCAATATTTTGTTTCTCTTTTAACAGTACGGCTTATCTACGGCCATGGTCATGAATTTTCCTTGATTTAAAATGACAGACTGATACCAACCGCTTTTAACTGGCAGTGGCGGAGCCTGGACACCGGTGTCATTGGTTTTATCTTCTCCCGTACCTCATACTTCACATGAGGAAGATTCAGCATGCCATGTAACTAATTATTCTTTTTGAGGTGTGCCACCTCAGGGTAGGCTGCCACAGGGTATAATGTTTGGGAGTTGATGCCTTTTGCACCTTTTGGTAACCATCACCTTTTGGTGCGTCATTGAAGAGTGGCACTCTTTCTCCGAACTTTTATCAGTTACGTAAACCAGTGACAGGGGTACACAGAGACTAACTTTGGTTCCCTGTGGCCTTGCTAGGATGCTTTATAGTGCTCAAAGGTTAGCAGTGATATGCATGGGAAGTGGTGCAGAAAGCATATTGCTGTGGTCCGCAGGCAGTGTAAGGAAGGGCAGCTGTTACCCAGTGTATGAGTAACATTGTTTCTTTTTTGCCATTTTGTTAAGTATACAGAGGAATCCTATACTCAGACCATGTACAGTTAAAGGGACATATTGATTGAGATGGGTGGATTTTGAGCATCCCCATGTCCTCAACAACGTCCTCCATATAAAATCTAAGATGTATTTCCTATTCGAGCACAGTTGCTGACCCTCCTTTGGAGACCAACTCCCATTTCGGCCCAGCCTGTGAGGTCCCCCTTTTGGGGAAACCTGGGGAACCTATCACAACTATCAAAGGTATAGGGGCTCTTCCATGTGTTAATCAAAAACAAAAATAAGTACAAACCACTGAATTTTGACAACCTAAATCCCCTTCAGACATTCGGGGTAATGTGCTCTTTAACAGCGCAGGATTTGTGTCCAATCATTTATATGTAGATTTGTCTGACTCTATTGTCTTGGGCAAATCTTTCATCTCTATGTGTCGCAAGATGGGGGACGATCCGCTGGCATCGTATAACAGCCCCGGAACAGGGACACGTTATTTACAATAATGAATCGTCTGAAAAACAGTCTCATCGCGAACATGATCCTCAAGTGGAATTCGTTATTCCTTCCAATGTATTTCCAAGACTGAGAAAGCTTATTTATCTAATATGAACACTCTTGGCCCTTCTTCAATAGCTGCTCTCCATCTGGTGCTTGAACCTATCCTATGATTGTATGATAATGTGAAGGATATGGTTTTGCATAATACAATCTTAAAACTGATTCTTGAAAAGCTTGACATGGAGCGGGATCCACACAACAGTAAATCTAACTGTGGTACACCAGCAAGGGATTTACTGTTGGAAACAACTATTTTGGAGGTCCCTGATGAAGTTACGAGTTGCATGCACACGTCTCCTCTAGGTATAACTCGTCTAAGTGTGTCTCAAGACTTGTTCCAAACTCAGTTCAAGGAGGTCCATGTTCGTAGTCCAGTTCCGCAAAGAGGTAATCATTTCCCCTGAATATGTTGACACACCATTGGTATTTTCTACCAAAAAAAGGGCAACACATGGCCATCAGAAACGTAAAATGAAAAAACTTCCAGCCACCAAGTGTAATAGAGGGAAATCCAAGGGAAATTCCTATGGTTCCTGTCCACTAATCACGAAATAATTGACTTGCTCCCACTGTTAAAAAGTCTAAGAGGAAATCGAGTAAATCCGCTCAGGAAAAAATAATGGAATTTATGACCTCTCATTAGGAAGCAGATTTGATTATACCATCAGAAAATACTCGGAATATTGTAGCCCAATCAGTGGATTGTATTATAAACCCCTCAATCGTGAAGGGATTGACCATTCCAGTAACTTCAAATCATAACTCAGAGAGTTTTTCTAACTCTGGCTCCACAGAAAGGAGTATCCAGGGCAAGGCTTGTAGACTTCCATTGTCCAACCATAGGTCTTGAAAATCTTATTCAAATGAATGGTTCTTTCCAATTGAATCGCTCTAAGTTACTCTCAATATTTGCTGAGATGCTGGCTCATCGATCACTCCACTCAGGAGATGTTGATCTGGTTGTAATACACTACTTGGGCTGCAACAAGTTGGTGACTTACGTTTATTTATATTTGGTGACAAAACTGGAGTGGGAATAAGCTGACACAATCAGATCTATGAGCTTTGATGTAATCCATTTGAAAACTCCTAAGCAACTTGATGGTTTCTTGTAGAATAATGAATACCAGGAAAGGACTAAATGCCTGAATATACCTGTGGACAATCTCAATGAGTGATTACCAGTTACTTTTTTTATAAACTCTTTGGGGGGGTGGCACATTTTAACAATTTAGAGACTGACAAGTGTTGGCTCTTAGACGCAATATTTAAGAACATCTTGCCAAAAGAGCGACTGCCAAGTCCTCAACATTAACCCTTTGAAATGTTTGTTTTGCAACTGTTGTGGTTTGGATAATCTATCAGAGTTGGCTAATTGCAAGTCTCCTCTCTGGGACTATTACATGTATATGTTTCAAGAAACAATGCTTACCACTTCTTTAAATCCGAACGGTTATCAGGCATTTTCCCAGTGCACGGCCAAAGGTAAGGTAATTACACCATGTGGGGGGTTGGCAATAGCAGATTTAAGAATAATGAAGTGCTCTGTCCATCTTGATAGTTCCACCTCAGGAATCCTAGCACTAAGTCTTGTATTTCAAGAAACTAAGCAGGAACTATTCATTATTAATCTATAGTGAAATTCTGCAAAGAGCTATCTCTGTGAGTTCCAATGTGCATTGGGCAATGTGATAGAGGCCTGTTTGGGCAACAGCCATGAGGCTAATATTTTGATTGGAGGTGATTTTAATTATGCCTGTGCTGCCGACATATCAGGTTCAACTAAGTCAGAATCAAATGGAGGGAACCCCTCATCTACGGTTTGGGGAAGAGCATAGCATGATTTTTTAAACATTTGGAACTTTGTTTCTTAATCCCAAGTGACCTTGATACTGTTCCCAATGTTTACACTTGGTCCAGATGCCATGTACAATCATGGATAGACTTCATCTTTGTTGCTCTTCCCCTTCTACTCTATTGTTCACATTTATTAATAAATCAGATGAACGTGAACAACCATTGCCCTTTGAGGTTTTCAGTACTGATTAAAGATTGCAACCTTGAAAAACACACGTGATTATCATTTTTGGAACCCCACAAAGGGGGTTGAGGGTTAGATGGAATTATTTGTTGTTGTAAAAATGTACAAATCAAGTGAATAGAGTGCTTTCCTCCACAGGGGATTATGGCCCGTGTGCTTGTGAGAGGTTAAATGACACTATTAATAAATTCCGAATTACGTCCTTGGGCAAAGGCACCTGCTCTTTGCCTAAACAACATGCTCATAAGTTTAATAGCAGAGTGGCTAATGCAAAACAAATGAAACATTCCTTTATTAAAAACCTACAAACTCAATGTGTAGATGAGCATGTTTATCATCAGGAAAAACAGAACTCTCCAGTGCTACAGAAATTACACAAACATACTGGAACTTGAGCTTTGTTTGAAGGATATTCAATAGCTATAGACCTTTTGATAAAGGCAGATGTATCCAAGTTTTGGAAAATGACCAACTCTGTTGCTAATAAGGGAGGGGTCGAAGAGCTAAGTTTTATCAATGAAGAAGTTTGGATGGTGTATCATGTCAAAACGTTTGCAAAGCCGAAAAATAACGTACCCCCACACTTGCCAGATTATGTCTTGGGATCATTGACATGGACCTCTGTGGAACCAGAAGACATAAGTGATCGTATCCATAAGAGTAAAGGATCCAGGGCCTCTGGCCCTGATCAATTTGCCCTGATCAATTTAACTAAAACATGATCCTGGCCTATGGGGCAATATTCTTTTCCATCTTTATTGAGAAATTCTGCTTACAGGAATATTGCCATCTACCGGGTGCTTATCTTTCATCATTCCCATTATTAGGGGAGTGGCCGAACCCTGCCAAATACAGACCGATCACTCTTTTGGATGTCATTAGCAAGATCCTTACGTCGTTGATCTTGAAAGAACTTGAAATATGGGTGGATAAAATAAAAGGCTTTGTCCATAATCAAGTGGGCTTGCAGAAACGGGTTGGCCCCTCCCTGAATGGCATCATATTGGCACATGTTTGTGCATCGGTCTCTAATGGCACCATAGGGACTGCCTATATGGCATCCATGGACTTGTTCAATGCCTTCAATAGAGTTACTGAGGTTGTGGTGCAAATTGCTAATGCGGGTGGCACCCCCAGCACTGGTCAAGTTATTCTCACTTCTTCATTACAACACCCTTGTCCAGATCAGGGTATCAAGGGAACCGTCTTTATCCAGAGCAGTCAAAACTTCAGTGGAGCTAAGACAAGGATGTGTCTTGGCCCACTGCTTTTTAATATCTACATCTCGGATATAGACTCCTTATTGGAATCCATTGATTACTTCCCACTTAGGTCGGGAATTGAATTGGTTGGCCTTCGCTGATGATTTGTTGTTCTTTGATTTGACCCCCATTGGCTTGCACTGTAAACGTGCTGCTTTTTCCTCCTATGCTGAAGACAGCAATCTTCTAGTCAATGGGGGCAAATCAAGAGATCAACACTTTTCCACTGAAGCGTAAAACCAAAGTTATGGGTTGGACAGTTGGGAATGCTCGCTTCGTTCCATAAAGTACTTGGACTTTAACTAACATAACATATAATGAATCTAGAATTGCTATTCAAGATCACTTAAGAGCTAATTAACATTTCCTGATTACACAGCTAAAGAGCATACCATTGAGTCTTTTTAGATTCTCGTTAATTCCATTCTGCACGTTTTATCTTTCTAAGATAGTCCCGGTTTTAAGTAGTTATGGAATGGAGCTTTCTCTGACTGACATGTGTCCATTTCTTAACTCCTTTGAAGGAACCACCAGAAAGCAAGATTTGAGTCTTCCATTAGTGATTTCTGTGCCATTCGACACAAGTTTGGACTGACCTCTTTGGCAACGAGGGTATTGTGGGCAAAAATGCAGTTGTTCTTGCTAACTTCCTGGTTCCTCCATCTAAGTCCCTGTTTGAGGCTCTGCACATTTTGCTAAAAGGTAACTTCATACCCTCACTGAATCATGTTGGATTAAATACGTTACAGATATTAACTATGCTCGGCGTTTATGAGACTGTTCTTATTGATAATCCTATGTCGGTTAAAAGAAAGCTCTTTGACTATGACTGGTCTGAGACTGTTGACAAATTACGTTCCTACTGAGAAATACAGTAACTTCCCTAGGGAAAGGATATTATTATCTAGATATATCACTCTTTTTCCCTGCAATACAATTCGAGATATCTATTTAAGATTTCAATTTAACTAACTCCCGACTTTAGATTGCAATGTACCAAGAGTTGCCCTGTCAAAGAGTTCTAGAACATGTTGTTTGATTTTTTTACATATGTTTCACAGATTTTATGTATTTGATGACGTTTGTATATTTGGCTGTTTTCTTTTACTTAGTGGAAAGGTTTCATTTATTAAGCCAACTCAGTAATAAAAAATACATTTTAAAAAAACGCAGCCAGCAAGTGTCCTTGGTCTAGGTAGCCACACATTTAACACCAAATTTAACACCTTTGTGGAAACCCATCTATTCCCCACACATCCTTGTACAAGCAATGCTCTTCTTAGCCAGTTAGGTGTCATTATCCTCATTGTAAATTCCTGCTTTGTTTAGTGGTTCAGCAGAAAATCAAGAATGCCAAATCTCCATGTTCGCCGATTGTCCATGCACAAACTAATAAATGTACCCCATTTTCGTCTGAGGCCGATTAGCAGGTGTGTAAACAAATACTGTTAGAACATGGCCACCACATTGCTAAGCAAGGTAGTGCCATGGTGGTGTCTACCATGATTGGTTAATGTACACAGATGATGTGGATCGAGTCATTGTGTGCTCTTACCTGAGCCACACAGGAGAAGGGTGACTTGTGAGCAGTGTGGGCTTGGACGAGTGATGCATGGTTGTATGTGTCTGGCAGAGAGGGATGGAGAGGCGAATTTCCTGGAGGGACTGTCACCCCTAGGGGCAGCGGGCAGCATGAGTGTCAGGCATGCTCGATTTAGTGCAAACCTCAGATACATGATGGATGAGGAAAGCATTGGACATGCATTGAAAGTTACTCAGCACAGTCTACAGCCCAGGGTGACCAGTCACTAAAGTACAAGACTCTGATGTCACATTCACTTTTTCATTGGGCTGTACAAACACTGCACTCGCAGCCAACAATTGCCCATGCACCGTAACACACCCTCAGCCTTTGTGTACACATTCGCGATGCATATCCACCTACACCACACACAAACATCCTCAGAGTGGGCATGCACTCGCACAGTGCATGTGCACACTCACCATACACCCACACACTGCACATACACCTACACCGTACACACACTCCCACAGAATATACACGCTCCGGCACAATTTACCCAGCCCATGCACACTCACACTGCACATACAACCTCAACCTGCACAGAGAGTCCCATGCTGTCTTTTTAATCACTCAGTGCTCCTTGAAAACATGTAAACAGTTTGGTCAGGGATGGTTGGTGAAACAATGCTTACATAATCCCTATGCAAATGCCAGCAGTATTGACAGTTCTTTCATAGAGGTACCCCAAAACCAGCAGCAAAGAAGATTCTGGATGTAAAATGATTGATTTTTTTTTTCTTTAATATAGTTTTGGTATTCACTTTTCAGTAGAATGTATTTAAAATAAGCCATTGCATTCTTTAGACACCAATGTATTTAATTGTTGTATAGCTATCCTACATTCTATGTAGCAGTGTTAACAATAAAATGGAAATGTTTAACATTCCTAAAGTATGCTTTGCGGATTTTCGCAACTTTTTTTCAGAGTTTTTAATGGAAGCAGGCTGTGTCTGCTGGGAGTAGGAGATGCTAAAACCATTTGAAATCACTCTTAACTGCAGCAACTCAAAACCCTGAACATGTCAAGTGCGCAGCGGCTGTAAATTGAAAATCGGGTCTCCAGGGCGCCTGCCCCCCCGAACTTTCAGCAGCGCGGCCTCAATACGTTTCTGTAGTGAAGCAGGGAAGTAATTGTAACATTTGATATTTCATGAGGTTAGAAGGTCAGGCAGCGAGGTACAGGCAGAAAGTAGGCCTTCTCAATAAAGCAGCTGCATGAAAACCTCTTACTGAAAGAAAGACCTGCGCGAAGAAAACTGTTTTCTCTGAGTTTCCACATTCAAAAGCCAATGCATGTGCCCAGGATGGCGTGTGAACAATAATGTAATCGAAACGTTGTTATCTGGTACCTCGAAAAATTTAAGAGATACCAAGGTCATTTGATTCTGACAGCACTCAGGTCACCGCTGGACTATAAACAAAACACTTCAGACCTGGGTGGGTTTACAGACAAGACTCATTAGTCATACTTTAAGGACGTCAATGGTTATTTTAATTCATTATCCTTTCCCCAAAAACATTTTTGTGAGGTTATTGAAGGAACAATAGCACCTCAGGAAGTTCTATGCACACATGCTGGGCTAAATGGTGGGGTAAATAATCATACCCACATAAAAGAACACTTAGGTGATTAAAGCATGTTTAGTTTTGTGGTTTCTAACGATTTAGCACGTAACATTGCAGAATTTAGCACATTGCAATTTTAAGCCTAGTTTTTAGTATAAATGTTGAGTTTTTTTGATGATTGAAGCACTGTTGAAGTACAATGAATTGTTGACACTGTTGTTTTCAAAACTCATTCACATACTGCTATTCTTGTGAAAAAATGTTTTTGGGAAAAGAGAATGAATTAAAAATAACGATTGACAGTACTTAATTTAACTGCCAAGGGATTTCCCCCCTAGGGCCAAGGCCTTTTTTGGTGATTTTGGTATTTCGCCATTCAATGCCTTCTAACGTTTTCTGTTTTATTAACCCCTTAAGTGCCGAGGACGAGCTATCTCATCCTTGGCAACAGGGAGGTAATCCCAAGGATGAGATACCTCTCGTCCTTGGGATTACTAATGACAGGATGACTAATGACAGGATTAATGAGTCCTGTCTGTAACAGTCCACCTAGGTCAGAAGTGTTGTGATCTGGTACAAACACCCTCTTGTAACTGGCACCCGCCATTGCTGGCAATAGTGCCGTTGCCGTTAAGGAAATGACAGATTATACTTGGAAGCGGGATAAAGTTTGGAAACCAGATAACCAAGGTTTCGGGTGGTAGAGCACACAGACGAGAGGAAGCTTTCTTATGCAGCCTTTTCGTCTTATTTCCCAACTCTCTGCCATCCGGAGAGCCCGTTACCAGGGTATTGGATGCTCCGTAGCCATTGGGTACCCATTGGTGCTGGAGAACTGAGCTGTTTGCCTGTAACTCTTGACCTCTTTGTCAGAGCCCAGTGTATCTCTTAGAACATGTGGAGCCCCAGCCATTATGAGTATAGTGGAAAGGGTAAGAGATGTGTGGTATGTTGGATAACAGCATGTGGTCTTTCAAATACTGCATTCTGAACGTTCACGGGTTACTCACGAGGCCCTTGGCTGGTTTATTGGAAGCTCCTAAAAACACTGGCATGGAAGTAAGGGGGGGAAGGACAACAGAGGTTATATGATTTAGCAGAATGAAGAAAAGGAAAGAAGTGTGAATAACGGGTAGAAAGGGGACAATATGAGGGAAGAAGGTAAGGAAGAATGTGTGTAACAAAGAGAGGTGGCGAAGAGAGGAACTCTGGAGAAGAAGGCAATACAAAGAATGCGGGAAAATGAATGACACATGTAGCATCCCCTTCTTAATTATGAATACAGATAAAAGAATGAATGTGGAATGCATGAATAAATGACTATATATGTTGAAAGTATTGCTTTGCTGAAAGGGCACATCGCAAAGCACAATGGCCTGTCGATGTGTTCACGGGTTCATCATGATGCCCAGGGACGACATTTCACCAAAATGCAAGGGGTAGCGCAAGTGACATCATCCGACCCTTGACCTCTGATGACATCACAGGAAGCCATGTCATTTGACCCCTCCCTGAAGTGACATGACGGGAAGTGATGGAACACAACCTTTTACCCCTCGACAAAACAGGAAGTGACAGCACATAACATTGTTCCTAAGTACACTACGAAAAATATGGTTACAATATCACTGTAATGTTATATACATTTTATACAAGAATGGATCATCATGTGTATCGTTAATATCAGTGTGTATAGGCCCATATTATCAAATCACTGTAAATGCAAGCAGACATTCAAGTCCAAATGATAATGATGTGTTATTATACATCACTTACGCTTAAGCGCTTTTTATATATCAAATATACATACTATATCACCCAACCTGTGCTGGTACTCCTTTATCAACCTCGGCAAGATGAACGGCTGAGTTGGCCTTGCTGGGATTCGAACTTGTAACCTGCAGATCACACACACACATTGCAGCAGCCAGCGCTGAACCCACTGAGCTATTTTACCAGCTATAGTAAAATGAGAAATTACTTATCTGAATGTTCTCAAAGTCAGAAAGCAAATTACACTCTGTAACGGATACCATTAAACTGGTAACTGAGATTGCACAGCAGGCCAATTCATCTGCAGGTCTGGTGCAAAGGTTGCCACATGTCAAGACTATATGGATCTACTTTTCAGGCTTCAGAGGTTGGCAAAATACATACCATTGGGAGGAGGTTATAACTGTGTATTAATGAATTAAGAGTAGCGCAGGGAAAGCAGTGCACTCACATAGCATCCCGTATTCTGGGCACTCGTTACCTCATACATGCAAACAAACATCCTAAACAGCATGCCATGGAGATAGGAAAGATAGACACATTACAACAAAGCATTAATTGTGGAAATCAACAGCCACTTCATGTGCTATGGTCAAACATTTCTACACTGTACACAAGCTTTTGGGCACACAGATTGTGTCAAGTGACCGAGGACACAGAGATGAGATGGAAAACATGCTATAACTGCAACTTGCAAAAATCAAAACACACAATCCGAAATGGATGCTTATTCTGCTCTAAGTGCTTTTTGGAAGTTTCTGTCTACATTGTGAATTTTAGCTGTTTAAGAACAGACTAAATCAGTGGCTCAACCCCGGAAGAGTGCCTGAAATAAACCTTTAATGTGTCTAGCAATTATTGAATAGAATTCCAGAAAGACAAATTATTTGTTATTCCAATTCTTTCTTATTTCGGGTCACTTGCTCAAAGTATTACACTTGTGGAAACCCTGTTTTGTTTTTTTTACGTGGTCTGAACAAGACACCCATGCAATCCAGAAACAAAGAGCCACATGACGCTGGCCAAACCCCAAAGGATTAAATGTTTTATATATATATATATATATATATATATATATATATATATATATATATATAGACCACAGGGGTAGCACGGGAGACCTCAGGGGTCACAGGTGTGACCCATGGCAACCCGTAAATTACTTCCCTGATGTTGCAGCAAAGACCATGTTGGCTTCCCACTTCCTATGCACATGTGTTGTTACTTTAATATACTTTTATATAAACATACAGGACAGGAGATGCAGCATCCTTCGGATGAATAAAAGGGTGTTTATTTCACCTGAGCCCATTATAAGCTCAGACTGGTTTCAGGTTCCCCAAGATACCTCAAAGAGAAACTGAGCATCTTTGGAGGCCTATGGTCCACCTTAAGTGGGAAATGTGGAGACTTTACATCTCTGCTGATGTAGGAAGGAAGTAGCCAGAAGACAGGGCTTCCATGTCTACACGGCAAGACTCTGGAACCTCCTCCCAGTGAACATCTGACTTGCCCATTCACCTCTGCAGTTCAAGAAGGAGTTCAAGACCCTACTGTTCAAGAAATAGCTCCTCCTTAACACGTGGGTCTACTCACCCTCCAACACCCACATAACCCAAGACTCTGAACTGCTACCCACTGTTTACTCACCTAATTGCTTGTTAATCCCTTGATGCCAAATTGCATGCCTTCCACCTCTGCTGTTAGACCCCTGCCTTGTTTTTTCTGCTTCCCTCCCAGGGTTCTTTCCCCTAGGATTGTAAAGTGCTTTGTTGCTTCCTGAAGCTAGGTCCATGGTCAATACATTCCTTAATATTAATAATAAAAGGCCAAGGCAAATAACGTTACTACTTCACAATTAAAATAATTTGAGTACCTATGAAGTGGCCATAAGCAGCTTTACATGATTTTTTCAGGTAAAATAAAATGCACTTTTCTGTCAAAATAGCCCATTTAAATTGCTACACAAAGGTATAGTTTAAAAAGATAAGCTCACATTAATGTGGTGTCAGTCACATTTCTAAGCGACCTGTCTAAAAATGACTGTTCTGTGTTGTTTGACCGAAGTATATTGAATTGCGGCGGAATTGACCGTAGTCGATGTTGCTGCAATTCAATTTGTACTTGTGTCAAACAACACAGATCCATGACCATCAAACCTCCCCATGTCCCCCCTACTTATATATTCGCTGGCTGCCGCTCATCCTATAACCCTGCAGTGTCAGTTCCGATCCTCTAATGCGGGTCGGCTCTGATGAGCAAGGTCCCTTTTTATTTTTATTCAAACTAATGGTAGTGATCGAATTCGGTCAAATCTACTATTCATTCACATTTTTCTCATCAATTTGGGTAATGCCACAATGACTACACCTTTTTGAATGATGGCAAAACTCATAATTCTGATTAAATATGTTGGAAATTACTTCTAGAAATCATGTGACAGTATATTAATTCATATACATATTTGCTTAGCTAGGCATTTTGTGCATTGCCCATTACTAGAACAATTTCAGGCCAGAAGGATGATGAGGACGCCCGAGGTGTTAAGGAATTGGAGCTTCTTTAATGCTCAGAACCCTGTATAGGAGGTCCCAAGCATGACCCGCACTCAAATTGTTCATTTTGAAGTACCAGGAACTTTCACGCCGAAATAAGTTATGTAGCCGCAATGGGGCTCTGCCCAATACCTATCTGACTGACAGCACCTATTGAAGTACGTGCACATAAGAAACCTTGGACAGTAAGGTACCCATTGAGGAAACTATATCGACAATTGAGACAAACTGATTGCCAAAACACAATGCCTGAAGAAGCCAAGAAGGTCCTAAAGGAAGGCGAATGGTGACGTCACAAGAACCCAGACTGACTCACACATAGAAGATATGACGACCTGCGAATGACGAAAAGAGACAAAACACCATGGATAAGGGACATTATGAACCTACAGTGAAATAATGATGTCAAAAGCATGAAGCTTATGCCATGAGCACGATGAAGATAGTCAGCCAGTTTACACGTGTACATATGCTGGAACCACAAGAAAGCTAAGAAAATCATGCAGCTTGCTTATGCTTAGTTGTAAGATAGATGTATAGGTGGCGCCAAGCACCACCTATACATATCTACATCAAAAAGGATAATTTTATATGAGTATACTTCCACTATGCACAAGAGCAGAATCAACCAAAGGTTACGAAAGGTCTCAGGAGAGGAGGCCCTCAGCACGTAAAAACGGAAACTAAAGACAGAGAGAAACTCAGATGCATGAAAATTGTGTCAAGAAGCCAAGGTCGTATCGGCTAAAATAGACCAACAGTAGATACAATTAATGAAGCAAAGAACAGAATATCCTGTTCAGAGAGGTCAAGATAAGCCAAAGAAGGCAGGTGGGGGGCAAAACTAAATCAAATACATGAATTGCATGGAGAATGAGACGATTTCACTGTGTCTGAATCACGTGACCAGCCAAGAGATAAGAGATTAAACTTTCACACCTATGCATGGAAATCTGAACTTTTCCAGACAGAGATGCAGTCTCTAGGCCAACCACAAAGAAATAATTGACAGACGACCACTGCGGTGATGATTGATTGTAGCAATAATTGGAGGATGGCTGTGGGAGCAGACGAGCACCCTGCACCTGGCCAGCTATTCTGCACACTGCTAAGCTAGCGGAAAAGTATGAGTGGGGTTGATGCCAACCCAATCATAGTGGACCAAGTAATCTAGGGTCCTATAATTAGTAGAACCAATGAGACGTTGTACTTTTAGTGATGTCCACAGTAGCCATTTTGAAGGAAGGGCTTAGATGCCCCACCTGACACTGTTTACCCAATCCCCTCCCTCTGTTACCATATACAGATATAGCACCTATATTAAAGTTACCTTCCTATAACCAATAGAATTGCATGCAACAGCTTAAGCGTTACACCTCAGTGATGACAAGTTTTTAGAATAAATTATGTGTTTTTTATGAGGTTCGTTGGAGTTGTTGAAGTGAGAAGGAAGATCAAGCAATAGCTGATGTTCATGATCTCCCCGTTTTTTGTACTTGTCATTAAACGGACTCCCTTTGCCAAACCATTGAGTTGTCATTGTTGATTTGATGCTACAGTATTAATCTGCATCCCCATCCATCTCACGGGTGCTGCTACTCATCTTAAAGTGCTATTGCGCAAGCCCCAGATTTATGGGCCGGTTGGGGTACTAGTTCACACTTGGTAGCAGAGAGAGGATGGTTTATCGATTATCGATTAGACAAGACACCCATTGACCGTCAACATAAAGGAACTCTAGGTCCTCAGCAATATCACAAGTCCTTTGCCATCCGGCTAAGTAGATGGAGAAGCTCCCCGTAGATAGTGGCTAGATTAAATTGTAAAACCTGCAGGTTGAGGTCTGAAGGAACCTGTGTTTCACCCACGATCCCTTCCCACTTTTATGAGCAGCCGATCGAGTGGAAGGCAGGAGAGGCGGCGACGAAGGCAGTGATCTCTAGAATCCAGAGAGGAAAACATGCGAACGGTGACTGAGAAAGACTGAACGCTTTGGCCAAAAGTTGCATGCCTTAGAACAAGTAAGGGAAAGTAATGGTGGGAGGCGGGACACAAATAAAGTTAGAGATAGAGTAGAATGCATTTATATATATAAGGGGAAGGAAATAGTGATTCGAGGGTGAGTAAGCAATACATAGAGCATACCGGGAGGATACCCAAGCATAGAGGAGGATACCAGGAGGATACCTGAGCAGAGGGAGGATACGGCCAAATACCTACGCTTTAATATAGCGGTTAGCAGAAGCTTGCATTCAAAGTCCTGAATAAAATAGGACTAAATAGGAGACTAAAATGGTTAAAGACATTTTTGAAAGGAATGGGATTACACTCCATGTCTGGGTAAATCATAGGGACAGGGGATCAGTGTAGCCAGCTGGAGTCTCTCTAGTCTGTCTAGTCTGCCACATCTTTCCTTTTTCCCTCTGACATTATAGAATAAGGACATTTCTTGAAGGAATTAGCACAAAAATTATACGATTGTTAAGCTAAAACATTGTATAATATGAATCAATGATTATTGCTTGAAAAATAATACAATAATTTGTGTGCAAAAAACTGGATTGGGGCTTGCAAAGATTGGTGCTCGCTCATATTTTTGATTTTGTTTAAGTAACGTAAAACAAAGTGTTTGTTGCATTCACCTGGTCTTTGCGGAGGCGTTGGGGCATTGTTGCAGCCCTCCCTGGGGTGAGGTCGCTCGGGTCCGACTTAGCCCTCTGCGCTTATGTGGTGACTGGTGGTAATAGGTGATGCTGCTCGGGACTGCTCCTGCTGATTAGTTTTGGCGAGCACTCCGTCCTGCTGCTTCTGGCAGGGGTGCTTTTATGACCTGGACTGAGTTCTTTCACTGGTCCCTTGCACGTGGTAGTCCAGTCCTGCTGAGACTAAGCCACTATACTTCAGGTAAGTGTTCCTGATTGCCTTTGTCTTTCCTCGTCGGTTTTTGTTAAACGTTGTAAAGTTTGTTGTCTTGTATTGTTGTCCATTCCACTTTTGATGTTTGCTCTTTTGCTTTCTTCCCTTGCAGGTGATGTTGCCTGCATGGCAGATGCTGCGGAGCTCAAGTCGACAACCGGAGGGAATGAGGAACGAAGCTGCAGTGGTACAGTAGCTGGTAAGTTGTTAACTAGGGGGCGTGCAAGGTTCAAATGTGTATGGCACTAGGACGGATGTTCTAACCTTGGATTTCTTCCTCACAGGGTCCGAGCTGCGGATGCGGAGTGCAGTGCTGTGGCATTGGGATCAAGATCACTTGACTTCAGGAGATGAGTCTGCAGATGAAGCGATGAAGCACCGGTTTCCGGAGGTGAGTATGCTGGAGAACGCCTTGTTTCAAAGGTAAGTAAACTGGTCCAAGTGGCGGTGAGCATCACGTTGCATGCGAGTGCACAGTAATGTGAAGCACCAGCCTTAAGGATGGAGCAGCTTATACAGCTGAGCTTCTGAAGCCGTGCCCACCAGGTTCAGCCTGCCTGCCACACCCGATGAGTCAGCACATGAAGACCAGGCCTAGGGAGCCACACCTGATGAGTCAGCACATGAGGATGTTCTCTGGAATAAAGGCTTTCAGCTCCTGGAAAGTTCTTGTAAAATAAAAGGACTCCTGCACTGAAATGAAGTAAAAGCACTCCTGCACTGAAATAAATTATTCCTGCTCACATCTTTATATGAGCCTGGCGCCAAAGGCGCCAGGACTGAGTCCAGCCAGGGCTCCTGTGTTTATAGGTACCAAAGGGACATAAGTGAGTCAAGTGACCCATTGCCACCATCACTAGATGGTGTGGTTTTTTTGTTGTGGGGCCTGTGGCTATGACAGTGTTGTGTGAGGAGAAGATAAATAATTTTAAGTATGGAAGATATTACACCGTTAATACACTTGTGCAAGCAGTTGCCAAAACATGCACCTAAGCTGAAATAATACAGTGCAGAATGGGTTAAGGGTCCCGCCAACAAAATGTTTATGCCATGGCCCCAGGGTGGATCACTGTCTAAAACAGTCCTGCAACACACCTGACGACATATTTATATGCCACATACACTGGCAAAAAGTTAGAAAAACGCCTAGTTAGTTTAGAACTTTGGAAGATGTACCAAGAGGATAAGGAGGAGGAGCCGCCCTTAGATTGGATACTTAATGTATGCACGGAGGGGGGTGAGAGGCCTTCCGCGCCACCCGCCCTGTCTGAAACAAAAAGTGAAGTCAGTAAAGTTGAAGGATTATACCCGCTAAGGAAACTTAAAGCAGCCACAGGATATAGCAACCCAGCATATGAGTCACATACGCAAAGTAGTGACGAAACACCAGACAAAGACAGAGATAGAGATATCACCTCCAAAGTCCTGAGGGACAAGGAGAGGCACGAGAAAGAGAAAGGAGACCAGGCACAAACAAGTACATCTCTAGATACAGAGAAAGAGGGTAAAAGATGGAAAGGAGATGAGGATAGAACTGATGAGATAGCATTCACACAGAACGAATGGATGGGAGGTCAGATTCTATTGAAACTCGATGGGAAGGGCATTGAGGATGTGAGACAAAAGGGAGAGCCAGACGATTTACAAAGAAAAGAGAAGGGAAAGGAAAAAGGATTGAGAGACGAAAGGATCAGGAAAAAAGTGTGGCAGAGACGAGAGCAGTTGTATCGCGAGGAGCAAGAAAGTAAACACGATCATAAGCAGCGAGCAGCTAATAATCAGAACAGGTAGGAACAACGGAGAATAGAAGAAGAACAAAAGATAAGGGAGAAGAGAATAAAAAGATGAAGGGATGAGGAAATATAAAGGGCAAATTAACGTAGAGATGCAAAGAAACGGGAAGAAGATAGGTCATGGAGGAAGCGAGGAAGCGCAGAGAATTCGAGGACGATATAGAACATAAGCGGAGACAGAGAGCGTGCGAACTTGAATATCTGGAAAGAGAGGTTAAAAAACCCAATCCAGTAGTAGATTGGGAAGACACAGAAGAATTCATTCCTGAGTACGATTCAGTACCAGGCACGCCTAGGCCAAATATTGAGGATGACTTCGACACCAGAAGCATCAGAGAGATAATCGATAGAATATATGATGAAATGGGGCTAGAGCAAGTACCCCGAGGGAGAGGAGAGGACGAGCGTCTTGAGAGCACTCAGCTGTACGATACTGAGGATGCCTCTCGAAGTAGTAGAAATAGAGAGCTATCCCTAGATAGGTTGACCCTAAATAGGAACAAGGAAGATGAGAGGAGTTTCACGAGTTAGGCACAGAGAATATCAGACACAGAAAGAGAGGAATATGAGGAAAAGGAAGAAGAGAGGAGACACGAAAAATGCTTCTCCAGAGGAAAAGGGATAAGATGGTCAGATTCTGGCGAGTCTGCACCTAAGGCATCAGAGGCAGCCAAACAGTCAGACTGACACGAAGGAGTATCTTACGGTCAGAGGGGGATGTCTCCATCACCCTATGTGAGCCAACTAAGGACATTACCAGGTAGACGGCAATGCGGGACTATCATCCCATCAGTGGATAGAAAAATGATGAGCGAGGAAAAGGAGTGCCACATATTACAATTCCTGTTGCTCGAGAAAGGAGGAACGAGGCAACAGTATATTCCATGGCCACATATGGATCGAGAAAACCTGAAAAATAAGCTTCCAATGTTAACCTCGGGAGCCGGAAAATGGATGCATGATCTAGAAAAATGACGGAAGGGAACACATTGGCTATTGGAGATATTAAGGGTCTTTAAATTGCCAAACTTGGTGATCGAGCTGACAATATGTGGACACATGCAGGTTCCCTGGCGTGACTACAGCTAATACTGCACACAATGGAGCTCCATTTAACAATTGCAGAGCCGCGGTATGGAAAGCTTTATGATTGCTATACCCGGATACATCTAACATGGGAGCCATAATGACACGAAAAATGAAGGAGTCAGAGGATCCTTTGCTTTACATTCAGAATTTCCAAGACGCTTGGGTATTGGAAACGTGTGAATCTTGGGAGAAATCCATACCCGTGTTTTACCATATATTATGCCAAGTGCTGCCAGATCAGGTACAGAAGCAGCTCAAGAAATTGGTAGAAATTGAGGCCAAACCGTGGTCTGAAATACAGTTGACCATAGCTCACTATTGCAGATTGCTGCGTGAGAAGAATCGCAAAAAAAGAGGCTGCACTAAAAGCCAAAGTGGCAAGATTAGTGCAGAAAAGACTGTCAAAGATCAGGGCAGTAATGGGTTTTACCCCTGAGGGAGAGGTTTTCGAGGAAGAGGATGGCAGAGTAATCAGGGAGGTTTTCAAAACATGCAAAATGGCAATCAGGATATGTCAAATGGGCGAATAATCAGACCACCGCCAATATGTTGGACGTGTGGGATGACAGGGCATCTAGCACGCACATGCAGAAATCAAGGCATGGTGCAAAACAACCAAGGAACAAGAGTAGGGATGGTGAATCCACCTGTGTTTTTACAGCAGGGAGGACATGGAGTTGCACAGAATCACACAGTGCAACAACAAGCGCCAGGAGCACAGCAAAGCTTGCAACCTCAGAACTTGATACGTTTTCCACAATGACTGTCTCAACAGTCGCTGATGCAACTGTCCTAGACAACAAGTGCAGGCCAGGCATTGAACTCTGGAATGAGAGCCAACACTGGTGATGGAGGAAGTCCATTCACACAGCATGGGACAAAGTTATATATGGACTAGGACAGCTCACTGGGAAACCTGATGTGTTCTATCCTATCAGTGACACCTAACCCTCAATGAGGAACCAAGGGTAGATGTCGTTATAGGGGATAAAGAATATTCCTTCCTAGTAGACAAAGGGGCAACACGTTTGTGTATGCATGAAGGCAAGTTCTCCTTGTCCAGTGATGCCATAAATACTGAGGGCTTCACAGGAGCAACACGTTGTGTTCCTTTTACAAATGAACTTCCTATCTCTATAGGAGAATGTGATATGAAATTGCCACCGCTATATTCAAGACCAACTCCAGTAAATATCTTGGGATGAGACCTAATGACAAAGTTAAACATGACAATCTCATTCACGGAGAAGGGCATAATATGTTCAACTCCAGGAATGCATTATTTGAACGTATTTGAGACGTTAAGAGCATACTCGGGACAAACAGCTATGAGAGCTATCCCATTGGAGCCAGAAATATTCACTTATGGAGTACGTGTTAATGGCAGGGCTACCAGGCCTTGCAGGCAAAACCAGGAGGACCCCAGATGAATTTCTATTTAGGCCAAGAATATCTATGCACAAGGAAAAGGGACACATATTTCCCTTGGAAATACACACAGCCATAGTGCGAGGAAAAATGGCACTGATCGATGGTTGCGATGAAGAAGGCAGACAATGGTGCACAGTAATCGCCATTGTGGAAGGGTAGAGATTGACTGACATCATTGATGACGATCTGTTTGACGAACAAACAGATGTTGAGGAAGCAACAGTTGAGGTAAATTTCATTTTTTGGGTGAGGATGATCAAAAGAGAAGTGCCCCAGAGAATGATGCTGGCACAGAAGTGTCCTGAATATTTTGATGACGACATGGCCCAGGTGCCTGTCTCAGTGTGGGCCACAGGCCCCTATGACCTAGGCTTATTGAAAGGAGTCGGAGAAGTGAGGATTAAATTGAAACCAGGAGCAATTTTGGCGAAGGCATGACAATATCCCATGTCTAGGGAAGCAGATGAAGGAATTTTCAAGACAATTTTCAGTGACGTCAGAGTCGTCATCCAACACCATGGTTTATCTGATTAAAAAATCAAAGGTAGGATTGTGGAGACTAATTCAAGATTTACGTCCAATAAATGATATTGTACAGAGCGAGTTCCCTCTAGTCCCTAACCCAGCCACAATCCTAATAATATACCTGTTGAGGCACAATATTTCACAGTGATTGACTTGAAATATTAATTTTCCTCAATCCCATTGCAAAAAGACTCACAAGATTTGACGTCATTTACATTCAGATAGATGTGTCTGAAAAGCACGAGGTTACCCCAGGAGTACTGTGAGTCTCCCTGAATTTTCAACAGAGTCCTGCAGATGGACTTAAGCAATGTTGCATTAGAGAGTGTTGTCTTGCAATATGTGGATGACATCTTAATTTGCAGCATGACAGAGGAAAGATGCAGACACAATTCTATACAGCTTTTGACTTTGTTGGCTAAGAAATGCTATAAAGTTGACAAAGAAAAGTTACAATATCGAAGCAAGAAGTACTGTACATAGGCCAGCTGATCTCGCATGAGGGCAAAAGGGTTACCCCTGAAAGGGCTGAAGCCATACTGAACACAGCCAAGCCACACACGATAAAACAGATGCAGAGTTTTCTAGGTCTTTGCAATTATGTCAGGGCATGGGTCTTTGACTACAGCTCATATACTAAGACCTTGTTACAGACCCTAAAGAAGGCACAGGTGACGAAAGAAAAAATTAAATAGTCTGAGACCATGGAAGAAGGGTTTACTGAACTCAACAGTAAACCCTTCTGCATTGCCATTTGCACGGCACCAGTTCTAGGGATTCCCAATTATGCAGAGGAGTTCTACTTGCTTTCGCACACAAATGGCAGCGTTATGACGGCAGTACTCACACAGAGAACCACATTGGGGTACAAGCCCCTGGCACACTACAGTGGGAATTTGGACCCAGTGATGAGGTAATTTCCCTTGCGAACAAAGTCTAGCTGCTGCAGCATTCGCCATAGAGAAAACTACAACCATTGTGATGGGACGCGCCATGACGTTCTTCGTCGAGCACACACTATTTGCCATTCTAGAGAACCCAAAGGGCACATTGACATTTCAGAGAGCTTCTGCTTATGAAGTGCTCATATCAGATCCATCGATTAAGATAATTCGATGTAAGATAGTGAATCCAGCTTTGTTCATAGCAGAACCAGTCACTGAAGGAGAGCCGATCCATGACTGTGCAAATTATGAGGAATGTTATGATGAAATTCCCAGAGTGAAAGAAAATGCATTGGCAGAAGGAGAAATTGTCTTAGTTGACGGTTCTTTGAGAATCGATCAAAATGATGGTAAAACACACAGCAAATGGAGAATTCAGAGTACTCATTAGTGCACGATTACCATCTCATTACTCCGCACAGGCTGCAGATTTATTAGCATTGATACTCGCCATCGAGAATCATGCAGACCAGGAAGTGACGGTGTACAGTGACTCCACTTATGTGCCGTCTACAGTGCACGCAGGCCTAGCGTGCTGGAAAAGGAGAGGCTACCTCCGAGCGGACGGCATGCCAGTGCAGCATGAAGCCCTATTGGATAGGCTTGTTAAGGCACTGTAGCTCCCAGTGGGCACAGTGGTCATGAAATGTGCCGCCCACACGAAGCGGAAAGATTGTATCTCACGAGGAAATCAAGCAGCTGACTCAGAGGACAAACATATGGCATCCAAGGGTGAAACCATAATGAATGTGGAAATAACTGATGTAAATGAAAAAATTATTGATGCACACAGTGAACTTGAGGACTATAGTAACATGGGGCAAACCCAGATAAGGGAAGCCCAAGGGGAAGCACCACAGGAGGAAAAGAACCCCTGGAAACGGCGAGGGTGTTCTTTCAACCCCTCCGAAAGCTTGTGGCAACAAGACAGCACTGGTAAACCAGTAGTGCCTATAGCCCTGTTAACATTAGAATTGGAACAATTGCATTATCCAGCACACATATCAAAAGAGAATCTAGCAGCAACAATCACTGAAGACTGGTTTATACCGAACTTAGCGGAACACATTGCATTTTTTATGTTGAACTGTATAATCTGCCAACAGTTCATGGCTAGGCATACACTAAGAGTAATTAGAGGAGTCATCCCAAGGCCCAATGGACTTTTCAGCACTTGCATGTCGATTAAGTCAATATGATTCAAGTATGTAACGGGTATATGTATCTAATTGTTGTGGTGTGTTCATTCGCTAGATGGATAGAAACAGGTCCATGTACACACCCAGACTCTACCTGTGCGGCCAAATTCCTGGTGAGAGAGGTATTTCCCAGGTGGGGAGTATGTGAGGTCATGAGGTCAGATAATGGTCCTCACTTTGTTAATCCAGTATTTGAGCAGATCAGCTTGCTGCTTGGTATAAAGCACAAGTTATCATCGGTGTATTACCCGCAAGGCAATGGGATATGCAAGAAGCTCAACAGCTTGTTAAAGGAAAGGATAGCCAAGTTGAAGCTTACTCTAAAGAAGGCATGGCTACACTGCCTTCCACTGTCAAGGTACGGACTCAGAAACCAGCCTGGTTCTGACCATCATCTTATGCCGTACAAAATAGCAGCATGCAGAAGGATGCACACTCCACTGACACCCCGAGATAGAGCTAGATGTGATGCCCAGTCAACAGGAGAAATCTTTGGGTCTGAAATGCAAAATTACTTGAATTGCCTGACATCTTGTTTTACTGTAATTTCAGGACAGCTGCAGCAACGACAAAAAGGGCGCAAGGGAGCACAGAAGACAGAAGGAGATACTACTGCAAACTCAATTCAGAGATTATGTGTACCATCAATCTTCCCTGGAGACACGGCCTTGGTGAAAAATCACAAGAGAAAGAAGTGGGATGAGCCAAGGTTCAATGGACCTTTCACAATGGAAGACATCACTCCCACTTCAGTCAAGCTACAAGGAAGAAGAGCTTGGATCTTCCTGGGTGACATCAAGCCATACATCGGAGAAGGCCCCATGCTCCCACACCAACGCATAGGGACTATAGACGACATGGAAGAACCACAGCACGTGCAGACGAGATCCATGACGAGGAAGAAGGACTCATGACTAGCAAAGCAAAGTCAAAGAATGTTTGTGCAAGGTTGTGGCTTAATTTTGGACATTTCCCCTGTGCAAAAAAGGGGATAAGGACATAAACAACGGACACTCTGTGCATTATAGTTGCAGAGTGAAGAAGAGAATTGCCTGCATAAGCCACAACATAGGTTATGAACTCTGAACTTTGGACTGAGGCACACTGAAGCCTTGATAAGAAAAAGATATGTCAAATTTTGATCGCAGACACACAAATTGGAAGAAAATACAGTATCCAGACTTGTTACAAACAGGAGCATTGTTTGGACTCACTTATGGTGTCCCAGAGCAGAGACATCACTAGAGACGTTCTGAACTATTTTGACCTAGTCTTGAGGTCATACCCGTCACTAGTGGGAAGGGTCACTAGCATCACTGAATTTCTTTAAGACCCTGAAAACAAGAAGACAATAAGGAGGCTGCTCACCATGATCGCTGAGCAGTTCCTCCTGCTTCTGGAGTACAAAGAGGGAAAAACAAATGTCCCAAGCAGAAGAAGAAGTGAATAGGCTTGTCAGCGTACTATTGTTTCGTTTAATTGAAGACTGTCGAGATCTTGCTGGGAGACGCACTGACGTCTTGACATTTCTTCGAGATCCAGCAAACACAGAATGCTTGAGTTTAATCCTGAACGGAATCATAATTCAGGTTGCTCTTTACACCCATCGAGATTACAGAAGCTGCTCACAGTGAGTACCGAACAGTTCCAGAATTTAGCGAAGACTAGACAAATGTCCCTGTCACCAGAAGATAGCAGATTGGCAAGCAATGTTTACTTTCGCCTAATTGAGGACTTTCCAGAACTTGTGGGGAGGCCCGCCGGTGTTGACGTCCTCACCTTCATCAGAGACCCAGCTAATTCTACACAGATGAGCATGCTCTTCCATGGTATTGTGATGCAGGTTGAACTTTCTAATCATCATCAGAATTTCCGGAGGAGACTGTAAGACTTTCCGCCGAGGGACAGATTGAGAAAGTGTTGTCAGAGACTTTACTCTTGTTTATACTACCAAGGACACAACATGTCTTCCGGAGTGAAACAGAGAAGAGGAACAGACTGGGAGCTTGTGTATTTTGAACATGTACAGTGAAAAAGGACTTGCTGAACTTATTGCCTTAATTGACACTTTTTGAATATAGAAAAGGGAACTGTATCCAGAGACAATAGAGAATCCATTGTCCAGGCAAAGGAGGACTTTTGTCAACCGACAAGCGGAGACATCAGAATCCAGAGATATTGTTGCATAGAATATATTAACATTAGTCTTTTTTCCTTAGATGATAGAGATGGGAAATCAACACAGCAGCATCGTCATGCCTCAGGAGCAGAGACATACTTATTGTTCCAGATTTAAGTGCTGCCGCCTAACCTATAGGGGCATAATGTATTTATGCATTGTATTCATCGTTGTTTTATTGTCACTGATGATTCGAACTGCATTTTTCATAGGTGTAAAAGTGTTCCAATTCCAGTGCACCCATCTAATAATGTATGCATGACACCCACAAAAGCACCCAGACCCTTTATGGTGATCCCAGTTCCTAGAAGGCCTGACAAAGGAGTGAGTGAACTTGAAATGGATGTGATTAGCACTGACACACATGCAGTGACAAGCAAGTTGAAAAGTCGGAGACGGGGTCGGCAGAGTAAAAATGAAAGAAGGTTACTGACAACCACACGCATGCAAACGATGAGTGCACACACACCAGGTCTAGTGTCAATAGTTGCAGAACCACAGGCCAAAGAAGGGGAGAAGGTTGGACAAACGACAACGAGAAGCTATCCTACAAGCAAAATGAAAAGACAAATGGAGAAAGCTGAACTGTTAAAGAGACAAAAGGAGTTGGAGAAGAAGCCAACTGAGCCAGCATTGATCAGCACCCCTGATAGATCACTGAAAAGGGCAAGTGCAAGCCCAGCCAAAATCTCACGAGCACAGATGATAGCAGAATCAAGATGGCTGTCCATAGCCAGAACCAGGAAAAGGCAAGAGGAAAAAGAAAGAATTACCAGATTTTTGCCTACTCAATTGGTACAGATGAAGAGGCCCGCACCATGGATTGAGGTACCTGATTGAGGTACCTGAAAATCCTCCAACAAGAAGAAGCCATACGGAGGTGTTCAATGACGAAGTTATAGCAAATTACATGAAAACCTTGAGCATCAAGAGAAGCATACAAGGGGATGACAGTACCTCACTGAAATGGGCAACTGAAACAACTGATCCAAATGAAGACGATTATGTCCAGGACATAAAGACAAGGAACAATGGAAAGACAAAGTACATTGTGATCAGATACGAGAAGCCTGAAGTTAAAGGAGCAAGGAAAAACTCCAGAAGAAGCCAGAAAATGGAGGAACAGAGGTCAAATGCAAATCTGGGGAACAGTGCTTTCATCAGACGGATAGGTAAAAGGAGTGGTGATGGCCAGAGCATGGATGGTCTTCAGTCACTATGAACCCACCATCAACACTTGCTAAACTACTGACATGGGTCGAAGACCGAGGAGGACCCTTGCTGTTAGTGCAATTGGAAAGCCCAAAATTCTGCTTCAGGAATTAATTGCACAAGAAAAACGGGGGAAAATCAAAACTGTGGACAAGTTTTTGACGCTCCAGGAATGGTACATGGTACCGCAGTGATCATGGATCATTATTGGGCGTGTATATCTAATGAATATATCAGACTGCTGAGAAACTGGGAGGTATATGCACAATAGTGAATGAACATGTTCCAGCATTGGTGATTCAAAGAGTGATCTGAATATTGACAGTTTCCCGAAAGCAGATGTTCACCTGAGGAAAAGGATATCTGTGGAACTGATGAATAGAATAAAGAGAGATAATTACTTTTCGGCTAAATCAGAAGAAGCTTTTCATGCAATCCCGTATGAACACAGACTGTTCAGCCTGACCTCATCAGTGTTCATGACAATTTTTATTCCACAAGTTCAAGTTGTAGCAAATACTAAATGGTTGCAGATAACTAAATGGGAGTTACTACAAACCATCAACATGACCATAAAAGGATTAAACACAATCAAAGAAGAGTTAAGAGCAATCCGACTAATGAGTCTCCAGAACAGATATGTCCTTGACATGATCACAGCTATGGATGGAGGTGCTTGTGCAAAAATTGGACAATCATGTTGCACATTTATAGCTTCTCACAATGAAGAAAATGAAACATTGACAGAGGCCATTGGTATGGTGACAGAAATACAGAATCAAATGATTGATGAAACTGACGAAGTGGACGATGACAGTTAGTTTGGAGCTCTATTCTCATGGGTTCCACAATGGATGGCAGATGCATTCAAATTCCTAGGATCCCTGCTATTGATGATAATACCGCGGATTATGTGTTATCAAGATAATAATCTCTCAATGCCAGAAAACTGCGAAAAAGGCCACAGGGATGAAGATCATGATTGATGTCGAACCAGGATGGAAGCCCAAAGACCTGACTCATGAAGAAAGAAGAGACTTTGGGAAAGCTAGCATTCATGCGCCAGAAGGAACCAAGTTTCGGTATCTAAGGAAACACAGAAACTATGTGGGAAGATGGATCTATTGCAGCCCAAATGGACAATGCCAACTAATGACATGGATCCAAGACAAACACGTGAGAACAGCAGGAAGCTTGAAGGGAGTCATAAAAATATGGACCCCAGAGAGACATTTCTTTAGACCTTCATGTATGGACCCAGAAGATGAAGTAAAAGTGGATCCAGAAGATGAAGTGAAAGTGAATACAGAGGATGCAGGAAAGATGGATACAAAAGACGAAGTGAAAGTGGTCGATGAATCGCTCAGAGGGTGGAGTGTAGAGGAGTTCCCAAGCATGACCCACACTTAAATCATTCATTTTGAAGTACCAGGAACTTTCATGCCAAAATATGTGGCATATGATGAGCAAATAAACCAGCAGAGAGCCGCAGTGGGACCCTGCCCAGTACCTATCAGACTGACAGCACCTATTGAAGTACCTGCACATAAGAAACCTTGGACAGTAAGGTACCCATTGAGGAAACCATATCATACAAGTGAGACAAACTGACAATTGCCAAAACACAATGCCTGAAGAAGCCAAGAAGGTCCTAAAGGAAGACGAATGGTGACATCACAAGAACCTGGACTGACTCACATATAGAAGATATGACAACCTGCGAATGAAGAAAAGAGACGAAACACCATGGATAAGGGACATCATGAACCTAATGTGAAATAACAATGTCAAAGGTATGAAGCTTATGGCATGAGCACGATGAAGATATTCAGGCAGTTTACCCATGTACATATGCTTGGAACCACAAGAAAGCTAAGAAAATCGTGCAGCTTGCTTATGCTTAGTAGTAAGACAGATTGGAGCAAGCGCCACCTATACATATCCACATCAAAAAGGATCATTTTATATGAGTATACTTCCACAATGCACAAGAGCAGAATCAACCAAGGGTTACTAAAGGTCTCAGGAGAGGAGCCCCTTACCACTTAAATCGAAAACTAAAGGCAGAGAGAAACTCAGACGCATGAAAATCGTGCCAAGAAGCCAAAGTCGTATAGGCTGAAATAGACCAACAGTAGATACAATTAATGAAGCAAAGAAAAGAATATCCTGTTCAGAAAGGTCAAGATAAGCCACAGAAGGCAGGTGGTGCGCAAAACTAAATCAAAAACAGGAATTGCATGGAGAATGAGACAATTTCACCGTGTCTGAACCACATGACCAGCCAAGCAAGAAGAGATGAAACTTGGCACAGATATCTGAACTTTTCCAGACAGAGATGTAGTCTCGATGCCAACCACAAAGAAATAATTGACGCATGACCACTGAGGTGATGATTGATTGTAGCAATAATTGGAGGCAGGCTGGGGGAGCAGACGAGCACCCTGTACCTGGCCAGCTATTCCGCACGCTGCTGAGCTAGTGGAAAAGTATGAGTGGGATTGATGCCAACCGAATCATAGAGGACCAAGTAATCTAGGGTCCTATAATAAGTAGGACCAATGAGACGTCATACCTTTAGTGACGTCCGAGGTAGCCATTTTGAAGGAAGGGCTTAGATGCCCCACCTGACACTGTTTACCCAATACCCTCACTCCGTTACCATATACAGATATAGCACCTATATTACAGTTACCTTCTTATTACCAATAGAATTGCATGTTACAGTTAAGTGTTACACATCAGTGATGACAAGTTTTTGGTATAAATGATGTGTTTTTTATGAAGTTCGTTGGAGTTGTTGAAGCGAGAAGGAAGATCAAGCAATGGCTGATGTTCATGAACTTCCCGTTTTTTTGTACTTGTACTAAACGGACTCCCTTTGCCAAACCATTGAGTTGTCATTATTGATTTGATGCTAGAGTATTAATCTGCAACCCCATCCATCTCGCGGGTGCTGCTACTCATCTTAAAGTGCTATTGGGCAACCCCCAGCTTTATGGGCCGGTTGGGGTCCTAGTGCACAACCCCATCACATTGGAGATCCATAATGCGTCAAAATGCTCATCCCCCAAATATCTATGAATATTCTCTTTTTGATGTCCCATTGCATTTCTGTTCCTCGAAAGCGGTGCATTAAAAAAAAAAAAAAAGAATGTGTCGGAAAACTTGACATGTGGTATTAAAATACACTGCAGAACCGGTATGACTATTGCCCTAGAAGCAGAAAAATTGATGCATAACACTCAGGATGCAATCTGAGGGAATTTTATTTACAGCACATATTACTTCTGATGCCAATTCTGCAAAATCCATAACAATCCACTAACTTCCTAGCTAGTTTATTTTGGAAGTCGTCATGATTTGAACTTAAATATACTTTAGGTATTTTTCTGTGATAAGAAAAGAGTGGCATCTTCCTGTACATCTGTAGTACCGATCAATTGATTTAGATTAACATTATCCATTGGTGAAGTGCGAGATACTATGCAGAAATGCATTACACAGAACGCAGAAAGTCTGCCCTTCAGAAATAGGCAAGCGTGTAGTCACTGGGCCTCAGAGTTTCCGCAACACCAGGAGTGATCGGAATATGACCATTGACATAAAGGGCTCAGTTACAAATTAATTCCCCCATCAATGTAGCATTTTGGAAGAACTTGTAATCACCCAGTGAAAATGTGGGTTACGGCTCCTCAGAGTGAACAGGAGAGTTGCTAATCACAAATCAAAGTACCTTCCACACCCAGGAAGTGAAATAAAGTCCCTGTACTCTGCCCAAGAATATAAGATTCTGGTCATGAGGCAGTATAGGACTGAGTTTATTTGCCGGTCAACCAGCATGATTCTTTTCAATTTTAGTGAACTATGTTAATGTACACGATTATCGTTTCTACCCCCACTTATACTCAGTTATATTTTCATATCCGTTCCCTAGCAGCACTTTGTACTCCCCCCTCCTTTACTGTGTGCCCTTTTCCCTTTATGCACTTTGGAACGACTTGTGATTTTTATCTGTACAAAACAACCATGACATTTAAAAATATAACAATAAATAAAAATTCAGGACAGTAACCTTACACAAGTAACAAAAGGGTGAGTCCTGAAGAAGAAAAAAGGACAAATTAGCTTTTCTTCCAAACATGTATTGAATACAATAACCAAACAGTGCAAAGCCAAAACGCAAAAGAAAAGGCTCCTATTAGTAACTAACAAGTAATTCACACAGATATTGAGGCTATTTGCAAATATTTTAGCAAAGAATAGATGAGGGCTCAAGCTGGTGCCACTGAATTACCCACAAGCCTGGAGATGTTCACTGGAGATTGGGCCTGGAGATGTTCACTGGAGATTTGGCTTGGAGGTGTTCACTTTGAGCCCATATTCCTCATGTGCAAGGAAGCCATGAGGAGTATGACTACGCTTGTGAGTATAATGGCAGCTGCATGTTGTATTTTATGAAGTCTATTATCAGCTTAGATGGGCCCTTGCAATTTTTGAGTAAAACCCATCCTGACGCTTCAGTACAGTCATCCCATTTGAGTTTTAGTTCCAACCTTAAGACCCAAAGTAAGTTATTAGGTTATTGCACTCAACCAATACTTTTAAAGAAAGGTGTTGAATTACATTTTTCACAAGCGTTTTCCCTGAAGACACACAACACAATTGAACTTTTAATACGCATGTGTAATGAATAGGTTGGCAAAGTAGTGCCCATTGCAAAGTCAACAGACATAATGCAGTTGTTGAAATATATTTCTTACTGGTGTATTCTGTTAATCACTGCAGTGTAGACTGGGGAAGAAAGGTAATCTGATGGTTGGTTGACAGATCTTAAAAGGTAGGAAGGGGGAGAAAGGTAGTTTGATAACATTTGTCAGGGACTACATATTTGTTTATTCAACTTAAGTTAAGTCAGGGAATCTTAGTGGTGAAACCGGAAAGCCAGGTTGTTAGAAATAGTGACATGATGTTAAACAATGCCTGTTTACCTCCTTTTTATAACTGATGGTGTGTTAGCTGAGGAAGGCTATTTAGATAATCTTTTGAACAGTATGGACAACACCCTATTGTCAATGGGGGATGCTGATAGAAAACTATCAGAGAACATTCTGGCAGGGGGAAGTATGCACAGTTCACTATCAAACCAGATAAACTGTGTAGCCTGCTAGTCAGATCAGAGTCTGGGGTGGGGGATGTTTCAGACACATAAATATAGGTCCAGAATTGAACTGTATATGGAGCATTTTGGCCCTTAAAATTAGAACACGAAAAAGCTGATCCCAAATTAGGTCTTTTTTGAGGAAATGAGGGAAGTTTGACCTATGCACTTATTGAGACCAAGCATGATGCATAAGCGTAATATTTGATATTCATATTGCACTAAAAAACACCATTATCGCAGTGTAAATAGTTTATAAAGCATTAGGATCAACTTTTAAATGCCTCCATTTTAGGCTGATAGAATTGTCCCAGTATTTAAAATGGACGCCGTAAACACCCCTGTTATTATAGACTAGTCTCATCGTTAGATGTTCTTGGCAAGGTTTTTACTTGCAGGCTGGACTCCATATTAGAACAGTGTTCAGAAGAGAAGGACATCATTCCTGATATGAGGCAGAATTATGTGCCCAATGTTCTGCAGTTGTTCAATGTTTAATTTTAGCTACTGAGATGCATGTGAGAGGTGCAAAGTTGCCTTCTTGGATCTCCATCAGGCTCTTGGTATCGTACATCATGCAATGCAAGAAGCTAAGCAGTGCTGAAGGTCCGAGATATCCTACTTAAGCAAATCCACCTAGCTCCAGGCAGCTCAGCAGTGACTGTTTGCTCTGGAGGATAAGTCATGTGAGTCTGTGGTGTTAATAAAGAGGTTAGCCACAGGTGCACATTGAATCTTCTATTCGTTAAGTACTTATTATGCTAATGACACAAAGACTCCACAGATGTCTTGTATTAGCTCAGGACTATTTCTGGAAGGACAAGTTAGACTTTAAACATCATAAACATACTTTAGTCCAGTTTGGTAAGGGGCAAGATATCTATTTCAATAAAAGTAAAAATGTGTTTGTGCGGTTTGTGGAAGCATTGTTTCTTATACAATTCCACACAGTTTGACCAATCTGCACCAAATTTAGCATAGTTATCCATTAGGATCCTCTGGCCATGACTGGCTGCATGACATTTGGACAACCCACCCATTTCCCTGGATTTCGGCAAAAGTCAAAAAATGTGTTTGTGGCGTTGTGGCTTGGCAAAGGTTTATTCCTCATACAATTCCACACTGTTTCACAATCTGCACCACATTTGGGATAGCTACCTGTTAGGACACTAAACACATTACTGGCAATATGACATTTGGACACACTACCCCTTTGCCTGCATTTCAGCACCTTCACACATGAAACAGTTGCCTCAAATTGGCCGTGGGAGGACCAGTCTCGACATGAGGATTCAAACTCGAGGTCCCATTTAGGACCTTAACAACCTCATTTTAAGGCCCTAGGATGCGCATTTTCAGAGACAATTGCACCACAACGAATTGCACCACATCATGGTGAGGCAACAGGTGGGTGGAGAGCACAGAAGGCCCCAGTATGCAGCAGCACACCAACTCTTGCCTCCCCTCAATGTCTGCTCTGGGGTATGTCATCCAGCCACACACATTCATTCTCAGTGCAGTTTACTTCAGGGTCCAAAGCTATAAGGGAATCGGAACAGTGACCTACAGGATCATTGATTTTCGAGAAATGATGAGAGCGCTATCATGTCTGTCTACAGAACTCACCTATTGGAGAATGTGGGCTTTTTGGTAGTATATATATATATATAAATGGGGCATGGATTACCTTAAGCAAGAATGGCCAGTGGGCAGGGTGTAAGGCAAGACTCGCAGAACGGATGCAAGAACGTACAAATGGTTGATTAGATTGTATTTCATGAAGTGTAATCTACATTGTTGTGTAATGCTAGAGTGTGGGGTCAGCACTACAAAATAAGCTTAAAGGGTAGTCCTCTGGGTCCCTGTATAAAAGGTGTTTGTGTATAGCAGTATAAGTGAATCAATCCAACATACAATAAGCAGCAAAGCAGGATTCCTCTGGGTGGGGATATGCACGTTCAATTGTTACCTAACAATTGGGGGGATCAGCAAGATCCGTGACACCATTACTTAATAATTAGGCGGATATTCAAGAGGACATGAGTGTGTCAGTGGACACAGACTGGAGTGGACGTGACTGGTTGACTGTAAATAATGTAAATGTGGTTTCTAGTAAAAGCAGGGTCATATTTGCTGGCATGCAATTCCTATTTTTAAGGGGTGTGCGTATGTCAATGCTGATGAATGTACCAGATACACGAGCAAGGACATGGTGATGGAAGGAGGGGGAAGGGAGCAGGGAGTGCGACATGCAATGTGTGTATGTTGTTAGTTAATAGCCTACATAAGGCTTTAACTACATGTGACATTTTCTTCCCAACCTTTCTGGCATTGCTCACACAAATCTCATCCCACTGAAATTGAAATGTATTTTCTCACAGTGCAGTCCTCCCTCCCAATGCTTTAGACTAATTACAGTCAAATCCTTTTCTGAAGATTTTAATAAGTGCACTAAATTGATTATAACACATTGACAAGTGTTAGTCTCAGAGTAAAGCACTCGATGAATCTGAATTCGAGCTTTAAACACAGACACACGTGGGGAATACTCAATATGAGAGAGGGCTTGAAATGAGTTTCCCTTTGACACTTCTATACCTCTTTAGTTATCCATAAAGAAATAACCATCCAAACGTGTAGCTCCTGGATAGCCTTAATTTGGCTGGTGTCAGTCGTTCATTCCAAAACAACTGTGTGCTTGCCTGTATCAAAAGTGCTGAGCAAGCTACAATTTTAATTATTTCATTATAAAGGTTACATGATTATCCTTCCGCTATGTGTGAAAATGGCACATATTATCTTAATTTCTGACCATACATAAGTGACAAAATCTGGTATTTTAGATCTTAGAATTGTAATTTCGAGGAACAACATGAGGCAGAATCTGCCCCATTTTATTTAATCTGGCCAGTTTCCCAATACCACCATTCTTACAATGGCAAGTACGAGAAACATACATTATTTTATCTTTTTGGATAATACCTGAGCTGGCTGGACATCCAGAAAATATTTGAAATAGTATTATAATTATAAGTTGTGCTTGTTTGCCTTAACACCATCCTGCTAACAGTTTGCTAAATATCATTCCGCCAACATAAATATGGCATGAGCATGCTAGCTTCCACATTTTCAAACTTTTATATTTTAAAAGTTGTGCAATTTAGGTTTTGGAACACAATGGAATGCTGTTTGTACATTGAGAAGCCAGTAGAGTAGCGTTAACATACGTTTCCTAGAGATATGTGCAGAAACGTTTATCTTTTCTTTATATCAATTTCATTTCAAGTGATCTTCTCTGGTTACTGATCTATTTAGGATCAGGTAAAATTGGGACAATGATATAGACCTAAAGGACTTTGCACAATCTGTTTCTTTTGTAATTTGTACCGGCATATTGTAACACTATATTGCGAATATAAAAAAGATGGGTGTGACAAGCTGCTCTGGTTAGCTGTTATCTGGCCTCTACCAACAATGGGAATGTAATTGTAGCAAATGTTTCTTAAAGATTTAGCAGACCATCAGAGTGGTGTGAATTGTTTGATAGGGTGGATCTTAAATGTTTTTTCCCTTTTTTGACAGACCTCCTGTGTATAATTAGCCTAAAGCGATCTGTTGTGAAACATTTACAATACTTGCATCATGCTAGTTATATGTGATGATCTGAACTGATCACTGTGACATAGTACAGGGGCAATCAGAAACTCAATTTGATCTAAACAACCTACTAAATAAAAGCATCTAAAGTTGGCTCCTGCAATATTTCCATGTTCTCAGATACATTTTTATATCCTAGGATACGTGTTTGCAAAGACAAAGTGAAATCCAGTATGGCAGAACTTTGTTTTCTAATATAGACAGGTAGTTGTTGAAGCAGTGTGCAGTATATTCCTTTGAGCATTATTTATTTGACCGATGATTGATAATGCGTGTATGATTTTTATCCTTTATTTGTTTCTAAACCTGAGCTAGCAGAGATGAGTAATTAAGCTGGAAGGGGTTTTGAGTTCACTCAGAATATACAATTACCAGAGGCCTAATTTTATTCTAAATACAAATATTAGGTTCAGTATTTATTTTGGTTCTCAGCAAATATCTGACTAGGTAGGACAGCTAACATGCTATGTTTCTCATCCACACTCTCACTTTGGCTTCACCTTTACCAAAGTCTATTGGTTTCTGACTTAGATAGGTGTATGTCCTTCAATGTGTTCAGTTTTCGCAGATAAGTGCAGTTGGTTTGAGCTTCTCCTAAGGGCACTTAGCTTTGCTTGATCAATCTTCTCTTTTTAGGCTTCCCGTTTCCAGAGCCTCAAACTCTTTTTCCTGTTTGTGTCTATTATTCTCTCTCTCTCTCTCTCTCTCTCTCTCTCTCTCTCTATATATATATATATATATATATATATATATATATATATATATATATATACACAAATCTAAATATATACAATCCCTCACCATTCCACCAATCTGCACCACATTTTGCATAGTGACCTGTTAGGACCTTCTGGACATTCATGGCTATATGACATTTGGACACGCCACCCCTTTCCGTGGATTTCAGCTCGTTCATAAACGAGATGGTTCCTGAAATCAGCGAAACTTCAATGAGGTCGTAGAAGAACCGGTCTCGACACGAGGAACAAAACTCCTTGTTTCAAGGCCCTAGGATGCACGGTTTCCAAGATATTTGCACTGCAATGAACCCCAGCATTCCAGGGAGAGGCGACAAGTGGAGAGAACACAGAAGGTCCCAGTATGCAGCAGCACACCAACATTCACCTCCCTCCCAACATCTGCTACAGGGAATGTCAGCCATCCACATGCACCCATTCTCAGTGCAGTTTACTTCAAAGTGCAAAGCCCATCAACCGATAAGTGAATCGGAACAGCGGCCTACAGGATTCTTGATTTTCAACAATTGATGAGAGTTATAATTTCTGTCTATAGAACCCGTACTAAATTTTGTTAGTAATTTATATTCTAGAGTCCTAATGAATGCAATCATAATTGTATACTACTGGTTCTTAAAGATTCTTCTGCCTTAGTTGTTTTGTTTGAAATCATTTTGCTTGGATATGTAATATACTCAGTATCCTGAAGAACAGATCTGCCTATTGTCTGTGTATGTTGCTTGCCAGCCAAAGAAATATCCACAACTCATTGACCAAAAGTATGTCTGGAATCAAGATTAATTGTTACTTTGGGCAGGCAGCTATCATATGAAATGATATGTTTTCATATGTTGTGTTCAACTAATTGAAAATAGTATGCTGAGATTTTACAATGCATTCGCTTTTCAAATCCCACATAAATCTTCGTCAGTTGGTGGTCACAGTAATAAATTTGCAAGAATATGCCCAATGTAGATTTTGTTTTCACATCTGTCAATTTTTGTATCAACGGAGGAGTTCCATGACTCCCAAAAAAATAATGCTGCATATTGCTACACATTTTAGAAATGTATGTTATCGATAATCAATATGTGAGCATTAAACAAAATACATTGTTATAGAGGACATCCTAACCTTACCTGTCAATCATCTCCATCATTTATCAATGAGCGTTCTATCATCTCGTTATTAACATTTCTTGCATCTGAGAATCTAAAATGAGTGTGGTCTGTTGAGGAACAAACAGTGGCATAAGCATTTGCTCAACCTTGTCCCTCAAAGAATTTGGTATATGTGCCCACTGCATAAGGAATTTAGGGCCTTTGTTTTGCTGGGCATCTGAAATAGATAATATTTTTTTATTAACAGTCCAAAAGGAGATTACTAATCCTATTGCATAGTTTGTCTTATTTGAGAAGCCCATCAGGGTCAGATTGCAGAAACATTGCACCGGTCCAAGTGTAATTTTGCTGAGTGTTAGCAGGAGGACAAACTGCTGTAGTGCAAATAAATGTAATCTTTCAGTGCATTTTTTCACTAGGGCAATGCTACAATATCAGAGGATATTGGACTGTTTTTGATGAAGAATATTATGACTACTTCATGTTTGGCTAAGCAATGTAACGAGAAATCCATGTAGAGAAAATAAGGAAAATGTCTCTTTAGCCAGAGATGTGTATTTAACTATGGCGAGTCAGAGCAGATGCGAGAAGGAGAGTGATATGCGCTTGGGTAACCTCCACCGCCACACGACTTGTGGAGGTGGAGTAAAAGGCAGACTGCAGAGCCCGCGAGTGTCGAAGAGCCACAACAGCAGAGTGTGAGACTCCAGAGTCTTGGTGTGTAGGACCGCAAAGGAAGTGGTATGAACAGGAAGAAAAGGAAGAGGTATCTGGAAGTGGTGCAACCAGGCATGCAGAGTGGTGGGCAGGAGGCCCAAAGACCAGTGCTGAGACTACCACAATGGTAAGTCTGAATGCCTTCCGAGCACCATCGTCTGCAGATGGCAGATGTCTGATGAGAAACTAAGAATGTGAAATGGAGCAACAAAGAGAGAGAAGCAGTACCCAAGCGAGAGCCTAGCCCAGCCACCTTTACCCGCATAATGAGTGGAACCGGGGGAATTGGAAACCATTGGAGGCCACCAGAGAATCATTATCTATGTGAAGGAACTCTTCCCAGTCAGAAGGACGAAAGTATAGCCAGAAAGTCGAATGATTGGAACTGCAAAAATCGAAGGTAATAAATAACAAAAAACCTGCTAGTGAAAGGCCCGGGTATCTGAAGAGAGAAACTCATTGCAGTCCTGAGGACGAGGTATTATCGAAGAGTCCAGTTAACAAAGGTAGTGCACAAGACATAACATGGAGAATTAAAGAACCCAGGTGGGGAGCCAACAGAGACGGGGAACATAACCCCTGGGAGGAAGGGCATGAATCCTATATAATCAAAGTTAATGTCTAGGAGAAGTGTAACCCTGAAAATAATAATGAGACAGAGAGATAAGGATTGCAATTAAACAAGATAAAGGAACAGTGAGCCAGAGAGAGTATCATTGGCAAAGAAAGCCTAAAAGGAAATCCAAATAAACATGATTTGGAAAAGGATAGGCAAATAGACTGTTAACGCATATATGTGGTGGCAGGAGTGTGAGGAACTATTGTAAGGAAAAGTACTACAGAGAGAGGACCACAGCAAGCACAAGACCCAAGAATGATCTCGAAGAACTACAAGAGTTAATAAGAAAGACTATCAAAGGAGTTATGCTAAGAAATATACAATCCAACAAGAAACCTGTAAATAAAAAGACTTTCCATAACAAAGAAAAGATTGGTTATATGCGATTTTACCGACCCATATTGCAGAGTGGTACATTTCATTGCATCCCCTCAAGCCCCCTGTTGTTCTACCCTTATAACACCAGCCCAACCCCATCACAACCCCATCCCGACTTATTTAAACCCTTTACCTCAATACCCCATACATATTTAATTAATATTATCAGTGTTTCTCTGTATTATGTACTTCGGTGAAATGTACCACTCGGTTTTGTGTCCAGTAAAATGACTGGGTACCGAAAAGATCAAGGGAAGAAGAGTCATTTTCTTGGCCCGTTTACTCCAGCTATCTTTAGTGGTAGGGTCAGATAGAATTTGGACGGAGGAACTATGTACTTTGGACTTCCTAACATCTGACGAGTAACTTTAATTTCTTTAGATATGTTGAGTATTCTCTTTAGCCATAGGGAGAGACATACCTTATTCTTTAATTTTGATAAAGAGAGTACAGAATGTCCTCAAAGTGTCTGACTCCTTCTTCCGACCCACCGCATAGGGCAGTTTTTTCCCTACTGCGTGTATCATACAGAACTGCCTGCACTGTTGCAAAGATTCCTTTTTATGGCCCCAGATGGTTCATGTTTTGTATCATGGTGTTTTCTGTGTTATGAACTTACTTTTTAATGTCATTTTCTCATTCTTCCTACTCCCCATTCCTTTGGCCTCCCCTCTTGGATGTTTGAACAGATGCATGCCACCTGGGTGTATCCCCATCACAATAAACCCAAGGCCTTCCTCTTCAAGGAATAGCTCCACCTTAACACCTAGATCCACACACCCTGCACTCCCCACCCTACCTGATACTCAGTGATCTTCTCCCTACTGTTTCCTCCCCTGGTTGCTTGTAAATCCCTTGCTGCCAATTGCCCACACTCACCCTCCTTTGATAGCTCCCCGCTCCCTTTTCTCTGTTTCTTTCACTGTGTTCTTTCCCCTATGATTGTAAAGTGATCTGTTGTTTCCTGAAGCTAGGTCTGCTCTTAATAAATACCCTAATAACAATAATAACATTATTCCTTATTAACATGACAATGCGTGCCTACACATTTGTCTTTTTTTACTGTTTTCTAAGGTTAAAAGCAATGTTGTCCAGCCCCTTTTGATTTTCCTTTTTGCGTCAAACCTTCCAAAATTCCAAATATACAAACAGTTTGCCCACAATATACTTGTTTTTATAAATGTACATATTGATTAATCATTTTAAGTTTGTTATGGACAGGATCCTATGAAACATATAAAAACAGTCCATACAAATAAAAGTACAAAGTACAAAATGCAAAGATAGAGGTAAAACGAATCAAATAGGGCAAGATCTAAGTCATGATAATTAATTGCTAGTCCTTATTCTTAAAGCCTTCCAAAGATACAACAATAATGCCCAGGCTATTACCGGTGAGTCAGTCCTTAAGAGATAACTTAGGCCGGGCAGCAGTGTGTAAATCGGACCCCTCTCAACACTGGTAAAATAGTTCTTGCTCTGACACGAGAGTTGGCCTTGCAAACGAATATAAAAATTAAGCACATCTTACATTTTTGTTATGAATACTGCCTGCCCAATGTGCAGTGATTACCCGTAAGGGAATAAAACTAAGATGTGCCCTAATAATTAGACATCTCTCTATTAACTGGCCTCTCCTAAAAGATAATCCTGTATTTTCTTTGAGTAGCAGTAAATAACTCTGGTTTCATTAATTCAATACTCTCCCGCCAGTCCAAATATAAAGCTTTAAGGTGATTTCTTGTGTCCACTTTCATTGCCAAATCCATAAACCCGGGAGCACTAAAAAGAGACAGTACATTGATTTGTATCCATTACTTCTTAACGCGCTGAAAGCAAGGGATGGACGAAGCATCTGGTTTGTTTAAAATATGAATAATAATAAAGTGTGATAGAGTTGCTTTAGGATTCGACCAGAGGTTTACCCAATGAAGGGCTGGTTCCAACAACATATCATTCTTCAAATGGCACATGCGTAGCTCTAAGTGTGCTGCATAATTAGGAGCTGATTTGGGAAGTCTTAGCACTTTTTGATATCAATATTATCTGCAAACATGTCAACCAACAGCTTTCTGTGTCATGCATTCCTTTCTTATTTAATCAGCACAGAAGTTGTAAACTTTGGTAGGTTTCTAATAAAGCAAGGTTAATGTGATTCCGGTGAAAGGCAACAATGACCTGGGTCACCTATAGGCAAGTTGCAAATGGGAAGAATTGTGTGCTCATGGCCACTATGCCACTGATTGTTGTTCATGCACTAGATGCTGATTTTCTTTATCCATATGTAACTTGCTTACACAAATGGTGGCCATGTGAAACGTTATCAAGGTCATGGTGCCACGAACCTCTTATCAAGGTCCTGGTTCACATGATAAACCTGCTCCAGGATATCATACCATTGCACATGTTGCTCAATTGGCTCTTTCTGGTGATAAACTTGCTGAAAGATGTAGTGCCCATTAGCAATTTACCTAATAGCAAGCAGCTCAAAGGAACCCTGTCCATGCAAAATGTCGGTCTGGGCATGATATCCATACAAAACCTGCTTGTGTGCACATTAACATCTTCCATGCAATGTTTACAGTTAGCTCTCAAAACAATTAGTCTGTTTGCAGTTTACTCTCTGTGCATTTTGTTCATAACTTGTTAGCGACTGGGCAGTAATAAAGAATTTCGTAGCAACAAGTTGCTATAGAATTGTTCCTGAAAACGAAGGATTCAATGAGTAGCCCATGCAAAACGAAAGAACTGTAAGAAACAAAAAAAACTGGCTGATTATGCTACATGCATATTTGCTTTATCACAGCATTTTCCAAAAAAGCACTTGTTAGTAAAAGGACATTTAACTTACCAATATAATCATTCGATTTGCCAATATCATAATCCCAGACAGAGATGTCTAATTGTTTCTTTGCAAGATCACTGTGTTTTATTTCATAGAAAAACTCCTGAAAAAGAATGCATAGAAAATATTACAGCCAAGAGTACATTATGCAAGAATAGATTTTTAGCTAAGAAGCACAAGTTTGCTTTGCTCAAGCAGATTATAAAGCTGGCAGTATAATACACATATTCTTATTTCAATTAAAGATATGTATAGGCATGCGCTTTATTCATGTGTTCCATTGTTCGCCACTGAGTTGGGTAACAAATGTCTATTATCTGTCTACAGCTCCAAGATACCCTGATGAGGATGAATGTGTGCTTTACAAAAACACATATTGTGTCAGGTTATTGTAGTCTCTGAGGAGAAAATCTATGAGCGCACATGTCACTGGTTTTTGTGATAGGGAAGAGCATAAAGGATTATTGTGCTTACTCAAGCACTCACATTACCTTGATACAGGTATTCACAGAACGAGATTAACGTAGTGCAGCGAAATTGGCCATGGCTCATGTTTGGTATCTCAACCATAAACAAGGCTTAAACCACACATGAAGTCATGAAGGGAAGCCTGAAAATGATGAAGGATATAATGATCCCACAAAGCAAATACTGAGCAATGGCAACATAAATGATGTAAATCCGAAATGTGAAACGTGCTCGATCAGTTTTAAACAGCAAAATGAGATGCTTTTAAAAATGTTAAAGTTTTGTTTGGAGCATAATTGTTTCATTTTTGATAAGGAACATTACAGACATGTCCGAGGTACAGCCTTGGGGTCATGCATGGCTCCCAACTATGCTAACCTATACATGGGATGGGGGAAGCAAACCATAGCTTGGGGTGAACAATACAATACATTTGGAGAACATGTCATCTGGTACAGATTCATCAACTATTTATTTCTGAATTGGAATGGTCCCCATGAGAAACGTATGAGCTATGTTGGATGCTTAAACAATAATTAAATGAATGTTCAATTAATTTTGGTTGCAAGCACTACCGCACTTATATTCTTGGATATCAATTCTGTGGTGGTCAATCCCAATTACCCTCTAATTTCCATAGGAAACTGGCCAGTTCAAACTGTTTTCTCGATACATCAAGTCATCATCCACATCTTAATTAGATCAATTCCCTATGGGGAATGTTTGAGGGCTCGATGTAATTGTTCTACAGTCAGTCATTTTTTGAGAGAATATGTGAACATGCAAGAAGGATTTTTGAAACAGAGTTAATCCTTTCAGAACATTAAAAGCTCTTTAGAGAAAGCCAATTCCAAAAATAGAAAGGAGCTATAAAAATGTGGCAAAAAGAAGAAGCATTCTGGGCCTGATGGCGTAAGATTCATCAGTGCTTTTAATCATCAATCAGACAAGATTAGATCTATTCAGAAAAGACATTGGCGAGTATTAATGATGGATAGAGGTCTTAAACAGGTTTTAAATAGCCATCCGGCTATTACCTTTTCAAAAGCTCCATCTTTAACTTGTATTTTGACACCCAATTGTGTACAAACTTTTAGTTCCCACAAGGATTGTCTGTCCAACACAAACAATATCAATGCTTTTTTCAAATGCAGGATGTGTGACTTTGTTTTGAATGAGAAAAACATAAAGATGTCTGGGGGTAAAACCTGGTTTTTCAAACACAGGATTACTTGTAATTGGGCCTCATTAGGGGTATGGAAGGCAACAACGGTGCCAGTATCGCTACCGACACCATTGGTACCATACCGCCATACTAGGACTTCTGCTTGCGGATGCCCTTGCAGCCACCTGATCTGACCAGGTGGCTGTACCGGCACCCATGAGCAGAACATGATGGTCGCACTGCGACCGTTATTAACGGTACCGGTGCTACCACCTTCCCCATTCGCATTGAGCCGAGGTCGGAATGGCCCAGTGATTCCGCTTTCGTGGGTGCCGGAGCTGGATGCGAGATTGGGGGTGCCTTCCCGTTCAAACCGGCAAGGCTACCTCCAACCTCGTAATGAGGCCCACTGTCTATCGCATTGAACACATTTGTGGACTGATGTATATAGGCTTAACTATACATTGTTTAAAATTGAGAATCCTCCAACTATTATTGAGCCATTAAAAACACAGATATGAATTATCCCATGGCGGTTAATATTTTGGAACATCATTACAAAGATGTCCACTGCATGAGTTTCACAGGGCTAGCACATATTCTGGGTCACCCAGGTGGTGGAAATAAACAATAGAGATTAAGATAATTTAAAGTTAAGCTCATCATTCAATTTGGGACTCTGAAACCCCAAGGCCTAAATGGAGATGAAGAACATTTTGTGTTTTTAAACTACTTTCAATGTAAATTGATGGAATGTATAAACTCAAACTCAACTTGCTACATGATGCTGTTTTTGCTGAGTCATATCTGTAACAATGCTGTTTACATTTTTCTACATAGTGTGGTAATTAGTGTTGATTTTGATAGTGTTGTCTATCAGCAACACGTTTTGCACTTTAATATTGGTATTTTACAAGGGTCTGTGGAGGACAGAGGGTTTACCAGTTACTGGATGAGGAACATCTGAGCATGATTGCAGAAAGCATTTTGCATTTATCATTGAGGTGTATTGATATTTGTGTTTTGGTACTGTATTGTTTTATTACACAATGGTCATTGTTTACATTTGCACAGATTTGCATTTGCATGTTTGCACTAGTCCCTAAGAGCCAGTAATGTCCTATCTTGGGTTTGATGGTTTAAGCTAGGTATTTAGTATTGTATATCACGTAGTCTTCTACAGGTCAGCTACCGCAGTGAATTTTTGTGTCCGTGAATGTTATTGGGATTGGAGGTGGGTGGGGGGTCTGGGTGAGTTTTGTTATTGAAGGGTGTATTGTACATACTTGTTATATGGTTACATTGTATCATGGTGGTTGTGGCCAGATTCTAGGGGGCATGGTCGCAGGCTGTACCCCCAAGAATCTGTTCACTGCCCACATGCACTAGTAATATATGTAAGTTATTATAGGTAGCATAAGGGGATGATACCGTATTTATAATATGGTGTAATTGTGTAATTTAAGTGTATATGGAAGTTTTGATTGTAGTACAATTGAGGATAGTGCTTATTGATCTGTCCTTCGCCTTTGACAGAGTGAACCATTCTATCCTTATTGAAAGTCTCCATGATAGCTTTGGGATCACAGACCAGCACTGGACTGGCTGACCTCTTTCTTGACTAAATACTCTTTTCAGATGCAACTGGGTTGTTTGTCCTGCACCACCTCACTTTTACCTGCAGCATCTCCCATGGTTCTATTCTATCAATGTGGCTCTTTAATATGCATAGCATCCCTCTGGCCCACTTCATCTGCTCCTTCTCTCCTAATTTGCAGTTTTGTGATGATAAAACACAACTTTGCTTGAAGCATTCCTCTACTACTTTCTTATCTGCCACTCTGATTCCTGATTGTCTACCTTTATCCAGGCATGGTGTGCAGATAACGATTTCTGTGTGAATACCAGTAAGAAGGAGATTTTGGTTATTGTGACACTTGTGCCCTGTTTCCTTCCTACTTGCTGGTCTCTGTCCTTGGGCTCTATATCCTCACCATTTTGTGAGTCCAGAAACATAGGGGTTATCTTTAACTGCTCTCTTTCCTTGAATACTCACGTGTTGGACCTTTTGAAGAAGGTCCATTTTGAGCTTCACCTCTTTTCAGGAATTCTACGTTTCTTTACATTCCCTTACAAGGTGAGTGTTTCGAGAGCCTTGGTCTTCTGTAAACTGCACTACTGTAACAGCCTCTTTGACAACCTCCCCTGTCTTCTGTATGGGCCCTTTATCTAATCTAGAATACGGCTGCAAGAGCTATCCTTGGCCTGAAGACTACGGATCATATCTCAGCAGTCCTGCAATTTCTACTCTGGCTTCTGCTGTAAGGATACCCATGAAGACCCTCTGCATCATCCACAAGGCTTTCTGCGCTCTGGGACAACACTATTTCCAATATTCTGTCCCTAAATACTTTCCTGCAAGAGCCTTCTGCTTCTTTAAGACCAATTGTCTCTTTGTGAAACGCTTCTCCAGACAGAGTGGGGAGGTGGATCTCTTTGTATAGCTGGTGCCTTTCTTTGGAACAGTGCTCCTGCCCATTTTAGACTGAGACAGACGTTCTTAAATTCTGGATACTTTTCAAATTTCTGCTTCTATCTTCCCCTTTCCTTTTCTTGTTTCTCTGTTAACTTATCCCACTGCCACCAAGACCGGTGGCCTGGTACCTCAATACGTGCATAGGTTCAAGTCACTATACCTAGTTGAGACCAGTAGCTCCCCCCCTCAACCACTCTCATCACTGCCCTTGCGGGTAAACTGTCTGGAAGCTGTGCACACCACACTTGGGACTCTTCTTTCCAAGCAGTTAGGTAGTGGACTCCCACATTGGCACCCATTGGCAATTCCTTCCTGGCCCTCCATGAGTACTTGCTCATCCCTACAACACCTTTCATTGATACAATTTGCTTACTGCACAATGCATATGTGCATTGATAGCAGTACTGTGTAGAATTACTTTCCATAAGTAAAGGAAATACAGATGGAAAATATGTTAAGTGACAGCTGGAGTGTGGAAGTTTAATATATTCATAGACTTACATATAGAGTTTTTGAAAGTCATTGGCGGATCTGTGACTGTTCGAAAGCAGGCAATGAGTGAAAAGGGTAGAAGGGCTGTCTTGTGCGATGGTGTGCACGTGCTATTCAGGTGTTTCAATTATGCCTGGTCTGGAAAGGGGACAGCAGAGACCATGGATATTTATGAAGGACCATTGATTATGGTTGTTGTTGTATGCTAGAGAAAAGTATTTGGGACAAAACATTGTTGCTGTGCTCTTTTATTTTTCTCTAGTGTACCATTGTCCATTACTTCCATTATGGTAGTAAAACATGCTAATGGAAATGTTGGAGAATCTTATTGAGCTGAACTACTTTATTGAAAAGTAGATGGACTCTATAAGATTATTTCTATTTTTGAACTGTGAAAGGTGGTTGCTGAAGGAACCATTTCAGTGTTTTTTTCATTTTGTGTTTTTTTGTTTTGTTGTTGTTATTGCATGAGAGGTTATGAAATAAACCTAAGTGGGTGGAGGTGGAAAATAAGGGAAGGGACCACAGATATAAAGAGGCTGGTGGACAGGGGCAGATGTTGTGTGTGCATTCAGTTCAAGGCAGAGGGCAGTGTTTCTCATGCTCCTTGATTACAGCCTTGAAAGCACTACGAAATTGCTCCCCTCTACAGAGTGGTGTGCTGCAGTATATACAGAGTACTGTTGTTTTGGAAAGATATGGATCAACAGCTTCTTTTATGGTTGACAAGGCAGCTGGTGGGATTGTCTGTCCCACAGGAGTAGCCAGGGCTGGTGGTAGTATTGGCTGAGAAGATGTGGTCTACTTGCATGGGGTGGAGGGTGGAATGGGCAATTCCAATTCTCTTAGATAGAGAAGAGTTCTTTAGTGTTAGAGGCTGCCTTGGAAATGTGAGTATTATAAGAATTAGATTTTTGTGCTACCACTATCAGTTTATAGGTTTTGGTAGCTGTGGCTAGTGTGAAGCAGTTGGTGGTGGAAAGATTTCTGTTGTATAGATTTTCAGCGGCTATTTTCTTGTGGCCTAGGTTAGTAAGTTCCTCATCAAACCATGAGTTGGCCAGTTTGTGGGGATTTGGGCATTTTTTGATACAAGTGGTCCATGTGTGTCGATGGTAAATTGAAGGCAGGCGTGGTAAAAGCTAGCAATGTCATGTGGGTTGGTGTTGGTAGAGTCATGGTTTTTGAGTGAGGATAAGAGGGTGGGGTTCAGGTTGCCGATTGTGAGTTTATGGAAGTTTCTAACCAATACAGGTGTGTGAGGAGTGGTGGACTGTAAGTTGGAGTCATTAAGATCAAAGTTAATTAGGAAGTGATCTGACCAGGGCATTGCTAACATAGAGATAATGTTTATGGCAGAGTTGGACGTGAGGATCCAGTCAAGAGTTTTGTTCTAGGTTTTGTTTGGGTCTTATGTTGATAGCAAAAGTGTTTTTGTGTCTGAAAAGCTGAATACTTTTAGATTGGTGTCACAGGAAACATGTTGAACTCTAAATGTTGTGTGTAAAATGTGTACCTAACATGTTTTACTTGTCAATACATGAATACAAATTATATTTTTGAAAAGTAATTCCGAGTGTTCGGAGGGCAAATCAAGAAGCGTATTATGCGCGACATGAAGGCCTTGGTCATCTTTTTTGTACTAGCTGGATAAAATAAAACATAGATATTGTTCATGACGTATAAATTGTTAAGGAAAGGCTCCATATCATTGCCCCAGCATGTGCAGGACTAATACATGTCCCAGCCCTTGAGGTTTTCTGCCATGACAGCTAAGAGCCCGAGTCTTTGCACGGCTTCATCAACCCGAGCTCCCCTTCTCGACCCATGGTTAGCACTAGTGAGAAGTAGATAGGCAAAGCGGGGTCACGCAGCTTCCAATGCATATTGCATACTTTGTGACAACTGCCCCCCAACGCAAGAGCAAGACAAATAAGCCACAAGAGGGTGTCACACTCACAAATGGAAAATCTGTTGCGGATTTGAAAATAGCCAGTGCCGTTTCAGAATGTGAAAACCTGTTAGGGAAGCACAAAGCACAGAGAGGTCCCTCTTATCCACTAAAACCAAGGAAATATAAAGGAATTGTGTTATGGCCCCAGAGTGCAGCAAAACCAACCTGAAGGAAATGGAACAGAACTCAACGTCCCATAATGCACTAGTTTCCAAGAATGGAAAGTTCAAATGGATCCAGGAAGGTCCCAAATAGTGTTTGAGAAGAAAGGGTCAGGGAACCTAGAACAACCTCTGAAATACCTTGCTTTCCAACAAATATAACAATATAATTTACAGAGAGGAACACAGCTCCATATTATTGCTATACTGCACTGACAGATAGATGCCCAGGTCCCACATTCACTCACTCAGAGAGACTTGGGAATTCGAAGAATCCTTTTTTCCCATGCCTGATATATTCCAGAAAGGAGGAAAGCAATGCTTACACCCCACCCCATTGAACTCAAGAGCTCAAGTGGAGAAATACTTTCCACCTGTTACAGAAAGAGCTCAAGACGAGAAATACTTTCCACCTGTTATTGAAAAAAATATTTTCCCAGCATTGAATCTTAACAAAGACCTTTGTATCAAGCAGGCTGGCTCTCTGGGGATTAGGGTGGACACTAGTGAAGCCCACAACTCATAAATGGAAGGGCAGATGATCATCAGAACATCAAAGCAAGGGAATCAGACAAAACACAAAGGATGGGGTGCAGCCACAACTGAGTCATAGTAGGGCGGCAACGAGCACATGGGATCATTCTAAAATGGTAGATAACCTTTAGAAATCAATTAAATGTTCCAATACACATTTCAATCAACATTTTACCATGTTTCACAGTTAGAAAGCTCTGCGTGTTTCAATTAGGTAAAAATAATGTATGTAAAATATGTTCTATGTGAAGCGCTTTAGCCAAAAGCACTATATACATGACACATTATTATTACACTGATGTGTATAACAAATAATGGATAGACAAAATATATACATATTTATTGAACAGATACCTATCACCACATAAAAAAAATCAATTACGTTGCAAGACATTGCTAACTAACACCGAGTGATTCTGTTTATCCTTTTTGCACGATTGATATATTCCGCCTCATGTGAACATCTATCACTACAACATGTCTTGTTTAAAATAGGAAACTGAAATAGCCCTTCGGCATGATTCACAAAGCACCTGTCAGTGGGATGTTTCCTCTGAACCAGGCCCCTTGTCGTCTGGGGCTTCACATCTCTGCTGCAGGGCTCAAGTCGAGGGTACACGCGGGGGGACATAGTCCACCCACTTTATTCAGAGGGTGGACTCAGTCCCCCCAGCTAAAATGGGAAACCTTGATTGACCTCTTTGAATTTATGAATTAAAGATGACCTCAGGGATATAACCGCAGTCGTTAGGTTTACAGGCCGGACACTTCACCACTGCACTATATAACCTGATGAAAAATAGCAAACTAAAAGTGAAATGTCGCATTTCGGTACTGCATGTTCCAGGGAAAACAATTGTATTGATTCTTGGAGTTTAAAACATGCACAAAGTTTTCTAAAACACTATTGGAGGAAAATATCCTCTCTTGGTTTTGTGTTTGTGTTGATTTTATAAAAGGCAAATTCCATTCGTCCTGTGCAATTTGGATGGTTATGCAAAGCCAATTTAATGAAATGTGCATATTTCACCTTGATATGCTAATTTCTGATGACGTCGCACCCGATTGCATTTGTTGATGAGTCCGCCCACTTTAATTTTTAGGACTTGACCCCTGCTCTGCTGACAAGTTTTGATGCAAGGTCTCTCTGCGGATGCCTCATTGTCTTCCATGCTAAAGGTTCTGAAAGCATGCCCTTGTCTGTGTTTGGTTAGGTGGCCACATGCATGTAGCAGAATGTCACACTTCGGATTCCAGACTGGTGGAGGGCTGCCTGGCGCACACACTGATGAAATATCCTACTGAAAATAGCTATTAATAAATGTGTAATCCGTCGATATTGTAGAGGAGCAGGTAGAGGCCTCTTTTCCAGTCCCTGCCCCTTCACCACCATCCTATTGGAGTATCAGACAAAGGGCTACCATCTGGAATTCATGCACAAGATTATGTGACACGTCCATATCGTGTTGATTGTACTAAAGACGGTATGCACTGAGACAGCAATTCAGAAGAAATCCACACATTGAGACAATGGAAGGAAGTTACCAAGATGGATGTCAATTTTATACATTCCATGAAGGGACTCTGAGAATCATGGATGAACGCTAAACAAAAGTCTATAAAATGTCATAAAGAAGTTATATATGCCTAAGTCAAAACAATATGAAAATACTTAAGACTGACGATGTAACAGAAGCAGTAAGAGAAACATGTACCAAAAGATGAAGTTATCGTGAAAATGAGAAGATGAAGTAACGTGCTGATCAATAACTGTAAATATGCTGTAACGCAAGGTAGAAGAAGCATATAAAAGCTTGCTAAAAAAGATATATATGAATATAACATTTAGAATGGCCATTGGAATAAAATGGACAACGGCCGTGCTAAATAAGCCCAATGACCTCAAAAACAAGCCTAGGATCGCACATTGAAGAATTGATGAAGAAGCTGTTTTCATGTGCAGAATGAGAGAGTAGGTTGGCCTGAAGTCAAGGAGGCTATTTCTGGAGCTGTGCGCAAGGCACAGAGAGGGGTGAATGAATAGACCATGTGCATGAGACATATTTCTGCAAAGATTAGGACAAACACATTTGCTGATGCCAAGTATTGAACAACCATGAAAGCAAAAGCCTATGTGCGATGGAGTGAGCAAGTCTAGAAAGCCCAGACAGGGTAATGGCACCCTGGTTAATTAAATCAAATAGAAGAAATTGAAAGGCAGAAATTGACAAAATCGTGGTCTCTTGACATGTGATGAAGAACTCAAAATAAAGGCTATTGATTAGAGCTTCGAGACAAGATACTGGTGTGCTCACACTCCCTCTAATGTCTCAGAACAGTGAGCAGACTACAAGGTCATCTACAAACGATAGAGCTTGGCTAAGGATCAGGTCGATAACATACACTGGAGTAATTGGGAAACCAAAGAAGAAGTTGACGCAGCTTGAATACCTAGGTTTCACTTTGTTCAAGTGCTATCAAAACGACCCGAAAGTCCGAGGTTGGATAGTGCTGCCAACTAATCAAAAGGAATCATCCAAAAAGAGAGAATAAAAGACCGAATGGGAGATTTGTTCACAGGAGAAAAGATGGAAGGTTATTTCTAAAAAATAATCTTCAGTCTTTTCTCCCTCTGACATTTCCTTCACGGGATTTCAACCCTGATCCAATCAAAAGCCATGCCACGCACTTTCACATACAATGTTGCAGTTATTAGTCTACTGCAATATTCTCTGCTATAATCAGTTTGTGACATGCTTAGAAGTAGCTCACAGTGTGTCCTACAGACATGGGGCAGCCAATGAGATAGTAACACTATATTATTCCATAAGTAGACATGTTGCCCTAATCCAATCCCTCCCGGTGTTAGGTTTTTATAAAATACCACGTCTTGAATGATGCATATACAAGTATATAAACTCTGTGCAAGCAAACTTTGGTGTGAATATCGAGCATCTACATGAGTGGCTGGCAGCACAGTCCACCCATTTTATTTGTATGGGCGGACTGAGCAGGGACGCATCCCTCACTAAGCATTTTTTCTTTGTTGCGTAACCCTTTCAGCTCCACAAAAAATGTATCTTGTTATAATGAGAGGCAATGGGGTGTCGCAAGACGGGTCCTGCTGCCTCTCATTATTATGCTAACAGTGAAGACACGCTCACTGACAGGAGAGGAGCCCTCTGCTGTCAGTCTGCATGTTTACGTTGCAGATGGGCGCAGGGGAAATCCATTCCACTGTGGCTGCACAGACATGTGTGGATGCAGTGAGCAGGTAAGGTGTGCTAGCTTTTATGTATGCATGCATGGATGCAATGAGTTGTGCTAATGCGTGGGTGCATTGAATGTAGGTCACTATAGCCATGTAATAACACTTATCATGCTTGCTTTACCCCTGTTGCCCTGTAACCGTGCATCAATGTTAAAACAAACCTGATAAGTGTTAGTAAATTGCTTGACTGGCTTTCTAGCAATTTCAAGTTACCACAACTATACAGCCCAAAAGAGAACTTCTACAGGAGAAATCTGTTGTATGACAAGGGTAATAGAGGGTTTGGAATGGTCTACTAGTGTCAGACCCTCTGGGGAGGGAGAACTCCCACAGTAAATCTGTCCCAGGTTTGCTTGCCAACTGGCCCTGGCTCCAAGAAACAAGCAGGGGTTGCCTGGCAGGATACTTAGACGTGTCCAAGAGCAACCTGGGATGTTGACTGAAGCAGAATGGACTGTATACAGCAGCTCTAGAAAAGACTCAGAGCGAGCATCTGCAGTTCAGGTAAAGGAACAGGGAACAGGGGAACATACGCACTAAAGATTGCGAGAGATGTGAATCAAGAACAGGAAGCCATCATGACAGAACTGCATGATCCCAACATGGTTGTCAAGACTTTTATTTACTCAGACGCACATTCCGGGATGCAGAATGAACACAATTATTAAACTGATACTAACATCTGAGAACAAGTACAACCCATACACAAACAAGGCGAGGAGAAATGCCCATTATGGAATTACCCATCAGGAAAAAGAACATTTATGGGAAAACAGGCCTATCAACCAGAACACTCAGTGGGTGAATTACGCAATCAACACAAGTATAAAAGAAATCACACACATCCTGACTTTGTGGGAGTTAAAATGGTGTTACCAAGAAAGCTGTGGTCTAGTGAGTGATGAAAGACAAGGAGTAGAGCAGGGTCAGGACCAGTTATTGTCACGCCAAAAATGTCTAGTGAGTGGAGACAGAACCCGAGGTGACTGTGCCAAATGAGCCACACAATAGTACAGGCCAGGTCATAGGGAAAGGCTGGATTAGATTGTCTGCTTGGAATCTGTGAACAGAGGCCAGTAGGAACCATGCCTTGATAAGAGTTGTTAAGGAGAAGTGAGCTGATGGCTTTAACCCAGATCGTGGTGGTAGGTACAAGGTGAAATGTCACTCACCCAACATAAGAGTCCTGCAACAACTGAGGACCCAGGTGGGGGATGGGTGACTGAAAGGTTGCACAAAGAAGTACTATGATGGGAAGAATTCCTATCTGTAAAAGCAAAGCATAACTCATAGGGTAATACTGTTTAGTGCAGGATTTTATCTTGTTTTTTATGTTTTGTCCGTGCCCTAATGCCTACGGGTCCATGGATTTCGCATTACAAATGCATTAAAGTAAGGTGTGTGAGGGGAACCTGCAGGTAAGAGAGGTGTAGGAGAGGTGTTGCCCAGGTAGAGGGCTTGCGGCTGCCTCTGCACCCAAAATACTACGACAAAAAACAACAACAAAGACAATTATAAAAGAATAGACAATTACCAAGAAAAAGGCAAAGACTGAGACAAAGACTTGTGCTAGGCACTTATAAGGCCATGTGAAAAGAACAGTGCCCTGGATGAACTCTCAGGAAATTACAAGCTAGGTTAGGTGTGTTACTCTGGACATTAGGTGCTTTTGAATAGGATCCATAATGAACTTGCTTTAGGCCTTTTTCCTTCCACTGTTTGCCTACCATTCCCATTTTTTGTGTTGGTGTGTACAACTTGAATCTATGTGATCACTACGCCGCCCATAATTCTGCCGAAAAAAATATCGACAACCACTACAGCGCGGCACAGTGATCACTGTGGCCTGCATCCCCCTACCCGCTCCCCCCCCCGGCCACTTACCTTAGCGGCGGCTTACCTTGTGCCGCCGACTTCCCTCGATCCCTGCCACGTCAGTTCTCAATCACTTACGGGGATCAGCGCTGATGCAGTAGGGTCCCTTTTTTCTGTAAACTTTCTACCCCCACTCCAATTAACGGGAGCAGGTGGAAACTCCTGCAACCGCCGACCCCCATTACTACGTCTGAGAGGAGCAGTGGACACCTGTTCTTCCCTTAGCTGCAGTAATGGGGGTCGCATTCTTAGACCACGCAAAGGCACTGGAAATCGTACCAGGTAACAGTGTAGTCGCAGTAATGGTACGATTCCCACATTACCTGTACTTCTCACCCTTCTCCCTAAAACAATACAGGTGGCGAAACATCTTTCAGTGTTTTGTGTTTCCTGTGATGTCCACCTAAAACAAGTAGGTCTGAAATTACCCGTTCGCTAAGAATGTATTGCCGTAGTGGTGGTAAGCTCAGGATGCTCTGGGGACTCTCAGATTCCATTTTAATTGCTTCAGGGAGGAATGCGCTTGATTACACTAGTACGCATAACGCGCCATGTGGGTACAGAGGACTATTGGCCCATGTGTCCCAGAGAAAGACAGTGACATCGGGCCTCATTACACGGATGGCAGTAAGGGTTTACCGGTACCGGTATTTTACCGGTACCGGTAAACCCTTACCGCCTTACTACGAGGTCCCTTTGCGGGTTGGGGAATTTAACGGCTGCTTTTTGCAGGCGGTAAAAACCAATCCGCAAAGGGACCAGGGAGCTAATTACGGTACCGCAATTTGTGGTACCGTAATTAGCGCCTTCCCCATTCCCATAGAGCCCTATGGGGCAAAAATGGGAATGGGGAAGGGCAATGGTGGAAGGGGGAATTACCACCCCGCCAACCTTGGAATAGGGCGGTAATTCCCCTTTCCACCAAGGAGGTGCTGGTATTTTACCGGCATGAACCATGGCACTAATAGCGCCATGGTTCACCGCCATCTGTGTAATGAGGCCCATCATTCTGTTAACATCACAACTGGGCTTATCATTAAAACATAATCAAAACTTCTACCTGGATTAATTTTATGAAAATGTTCAGGTACTGTTATCTGAAACAAAATAGCTATTTCAACATATGTGGTCATTTCTAGCAGGAGCACAGCTTTTGAAGAACCAATTACACTATATCTGAGATCTTTAACTTTGCTCTTGAAACCTGTTCACCAGAAGAGGGCCCTCAAACATCTGTTCAAACTGAGCGAACTAGCTCTAGTAATACATGTATTCATCATAGATTTGCTCACTCTCTGACAACGAAATGGTTGTTACATGTCAATATTTTACATTTCTTATCAGGGTACATCACTTTGCAATTATGAATTTGGGCAGCTGCACATTTGTTTTCTACTCCAAGCCAAAGAAAATGGAGAACGAGCACCTGCAGGAAGCAGGGAAGCGATCATACAGCGGAAGCAGCATTGGCACAATTCTACACGGAATGCAATCATCCCCGAGCCCTAGGGCAGCATTATGTGCCAGGGAGCTCATATAAGAAGGAGACTCTCAGAACGTGTAGGGCTAATCCTGTGGGAAATAACATGGGGCGACACGAGTTAGAGAGTGATGGCCTTATCCTGCAAATACCATCACAAGGAAGCATCATAATACAGGGCTAGTCCCTCCTTCTTGTTGACATGAATCTGGTGTGTTTTTTCCTGTAACACGTGTCTCTTTAGTAATAATATCAATGCACTTGCTCAAATGTAGTTTAATCAAACATGGTCACAACCAACTGAACACAGATTCTTGATAAACTCTGTGCACACGATGATCTGACCAGAAGCGACACTTAAAAGAAAGGTGAAAGACAGTGATGTGGTCATTGTTTCTCCATTTACCAGGGCGGCATGTGAAAGATGGCATATTTGTATTTTGTATTTGTATTTTGTTTATTTATATAGCGTGCCGGGCCCAAAGGCATCTGGGCGCATATCTTGTGTAACAGAGATAACAATTACATACAAAGAAATGGATAGCTCTTCCAGATTACAGACAGCATGCAGCTACAGTATGGCATGTACAGATATAATATAATATACAATATAGTATGTACAGGCAAAAAAGATATAGAAGACGTTGAGCTAGAATGTACAGGTATAAAAATATAGGAGGTTCACAAGAAGATAAATTGTCTCAGTATAATGAAGAATACACGAGATATATACCTGGCTGACACTGAATTTGCACTGGTTACCTGGTCACCCTCTGATCTCTGGGCCAGGTCCCTTCACCTGCCAGTCACACTCCTGCACTGCCTTCCCAGCACCTGAGGACTGGTCCTGTATCCCTGCAGTCCCACCACCAGCACTTGACACCAGATGGCTGCACTTCCTGGCACTTGCCACCTGTGGCCCATACTTTTACGCACTATATATCTTTATTTATTTATTTATTTTGTTTGGTTCTTATCCCATGTACTGCACTGTCCTCTCCCCCTCCTCCCTCGCACGTCTCCTCCTTTCCTATCCCATGCACATGAGCGATCTGAATGACACCTGGCCTAGTAGGGTCGTTGTTTGTCCTCCCCTGTTCCCCCTCCCATGCCTCGTCGCGCCTTGAAACACTTGTGTATAGGTGCGTTATAAATGCCATATCATATCATATGATATACAATGAAAAATACAACAGTTATATATATACACGTAGAATATAAAAGAGGAAAACAGAGGGCAATCACTGTGCAGGACAGAGTGGCAATGTATTTAATACAGCGCCAGATATCTCATATGTTTTGGGCTGAGAGCCACAATTTGGTTATGCTCTTAAAGGATTGGAAGGAGGGCTCAGCTCTGATAGAGTTAGGTAAGGTATTCCAAAGTTTAGAGGCCAAGACCGGGAAGCTCACACTGCCAGCTTTTCAAAGCTTGAATCTCGGATGTGATATAGACTGCAGGCTTGGGCCGTTCTCATAGGTCGAGTGGAGCTGTGAAGTGTGAGTTGGTTGGCTAAGTAAATAGGGGCCTGGTTGGTCAGGCACTTGTGAGTAAGGGATGATATGATGGAAGATATAATCCAAAAGGCAAGGCTTAATACGGACACTTTGAGGAAACACAGCAACGTCTCATGGGCATGTTTTTTATCTAAGAGATTGAACTCACGGGTGAGAGGAATTTTGTGGGTCACTAAACCTTTTGAGCAATTACCCACAAACTTTCACAGGTTACTTTTTGGTGAATTTGCATACTACTTGCCAACGCCAGACAGAGTACATGTAACATTCAGGTGTGTGACAGAATTTACACTTGCAGGATTTAGAATTGTTCTTTCATAACACGACAATAATACCAGAGACCAGTTTCTAAGCGCAAGACCGGAATTCGAACCTGGGTTGCTATGTGTTGTCTTGCTTCCAACACAAGCACATTCCTTGCAGCTGAGCTATCCTCCCGGATATGCTTCTGCCCGCACCCAGAGGAGAGGTATGCATGGAGAACCCGGCCCACAATAAAAGAATGGCTCACCTCATTAAACTCAGGATTCAATGTTTTCTTTTTTATTTGTGTCTTGAACTTGGACTTCTTCCCCACGTCAGGTTTTAGCCATCTAGAAAGAGACAAGCCAACTTTAATTATTACAATATATATACATAATGACATATAGGAGATAACTTAACTATTTGCAAATACTAAGAAAGATCTATTCATGACAATGCACATGAAACCTGAGTGCTGATTCAATTATATTTACAACTATTTATTTATTTATTTATTTATTTATTTGACTTATATTCAGGAAAAACCTGTAATTTTGTCAAGAGTGTGGCACATTTTTGTTCTGCAATTTGTTCCTCTTGGTTTCATTGAAAATGAGTTTCTCGACAATGGTTTTTCACAGATCCGACTTATTAAAGTGCTTGTGGGAGACCTCCAAAGTCATCTGACTGGTGGTTCCCCTAGCCATGCTCTGCTTCAGTAGATTCAGTGAGCCGGGCCTCGTTTATCTGTTTGAAAGCCATTTCGAGCAAATTTGTCATGGCTATTGTCCACCTAGTGGCTTCACCGGCGATGAGTCTGTTCCACAAAGTTTCATCTTGAATCATCCACTGATTCGTGATCAACGGTGATAGGTAGGTGGTTCTATTCTGTTTCGTGCAGGGGCAGTTTAGGATTAGGTGTCTGATCGTTTCCACAGTGTCTGGGTTTTTACATAGTCGACATACTAGGTTTTCTGCCATATTTCGAATGGCGAGTATTTGTTTAGTTTGTAGTACATTTAATCTTGCTTTCATAAACAAATGTCTTTTTTTCTTGTCCGGGAATTTACTCACGTATTTCATTGGAACCTTTGGTTTGTTGAACGTTGGTGGAAGATGTTGTAATAGTTTATTTTCTGTTGCTGCCTCTATTGTTTTGATCCAATCCCTTTCTTCGAGTTTCCGTTTGATTTTATCTGGGTTTTCTTTTAGGTCTGTTTCCGTGCACAGTATTTCAGACAACCTTTCCTTTCTAGAATCTGCCCACTTCTTGAATAAGCTGCATTTTCCAGTATCAAGTTCTTCTTTAATCAATGCATAGATTGGCAGGGAGTCAGCCAGGATGATTTTTCTGAATAGCCTCATTGCGTTAATGTCGACTATCGAGGCCAAGGATATTAATCCAAGCTCCCTTCTGATAGCCGTTATTGCGGTTGATTTGGGAAGCCCTAGAATGGATCTCCAGACCATGCCTTCTATTCTGTTCCAGATGTTCTCCGGGATGCACAATGATGCTTCCGTTCCACATGTCAACGCGGGCACCAATTTCATTTTATAGAAATGTATTGCCAGGGTTAGCTTAAATTTACCACATTTCTTGTCCAACGTTCTCATTTGCGCTGTCAGTCTCTTCGCTTTATCCCAGAGAGCAGCTTGCATTGCTTTGTCTGTTGGTGTGTTATCTAGTTCAAATCCCAGGTATCTGATGTTATTTACTTTTTCGATTTTTGTATCGTCTAAAAACCAGGACTCCCTTGTTATAGAGCTTTTCTGTTGTTTCTCCAGTGTCATGGTTTTTGTTTTGTTTTTATTTATCTCCAAGTGATTTTCCTCTAGGTATTTTGTCAAATTTGTCAATTTCCGCTGCAAGCCCACTTTCGTCTGGTCAATCAGAATCACGTCGTCTGCATATAGGAGACGAGGAATTTTGGTTTTCCCTAGTTTAGGTGGAAACGTTCTGATCTTGTTTTCTGAGTACTGCAGGTCCCCCAGATAGTTGATAAAGAGTGCAGGAGCAAGTGGGCACCCCTGTTTTACACCCCTTTCCACTTGTATTTCTTCCGATAAGGTTCCCTGTTGGTTAAGCTTTACTCTTACTGTTGTGTTTGTGTGAAGCGCTATTAGTGGGTTGAGCAGTGATCTGGGGCATTTCCAGGCTTCCAATTTTTTCCATAGCATGTTTCTGTCCACTTTATCAAAGGCTTTTGACAGGTCTACAAAAGCTAAGTAGATTTTTGGCGCCCCTTCTTTAACTTTTGCTTTAAAGATGTTTATTATCAAGATGTTGATTGCTATTGTTCCATTTTTTTGGAAGCCCGTACAACTATTATGTGAATGCACATCGAGAAAAACATATACATTTATCAAAGCACCTTTGATATGGGACACAGTTGCACAAATAAAAATACTTCCCTCACCGGCCATATTTTCCAGGAAATGTCCCTTTTTAAAATAAATATATAATTTGTATTGGTGTTATAACATCAGAAGCAGTTCAGAACATTTCAAACAAACAGCTTCCCTATTCAATCGTCTTTTGAATCTTGATCACTCACTTTCCAACCTTTAACTCTTTCCTTCATGCAGAAACATCCCACTGTAGTCAACTTACTAGACCTCTGAACTTTTCAACCATGCCCCTGGTGATTAGACCATTGATTCAACTCTTTGTTCTAACCGGCCCATATTTCCCTGCTCTGCTCCCCCCTCCCTGTCCTCCTCAGATCTGAGCAGTCTTTAAATGAACATAGCTGAAATCCAGCAAAATGTTATAAGCGGGTGCAAGCCCCATTCCTACCTATGAGGTCTATCTCTTAAGAACTGTTAACATAGCGTCACAAAGAATAGCATCTAACTGTTTCCCATCCCTTTTCCCCTTGTTTCGACCAGAATTGAAACCATTCAAATTTGATGTCTTTGGAGGTGCCTTGTAACCAGGCTGCAATTTTCACCATTTGGTACAGTTCTTTGTTTTTTCTCAGTCATTCAATTTTTATGGGGGGCGCTGCACAATTTTTTTAGCTTTGAGCCATTAATGCCCTTGCCACCAGGAGTATATGTTGTGTCATATGCAACAACTTACAGTAGCCATCCTCCTCTTTAGACATGCCAAATTAAATTAACATCAGGTCTTTAATGGAAATATGCCCTTTGCCCGCAGCCCCTCCAACACTCCTCTATAGTGGCTAGGTACATTCTGTAAACCCTGGCTGGGGGCAACTCTGCCTATTCAGCAATTTAATTCCATGTAATTTATATTGTACGGAGTGTGATACTTTGTGACCTACAGCACATTTTCAGCCATAGTTTCTCGGTTATGGGCATTCCCAGGTCTCCCTCCCACTTGCTTTTGCAGGCCTCCGAAATCTGGAGTTTGCAACTCCCTGATAGCCTTGTAAAGTGCTGGAATAATCCTCTATTACTGTCATGTGTATTGATTACCTTCTCAAATCTTGATGGGCTTCCAGACTCGTGTTATCAACTTACCTTGACTTAGAAAACCTTTAATCTGCAGGTACCTAAACACCAAAATGTGTCCCAATGTTTAATCCCTGCTCCAGCGCTGCCACTTCGATAAATGTTCCCTCGTCCAAGAGCTGACACACCCTTTGCAGTCCCGCCTCGAAGCATGTTTGAAAGTCTGCAGGATTTGCCAATTCTTCAGCGAAAGGTGGTTCCTATCAATAGCTCATCGGAGATGGCCAGGTGTTGAGCTTATCCGCCCTTCCCCTTTTCTTGCAGATTTGCCAAAAATGTTAAGAATCGTTATGTTCCTTGATGTATGGAGTGGGTGGGACCCACAACCGTTCTCCCACTGTAACCAGCCTGAACCAGTAATTCTCCACACTAAGGCATTGTTTATCAGTTGTCTTTCTCAAGTGATCATATAGGACCCTGAGCTGTGCCACCAGAGAGTATCCCTCCAGGCCTGGAAAACCTGCTCCACCCGCTTCTGGAACCCAAATCAGTCTTCCATTTGGGATCCTTGGACGCTTATCGTCCCATAAGAAGCGGTACAATGTTAGCCTCATTTCTGTCATGAATTGTCTAGGGATGTCCACTGGGAGCATGGTGAACAGGAATAAAACTTGGGGCAGAATATTCAATCTAACTGCATTTAACCTTCCCATCCAACCCAAGCTACCACCTCTCCACCTCTCCAAAATCCACTGCTTTGGTTTCCCACTGGCTTGGAAAGTTGATCCAGAATAGGGACTTCAAGTGTCTCGAAATCCAGACGTTTGAGCTTAGAAAGGCAGATCTGAAAAGGGATATCGCTGATCAACCACACCCCACTGGGAGAAGCTAGGACTTGTCTACTTTCAATTTATATTCACTTATATTATATGTTATTATGTGGTTGTCTGTAACAGTGAGAAATCGATTTTTACTTTTTTGCTTTTTTAAGTGCTTATGGTTGTATGATAAACCGTTTACACTAAAAATAGTTGACATAAAATACAAATTAGTTCATTTAAAAAACACAAAAAATATGACATAAAAATATTTGATGTAACATACAATGAGCAAAAAAGGCCCTTTTTTGTTTCCACGGGGCTTGTGAGTTGAGGGAGACCAAAGAATGCACACAAAGAAGATATACACAAGTTGAGGGAGACCAAAGAAAGCACACAAAGAAGAAGACACACACAAACATTTTTCAGCATTTTATTTCTCCTTGTGATTTAATATGCTGATTTCGAATTCATTTCTTTATTAAAGATATGCCAACATGTTGTACCTGCTGAGTAACACACAGTAGGACTGTGATCTAGATACTGGTTGTGACACGCCGTGTATGTGTAAAGGCGGGGTGTTTTTTCTTTGTGTGCATAAAGACATTTGATACAATGTGCATACACAAATTCCATATTAACAACACATTTACATATGAAATACTAAAACAAGAATAAAATATTGAACTTGTCATCATTGAAAGGAGAGACTAATTGATCAGGGCTTACTCATTAAAATCAATAGGTTTCAGCATTTTTCTTTTTTTGTTGTTGTTGTTGGATATATGAGGCTGCAGAGGCCACAACACGACTTGGCCGCATATAACATTCTCCAAAATTGATCAGTCTCATGTGTCTTGAATTTAGCGGAGCCTTTAAGATATAAGGAACTGAGGGCTGTGCAGTGCATCGGTATATGGCGTACAGGCTCCACTTTATACTTGCATAAGAGACAAATGCACTCGTCGTACGGTATGCGCTTCCATGCTCCAGTGTTAGCATAAACCGGGAGAATGTCAAAGCGCAAGTACTGAATAAAACTTAGCATATCAAGTGTGTGCAACTTAATTAAATATTGACAGGGGCTTTGAATGAACTGTCCTTTTTGCTCCTATACAATGTATTAGCGCATGTTTGACAAACCTTTGGAAAGCGCTTTCCACTTTTACACTCGTCAGTCTCCTCTATCTCAGCGATTACATTGACTATTCTCTGAAAGCGTGCACTTTGCACATTGTATCTCGTACTGTACAAGTCACTTTTTACCGTTGGTCTGAGCTGCTGGGACAAAGTGTTATTTGGATGGCTTGCGCCCCCTCGAACGTTCCTCCTGTCATCAAATTAATAGTATCCAGCCAAGGCACAACTGTGCTGAACTCTCTTTTGTATCTACATCCGGTGTGGGAGCAAGGGGGGGGGAGTGGACGGACTAAGGCAGCCCCTTAAGCTGCCGGGTGTTTCTCCCTCAGGGCACTACATGAAAAAGGGCTGGTGTTCCAATTACATAGTATTGCAGCTGGTGACTTTCAAGCTGTTGCCTGATGTTGTGTATTAATCGACTGATTTAATTGACTTTTGGATTGGTCACTTTTCTTGTATAACCTATTTTCGTGCTCACTTCTTCATGATGGTAAAATGAAAGGCTGAATCTTCAATATCTCCAGAAGTCACGCAGCGAAAGATCGCTCATATTTCAGCCATTTAAGGATGTGAATAGCCTTATTTCAGATAACAGAGCATTCAGTTGACCTCCCTATGACCGCAGGATACTCGTCTAATTGTGCAGTCTCTGGTGAGGTCAACGATATGCTGATTACACCTTACTTTCCACCTCCATTACAGACTTAGAACATAGGTACGCCCAATGGTCGCCCCCGCGGAAGGATCCCATGGGACCATATTAGGTGAACTTGAATCCAGGCCAAGAGTCAGGGCAGAACTATGCCCTACCTGTCAAAGAGGTGAGCATGGGCAACAGGGGTGGTGGGGAAGTCGGTTCTATATCAGTCGGGGGTGCATTATTAGCTGAACCAACTGCAACTCCAGTAGAGGAAAGTGGGGGAGGGAGGGTGACGAATTTCTTAGAGCAAGTAGTGATGAACTCTCCCTCTGAAACCTGCAAGGATTTTTTCAGAGGAGTGGTGCTAAGGGGGCAAATGTTCTATGCAGGAGATTTAGGGGGGTGCTAGTAGGAGGCGGATTACAACTATGGGGGGCAAGAAGGGTTCAAGGAAGAATGTCTGAGTCCAACCTAATTCTCAAAAAGAACATTCCACCAATATGAAAGACTCAAGCACACAGACCTGCTCACAAGATCATGTACCCAGTACTTTAGCAGACGTATGCTATATGAGCTCAAAGATCGAAGGGTTGCTTTTAGCAACCGAGGAGGCAGTCACTAACAGTATGGAGAGTCAATTTAAGTTACTGGCTGATGATATAAAGGTGATAAAGGACAGGGTTTCATTACTGAGTCCTGTTATTGAATCCCTTTCTCCTCCAAGATAATAAACAAGCCTATAAATGTAGGGAACAATTTAAATTGTACACTACAAAGAAAAGGTAAGGTGATTTGTACCCCACAAGATAAATTACCCCTGTAAGCCTGAAAACAACAGATTGTCAAAATGGACACAGAAGGTACCAAGATCACCCCCTCGGTTTATATAACCCTCTACTCACGGGCCCTATTCAAATTCCAATTGGGAGATTCAATTGCCCCCCTAGACCTCGACTAGGATCTAGAAGTTCTCCCCATACCGAATCTCTAAGAGGGTGTCCCACATTGATTATGACTAATGAGCCCCGTCTAACCCAAAATTCCTATGATGACCAGGATTCCTTGATTAATAAGACCATACACTGGTTCAGACATATAGAGGTTATCTGGCTTTGATCAGGGAAGACCTGGTCAGGTGTATAAGGGTACCTATCTTGCACACCAGATTTGATTTACATTCAGGTCTTCATGAAATTATGGAAATTGGTTGGTGGGCTTCTGGGCTTAGATATTAGATCTTACCCCCAAAATAATGTTAATATTAGGCTTAAATCCTCAGTACCATTTTTATCTAGGATCCGAGAAGTAGGGTTTAGGTCCCCAGCATGCAACTTAAGATCCACAATGAAGGTGGATATAGGAAAGGGATCTGGAACAGGGAGAGCTGAACGACAAGGGAAAGACAAAGTAGATTGACAGATGCATGAAGAACCAACCAAGGAGGAGCTTGGGGCAACTGCTTCCTATCTTGGAATATAGCTGGTCTGGCTAAGCACCTCAAAGACTTAGAATGCAATGCCTTTATATGCATTTTTGTTGCATGTAATACTTTTGCAAGAAACCTGGCCATTAACATCAATTTATCCACAGGGCTTTTGATTTTATTGTATATCAGCCTAAAAAGGGCCTAAAGGATGGCTGTATGTCAGTCTTCTGATTTGGATAGACGTAACACTGAATTGGGAGGCGTCAGTAATTGAAACAGGTCTGTTTGACCTGCAACACCTGACAATCCGAACCAATGAAGGTGAGTAATTGTCTTTGTTCAATGTTTACAATAGACCAGCGGGAATTGGGGGTATGGATATAATGGAAAGATTCTCCATCCTTCCACTGTTCCCCCTTGCATCATCATTTTTGCCAGCTTTTGCCAACCTATGCCCCTTCCATTATGAACAGAGCTTGTCCAATGCCTGCATTGGGGTCCTCTGCAGCCACCCCCCAAATATTTGCTATCTTACAAAGTCCCTTTGCCTTTCCCTCCCCAGATTTGAGTTTCCCACTCCTACCCCTGCCATACCACCATCCCGTCCCCAAACTGTAGATATTCTATGAACCGCATTGAACTCCAGAGGTGGGGCCCCACCTGCCTCTTTTTGCCCTGTCCCCATGCTCTTGTATGACCTCCCCCAGTATATGTTAACTAACATTTTAAACGTGTTGAGTCACCAATGTAATGCAATGAGACAGGGGTCAACAGTCTTGGAGCTCCCTCTCCATCCCTTTCATTAGTATGTATGAGGAAACATCCCATTCTCTTGTAGCAAGTCCCCATTCTTGATCCTCCGCTAAACTCAATACATATCCTCTCCACCTTCTCCCAGCCCTTGGTTTAGCTGATTGCAGTCCTTGTCGGCTTTGTTTTCCTGTTTCGGCGATATCAATTATTTGTGTGCCAAAATAATTAATATGTTTACCTAGATTCTGCTCCCTAAGTGCTTATATATTGCGACTGCAGCAATATCCTGAATCAATTTTCTTTTTGAAAAAACACTTTTGTGGGTTGTGCTTCTGGTATAAACAATATAGCTAACACATGAATTGTTATTCCATGAATTATATTTATTTTTTGCATTAATTTTCATGCAACTCTGATTTCCATTCATTTATTTGTCAATTTCCATATATTCATATTTGTTTCTCTCTGTTCACATTTGTTACTCTCAACACGTGTTTCCCCATGGTATATGTCTGTGGTTCTTCGGGAGAGATACAAAATTTCAATTCTTTTTGTTGTAAACATTCTTCTCTCTGAATTTTCATATATCTTTTATCATTATTATTTCTCTAATTTATTATTATTTTCAGAAATATTCCAATTAATTTTATCTTCAGATTCTGTTTTTCCTTTGGTTCGATTGCCTTCAGGATGCCAGGATCCACGCTGACTACTCACAGCCCCTCAGAGCACTCATCAGATCCCAGGCCAGCCATTCGCCCCCCCTTTTCATTGTCACACTTTATGTGAGCCAACACCCTTTGCCCCTCCATTTCATTGCTTGAACACTCAGTCTCCGAACTTCCTGGAGCTCGGGAATTTCATTTTGCCATTTTACGGCCATATTCTGTCCTTTCTGGGTGGATGCCAGTGCCTTTGCCATTCTCTGTTCTCCTTTGTTCCCCAAGCAGATCCTGTTATATCTGATAAATCTCTTTTGCTTGCGAGAGTGATTAGAACCTCCCTTCCATTTGAAAGACCATCGCAAACAGGTAAGCCCAGTTGTATTGGATGCCCTTCTGCTGAAGCAACTCCATCAGTTGGCAGCAGTCCTTCCTTTTCGCCAGGGTCAACGATGACATGTCTTGGTAAATCTATTTGTTCGGTTAAAGGGGTGTTGCTACTGCGCTTGGCTATGTTCAATTCAAAATATTAATTATATAGTTTCAAAACACTGACATTTCTGAAGGGTTTTATAGCTTGAATCTGTGTTATTGTGATTGTTATTCTTAATATTTATACTATAAATGTTGCAAATGATAGCCTACAGAGTGTTAATCTTCACACTCACAATTTTTATTTCATGAAATTCAATGTGTTTGTCTTCACACATTCGAATGAAAAGTGGTTCATTTGTCTTAATTAAATCTGTCCTGTCTCTTATTTGCAAAGAATTCCCAAATTGTTTGTATTTGTTGCTTATTTCTAAAAGTTAGTTTTGTCCTTTTGTGGTGGGATGTTCCCAGTGGGATGTCGGCTGTTGTGGGCCTCCTGACTCTGCTTCGGCCCCCAGCTGGCACACACATACCCCTGCGGGTCCTGGGGTCACCAGGTAATGCCTGTTGCTGGTATATCTCTGCAGGCCTCTCTCACCTCTAGCTCGGTGACACCTTAACGATGGGTGTGTGATTGTAGGCCACCCTGCGTCGGTTTGTGTCCTCCTCGGGGCACAGCCTGCTGGAGCCTGCTGCGTTCCTTCTGGAGGCTCTGTAAGGCCGTGGCCAAACCCCCAAACTGGTCCATGCCCTTACAACACTGCCCTTACAACACTGCCTCCACCTGTGTGTCCTCCTGGCACTAGACCCGGCACTAGACGCTTCTCTACCATACCACTACCTCGCAGGTGGACTTGCCACACCATCTACTGGCCCTCTTATACCAGTACCTCCGCCGTGGCCTTCAGTCGAGTCTTATGTCCCCCTCAGAGCACAAATTGATCACTTATAATAATCTGACTGCCGAAAGGGGTTTGCCAGATTGTACACATGCGGAATATAGGAAATTGAGGCAGGCTGTGGGTAAGAGAATTGCAGGTCAGAACACAAATGATGGTCATAGTGCATAAAAAATGGACAAACATTTGGTGAAATACAAAATGGATAATGAAAATGTGCTTGATAAATGGTCAGAAGCTATTCGATCTGAAATGAACATATGAAGATGGGAACATCTGTGCAGGAATGTGCATTGAACATCACTTAACCTAGTGGAAAGGGTTTGACAGATCAAAATATTGAACAGAGTGTACTGGAAACCACAGAAGCTCTACGAAAGGAGTTTGAGTGAATCAGACATTTGTTGGAGATGTAAACACATGGTTTGTTCATTCAAGCAAATGATTTGAGAATGTAGCAGTTAAAAGGTGTTCTTGAAGGAAATAACACAGACAATGAACATGGTTTTTAATGCTGGATATCGATTATTATTTTTCAACCATCATCTTGGGTGAGGATGATCTAATAGAAGATTTAGCATTCCCGGAGAGTTGTTGGTTCTACAGAGCATCTTTGTCTGCAAAGACAATTGTTTTACGAGAGTGGAAAATTGAGAAATTACTGCATCCGAATGAATGGAAGATTTACAAAGAATGTCTTTTTTAGAAACGGTGAATACAGGAATAAGAAAAGCTACCTCCATGAAGATTTTTGGGGGAGGTTTTTAGAGTTGTAAATGATTGTTCTGTTCACCGAGTGCAAGTAGGGGAGGCAGGGAGGCTAAAATTGTATATACTATCTATATTTGCCAAGTCTGACTTAATGTTCAATAAACATGTCTATACAAAAAAAGTGTAAAGAAGAAGATATTGTACAGCTACAGTGCTGCTTATGGGTTGAATATGACACCCTCAAATAAGCCTGGACAAATGCACAATTCTTGGCATATTTTGTGGTCACACTTAGCTATTGTATCGATTTGTACCTTGAGGCAGTCCAACCAAATGTCTTAAATTTGCTATACTTATGATTTACAAAATTCTATGCTATCAGTGTTCGCTCTATAAGAGAAATTCAAGACGCCATCATACTAATCGTTCTGCTCTGTCACGATTTCACTGTAAGGAACTGGCAAGCACTTATTTGTACCCGCTTTACAAACTGAAAAGACATCCATCGCAAAAACATTTGCTAAAACACAGCATGGTTCAAGACATGAGTATTACACCTGTATTCCAGAACCTTTGTTTTTAGAACTGTGTGATTCACACGCTTGCTCATGGTGGGTTTGCTCATGGTGGGTGGTTGCCCCCACCCTTATTTGAGTCAGAGAGGATGTAAAAGTCTGAGTGATATGGCATATTTGGAGGTACCGTGTCAGCGGCTGGAAAGAGTGAGATTCTGTCCAGTGTATCCATCATTGCAGTCACCCTCTCTAGATCCCTGAACATTAACTACCCAAAAAAGTCGGAATCCTGGGGTCATTGTTAAAAGTCAATTGACACAAATTACGTACATAAAGCAGAGAGAATTGTTTTGAGCAAATATTGCAAATGTTAGTAGTACCGAGCATGTGATGACTACAGGGATATCCCCGATCAACAAATGCGCCACATTGATAAGGCTGGCCTTGCTTGGTTAACGCTTATTTATTTAATTTATTTATTTATTACATTTGTTACATGCCCTGACCCTGAGGTATCACCCTGAGGTATCAAGGCGTAGTTACAGACATCTTTAGCATAAAATATAGTTACTTACATATTTTTAGTTTGAGATTGTTACATCTACAACATAGTTAAGGCATGGTTAGTTATTATACATAGGATGAAACAGCAGAACGAACATAATATTTACAAAGATCAGCTGGAGCACCAAGGAATGTGAGGGATCTGATAGCAAAGAGGCTGGAGGGAGCTCGTGCAGTGACCTTGTGTTTGCTAGAATTTGTTAAATAACTGCATTTTTGGTGATTTTTTAAATTTCTGGAGGGATTCTTCCTTTTTTATGTTGAGGGGGAGGGATTTCCAGTGTTCAGGGGCGAGGACTTGGAAGCTACTACCTCCTGCTCTAGAGCATTTGTACCAGGGGGATCTCCAGGAGCGAAATGTTGATGGATCTTAGCGTCCTACTGGAACTTTATTTCTTAAAGGCGTTGTTCATATAAATAGGTGCTTTTGTCTCAAGGCATTTGTGGGTGACGCATAGTATTTTGAAAATGATTCTGGCCTAGATGGGAAGCTAATGAATCTCCCTCCTGATATTGGAAATGTGATCAGATTTGTTTATTCCTAGTGCTGCTCGTAGTGCTTTGTTCTGCATTAGTTGAAGTTGATTCAGATTGGTGTTGGATGTTCCTAGTAGCAGAGCATTACAATAATCTTATATTGATAAAATTGGAGCTCTGGTCAAAGTAATGCAGTTATTGGGTGTAAGGAATTGAAGGCATAATGCGATTAATTTTGATGTTTTGAGGATAAAGCCGAAATATGTTCAGCCATGGTGAGGTTGGCATCCAGGTAAATACCAAGAGTTTTGACTTGTTTAAGTGCAGAGATACAAGTGCCATCAATATTGATTGCAGAATAGTCAAAGTGAAGGGTACTTATTTTAGATTGGGAGCCCACAATGAGAATCTCTGCCTTCTCATCATTAAGGCAGAGGCTATATAGGGCCATCCAGTTTTTGATGACAGCATAGACTTTATTAATGGTCAGTGTGTCCTGGTCAGAGTTCCCGTATATAGGGATGAGGATCTGGGTGTCATCTGCAAAGTTAGTGTAGATGACACCCATATCAGCAAAATCCATGAAGAGGAGCTTTGTGTATGCATTATAAAGGGTTGGTGAAAGGCAAGAGCCTTGCGGTACCCCGATGGGGACTGTTATAGGATCAACAGCATTTTTGCCAATGGAGAGTCTTGAGGCGCACTCGGCAAGAAAGGATTTTACCCAATCGAGTGGAATAATTAAAGAAACTGAAATCATTGGTTAAGGTATTACACAATTTATCATGCTCTACAAGATCAAATGCTGCAGATAGGTCTAGCAGCAATAGTATGCAAAGTTTCCCTGAATCTCAATCGGTATCCATCTAGGATTTCAAATCAATGAGTGCCGTTTCCGTACCGTGGTTTGGTCTAAAACCAGACTGTCGAGCGGGTTTTGTTCAATGTGAGCTTGAATTTGTGAGTAAGCTATTTTATCTATGATTTTGAGTAACAATGGGACCATGGTTATTGGTCGGTAGTTGATGGGTACAGTACGGTCGAGGGTAGGTTTTTTTAGAAGTGGGGTGACCCAGGCTTCTTTGATAATAGCTGGGACCAAGTTAGTGCTGAATGAAGCATTGCCAAATTTGGTGATGATAGGTGTGAGAGCAGATGCACAAGCTTTAACTAGGTGCACAGGAAAGTTGTCCCCTTTGCAGTTTGAAGCTTTCAACTTAGTAATAGTATTATTTACTAGTTCTTGGGTCATGGGAGTGACATGGAATAACTGAGTATTATGATCATTGGTGATTGTGGCAGTGTTGAAGGAGGCGTTTTCTTCAGCTGGTATTTTTCATTTAGAGATTATTTTCTTTTGCAGCAGTTGTAATTTGGAGGTTAGTGTGTCATGGATAGTAGTGCACCATTCTTGATGGGGTTTTCCAGTTCTTTAAGGATGGAAAACAATTATTTGGAATCCAAGGAAGCATTACGAATGTGGAGGTTGTATGTGTCAACTTTATGAGAAATTATTGCTGCTTTATACGCTTTGCTAGCCGTATTGAAGGCATTAACCGATTCTATGGTGAGAATTTTTTGGTGGAGATGTTCAAGTGAACGTTTAGTTCGCCTTAGCGATACTAACTTATCATTTAATCAGAAGAATGTTTTTTTTTATCAGCATGTCGCGTTTTAGTTATGAGTGGTGCTAGAGAGCCTATCGAGTCGGTGAGACATTTGTGATAGATATCTGCCAGAAGGCATGGATTGACACTCGTGACCGCAATAGTTGTAAGGGCTTTACTTAAGATTGGGTTTAAGTTCTCAGCTGTTAGCTTACGACTATTTCTCGTTTCATAAGTGTCCATTATCATGGCCTTAGGGGTGCATATTTCATTGCAAGCAAGGGTAAAAATCACACTATAATGATCTGTCCAAACTAGTGGTGTGATTGACTCAATGGCTATGGTAGCATTGAGAGAGAGTATCCAGTCCAGTGTGCTACCCTTTTTGTGGGTAGAGGTATTTACAAGTTGGCTGAAATGCATATCTTTGAGGGCCGTTTGAAGGGCTTCAGCTTTCTGGTCTACGGGGTCATTAAAGCCTAGATTGAGGTCCCGAGAATAATACATTTGGTCTTTTGTTTAATAAAAGGGGCTAATAATAAAGGTATGTCTATCTCAGGCAAGCAGTTGGAGTTGGGTGATCTGTGGATAACAACGAAATTGATGGTTGTTTTGTAATTGGTAGCAAGTTTGGCTAGTAGGATTTCATAGCCTTCTGGGTTTTCAATAAGGCAAGTTCTTAGTTGTAGGTTGGTTTTAGCTATAATGGCTACACACCCTCCAATAGATTTGGATCTATCCGTTATGAGGATGGTATAGTCTGGTGGTATGGCAATGGCGAGCAGAGGTCCAGACGCTTGGTGGAGCCAGGATTCTGTGACTATCAGTAAGTCTAATTGTTGTTCAGTAATAAGGTTGTGTATTTCACTGGCGTGGGCTCCTATTGAGCGGTCATTGATGAGGGTGCCTTTGAGTTTGACAATGGGCTGAATTTTGGGTGCAGTGGTAGTGGTCGGGTTTGGGTGTCTGTGGACATGGCGATTTGATTGATGCTACCTGTTGCAGATGTCTTAACAGTTTTGGTTAGGTGAACAGGGATGTATTCAGCCTGAAATAGGGTGGTTGCTGTGATAAGATTCCAGTGGGGGGAACTTAGTTTAGTGCATGACCTAAGGCGAAGAAGTCTGATGGGGCCCTGGGTCAGGATCAAATTGGCTTGTACGGCTATGGTGGTGTCTGAATTGTGGTGGTGTTTAGTCCCTTGAGTACGTGATCTAAGTCGATGAAGTCTGGTGTTACCCAGAGAGGGGTAAAACAAGGAAACAACAGTGGTCTTTTGTATGTGAGTATGATCAAACCTGTATAGAGAGGTGGTGTGTTCTAAGTGGTGTCTTTGAGAGTGTTGTCATAGTTCAGGGTAGGTTCAAATGGTGCTATGGAGGGTAGGAAGGTGGTTGGCCTGGGGATGGGATAATGCCGGGGGCATACTAGTCTGGTGAGGCAATTTAGGCAACCAATGAAGGGGCTTCCTGTGCATGGTATGCAGTTTAGTACAACACAAAAAGGGAACATAGTGGAGACTAAGCTACCTGACATAGCTAGCAACTATATATGAGGGTAGCAGTTATGGTACAGCGATATTATAGTAGCTAGACGTGATACAAGTTTGTGGTCAACTACACAATGCTAAGAATTCAATGTACACTTCACCCGGCTTTTATCAATTCCTTTGTGCTATAAGTAATATCAACACGCAAGACAATATCCATTGGTACACGGCATGGAGCCCAATGGAACACAGATGGCCTAGTAGGTAAGATTGAGCCGTATGCCACTAGTAACGGGGTCCAGGGGTTATTAAATTCGATATAATTACCAGATGAATTTCAGTATTATACATAACATAATAACATGAATGGTAGGAGCAGAGAGCAATGCCACATATTGTGGGTGGTGCCTTGTGAGTGGCGATCTAGAGTCCCAGGAGCACTAATACAGACGTTAAATGGAGAAGCCCCTTTAGTGTAATAACCACATTTACGACAATGGATGCTATAGATTCAAAAGATACTACAGCATAACGTGTGCTCTGAGGCCCTCGGGCATGTGGCAGAGTGTATACACATTTTAAATAAGTAAATAATGAAGATTGCAGATGTCCTCTTTTTTTACGTTGTTGTCCTCTACACAATCACGATTCCTTTTACTGCATTTGTATTTCTGAAAGAATTAATCAGTATTTTGGAAGGCAGCGTTTTAATTGTTGATATTGTTATAATCAGCCAGCTATTACATTTCAATTAAAACAGCAAGGAGCCTTAGCAGAACTGGTGGACAATGCACAGAACCATTCAATCCTTGGTCACCACTAAAACCATTTAATAAGTGAGTTGTTCACTGCTATACTGTTTAATACATGTAGGCCCTCCGTGAATCATTCAGGAACACCACGTGTTCTTGTTATTTATTTATTTCTTGTTATTTAAATCAATATTTAATTATGCAGCACTTCACAAATGAGAAGGGCGTGCTAGGTTGGTTCTATATTTATAGAGCTTGTGTATTCAGCAAATTCATCAAAGGTTATACTCCATGCAACACGACTCGTGAAAAGGCTTGTAATTATGTACAATGTTCAATCTTGTGTTGGTGAAACTTTGCATACACATTAATAGTCCAGGTCACATCTAAGTAAGGAAGAAAGGTCTGTTAGTGAGAGAAATGTGGAGCGAGACGTGGTGTTACTTTACTTCACCTATTTGGTAGTTTGAATTAAAAAAAACGTTGTATAGCCTGTATGCTAAAGAATACAAGACATGATATTAATAACCACCTATAACATGAGTTGTTTCTCCAAAGTCCTTAACGTGATATGTGTGATATATATTGTCATATGGCTTTGGACAGAGTGCAGCGTGACATCAAACGGCCTCATAAGGTGTTCACAGTGTCCTTGAAAGTTTCTGTGTTTTTTTCTTGTGACATAACCCTTTAGGTTTCAGACACTTAGGGGCCCAGCACAGTTCCAAGAGAACGAAACATACTCTCCAACAATAACAGCGCTACTAGTTATCAGCTGTCTCAGCCCTGATGAAAGTGGTCCTTACCACTGAAACCGGTCGGCTCATCATAACACTGTACCTGTGCAGCCACATTGAATGAAAAATGCCAGATTACAGTTTGATCTTTCCATAAAACAAGAAACAGGACTGATCAAGGACTTTCCCTGTGTATTCTTGACACAGGGACCTAAAATGTAACAACTTTAAAAAATATTAAGACAAAAAGAAAATAAGAAGAACAAAAAAAAATGGTACGAGGACTGCTGGTCCATCATGTATTAACTGTACCCAGCCCCTAAACACCACGGTCGCAGTGGTAAAAATGTTACAACAAAAACCAGGGGACTGTGGGATTTTAGAAGAAAATCTGCCCTCTATGGAAACCGAATAAAGTAAAAAATTGTTTCACTTAGAGGACAGTCTTTTTATGACACATAAAGTATTCCTGACCAAAAAATCCTTTGTTGTTTTTTAGCAAATCATCAAAATAAAAGATACCCGAATCCTATTGTGGCACTATCATAGCCAAGGGAAGATTTGGGTACTAGACTTCCCTTTAGGTCCAGTATTTGGATACCGTACACAAATTTAGACCAGTTCCATTGAATGTAAATGCACTCTTAATTTTAATCAGTTTTTAAGTTAATCAGTTTTTGAATGCCTCCAACTAACCAAGAGATTGAAAAAGTATCACCATATGAATGTGAGTTTGATCCACTAGGCTCAGCCTGATTACGGTTTTCATTCCGGTTCTTTTTAGTAGCTATTTTATTTTTACTATTTGACATAGAAATTGTTCTTCTTCTTCCAACCCCTTGAGCATTACAACTACACCCAACAAACACCTGAACAACATTCATTTTAATTCTACGAATAGTAGGCCTCATTTACTAATTAATTCAAGGAGGATTAGACTGGGATGAATAGACACTTTATCTAATTAAAAATATTAATTTCGACTTAACACCTTTTGCATTGAACCCAAAAGTGTCTAATGTCGCCAACTATTTTTACACTAATCATGGATTTTATTATAAGAGCAATTGGTTTAATACTTCAACCAAACCACTATTTATCAACACTAATCTGTTTAGAAGGAATAATATTATCACTTTTTTGATTATTATCTCTATCGGATCAAATCAGCTAATAATGATGTAATTTTTTCCTCTACAAATGTTTTTAATTACATTTTCAGCATGCAAAGCAAATACATGCTTAGCCCTAGTAGTAGCAGCAACCTGCACCCACAGAACCGGCAATTTAAAAAACGTAAATCTACTACAATGTTAAAAATGATTCTGCCAACAATAATGCCCATTTTAACACTACGGTGTACAAACCAAAAATGGCTTTGAACATACACAATTATTAATGCTATAATTATTGTGACCAATAGACTTACAATATGTAATTTGCCATTTAAAATGATACTCCAAACTAACAAATACCTCAGCTTAGATTTTATTTCACCTCCTCTCCTAATTTTAAACTGGTGACTCCTTCCACTAATAATCTTGACAAGCCAAAAACACTTAGAAGAAAACCATCCAACTCGACAACGTCTATACATTTCTATATTTCTTATTCTACAAATCTCCCCTATGTTAGCATTTTCTTCAACAGAACTAATATTATTTTACATTGCCGTTGAAACAACATTAATTCCAAACATTAGTTAGTATTACACGGTGGGGGAATCAATCGGAACGACTGAATGCAGGAACATACTTCCGTTTCTATAGCCTTGCCGGCTCATTACCCCTATTAATGCACTATTAGCTCTCCAGAATAACACAGGCTCTCTATCCCTAAGCCTCCTGGAATCAATTGAACCTGTAAATGTATTTATGTTTACAAACACGTTCTTATGGTTCTCCTGTTTAATTGCTTTCATAGTAAAAATACCTCTATATGGGGTCCATCTATGGTTCTGTAAAGCCCATGTTGAAGCACCTATTGCTGGCTCCATAATCTTAGCAGCAGTTCGCCTTAAACTTGGCAGAAATGGTATTATCCATATTACACTCCTATTAACCCCACCAAAAATAATTATATTACCCATGTATAATGATAGCATTATGAGGTGTTCTAATTACTAGCTTAATTTGCATACGTCAAACTGACCTAAAATCATTAATTGCCTACAAATCAGTTAGTCATATAGGACTTGTAATTGCAGTCACTATTATATTATTCAAACCCCATGAAGACTAACAGGGGCAGTAATTTTAATAATTTCACATGGACTAATTTCATCAGCCTTATTTTGTTTAGCTAATATAAATGAGCGTTCACATAGATGAACACTACTACTAGTCAGAGAAATACAGGCAATTCTTCCTCTAATAGCAACATGATGATTACTAGTTAAACTAACTAATATAGTTTCATTTTTAACTGATCAAAATGAACAATCTTATTCACCGGCCTAGGAGCTTTAACTACTGCGGCCTACACTCTATATACGTTTTTATTAGTCCAACGAGGCCCTACACCAACCCACTTAACAAAATGAACCCAAATCATACCCATGAACGATGACTTATTTCCTTGTATATAATCCCTATACTATTAATAATTTTTACACCCGAGTCAATTTCGGGCAACTTTACATGTTTATTTAATTTAAAATTTTAATAAAATATTAGATTATGATTCTAATCATGAAAGTTAAAATCTTTCAATAGAATGAGAATTAAAGAAACAAAGAAACTGCTAATATCTAAACCTGTGGTTACATTCGACAGTCTATTTAACTTCTTAAGGGTAATAGCCATCCATTGGTTTTAGGTACCAAAAACTATTGATTTGCTGTACTTATTCTGATTACCGCAAACAATATATTTCAACTATGTATTGACTGAGAAGGTGTAGGAATTATACATTTTTTTCTAATCAGCTGATGATATGCCCGATCAAATGCTAACAAAGCCGCTATTCAAGCAGTTGTACATAACCGTGTGGGTGATATCAGACGTATTATTAGTATGGCTTGATTGTCAATAAACACTAACTTTTGAGAACTACAAAAAACAAGATGAATCTGTATTTCCACGTTTTGGTCTTATATTAGCAGCAACAGGACAATCCGCACAATTTGGGTTACACCCATGACTACCTCCCACTATAGGTATCGGGAGCATTGCTCAGGGGCAACACGCTTGCCTTGGAAGCAAGACGACATGGAGCAACACAGTTTCGATCCATTGGTCCACGCTTAAAAATCTCTGGGTATTAATCCCGTTATAAATAAACAATTATAATATAATAACAAATATAATAGAAGGGACGACACCTGTCTCAGCTCTCATCAGCATAATAGTTGTAGCATGGGTTTTTATTTTAATCCAATTTCAACTACTTCTTGAACAAAATAAATGTGCTCTTACAGTTTGCTTATGCCTAGGTGTCTCAACCATAATATTTACAACAATGTGTGCACTAACAAAAAATGATATTAAAACAATGATTGCAAAGACCACGAGGGGGCACAGGCTGTAGGGAAGCCTGAAAACTCAGCTCCTGAGTAAAGAGCGAATTCCTGACGTTTGCCCAACCCGCAAACTACAGAGACCTGACATCCTCGTGGGAGAAGGGGTCCAGCACCACAGGCCTGTGTCCTGCCAAAATCAGACTGTTTTTCCCAGTAAACGCCGCCGGCAAAGTAGCCTCCCCTCCCCTCGTGTGGAGGCCCTCTGGGAGGGAGTGCGACCACAGTGATGCCTGAGGGCGCCTGACATTGCAGCGACAAACGTGGGTGGGGGCTCAGTGCGGAGGGATGCAAGGCGCTGCCCCCATCTCATCTAGAGCAGTGATCGGCGCTCAGAGTCCCAATGGCCTCCCAGTGATAACTCCAGAAACCCGTTGTGCAGCGCATACATCTTCGCACCTGATCCCGGGGCTGTGGGGGCCAGGAGCAGTGTGGGCGACATGTCCCCGGTCTGATCTCTGGCCCTGGAGAGACTTTGGCAGCAACAACCATCGTGAGGGTGCTCGAGGGGTGCTGAGCCGGCTTGCCCCCACCCGGCGAAAGTCCAGCGTGGTGACGGGAGCTGCTGCAGACCCAGTGCGGCCAGGGGACTCTGCAGAGGTGGCTTCCGGGGGAACCTGCTCTATAGAGTGGCACATATTCAGGCACAAAAAGAGAGTACCCACCTGATGCAGATGGATGTATGCACACCTCTGAGCACCATTAAGTCCGACTGCAAGGTCAGAAGCGTGTGCAGGCTGAGGGGGCTCCTGATCCACTAGACGCCTGCAGTGGGCCACAGGGAGGGGGAGGAATAGCTTGCCACCGGCCTTCCCCTCCCGTTGAGACATACCCCGGCACCTGGAAAGACAGCCCATTGCATAAAGTATCATCTGGGTAACGGCTTGCCCTTGTGCCCCATACTCAGATGCCCATGGCTGGGGTCTGTGACTGGGCCTACTGTCGGAAGCAGGCATTGAAAATACTGCTAATTGGTCACGCAGCAGAGAAACCTCGAGCCGGTGATAGTGGCTCATCTGCAGGATCCTTAAGTGGAGGACCACCCTTGCTCCCTGCAAGAGAGACATGCTACACCCCGCGCCTTTGCCTCAGGGACGTGGGGCGTCTTCACCCCCCGGCGGACAACAGCTATGGATGTGGAATGCAAGCCCAGTGAAGCCCGTTATGTAGAGACTCATCCTGAGCGGCAAGCTCACAGAAACTCTGCATGCAGCAAGCAACCCCCTAGCTGGGGAGCATTGCACCGAGGGGACTGGGGGCTACGGAGCAGCACAGGGCAAGAGAAGACCGCATAGTCCCCTTCCACGGCGCATTGTGTACCTGAGAATAAAGAAGCAGGGATCAAGCAGCCGCACACAGGACGGAGGGGCACAGAAGACCAGGAACATGGTCTACACAAAGGCTGTTCTGCAGGGGGCCCACTGTAGGGCACAGAAACCTTTACAGAGAGAATAGCACAGACTTGCCCTAAAAAGTAGCGGCCAGGAACACATCCCCACCGTACAGGTGGCTCATTACCGACCAGGCTTCTACATTGCGAGCTCACCCTGTATGCAAGCCAATGCAGCTCCCTCTACTCTCCAGAAGCTGCAGAAATACTGCCGAGAGCCAACAAGCATGGCATCTCCAACCCTACAAGAGGACCCCTCCATCCCAGGAGGCGATCAAGAACTATCCACTAAAGCGGACATCCGCCTCCTGCTACTGGAAATTCGTGCATTCCGGACCAGCATGACAACGACAGTCAGCATCCTGCAGGACAAGATCCACAAGATAGAAGTCAAAGTCAAGGTATTGGAAAATTACCGACAATCAGCTAACATAGTGGAAATGAGGACAGAGGGCTTGTTTCAAGAACTTGAGCAGAAAAACAGAGACCTAGAGGTGAAGGTTGACGATTTGGAGAATCGGCAGAGAAGGAATAATATATGGATACAGGCCTGGAAGAATCTCCTGCTGAGACCGCAGCATCGCTCGAGAGAAGAATTAAGGACCTCATAGCCACCGTACTCCCCTCCCCGATCACACCACAATTGGAATTCAAAAGAGTACACCAGGCGGGTGGCCCGCCGGGAGGTCCTAGATCAGTTCTAGCGAGATGCCACCACTATAAGCATAAAGTGGATATCCTGCAGAGAGCAAGGGAGTTGGACTCAATAGACTTCGCAGGAACTAAAGTTAGGATCTACCAGGATCTTTAGGCCACCACCCTAGCCCGGAGAAGGGCATGCCGCCCCCTCACCCAATGGCTGCATGAAAAAAGCACAAGATATAAATGGAGCCACCACCCGTTCGCCTTGATTTTCACCTATAGAGACGATGAATTTAGAGTCACCTCAGGAGCGGAGGGAGCCCTCAAGACCCTGCAAGCCGGGTCTAACGCCATCAACGATGAAGAGGTGCCCTCTTCATCAGAGCCGACACAGAAACCTGTAGGTCCCTGCCGACAAAAAGGTGGTAAAAAGTTTCAAAGACTGAACACTCCAACGAGAAGAGGCGTCGTCGCACGTGGAAAATACCTAAGAAGCTTTGCCGGGCTGGGCATAGAGAACAGTTGACAATGAGTCTATGCATACAATTCGAAGTTAACAAATAGTTGAATACCGAAGCGTTCCAAGGCCAGCACCCTTTGTGTGGCCCTATGTTAATACTTGATGCTACTCCGCGCACGCAAGGGGACGGTTCTTATCTTCTTCCACATTTTCTGCTCCTTATCGACTCTTCATTCTTTTCTGGGGGAGGGAGGAGGAGGGAAAGTTGGGCTCTGACTGAATAAAGAATGCTACAGAAGACATGCCAAACGATTTCCATGAGCCGAGGAATCAGACAATAATGTCACATATTGGGGGACGAGCCCTGAGCTTGAATGTGTGGGATTATGGGGGTTAAAGCAATCAAAATAGGGTCCCTCAATGTGAAGGGGTTGAACTTGCCATGGAAAAGGTCCATGTTGAGGCAAACCTTCAAGCTTGCCAACTTAGAGATATTGGGACTCATTACGAGTTTGGAGGTAGCCATGGTGCTATTAACACCATGGCTGCCTCCAAACCGGGCTCCTTTACTGGGTTCCTGCAATGAGGACTTACCAGGTCATTCCGACATAGGAGGACCCGGTAATTGCTCCTTGCAGGAACCATTCCCCATTCCCATTTGAGCCTCTATAGGGCTCAATGGGGAGGGAGGTAATAACGGGCGCATAACAACTGGCCCATTATTACCTCCCTCTTCCCCTCCCGGGACCCTGAAAGGACGCCAGGTTCTACCAGGCGTCCTTACAGGGTCCCGCAAAGGGAACCTCGTAATAGGCGCTCCCGTTATGAAGGGGGCCGGTCCCGTACCAGCCCCCTTCATTACGGGAGCACCAGGGTTGTATTGAGGCCCATTATTTGTCCAGGAAACAAAATACAAGCAACTGGGAGAATTTGATGTAAAGGGGGGGGCAATATAATAGGCTCACCATGGGCCTCAGAGCCAGAAAAGAAGGGTGGGGTAGGCATATTGTATCGCTCCTCTTCAGGCCTCCAGATAATGCGTACATGAAGAGACCCGAACGGGGCGTTTCTTATCTTGCATGGCTCAATTTGCTCCACAACGGTCACACTGTGCTCGGTCTATGCTCCAAATACCCAGCAAACACGGTTCTGTAGAGATCTCTTGGCGACCCTGGAGGGGGAGGGAGGTGGCCCCCTAGTCTGTGGTGGAGACTTCAACCAGATAATGGTCCCTTCCCTAAACTGGTGTTCCTACCGCACAGGCGCCCTCCTCCCACCCCCCGGACAACAAGGCCTTTCAGCACCTTATCGCAGCACACCACCTCCTGGACACATGGAGAGTTACTCACCCACTAAGCAAAGCCTACGCATTCTACTCCCCCCACCCACACCAGACATTTTCCCAAATTGACTACATCGTCCTAGAAGTGAGTCTGGAACATCTAATCACAGACACGGCCATTGAAGTGGTGGAGTGGCCGGACAACAACATGGTCACAATCAACTTAGATCTGGGGCTCAGCACGCCAGTAGACAGGCGATGGACGTGTAACGACACACTCTTCAAAGACAGGCTATTCCGAGAGACTGTGGATGACGAGATACGAGAATTCTTCGAGAGAAATAACACGGGTGAAACCCCCATCCAAACTGTCTGGAAGGCCGCCAAAGCTACAATAAGAGGTTTAATTATAGGGCAAGGCTCTTTGATTAAGAGACAGGCACTACTAACGGAAACACAAGTTAAGCAAAAGATAGTGGAGAAAGAAAAGGCCCTCTTTGGGTGCAAGGGAGATCTAACTAAGGCAAGGGAGGAAATTAGAGAACTCAGACAGGAGCTCAAAGATATACAGAAAGGAAAAGTGTTAACCAGTGTGCGATTTGTTTAGCAAAAATATTTTGAAAAGGGGGACAAGGCCCACACTATTCTTGCTGCAAGACACAGGAGGGAGAGAGCATACAGGGCAGTCCTGAAAATTAGGTCCTCGTCCGATGAAGTACTGATAAATCCAGCTGACATCACGGCAAGGTTCACTCAATTCTACGAGCAGCTTTACATCTCCGACACGGTTCCCTCCCACGAGAGCGTGCAAGAGTATATCTCTGCAGTGACCTTCCCTGCCATATTGAGCGCCGACAGAGACCAGCTAAATGGTCCGGTCACCACAGAAGAAGTTGATCATGCCATTTCTCATCTGAAGGCCGACTCTGCCCCCGGTTCCAATGGATTCAACCCTGCCTATTATAAAAGATTCAAAGGATCACTAACACCGTTCCTCACCCTGCTCTTTATTGACATACTGGTGTCCGGCTCTGCTCCATCCTCCTTCACACATGCCAGAATCATAGTTATTCCCAAAGAAGGAAAAGATAGAACGGAATGTGGCTCCTATAGGCCAATTTCACTGCTAAATGTTGATACTAAAATATATGCCGGCATTTTGGCCAAGAGATTGAGCAGAGTTCTCCTTTGACTGATACACAGCAACCAGGTGGGGTGTGTAACCGAACGGCAGGGCGCGGAAAATGTCTGCAAAAAACATTAGATCTCATGGCGTCCACCCCTGCAACAGAGATCGAGCCCACGCTGATACTGGACGCCGAAAAGACCTTTGAGCGGGTGGAGTGGGGATTCATGTCACAAGTCTTACTTAAAGCAGGTGTAGACCCAGATTGGACCAGAGGTGCCCAATCTCTGTACCAGAACACTCGAGCCAGGGTCGTGGTTAACAGGGTTGCATCGAAACAGTTTAAGTTGACCAGGGGCACCAGACAGGTGTGTCTTCTTTCCCCACTTGTATATGTGTTAGTCATGGAACCACTAGCCCAAAACATTAGGCAGAGCGCAAGGATTAAAGGGTTCCTTAGATATGATATGATATGATATATGATATGATATGGCATTTATAATGCACCTATACACAAGTGTTTCAAGGCGCGATGAGGCAAGGGAGGGGGAACGAAGGGAGGACAGACAGCGATCCTACTAGGCCAAGTGTCATTCAGATCGCGCAAGTGCATGGGATTGGGGAAGGGGGAAGGGAGAGTGCAGTAGATGGGAATAGAATAATAACAATAATAAAAAGTAACGGCCAGCAGGTGGCAAGTGCAAAGGTAAGTGCAGAAAGCAGGTGTCAAGTGCTGGTAGTGGGACTGTAGGGATACAGAAACAGTCCCCAAGTGTGGTGGTTGCCTTCCAGGCAGTGCAGGTATATGAGACTGGCGGGGGAGGGACCTGGGCCCAAGATCAGAGGGTGACCAGGTAACCGGTGCAGTTTCAGCCAGGAGGTCAGCAGGGGAGAGGAGGAGAGAAAGCAGAAGCAAACAGAAAGGTTTTGAGGTACTTCCGGAACCGGAGATGGTTCTTCTCAATTTTCAGGGAGGCTGTTCCAGAGGGAGGCACCAGCTGGGGAAAGAGATCTACCACCAACTCGTTGCTTGGAGAAACGACTGACCCTGAGGGAGTTGGAGGCGGATGAGCAAAGAGTTTGAGAAGGAAGATATTTAGGAAGAGAGAGTTGAAGGTATTGAGGCCCCAGGCTCCAGAAGGCCTTGTGGACAATGCAGAGGGCTTTGAACGTAATCCTCGCAGCCACTGGGAGCCAGTGCAGAGATTTCAGTCCTGGAGAGATACGATTCCTGGGCTTGAGGCCAAGCACAAGTCTCGCAGTCCTATTCTGGATGAGTTGCAGAGGGCAGTGAGTAGAGGCAGGCAGATTTAGAAAGAGGCTGTTGGAATAGTCCAGCCTAGAGAGGACCATAGCTCTGGAGACAGTAAGCTTCTGGGGGAAGGAGAGGAAAGGAAGAATACCTCTGAAGAATACCTTTGAGGCATGGGGTTGAGTATAAATTGGCACTATTTGCAGACGATGTGCTGGCCTATGTTACACACCCCGAGTAATCGATCCCCGCTCTTTTGCAGGAAATAGAGGAATACGGTGCACAATCTAGTTTTTGCATAAACCGTAACAAAACGACAATACTTCCCCTACCGAATTCAATTGCTCCACCTACCACATCCTCGCAGACCTGGGGTTTCCAAGTTTCATACAAAAGCATAAAATACTTAGGAATCACGCTCACACGACACCTCCCAGACTTATTTATGTGCAACTATAAACCGCTCTGGTCCGTGGTCCAACAAGATCCCAATAGGTGGAAAAAACGTAATCTCTCTTGGGCTTGCAAATTAACAGTGATCAAAATGAACATTCTCCCACGGCTCCTTTTTCTCTTCCAATCCCTTCCGATCACACTCCCCGTCACCTTCCTGAACATAAAAAGACCCTGCTTGCATTTCTCTAGGATAAGGGAAGGACACATATTGCATATAAGACCCTGATTCTTGTGAAAGAGAAGGGGGGCCTTGCTTACCCAGACCTCCACGAATACTATGCTGCCGCCCAGCTTGTATCCTGGTTGACCACATTCGAGAATCCAAAAGTAAACAATGGGTTGCCTTGGAAAATTGTCTTTTTGCTCCAGTAACTTTGGGAGAATGGCTATGGGCCCCCCGGGACGCCATCCCTTGTAGAGAAAGGGAACACCCAGTGCTAGCTGCGTTGTGGGCAATATGGAACAGAAGGAATCCAGGAATGGGTAGGGTCACTACGTGGCCCTCAACGCTCAGCTGTATCTGGGACCCCCCAATCAGAGACACCATTGCAGAACCCCTTAGATTTCAGCCCCAATACGAGCAGGGCCTGGTCAGAGTGGCGCAGATGTGGAAAGAGGGCTCTTTCCTCACCAAAGATGAACTCGAGGGTGCCCAACAAGGTCTGACGATTAAACCCCTGCCATATCTGCAGCTAAAAGGGGTCCTCACAGATTGCAAATGGGGTGGTCAACTACAGCGCCCCTTAACGCCATTTGAAAAAATACTGAACACGCACACAGGAACCAAGGGTCTTATATCATGCATGTACAAAGCACTCATGGACAGAGGGCATCTCCCCTGCCATCCCCCGAGGACCAAATACAGGTGGAACCAAGAGTTGAGTTGGGAAGATAACCAAGCAAACTGGGAGGCAATATACAGGGCGGTCTGGAAATCCTCCATCGCGATGCAATACGAGCTGCATAATTGTAGAATACTCACACAATGGCACCTCACCTCACAACGCCCATCAAAGATGTACGAAGGTATCTCCCCCCTACTGCTGGAGAGAGTGCGCTCCGGTCTGTTCGTATTGGCACCAATGGTGGGGTTGCCCCTGGATAAAGCTGTTCTGGAAAGAGATCCTTGGTTGGGTCCACGAGATCGAGGGTATTCATAGAGATCTGACTCCTCACCTGGTTCTTTTTGGGATTGAACGGATTGAGGATAGATATTTGCTCCTCCCGCACATGCCAAGAAACTTGCTACTAGCAGCATGGGTTTGTGTTACGATAAGATGGAGCCTCATTCCTGGCAGGATTCTTCTCAAAAGATGCTTTTATTGAAGCAATACATACATCATATCTAAACTCATGAACACTGACCCTTACATTCAACCTCTTTTACAATTGTCTACAATTTTAGTATTATCTTTTATGTACAAATAAAATATCAATGATCACTTACTATTCAACCAATTAATGAAAGAAAATAAACCTCTTATTAACCCAAGTACACGCCTTTTCTGAGAAAGTATAATTGCTGGTCTGTTAATCATTAACTCTTCTCACTATACCATTAATCTCTAAAATAGCTAGACTTTCAGTAACCATTGCACGGACTTCTGCTAGTGCTGGAACTTTCAACAATCCTAGCAAAGCAAAACATTCATGCTTTCCCAAACAACTTGGCATTTTATACAGATGTTATACATCGTTTACTACCAAACATGAATCTCACATTAGGCCAAAACATCATAACACATATAACATGATATGAAAAAAACAGCCCAAAATCTGTAACAGCCCAATGTCTACCCCCTATCAAAACCATAACTAACTCTCAATCACGTTTAATTAAAACCTACATAACTCTTTTCTTAATCTCTATACTAATGATAATTACAACAGCATCTTACAGCACGTAAAGAACCACAAGATAAACTATGCCTAGCTTCTAATACCACAAAGATAAAAAAACAATTCACCCATAAGCTAACAAAAACCTTCAACCAAATGTATATAATAAACCGATCCCTCCATAATCATAACCTACAACATCCAACTCTACATCCTTAAAAAAGAAATAATCAACAGAAAAATTGCAACCAAAATAATACCCTAAAATAAATAAAGATAGAATGTATAAACAAACGTAATAGCACAGAAACACTTCCTCATGCTACTGGGTATGGCTCAGTCGCTAAAGAAGTAGAGTAAGCAAAAACAACAAATATACCACACAAATAATTTAAAAGTAGAACTAAAGATAAAAACGAAACACTGGCTTCCACTAATATGCAACAACCACAGACAGCTGCTAACACTTACCTCAGTGCTGCAAAATAGGGAGAAGGATAAGATGCAACCACAATTATACCAATTATAACTAAAAACCCAAAATACATTATTTTTATTCAGTTTAACCGAAACCTTTGACCTGAAAAATCAACGTTGTATTCAACTATAAAAACGAATGGCCCACATTACACGAAAAACACATCCAATAATAAAACTCATTGATAACTCATTTATTTATCTACCAACACATTCAAACAATTCTTACTGATGAAACTTAAGCTCCCTACTAGGATTATTTATTACAGACATTTTAACAGGTTCATTTTTAGCTATACATTATACAGCAGGCACATCATCTGCATGTTCATCTGTTGCACATATGTGTTTAGAGGTAAATTATGGTTGACTTATACGAAATATTCACACAAATGGGGCTTCATTCATTTTTAATTTGTATTTATCTTCATATTGAGCGAGGTTTATATTACGGCTTTGATATATTTGAAGAAACATGAAACAACTGTGTTATCCTTCTATTCTTAATTATAGCAACAGCCTGTGTAGGATATGTTCTTCCATGAGGACAAATATCGGTCTAAGGGACAACAGTTATTACTAATTTACTTTCTGCCATTCCATGCATGTGGGATACACTTGTACAATGGATCTGAGGCGGTTTTGAGTTGATAAGGCCAACTTAACTCGATTCTTTGCTTTTCACTTCTTATTTCCATTCTTAATTGCAGGAACAAATATTATTCACACACTATCCCTTCTTGAAACAGGATCAAACAACCCAACAGGGATACATTCAAATTAAGATACATTTTAGTTCCATCCATACTTTTCGTATAAATATGCACTAGGGTTTTTACTAATATTTATTATACTTATATCTCTCTCCCTCTTTTCCACCAACCTTTTAGGAGACCCAGAAAAAGGTACACCCGCAAAACCCTTAATTACTCCCCCCCCTTATTTAACCAGAAAGATACTTTTTTATTTCCTATGCAATCCTACGATCTATTCCTAATAAACTTGGAGTGGTAATCACTTTATATATATATATATATATATATATATTTACTTTATTGTGATACAATCCTAAATTAGGATTTTACACAACACATATATCATAAAACATACAATACATAATAGAAATAAAAACAATAATGCAATTAAGCAGAAACCACAGAAAAACAGTGAAGTAATCTAGCAATAAAGCAATAGAGCATAAGAACAATACAACAATACTAACCCAGGCATTAGTACGTCAAACATAAGAACATCCCATAGCTTACCGCTTACAGACCACAGAGGAACAAATAATCAACAGCATAGTAATGCAAAAAATTTCACCCACTGAGCATCAAACATGACAACAATGCACTGCTCATAGTCACCCAATAGGATATAAAATACATTGGTATGGGGCATTGAATCGTGTATGGGGGTAATTTCGCCGGATGTAAGTATATATATGAAACCCTCTCTGTGATAACAATTGCCAGGAGCCCGCCAGACAAGCCACTCAAACTGACATGCATGTTTTAGTCTGGGAGCAGGGTTTTAACATGGGACCATACCTTAAAGAGAGCAAGCTAAAATCCCAAAGATTCAGAGTTTAGGCATGTATCCCAAAAGGCTTCCTGAATTATTGCCTCATAGTTATGGACCCATTTCCCAAATGAACACATGTATAGTGAGCCTAATTTGGGACAAAGGGTCAGGACATGACTAGTAGATTCCAGCACTCCTATGGCCTGACACATTCGGCAGAACCTAGACTCAAGCGGTACCACAGCCAAAACCGAAAGCTGATTTGTCCATAGTCTTAATAGAAACTGCCTCACCTCAGGTGCCGGACACAAGAGCAAGTAAGGCTGAGGCTTTCGATATCTATAAGTAACATGGGATACGGCCTCATATCCACTCAACTTGGACAGATGGATAGAGTTCATACTCCAATCCCATCTGTTCAATTTTTTTTCAAATGATTTTTTTCTGGTGGATAAAGGGCAAGTGTATCTTATTAGCATAAGAGTAGTCAATCTCCTCAGACAGGGGTTCGTTTAGTTGTTTAAAATTCGACCCCTGTGGATGCCTCTCTGCCTCATAGTTGTCACCAGCCAGTCTCAACAATTTACACATGGGATCAAAGTGCACTTTCAGGTAGAATATGCCTCTCGCACGCAGTGCCATGCCTCTCAAGGAAATGAGGCCCAACTTTAGGTGCAAGAACTGTACCAGGCAAGATGGCCCTAGTCCCAGTGTAGTACGCCAATAGTGGCCCTTCAAGGTGTTCAACCATTTCAGGTCTTGCATGGCTAGCACCTCCAAACCACTTATATCTATCCTGATTCTTCTACTGATGTCTTTGCTTCACACATCAAAACAACATAGCATAATATTCCGCCCATTAACACAAATTATATTTTGAATTTTAGTGGCTAACACAATCATTTAATCGGAGGGCAACTAGTCAAACAATAATTTATTGAAATTGGACAGATTGCCTCTATTCTCTACTGCACACTCTTTATTATTATTATTCTGGCCACCGGACACTGATGAAATAAAATAATGAAATGATACCAGGATAGCTTAATTAACACATTGGCCTTCTAAGTCGAAAACTGAAGACTAAGAATCTTCACATGGCAAAACCTGCCCAATTTCTACTCTAAAACTATTCCCTTGGCACTACCACTCCTAAAAATAGTTCAACACTCTCCTCTTCTTTTTTTGCCCACCCTCTGCCACTTGATCCATTCAGGCCATCAAAATAAAATTTCAATTGCCCTATTTTGTATACATAAATATCATTCATCCATACATTTCACCCCCACCGCTGGAACCCAAAGCCAAAATTCTAGAGATGAAACTACCTCTTGCTCTACTTTTGTAAATGTACGGGTAACAAGGTGACACGTTATGCCTATTGTATATCCAACTATCTGCCACATGCCTATCATTTGGTACTCTCCGGATTGTTGATATTTCCCTCAGGCGAGAAACCACCACCCCGCCCCCTTCGATAATTTCTCCAGATCTGCGGGCTGGTGTTGGTGCTAGGCTTGAATTATAAAAAGTTCAAAAGAAACCGAGAAAGAAGAATACTTCTGAAGTGAAACATTTTATTAATCCATATCGTAGGCCTTTTTGTGCAGGTAGTGTGTGATGGCATTGAAATGTTCCTTCTCGAATATTATCTCGTCATCATTGAAATATTGTTAAAAGTATGATTAAAAATCCTAAAAATATTAATGTTATTGAGCCAAAGTGAAATCATATTGCTAGGCCAGATCTTAATAGTGCAGCGATTGTCCCGGTTAATGGTCATGGGTTTGGGTCAACTATGTGATAAGTGTGATCTTGGTGTGCCATTATGTATTTTCTTGAAGATACGAGCTGAAAAAAGGACAAAAACATAGGCTTGGTTATTGCCACAGCAATTTCAAGAAGTGTTAGTAAGAATAGAACAGTGGCAGTAATAATAGCTATTGTTGGTATTACTGGCATTAGAAGAAATACTGCTATGGAAATAAGTTGAATAAGTAGGTGTCCTGCTGTGAGATTAGTGGTAAGTCGTCCACCTAGGGCCAATGGTCGAATCAAAAGAATTGGGATTAGGAGTGTTGTGGTGCCTTCAGGTAAGGGATGACCAAGTGCAGCAGTTGGCTGATTTCGCCAACATGAAGATCCGGATTTCACAACTGAGACAAAGAAGATGCACAGAAGGACCACTCCCCGAGCACAGAAGCTGGGTCTCCCGGCATGCCCAACAGATGGGAAGCGCAAGAAGGAAAAACTGCATTCCCACAAGGAAACTTACCTTTGCCAAACCGTGTACGAATGCTGAGCGACGGCAAGGGGCGGCTACGCCCCACAGCACACGGCGGGCACCTAGAAAGACCCATAATCATTGTGGACCAAGCATGAAGGTACGCTGATTGTCGGGTGGATACGGGGGCCCTAACAAGAAGTAGTAGAAAGCAGCAAGAAGGAGGAGATCCTAAATATAGGGTTATGGACCCTGACAAGAGAAAGAAAAGTTGGCCAGAGTGGAAAACGCTGAGGAGGCGAGTCTGGGACTAGCAGCCATGTGAAGATTGAAACATGACCAATCATCAAAGTCACAGTACGCGGCAGGGTGGTGTACCAGGTTGGCTGTGAAACCAAGAAGAAATCAAGCATAACCCATGGCAACGTCACGCAATAATCTTCATAGTCATAGCACAGAGGAGTAAAATGAGCCAGATCAGCTGTGAAAGACACTGGGAAGAAACTAGGGGAAGGGAAGCATTCACCCTAGTGATTTGTACACATGAGAATAAGTCAAAAGAAGTGAAATAGTCTCTTGAACCTTTGAAGAGGCAGAAGAGAAACCAGGGGAAGGGAACCAAACCCCCTGGTATTTTTTGTGAACATTTTTGAAAGCCAAGACAAGAGAGAAACTCTATTGGTATTGGGAGGATCAGACAAGCATTTGGGGCACGGTTGCACATCCTTTGGAAGTTTGTTTTTGCACCATTTTGAACTTTGCTTTACGAACTGGAAGAGAACTTCGAATCTCACCCTCTGGAGAAGATCCCCATGCACCTTAGTTTGAGTTATTAGTGTGACAGCTGGAAATAGGTTTTTGACACGACAGTCGACTTGTTTCTTTGGGACATCCTGACAGACTCCTTAGATTATTCTTTTGAGGCAGGGAAAACCCTGTTAGTATTAGGGATAGGAAGGCATTTCCCAACCCTCATTTCTTTAAGAAAAATGTACAGCAATAAACATGCCACCATTGTGTCGATCTCTTACTTCTGCACCTTTACAGCCTGCAGAATCACCCCGTGAATACATTTCCTGACGATTCCCCAACAAGGGATGCCACCACCCATATCAAATGCACTCCCGAGCCTTCAAACATGTGTTCACTACTTTGACCCAATACGACCAAGTAATTTTCAGGAACAGCCTCAATACAAGTCCAAGTACCTGTACCTAAGGGTGGAGAACCTTTGCACACACAATGATAATCCAGTTAGTGCCATCTGGGGACCCAAGTACTTTTCATGTACGTTGTTGCTGTTTCACCCTCACCCCCATTCTAGAACTTGACTAATTCAGAATGTCCCAATGACTGTGAATGATCAGATCCTTGTTGCCCTCCCGATCCTTTGATGTTGTCCCTCCACCTTTTTACTGTGCCCGCGCTATGAAACATACCGCCTTGTGACTAGTACAATATAAATGAACAATAAATAAGTTGGGCAACCTTTCAAAATTGGAGAAATTAGCACATTAAAATGTTCTGGAGGAAGCTAGTCTCAAATTCCCTTTCCGGAAAATGTATTCATTTTAGAACGATAAAAAATGAACCTGGCATTACTTTATATTTTTAGTTTATTAAAGTACTAAACAACTGCTTAAGAGATCAGCCAACCATTATTGTACTGTAATTAGGCCAGAGCAGCTTCTGATAGGTCAATTGTATATTTGATGTGCCAGGTCCAGAGACTCCTTCCCATGTGATAGACATGAGAGTGAATGGCAAGTGACAGGAAGTCACCATGCCTAGCATGCATTATCTCCATGCCCAGATGTCAACATAAGGCCTTGCATTGGAAGGTATAGGGTGGGATTACCTCCTGGTTAAGAGCTTCCTCCAGTGGCTAATGAACCTGGCCACGGCTAGGAGTTGGATTGTTATTTTTCCATGAACATGAAGTGGGTGCATAGTGTGGTAAAATGTGGGTGGACATAAGTAGGAGTCCGATTTGAATCGGATAATCTCCTTAGCTCTAGACCTTGCACAGGAGAAGTTTAAAAAGTTTACACGCAGGGACTAAATTCCTGGATTTTGGACTCAGAGGAACATTGATCAAATGACCCTGAAGGACTGCTGCCTGCTTAGGAATAAGCTTTGCTTGGAACCGAATGACACTTAACAGGACGGACTCTCAGCTTTCGCACTGGACTGGTTAAAAGATTTTGAAGAGCCAACTCCCTAGTGTATTCCTCGAAAGAGTGGGACATTGCTGTGCCTGCCTCACTGTGCAATCTTTCATCCAAGGCTCAGAACAGGGAGTTTTGGGAGTTGTGAGGCACAGAGGGGGTTAATACACTGGACATTATTGTACTGTTCTTTAACCCCTTAAGTCCTTAGAGGTTTCATATTAATCCAAGTGACCCTCATTACGAGTTTGTAGGAAGTCCACCAGGATACCAGCACACTGTAGTACCATTACCAGTACTCGGTCCAGTAGAATGTCCACCGGATTCCGAGTGCCGTTGATGCTGGTAAATCCCCATTCCATGGAGTCACATTGGACTTCATGGAGGGATTTGCCGGTATTTCTGGCACTGGCGATACTGTTTTTTTTTGCCAGTATGGTGGCAGAAAGACCTCCAGCTCATGGCTGGTGGTCATTTCTGCCAAGCTGGCAAACTCGTACTGGGCTAGTGCTGTAATGTGCTGGTAAACGCTATTACCGGCACGTTAATACCACACCGGCCAACTCATAATGGAGGGTCAATACCTTACTAATCCCATGAAGATCAATATCAGCATTTTGTGCATCTGCAATGTCACATGGGAAAATCATATCCCATATCTCAATCCCAATCACTTGCTAAAATGGAACAATTGCTAATAACATTTCTGTTGACCTTCCATATGCAGGGAGGAGCAGTATGAAACAAGTCTTAACTTACATTGTAATAAATATATATATTTTTAAAAAGACACATTTATGATGTTCGTGAACATGTGTTTGCAGGAGTAGGCTGAGGCGAACAATGGGCAATTTGAGAGTTCCTCAAACTCAACAGAATTCCATATTTAATATACCCTGTGGTAATCTGGTATTGGTTATAGTTGGCACTGATGTTCATGTTAATGTTAAAGGCATTTGTAATGTGCAACGTCACCACCGCAGTGGTACCCAGGCGCTCTAGCAGATCTGAAAAAGGGGAGGAGGAGGGGGTTAATACAGTGTATTGGGAAAAGGCGAGTGGGAGTTGTGATGCTCTGTTGGCAGCTTCAGTTGGGTTTGCACCATCTGCTGAACTCAAGTGCGGTTTTCGTGTAGGTGCGACTTCCCAGTGTGCTGTTGTGGTGAGTTATGTGTTGTCTGTTGTTGCAGTGTGGTGAAGTACATGTGGGTTGCTGTGCAGAGAAGTGGCTGTGTGCGTTTCTGTATGAGAAGTTTATGTGGAAGGTTGAGGTTTTAGAGTTGGGTTAGTGGGTTCGTGGGTTTTTCTTGCCTCTTTAAGTCAGTCTAACTTTCAACAATTAGGATAGATGCAAGATAAGGCTACCTTATACAATCTATTGTCGCAAACTACTATTGCAATTCTGTCTAGATGTGATGCTATGTCAAGCTTCACAATTCCGTCTCGATATGGTACCGGCTCACATATACAATATATATCTGGACTAGCAAGCACCGAGTACAGTCTAGTTGTGAGATATTGCTTGCTAATAGTTCTCTTGAAGTAAGGCATGGCTTGGCAACACATGTCACAGCTCAGTGAGTCTATGTGGGGCAACAGTTGAAAAATATAATGAGTACATGCACGTTACCAGCTATTTGGTGGTGGGGAAAATAAGGTAGGGGAGCGGTGGGCCAGTAGTTTTTGTGGGCACAGTAATTGCTGTACACTCTGTCCGCACCCCACTTACTTTTTCTGTTGCTGCTGGTTGACAACTGCCTGTTCCCTGCTTCCCTGTCTGACACTGGCAGACACAATCTGGAGCTGCTTCTGTAGTAACTGCCCTTAGCCAAAGGGCTGCCCTCGTTGGTTGTAGATTAAAGGGGCAGTTAACCAATCAGTGCTTGGGTGGCGGTGCAGGGGGTAGGAGGGGACACAGACCAGGTGCATGATAGTGTATTCGCAGTAGCAAGTACAGAAGTGCGAAAGCCAAAAACAAACAAACAACTTCACCCCAGGGACTGCACATTTCAGATGTAGACTAGCTCAGAAAATGGGGCAGGAGTCCACAACAACACAAGATAAACCCCATTGAATAACACAAACAAGGCAAAAACGATTGCATAAAGCAAACACATTCTTCCACAGAAGCACCTTAAGCAGGTCAAAACCAGATTGAAATCATTGTACAACTACTGACTGATCTTCAACCAGCCCCTAAGGCTGCTCTTAAAGTAGCCTCACCTCAAGCAGGCTGCTGTTCAATGCCTTGCTGTGAAAGCAGGGTCGCTACATTCTCGCTGTGTTCTTTCCATCGGGCTCCTATTTATTTATTTTATTTATTTATTTATTTGTTTGTAATGCACCGGTAGCTCGCGAGTTTCGGGGCGCAGAGGCATGGACACGAAGACAAACAAAATGGGACAAGACAGTTCCTAATGAAATAAAAGGTTTAGTGGGTCAAGGATAGCGAGGTCAATTAAAGAGATACGTTTTCACTAATTTACGAAAGCGTAAGTAGTTGGGTTCTTTCCTTATGTGGACTGGCAAATTGTTCCAGATACCTGCTGTAATCACTGGGAAGGATTTTCCCAATCCAGACCTATGTTTGTGTGGCGTCACTGCGATCCTGTTTTGATCCGAGGATCTTAAGGCGCGGCTTGGGACATAAGGACATACTTTCGATTTTAGGTAGCCTGGTGCCTTCCCGTGGATGCATCTGTGGGCTATTGTAAGCGCCTTGAAGTGGGTACTACTCTCCACTTTGAGCCAGTGTAATTCCTTCCTGGATTTACTGATGTGGTCTGATTTGGATTTGCCTTTGATTATCCTAACTGCGTTATTTTGGATAATCTGGAACACCTGTATGCTTTTTTGTTGGCTCCTAGCATAAGTGCGTTCCCGTAATCTAGACGAGAGCGGATGGTTGCTCTGGCCATTGTGGCGCAGTTGTTCTCTGAAAGGTACGGTCTAATGGCTCTGAGGAGTCTCAAGTAATAATTGCATGTTTTTTTATGTATTGAGTCTGGACTTCTGCTTCTAGTGATGCTTCCATCATCATGCCCAGGGTTTTTAGTTTCTCAAGTACTTTGATGGTGACGTCTTTGATCTTAAAGTTTGCGTATTCATGGGACAGTGAGTTTCTGGCTTGGGTGGATCCGAAAACCATCAGCTCAGATTTGCTGCCGTTCAACACATCCAATTGGAATCCATCCATTGTTCAATGATGTTATAAATTCTGATTAGATTGTCATTGTCAGTTTTATGGTCCCCGATAAGTTCCAGTACCAGCTGCGTATCATCTGCATAGTTGGTAAAGAATATATCTGCATGATCTAATTTGTAGCATAAGTATCTAATGTAGAGGTTGAACAGCAGTGGGGACATGCTGGCTCCCTGAAGAACCCCGCAGAGGATCTCCCTTTCCATGGAGAATTTGTCTCCCCCAATGGACTCGAGATGTCCTGTTTTTTAGAAAAGACATTATCCATGTTTTGCCGTTTTGCCTAGGGCTACTTCGAGTAGATTATGATCCAGTAGATCAAAGGCGGCACTGAGATCTAACAGGATGAGAAGTCCCGTTTTTCCCTTGTCTAAGATGCTGAGCATCTTTGTCTGTAAGTCCAACATAGCTGATTCTGTGCTATGAGATGGTCTGAACCCAAATTGTTGTGGGTGGAGTGCATCTGAGGCCTCAATGTGTGCCTGTAATTGTGCGGTGGCTACTTTGTCCATGATCTTAAGCAGGAAGTTACAGTTGGTTATTGGCCTAAGGTTTCTTGGGTCTCTTGGATCCAAGCCAGGTTTTTTTATTAGTGGGGTAACTGTGACTTTCTTTATGGCCTGGGAGACTAGTTGGTCCTTAAAGGAAGTGTTGACGATTTTAGCAAGTGTAGGGGCGAAGATGTCTGGGTTTTCTAAGATTCTTTTGGCAGGTAGGATGTTTTCCACGCATGAGGTAGGTTTCATAGAGACAAGTGTTTTTTTCATCTCTTCTGTGGTGATAAGCGAGAAATGGAAGGGTTCTTTGTTCTCAAGTGGTTCTTCCACTGGAATTTTAATTGTATTAGATTTGTTTAGTTGTGCTTTTGTGATTTTGTCTCTAGCCTTTTCTAGTTTCTCAAAAAAAGCTTTTTGAGTGTTGTCGCATTCCTAGGCTCAATCAGAGGCTCCATGGGGGAAATGGGGGCGGGAGGAGCACAACAAGGAAGCGGGCTGGAGCAGCGTGGAGAGCGCTATAATCTACATCTATAAACATTTCCAGTTTCATGTGGTGTGAGGCTAGATTGTGTTCCTGCACTTATTACATTTACATTTTTTTTAACTACTTCACACATAGTACTATATGGAGGAGTGACATCTGTCAGTAGAAATTGTGAATACTACAGTGAAGGGACACGCAATTCTGGTGTTTTCTTCTTGAATTAACTCAATAAAAAAATCAAATATTCGGGTGTGTATATTCCAGATAGCCTGAAATGACCCGTGCATGCTGGTAAGCAAGAACACGTGGTTACTCAAATAGAGCCAACGTTAAAGTTGCCAAACATATGAAGTTGATTCTTTGATGCCATCTGGAAGGTGTACAGAGAAAAGTCTTTTCCAGTAGCTTCATTTATCACAGGGGTATTTGGGTATCCGAATATACGCTTTTTACTGCATATTTTGGGCTACCTAATGCAGCCCCGGTATATGATCTACATGAGCAATATGTGGGCTATTAAGAAGAAATAATTAGGACTAATAAGAGACCACCTCTCACCAACAAAACAAAAAAAAAACTATCAGAGAGGTGGTGAAAGTGAGAGGCAACCAGTAAGAAATTGTCTGGCCTATATTAGAAAATAACTTACATCAATCAACCTAATTTACTGGTATAAGTGACGGCACATAATCCCGAGAAGCCAACCAAACCCATCTTGAAAGGCGCTTTATCATTATTATAAGTGCGTGCCCAAAGAGAAGTAAAGAATTAAGCCTTGTATTACGGGCTATATATGCTCGCCCCAGGACATGGCAGGGCAAAATATTTACACGGGATACATGTTTTGAACTACAACTTCGATCAGCCCTAGCCACCATCTTAAATAGTGAAGCGTCCTGGGTATCATTGTCCAAAACATCCAGAGAGTCACAGGTTGAAGAGTCCTGATTTTGAGTCATTTATTTATGATATTGTGTTTCAATTTCTTACCTCTGTCTACTAATGTGGAACACGACAGGCCGCAAAAACACTTATTGGATTAATTAGTCGTTTCTGCCATGGACAACCAGCATCCAAGAACACTTTTTATCATGTTGCCCAACGTACAGTAAGCAACATAACAATTCCCAACCCCACTACTTAAAATACAAGAATGTTTGGCTGTAAGCAGCAGCCATGCAGCATGTTTTGTCGAAGCAAGTGAGGTTGTCCAAATCCTTGAACTCGGGCATTTGCTTTCGTCTAGGCAGAATTCTGTCCTAGCACAGTATATTGTTTGCTTTGATAGTGGAACATCCTGTGGACTGGTATTCTTTTGAACAGAAGGTGATCAACAACCTTGCACAATGGACCACCTTTAATGCCCAGTCCAGATGATATCACAAACAGTGGACCATCTCTTAGGATTAAGTGCTTTTTTATTAGGATGTGAACCCCTACTGGGGAGGGGAAAGTATTTTTCAAGGAGTGAAGGCCTAATGATTTTGATGACCAACAACACCCTCAAAGTATTCAAAGAAGGCTTTGTCTCCAAACAAATTTTGAATCATTCGAGCGTAAACACGGCACGTTGCTGTGTGGCACTTCATCGCAGCAAGGTTGCGAAGAAACAGCATTTGGTAAAGGGAACTGGACCAATTTCCCCTAGAAATAAACAAGAACAAAAGAAAACCGATAGGCCTTATTCCATATTGCGTACGCACCCAGGCACTACGACGCAGCACACTTCGGAACACGGACCTACAAGGGTGAAACATCCCAGAGGACGCTGAAAATGCTACAGTGTCACTGTTGCCCCAGAAGAGTATCAAATTGTCAGCACTAAAGAAAATTCTGCCCTGAAGAAGACGTAGTCCGCATTGAAACTAGCACGTGTTTAGATTTAGAGACTTGTTCCAACTAAATATGGCCAGAAAAGTCAATAATAGATCCAGCTAGTAGGCACTTTCCATATAACTGAGGCACTGAACACTTTGATATAACATGGATATTCAGAAAAATCAATCTGTAGCCCAGCCACAATCTCGATACATTATACAGGAGTACAAGAGGCAGGTGGTCCATAGTTACAAAAGAATCACAAGAGCGTGCTCAAACCAGGGAAGGGCTGCAGCAGCTCTAGCAAGATAGAACATTGATTGTGCGCTATAGCAGAGATGAATGTGAAACAGTCCTATGCACTTTAGTACTTTTAACTTTTTGCATCAACACTGTATGTATTTGTTTTATAACATTTTGTGCGATATGACGGTTGAATATGTAAGAAGAAGGGGTATGAATGGTATGTTTATTGTCTATTGCTCATATATGTATTCTCTTAACACTAGAATTTTGTAATTAATCAATTATTGAAATATGAAAATGTCTGCAATGTATTATTAGACAACACCTGGTGTATAGCAGTGGACTAGCCACATGGGAGTTCCACGTAGACAAGTGTGCCTTCATTGAGTCTCCAAAACACAGAAGAAAATCAAAGTAATGTTTTAGTAGCTTCACCATACACTTGAACAGGGTGGGGTTTTTTGGTTTGTCTCCAAACAACCCCACTCTCCTAACTGCCTCTCACTAGCGCCAAGTGCCAACCCTTTCAGGCAGTGAGGATTCACTCTTCAGCAACTGAAAGTGATCCTTGATCTGTGTGCTAATGAGGAGCACGCACCACATTTCGTCACGATACCCATTGGTGTGAGATGGTAGTTTTTGATATGGCTAGTCCAACACTAATATGATATGGTATTCATATGATATGGCATTTATAACGCGCCTATACACAAGTGTTTCATGGCGTGACTTGGCAGCATAATAAGTAAATAAGGGAGGTTAAACCAGGCATTAAGGTAGAGCAGCACCTTCAATAGAAAATGCCGTTTATTCATTCATGCTAGAACATTGTAGGTGAACAAGATGGGTGTTTGTAAAGGTTGTGGCATATAACAATGTCTATTTTCCTGGACTTCTGGTTCTCTCCATTGTAAGGACTCCTTTGCAATGGACTACAGATATGACGATGAGTTGGCCCATTCAGGGAAAGCAGCAACTTTAAAATATGTGCAATCCTAACATTCATAGGGGAATGTTTTGCAAATCTCAAAAATGGGAAATCCACTTTGGATTACATAATATAGCCTTACAGACCGAGGGAGGGGTCATTATCATAAATTATGGCCCGAGGCAAAGCTGGGGGCCATAAGTTGGGCAAGGGTCATTATCCCAAGCGATAACAACCCCTCCCGAGGTCTATAAGGCTAATTGCACATAGTGGTAGTAGCAATCACATTTTGGGATTTTAGTGGCAAAGTAAAAAACATTAATTTAATAATGTGAAAGTAAAGTGTCAAACTCAGTCATATAAAAGTGTTTTTATTTTGTAGCATTTAAATAACAAGGTTGTCTTAATAGGTTAATCCTTTCAATTGCAATTTTGGCTGAATTGCAGAGGGTTTAACGTGACCATGCAATTAAACAGTTTCTCTATAAGAAAGTGAAAGCATGTCCCCATATGTTTGCCTTCTCTTTGTAATTTTAAATAGGATAGGGCAGTGGAAAAACACGTCCTCCTAGAGAGAAATCTTGCCTGGAAATTGCATTATTGCTTCCCTCTCTTCTTTTGAAGTGAAAATGTTCAGAATGCAGTCAATACCTGCATTTATTGACAGCACGCTGAACATTCTGATTGGCTGAGAGGAGGTCAATGACGATCTCTATGTGCTAATTTGTATTAATATTATTATCTAGTGACCTTATTGACTAAACTACACGTCATCAATCAATCCTAAATATGAAATGCACAGCATTAGTTAAGATAGTTCTGTGAGTTAATCTTGCATAGTAAACATGAGTTCAGCCTGCATGACACAAATGTGAGTCCCTGCATGGTGGAGTCAACCCCATATCCTCCAAACGGTCGACACACTGAGTACCATTATGTTGGTTAATAATGACACCTATCATTACAGCAATTAGAAGTTGGGTAATCCGGCATGAAGCGCTATTATACTATTATTAATTAATGTTATTATTGATATTATTAGATTGGCAGCATTAGTTCAAGCAAAAAGAGAACAATGTTATATTGTGAAGAAACGGTTGTGTTTCAATAGTAGGAAATATTTGAATCAGTTGGGGGTAAAATCCTCATTTGTATGCATGGTGTGCACATTAATATAAACCTCCGCATTCTCATCGACTAAGCAGCTGTGCTCGTTTACTTCAACATGAATCAATGTTCACCATGCATGCCCTAATTTTAGTTACAATAAGAGGATTACAAATTCACAACTAAGAAATCTGAAAACGCAAATGTATGAAAAACATAACACTAGCAACATTGTCTTGGGGTGGGTTGGAAGTCATATGCATTTATTTACTTGTTAGCAGAACTGCAAAAAAGTTGTATGTATGAGGCCCATACAAGATGCATGTTTTTTTTGCCACTTTGTTTTTATTAAAGTTTTCAGCAAACAATGCTTCCGCCTGGCAACACCAAAAAATTACAACCATCAAGAACAAATCAAATCAATTTTCCCCCCATCTACCCCATCACCCCACCCAACCGCGCCCCTCCCCCCACCACAGGAAAACCCAGCTGCGTAGAACAAAAGGCACACAAGGCTAAACGTTAGGACTGAACACACAATAAGGTTTTTCAGAAGAACACCAATGTCAGTGAGGACCCAGGTGACATTACAGGACACGGCGAAAGAACCATTTACTGGCTACCCTCTCTGAGCTTCAAACAAAGCAACCCACCCTGGTCATTCACAGCTTCAAGGCTTCACAGTCCATACTTAACAGAACAATAGTCCAATCCTGTAGGAAAGAAGGCATGGTGTAATTTGCAATGGCTGACAATTTCTCATACGTAAAAATAGTAAGTAACTTATTACGCCACTCCGCCTTTGTGGGGTGTAAGAGGATTCAATCCAGCACTACAGCTAAGTCAATGCCTAGTCTGGGATACTGAATGGAAACCCTTATTGATATATCTTTATGTCCAGTTCATGAGTTCTGGATGACTACCCCTATATAACACCCCTCTCTTGGAATCCCCCTGACCCCACTGAGCCAAGAAGTAGTTCTGTTTTGCAAGTTTAAACGGTTTATTTGATAATTTAAACAATATATATATATCACACTTTATAATAAATTAATAATTGAATTTCACACTTAATCTGAGCAGTAATCAATAATGGATAGTCCGGCACTAGCACACTTCTCTATACTCAATGATGAGTGGTTATAGGATGGATACGATAGCAACAATACTTTTATGGTTTCAAATGGATGCAATGTGGAATGAAATGCAGTACAGAAAATAACTTGATAGGATTTCAGCAAAAGACAATGTAATCACTTTCTTGGACAATCCCCCCCCCCCTTAATGCAATGTAAGGAGATGAATAGAATGGGACTCAGTTCTTAGGAATGCAATCAAATAGAATTCAGTTCAAGTCCCCCCCGGCAGCTTATACAACAGATAGGAGTTTTGAAACACAGACCCAAGTGCTTTGACTATGGTGACAATGCAGTGAGAAATGTGCTGAAAATGCTTTTAATTCCCTTCAGGAGGTTCAGGGTGAGTGAAATATACTTAGGATGAGTTCAGGCTCACTTTAGCAAGGGTCTAGGATCGTTCTTAAGAGGCAAACAAATTTTTAGCAAGGAAAGAGATGACTGCTGATGGTTACACGTGGCTGGATTTTTAACCAAATCGCAAATCGCGGTAAAATTCGCGAGTGCGAGAATCGTGATTACGGCAAAAGTATAAGGAGTAGCAAGTCAGTTCTGAGCTTGTTGAAAAGCTGAGATTCTAAGCTTTCAGAGGAAAGTTAAACCAAGTTCCAGAGATACGGACGATTAAATAAAGGTAGTTTTTTGAATTTGAAATTTTAAAAGTTCAAAGCGACAGGTTACAGCTTGCAGCTAGAAAATGACATTTGACAGTTAGGAGGCAGTTCTGGTTAGATTAAAATAGTTTGGATTAGATTATTTTAATTAAGAGATTGGTTCTGCACAGTTCTGCTAGGTACTCACAATATATTTTTGAATTAGGCCTCACCACGGATCTGGTCACGTTTTGGACTGGACTCCGGTTCTGGTCTCGGCACTTCACGGTGATCTGGGTCAGCTCTCTGGTTCTGCTAACAGCGGTCTGGGTCACTCTGGATCTCTGGCCTCTGGTTCTGGATACTGCTCTGCTTTCTCTGGGTACAGCACTGCTTCTGGATCTTTCTGCACAGCTTTCGCTGGACCCAACACTGATCTGCACGGCTCCTGGATGCTGCTACCGCTATTTGGTTTGCTGGATGCTGAGGCCTACTGAGAAGAGTTCTCAGTTTGTGGGTTTAGGCCCTTGCTTTGAGTTCTGAATCAAGTTCTTTGGAGTTTTAAAGTCCAAGTGTTGAATCTGGTATCTTCTGGATGTTGTATGGTCCGGCAGAGCGCGTTGCAGCAACTGGTCTTGAATCACTCTACCTGTCCCAGCAGTCTCTTTTTATGTGTTTTGAAAGTGGTTGTGTGCCTGGGCCTAGCTAAGCCTGCCCCTTTCTACTTGTCATTGGCCCGATTCTCCCCTCTCCCATGTTTGGGGAAGGAACTGTGAGTCAGAGTGATGCTGTAGGATTTATGGGTCAGAGGATCCTCCCCTGGTCATTTTGCCCACAAATGTATATTTGATCAAAATACACATTTCTCAAATACATAGTGGTTTGTCATTGCATGTACATATTACCTATCGCATGAGGTATACTCTGTTCAAACTCTGCTCTTCCTAAGGGCTTGCATTCAAAAATGGCAACTTATTTTCGATTTCAGTGGGTTATGCAACCTTGGTTCTTCATTAAAAGTTATACACATATACACGGCCTGTCCATACATACTCCAGTAAATTCCCATGTCTCTAGCTTAAGCACAGAGTCTGTAGTATACATAAATAGCAGGGTTTTGCCCCAGAACATCACACAAATTGGAGTTTGGGCTTGAATCGAAGATACATTTTTTAAATGAAGGCTCTCAAAGTTATACATTCCTGTCATTTGATTACAAAGAGTTATCAGTGTTTCTGTAAAATATATATTTTGCTTTCAATTCAGTTCTCAGAGTGTTGGAGTCCGCCTCGAAGACTTGGGTGGGTCAATGATCACATGTGTCTTCTGGCAGGCAGGCCTTTGTTGACAGGAAACAGTCAAAATCAACATATCCTATTCAAGTGCAAGAGCCTATTGTGTGGTCTCCAGGAGGCTCCCAGCCAGTCTGCCTTCCATCAATCAAGAGGTCATGTGAGATTCTAACTCCTGGTGTGAATCTCTGGAGGTGAGAGGTTTCCCAGCCTTTGGCCTGTTAATTAAATCAGATTGTCTTCTGGGAACAGCATGTGGTTAAGATTTTAATTAACTCCCAGCCTTTGATGTAAAGGCCTCTCCTGCAACTCCTGACATGCAGTTTCCCTGTCAGAGTTTAGACCGCTAGCGCCGCTTTCAGTCAAAAGCGGGTACTGCATGCAATTTTGGGATCTTTCTTGGATTAATGCATTCTAAACAGAAATGGTTCTTACATGGTAGTAAATCCTTGCTTAACATTGTTTTGATGGGGCTCCTTACAGTAAAATGGTTATGTGGAACCCCACAAAAGGGTTGAATCTTTAAAGTGGTCCGATGAGCCACGATTTCAGCAACTTTTTGACATCCGTAACAGTGGATTTTGTTAACAAAGATCTTTCTTTACACTGGTGGGTGGCAAGTTAGGTAACCATTTTGGTGTGCGCACAAACTGCGTGGTTCTCCTGGATTCTGGCACACATGTGGGCTTTTTGACATCTTGGATTTTCTAAGCCCACAGCACCAAATGTTGCAGCATGATAGCTCAAACGTGGGTCAGGACACCCAACAGGGGGCGGTGGCTCACCTCCATTTTTGGGCCAGTGACGGTCTCCCCGCTCTCAACATGGCCCCCACCACCTTTGAGAAGGATAAAGACTCATCATTAGGCAGGGGCGAACCCAAAAGGACCTTCAGGGGTGAAGGGAGGGGCTCTTTCCCATTATGCCCTTTATCCAACTAAGCAATTCTGGCCAGTAAACCTGAATTACTGGACACACCCACCACATGTGGAACGAGGTACCGTGGGAGGAACACCCCCTCAGGCACAATGGAGACACCCTGGTAAACATTCTAGAAAGGGAGAAGGAAATCTTGAAATTGTGCTCCATGGCTGCCGTGTACAACCCCCCAGAGAAGATTGACTTAAAGACAGACTGCCATGCACGATCTTCAAGGGTAAGGCCCAACCTCACTTCCCAGATGCACTTAAACGACTGCCTGCCCTCTAAATTGGCTGTGATCAGGGCGTGGTGAATCTTGGACAGGGCCCCCTTCCTGGACCTGGCTTCCAAAAAGGTTCTTTCAAATGGTGTCAGAGGACGGGTGAGGTCAGACAGCCAAGTGGCCTGAGTGAGGATTCCCTTTAGCCGCAAGTATTCGAAAACCGAAAGCGCTTTGTCACCCAGCACCTCTAACAACTGGCCATAGTCAACAAAAGCACCCTGGTGAAAGAGTTGGGCAGCCCTTTCCAACCCTGATCCGACCACGACTGCATCCCTCGAAACCTTCTAGATCCTAAGTTGATCGGAGGGCCCCAAAGAGAAGATAGGGGAGAGGGCCAGGATGAAAGGAGCTTGTTATCTTTATTAGGCTTCCAGGACACCCACAAGGCCACCAGGGTTGGGTGTGATCTGACAACCACTGGGAAGGAACTTGGTGGAGCCCAAAGTAGGCCCCTAACTTTTTTTGGGTGTACATGCACATCTTCCACGTAGGTCCAATAAGTTCTAAGATCGCCCCTCAGATGTTCTAACATCACACGCAGCTGGGCTGCTTTATAGTACAATTTGAAATCTGGAAGACCAAAGCCCCCATAAGACTTAGGAAGGGTCATGGTGGAATACTTCACTCTAGCCCTCTTGCCATAACCCACAAGACAGTTCATTCTCAAAATGAAGGGGAAACACATTTTAAATTCCATTGGTTGAAGGGACATCATGCATGCAATGAGGTTCTGCAATTGCTGCTTAATCTAAAGGTGGCAAGAACAATGTAGTTTTGGTGTCCCCCCTTTACATTGTCATTTCTGGAATAACCCATTTACATTCTTCAGAACAGTGACCATAACAAAACTTAAACTAAATTGTAATAAAGTCAGAAAACCTTGTCAGAATGTGGTTAGTGCTTGAACCTTTTTCTTCAACTCTGCTATACTTCCCTGTCACTCCACCCACTTTCTGGTCCTTTTTTCAAATCTCTGCCTCGGTTTGGCTTTGGGAGTGTGCTATAGTTTGAACAATACAGTGGTTGTCCTGCAGTCTCCTGCATCTTTTGTTCCTTTCTCCTTGTGTTCACTGCTTTCCCAAGATTGTAATACTACTCTTGTTTGTTTTCTTTCCCAGGTTCAGGTCAATTTCTGGGACTTACTCATTTTTCCAGAATGCAACAGGTCGAGTTGTCTCTTATTGGTACCAGTCAACAGGAGTCTAGCCTCTTTTCACTACCCCTCTCTCTACCTATACCTCTACCTTTATGTAGCTCTCTCTTTCTCAGCGAGTGATGGGATGTTTCATTACATTTCTATGTGTGACCTGGCTTTGTGCATCCTATGATTTGCAGAGGGCATACAGTAACATAACGGAACATAGCAGAACATCACCACTGTGGAGATCAAAAAAGAAGGCAGGTTGCCCGGTAACTATTCAGTCCATCCAGCTTATCATTTTTGTTTCTGCTTGAAACAAAGACATACTTACATTTGTCTCAACATTAAAGAAAAAAGTCACAGAATGTACAATGTGGTCACTCACTGCTCACTTTATTTTGTCGGATGGATGAATTGCTGTCAATATTGAATATTTAATGCACTCAGAGCACCATTATCCTCAAATCCTCAAGGTACACTCAACATTTAAAAGAAACACTGCCCACTTGTGTTTAATCAAGAGACCTCAATAGGGACATCTGCAATTGGACATTGTAAGTCTGCTTATGCTTATCTAACAATGACATATTTCCTTATTTTTGCTGCAGCATTTTCAAATCAACACAGCTATATCCTTGTGGGCGGGTCAGACTCTTTCTTGTAATTAGTGATGTTGCAGCATCTCTGTGTGTGCCTCCCCCCAGCAGAGTGGTTTCCCCTGAAGAACCCTTTGCTTGTTGGCCATATCCGGATTGGGTTGGGTGGAGAAACACATCTATTAAAGGACGGTGACACTCTTCTATGAGCTGCTGCTGATACTGGTTATTGTCCCTCGTTGGTCCATTTTATGACCACCCCAACTCTACCCAGCTTCTCTCAGAGCCGAGAATGTCTATTAACATCAGATCCTGGTGGGATTGGAAGTCAAATTACTGGTGGTTTGAAGATGGTTCTGTATTTGGATGGGAAAGACTTTCTCCACATTCTGCACAGTTGCTTTTGATTAGTCTTTGTACAACTGCATTATGACTGCCAACATCTTTTACCATTTACTATGCAGAGTAAGGGTAATGGGAAGTGCAGTGCAAAACATCTGGAGAGTGAAAGGTCACATACCCCTGATGCTACGCCTGTCTAGGAGATCATTGCTGCTAGGTTAATAAGTGTAGGAACTTCAAGACTGATTGATGCAGAACAGGATAGTTTGATTAATCACATTCTACATATGAACATTAGCAGAATTAAACTGTGTTCTTACAATATTTAGAATCCAGCCACTCAGATCACAACTACGAATGTATATAATGGTTAGCACTCAGCGATAGTCACTGTGCATGTATGGGTAGTAACAGTGGCAATTGTATCTAATGTACCAGTTTAATTGCCTCCAATAGAAATAGCAAAATCTGCAAGAACATATAAGTGGCAAACACTCAACGAGCAAAAAATAAGTCAATGTTAATATGGAAACTGCACTGTGACATCATTGCTATTGACTAATAACATGATCCATGGCGATGCAAGAAAAGTTCGGTCTCATCACTATCGCTCACTAACTACAGTCTCATTAACTGGCATGTGTTAGAACATTTATTTATTTCTGCTTTTGTGCCCACTGTCACCCATCTAAAGCTCGATAATTCTAAATATGTTGTCACTACCCACTGAGGATAAGGTTTGACTGATGTAATAGGTTGATGGCATTGAAATTGAATAGAGGCACCATCAGCGTTGACAACCTCCCAAATTCTCCAAAGGAATAGTGTGAACATTAGTTAAAAAACATATACGTTTTATCACTACTTTTTCAAGCTGAAAACAATCCATCACTGGCAACAAATGAACTCTGGAACAGCCTCCCTGCCACTCTGAAACTTGAGAACCATCTCTGTTTCCGCAAGCACCTCAAGACCGTCCTCTTTGCATCTGCCTTCTCTCCTCCTTTCCCCTGTTGATCTGTTCTGCTTAGGCATCGTGCACCTGGTTACCCTCTGATTTCGGGCCCAGGTACCTGCCCACCTTGCACTTATCAGATCCCCATGGTCTGTACCTTTTACCTAGCACTTGCCACTTGTTAGCTGCACTCCCATTTGTTGTTGTTTTTCATTCATATGATCAACACTTTTCCACTCCCCCCTTGCACTTTCCCCCTTCCCTCTCCCCTGCATTTGCACATTCTTAATGTCACTGGAGCTAGTAAGATAGATGTTTTTGTTCTCCCTTGTTCCCCTCCCTTGCCTCGTCAACACATGTGCATGAGCGGGATACAAATAAAATATCAAAATCTATAAGTAAATATTTAATTCACCAAAAATGTGGGACAGATTGCTGGAATAACTACCACTTGCAAAGATCTCGATAGTCTCACTGGCATTATATGAAATTAATATTCCTGGCATCTCAGCCTCGGAGCGCAAAACGTTGGTGGCATCAATGATATTCATTTATACATTTTGCTAATAAATCTTCCATTTGATTTGAAGCGTTCGGGCAATGCACTATTGCGCATAATAGAGGCAGGCCATAATTTGACAAGTGAAAAAATGGGTAATGTTCCAGAGCGAACTCACAGTTTGACAAATGGATCCGAGTAACCGTTGGCGTCCATTGCTGCTAAGTGAACACAGCGTACGACTCCGATGATGAGGCCGCCTTGCTGGGTACTGTACATGAGCGAGAGGAAGATCTTTCCCCGCTCCTCCACATCGCCGCCGCGGTCTGTCTGCGGATGAAAGAATACTAATGAGGGAGGGAGGAGAACAGTAGCCACGTACTGAAATCCAAAATGGCAGTCAAGAAGCGAAGGAAACAAGCCACAACTATCAAGATTTTACAAAATGGTTAATGAAGCCAAAGTAGAGCTCTAACATGGTATTAAGTAATTAGCGCATTAATTATAAGTGGCATTTTATAGAGGCCGCACCAAGCCTTAGAGCGGAGCACAGCAAAGAGAGGAACTGCAAAGGGTGCCAGATAGAATAAAACATTGAAAACATGTGAAGACAAAATATAAGGTTGTCAAGTATTATTCAAGTGAATATAGTATATACATTCATGCAGGTGAACAGTTACTGGAAAATGGGTATTCAGTTTGATGCTTTACCCTCACCAACTCAGTGAAGTGTCTTATATGATGATACATTTGATATGATATCAAGTGCAAATATAATACACATGTATTTAGTTAATAGGACACAGTAGATGGCAGAACTGTGTGGCAGACCATGCAGTGACATGCTCCATGGTACACGGAACACATCACCAAGCACTAGCCCAAGGGATGGCCATTTTACATGAATGCTGCGATGTCACAATGCTGTGCACTAACTCCATTGTTTCGTGCTATTCATGTTTGTTGTATGCAAATTGTAGTGCGCTCGCTGGGCATTTTGAATAATTTAGTTAAATGTAATTCATACATTGTGTTATTTAAGTATCCTTGTGAAAGGGGTAAATTGAATTAAAAAAGAACAAATCAAAAGAATTTTTGGAGCTGAGATTAAAATATTAACATGAAAAGCTTGCTGCAGATAAGAAATAAAAAAGGAATGCAAGAAACACATGTGTGTAGGAACCCGATACCATCTTTGCTGTAAGTACAGATCGTTTGCACTCGGTCAAACCTCAGCTGGGCTTTGGGGTCTATGAAAATGCTGCCCCATTTGTATGGAGGCGCAGCTTCCCAGTGGAGTGGATGCAGGCTACATCCGCGTAAAGATTTAAGCTTTGCTCCTTCATGTTTCAGAGATGATCTGCATCGGGTGGATAATAGCACATGGTAAAGCATGGACCTAGCTCGAGAGCAACGGAGCGCTGTACAGGGTGTGGGTAGTCACCATTTTCAGTGGCGTCTTCAATAGTAGTGCAGTCCTGTGAATTCTGGCCTGTGGGTAGGTCTGTGCATCCACTGGGGTTAGTCCTTGGTGACACCTTGATCCCAGACTCTCCCTGGGTGTGCATGCTTCTATTCATCCCAAGTGGAAAATGTCCTGTGCACGTGGCAGCAATCGGAAATGGTGACTATGACGTGCAAACACGACCGATGCCATTGCACGGAATGACTATGGGCCTCATTACGAACCAGGCGGTAGGTGGTTAACTGTGCCGGTAGAGCTGCCGGCGCCGTTAACCCCCTACCGCCTTATTACGAGGTCTGCTCGTGGGACCCGCTAAGGACGCCTGGTTTTACCAGGCGTCCTTAGCGGGTCCCACGACCAGACCAGGATGCTAGCAACGGGCCCATCATTAACGGGCCCGTTGTTAGCATCCTCCTAATTCCCATTGAGCCCTATGGGGGCTCAAATGGGAATGGGGATGTACCGGGTCCCGGGCCCTCCAAGGTCGGAATGGCCCGGTATTTCAACATTCAGGGAACCCAGACCCGGTACCCGGTAGTTCTGGAGGCGGCATTTTGGTATATTTCCCTTAAAATCCCAGAATAAGCTAATATGCTTCCTGTGTCCAAGTTGAAACCGTTTGAAGGCAGGCTTCTGCAATTCTGCAGGCATCATTTACCTGCCTTGAGATTGTCAAGAACAGTGTATTCAAATGAATGAATACCAACTACCTGTACCCAGCATGTCATATGCCAATCTAGTGCTCACTCTCACTCGCTCTCTGCCTCTGTATCTCTCTACATCTCACTCGTTCTCTCTCTCTCTGTCTCTCACTCTCTATGTACATTAGTCACATTGTCATCTGTGTTTTTGTTGACACAGCGCAACTGAAGAAAAAACGCATCGATATCTTGAAGGAGTGGTGAGGTATTGTGATATTCTTTATCGTTAAAAGTAGAAATAAAGCAACATTGACAGAAGCAGCCTCCCAGGTGTGAACTGGCCTGATATTTGGGGACATACATTATAATCTTCATGTGGGCAGGCCGTCTTCTTCCTCGTGTCAGTGGAATGAAGGCACTCCCCTTCAGGGTAGGGCATCATCTTCCTCCTACCTGTACATTTTAGAGCTGAGGAAGGGGAAGGTTGGAGAAAGTGTATAGGAATAGCAGAAGAAGAAAGATTCTTGATCATAAGAGAAGAGGAGGGCAAGGAGGTGAAACTGAATGGGGATGCCATGTCTCAACTGGTGAGTCTACCCCAAACCCATGAGGGTCGTCTACCTCATGTGATTCCCCCTCATATAGCCACCCCCAGGGTGAGCATCCTGTTGCAGCTGCCCCTCCCTAGCCACGTGTGGGGAGACTTTCTCCAGGAAAGTAGTGACATGGGCATATTTGTCACAATTGCTAGACTAATTGTTGCACTGCGGGATTAGTTGCCCTCCAACTATGCTTTATCTTTTGATTTCCCACATCAATGGTTCAACCTGTATATTACTTGTTCTACTGCTGCATTTATTTTTACATCATCTGATTAACTATGTTAGATAAACTGTTGTATCATTGCTATACTAATGTTCGCACTGATAGGCTAGTTATTTATCAACTGTGCTTGGCTCCCTGATTGCTCTCAATTAGATACTGCACAATCAGACCAATTGTTATGCTGACAGATTGAATTTGCATTACTAGAGGGCTGGGCTGGGAGTATAGTACAGGGGCAACATGTTTGTCTTGGAAGCAAGACAACGCAGAGCAACACAGGTTCGAATCACGGTCCTGCGCTTATAGACTTTTCTTTGGTATTAAGAGCGTAATAAAAGATTAATACATTTGATGAATTGATTCATTAGATTAAGTCCTACACAGTTACATTAGGTATTGACCAACAATCTATTCTCCATGACTTAACACTATATTGCATGATCTGCATTAACAGATTTTAATTGTAATTGTAATTGCTATTTATAACACGCTTAACACCCAGACGTTTCTAAGCGTGGACCCGGTAATCGAACTTGTGTTGCTCCACATCGTCGATTCTATCCGAACTTGGTTGAATGTCATCCAACACTATGTTACTCCTTCAGTGCATAATATGAACTGCTTGAACTGCCACATTAGGTGTGCATGATTAGAGTAGTTATTGCCCAACTACACATGGCTTCTGAATGCCCACATCAATTACTATATTGCCAGATTACTTGTTAATCTGCTGTACTGTTTTCCCTTTTGTTTTTGCATTGCTAGAGCAATTATTGCAACACTGGGCTAATCCCAAACAGCTAGCTTAGTTTATTACTCAACTTTACTTCATGTGTTCTCCTGTGTCACATCACCAGAGTAAGATGTGATATACCAGGATGAACTCAACTTGGTTGCCCCAGAGTAACTATTAACCTGTGTTATCCTTTGACTCACAGCAAGCTCAATCCCTATTAAACACGATAATCCTTTGAAGGTACATGCACAGCCCCAAGCTGGGAATCCTTACATATTTTGCCTTACAGATTCTGTCATCCATACAGGCCCATCACAGCAAGACCACATCATGCACAGAAGATTGAAAGAAAACAGGATTTGAGTGGAAGAAAGAGACAAGAAAGCTAAGGAACTCTCCTTCAGCACACCAACACATCATCAATAATGACATTGAAAGTAGTCCTATCAAACCCACCTGATTGTCTTCATCTTAAAATACTTTGTTAAACAACTTCCTACACTAGCAACATACAACCAAGATTTACTGCAAGCCTCCAACTCATTGCACAATGGTAAACGCTTAAACACAAGCAGGTAGTGCAACTCACAAAGAAACCCTCCCTCAACCATTGGAGCTACACCACAAAACAGACTAGCTACCAGAAACATCTCACTCAAGGACTTCATGCTGATTAGGTCTTTCATCATGAAACAGCATCCTGTCACCATCCATCTTTGGACTAAGGATGACCCATCTGACTCCAAGAGGAACATGCTCAGCGTTTTCCTTTGACACAAGAGGAACCTCAAAGACAATGTTGGGACCAGATGTGCACTCTATTGCCAAACATTCTTTTGACAGCTACGATCTTCTCTATGAAGACAATATAGACTTAAATGATCACAGACTCCTGGATCTCCACTCAGGTCACTCAAAGGTTATGCACAAAGAAACCCCTGCATGCTACAAGATCACATTTGCCAACAGAGCTACTAAACGACAAGGAGGAATTGTATGTGTTGTAAGTGGCTTCAACCCAGCACTCCACCTAAGTCAATGCCTAGTATGGGATGGCCAATTGAAACCCTTATTTATATATTTTTTATGTCAAAAGTTCTTTTATTTATGGATGATGTACCCTTATATAACACCCCTCTCTTTGAATCCCCCCGGTCTCACTGAACCAAGAAGAAAGTTTGTTTTGCAAATTAAAAGATTTATTTGAAGAATTAAACAATAGATAGATTACACTTTTATGACTATGAACAATATCTAAATACCACACTATTATGAATATGAACAATGATCAGCAATGGGTAATATCACAATCTCTTTAATCAATTAGGAGTAGGAATAGGAAGAATAATGTAGCAGAGAATACTTTGTATGGTTCAAGGAAATGCAATGATAGGAAAGAATGCACCACAGAAATAAAACTTGATATGAATTTAACCAAAGACAATGTGATCACTCTTTTCCCCTGTTACTACTCACTCCTCCCAATATGCAATATGAAGAGATGGAATGAGGGCACACAGGTTTCAGGAATAACAATCAACAATTGCAGTTTCAATCGTGATTCCCACCCAGCAAGCTTAGAGATAACAGGATGATTTTAAACAGGTCAAATGTAATATAATGTAATATGAAGTGATGGGAAAAATGCTAAAAATGATTTTAATTCACTAAACAGGATTCAGAACTAGTGAGAGTTGCTTTGGATTGGGTCAGGTAAACACTAGCAATGATTGTAGAATGATTAGCAGATGGAAAATGAAATTCAGAAGTTGAAAGCAAGAAATAGCTGTTTTTACATGTGGTAAAATTGAGCCGAATGCAAATTCATGGCAACTTTTCCATGTGCGAGAAAAGTGATTAAGGAACAACTATAGGGAATGGTTTGGTTTTGTCTGAAAGCTGGGGATGTTAGCTTCAAAATGACATTTAAATTCCTTTCCTAGCATATACGGTTCAAACGTTACAGAGGTTTTAGTGAAGGTAGATTTTTCTCAAAAGAGTCAAGATTTCAAAATGAAAGATGCGCTGTTGAAGATTTGGAACAAAGATTTCTTAACACTAAGGGAGGCTATGAAGATGCAAGATACCCGAACGGTCAGCCACCAGAACAGGGCGCCTCCGCTCTGACTTTTGTCCGCCAGGACACTTGACTTTCTTTAGAAAAATATCTGCGCACAGATGATTATCACTACAATTATCACAGAATTATGTGGATGGAAGAAGGATTCAGGATAGACACAAGAGATACTACAATGCAGTCTGGATAGGTTGGAATGGTTTGATTGGGTTACTAAGAGGTTGGTTATGGACAGTTCTACACTAAATACTTACAACTATGGCTTAGGAATGGAATGGGCCCGTCAAAGATCTGGTCAAAGGTTTGGACTGGACTCGCTCGGCACCGGACAGGATTCAGGACACCTGGACTGCTCTCAGCAAGGCACTCTGGTCTGCACGGCCTCTTGGACTGGTTCTGGGTTACAGCTCTGCTGGACTGATCTGGATCTTGGGTTCTAGCAAGGGTTCTTAGCCAGAAGCAGCAAAACAGCTCAGCCAGGCTGTTGAATGGTTTAGGCCCTGTGGAAGTTTAGGGGTTAAAATCAGGTTGCAAAAGATTCCAAAGGCCAGCTGAGAAGGGTTCAGCTTTTTGGGTTAAGCCTCTGCTTCAGGGTTCTGGAATTTGGATTCTGGTTCTGGGGTCTGGATCTAGGTTCTGGAGTCTGGTTCTGGATATGGGTTCTTCCTGCAGAGCTCTTCGCCGGTAGATCAGTGATGAGAGAATGTGCGTTTCTGTGTCCTCAACAGTCCCTATTTATCCATCTTCCAAAGGGCTGGGGAGGCTGATTATACAATGCCCAACCCTCTAAGGATCTAATAGATCAGAGAATTCCCCCTCTCCTGATTTGAGAAGGGAACAGTGTGTCATGATTTGTCATCATGTGTCAGAGTGACACGGTGTTCAGGGTCCAAAAAAATCCCTCCCCTTTGTTCTTACCCAGAAAATCTATTTTTCCAAAAACACATTTCGAATATGCACAACCTGTTAATAATACATAATTACATGACAGATTGAATAAGGTAAGTTTCTGTCAAAATCTTATCTACCTACGAGTTTTGGTTCACAAATGACAGTTTTTCGCGCTTTTGGGCGGTTACCCAGGGTCAGTTCTGTACCAACTTTTACACATGCATGCATATATCCTCTGCCCATATTCCTGTAATTTTTCATGTTCCTAACATAATCACAATAGCTAGAATATGAACTTTTTTGTGGTTCAGTCTCTGAATGTCACACAGATTCCAGATTAGTTTTAAACTGTGGGCGAATTTTGAATTTTAATAACCTATAAATCCCAAATTTTTATCAGTTCAGTACAATTTGCTATAAGTCTTTTTCTCAAACATACAGTTTCTTCAATTTCAAATCCACCTTTTCAGTCTGACCCGCCTCCAAGGCTTGGCTGAGTCAGAGAGGCGCATGGGCTTGTCTTCCTGGGCAGTTGGTGTCAGTCACACCTGAATTAGCATTTTCATTCAGCTCAAGGGAGTACTTTGTCTTCACTCAGAGCAACATGTCAGAGTGCTCCTCCCATTTCCTTTCACACTTGCCTGTCAGATACTCAGCAGAGCACAGGGGAAAAGATTCCTTTGTTTAGGGAGAAGGTGTGGAATGTGTTTGAAGCTCAGTGTGGGAAACCTCTTGGAGTTTAGCTGAATCAGGTTACCTTATGGTCAATTGTGACATTGTTCCTTGTGAAAAATTACAGTTACAAATTTAAAATAAGCAAACATATCATTCAATTCCAGTCTTTTTTCAACATGAAAATCAATGTGTGGCACCCTATGATGCATTTGATGGAAGTCCCTTCTTTGGCATATTTAGCTTTTGAGACACAAGTTTGACCTGTCAGATTTAGAGATCGCCAGCATCTGACAGAGGCGAGTAACGGTATTGCCCCCATTTTTGACATATTTCTTTCCAGCAACCATCTTCAAAAGTGGATTTTGTTCTGATAGCATATACTTCTGCTGACATTATATTTATGTGGACTCTTGAAGTAGAATGATGTTCAGCACCCAACAAAGAAGGTTGAATCTTTTGGGTGGTTTGTGAGCCAAGTTTTTTGCAAATTTGACAACCAAGAAAAACGGATTTTCACAAGTTTTGTGTTTCTTTTGCAGTCATCTTGCCCTGTGGGCAGCCAAATGATGGGTTTTGGCAGTGGTCTCCTGTGTTACCACTGTCATAGGCAAAAGTAGATGGTGGCCTATTTTTCAGATTTTCAGATTTTTAGCGAGCAGCATGCTTTCCGGGGGTCATTTCTGATGTTTCTAATGCAAGCAATGCACAGGAATGTTGCAGGGCCTGGACTAGTGGTGTAAAAACATCCCACAAGCGTACACAGAGACCCCTTCAAAGTTAAAACACCATAATGCAAGGAGTTCCTGGACTGATAATCTCTACTCTTAGTCTGCTCAATCTCACACATGTCCATACTAAGCTTCTTTCTCATTTACAGGCCACCTTCTTACATCCCTTCTTTCACTGATTTGATTGATAATCTCTCTGTAGACCACCAACACCTCATCATACTACACAACTTAAACATATGGCTATAGAAGGTAAACAGAGCCACAAAGTCACACCACACAAACCGTGGCATGCTACATTTTAAATAACCAGCTAAAGGAAGCACCTTTTAATCCTATTCACTGGCTTCACCGAAGGGCCACCACTTGCAACCTACGCCCTTTCAACTTTAACTGGACCATGGAAAGGGATCTAACTAGACATCCTCTATGAAAATCTCGAGGCCTCCAAACCCAGCACCCAACTGAAACGGACTAGAATAGTGGGCAGCCAGTTTAAAAACATCCATAAAAGGATAATCAACACCCTCAACAGATTAGCACCAGAGAAGCCCTTCAAACTTTCACAAAAGAAACAAGTCTCCAAATTGTTTACACCCAAACATAATATCATCAAAAAGATAAACCAAATGCTTTTGTTATAGAGAATTGAAACTATCAAAGTAAAAAAAGCCCATTATAGACATCCCATAGAATCAGAGCAAGATAGTCAGGATGAGGTCTGCATAACCATCAAATAATTCAAAATCCTGGCAGCCTGAAACATGGACCAGCCCCATTGCAAGACACATCAGTAACACAATTCTTCAAATCCAAGGCCACCCTAACCGGAAAGGATCATCTCCACCACTCCCAACTGGGAAAATAGCACTGACGCTAACCCCGACACAAACAGCCTTCTGCCCCTTCTCCGCCATGGGCTTTCTTACTAATGTCAACACCATCAATCCAGCATGTTTGCTGGAAGAAGTGTTTCCCCAATATCTGCAACTGAGCAATCGTGAGTACAACCTGCCTTTCTAGTCGTTCTCAATATCTCCATTGACCAAGGGATCATCCCTCACTCCTGCAAAATTAGTTACATCGAAGCTCTCATTAAAAAAAAAGAAAACATAGCTGATCCAAATCACCAAACTAAACTGCAACAGATCTTTTGTCACCAAACACTTAAAAAAATGTATTTACCATTGGCAATGGGACTATGGAGAAAACCACAGCCTCCTCCATGAGGTATGGCATCAAACAAGACCAAAGCGTTAAACAGAATCTACACTGTGATTGATATAGGACATCCTATAAAACAAAGTGAATACCAACTACCCCACTGAACTCATCCTGCTGGACATTTCTATTTCCTTTGACACTACGAGTCACAAGATCCTACTAAACTATAGGAAACTGGAGTAAAATAAATCACCCTTCACTGTGTCACTTCTTTCCTGACTGACAGGACAAAAACAACACTTATTGCCCTTTTCAGGTCATGTCCTAACACGCTGACATATGAATACTCCAAAGATCTAGTCTCTCACTGCTACTCTTAAACATGTACATGACTCTGCTAATGGAAATGAATTACAACTCGCACCCCATATGCTCCAACTGTGTACATAACACAGAAGTAATTCACAAGTTTGGTAATGGCCCCACAACAAACACATCTGACGTCAGAGCTTGGCTAGAACAAGGGGATGCTTGAATGCACAAACAAAATGAGCTTACGGTCTGTACATGATGCCAACAAACCCCACACCAATCTCCTGGCCCGATGAAATCAGTTCCTGCCCTCTGTCAATCACAATTCTCAGAAACCTTGAACTCATGATGGGCATCAATCTTACACTGGAACCCCAGGTTAGATCCATAATAATGAGCAGTTTCCTCCAGCTCATGTTATACTATTTGATGGGCTCCTAGAATACCCACTTGACAGATTTCACAGAGTCAAAAGCTCGACAGCTAGACTGCTGCTGAGATTTAAAATATAGGAACACATCACCCCCAGTCCTCCATGCACTCCACTGTCTCCCAATCAAGCACAGCCTTTGCTTCAAAACTGTATGCATTGCCCCCCACCATTACACAACAGGGTCACTGAACCTTTGAGAATCAAATTCAGCCAAACCAACCATTGAAAGGCCTTTGAGCGAACAACTGTGCATTAGTAACATTGACAAGCTTTGATAGGAAATGGAAGGACCTCGTTGCCTCGCAAGCTGTTCTTTGTGGATCCCTGCTACAAACTTTGTCCTGCTCATCTTTCTACATGCGAAACAACTGAAGCCCCGCCCCTTCGGGTGTCAAGGAGTTAAAATTGTGAACACGCGCGCACCAGGCGAAGTACCTGGAAGTGCCTCTTTGCCTCGCACGCTGTTCTTTGTGGATCCCTGCTACAAACGTTGTCCTGCTTCATCTTTCTACAGTATTTTTACTATAAGGACTTGCAGAGACTTCAGATAGTCACCTAGACTCTGACACTTTACACTATATATATATATATATATATATATATATATATATATATATATATATATATATATATATATTTACAACTTTATTTTCTTTCATTTAGTGCGAAAATCGCTGTTGTATGGCCAAAACGACTGAAGCCCCGCCCCTCCGGGCATCAAGGAGTTAAAATTGTGAATGCGTGCACCTGGAAGTACCTCTTTGCCTCTTCGCCATGAAGCTGTGGTGGGGCGGATGAGAGATACTATTCCAGTGACTTATTGTTTGGCGCTAATTTCTTTCCTGTTTTTTTAGTGCTCAAGATGTTACAGTATAAAGTGCCAACACTGAAAACAGGTATGTCCACCATTAAAAACCTATTGGAAACCAAACCCAAACAAAGATTGCAGTCGCTTACCTCACGGAAACGACCTTTAAATTACTCAACATCTACCCCAACGGAGAAACATAATTGTAAATCTGCAAAGCTTGGTGCCAATCACGCTCCGTCACATGACATCCACAAATCTTGCAAAGATGCCCAACCTGCAACGACTTTGAGACCAAATACTGTAAGCGCGTCATCTGCCAGTGTGTTTCCACAATTCTTGGTGCCGATAACTACGGATAAAAGTGAATCGCCAGTTGAACACTTTGCCACAAAGACCTCCAGAAGAAACACCTGCATTGTCTACGTCTGCCCAAAGGGAGGGGAAGAAGGACAAAGGTGATGCCCCCAATTCCTCATTGACTGACAATGATATTTTGGAAAATTCTCCTACTGCAGCTTTGGGTCAAAAAGATATACCTTGTGGCAATGTACTACCGGATGTTGCAATAATTGACTTAGACTCAGGTGTCTCTCGATTCTTGGCTCACGACCACTCACAAAATCTTTCAGGTTCGCCCATTTTGTTTGATGAAAATGGGAAGTCCAACTCCGAGTCATTGGCTTCCTTCTATGTTCCAACACCACGGAGAGCGATTGCCCCTATATTGGATCTCTCGATTCCGCCACAAGGAGATTCAGCCTCCAAATTAATAGAAATAAAACTAAATGCGATGAATTTGATGATGCTTTCTCTAAGTAAATTATATGAGTCTTTTGACAAAAAACGTACATCGCAATTTGCTCAAATTGAAAAAATCTTGACATGGCAGGAAGAAACCGGGATCTGGTTGAGCCGAAAATTGAGTGAAGCCTGGGATGTATCGACAGTGAGTATTACGTGTGCCACAGTTGCTGGTCAAACCTTATCATGTGTCAACCTTACTCAACCTTACTCAAGCAAAGGCATTTGATGTAACACCGATAGTGGGACATCCTAATTCAGGTTCTTTGATCCCAGTGCATGATGGTATTATACATGAACCACCGGTGCTACCGCAATTCGAAATAGATATGCAACCACTGCCTCAACTTGTGGCACCAGCAGCCTCTAAAAATACATACACAATTTTTGCCAATTCATCAACAAAAAAAAATGTGTGTGTCTGTCCAGACAAAGTTGCCCAAAAACCAAAAAGATATGAAGAAAAACTCTTCAACAAATACAATACAATTTTTAAAGCTATCAAATTATCAAAAAAAAAGCTCTGTAATCGCTTCCAGTGCTGTTTCGAAAAAATACCAATTACAAGCACAAGCAAGAGCAAGTCTTCAATTAGCTGTTGCGAATAAGGAGATTACTCTGTATGCCCCGTTGGATGAACTAGTTGAAGCCGTTTCTGGGTGCAAATCAGCTGAAAGGGTCCCAGCCGAAAGTCCTGTCCCTAGAAAGGTAATTTCTATCAAAAGCACCTCTGGCCTAGCGCCCATTCCAGATGCCACCGATGCTCATTGCCGGGATATTAGAAGGGCGGTGGGTGCCTATATGGCCGGACACCCGTTACTTCCTATAGTGGAGAGACCCAATATACCAGAAAGCCTGCCTACGAATGTTGAGAAAGCAGGTGTACATTTTGATAGACAAGCTCTGCTGATTAAAGAGATCCAACTTTGAGACCTAGCGCAAGGACAGCTGATGCTGGCGAGGGTAACATAAAGGCCGTTCAGCTAAGCAGAAGTGTATGCCCATTGGAGTCGGATGGAGTAACACCGAGCAATGTTTTGCACTCAGTGCATGGGAAAAAAAAAATCTTTCCTTTAGCTGATCTAGCACCAGATATAATTCAGCTTATTCAATCTGTGTTAGTCAAAAATAGGGAAACAAGCCTGCCACTGGGGTGCCCTGAAATATAAAAGATTAGCAGAAACCGAAAACTGATAAAAAAAAGACCCTATACACTCAAAATGGTCGCCTGCACATTATATAAATCTGGAATGCAGACCGAGTCCATGTGTTTAGTATGATTTAAATCGGCGATCTATTTTAGCTATATTCTCGGACATTCCTCAACTTGAAGACATTGTATGAATATGAACCGATGTTGCTCTAATGGAATTCCTAAATAGCTCCAGGCTAAATTCTGTTAGAATATGGATGAACTCTCAAGTCATCCAAAACACAATATGGTTGGCTAAAAACTAATTATTTGCCTTGGGGTCCTCGATAGCTGTTCCAATTGTTACAAAGCCTGATTTGGTAAATAAGGGGCAGGATCCGTTGTCAATACCTCATAGAAATTTTACTCTAGGCAGCCAAAATGGGTGTGTTAGCAAATGTTCTGAAGCCTCCAACTAACTAGATGTAATTACTCCTGATTTGGAGGTGTCCTTGCTTAGTTGGAACTCTAGAGGCTTCAAGCATTTATTAAATAATAATGAAAACTCTTTGGTTGGTTTCACCATTTTACTGTTGCAAGAGACGTGGCTCACAGAGGTTCCGATATGGGACAATTATGACATTCATTTAAATGCTGCTCATAAAACAAACCGAGGGAGACCAACATCTGGCCTACTTATTGCAATAAAACAAGAGTCTGGTTGACAATCTGAGCAATGGGCAGTGCCAAATCTTTACATGCAACTGGTGAAGGTATACATGGACTCATTTAGTGTGCAGCGGTTAATTTGAATTGGAACCCAGTGGGAATTTCTGACACCTGCTTCTTTAGAGATTTGACCGAATTGTTTCTGCTGATTGCACTTGACACTTCAGTCTCCTTCATATTACTTGCAGGAGACTTGAATCTCAATTGTGTAACTGAGAAAATAGCAATCAATAAAAGCAGATTATCAAAATGGAATCATTTTATAAAATCTCAAAACTTGTCTAGACTAAATGGAGCATTTAAGTCAGACATTCCTAGACATCCTACATGGCGCAGGGGAGTGATTCATTCCACCATTGATTATATCTATGTGAACTTGAATCTTTTCTCACTAACCTTGGATTTTTCTATTGTGCAATCAAATATGAGTGATCATGACCAATTAACAACCAAATGGGCCATACCTAGCATCAGCCCTTCTATCAGGAGCCATCATCAACAGGGCTTCCTTTCACTAAACTCTGGTCAAAATAGACTATGATGGTCAGATGAATCATTATAGGATTTTAATCAATATCGCAATTGATTTAAAAAAATGCAAGAGGTAACATATATAATGTTATGTATTGTGATATGATGCACTTATTCCAACATAAATCCTCGAAGCCAAGTTGCTGTAAACATCAAGCTCCAAAGCTTCATGTTTACAATCACGAGGGGAAAATGCAAAAAAGTTGCTTAGAGCTCAGAAGCGAGAAACTCTAAAATAACGTACAGTGGTGAGAGCAGCTATTCTAACCCGACTCCAAACTAGCTCTAAGAACTGGCTCCGATCTAGAAGGGCCAATTTATATCAAGAAGACAGAGCAAAATGCTGAGAATGCTACAGAATAAAAATACGGCGAATAGCTTGGCCCTAATAAACCAGGCGCTACAAGGTCCGCAATGTATAATACAAGCCAATGGCGTCTCAGAGCAGCTTTGGATTGAACATTTCTCTAGACTCTACTCACCCCCTGAAGGTTGCTTGGGATTGGACTCATAGATATCGAGTAAATTCGTCAAATTTGATCCGGCCGATATAAATTTTACATCAAAAAGGCAAGTAACTCCAGAGCTTGTGGCCCTGACGGCCTTTCAAATCAAATTTTGAAAAAGAACTCAGAAACTTGGGCTAACATATTGTTTAACATCTTCACTGCCATAAACAAAACACCACTGTTACCACCCTCTTGGAGGCATTCCATCATCGTCCCCATTTATAAAAAGGGTGATCGTCAGCTCCCAATGAGCTATAGATCCTTAGCACTTCTGGATGCTCCTGGGAAAATATTTTTTTGTTTAATATTGAGGGACCTTAATGAGTGGACTCAAAGAACCCAGTTAAGAGATCCTTTCCAATCTGGCTTTGTTACTGGATTGGGCATAATCCTGAATATCATGGCTCTAAACATGATCAAATCTGACATGACATCTCAAAATCAATTGCTTTATTTAGCATTTATTGATTTTCGAGTAGCTTTTGATTCCATTGATCGCCTTCTTTTATATCAGAAATTGGTACCTTTCAATTCCCCCCCTTCACTGTGTACGCTCATTATGCTCTTACATACGGAAACTATGATGCAAGTCAGATTAACTTTAGATGGACAACTAACAGCGCAGTTTTCAATCCATCGTGGTCTTAAACAGGGCTGCATTTTGGCTAATACCGTATTCAATCTGTTTATATTGGATATGGGTAAGTCTTTTCTAAAGGTGGTAAGTGATTCCCCAAGATTAGGCAAACAGAAAGTACGTTATCTACTATTTGCGGATGACCTTGTGTTATTATCCCAAGCTCCAGTCAGTCTACAAAATATGCTAAAGACCCTTGACATTTTTGTAAAGAAAAACAACCTTGCAGTAAATACAGATAAGATGCAAGTTATGGTCTGTAGACCAAACTCTAGAACTAAACAGAGGCTCTACAAGTGGAAACTGGATAATGTGGAACACATAAAGGTCCCCCAATACAAATATTTAGGCATTACAATAACGGATTCACTGAATGTTGAGACGAACAAAATAGAATTAAAAAGTAAATTGCAGACTCTAATTGCTCAAGGCAAAATAATAACACAGACATTTTGCAAATGTTCACTAAAACAGACACAGTTATACTATCAACAAAAGGTGATCCCCATACTATCATATGGGGTGGTGGCCAATATCCCCAAAGATCAACATTGGTGGGATAAACTTGAATCTCGGTTCTGGAAACAAATGCATGTCTTCCTAACTGTACACCTCTCCCATTGATATGTTTTGAAGTTGGTCTGTTATCTTTACATGCCCATGTGCTGTGGAAAATGTCATCCCTCCTAAGAAAGTCTTTGTTGAGCCTTAATGCTCGGAATATCTTGGGTGTAGTAGCACAATACGTATTACTCTCGCATCATATGTTCACAAAAATGTGGCTTAGGTACATCTTAAATGCTTTGGCAGATGCATCTGTTCATTTAGATCTATTACTACAAAACCCTGATCGTGCTAAAATAAAAATCTATCAGCATGATTTGATCATGAATCAATCTAGATGTCTGACATATAATGATACACCTCATTGTTTGGCCATAACATTTTTCGTGTCATGGCTAATTATCTAATTAAGTGTCTGTCTCCTCAAATAAGAATCTAACTTCTTTGATTCAGGTTGACTCTTTGGCCAACACAAGATGTGTTGGCCAGAAGAAAACTATCACCTTATCAAAATGTTTGCGGTTTCTGTAAGAATCAAACAGTGAGAGAAACACTCCGACATTATATTGTAACATGTCCCGCGTTGAAGGACAATCGAGAAATATATTTTAAGAATCTTATTGTGTCTCATTGTTACATGGAACCAGATGAAATTTGGTACTGTCTTTTCACAAATATGAAATTAGCCGTTCGCATTGCGATAGCACAATATTTGGAATCTCTGTTCCCTATAACCCCAAAGTAATACAGCCAAAATCTATACTAATTGTATTACTGGGGAATTAATTTTGAGATAAAGCAATGAAAGTTTGAAATTATTTTTTTAAAGAAATGAAATTATCTGTTGATTTAATTGTAAATGTATAGTGTATATTTGTGTAATAATAATGTATTTGGTTGTATTTATATTTGAAAGGTTGATTTTATCAGCCAACCAAATAAAAAATATAAAAATAACATTTTTTTTACAGGAAATGGCACAGAATATGTTCCTTCTGTTTCCTCTCATAGAAAGAGTAAGGACCACTTTGTCCAAACACCTCTATTATACACATACTTGCAGAACTGTCGACTCAATGGAAGGGTTCCCCTCAAACTACATGGACATGCAAAGAAACCACATACAACCCCCCCAATAAAAGAATATTGGAGTACGGACTAATTCAAGTTGAGATCCACACAACTAAAATAGAATCCAACAAATACTTTCAAAAACATAACAGGATGCCAAAATTATACCTCTGGATGCTGCTAATAAAACTGCTTCCATATGGCACCAAATGCTTTTATGTCCACTGCATGTACTGTCTCATTTTTCTACTTGTCTCATCTCGTTGCACTTTTTTTTCGGTTACTTCCGACCTGTACTCATCAACACCACAGGTTTTGCATATTTCACTCCCTCTTCTCTTACAGAGCCACGTTTAATGAGGACACCAACAATGTCAGAAGGTGCTATGCAAAACCACATAACATTACATCATATCACATCTTGACTACTGTAATATCTTATGCACATTGCTCCTGGCAAAGTGACTCCCAAGCTTCAGAGAATCAAACTCCTGTCACAAGACTCATTTTTGGCTTACAAATCTTCAACCAAATCACTTCTGCACTGAAGGGCCTTCACTGGCTTCTGATTACGGGACAATCACAATTTTAAATACCAGGCATAGCCCACAACGCTCTGAATGGCAGCATCGGGGGCCACATTCCCAAGATGTTCAAAGCTTTCTAGCTTTACCAGCCAACAGGACACCTGTGACTGGCCTCCTTCAAATGATGAATGAGTCACTATGAAACAGACGTAGAATGTCATGACACTCTGGACCTCCTTCACTGAATACTTAGGATTTGTAGATTAGCTCCTTAGGCTTGAAAGCAAAACTCTTCCATAGTACATGTAGCCATGATAAACAACATCACACCTGTGCTTCTGAAGGGCAGCCCAAAGTCTGAAATCAGGCCCCATGGATGACGTCCTTCCATATAAGTGATGGACCACTTACTTCACTGTTTGCCTACCTATCCTCATGGTAACCCAGACCCAGGCACCTGGAATCATTTTAAACTTATTTTGACTAATTTTCTCCTACACAACTTGAACAAGTGGGGACTTTGCATCGTGATTAAAAAAATAAAATAAGTAAATGGAAATGTTCATTTCCTAGACTACTCCTAAGTAAATTCAAATGATGCTTGTGCCGAACTGCACATGATGGTAATCTGTAAAGACTGATTGGTCAGAAAATAAAACTTCTATAATTAAGCAATAGATGCAGAGGAGGGGGGGCATTACCGGTGTGGTAATGCCCTGGGGCCTCAGTTACATGCCTGAAGCAAGGGCTTTAACATAATGGTAATGCCCCCCGTCCGAGGGTTCTATTGCTATTGGTACCCCGGCACGTTGTACTGGGGTACTAATAGTATATTTTTCCCGAGTTGAGAAACGGGATGTAAACCGTTTCTCGACTCGAGAAAAAAAACAAAAAAGGATGGCCACAATGGATCGGGGAGAAGGAGACTACTTGTAGTCCCTTCTCCCTTTCTATGTTTGCCATTCACTAGGCAGCAGAGATGCGCCAGGAACACTACTTTTCCCAGCGCCAGCGAGGGACATGGCGGTGCAACGTAAGCGGGAAGGGGCCAAGCGGGCACAGGGCCACAGGGAGCACACTTACCTTCAACCTTGTGAGGGAAGATGGCGGCCTCCTGATCTGAGGAGCCCCGTAGCAGGATCTTTCCCTTTTGGGGTAAACACCCTGTTCTGAGCCTCCTTAATGGCTGTGAAGCCACCACACCTCCCTCGCAGGGTACTAATCTCTTGTATGGACCTTCATGCCAAACATTCGGACTTGAATAGCACCCTGAATAGAACCAAAAAAACAATTGTCTAGTTTTGTACAGTTTATTGTTACTAGTTCCTTGTTCTATATGTTAATTTCACAAGTGGTTTGTGTGTGCTCAATGTTTTTCCTCACAATATTAACACTTTCTTTTTTAGTTGTAAAACTGCATGTGCTAATAACTTTATATACCTTGCGAGGGGTAGTAATCGCTTGAGATAATGGGCCTCATTACATGGTAAGCGGTAGCCATGGCGCATCCGGGTCCGTGTTCCCGGAATGGGGACTTACCAGGTCATTCCGACCTTGGTGGGACCGGTAAATCCCCATTCTGGGAACCATTCCCATTTGAGCCCCCATAGGGCTCAATGGGAATGGGGAAGGAGCTAATAACGGGCCCACTATCTGAAGTCCCTCAACGGGTCCCTTCCTTAACGCCTGGTAAAACCAGGCGTTAAGGAAGGGACCCGCTATGGGACCTCGTAGTAGGGAGGTAAGGGATTGCCGGCACCGGTGCCCTTACTGGTGCCGGTAATCCCTTACCGCCTACTGTGTAATGAGGCCCAATGACCTTTCCCTAAGTTATAGCTCTTGGCTTTGCTTCAGGCAGTACTTTCAAAGTGGTCATTATACTGCATTAATGACCCCCCTTTGCTTGCTCTACAAGGCACATGTGCATTATCAGTTGCATTGTTCCATTTAAAACTCAACTGCTTTAAAATAAGTTCTATATAAATGGAATACATTAAACAAGCTGGCTTTTTATGTTTGCATCCAAATAAAAGGAATATAGTTGTCTTTTTTACAGTAGTATATATTCAAACGGCATCTGTTTTTTTTTCTAAAAGAAGGGAAAGGCCAGAGGAAATTGAGAATAATGAATGGGGCAGAAGCTATTTTAAGATTACTCCATTCAGTTCGCTTGTTCAAGAAGAAACACCAAAGTACTCAAAGTTTCAAAAAAGACCTTGACACAAAGAAGTGCTTTGCTCAAGATCACACAGGAAGAAAACGGGACGTGAACTCGTGAACGCTGGGCTCAGGGATTCACAGCTCGCAGCTCTCAGCACACTAATTGGCCACACGGCCAGTCCCCAGGAGCGCACATGGTGTAAGTGTGAAGTCAGACAATGCTGATACTTACAATGCAATATCTGTCCTGTATAAGGGATGTGCATGCTGGGTAATTTGGAGGAATAAAAGAACAGAGGGAAGGTGGGGTTTGTGGGTGTTACTAGCTTACCTCATCCTCGTAGAGCGCCATGCCACGAGAGGACCCAGTAGTTCCAGCACGCTTCATCTGAAATGATAATTAAAAGGTGCCCTTGATATATTCATTTCAGCCAACTAAATGAGCATTTCAATAAAAAACTGAAGTTATCAGTGCACTGGTAAAAGACAAGTCAGCGATAATATTAAAAAGAGGTATAGAAAAAGAAACTTAAAACCACCACACATCTTCATTGATTCCTAAACTGAATCTAACATTGTTTTTATTTTCTTATTTAACTTGAATCGCACCTGCATAAATTGATATTTCCCAGTTTGACAGAACGAGAACGATAATTAGTCTTGCCTGGAGATAATGCCCACATGGCAAGTTGAGGCTACAGCCTTCGAGAGATGCTGCGTTAGACTCATTTGAGGACATAGATTGGAGAACGAGAAAGCAGCATGACAGATTTATGTTAAATTGTGGTAGGCATGTTTTGGCATACTTACTCCTCCTTCCGTCCGAACATACGGCATGCGGGACTGTTTGGCTACATGCCACAAGTACGGAGTTGAAAGAATAACGCTATAAGTGGCAGCAAGAATCCGTTCTGCACCTGGCTGGATAGCTCATGGGTTAAGCGCTTTCCTCTGACATGAGCAAGCTTGCACTTCACAAGTTTAAAACCGAGGGGCCGTTAAATTGAGTACCATTTAATTGGGCAGAAATAATAGCTATATTTACAGCACGTACAGCCTCATTTTGCTGTATGAGGTAAATGTCATGGATACAGTAAAACAGGTGAAAATATCGGGATGTCATTTGGGGGCCACCAGGGGGGTGTTGGGTTTCCTTTGTACAAGCAATTAATCGGCATAAGCAAACCGAACCCTCGGTCTGGAGTTGGTTTCAACTTTCACCCTGTCAGGACTGCTCCACTCAGCTTCCTCTAGCAGTGCTGGTGGGGCTTTGATAGACCAGCGTGTTAGCAGCAATCACGCATGGGAGGCGAGCCGCACACAGACGCACTTCAGCTGGTGTAGAAGATACATATTTAACAGAAGCTCTCCCTCTTGACCCTTTGGTCCTTAATCCCACAGGAAGCAGGGTATCTTGTTTTTCTAATGGTCAAACTATTTACAGCGTCCCTGATCACACTGCAGATTTAGGGCTCCTGCACTCTGCTTCCTTACGTACTTGGCCCAGGATTGAAAACTAGCACCTGTCTTGAGCACTTACTTCTTAGAGTCAGGCCCCTCCATCAAAACCCAGAATGGCTATCAACATCTACGCCCACTTTGACAAGGCACTGAGAGAGTGTGTCAATGCCCAGCCCACTGACTCGCAAGAGACAGAGAAACTGCTAACCTTTGAAACAGGGGGTGGCGTCCTGCCACATACATTTCAGTATTTACAGGCATTTACTGTATTATGCACTGAAGATGTGTTGTTTATAAAAAAAATTTAGATTAAAAAACTGAATATATTGGGGTTAAAAAAAAACTCAAAAAATAGATATGCCTTAAACATTACTTCACAAGCTAAATAAGTAAAAGATACGTGATATTCGTGTTTCTGCTCCTCTCTCTCACAATTTATGAACAGTTGGTACAGAGTAATTCCTATAAAAACAAAAAGGGTGATAAAATAAGCATTATTTACAGTAAATGCCTGTAAATACTCAAATGTATGTGGCAGGACGACACCCCCTGTTCCAAATGTAACCAGCACATAAATCCTCCCACTAACTTAAGCTGTCCCTAAGGTTACCCAAATAAACTGCTAACCAGCACTGTGAGCTAGGAGATTGGCCTGAAGAAATCCTTCTTGGTCACCATGTCCAACGAGAAGTCTATGTACATGGATCAGAACCGCCACAGCATACGTTACAGCTCAGTGTCTGCCGGCCAGCTCCAGTCAGAGCTGCTCTCGTCCTCCATGGTCAGTGTGGTCAGGGCATCCGCCACAGCCACCATCAATGCCAAGGAGCAGGGGAGACCCATGGATTACCTAATTCTAGCCATATTCTCCTGCTTCTGCCCAGTATGGTGGGTGAACATTGTGGCTCTAGTCTATTCCAATATGGTAACTAACAAGACAAGGACTTACCCTCTTCTTTATAAAAACCACTTCATGATTAAATCTTTTTAAAAAATTAAATCACCTGTGTATGTCTCCCCTCCAACATCCCACTGCGGATAATAAGGACATCGTTTTTGTTTAGTTTAAAAGCCTACTCTTCAGTGGCTGTTTTTGAATAAATGGTGTAACCTTTTTATTGTGCACACAGTACGCATTATGTTAATTCCTGCTCCTCGGCTAATGTCTTTTTGCAAATCTGTTTATGCTGTGAATTGTTGACATGCGGCAGCACAATCTAATCATCCAGCTTGTGAATGTTGTTTGTTTGAGCTGGAAACTACATGTCACATCCGGTTGTAAGATTTAAAGAAATATGGAGCTGATGTAATTGTTAGGAGCTACCATGCGAGCATTGTGGGGTTGTTTAGAGGATGGAGAATAATAGAAAAATCAAGGGATAGAAGAGAAAACAAATACAAGCAACATGTTGAGCTACTTAACTCCCGCAGGGTCCTTTTTGTTTCTCACTCCTTTTCAGAAAAGGTCTGTGTTATACACTTCAAAGCCAGCCTCTGTGGGATGCATGCTATCTTCTATAAGCAGAAGCATTTCCTAGAATTAAAATGTAAGGGGAAAAGAATTGCTGCTTCGCCAGGAGGAATGCAAGCGATGTGTCCTATTGGTATGCAAAGAAAGTTGCTTAGCCTTCATTACAACTGCTGACAAACGTGTGTGCTTTCTGCGGATACAGAATTGTGTAAATTCAAACCAGTGGCGTAACACCAAATGTTGGGGCCCCATGCACAATATGGTAAGGGGTGGCTGAGATTTTCATGGTAAAACACATTTAACTAAATGACTAGCCCATGGCTTTTATTTGTTATTCATTTGTTAGTTTTGACTCATCAGTGGCTGTTTAGCAGCACTGAGGGAGGCAAGAATAGCATAGCGAAGGCAGAAGAAGCATTTGTTTCATATATTGTGCTTAAGTACCACCCAGTCAATCCATACAGGTGGTGTTTTGGTTCCAACATTCTATGTTTTTTTTTTCTCATTTAGGGCACCTCCATTATTTTTGATTCATTGAAGCACTATAGCGGGACTTACTGAGCCTACATACATTTGGCTCATCGGAGGGGCAATCACGCTACCATTATCATGCCATATTTAATTATTTAATTAACACTGCAAGTGATTTCCCCGGCACTCGTCCTTGTTCCCTTCTCTCTCCCTCGTCTCGCTGCCCTGTTCTCACCTCCCACCTTTCCCGATTGGCCTTTGGATAACCAGGACGCTTGGCAGATTTAAAGAGTTTGCCATGGCAGGCCATTGTTCCTTCCTGCTCTACTGCACTGAAGAGACACCAGCACTTTCCAGCGTGCAGGTGAGGCTGCCCCTGAGAAGCCGCCTTTGTGCCACATTTAATTATTTAATTTGCACTAATGGATGGTAAATAGGTATGGCATGGTAAGTACATCTAAGTTTCAATGAGAATGAGGGTGACATTAGCATCCTGAAGGTCAGGACTGGATGAGGGCATTTTGAGGGCCAGGTCCAGTTGGAGGCATTTAGAAGCTGCCAGGTCTTGTCGATTGAGTGCTGACATATGGGGATATTGTGAACTATAACAACAGACTATGACTCAAATTTCCTGCACTCTAGTTTGCCTCTAGGCCAGTAGTCTCTTCCCGGTGGTGGGCATTTAGGTTTTATTGGTGGCGGCAAAACACTGAAACGTACTCCCTCTAACACTTATATCAGAATCATCCTTCTGGTCCTTCAGCAAAAGCCTCAAAGCATGCCTATTCATCCATGACCTATAATACACTGACGCTACCATGCCTAATCTGTATGTAACCCTCAAGTGTGCAAGTAACAGTACCATCAGTGTACTTCATGCTGTATTATAACAAGTGACCTTCACGTATGCATGTAACAATTCCGCTTGCCTGTATCAAGCTTTACTGTAACCAGCTCCCAGATGCCCTCCGGTTTGAGGCGCTCTACAAATGTGTAAATAAATAAATAAAAAAGAAAGGAAGGCGAGAGTGACAGAACTTCAGAGTTTGGGCTGTCACATAACTTAAACATAAATACACATAGAGACAGATGGCTTCAGCTTACACCTGCACAATAGGTTTCTTCTATCATAGTTGTAGCTGACTCATGATACCTTTATATCCATGGAATTTTCTTGATTTTAAATCCTGGTCAATGATTTAATTTTCAGGCCTTGCTCATGCAGCATTTTGCTCCTTGGTTAACAGACAACACACATCTCTCCAGGTCAGTGCTTTTTTTGGCTTATTTAACACATCGCCGCAAATAACAAGTACTTCTGTGTCTATTGATCTATAGATGTTTCATACACTATTGGTAGCCTGCGTTAGAGAATTTAGTTACCCTGTTAAAAGTACTGCATTATGTATGATTTACACATAGTCCCCACGTCGAATTTGGAAAATGACATTCCTCAAATGTGTGATCTTGGACAAACCATGGCTCCCTCTGTGCCCCGGTTCTTATATCTGGCTGAAATGAGAGCGCCTGGAAACACGGATGTTAGACGCATCTGAAAGTCGTGTGCCATCACTTCCTGTGATATCACTTGGAGGCGGGGTCAATGACATCACACGCTGTGATGTCAACATAGGTCAAGGGTTGTGTGATGTCACTTCCGTTACCCTTGGCATTTTGATGTACTGACGTCCCTGTAAAGGAACAGGTGGATGCCTCTTCTCTAGTCCCACGCCCCCTCACCACCATCTTATATGAGTAACAGACAAAGAGCTAGAATTATGAACCCATGCACACATTTCTGTGACATGTCCACACCACGTTGATTGTATGAAAGATGATATGCACTCAGGCAGCCATTAAGAAGATACCCTCAAAGTGAGACAGTGGACAGAAGTCACTAAGAATTGCCACTGCCATAAGTGGCATTTGACATACAATGCAATTTACTACATAAAAAGCAACTTGTTCTAACAGGTTTGGTACAAACCAGTCCTCTGCAATGGTTGCTGCGAGGCTCTTCCTAGTAACATGCGCAGGGTAGTGCAGCTGCTCCAACACCACCCTTAATAAGGCTACAGGAATCACCGGTTTACCAGTGCTGTCTTGTCACCACAGTGCCTGGGAAGGGGAAAAAGAACACCCCCTCCATGTCCAAAGGTCTTTCTCCTCCTGTGAGGCTTCCCCCTGAACTTCCATCAATTGTGTTTTCGATAAGTGATTAAAGCTCTCATTCACAATCATCATCACAACAATTTTCTCTTTCACATCATGCATATCAAACATTATGTCAGGTGATTAAGCAACCCTTTTTGCCTCTTCATCTGTGGCTTGGTTTCCTCATGTGATAAAGTCTATTCTCTTACGGTGCGCTGCACACTTAATTATTGCAATGGATACTGGGAGTTGTAGTGCCTTAATAAGCCTGTCCAATAAAGCAGCGTGTTGCACCAGAGTACCGTCTGCTCGGAGGTAGCCCCTCCTTTTCCAATGTGCTAGTCCTGAGTGCACAGTCGACGTCATGTAGGTGGAGTCACTGCACACTGTTACTACCTGGCCTGCGTGTTCTTTTTTTCGATCATGACAATCAGCGCCACTAATTCTGCAGTCTCTGCTGACAAGTGAGATGGTCGTCTTGCACTTGACATTACTTCAAATTCCCTGTTAGCCCTGTGTTTTACCACGGCGGTACCTGAATGCCTTTATCCATCAATTTGATCGATTTGCAGGGATTGCAGAAGAATAGGAACAGAAGGGTATGGTTGAATATTCAAACAGAGCAGGGCATTTAAAGGAGCAGGTGGATGCTTCTTCTCTAGTCCCCCACCCCCTCACCACAGTTGTATTGGAGTAAGAGATGAAGAGCTGCAATTGGGAACCCATTCACACTTTTTTATGACATGTCCATAACCCGTCGATTTTATGAAAGATGATATGCACTCAGACAGCCATTCAGAACATACCCTCATGGTGAGGTAGTGGAAGAAAGTCACCAAGAAGGATGCCCACTGCCAAAGTGCCAGAATGCAGATATGGGAATCATGGATGAATGCTAAGTAAAAGTCTGACGACAACAGAACAATGTCATGAAAAAGATATATAAACCTATGTTGAAACGATATGAAAATACTTAAAACTGATGATGTAACTGAAGCACGAAGAGAAACATGTATCTAAAAATGAAGTATTGTGAAAATAAGACAATGAAGTAACTTGCTGACCAATAACTGTAAATATGCTGTACTGCAACGTAGAAAAAGCATATTGAAGCTTGCTAAAAATAGGAATATACATAACATTTAGGAAAGACATTGGAAGAAAATGGACCAAAGCCTGTGATAAAGAATCAACCCAGCTACCTCAAAATACGAACCTAGTATTGCAAATAGAAGAATTAATGAAGAAGCTGTTTTTATGTGCAGAATAAAGGAGTACGTTGGCCTGAAGTCAAGGAGGCTAATCCAAAGATGGGTGCAAGGCACAAAGGGAGTCAAATTAACAGACCATGTGCATGAAACATATTTCTGCTGGGATTTATTAAAGGTTGAATTTTAGATGTCAGGTGTTGGATAACCACAAAGGTAAACGCCTATGTGAGGTGGAGTGAGCAAGTCTCTAAAGGTCAGAAGGGGAAATTACACCCTGTTTAATAAAATCAAATAGCATTTATTGAGAGGTTGAAATGGACAGAATTGTGGTCTCCAGACACATGATGAAGAACTCAAGCTTCAAGTTGAGATAGTGGTGTGCACGCACTCTCTCGAATGTCCCCAAACAGTGAGCAAACTACGAGGTCAACTACAAACGATAGATCTTGGCTAAGGATCAGGTTGAAGAAATGCGATAGACTAATTGGGTAAACAAGAGAACAAGTTGACGCAGCTTGAACACCTATGTTTCGTTCTGTTCATGTGCTGCTAAGTAGCCGAATGTCCAAGGTTGGGTACGGTTGACAACCAATCAAAAGGCATGCACTTTCATACACAATGTTGCAGTTATTAGCCTGCTGCCATATTCTCTGCTATAATCAGTATGTGACACACATAGAAGTAGCTTAAGGTGTGTCCTACAGACAAGGGGTAGCCAATGAGATATTAAGCCATATATAACTCTATAAGTAGATATGTTCACCTAATCCAATACCCTCCCAACAATATGTAGGATGATGTCATTAGGTGATGGTATATAAACTCTGTACAAACGAAATTATGTGTGAACATTGAGAATCTACTTGGATAGCTGTCATATAGCCCTGCTTTATTTCATTGAGATTAAAGCAGTATTTTACCATCTTCCTTCGGTCTGTCCGGTTATTTGGTCTATGACATTTACTGATAATTCCATCTAGAACATAGAAGACGCTTCAAGGTGCTAGAGCACATCCATGTGGAAATAAATGTTTTTCTGCACTCGCGCCATATTCCTTTGGGATCCCTGCATGGAGTGGATATCTCTGCGAATCCACCAGCATCACAACTTGGATGCCGGTCGAGAGACAGGGATTCATGCAGATTCTTTCCACTCTTGCATTTGGTAAAAGCATGCACGGTTCCACAGTAACGGCAGCTAACATGTTTTTTCATGGCAGCGGCCATCATTACTGATTACCGCCAATCACATATTTGTGCAGAGAAAGCAGTGATCCAGTCGGATCACTCACCTGCCACAATGCAGGCGCAGAACTACCAGGAATCTCCCCAGATTCCTGTGTTTTAATCTGCTTCATCGGATAAGGAGAATCCAGCGGACCGGACTCTGGCAGCAGCATTATTCAGGGTCTATTGTCTGGAATATTCGGTTTTGCCAAAATGAGGCCCTTAGAATCAGGAGGGAAACAGGAGGGAAACAGCATGAATCACAGTATGAAAAAACATATAGTATTATCATCTATTTCAGCCTTTGGTTGGGCAATTTAAAAACCTTTTCCCCAAATTAGCAGAGGTATCTGATTCATATGCAAAGGTGAGATGAGGCAGATCTGTACATATTTATGACTTCTTTCATAATAAACAGAAAAACTATAGCTCTGATACAAGCATGTTTCCACAGTAAGCAGCATCCATTCCACAGGGAACCATAAGAAGCTGCTCCTTTCCCGCCTGTCCGCACTACACGCAGGCTATTCATGTGCTGTGCTGATGGCGAAGACACGTTTTGTCTCATTTCTTTTTTTTAAACCTATTTTTTCCTCTGCTCGCCCCTCTTCACCCTTTTCAGAAGCACGTATTATGGAAGGTTTTCTTTAAATGTTGCAGCTCACAAGTAATTGTCATGTGCTAATAGAACCATGTGACTGTTTCAGAATCCACAGAAGACACCACACGACTATGAGAACTGAACACAATAAAAGATTTATCGTCAAATGGCAAATGGTTGTCTAGAAACAATTATAATGCATGCACTACAACAACACTGGTTTGAATGAAAGCAAGCAGTGGTGAGGTGACGGTGGTGTGGTGACAGATTCATTCCCAGGAGGTAACAGTGTGTGACAGGGCTATGTCTGTAAAATAGCTCAGCGGGTTGAGCGTTTGCTGCTGCTCTCTATGTGTGATCTGTCGATCACTGGTTTGAATCCCGGCAAAGCCATGCTTTCATCCTTCCAAGAGTAATAAATGAGTACCAACTTCAGTTGGGGTGATAAATGTATGTAAATAGGTTATATTTACAGTGCTTTGGGAAAGCACTATATAAATAACACATCTTTATCATTATGTTCTACTGCACACCCTTTGCAATGTGTGAATACATTACTTTTCCACCTCATTGACTTCTTTAAAGGCTGTTACTCCTCCTCGTGCCAGTGAAGAAAATCAATGTTCTATTTTTATTTTGCTAATGATTCCATTTTATATTCATGTCACCTACTTGTGAGCAAAATCAGTTAGACTGTTTTGTTCAACTGTGCTTACACAAAGATGTATCTATTAATATTTCCAGAACCAAACGTACGGATCGTCAGCAAAGGCGTCTCCCAAATCTGAATTGAACGGTTCTAGATTTACTGCAAGAGTTACTGCGTTTTTACCTTTGATTCTTTGAGCGTGAGGATTAAAAAAAAGTAAAATTGCCAGGGCACCTTTCTAAGGGCCTGATTTACAAAATGTTTTTGAATGAGAATGTCCCATTCAAAAACACTTTGTAAATCAGGACCTAAGAGTGTTGCTATTTTAAACCATTGTACAGGTCCTTCACTTTGCTTTTTCAAATTTGATGGATGCCCTGCGACTTCCCCTACTAAAGGTTTACTTTAGGTAAGCCTGCTCTTGCACCTTACACTGTGCTGAACGGTACGCTTTCCAGAATTTAAACAGATTCATCATGGAAAAGATTTATTTTTATTAAAGATTGTCCTCTTTACCCCAACAGGTACTCCAACAGCTCTGCAGTTACTTGAATTAGGTATGAATGGCATACAACAAACTGCCACTCGTAAACCGATTCTGTTTTTGGCCACAATTTGGGAAAGCCTGGTGCTAAGTAAATACAGAGATGTATTCGTCGGTGACATTCAATCTCCGGGGCAATTAACCGAGTTTGCTTCAAATCTATGAAATTACATCTAAATAGGATAAGTCTCTCTCAGATGTGGTCCCATCCTGAATACACAGATAGCTACTCTTATGGCTCAATTGTAAAAGCCCACTCAGAGTGGGCACTGTGACAGGGCCAGCATTGTGTCCCCTTGAGGGAGAGGGAGGGAGCCCACCTGGAGCACACCCCAACCAGACTATGGTGCCAGAGTGAGGCCTGGCCCTCTCCCTACCTATCTTACCTGCACAGATGGCCGCCTCCAGGCCGCAACAGGACGCAGATAGACTGGAAGCTGCACTGCCAGCTCCAGCACCGGAGCCACGGGACAACAGGAGAAGCAGAGAGCGGGGTGCAGATAGCGACGCAATAAGGGCCGCCCAAAGCCAGAGGATGCAGAAAAGGGATATGCACAAACCTATATGTGCCACATCATCTACAACATCAGCTTGGCTTCAGCAGACTGTGTCAACTAGCACCCAAACCCACAGGGAGCCTACACGAACCCACTAGGGAATGCTTTATTATTAAATAAAAGCCTACCAGAAGGCCTCTATCTCACTAAACAACCAGGAATGTATTGTATTTAATGGCCCATGGGAGCTTTTCACATCCAACAATCCTGGACCGCATTAGGTTCCATGTTGGAAAGGTACTGGGCTTACAAGTCCTTTTAAAGTCTCCCTAGCACTGACCATAACATACCACCTGGAACTAGGTACGATATTGGTTAAGTTAAGTGGCCAATTCTGGGGGGAGGGTATTTAAGTAGGAATGTGTGAATGATTCAGTGTGGGTTTGTAGGGTGAGGACAGGAGGTGGTGACGGTGTCTGAGGGACCAGAGGAGGTGAGAGTGATTGGAGTGCAGAGTCGATTGTTAAGAGAGGGTCTGTGGAGTGTTTGAGTGGGAGTAGCGGAATGTGTGAAGAGTCGAGGTAGAGTAGGAGTACTATAGTGTTAATGGTAGTATTGGTGGGGGTAATAGTAGTTGGAAGCGGTGCTAATGCTAGTGGGAGTAACGGAATAGCAAGTGTGGAGCAGGGAGTAAGCAGTAGTAATGGTAATGGGGTAAAGGATACATTTGCAAGTGGGGAGCGTTAGTGAGTAGAAGAAGCAGTAGAGCGGTAAGAGGTAGTAGATGGTGATAGCAAGGGTTAGATATGGTGTAGAATAGTAGGAGGACAGAATAGTAAGTGTGATAGTGAGTGGGAGAAAAGGAGTAACTATCACTGTAAAGTGAGACAGAGATTACAACAAGAGGAATAGGTTTAGGCAAGGAAGTAGAGTGAGAGGAAGGAGGGAAGAACAGATAACAGAGGCAGAGGGTAGTTGAAGGTACGAGCAATAGTAAGAACAGGACTAAGAGAAGAAGTATGATCAAAGGGTGGAGGCGGAAAGGCAGAGTGAGAGATCAGAGGGACAGCGACGTGGTTGGAGGAGAACACCTAGAGACCAATCTAGAAAGTGTCAGGTACAAGCGCATGCAACAGAAGTGAGAGTGACATTAGGTGGAAGAAGGCACCATCCCTACCTTCCTGAGACTAAATGGGCTAGGTTAGGGAAATCCTAGAAAACCCCTGTGAAGTGAGTCAGCTATTTAATCAGGGACAACCCATGATTAGCCTTTGTCAGAAGTAAACAGACGGGTGTTCGATTTGACTAGCACTAACATCCCGATTAGGCCGCCTGGGTTAGGGAGGTGGGCAAGTCTGGGGAAATCGAGTGAAAGAGGGACAGTCCTAGTGCCAATTCCCCAAGAACCTGACCAGGCCTCAGAGTTACCCAAGCACTCTTACCCAAGTTGTTTGTAAAATCCCAAATAAACACCATTGGACTTCAGCTATGAATCAGCATGGTTCTTTGTGATGGGATGCCCCATCAGATGTGTGTAGGTCAGATCCCGAATGAGAGATTGCCTACGCCCATCGAATGAAGATTACCCACACAGAGGAAATGTATCCCCAGGAAGGCCCATCAGAACATCTACTGACAGGAACCAGAATTGCTGGGTTTATTTTTCAACCGTTGACCACCAGTGCCCATGTATCTAACCAATTTTCCCTGTGGGAGAATTCCTATGAGGTCCGAAGTGTTTATAAGCATTATTTTCCTGTTAATGAGAAGGCCCTGATTGAGACAGACCTGCGAGTTTACCTACCCTGGTACTGTGTGGGATATTTTGCTCCAGTTTATTGACCCCAACGGAAGTCCCAGGATGACATTCTGACAGTACGCAGTCATGCCCAGTATCCGGCCTACATCCGAGCCCCGTTAGTTAATTTGTCCACAGAACCTCCAAAACGAGGGGAATTATTCTCTCACTCTTTTTGGATACTGTCTGGGAGAACAAACTAAGTTTACGGGGAGATGAAGTGGAAAAACCGCATGTCTGCCATGGAAAAAATTTGGTGTGCATTCAGAGTGTGGGCTCCTTACAAAGCTGGGCAGATCAAGAGATTGCTACCAGAGTGACAACAATGCTACCCTGTCCAGAGAAGACAAGGAATCTATGGGCTAAATCTAGGCCCTTGGACCCAGGGACCATACCCGTAGGATCCCAGTTAGTTATGAAGACTGGCAGGCAGCCATACTCAGAGAGAGTGCATGATATAAATAAAACTGGAGAAAAAGATACCATACCCTGGGATAAAATGAGAACTGACTGTCTAGGGTTATCGCCAACCCGATGACCATATCCAGGGAAGTCAACAAGAAGGAGTCAAACCCTGTGGCCAATGAGCAGCAGGATGGAAACCTGCCTAAGTCAAATTGTTAAGTGACTTCAATTCAGCACTCCAACTAAGTCAATGCCTAGTTTGGGATGCCCAAGGGAAGCCCTTATTTATATATTTTTATGACAAGTTCATAGATCTGGATGATAAACCCTTGTATCACGCCCCTCTCTTTGAATCCCCCTGACCTCACTGAGCCAAGAAGTAGGTTTGTTTTGCAAATGAAAAGATTTATTTGAAAAATTAAACAATATATATATCACACTTTTATGAATACATTAATAATTGATAGCACACTTATGAATATAATGTTGATCAACAATGGGTAATGTTACAATTGCACACTCTTTTCAATCAGTGAGGAGTTAGTATAGAAAGGATAAAGGTAGCAGAGAATACTTTTATGGTTTCAAGGAAAAGCAATGATGGAAAGATTGCAGCACAGAAATAAACTGATATGGTTTCAGCAAGAGATAATATGATCACTTTTCCTTGTGACAATTCACTCCCCCCCTATGCATTATAAAGAGATGGAAAAGAGAGCACACAGTTTTCAGGATTTGCAAACAAAATGCAATACAAATTCCAGTTCCCCCTTAGCAAGCTTAAGCAACCGGCATGCTTTAAAACAGGCAGAAATACTTTTAAATGTGATTTGCAATGAAGTGAAAAATATGCTAAAAATGATTTTAATTCCCTATAGGAGATTCAGGGTAGGTGATAGCTACTTAAGATTTGTTCAGGTCAACACTCTCAGTGATTCATGAATGATTATCAGGTTGAAAACGGAGTTCAGCAGCTGCAAGCAAAAGGACAGCTATTTTTTACAGGTGGAGAAATTGAGTAAAATTGCAATTCGCTGCACTTTTTCCGAGTGCTTCGATCGCGATTACGGAAAAACTATAAGTCGGTTGTGGACGTGTTGGAAAGCTTAGGTTCTTAGCTTTAAAATGAAAGTTAACTCTCGCTCCTAGGACATGCGGTTCAAAAGATATGGACGATTTAGTGGAGGTAGATTCTCAGAAATAAAGTAAGATTCAAATGACAAATGACACTTTCACAGGTTTGACATCACAGAATGGGCACACAATTTCTATGCAGTTCTAAATAGGTGGAAATGGTTTGAATTAGATTATTTTAAACTAAGAGATTGGTTTTGCACAGTTCTCAGGATGCTCACTTCTAAATTTGGAAGGAATGGGCCTCGTCACAGATCTGGTCAGGTTTAGACTGTACTTCTGCCGGGTGGTTCTGAAGTCACAGCTATCTGGGTCAGCTCTGCTGGTCTGGGTCTCTGGTTCTGGCAAAAGTTCTTGGCACTGCACAGCGGTGTGGTCTGGTCTGTCGTTCTGTCAAAAGTTCTTGGCTAGAATGAAACCACACAGCCCAGCTGTTTTATTCTGATGTGCCCCTTGGAAGTCTGGGGTAAATCAGTTTGCAAAATTGTAAGGCCAGCTGAAAATACTTTTAGCTTGCAGTAGGCCTTCTGCTTCAAAGTTCTGGAGTCCGGTTTTCTAAGTTCTGGTCTCTGGATAGTGCCTGAATTTGGATGTCGTCCGTCAAAGTGCTTCGCAAGAAAGTGGAAAGTGAATGTGTCTACCTGGGTCTCAGTGGCTCTTTTTATGTCTTTTGAAAATGGGTGGGAAGGCTGACTTTCTATGCCCAACCCTCTAAGGATCCTGATAGGTTAGAGGATTTTCTGTCCTCTGACTGGGGAACTGAGCTATGAGTCATCCCATGTCATGAGACATCATTGTTATGGCATACAGAAAGAATACATCCCTTGTCACTTTGCACACAAATCTATTCTTGACTTAAATTCATATTTATCTATGTACAATTTTTCTAATATTATATGTCCAGTTAACATTTTCTGTAGTGCCAAACCATCCGATCCCTGTCTTTGTAAGATGTTGTGTTCACTTCTGACGGAATTCTGCCCCTTTCATCCAGAACACAATCTCTATACTTTTCCAGAATTTACACAATTGAGCGCAAGGAATATGGGCATCAGATGATGAAGTGTCAGATTTTTAACATACAGACATTTGGAGTAATACCCTATTTTCTGCTACTACCCCCCAGAACATACCACAGAGTCCTAACACCTCTTAAAATGTGCACAGAAAAATCACAGGAATAATGATATTATTGATATAATTTTGACAATTTTGTACTATGAATTATCCATCTTTTCAAAATTATGCTCTGGCCCAGAGGGGTGTGGTTTCCCAAAGCACATGGCGGAATTTCTGGTTTGTCCACTTCCTCTAAGCTCAGCTGGCTCACTGAGGCAGTGCCCCTCCCAGTTCCTTCCAAGAGGAAGCCATTTACGATCCCCTGATTTAGCAATTGCTTGGAGCAAAGGGAAGCTCATTGTTCTGTTTCCCTGCAGTCCCAGGTACCCCTCCCCTTATTCAATCAGAGAGGTGTACTCTCCTTTTGGTGGGGCAGCAGAAGGCAGGCCAGGCCTGTGAATGCAGTTGCTGGGCAAGTTTCAACTCCTGTCGGGGGTATTTGCCGGGCACAATTCAATCTCCTTAAGCCAGGCTTAAGCCAAAGGTCACTTTTGTTCCCATTTTTCTTCATTCAAATCAAACTTACAATTTTGACACATGCAGCTAGAACGCTGATTCTAAGTTCAAAACCATGACATTTAAGCAGTTGCAACCTATGTGACACTCAAAAGTAGGTCACTCATTTATTTTAAACATTTCGATTTTAGTGGCTTTAAATCAAATTTCACTTAAGCTGCTGACATCCACAGCTCAGCCAGTTTTGTTATGAACATTATTTTAGTTTCTTCATCTTTCCAGATTTGGTATGCACACAAGACTTCATTCTACCAGACGTCTGCTGGTGTTCAGTAAGATTTTTGAATATCTTGCAATTTTTGAAATAGGCATTTTGAGCCTGCATTCAGAGAAACAAAGTTGATTTCAAAGTGCTTTTCGAGCTAACAGGCACTGCTGTTTTTTCTTTGGCACCATGTTTCACTCATGGCGCTTCTGGCCCATCACGCTCACACTGATGGGTGGCCGGTCAGGTGACCATTTTGGTGTGCACAAAAACTGCACGTTTTTCCTGGATTCTGGTGCAATTGTGGGCTTTGCGGCCATCTTGGATTTTCTAAGCCCACAGCACCAAATGTTGCAGCATAATAACTTGAACGTGGGTCGATACACCTGACAAACCCCCCCGCCTGACTGCACTTTGATTTCGAGTCGAGGGGGAGTCGGGTGCAAAGGATGTTTTGACCCACGCGCTGGGATGTCCGCATCATCTCCTTCCTATTCCGCAGATGGCACAGTTTAGCATCTTTTCCTCCATCAGGGTGGATCGGTCGGTTCTCCTCGCCGGTCCTGATGGGAGTTTTGGGCGGTACCTCGGGCCCCTCGGATCTTTGCTACCGGTCCCAGGGTCGTCCTCCTTGGTCAGTCTCCATGGTTTATCTCTCTCTCTTCTCACCTAGGATGACAAAGCAAAAGCGGCAGAAACATATTCGTAGACATTTCCCCACCACTATTAATGGTGGGGCGAACATATACATTTTATACATCAGGAGACATTTGCATTCAAGAATCATAGAATTTTTACAGGCTATATGTGGAATATTTTAGGGTTGGACTTGTATTACTCTGGAGCGGCCCCTTCTGGGATTACAGAGGACTCCTCCAGTTGCTGCAGAGTGTGCCTGGGATGGCAACACTTTAGCTGATTTATATGGGCCCACTTGTCTTCCCCTTCTGCCAAACTGCCTTTGGGGATGCGGATCTTGTAGGTGACTGGGGAGATCTTGTCTACAATTTCAAAAGGTCCCTTCCATGTAGGCAGAAATTTCCGCTGTTTGGCCTGGTTCCTTTGGAAATTCTATAGATAGACCCGGTCTCCCACATTGTATTCTTTCCTAGTAGTCTTCAAATCATAATGAGTCTTCATGCTATCGGCTGATCTTTCTAGGTTTCGCTGAGCACAAGCAAAAGCATGTTGAAGGTGTTTCCTTAAATTTTCAACATACTTGTGAGTTGTGGAGGCATTGATCAATGTTTGCTCTTGGGTCCTGTAGAGCAAATGCTGGGGAAGCACCATCCTGGGTCCAGTCATCAGCTCAAACGGTGACATTTTAGTTGCAGATGAAGGGGTAGATCTGATGGCCATTAGGACCAGAGGTAATCTGATATCCCAACTTGGCCCAGAATCTGACGCAAACTTTTTAAGATGCTCACAATGGTTCGGTTGTAACGTTCTACTGCACCAGAAGAGGCTGGCCGGTAAGCAATGTGTAGATTCCTTTTAACCCCCATTATCTTCCACATCTTAGTCATTACTTCGCTGGTGAAATGGCTACCTCTGTCGGACTCAATCCTTTGGGGTAGACCAAAACGCGAAAAGATGTGGTTGATCATCAGGGCAGCTGCTGTTTCTGCCTTGCAGTTTGGGGCCGGGAGACATTCCACCCATTTAGTAAATAAGCATGTCACCGTCAACATGTACTTATTCCCCCTAGAGGAGCGAATCACGGGCCCTATGTAGTCGACTTGCAAATCTGACCATGGCAGTGTCATCCCCCTCTTTTGGAGAGGCGCACGGTGTGTGAGCGATGTTGGCTGAAATTGTGCACACACAAGACACCCCTTCAAGTATTGGTTGAGGTCCAGACCCATGTGTGGCCAGTATGCAACCTCTCTTAAGATCTCAAGTGTTGTACGAAACCCCCTATGACCGGCGGTGGCTGCATCATGGGTGTGACTTAACATCAGGCTTTGCAATGAGGTAGGGACCACCCACTGATCATGGCCAGCTTGGGATTTCCTTATCAACAAACCGTCTTGGATTCAGAACATTTTTGGACATTTCATCAACACTCTGAGGTCCTCTTTCCCAATGTAATCGGTATCCGTCAGGGGAAAGTTCTCAGGGTCCTCAATTTGTTGGTAAAATTTACCAATTATTGGATCCCCTTTCTGAGCCGTAATCAAATCAGCATCTGGGGTCTCTTTACTCCATTGTGCAGTTGAAAGATCATTGTGACCATTTGTCTGTGACCTAGTGATAGCAGTGACCTGGATTTCCCCCAACATGGACTCAATCTCTATTAGATTCCGTTGGATGGCCCCGGTTTTGGCCAGCTGATCAGCTAAGTCATTTCCAGTTTTGTCCGGTCCCTCTACTTTGGAATGACCCTTGATCTTTTTCCAGTAGACGGTCATCCCATTTGAGGTGACCAGATCATCAATATTTTGGATTAACTTCCCATGTTTCAAGGGTTTGTTATTAGCACATAACATGCCTCTGGTTTTCCAATTAACCAGGTGCTCCACGAACCCGTTCCGTACATAATCTGAATCTGTGATTATGACCAGTTCGTGGAGTTGATGGTGGACAGCAGTGAGGATGGCCTGATGCACAGCCATCAACTCTGCCACCTGACTACTTCGGGGACCAATTTTGTACCCAGCGGAGGGTTCTGGGGACTCATTCACCCATGCATTCCCTATGCTGGCCACCAGTTCTTTTTCCCCGTTGTTGTCAACATGGTAAGAGCATCCATCCACATATACAGTGGGCATTCCCTCACACTTGTCATCTTCAAATACTTTGTGTGGGGAATTAAGGTATGCCTCCATGTTGTCCTTGATTTTTAGACTTTCGTCCTCGAGACAGTTTTCTCTGGCACAATCATGCAAGTCAGCCAGACCTTGAGCGAGGGGACTCTTCTTGTTTTGGCCATATCTGACCTCCACAGGAAATCCTTGCATTGACAGAATCCAGGAAGTATTCGGGAATTACTCACATTTCCAGCTCAGATTCTGTCACTTTGGAGGTATTGCAGAGGCTGGTGTGGAGTCTCCACTATGATGTGTTCCCCCTGGATAAACGGGCGGTAATTCTTCAATGCCCACACCGTTGCCAGGAGTGCCTTCTCACAATCGTTGAATTTTTCCTTCACATAGGATAACGTTTTACTCGCATAGGAGATTACTTTATTGACCTTGTCATGCTTTTGATATAATACTGCAGTCAAGCATGTATTAGAGAACTCTGTCTCCAAGAAAAACTCCTTGTTTCTGAGAGGGTAAGCCAGGCAAGGCGCTTGTGAGGTGCTTGTTTTGAGCTGTCTTACTGCCTCGGATTGTTCTGGACCCCATTCCCACTTGACTCCCCCCCTTAAAGAGATGAATCAGGGGTCTGGTGATCTCTGCGTAGCCCTCAATGAACTTTCTGCTGTAATTAGTCAGTCCAAGGAGGCTCCTTAGTTCCCACAGATTTGTGGGGTCTTTCAGTTTCTGATGTGCTTCCACTTTCTTTTCCTAGGGACAGAGACCCTAAGGAGTAATCTCATACCCCAAGAAATTAACATGGGTTCTACACCACTGTGCTTTCTGAAAGGAAAGTTTTGCTCCGGCGGCCCTCAACTGTGTCAGAACATAACGGATCTCCGCTATGCGTTCTTCCACAGATAAACTTTTGATGAGGGCATCATCTACATAAGCAGGTTACCCCTCGTACCCAGGTCGGGCTTGGCCGTATGTAGGAAAATGTTGAATTCATTGCCGGAGTTGAGGTATCTGAAGGGAGTCCGGGTCCATGTGTACTGCTGGCCACCAAAGGTAAAAACCAGTTTGTATTGGTCCTCCCTACTGACAGGCACGGTCCAGTATCCATTGGTCAGGTCTATTGCAGTGAATACCTGTGACCCCTGGATCTGGGCCAGCCCTTGGTCAATGTAGGGAAGAGGCCATCGGGAAGTATGGACCCATTTGTTGAGCTCCCTAAGGTCGGCGCAGAGTTTCCACTAGCCGTTTGGCTTCAATATTCCCAGCACCGGATTATTGAAGGTGCTGTGTACTGAACGGATTATTCCCTAGGACTCAAGGTTCTTAATTATTTCAGCAAAGGATTCCATGGATGTGAGAGGCATGTGATATTGCTTCACAAACACTGGAGTCATGCCAGGGTCTGTGGAAATTGTTGTTGTGTGGATGTTGGTGCGACCACAGTCATATGAGTCCACCGCAAAGAGATCTTGAAAATCCAAGAAAACTTGTTTCAACTTTTACTTCTGCTCCAGAGTCACACAGGCATCAGCTAGGTTGACTCTCTCTTCAACCATCTGCCTGAAGCCTGGAAAGACCTCTGGTTTTGCTATCTCAGCGGCCTCCTCCAGCTCGGCGGAGAAGTCCCTGGTCAGAGTGCTGTTTTGGACTGATGGCTGCAGGTGGGAGAGGCAGCCCTCATGGACCTGGAAAATCACTTCATCCCTCCTGAAGTCACAAGTCACATCTTCCTTACCATAAGGGCAGGAAGTGTACACCAGGAAGTTCCCCCAATGCCGGGTAAAGATCCTGTCTGGTGTTGTATTGTTATCACTATCACTGTCAAAACAGTCCTTGGGGATTAGTCCTAACAGTTCATTTCCTAAATCAATTGAGAAATGTCGGTCATCAACCGCCATTCCAATAATGGTGCCTGCGGCTAGAGTAATACTCTTTAAGTCTCTGTTATCCACCTCTATTGGAATGGTGTCATGTTCTATGTTGACTAATGGTGTTGGGTTTACCCCCAACCCTTACTGTTGGAGAGAAGCATTTAGATGAATACAAGCAGCAGGGTTTTTAATTTTTGTCCTCTTTTAACTTTCACTTCCAGGGAGAATTGTCGGGTCCTTTCTGGGATGGTGACTTCCTCTTTAATCTGAATTACAACTGTATAATGTAGCAATTGAGCTGACCTAAATGCTTTTTCTGGATCATCAAAGCCCATGGGATTATCCGCTAATTGGGACTACGCTTTGAAGTTCATTAGGTCCAAACTAATGGCAAAGCGATTGAGAATGTCACTGCCTAAGTAAAAGGCGGCAGTGACGTCTCGCACGACCCAACAATTATGGACTATGCTCTTGTTGCCAATGGAGATTTTGAGCATACACCTGCTTGGCAGGAGATGATTGGAATTGGGTGTTTCCAGATCCATTTCCCATTTGTCTATCAGTTTGAATGTGGGAATGGCTGGATCTTTTGGGAGATGGCGGAACATGGCTTTGCTGATGAAGCTCTTACCGTTGTTCACACACACTCGGGCGAGAACAGAGTCCTTCCCTTCATTTAACTCAACAGGGATGAACAACTGCTCTACAATTTGCTGAATATCAGCCAGGCTCTGAGCTGATTTCACATCTTTCTGGACTATTGGGGTGGGAATGTCTGATTGTGGATTAGTAAAGAATTTTACTCATTAGCCCTCCTGTGGGAAGAAAGTGTTTTCTTCCAGTGTGGAATACCACCTTAACCTGGAAGGAAGGATGATTTGCAGAAATAAAGAGGACCCCCCATCACCGGTCTATTGTCCTACTGCTATTACTGTCACGTCCGGAATTTGGTTGTTCTGGAAGTGAAATTCTACTTGGTCAGATTGTTGTTAAACCATGTGGCATGTGCCGTTTAAACTAACATGGTTGACACTCTGTTTTAATTTTATTGTCCGGCTAGTCTAGGTGCAGAGGACCTTGTTTACGCAATCTATTAGGGTTGACAACCTTCTCAGGAGGTCATTCACTGGAAAACAAGGGGTGCCCTCTGGAGTAACCACTATGACCGGGTGTTTCACCTTGTGTAGCCCAATTTTAATGTCCTAATCTGCAGTCCCCTCAACGGGAATTTCCTTCCCGTCAAAGTTCTGAAGTTGTCCAAGAAGAGAGGTGAGAGGAATTCGGTAATTCTCCCCCCTTCCTGCATTTAGTTCATCAAAGGCCCTTTTGGACAGAAGGGTAGCTTGGGATCCAGTGTCCACCAGTGCCAAAACTGAGCCCTGCCCCTGCACTTGTACCGGGGCATAGTATCTTCCCTCCTTCTCCTCAAGGGGGCACAGATAATGCACATTTTTGGACAACTGGTGAGCTAATTTTTTAGTTTTAGACGTTGTGAGAGAAGAGATCTGGGCAGAATTCTGTGGAGAGTCATGGGAATCTGCAAGAAAAAGTTGGCAACTGGAAATCAGAGCCGGTGTGGGTTCCCCTGGGTCTGGTTCTGGGCCGCCCCCTCTTTTTGGAGGCAGTCACCAGAATGGGTTTGGACCAGGGGATTTTCTTGCTGTTGGTTCTGGGATGAGATGATGGGCGGCCCTAGCTCAGTCCCCACATCTACCCAGTCTGGATTTGGATCCCTTCGGACCCATTTTTCTTTGGGAGGTGTTCCCCCATCTCTGAAGGAGACAATCCTTTTCCCAGGATCCTCTGAGGATCCCTCTCCCTGAAATTGGAAGATCTGTACCTCCTCCACAAAATGGGTCTGTTTGGGTCCTTTGTTTCTACTACCTCCTCTCTGCTCCTTGGGTGGCAGACTTTCAGGGGTAGGAGATTTTGTTTCCGGTTCCTGGTTTTCCAGGGGCTGTTTACAAGTGGGGAAGGAAGCTTCCTCAAGGCTTTACACCCCCCTTCCCCTTGTGCTTCCTCCCTTGGAACCAGTGGGTTATCGGGGTGCTGCCCCCGTCATTCTTCTGGAGCACCAGGCCCAGAGTTTGGGGCATTCTGCGCCGGCATGCTCATCTGAGGTTTCTGTTGAGCCCTCAGCATGTGACCCAGATCCTGTGCCATATTTTGGACCTGGCGCTCTAACTGTGAAACCCGCTCAGGCTGATATGGGGTTCGGTTTTCTCCCCTGGACTGATCCTGGGAAGGGTAGCTATCCCTTCTCTGGTAGTACCCTGGGTTAGGAAGACTTGGGTACCCCTCCACCCTTGGCCTCCCCTCTCCCGGATTAGGTTGTCTGGGCTCAGGGAATTGGGGAAAGAAGGATGGATGATTTTAGGGTTGGAAATTGGGTGGATACTTGGGAAAAAAGTTCTGCCCAGTATTTGGGGAATTCCTGCCCTCCTGTGGGAATTTAGGAGGGGAGTTCCCTGGGTCAGGTGCTTGGCTGGATCCCCCCCTTGGGCTAGAGGAGTCCACACATAACCCAGGATGGGTCGGTTTCTCTTGTAACAGGGACTTACATAATCAGGGGAATGAGGGATCCCATTTGTGGGACTACCTCCTTGACTCCCTGTTTGTGACTGGCCAAAGGGCCTTCTGGGCTTAGAGTTATTCTCCGCAGGCAAGTTTTTAGGCCCCCCATCTCCAAATCTAAAATGGGGGCAACCTTTACCTCTGCCACCTTAGCAGCAGCAGGGGTGCTGGTTGATTTCAGGCTTTTCTTGGCGTTATTTTTATTTTCAATGGGCTTCTACACCTCATAGATCCGGGTAGCCTGTTCAATGACCCAGTATAGTAATATTTTCTTGAGAAAATCTCTCACTAGCTGGGTCATTATGTATTTGGGTAAGGCATGGAAAAACTTATTTACAAACTTTTTACTGTCTGTGCGCACCCTTTTGGTAGTCTGCGCAAAGGCACGCTTCAATTCCTGGACAAATTCTTGTGGGGCCTGATCCTCCCCACATTGCAAACTGTAGGCTGCCTTGCGAGCCTCTTCGGGATTCTGGTGAACAGAAAAATGTTTCCAGATGGCTGCCCTATATGTGGAGCATCTTGAATGGTTTTGGTCCTCCAGCCCCGCAAAGAAACTGGAGTATTCTGGGGAGAATGTCCATTTTACATACTGGATGCAGCTACTGCTGTCCTTCAAATGGAAAGTCTCCATCATTTGCTCGTAAAGCTCCAAGTGTTCCCAAACAGAATACTTGGTGTTCTTGGGATAAGGGGTGATGACACTCCTTATTGCCTTAATCTGTTTTAAGGGGTCCTTATCAAGGCCCTTTTTGCCTTATTGGCCTTTTTGGTTCGGGTAACCCTGGTCCATTCATCCTCTGACTCAGAAGCACTACTCCCAGAGGTGCCCGTCTAATCTTCCAGGTTTTCTCAGATTCTGCAAGCCTGGGAATGGCTGGCAGAATGTGGGGACCTGGTCTCCTGTGTCCTGTGACGTTCAGAGGAGTCTTCAGATTCCTCCTTGCTGCCAGGATTTGATGAGTACCCCCCCCTGACCTAACTGGGCAGAGGTTTTCAGGATGCCCTTAATGGGCCTACTCTCCTGGGGTTCCCCCCTAAATTGCACTGTACGTAGGTGCCCGTACTCGGATGCCCGCCCATCCATTCCTAGGTGGTACTGGCCTATGAGCCCCATACTTTTGGCTGGATAGTAATCTGCCATCCCTGTGGCCCCGTTCTCATGTGCGCCAGGGGACATGGGGGTGGCAGAGTCCAGGGACCGGGAGAGATGAAGGCCTCTGGTACTAGGGATCCTGAGGTTATGCTCAGGTGTTTCTCTTTCCCAGCGAACCTCATCTCTATCAGCCCCTGCTCCCTGTTGCCATGCAAGAGCCTGTGCTTTCAGTTCCTCAGTCAAGGCCTTACTAGACTCTATCTGTCTCTCCTGCATGTCTACCTGTTGCTGGGGCCTATCACTGTCCTGGCAGAGAGCCTCATTCTCTCTCTGTGCTTCCTGGTTAGTCTTGGAGTACTGGGCCAGTCTTTGCTACAGGAGGGTTACCTCCTGAGTCCCATCCCTACTGGCCTGCTCCTTTCTTGCCAGAGCATCTTCCACCCTCCTGGTGTGCTCCAACACGTTTTGATGCTCTTTGTGGAGGTCACCCAGTCCCTGGAGGGCCAGGTGATTTTCTTCCATTTTTCTTTTTAAGTTGCAGATTTCCTGGCCTAAGGTGTCCCTTTCCTGACTAAGAGCCTGCCTCTGTGCCGCCAGGTCATCCCTCTGCATTTGAAGGGCACCAGCTTTCTGGCACTCTTCCTCAAATTCTGTCTGGGTATCCAGGTCTTTCAGAACCAGTTTGTTGCTCTCTGTCTTCTCTCTATCTAGGTGGCTTTGCAGGTTGACTACCTGCTCTGTGCATGCCCTATTGAAGTCCAGTTGTTGCTCCAGCTTTTTCTGGCTCTGCAGTAGGGAGTCCAAACCTTCTTGCTACTCCTTCTGCAAGGCCAGAAATCTGGTATCCTGGTCAGACTTTTCCTGTTGTAGGATACCTATATCCTCTTTGATTTTAATGAGATACTGTCTACTCTCATTTTCTGACTCCTGGCTCCTGTGCAGCCTCTGCTCAGAAGAGACCAGGTCGGATTGGGCCTTCTCTAATGCCATCTGTTGCTGTAACGCTCACCTGATTCCCGTAGAGGCGCCGGTCTTGACTGGGCGTATACCGTATCTTCAAAGGTGATGTGTAACACACGGCTGGCTCTTTGGGCTGGACCTCTGTGCACTGTATGTCTGGCTCGAAGGGTAAGATGTCTGCAGATAGAAAATGTGGGATTAATGAACTGGGTTATTGAATGTCTCTCTCTTCTTCTCTTTCTCTTCTCCTGTAGAACCCCAAAGGTTAACGCTCTCACCTTAGGTAAGTGAACGTTGTGCTCTCCATCTGCCTCGAGGCAGGGTGCTGTAACCAGTTTCTTCACTGGATAAGGGGAGCAGGCCTCTTGACTTCAGAAGACTGCTGTCCGTCGTTTACTGCACGAACGGTAAGTTTCGAGTAATTCTAATGTCTTTAAAGTCTTTAGTAATGATGTCTCTTGTTTTGCAGGGTTCCGGCGATGGCGGATGGCGGGCTGAAGTGAGTTGAAGATGGAGCCCGTGTGATGAATAGAAGTGCCTGGAAGCACGTAAGTAAGCGCTTGTTGCCTGCTTCACGATGCACTCTAACTGTCTTTTTATTTTGCAGGTACAAGTTCGGGGCGGCTGCAGGGTGCCGGAATACCCACTGGGTTAGATGTGGAAAGGAGTAATGGCACGTGAGTATTAAAGTTCCCCAATGTCTTTAAACGCACCTTGTTTTGTCTTTCAGATGCGGGTTGCAGCGCCGAAGGCCTCCGGAGCGTGCGAAGAGTTGGTAAGCTTTTGTCTTTCAGATGCCGGAATGCAGTGTGAAGACCTCCGGAGCGCACGAAGAGTAGGTAAGCCTTTGTCTTTCAGATGCCGGAATGCAGCGCGAGGCGTTGGTGACAGCCGATGGACCAGGTAAGTGAAGAGCTGTCATTGAAGACCGTAATGCTAACCTGTTCTTTCTTGTCTTTATAGGTGTTGCTGAAGACTGGATTCAGAATGGTAAGCCTTTTTCCTTAGGCCCAGGATCAGATGCAGAAGACACGATGAGCGTTCTGCTGCTGAGGATGCAGAATAACGCAAAGCAAGATTCATCCATCGGGTGTGGTTTAAATAGCCTCCTGTAGTGCTTAGATGTCTCCTTCCACAGCCACGCCTAAGAAAAGAGTTTCTGCTTTCCAGAAGAGTTCCAGTGTTCTGAATCTAGGGAGTGGCTCCTGCCCCACCCAACAGGAAAAGTAGTTCCAAACAGAAGAGGATCAGAGACTCAACTGGCAGGCAAGTAAGCAGCATGGTCTGCTGCAGGTAAGTCCACCCAAGCATTATGAGCCCGGCGCTTCCAGCGCTGGGACTGGGCATATTTATGAGCCTGGTGCCACTGGCGCCAGGACTGGGTCCAAAAGGTCCCAATTGGGACTGGTTGGCACTCGGAACCTGGGTTATGGATCTGCTTCCAAGGGAGTTGGGAAAACCCTGACCTTTTGGAAGCAGAGATCATGACAGTACCCCCCCTCAAGGCCCCTCCCACACCGGGCTTCTCCGGGGGTTTTGGCTTGTCAGGAAATGTTCGGTGAAATCTTTTGATTAGGCGAGGAGCGTGGACATATTCAGCAGGTTCCCAGGATCTCTCTTGGGGGCCGTAGCCTTTCCAGTCAATTAGGTAGAATAGTTTAGATTTGGAGATCTTGGAGTCCAGAATGCTTTTGACTTCAAACTCGAGTTCTCCATCAACTAGGATAGGTTTTGGAGATTTGGTTAGTCAGGTTTGAGGTTGCACGGGTTTTAATAGAGAGACGTGGAAGACCGGATGTATCTTCATGTGCGGGGGCAAGTCCAACTTGACCGCTACTGGGTTTACTATGGTAGTGATGGAATAGGGACCAAGGTATCTTGGGTTGAATGTGCGTGGCCCTTTTAGAGGTAGATATTTGGTGGATAACCAGACTTGATCCCCTACTTGATATTGAGGGACTTCCTTCCGATGTTGATCTGCTCCTTTCTTGTATTGTTCTTTAGCCCTTTGAAGGTGAGAAACAGCTTCCTTAAAGGCTTGGGTGATTGTAGAATTCAGGTAGTCTACTGCTGGTGTTTCAAGATCTTGGAGGGGATCCAACTCCGAGGTTCGAGGGTGACTGCCGTACAAAAGAAAAAACGGGGTTTTCCCAGTTCCCGAATGGACAGAGTTATTGTAGGCATATTCGGCTATCCAAAGGATGTCTTTCCAAATTTTTTCAGTTTGTTGCAGCATGCAGCGTAAATACTGTTCCAGAGTTTGATTGGTCCTCTCGGTTTGTCCGTCGATCTGAGGGTGGTGACTGGTCGATAGTCTCACATCAATTTGAGCCGACCGACAGCAACTTCGCCAAAAATGAGAAATAAATTGACTACCTCGATCCGAAATTAGAACCGAAGGAAAACCGTGCAGTCGGACGATGTTTTCGAGAAATTCTCGGGCCAGAGTTGCTGCTGTTGGCAAGCCTTTGAGCGGAATGAAATGCGCCATCTTGGAGAATAAGTCCACGATTACTAGAATCGTATTGTATCCGGAGCATGGAGGTAGATCGGTGATGAAGTCCATAGAAAGCGTATGCCAAGGGCGAGGTGGGATGTCAATAGGGCGTAAGAGGCCTGCTGGTCTTTCCTTTTGACTCTTGTTTTGGGCACATACTCGACAGGACATTATAAAGTCTCTGATATCTTTTTTCCAAGACGGCCACCAGAAGTAGCGCTTGATCTTTTCTGAGGTCTTGGCTATACCGGGATGTCCTTCCATTAAAGAATCGTGATAACAAGAGATTACTTTTTTCTGTAAATCTGTGCTGGGTAGGTATAATCGTTCTTGGAAATACAATAAGTTGTCCTTTACTGCAAAGTCCTTTCCCTGCAGATGCCAATTCTGTATGTCTGCTGGAGTTACAAGTTGCCTGGCTTTATCCTTAACTTCCTCTATGGATTCTGTGGAGATTACACCCAGAATTCTTTGTTCGGGAATGATTGGTACAGGTTTAGGGTTGATCAAGTGTTCTTCCACTCCCATCCGAGAAAGGGCATCAGCTTTACCGTTTTTTGTACCAGGTCGATAGGTAATTATGAAGTCAAACTCGGCAAAGAATAATGCCCAACGGAGTTGTCTAGAGGATTGGGCTTTTGCGGTTTTCAAATATTGCAGGTTTTGGTGATCCGTAATCACAGTAACTGTGTGTCGGGCCCCCAGCAGATAATGCCGCCAAGCCTTAAAGGCAGACTTGATAGCCAGAAGTTCCTTGTCAGTAATCGTGTAATTGATATCAGGAGGCGAGAATTTGCGAGACCAAAATGCCACGGGATGCAACTGATTGGTTACCGGGTCCTTTTGTGATAGAACTGCCCCCATGGCAAGGCTTGAAGCATCAGTTTCCACGATGTAGGGGAGTTCGGGGCGAGGGTGTTTTAAGATTGGTGCAGAGATAAATTTAGTCTTCAAATCCTGGAAAGCTTTTTCCGCCTCGGTAGACCATTCAAAACGTTTGTTTTTCTTTAACAAGGCAGTGATGGGCTGGACTATTCGAGAGAATTCGGGGATAAACCTGCGGTAAAAGTTAGCGAAGCCTAACATGCTTTGCACACCTTTTACGGAGGATGGTGATGGCCATTTGAGAACTGCATCGACCTTCTTTGAATCCATACGCACTCCGCCAGGTGATAATATGAATCCCAAGAATTCAACTTCAGTCACGTTGAAAACACTTTTTTCCAACTTAGCGAAAAGTTTGTGTTGACGCAATCTTTCGAGGACCATTTTCACGTGTTTCTCTAACCAAGGTATTCCTAGAATAATCTGAAACTGAGGGGCCTTGATCACATCGAACACGATCTTCTCATGGTGTCCATCTTGACTTACTAGCGTCACTTCTTGAGTGGTATGCGTTACTGGCCCGGAGGCTATCTCCGTACCATCCACCGTAGTAATGACGTCCTTTACAGCCTTGGGACAAAGAGTTAGATTCATCCTCAAAACCATTTCATGATCCACATAATTGCCGATGGCACCGCTGTCGACGTAAGCTTCAATTGCATGTAATCGATCCGGATTATCAGGGCTAATGAGGACCATAGGTATCACGAAATGCGAGGTCACGGAACTGGTTTTCACGCTCGGCAAGAGGACCTCTATTCTTGTCGGGCGAGGTCGTTTCCCTGCTCAGAGTTTGTAACTTTGGTAACTGCAGCTCCTACTGCCTTCTTGGCAGGTTTCACCGGACAGTCTCGAAGAAAGTGCCCTGAGTTTCCACAATAGAGGCATAATTGCAACTGTTTTCTCCTTTCCCGCTCCTTTTGTGTTAGAGGACCTTTCAGACCCCCTTTTTGCATGGGTTCCCCGGAGTCTACTCCTTTGGAAGGAGTTGGCGGTTTGGAAAATACTCGAGCATCAAACTTGGAACGATCGGCCTTCCTGTTCTGCAGTCTGTGATCTATTTGAACGACTAAGTCTATATAGTCCGAACAATCTTGTGGGGGATTCACTACTTGGGCTAACACATCTTTGAGCTCTGCGCGTAGACCTCTATAAAACAGCGTAATCCTTTTGTCCTCAGGCCAGTGAGTTTCCACTATTAGTCTGTTGAAAGACGCAATATAAGCCAAAAGGTCTTGATTACCTTGTCGCAACGAAAGAAGCTCATTGTCCCTGGCCTGCCCCTGTGAATGTCTTGCGAACAGTTTTTCCATACTGAGCTGAAAAGCTTGAAAATCATGGAGGACCGGATCATCTTGATTTACTAGAGGGATCGACCAGTCTGCCGCATTGCCACTAAGGTACGAAAGCACGAAAGCTACTTTAGCTTGATCAGTTGGAAAGGCTGCTGGCCGGCATAAGAAATGCAACCGGCACTGATTGATAAATACTGCAAACCTCTTTGGGTCACCAGAAAATCGTTCGGGCGGAGCCAGAGGTACATTCCCAGGTAGGTTGATCTGCACTGGATTCATAGAGGATGTAGAAGGAAGATTTCCCCCAGATGCGGGTAACGGGGTCTGTCCGGCTTGTGACTGTAGCAATTGTCTAGCGAAATCATCTGTTCGCTCCTTGGAAATAATCAGTTCCCTTCTTAGAGCGTTCGTTTCCTGACGGGCTGCATGCACTTCTGCCCTTAGTTCCCCAAGTAACTGGGCTAGCTGGTCGGTATCCGAGGTTTCCATAGCGCCTGGACGGGAGTTTTGTGGTGGGCTTTGCGTTCTGTAACGCTCACCTGATTCCCGTAGAGGCGCCGGTCTTGACTGGGCGTATACCGTATCTTCAAAGGTGATGTGTAACATACGGCTGGCTCTTTGGGCTGGACCTCTGTGCACTGTATGTCTGGCTCGAAGGGTAAGATGTCTGCAGATAGAAAATGTGGGATTAATGAACTGGGTTATTTAATGTCTCTCTCTTCTTCCCTTTCTCTTCTCCTGTAGAACCCCAAAGGTTAACGCTCTCACCTTAGGTAAGTGAACGCCGTGCTCTCCATCTGCCTCGAGGCAGGGTGCTGTAACCAGTTTCTTCACTGGATAAGGGGAGCAGGCCTCTTGACTTCAGAGGACTGCTGTCCGTCGTTTACTGCACGAACGGTAAGTTTCGAGTAATTCTAATGTCTTTAAAGTCTTTAGTAATGATGTCTCTTGTTTTGCAGGGTTCCGGCGATGGCGGATGGCGGGCTGAAGTGAGTTGAAGATGGAGCCCGTGTGATGAATAGAAGCGCCTGGAAGCACGTAAGTAAGCGCTTGTTGCCTGCTTCACAATGCACTCTAACTGTCTTTTTATTTTGCAGGTACAAGTTTGGGGCGGCTGCAGAGTGCCGGAATACCCACTGGGTTAGATGTGGAAATGAGTAATGGCACGTGAGTATTAAAGTTCCCCAATGTCTTTAAACGCACCTTGTTTTGTCTTTCAGATGCGGGATGCAGCGCCGAAGGTCTCCGGAGCGTGCGAAGAGTTGGTAAGCTTTTGTCTTTCAGATGCCGGAATGCAGCGCAAGGCGTTGGTGACAGCCGATCGACCAGCTAAGTGAAGAGCTGTCACTGAAGACCGTAATGCTAACCTGTTCTTTCTTGTCTTTATAGGTGTTGCTGAAGACTGGATTCAGAATGGTAAGCCTTTTTCCTTAGGCCCAGGATCAGATGCAGAAGACACGATGAGCGTTCTGCTGCTGAGGATGCAGAATAACGCAAAGCAAGATTCATCCATCGGGTGTGGTTTAAATAGCCTCCTGTAGTGCTTAGGTGTCTCCTTCCACAGCCACGCCTAAGAAAAGAGTTCCTGCTTTCCAGAAGAGTTCCAGTGTTCTGAATCTAGGGAGTGGCTCCTGCCCCACCCAACAGGAAAAGTAGTTCCAAACAGAAGAGGATCAGAGACTCAACTGGCAGGCAAGTAAGCAGCATGGTCTGCTGCAGGTAAGTCCACCCAAGCTTTATGAGCCCGGCGCTTCCAGTGCTGGGACTGGGCATATTTATGAGCCTGGTGCCACTGGCGCCAGGACTGGGTCCAAAAGGTCCCAATTGGGACTGGTTGGCACTCGGAACCTGGGTTATGGATCTGCTTCCAAGGGAGTTGGGAAAACCCTGACCTTTTGGAAGCAGAGATCATGACAGTTGCCTATATGCCAGATCTTGGCCTTCAGCACATTTGTCCTGTATGGCTCCCATATATAAGTATAAATATGCCGCTATCCTGACAATCTTGTCATGCTCATCTTTGGCTTTAGTTCACATGTAATGGACCCTGATCTCTCCATGTGTCTGACCCTGTTGCAGTGATCTGGGTTGCGATTGCCTGCAACCACACCATCTGGTCTTGTTCCGTCCATTCGCCTCTCACAAATAGCTTATGTAAGAGGTGCTCTCTGGCTATTTTGATATCTACCAAGGTCCTCATTCTGGAAATTGATTTCCTTCCTGACTTACATAAGTTAGTATTTTATTTTGCAAAACAGACCGTCTCCTTAGCGCGTCCTTCTTTTGAGGGGTGCTTTTACAGTGTAACACAGCGTGGTGATCCAACAGGATTTATGTATCCTGTCAGTTAGCACACTGTATTAAGCTGCACAAGTGGTAGATCTAATACAGACGTCCCGGCTCGAGCCCCCACTCTGTTAAGTGACTTCAATTCAGCACTCCAACTAAGTCAATGCCTAGTCTGGGATGCCCAAGGGAAGCCCTTATTTATATATTTTTATGACAAGTTCATAGATCTGGATGATAAACCCTTGTACAACGCCCCTCTCTTTGAATCCCCCTGACCTCACTGAGCCAAGAAGTAGGTTTGTTTTGCAAATTAAAAGATTTATTTGAAAAATGAAACAATATATAAATATATATATATATCATACTTTTATGAACAAATTAATAATTGATAGCACACTTATGAATATAATGTTGATCAACAATGGGTAATGTTACAATTGCACACTCTTTTCAATCAGTGCGGAGTTAGTATAGAAAGGATAAGGTACCAGAGAATACTTTTATGGTTTCAAGGAAAAGCAATGATGAAATAATGCAACACAGAAATAAACTGATATGGTTTTAACAAGAGATAATATGATCACTTTTCCTTGTGACAATTCACTCCCCCCCAATCCAATATAAAGAGATGGAAAAGAGAGCACACAGTTTTCAGGATTTGCAAACAAATGCAATAAAATTCCAGTTCCCCCCTAGCAAGCTTAGAGCAACCGGTATGCGTTAAAACAGGCAGAAATATGTTTAAATGTGATTTGCAATGAAGTGAAAAATATGCTAAAAATGATTTTAATTCCCTATAGGATATTCAGGGTAGGTGATAGCTACTTAAGATTGGTTCAGGTCAACACTATCAGTGATTCATGAATGATTATCAGGTTGAAAACGGAGTTCAGCAGCTGCAAGCAAAAGGACAGCTATTTTTGACAGGTGGAGAAATTGAGTCAAATTGCAATTCGCTGCACTTTTTCCGAGTGCGTCAATCGCGATAGAAAAACCACGGATAAGAACACTTTACTATCTTTTGAGAGGTTTCATCCCCAGTCCTTACGACAGAATCTACCATTCGGTCAATTTCTTCGGATCCGAAGAAACTGCACCCTTAGAGCAGACTTTGTTGCCAATAGCCAAGACCTATCAGCCAGACTTCATGCGAGAGGTTATCCTCCGTACATCGTACGCACGTCAATGAACAGAGCGAAGAATATCCAGAGACAGGATTGTCTGTTCCCACAAGTTCGAGTTGCAGAAAATAAGATAACATGTGTTTCCACATATTCCCCCATTAGCAATGATTTACGCAGATGTATACTGAAACATTGGAATATCATCAATACCGAGGATTTTACCATCAACAAGCCTCGTTTCGCGTTCCGCAGAATGCCAAATTTGAGAGATAAGTTGGTCCATACCTATAAAAAATCCAAGGAGAATGGGATGATGACACAGTCGACACTATGGCAACTACCACCAGTAGTGGGTCATTATACCTGCGGTAACTGTTCAGTATGTAAACTTACATCCAATATGAAATACGTAGATCTTAAGGGTAGAAAGTGGGAACTTAGAAATTTCACCAACTGCAACTCTAAATGGGTGGTATATGGAATAAGGTGCCCATGTGGTCTTTTGTATATCGGGAAAACTAAAAGGCCGATACGACAGAGGATATGTGAACACAGGTCCTGTGTAAAAAATCAGGTTCCTGAAAAACCTTTGGTGGCACATTTTAAAGGTGCTCACCATAATGCGGACGATATACATTGGTTCATTATTGAAGTGATTCTTCCACAACCAGGAGGGGGAGATAGGGATCTCAAACTCAGGCAGGCCGAACAGAAATGGATTTATTCATTAGATACGGTCAAAGCTGGTTTGAACATTTCCATTGAATGGGCTCTGTTTATTCATTCTAAAAAATAACAGGCTGATACTCAATGGGATATATGGAGGAGAAGAGATGCCCAATTTCCGTATGAGGTAAGGTATTGTTTCATGCGCCTTGACCGCCGGGCTATATGCACCCACATTATGATTTTCCTTTTTGGGCACCTAATATAAGCAACAGTGCTTAGGCCGCCCATTTGGCCCACACACTATTGCCAATAGCTATTTTGGTTAAGAAATTTTTTTAAAAAAATGTTTTTTATCTCGCCATTCAAAATCACTTATGGTTGTGTAAGGCATCATGTACCAATAAGACTTCACTTAGGTATTTAGTTAATACCACCAGATTTGATCTTTCTTGGCATCGGTTTTGCCATTCTTTATGGGGTTGTGCGGAGGCCGATACACAAGTGGCAGATTTTGCTCCCCGTTCCTATATGGCGGAGAGTCGTAAGTCATGTGACCTTGCACGCACACGTACGTCACATGCAACGTGACGCTGTTTACCCTTTAAACCGGAACAGGGAGTCTTACAGGCACACAACACTGGAGTCGATTGAGGTGTACCCATTGATGGACAGAGTAGTGCGAGCACGCTTTTCCCGTATGAGGTAAGAACCATGAAAGAGAAACTTGGCAGTCGCTAGACACGGACGATCAGACGTTTCTGAATTCTCTCCTTCTTCTGATTCTACAGGCATTAGAACCACCGGCACACGTAAAGCGAGAACTCAGTGAAAGTGGAGCTTGTCACAATAAGATATATCTTGAAAATCTCTAAACCGGTAAGGCGGGTGAAGGATAATATGCAGTGTCTTATTCCCATTAAATGATAATCATTAAACTTAGAGAAATGTATTTTCTTTGTCTTAGAATTATACGGCTTAAGGCCGAATGCAGACAGCAAGAATAGCCACTTTGGTGACACAGAGAAGAATGTCTCTCACCGAGGACGGATGTAGCGTACAGTCCACCTAATATTTTGGCGAACAAAGCAATTTCTAGGTAAATTAAGATGAAGTTTGAATCACGAGTGATCCCGGGTTCATAACATTCAATGACAATGGTTAGGAAAAGGATGTAAACACTGGGAAATGTTGATATTAAAATCACATTGGCTAGAAGTGATACATATGCAAACATTCAGAGAAAGATATAGATATGCGAAACACAAAGAGACCGCATGTTAAAGAAATTAAATTGGAGTGGTGTACAAAGATACTACGATGTAACATATCCTTTCACTTGTATTAGAAAATAGAGATGAAGTTGATACAGATCTGATGTATGAAATGTCATGTTTTAAGTTATATTACCATGTTTTTTAGAATGTTTATATGTTTTTATTTATTTTTTTGTGTCTTTAGAAGTATTGGAACCATGGCTGATACCACGCAATGTTATACGTGACACACTAGAAAGTATAAGTGCCCTGAAGACAGAACCAGCAGAATATGTATTGGGGATGATTCCGTATATATATTTCTGTAACAATTATGATTTATGCTGGTCCTAGAAACACATGAACACAGTGTTGGCACATTTTCCTTGCCCATGTAAATTAGGAAGGGCATAAATAATATCATCGAGGGTTAACACACAGACCTCCTAGTGGAGCACGGAAAGGGTTTTTGATATACGAATTCCCAGTCCAGATAGACAAGTCATATATAACACAGAGGAATGTATTCCAAATGATTTTGTTGTATATTTGTTTTTAGTACAATACTGTTGAGTACAATGTGTTGTTGAAAATACTTAAAAATTAAAATATGTATATTTTTTGATAAACTACATGGTTATCCGGCCTTCTTTTGAGTAGGGGGTTATCATGACTTGATACATTGGTATCTGTGAACACTCGCTCTTAGTGAAAAGGATAGGAAGTTGGTTTGTGGGAACTTGCTGTTTTGATATTTAATTGTCCTCACCCACCCAGCCCCTAAAAAGAGGACTATCTGTAGTTCATAAGGATGGATGAAGGTGGAGAAATTGAGTCAAATTGCAATTCGCTGCACTTTTTCCGAGTGCGTCAATCGCGATTATGGAAAAACTATAAGTTCTCAGGATACTCACTCCTAAATCTGGAAGGAATGGGCCTCGTCACAGATCTGGTCAGGTTTAGACTGTACTTCTGGCGGGTGGTTCTGAAGTCACAGCTATCTGGGTCAGCTCTGCTCTGCTGGTCTGGGTCTCTGGTTCTGGCAAAAGTTCTTGGCACTGCACATCGGTCTGGTCTGGTCTCTGGTTCCGGCAAAAGTTCTTGGCTAGAATCAAACAGCACAGCCCCGCTGTTTTATTCTGATGTGCCCCTTGGAAGTATGGGGTAAATCAGTTTGCAAAATTGTAAGGCCAGCTGAGAATACTTTTAGCTTGTACTAGGCCTTCTGCTTCAAAGTTCTGGAGTCTGGAGTCTGGTTTTCTAAGTTCTGGTCTCTGGATAGTGCCTGAATTTGGATGTCGTCCGTCAAAGTGTTTCGCAAGAAAGTGGAAAGTGAATGTGTCTACCTGGGTCTCAGTGGCTCTTTTAATGTCTTTTGAAAATGGGTGGGAAGGCTGACTTTCTATGCCCAACCCTCTAAGGATCCTGATAGGTTAGCGGATTTTCTGTCCTCTGACTGGGGAATTGAGCTGTGAGTCATCCCATGTCATGAGACATCATTTTCATGGCATACAGAAAGAACACTCCCCTTGTCACTTTGCACACAAATCTATTCTTGACTTAAATGCATATTTATCTATGTACAATTTTTCTAATACTATATGTCCAGTTAACCTATGTTCTGTAGCGCCAAACCATCCGATCCCTGTCTTTGTAAGATGTTGTGTTCACTTCTGACAGAATTCTGCCCTTCTCATCCAGAACACAATCTCTAAGCTTTTCCAGATTTTACACAAATGTGCGCAAGGAATATGGGCATCAGATGATGAAGTGTCAGTTTTTTAACATACAGACATTTGGAGTAATACCCTATTTTCCGCTACTACTCCCCAGAACATACCACAGAGTCCTAACACCTCTTAAAATGTGCACAGAAAAATCACAGGAATAATGATATTATTGATATAATTTTGACAATTTTGTACTATGAATTAAATATCTTTTTAAAATTATGCTCTGGCCCAGAGGGGTGTGTGTTCCCAAAGCACATGGGGGAATTTCTGTTTTGTCCACTTCCTCCAAGCTCAGCTGGCTCACAGAGGCAGTGCCCCTCCCAGTTCCTTCCAAGAGGAAGCCATTTACAACCCCCTGATTTAGCAATTGCTTGGAGCAAAGGGAAGCTCATTGTTCTGTTTCCCTGCAGTCCATGATTCAATCAGAAAGGTGTAATCTCCTTTTGGTGGGGCAGCAGAAGGCAGGCCAGGCCTGTGAATGCAGTTGCTGGGCACAATTCAATCTCCATTTTTCTTCATTCAAATCAAACTTACAATTTTGACACATGCAGCTAGAACGCTGATTTTAAGTTCAAAACCATGACATTTAAGCAGTTGCAACCTATGTGACACTCAAAAGTAGGTCACTCATTTATTTTAAACATTTCGATTTTACTGGCTTTAAATCCCATTTCACTTAAGCTGCTGACATCCACAGCTCAGCCAGTTTTGTTATGAACATTATTTTAGGCTTTTCATCTTTCCAGATTTGGTATGCACACAAGACTTCATTCTACCAGACGTCTGCTGGTGTTCAGTAAGATTTTTGAATATCTTGCAATGTTTGAAATAGGCATTTTGAGCTTGCATTCATAGAAACAAAGGTGATTTCAAAGCGCTTTTCGAGTTAACAGGCACTGCTGTTTTTCCTTTGGCACCACATTTCACTCATGGCGCTTCTGGCGCATCACGCTCGCACTGGTGGGTGGCGGGTCAGGCGACCATTTTGGTGTGCACAAAAACTGCATGGTTTTCCTGGATTCTGGCGCAATTGTGGGCTTTTCGGCCATCTTGGATTTTCTAAGCTCACAGCACCAAATGTTGCAGCATAATAACTTGAACGTGGGTCGATACACCTGACAAAATCCTGAACCCAAGAGACCAATTCAGGAAGGGTGTGATCCTCGACTGAAAGCAGATGATCAACTGGGTATGGACCTAGTGAGGAAGACAGTCGTGACTGCAAGAAGCCCTTGTATCAATGGGCACTTAACCATCTTAAGAAGCAGGCCCACCACTTAAGAAGCGAGTGCACATTTGTACATAAAGCAAGTTTATTGTCTAATGGTCTGGGGAGGAGTAGGATGACCCTGTCGAGTCAAACTAACCCAAGTATCACTGACCACATAAGTTGACACATTATATACAGTTTTGCAACAGTTAAAACACTCCCATATATTTTATTACAATCCACCCCCACATGTGATTGGTCAAAACCTATACAAAGAAATCCCATCTTTCTCTAATTCTTCCGTTCCATTGTTATCTTAACTACCATCTTCAGACCATATTCATAGCACACCGCTCTTTGAATTTTCATCTGTGGTAGGTTGTGACATCCTGACATGGTTGTAAATTCATATACAAACATAATTTATTACAGGTCACAACTGCCCTGTAAACTCTTAACCTTAAATTGCATGTATACTGCAAATGACATAAGGAAAGCAGAATAAACAGGTTCCCTTTGAACTGGCGATAACTATTTCACCCACCTCAACTTTACTGGCGACCTGGAACATTCTAATCTAAATAACTACATGCATGGCCCTTGGCCACATCCTGAGTAAATAACTGAAATGCAAGGAGTTTCAGTCACTTTGGCATCGAGTATCGCTTCACCACACGTTTATTGCTGGTCAAAGACAAATAGCTGAAACCCTGTATCAAGCTCCCATGCACTTAAGAAATTGCATCTGCGTTGCGCGATACGTCAGGCTATTAAAACCATGGCTGGTTTCTTGCGCTGAGCCGACCATCAGCTATGGTCGTAGTTTATTTTTTTATAACAGGTTTTCATGTGTGATACCAGTATATTGCACAGTCATATGCATATTAATTATACAATTACATGTTGGTATTGGTGAAGTTACAGTCTACCGAAACTTGTTCCCAACACACCATCCCTCCCCTCCCTTGATTTCCCACCCCCCTTTGTCGCTGTGGTATTCGTTGTTTTAGGCTTGCCCTTAACTGTGTTTGAACAGGTAGTAGCGTCTGTATGGGTTTGTATTTTGTCTTTTTCACCAATTTGGGTAGAGCTAAACAGAGTTTGTGTCAGTGTATTCCATGCTGTTATGTCTGTGCTTGTGTCAGAGAGGCTTATGTGTGCTGTACGTCTCCAGATAGTTGTTTCGGCCAGTGTCAATTTTTTGAGATCTCGCCACAAGTCCTCGATCTTGGGGCCTTTTAGGGATTTCCACATCATCGCAATCTTGCGCTTAGCCAGTACATACGCTAAATCCTTGATCTTGGATATGTAGCATGTGTGTGTTGGAGCCGCGTAAAGCAGGCAAACATGCAGGCAGAGGTTGTCAGTGGGTTCATTTTAAGGCCTCCTCTATGCATTATATCTGCAACTTCTTTCAAATATTTCTATATGGTGGGGCATGACCAGAATATATGTATCATACCTGCTTCCAATTTTGACATATAGGGCAGTGTTGTTGGGTTGCTCCCGGGAATCTAGATATTCTAAGCGGAGTTAGGTAAGTTCTGTTGTCATGAATAGTTGAATCAATTGTAGTGTGGCATTACGGGACACTTTCTTATGGTATCGTAATATCTCAGACCAGTGCTTGTCCTGGAACGGTTCCCCTAGGGCTTTTTCCCATTTGGCATTTATGACCTCATCTGTGGGGGGTTGGCTGGTTAGGAGAAAACTATATAACAGAGATATCATTTGTGCACTGTTGGCCATGTCGTGTAGGGTGTTGATTACAGAGTCTGTCTCTATTATCTTGATATACGTCGGTCATTGCTTTCATGATGTTACCATACAACAGATATTGGCCATGGTGAAGGGCTGTGTTATCCACCAGTTCCTGAAAGGGTATGAAGGTAGTATCTCAGAGCAAGTCCCCAATTGTGGGAATATTTTTTGGTTCCCAGTGTGTCTGAATCCCCAAGTGGGCCTGGACTGCCAATGGGACCAGCGACGCTAAGTGGATTTGCATATATAGGTGGTCTTTTCGTTTTATGAGTGGTAGAGCCGGGTCCCATTTTTGTATTCCCAGTAATATTAGGTATGAGTGCTGTCCAGGATAAGGTCTTTTATACCATAATAATTCTATCAGGAATATGCGTGGTTCTGTGGGTTGAAGTAGCATAATGTCTGAATTAGGTTAATCTGCCAGCCAGCTCACTATATATTGTAGTTCCCCCGCCAAGTAGTAACGTTCGAAGCAAGGCACTGCAAATCCCCCCTCTTCATATGGCTTTTGCAATGAGGCTAATGCTAACCTGCATCTGCCATTATTCCACAGGAATGCTCTACATAGGGAGTCGATATTCTTGAAGAAGGTTTTAGGTTTGTTATATGGTACATTTGCAAAGTAGTGTAAAAGCCTTGGAAGGGCGATCATTATCAGTAGCGCTGCCCTGCCTATTAGTGAGAGGGGTAGCTTGGTCCAGAACTTCATTGAGCATTAAATGCGTTCTAGGGTTTTTCGGTTGTTGGTGTTATGTTCCTGAATGGTCTCATGGTATACACCAATCCCTAGGTAACAGCATGTGGAAGTGGACAATTTTAGGGTGAGTATCAGGAGTCTGTTTTGTTGCGCCATGGTCAGTCCGATAATAGGAACATTGATAACTTTTTCAAACTAATTGTAATGCCTGAAAGTTGGGAGAAATGTGTGAAGGCTTCCAATATAAGTTGTAGGTTGTCTTCTGGATTTTGCACATATATGAGCATATCATCAGCTCACATGGATAAATGGTGATGCGTTCCACGAACTAGTATGCCTGCTTCCTTGTATTCTGTCCTCAAATGTGTTGCCACTGGTTCCATAGCCAGAATGTATAGTAGCAGGGATACAGAGCAGCCCTTTCTGCTGCCCTTTTCTAGTACACAGGGCCTTGAAAAGTGACCGGCCATCTTGACACTTGCTGCAGGTTTTGAATATATTAGTTTCAGCCATCTTAAATAATTTGGGCCAAAACCAAACCTGCATAGTGTGGAGTATAACCAATCCCATCTAATGGAATCAAATGCTTTCACTGCATCCAGTGTTGCAATGGTGCATGGTGTATCCCAGGAAGTAATACTATACATGATATGGTGTAGGTGTCTTAGGTTCCAGGACATGCGGCTGCCTGGCATGTAACTGGTTTGGTCCGGGTGCACAAGTGTATTTATTACTTTTTTCAACCTATTAGCTAAAGTTGTCGTAAGGATTTTGATGTCTTGGGTAAGCATGGACAGGGGCTTGTAGGAATTACATTCTTGTGGAGGTTTGTTGGGTTTCAGAAGGAGTATAATTAATGATTCCCTTAGTCTTGGTGGGAGGAGACCAGAGTCATATGCTTCATTCAGAAGGTGTGGCCCCAGTTCAGTAGCAAATTCTTTATAAAATTCGCTAGGCAGGCCATGTGAACCCGGGTTTTTTCCTGCAGGTAATGATCTTATTGTGTTCACCAGTTCTTTTACAGTGATTGCGGAGTCTAGATCACTTTTCACCTACTCTTCCAATCTAGGGAGGTGTATTTTGCTTAGCACTTCTTCTATTTCCACCTGGTTGGTTATGGATTTTTCTTGATACAGGTTGCAGTAGTAGTTTTGAAATCCTTTGTTGATGCCCTCATGTGTATTACATGATATGATATGATATGATATGAGGTGCCCTGTTGTGTAAGTATTGAGTAGATGGGTGTTCTTTGTTCTTCCCTCTTATATAGCCAGGCTAATAATCTGCCTGGTTTGTCCCCCTCTGCATGGTGTCTATATATTTGTTGTTTTATACTTGTCCAGTCTGTCCCAATAGTCAAGGCATTGTTGGCGCAGAATTATTTTGTTTGTCTTTCTGTTTTTCTGTTCTAGGTGGGATTGTGTGAGCTTTTGTAGTGCCTCTTCCGCAGATGTAAGTTCTCTACAAATTGTGGCTTGCATACTCCCTTAGCGGGTAATTGTGATACCTCTAATTGCCACTTTTAAGTCTTCCCAAAGTATGCCCGCACTGGAAACGCTACCCTCATTTTGTAGAAAGTATTCGATAATACTATACAAAATATGTTCACAAAAAGTAATGTCGTGTAGGGCTTCGCTCCTCAATTTCCAAGTTGGAATCAGGTGTTTTGGGGGTGCGTATTGCAATTTCAGTAAAGTGGGGGGGATCTGACAAGATGGTACTTTTGTATTCTGTCAAGGTCAGTTCATTCAGTAGTTCACTACCCCTTAAAGAGTAGTCAAGTCTGGTTTGGACATTGTGCGGAGCGGAGGTATTAAAGTAGTGTCTGGAGTGTGGGTGTAAATAGAGAGTAGGGTGAGAACAGGAGGAGGTGAAGGAGGTGTCCGAGAGACCAGAGGAGCTGAGAGTGATTGGAGTGCGGAAGCTATTGTTAAGAGTATTTTTGTGTGAGAGTGGAAAATGTGAGGAGGAGAGGTAGAGTAGGAGTAGCAGAGGATTAGTAGTAGTATTGGCGGATGCAGTAGTAGTTGGGAGTGGAGATAGTGGAAGTGGAATAGCAGAAAGGTGAATGCAGAGGAAGGAGTAATTAGTAGTAGTCATAATGGTGGTAAAGGATAATATTGGAAGTGGAGTAGGTAGTAGGAATTGTTAGTGAGTAGATGAAGCAGTAGAGGGTGAGAGTGAGGGTTAAGTACAGAGCAGAAATAGTAGGAGCAACATAATTGTGAGTGTTACAGTGAGTGGGAGAAGAGGAGTAACTATCAGCATAAGGTGAAACAAAGATTACAACAAGAAGAATAGAAAGAGGCAAGGAAATTGAGTGAGAGGAAGGAGGAAGGAGTGAGATGAAGGAGAGCAGAGCAGATAATGGTGGCAGAGGGGTAGTTGGAGGTATTAGCAATGGTAAGGAACCGAATATCAGTGATCCAGTCTTACCAGAGTTAAGGGCCAGAGAATTCAAAGCCATCCATAATTGGATGGCAGAATAGATGTTATTAATTATTATGGAGTGAAGATGGTAATCTCCAGACAGTTCGAGCAAGACCTGGGAGTCATTGGCATAGTTTGCATACTGTACTCCCATGCTATCAAGCAAGTAGCTAGAACGTTGAGGCCGTAAAATCTCCAACTGCCACCTTGGCCGTACAAGGTCCTAAAAAGAATGGATCCAGTCTGCTGCAGATTGAGCAAATTACCCAGCTTAATCAAGCTCTTCACAAGTAGCTGATAATCAACTAAGTCAAAACCTGCAGAGAGGTGCAGTAGCATAAGAAGTTCTACTTGCCATCGATCGATGATGGAAGTGATATTAGATTTATTTATTTATTTAGTATCATTTATTCAACAAAATCATTGGCTTTTAATAATATCATCACCATGGGCATAAAACATATAGGAAAGAATAAATACGATTAGAATTCCCAATCATGATTATTTTCAATCCTTAAACCAGTGTAATTAATATTTAGGCAATAAACCCTGAGACTGCGTGCCATTATCGCCTAAGGTAATGCCCCTGGGCTCCATAGTTACAGCCCGACAAAGCGAGGGCCTTCACAAATGCTCCGGGGACATTACCTTAGGTGGTAATGGCCCGCAGTTGAGGGGCTTATTGCCATTAGTACCAAGGCCCGTTAGACCTGGGTACTAATGTTGTGTTTTATTTCAGCTGGGAGAAACGTTGCGTTTCGCAGCTGGAAAGAAAAGTTACAAAAATGGCCACTGCGGAAAGGAAAATGTAGTACATTTTCTCTTTCTGTGGCGGCCATAGCAAACAAGGGAAATGGCCCACATGGAAGGGGAGAAGGGACTACGCGTAGTCCCTTCTCCCGTTCCATGTTGGCCAGAAAAAAAGAAACAGCAGCACAAGGGGTCAGGTAAGGCTCGCAAACAAACCAATCAGTTTGTGAGCAAAAACAAAACCTGTGCCAGGTACTATTAGATTTTAAATAAAGGAGCGCTGTCTCAGTGCCAAAGTCTGTACTAAAGCTTGCTTGCCGATCTAACAGGTTATTAGTTTCAATGAAGCCCTGAAGTTGGCTATTTGCTATTTGGTCTAAAATGTCAGCAAAAAAGGAGCATTAGTAATTGGTTGATAGTTCCCTGGTATTACTGGATCCAAAATTGTCCTTTTAAGTAATCCAGTACTTCTTGGTAGAGTAAAGGAAAAGAAACTCAGAGAAGAGAGCATTTATGATCCTAGTAATCCAGAGAATTAATGACTCTGAGCCCTAGATTATATTTGAGGGGAATATGTCCCCAAAACATGAAGTAGGTTTCATGCCTTTTAGAGTATGTGTAACTTCACCCTTCGATACCTGGTGAAAGAAGAAGAGGCGTGACTCTGAAACAGGGACAGATTCTATAGCTGTTACTCTGACATCCAGTGATAAATACAAGGGAGAAGTGTTTAGAAAAGCTTGACAAGCTAAAATGTTCAGTTGGTGAGTACAGTTTTTTTATGAACTCGTCTTGGATAGCTTGGCACCAAGCTTCCCTTTTTTCAATCATTGGGTGTGTGTAAAATATTGACCCACAGCGTAACCATGAATGGCGTTATACTTATGATGCGTAGCAATGTAATCACAGAGACTTCCAGACTCACCGGTACCACCCTCTCCAAGCATACATTGAGGTTCTTTTTCACATTCGGTTTCAGTTTTTTGAGGGAAAATCTTGTCTCTCCAATGAATTCATTGTGGCCGAACTTATCTTCATCACAGACTGAAATCCTGAAATTGATATTGTAAAAAGCAGAAGGACCAATAAATATGCACTTCCAAGTAAGATAAAATTTGTTAAAAAGTGGTATAATCACAAAGGTTTTTCTAGCCATCAGTGTGAAATACCTTTACAGAAATATGGTATTTATGCAGCGGTTATGCACAAACAATTGCATTTGTTAAAGCTGGATGTCACATGTTGAAGTGCAGCAAACGTGTTTATAATGTATGCATGCCTATTTGAATACATAAGGTGCACAGGGCTGACGATTCAATAAAGCTGTTACTAGCAGCTGCTTATTGACACCATACATGGGTCACAAGGGGGTGCTACTATGGCTGCACAATTTCAGGTTTGGCATTACTGCAAGGAAGAATTGCCAAAGAGACACTTCTTTTGGGACAGCATTAATCTCTGCATCAGCCCTATAGATATATGTGATTTACTACCAGAGCTGCATGCAGTCAAGAGCATTGCCACACAGGATTCCTTGTCTAATGCCACATCCTATCACCACCACCCCCATAACCTGCTGTCTTTGACAATAATAAAGCCGCTGAAGTGCATTCTGATTGTCTTGAGTGTTGTTTTCACATCATCATACCAGCTGATCAGAACATAATTGACCCCCAGTTACAAATTGAGTGGTACATGTTGTGAATGAGGCATTGGTGATGGTAGTAATTCGTTTTGACAGTCTGTAGATCAGGGCTGCCTTCTACTCAGCAGAGGTGTTGGACGGTGACTCCCATGAGCCCTCACCATTGCCCATTCTGACTAGAGCGAATGGGAGTTGTAGTCCAAATATCTGAATGCCAAAGGTTGTAGAGTGCAGAAAAAGTAGCCACATTCCATGTGAATAAACACATGCTGCCGGATTAGACGGTTGCAATCACCGCCAGCAACAGACCCCTACAAAAGACAAGCAATGTAAGGTTCTTAGAGGTACTTCGAATGCCAGAGGTAATCAGGCTTTTTGGATTCAGGGAGGAAGAACAGAAGTCCAATTCCCGCATTTTCTCACGCATCTACAGCCATGAACATTTAGCTATGAATGTGCACTGTGTGAAACTTTAACATATGACTATGTTCCGAGGATTTAGTTAAAAAAAAGCAATACTATTGGAACTGGTGAGGGCAGTTGGCCTGATTTATGAAACTGCCCTCAATTTGAAGTAACATTATTCGGCTTTTCTTGGTTATCACATGATATTTCTTTAATGCAGAGGAGAAATTGGGTGGGGCATAGATGCAGACAGGATGTAATTGAATGGTGGCATTGGTCTCAGAAGTGACCTACATGGACTGGCGAAATTAGAAATGTGTCCTGTCCATGCAGCTCACCTGGTGTAGCCATTGAAGAGCGGATCTATGGAGGAGCGAGGCAACAATTTGTCAGGTGCCAGAGAAATGGTTATAGCATTCCCCAAATGCTCTCCTCCACATTTGTGCAGCTCGTCCCCAATACAGAATGTTTATCAGAGAGAGAGAGAAAGGGAGAGAGAGAGAGAAAGAGAAAGAGAAAGAGAAAGAGAGAAAGAGAGCGAAGGAGGAAAGGTGGGACACGCTGCAAGATGGCCATGTACAAATTCTAAGTTGCAGCTCATGGAGAAGTTGGGGGAGCATCCTAGAATTGCAGAGTAAAGAGCATCTGACTGTCAAAGGCGAAACCAGGTCCATGTGCAGAACTGATGTTTATGCTTTACTCGTGGTCACCAGGCTCTGTGTCTTTGCTGCACAGTCTTCCTCAGCCAGAGGACAAGAATGGTTCAAGAAGATTTTTACTCGGGGTATGCTGCACAGGATGGGCCAAACAATAAAGGGGATGGATAAAGAAAACTCAAAACCCTTCTATGAGATACAGATTTGTGTCTGGTATCACAGTTGTCTCTGACCCTATCTCATGGAAAGCTTTAAGGGTTCTGTGCCTCTCTTCTTAGAAGGATTCCCTAAGTCAACCTTTGTCATTGCGGTTTTAGGGGCTTTCCAAACCATTTCTCCTCTGTGGCTGCTCTATGCACATTTTATGGGGTGGGAGTACCGAACCCTTCATCTGAACAGTATAATTTTAGTCTCTTCTGGATCTCTTCTAGGATTTGGAGGGAGAGAAATAGCTACTGGGAAAGTAGGAGCCGGGGTCCCCGGACTGACCTGTTCTCCCCCTTCCCTGTCAGTTCTCTACTCCGGCTGTAATCACTGTCCTCAATAATATGCCACCAGCTTGTTCCTTCTCTATGACCTGACCAGGGCCAGACGAGCCATCTCGTACCTTCTGTGATTAATCCAATGAATGTGTCCCTTCTCCCCAAGGAGGAGACAACCCCTCTGTGACTAAGGAGGACAGCGTGCTACACAATACCCTCCATAGGGGACAGGGCAGGCAGGATTCCACTAGGGACAAGGAATGCTTAGTAAGGATTACATCACATCTCCCCTTACTCATAAGTCTGACATGTTTGTTGGTTGTATGGGAAGTGAAAAGAGCAATTATGTGCAGGACCCCTTTATTGTGGATGGCTTGGTTTCTGACTTGTATTTGTTGACACCTCTCTGTAGATGCCAGGACCAACCAAATGTCTCCTTCCGTTCCAGGGAGGAACTTAAAGTCTGCCAGACATCAGAAGCAGAGGAGAGTATATGCCATAGAGTGAGGAGTGTAGGCTTGTGGAGCCATTCAGAGGAGGAACAGAGTCGCAGACCAAAAGCGTTTTGGCTGGAGACCGAAAACAGTGTGGAGAATGCTGTAACTTCGACAAAGGTGAAGGCAGCCCTCAGCCACTGAGGGTCCGCTGAGGCAGGAAGTCACACCACCACCGAGGCCAAGAGTTATGGGCATCCAAGAGCACCAACGCTGACACTCCCAGCAGGAGAAAAGCGCTGGGAGCTGCAGTCCGCGCAGACTCAGCTGGAGCCAAGTATGAGGAGCCGACAGGGCTAGAGAAGCCTTAGCCTGAGAGGGGCTTAAATAAGGACTACCTCAGGAAGGGGTGAATGACATCGACCATTGGACAGGGCCAGAGAAGGCTGTGACCGTGCATGGCAAACAGAGGAACTACCGCAGGGAGGGGGGAATGAAATACAGAAATTGATAGTGCCAAAGATGCCCATAGCCCACACATCGAAGGGCTATCCAAAAAAGGGTTGAACCAGACTGAGAATCCCATAGGGTTAAATATTCCTGTTGCCTAGTCTGGGACAAGAATGGGACTGCCCATTAAAAGCAAGAGAGAGAGATCAAGCAGGGACAAAGAAGCTTGCAACCTATCCAAGGCCACCAGGTGAGAGTTCAGGAGGGCCCAAGAACAAACATTTTTTGATTTGGGAGTACCGACGTCCACAAGCCAAGTCTACATATCCCTAAAGATGGGATAAAAACCGGAATACCTGACCAAGATAATACTTTGATACAAAAAGAAACTTTGAAAGATATTTTTTATTTTTTCGGGAATCCCTTTCTTTTTTTTGAACTGCAAGAGATTCTATAAACTATTAGGTGGAGGTCAGAAACCAGCCAACACTAATTCCCAGGGTGAAGTAACCCTAGGCTAACCGCTAGATAAGTCACACCAAGTTCATTCCAGTGTCATTTTAAAGCTACATTCATTCACATACAATTTTTGGGACTCAAATTATAATCGGCAAAGTTTTTTTAGCTTCCCCAAAAATGTCCTGAATCTAATTGGCGAGCTGATGGCTAGTTAAATTAGGTATCTGGATATTAAATTTCATATTCGTAACTATTATACTTTTGGAAGAAAGGGCGAAAAACCATAGCGTGCCTATGTTATGGCATGCTAAAATGAAAGTGAGCATTCTTGGTCCATCATGAGGAGGGGAATATTAATATCTATATATTATGCCATGTATCAGTAAGTTACTAAAACATGCCATGTTGGGATTTTTTGGGAAAAATACTGTCATATTAAAAAATGCAATTGATAGTAGGTGTGTGCCTCTTCACTTCTTTTCAATCACAGATCTCCCTTATTCTATCCGCAGGGAGGGGTTGGCTCTTGGGAGGCGGTAGAGAGAATGATCCTCTACTGGGAAAGTTAGCAATAATAAACTGGCACCCTCTAATTGTAATAATTAGTGGTGTGGCTTATACATTAAAAAGCACTTGCTCTATCCAAGAGGGGATCAGACAAGGAGAAAAGCTGCCTAAGGAAATGATCTTTGAGGGGAAGCTGTAAATATCTTCCAAGACTTGCTGTTAATCCACCTGAGGGTATCCTGAGACAGTTGCCTGAGATCTTGGGTGGAGAGGCCTTAACATTGAGAGGCCTTAAACTTTGCCTGGGAGAGAGAAACTGCAGGGACCCAACAGCTGACTAGGCCCTGATCCTGAAGGAGAGCCCGATCAGGGAGGAAAACTGGTGCCAATCTCTGACTGAAGTTACTAGACCCCGAGCTGTCCAAAGAGTAGCCTCCCAAAACAGAGGTCCAATGTAAGTAGAACTGATCCATTTGAAACCAAGGGTGTGGGGAATCTCCCTGCCTTAATATCTTTTATTCATATTAGGTGGGAGGGCAAATTGTGTAGACCCTTAGCATATTTGACTGTATATTCATTTAATTAACTCCCAAATAGATTGATACGGGGGAAGCTCAACTTCTCTCCTAGCGGGAATAATGTTATAGTCACATCAAGTAGTTGCGGTGTCCTGCCCACAAAAACAAAATGCGTAATTTTCACCATTCCCAAACCTTGCCTTTACAACAAAAAGGTGTTTGTCCATTCCCAAACCTTGGCCTTAAAACAAAAATGTCCTTGTCCCTAAAACAAAATTCCCAACTGATACCCCTTCCTATAAAAGTGATACTTATTCTAAAATAAAAATCCCATTTGTCACCATCCTTAAACCTTGTATTTAAACAAAGGAAGTGCCTTTGGCCCCAAACAAAATTCCTAAACTGTCCCCACTCCTTAGACCTGGACTTTAAAAAAAAGGGGGTGGTACTGTATATCATGGTTGCCTTGTTTTCTGGTGCTGGGGGGGAGGAGAGGTGCTTTTCAAAGTGAAGTTATTTATTTATTTATTGAATATTTATAAGGCCCTAATACAACACAACAATGTTTCAAAGCGGCACAAGGGAAGGCAACAAGGGAGAAAATAAATAATGAAAATGACAATGAAAAATAGAAAAGAACAGCGGTCCTACTAAGCATTGTGACATTCGGAGAATACAAGTGCAGTGAAAGAAAATGAAAGAAGGGAGGGTTGGGGTTGGGGCTAAGTGCTATTACGGTACCCACTGGGAGGAAGTGTCGGAGGTGCCCATTGGGGAGGCAACAGGAAAGTGCAAGGGTGGAGACATCCCAGGTGAAGAGGAAGGTCGGACTCCCAGACAGGTAAGTGCAGGGCACAGGCAAACCACCCAATAAGTGGGTGTGGGCCCAGAGGTCAGTGCAGGTCGGTGGTTCTGTGGAGGACTGGGCAGAAGACACGGCCCTATTGGACTCTTGAGGGACCATGCCCCCAATCTCAGCGACAGAGGGGATGGTTAGCACAGGAGGGGAAGAGGGAAGAAGGAGGAGAAAAGAAAGGTCTTTAGTTGTTTGCGGAACTTGAGGTGATCTGGTTCAGGACAGAGAGGTAGTGGGAGACAGTTCCATAGTGGGAACCAGCTGAGGAGAGAGATCTATCGCCAGCTCTCTGCTTGGACAAGTGTTTGATCAGCAGAGAGTTGGAGCAAGAAGATCAAATGGATCTGGAAGGAGAGTAGTAAGAGAGAATTGCAGGTACTGTGGTCCCATGCCCCAGACAACCTTGTGGATGTTGCAAAGGGTCTTGAATTTGATCCTTGAAACAACCCGGGAGCCAGTGGAGAGATTTCAGAGCTGGAGAGGCACAGTTCCAGGACTTGAGGCCAAGGATAAGTATTGCAGCCCTATTCTGGATTAGTTGAAGAGGACGTAGCAAAGAAAGAGGCTGATTGAGAAAGAGGCTGTAACAGTAATCTAGCCTGGAGAGGACCAGAGCTCTAGATACATTAAGATTCTGGGGTAAGGTGAGGGAAGGGAGAATGCTTCCAAGGAGGTGAATTTGAAAGTGGGCCTACTTGGCAAGGTCCAAGATGTGAGGAGTAAAGGTGAGAGAGGAGTTAAAGATGATCCCAAGGTTTTCGGCCTCAGTGGAAAGAGAGGGAGGTGAGCCCAGAGAGGGCAGCCAGGGTGCAGGAGGGAAACGGGGATCAGGTGTCCCGTTCAGAAGGATCTCCATATTGCTGGCATTAAGACAGAGATCAATGGAGAAGCACCAAGACTGAATAGCAGACAAGCAGTCAGGGATGATAGAGGAGGAACAGGAAGAGGAAGAGGGGAGCTTGAAGAAGAGTTGAGTGTTATCTGCGTAACACCGGAAATGAGGAGAGAAGGCAGATATCAGGCGAGCAAGAGGTGCAAGGTAAATGTTTAAGAGCTAAGGAGAGAGGATAGAGCCCTGGGGAACACCACATGCAGAGAGAGTGGTGGAGGAGGAGAAGGAGTCCAGGAGCACCTGGGAGGGGCGGTCAGTGAGAAAGGAGGTCAACCAGTCCAGTGCTCGGTCTGAGATACCAAGAGTATCTTGGAGCCGTTTTATGAGGATAGAATGGTTGACCGTGTCAAAGGCTGAAGACAGGTCAAAGAGAATGAGAACATCAGGAGAGTTAGAGTCAAGATTTGCAAGAATGTATTCACGGATGTTCAGGAGAGCAGTTTCTTTGCCCCTGGATGTTCGGAATCCAGACTGATGGTCATTTAAACAGCCAACGAGCTCAGTGTGTTTGGTCAGTTGGGGGAAGACCAACTTCTCCAGGAGTTTCCAGAGGAAGGGTGTAGTAGAGATAGGCCGGTAGTTGGCCGGACACAAGGGGTTGGCTGAAGAATTATTTAGGGGCGGTGCACAAGGGAGTACTTGAGAGAAGAAGGGAAAGAGCCAGATGCTAAGAAGTGGTTGCAGAAGTCAGCAAGAGCCATAGCAAGGGAGGAGATGATGTCCTGAATGATTCTGGAAGAACAGGGAGAAACCTGTTTGATTAAGACTTTCATAGAGCGGACTACTCTATGGATCTCATCCGTTGTGATAGGTGAGAAAGAGGAGATAGTCAGTGGGGGTGGAAGAGAGGCCAGCGGAGGCAGGGGGACAAGGTGTGGAATGGAGGAAGGGGAAGGAGAGAGAGAGCTCAGAATTTCTAAGTTTTAGAGGTGAAGTGGGTGGCCAGTGCAGTGCGAGGTGGAGACTGCAGATGGATTGGAGAGTTCCTTGCAGATTTTGAAGAGTGCAGCCATGTTGTTAGAGAAATGGGCCTGGATGTGGACCCTCTTCTTGGAGCAGATAGAGAGACGGTATTGCCTTTGGAGTAGGCAACAGGCCAGTTTGTCAGAGGATGAGCCTGAGGTCTGCCACTTCCATTCAGCAACTCTGCACTTGCGTTTCAGAGCGGCTACATCGGAATCACACCAGCTGTTACGCTTGGAAACAGGTTTCGGGTGGATCCTCATGACAGGGTCAAGAGTGTTAGTGATAGCAAGATAAAGATTGGCAACGACAGAGTCAGTGGGAAAGTCAAGAGGAGGAAAGGAAGAGGGATGAAGGTGGAGGCAAACGCAATAGCTGGCACTCGTTTCATCAGTCAGATGACTGCAAAGGACACTGGCAGTGCTGTTGGAGGCAGATAGGTCCCAGATGAGAAGAGAGGAGATAGTGGTCAGACCAGGAGAGAGGGGTAGTGAGAGGATTGGAGAACAGGAGATCCGCAGGGATGAAGGCATCAAGAGTGTGTTCGGCAGAGAGGGTAGGGCCGGAGGGGAGAATAGTGAGGAAGAGGTACAGATCACAGAAGAGTGAAGAGGCAGGAACAGTGGAGTCAAGGTGGATGTTGAAGTCTCCAAGGAGGAGGAGGTAGAGGTCAGAAGAGAGGAGTTGAAGTCAGTCCATTCCAAAAGGAAGACAGACAGGGACAGGGGGCTTATAGCTAGTGGCAAGGTTGTGTGAGAGAGAGAGCGAGAGAGAGAGCGAGAAAGAGACAGAGAGACACCAAGCTTACAGACATGAATTTCAAAGGAGGAGTAGGGCTGGGTTGGTATGAGAGTGTTAGGGACCCACTCAGGGAAGATCAGGGCTACTCCAGCACCAGACTGGTTGGGCTGAGGCTTAGAGAGGATCTTGTAGCCATCAGGGAGAAGGGAGTAAAAAGTAGTGACTGAGTTGGAATTGAACCATGTCTCGGTGAGAGTGAGGACATCGAGATCAAAGTCTTCAAGCACGAGGCAGATGTCAGAAGAATATTTGACAGCAGATCAAGCATTCAGAATGGTTAAGTGTAGCCGCTCACCACCTTTGAAGGTTTTCTGAGGAGGGGTACAGGGGGGTGGTACACTCATTGGAGGTGGTGAAGCAGGTGAAGAGAGAGAGGAAGGAGGAGTAGCAAGAGAAGGTAGGAGCTGATGAGGGTCAGGAGGGGCCGGTCAAAGAGAAAAAGATTGGGTTGAGGACCCTAAGCCATGACAGTGCCATTGTGATGGACATTAATGATGAACCTAGAGGATGAGACATGCCCCAAGCGTACATCCCATCTAGTGCTTTCATTAATGGGTGAAGAGGAAAAAGGGGAGAGGCTAGAGATCAGGTGGGAAGTCCAAAGGTCTGGAGAGGGGACAGAGAAGAGGATATCATACAAGGTCTGTCTGGAAGTAACACTAACCTAGGTGCCAGCGATAGGTAGGCGAGGAATAGAGTCCAAGAGATCTTTTTCAAACTTTTTTCTTCCAGAATTTGTGAGAGAGGAGGGATAAGTAATAGAGTAGTGGGTAGAATAGATGGGGGAGATGGAGAGTGCCATTGAGGTGGAGGGAAAAAGGGAGAGTTGGAGAGGCTGTACAATGCATGGAAAAGCTCGCCAGGCAGCCTAGCAGCCAACAGAGGCAAGAGGATGCACAGATGTAAAGCAAAGCACAACTACATTCAAATTTACCAAAGAGCACTAAGTACAGCACAAAATGGGGGATGCACAGATTTAAAGCACACCTAAATTTGAATTTACCAAAGAGCTCCAAGTACAGCACAAAATGGGGGATACACAGATTTAGAAGCACACCTAAATTCGAATGAACATCATAGTTGGCTGGGATGAAAGAAACATCTCTGTTGCATATGTAGGCATGCTGGCGATCATGGAAGAAGTGCAGTAGTCTGAGGGAGCATAAAAGACAATTTGATCCGAAGCAGCAGGGAGACATGGTGGCCAAGTGTATGAGGTGGCACTAAGAGGAAGGAGCAGACCACAATGCAGGATGTTGATTGCTTACCGGTGGGTGAGGGGAACTCAGCAGCAAGTTGGCAATTTGTGAAGTGGTAAGCAGCAGGTCCTCCCAGGCCTGGACAGGACCACACAGGGAGGGACCTGGTACCTTGATGAGGCCCCTTGAGGGGGCCAGCAGTTGCTCCCGGCTCCGGATCCAATGGAGAGCAACTAAAGAGGTGGACATGGCCAGCCAGTCGGGGTGTAATTTCCACTGACCAACATACACTCTCCCCAGAGAGGGAGTATATAACCCTGCTAGAAGAACGATTTTAGATTGTTTAGGGGTGAAACGGAAACAGGGTGCTATTTGACACATTTATTTGTCCAGATCAGTGTTTCCAAAATTGCAAGCATTTTCCAGTGAGCAGGGAAATTAACACAACAAATGTTGCTGTAAGACTGCTTTGAAAATCGAAATGTGTATGTGATTAAAAGTAAACCCTTATCAAGAAGTGCTGATGTTGATGTTCTAGTCATGTTACAAAGTATTGTTTAATTTGACAAAAGTGGTTTGTGGGACAAGAGGGTTGAACCAGTTGTTTCGCCTGTGCTCCAAGTTAGTGTGACAAAAGTAAAATGCAGAAACAGTGTGTTTAAAAGTAACATCCCAAAAAGATGTGTTGTGCAATTGAAGCTTTGTTTTTTGCCACATGGAAGGTGGGGTGAGTAATCAAGTAAAGTTATTATTCATTGAGCTTATAATTTATTTAAATAGATATTATTTCTATTACCCCGGCCTGGTTCTTGGCTCACTGTTGGCACGGGGGGATTTACATGCCTTTATATGAGTCGGCAATATTGTGCTATAAAACGTAAACAATTTATTGTAGTGCTCTTTGATTGGGGAAGAAATCCCCAGGTTAAGGGTGGTCTCTCTAGGGCATTTCTGGGATGTACCAGCCCAAAGAGAAAAATGTTGCCTCTCGTCGATGCCCAGTCATGCCAGGTGGAAGTCCACCCAGAAGAACTACTCTATACTTCTCCGTGGAGGTAAGGTTTTGCGGATCTCTAAAGGTTTTGTTTACTGTCATATTTCCAGTAACATGTAGCCTTTGTTAAATACACACCACTGTTATTGTCTGATGCTTCATGCATGTACTGTGGGCTGATTGTATAGCATGTGTTTAGTAGAAGTCCTGCCTGGTGGTTGTTCTTTTCTGGCATCGTACATAAGACCATCAACGTGGGGTTAAGGTAATTCATGGAAATCTGTTCAGTTAGACATTATGAACATGCAGTTCACTACCATTGTGTACAGTGGTTTTCTTACTCGCCTACATTGTATATTTATATTTGAAGCACAGGCAGATGAAGCATTGTGATCACGAACCCATGATCTAGCCAAAGGCTGATGTCGGAATTAGAATCCACATCTCTAGTTTTCAATTTCCTTAACATAGCAATTAGACAACATCATCAATGGTTTGGAATTTAAAAGAAGTTTACAGAATCTGATATGAGCATTACATTTGATATTGTCAAATCGTTAACAGATTGATTAAAGGAGTGTCCATTCATAAGTAAATAAGTGTAATCTGGGCAAAGGATACAGATACACCTAAAGCATGCAATAATTTGACATGTATCTTCCTCTCGATAGCATATCTAATCAGCGGTCAAAAGAAGGCTGAAGGCAGCTCAAGCAAAAGTTAGAGGTTCTTAACTTGTCCCCATTCAGACATTTTTTCTACAGCTTAAGTGATCCCTCACAATGACTGTGCTGGCTGGATCCATTTAAATTTCTAGGATACATATATGGAGGGTGTCATCTTGTTTACCCCTGGATTAGTAGTGGTAGTTTGTCATTTATATAGCACCTCTATCCCTTTAGTATGGCCTCAACGAGCTTGTGGGGGTGAACGCCCTCTGGGGACCAGAGTCCAATGTATGACATTTCTCAGAAGGAATTTTATGTATGTGCATGGATTAGAAGGTGTAGCAAGTATCACCATGGTGGTCACTCATGCATCATCAAGGGGCATAACTTCAGCCCACACACTTTCTCTAGAAAGAAGATGCACGTGCTTGCCTGCACCACCCCCACTCCTGCAGGAACCAGCAGGATGGTCAAACTGTCTATGCCACAGTAACTGGTGGCATGAGCATTGAATAGGCTGAACCGAATAGGCTGAACCGGAGCTGGGTACTCAATCAAGCCTGTGACAGGAACAAAGAAAAACCAAGACTGGAAGACGGAGCGGTAATCGTGGGAAGGCAGTTTAGTGAGTCCTGAGATCTGTGTGCAACCATGGTCACAATTTCGAATTGGTGTGGGTCCAATTAGCTAACCTTAATTCTATGATAAAAGAAGTGATTGATGTTCACGTGCATTAAATGCAACACCTTTCATTACCAGTGCTCCAAACAGTAAACCTGTTCCCACCGGCAGCATATGGCGAGTGCATTGTTATTAACATTATTTTATAGAAGATGTCCACGGATACCTAGAACGTAATGCAGGGTTACTGTGGACTGTCTAGGGGAAGGTTGAGGGGTTTCTCAATAGTGTGCTAAGGTGAGAGAGATCAGAGTCTCACTGCCGTCCTAGGAGAGCCACATCAGTCTATAACGTTGGCGACTCCTGTGAAAATGAAACTTAAAATGAGGATATTAATAATTGCAACCATTAAAATGAATCTGTGGAGTTATTAACCCTATGCCCAGGACAAGACAACAAAAGGTTAAACTGCATTGAAGCAAGCGATTTTAAAGGTTTCTTTATTCCCCATATTCTGAGACTGGATATGGGTGAGGCTGAACAAGAGGCGAAACAACTGGACCAGATTGCATGGGAGTTCCTAGATAAAAGGATGCACCTTGTAGAGGTCAGGAGGAGCCTTGCCCAAGAAGCTGCAGTAGCCATGTGATCTTTATAAGCACGAAGAAGGGAGCAGGCACAAGACACTCACATGTCCAGACTAGAGGATGAAGGACAAATAGTCATTGTAGAGCATTTTGGATTATAGCTGCAGAGCAAGAAAGCAAGAGCCCGTGGGCCTAATTTACAAAAGCTTTTTACAATGGTGCATTCCCATAGGAAAACACTGGCCCCATATATTTTGTTTCATGAAACCAAACATAGAGACATTTACAGTGTTGCTTAAGTATTTCCACTAGAGTGAAGCAATTCTGGTCCTATCTTATCTAATTGCAAATGAACTGAGAAAAGACCTGGTGCCAAACAATACATATATCAATTTACTGAATTCTATTGCCTTGGGGAACATTTACTTTGTATCAGTTTCTTTTCATAAATCAGTCAATACCGTAAAGGTAGGGTTTGGACACAGTCCCCTCACAACCAGAGCCCTTTTCCAAGCAAAGAAATGTCTAAGCGTTGCCATCTGGCACGCAAACCTAAAATATGTGCACGGGTACCACAGGGTAAAGTATTATAAAAAGATGTGGGGCTGGCCAACTCTCCATGCAATTTCAACATCAGTACCGGCGAATATACCTGTTTGGATGCGTACAAGTGCGGATCAGCTTATTTTATGTATTCCATTCTCAAAATTCGGTCATTCATTTAAAGGTAATCTCCCATTACGAAGTGTACTAGCCACAGAGTAAACACCAGCACTACAAACACCTCCTTACTAACGCCACGGTTGATTGCTAAACCACACCAGAACTGGCACCTCTTTAATAGCTTACTTTATACTTGATAACTTTAAATTTCTACTAAGAAAGTTGAGGACATTTTAAGATATTAGAAACAAATGCCAGTACATTTGCAAGCAAATACTGCGCTGCTGGGCTATTTCTTATAAGAAGGGAGCTTTTTGTCCAAGCATGACCTCTACCGCGTATGAGCAGAAAACAAACACTAAAAGAATACCTTAACACATAGATAGAGATATTTATGGAAAATAGTTTAATGTATGTTAATGTAATGTATTGAGTTAAAGCAAAAAGATAGTGATTTAATGTATTAACGGAGTGGTGTGCTTTATATTTTCTTTTTTTGCTGTCATTAGTAGCATTTAAAATACAGTTTTGACATGGCCATCGCCTAGAGAGCTATAGACTTACCTTAATGTTTTCCTCGTCATGTCCTCCTCTGTAATGCCGTGGTACACCAGAGTTTCATTCCAGTTGGGATTCCGCGTGTTGCGCAGAGTTTTAGTGCGCAACTTGTTTGCCTGTGGAAATATAGACATTGTTATATAAAATACAATAAAACAAATAGAGCAAGTGCCCCTCGTCTCACAATTAGCATTGTTTTGCTTCTAGCCCATTTATACTACTGTTGGCCTACTTTTTAATATATTGGTACATGTTTCATATTTCTATTGCTTGTGAGGCTGAGCGGTCTACTGATCAAAACACCAGGGTAGCATGAGTGGTATCATCTCTCTCCCAATGTGTTTATTAGCGCTCGTTTCATCCACAGAGCAGAACAACTACCAACAGGATTGGTCACCGTGACCGACTAGAACGTGTATATACTCAGTCACGCTATCTATCACTGTAACATTAAGGTAATCCCCCTGGACTTTGTACCCACCACTTGTTTTCGTCATTTAATGTCAAGGCTGTTTAATTATCCTTACACATTGGAAATTCACTTGCCTGTATAACAGACAATCAACACACTAAGTGATTATGCACACATGCTTGTATTGCAGGTTCCCTGCTCTGACTTGTAGTGAACCCGCATCAATAAATTAGATTTCTTCATTGAAGTATAGCAGAGCCGACAGCATAGACCTTTATGATTTCAATCTATTTTTGTTGTTATGAACAGAGTATTTTGTTGTAATGCCAAAATGATCAACCTCTATGTGGCAATAGACATGCACCTTAATTTATTTTGTAGTAATCGCCCTGATGATGGACATGAGTCCGAAATGCATCGGCAAAGTTGGCCTCTGTATCTCTTACAAAATATAAGAAGATTAAAAAGAAGATTTGTTTTTATATGTTTTCTGTAATTTTGTTGTTTGATAACTTAAATTTAAACAATATGAGTTATTGAAGCAATTTCTGATGTTAGTATTGTCTACCCCCAACTGGCGTAACCAGGTCTCGTATTGTTCTATACCAGACACCTCTTTTCTTTTCATCTCTCTATCACCCATACCATAATAAAGGAAGTGACACCAGATAACCTCCATCTCGGATTACTTCCCAGTCAGTGGCATAACACATGTTTAAAAGCAGCAATAAGCATTGAAATGGAAGCAATCACAAAGAGCAATGCAAAGAATCAGCGGTTTTGCTTACCAACCATATTTTAACAATTATGCTGCCGTAATATGCCGTGGATCATAAGCTAGAACTCTGACTGTATAAGCCACTACTGCATCACATGGTCAGCTGGTGCCATCTAGTGATAGTTATAGCTTCATACCCCACATGCTCCCATCATTTGTTCAGCGGCTGCCATAACATGCCAAGTGCTTCCTGCTGAATGCAGTTATATTACAGTTATACCCTCACACACCAGATTAAGGCATACTGCTTTGCATGCCATGGTGCTGTCCTCATGTGAGAGGTGAAGCCTCAAAACCAAAATGTGGGCATCACCACAGTCTACCAAATTTACAAGGTGGTTAGCATCTGTTTTAGCTAAACATGCCATCTAAAGGAACTCCCACAACTTCATTCATTCATTCATCAAGTTTAAGTGATTAATCTTTGTGTTACTGATTGACTTGATTATGGTCATTCAATTTTTACTCTAAAGATTAAAAAGGATTCAAAAGTTGTTAGCGAGAATTCTACTCAAACTTCCTTGGAAGACACATGTATAAGCCACATTAATATATATGCACTGGTTTCCAGTTGCTCAAAGGATAAAGTTGAAAGACCTCTGCCTGATACATAATGCCTTCCAACACCAACATCTTGTATTCCTTACAAAATGATCTGAAATGCATGCCCCTCGTTGCTCCCATCATTCTTTGAATGCACATTGTTTAGTTCCACATAAAAATCAACTAACGATTTGGGGGCAGTACTTCACTCAAGTGGTCCTCCGGAACTTAGTAAGAGAACTTCTCCAGAAGGAAGACAATCAATAGTCTTTCAAAAAAACAATGTAAATTCTTCCTTTTCCCATATCTATATCTATAAAAGGCTTAGGCATGTTTTCAAACTCAGCTGATGCAATTTATCAGTGTTAGGTTGCCCTCTGCTGTCCAAATGACAAAGTGCACCTCTGTTTGCCCTTCCAATTCAACAACAGCTACCATTTTAACATACACGGTCACCTTCACCTTCCACTATCGCAAACATTCGGAATAACATAAAGTTACTTATTTCCACCCTCCCTTTTCTTCACACACGGCACAACGGTTCCAGTGTCAATGAACAGTTAATTACCGGCTCAATGATTCAGTCTCTAAAGAGCAAAACGCTGTAGGACGAATGTCTCCTCATGAGCTAAAACTGAAAGTAGGTGCTGTATTTATGAAACTACGAAATACTCTGCAATTGAAAAAGGTTCACAATTATGCGTGTACAAAGACACATCATAGAGGCCCATGTAATTGATGGAACTAAGATACTGTTCTTAAACCGCGCATACCTCATTACATCTGATACAAATATATCTTTTAAATTCGAAAGACAATTACCTATGTGTTTAGCCTTTTCAATGGCCATGAATACATCACAGGACCTATGCCCCCTTCCTGGAAGTGATCAGTGGAAATTCCAATATTTAAGAAGGGGGAGAGAAGTGACCCCATGAATTACTTACTGATATTGACCTTTAAGATATGCTAGAATGGCGTCTGTTATGCCGGGACCTGCTGGCTAATTGAATTTCTGTATCTTATTCTGTTAGTCGTCTTTCTCTTTTACATCTTCATTGTAGTAGAACCTTGGCATGTTAGAATCCTGTCAAGGGCCAATGTGCCACTTTGAGAGTGTAAGATATTCATAAATTGAAATGCTGCAGATATCCATCCTATGCAAGTAAAGGCCTCTTATTCCAATTTGTGGTATAGTTACCAAATGTGAGCTATAACCTAACATGTCCAAGTACTGGGTAAATACAACAGCAACATGAAAATACATCTTCAATAGTAAACTCCTCATATTTCTAAAAAACATTAAAGGCCCAATTCATGGAATTATTTGCATGTAAAAAAAGGGATATGCGGGCCATTCTGCCTGCAAATCCCCATTCATCAAACATGGATTTGCGGGCAGAATGGCATGCGAATCGCTGTTTTACACGCAAATAATTCCATGAATCAGGGCCTAATAGTTGGGGGGAAACATTTTTAAAGAATTCATTTGAGAATTCACTGGTTGTACAACACAGAATGCAATTTGATTTTTGGGCACATTTAATTAAGCATCTGTGGAAAGTTTATGACTTATGGGCTCAATGCAGTTTCTGTTGTATGACCTCTGATGCTAACGTATCGAAGAAGAACAAAATGTACTCAAACTAAACCAAATATTTAGTCACAAGTATCAACGAATGATGAGTCAGTAAATAGCGATGTATGATGAAAGGCATATCTACACATTACTTACCTCTTTTTATTGCATTTAAAGATATTAGCAAATTTAAGACTTTCTTCAGCTTTGAGCAACTTAGGGCCACGTCAAGGATGTGATGTACACACAGAGAGCAGACATGTTTAAATCACAAGTACTGTTTGTTTGCTTTCTCTTCCTGGTATGCCTCTGTGTCCTCTGTGCGCAAGGGCAGTGCCAAATGCACCAAATGGGAAGCCAGGAAACCAAGCTGATAACCCTGGCACGCCCCACATCGCATCCATGTGAGGGGTGCTAGCTGAGGGAACTAGAACCATAAAACCACTTATTCTGAATGCAAAATAGGATCTCCAGATGTTGTGGACTATGGCTCTCCTGATCCCCCTCCATTGACTATGCTGCCTAGGGCTAATAGAAATTGTAGTCCAAAGCATCTGGAAAGAGAAAGGTTGCAGTTCCCTGGGCTAGAGAATCCCACAGAAAACATTGTTTCTGTGGATTATTCCACTTACGCCCCACTCCATATTTAATTGACACAGCGCAGGAAACCTGGTGGTGAAACTGCACTGCAGGATGTTCATTCCAGGGTTATTAAGGACAAGGTTGCCGCCGGAGTTGCATTTTCTCCAGCACACGCAAATGGGCAAGAACCGGGGCATGCCAAGCTAGGCGGACCCGGTATTTGCCCATTTGCGGATGCCGGAATCAAGGGCCTCCTGATCCCCATTCTGCCGCATAGGGCTGAATGGGGATGGGGAGGTCGGATGCACCGGCACATGCAGAGTTGTGCCGGTGCATCCGACGTGCTCTGCTCGCGGGTTCCATTACACTCGCCACGAAAAACCTGGCAGGTAAAACGGTACCCGTGTGCAGAGCACGTTGTATGGCGGTCCGGGAACTACAGTGCCGGCATGCTTATCAGTACCATAGCACCCGGACCGCCATGCTTGTAATGAGGCCCTCAGTCTTCTGATCCCTGTGAATAGAACTGGTTTATGTGGACTGTGTGTGCATTTTAGCGCCTGCAGAAAGTTGCTATAGTTTGCAAGATTGAATGGTACTGACCACCGCCATGACTGAAATCCACTATGTGTGCATGAGCACACACAGGAAAACAAAGCAGATTCAATGAATAATGAGGGAACTGTGGCCTGCTGAATTTCACAGAGTGATGTGTTTTTTGTGTGAGTATGAGCTCCCAGGCACTTGGGTACCTGTACATTTACCTATCGTTAGCATCCAGCAAGTGGGGTGTGGTGGCCTCCCAGCCAATGAACAGGCTCATAACGAGGTTTTACTACACGTGATAGACCCCGTTCCGAGTTTCGCACCCCACATACCTGCCAACAGAACAATTGATCTGGTCAGTAAGGTAGGGGTGAGTGGTTGGCTAGCTCAATCAAATGTTCTTTAATTAAAATGTATATCCAAAATATGCTTTACAGTTTAATTATCCAGGCTCTCTTTGGTCCTTTCGCTGCTAAAATTGTCTCTTTAAATTGTGCGAGGCTCTGATGCTCCATCCGAACGTCATACGCTGAACGGGACCATTTATCTCTGCTGACCCCCCTATGAGCCATTCCTTGTGTGTCTCATCACACTCTCATTCTTCTTTTAATAGCGGATGTAGGCCTAGATATGGATAATTGGCCATGAAAACAAAGATTGGGTGGCAGTGAACTATCTAGCCCTTCTGCCACAAAAGTTAATTGGATTTTACAGGGGAATAAAGATGTTACATGCGATCGGTACTGCATTCATTAGGCTGCAAGGTCAAGGGTTGCATACATATGTGCCATTCCTGTAGTGCTGATGGAGGCTATTTCTTTCTAACCGCTCAGAGCGGAAGCTTTTTTAATCTGGATACTGGTAGGTGTCGTGTCAAATCTGTCCAGACATTGACGTGCGAGTAGCCAGGCGCTCACTGTCAGACAGAGGAAATAGCCTTCGACATTTGACTCGAGACTCTAGACCCAGTCTCCTCTAATCAGCCATTTTGCATTGGGACTCAAACGGAAGGCCCAGGATTTAGGGCAAAGGGTCTGATGCACCGCTGTTCTCTCTCGTCGCCCCATCAGATCAGACCCTTAAAGGTACAGTGAGAGGGCAATTTCAGATTACCCTTTTTTTGTCCCTGGTTTGTGGATTAGCACAAATGTTGGCATACACAAAAACATTTGAATGAAAAGTATGAATAAGTATACGGTTTATGTTACTTTGGTCATTGCCTGACAAGTGTGTGGTCGCATCCGTGTGTATTTTATACAGATTTAAGACCAGTACTGTGACGTGTCACATCCCAGCAGTAATGTTGGTCATAAAGAGACATTAAAAAAGATTGTAATTTAGCACAAAAAGTTGTGTTAGTGTTAAACCTATGTTTTCTCCATGACATTATAATGTGGGAGTATGCAGGAAAAAAACAAGGGAAATAGCTTTGCTGGTGGGCTTTCCACAGGTGCACAATCTTTGCAGAGCTGTACTACTGAACGCATGAATACTGAATGGATGTCGTAACACGGCGTGCGTTAATGCCTTCCCACACCAACTGTATAGAAATTGCTGAACGTGTAGGATGTGCACGGTTCTGATGTGCTACTCCAGATAAGGGAACAACCCCCACATTGCACAGGGGTGGAGCAGAGGGATAATGCTGTAGGCCATTGTACTGCTCCATCATGCTGCAAATGCTCAAGGCATGGTGAACATACACAATTATGAGTAGTTGCCATGGGCGTAATTTTAGGGGGGGGCAGGGGTGTGTGTCCCCTCCAACTTTCATCGCACACCATTTTGTCCACATTCATTTGGCTGGGGCACCTTTTCTTCAAATGTCATGTCCCCCCCAAAACTTTCAGCAAAATTACTCCACTGGTAGTTGCCAGACGTGAGTAGCAATGCACGGGCAGCGCCCCAGTGCATGGAGACCTATGCATGGACCTAACCTTGCATACTATCTTTGGTGGCTTCAGAGAGTGAGCGGAATCACCTGGGAATCAATGATCCGGCAGATGAGGTAAAGGGTTTCTATTTCTTGCGGACAGACCACACCCACCAGAGTGAGACCAATACAAATCAATTGCTTTCCATATTGCTCTTCCCCCCGTTCTTCTCTTGCTGTCATTGCACTGTGGAGCCTGCAGAACAGCTACCTCATAGGTTGAGCTGATGCGAGACAGGCGCTAAGTGGCAAATAGTGTTGGCAGCTATTGCCTTCCGTTTTCATCCTAAGGTTCTGCGACATTGCGTAAAGCTTTGTAAAAGCAATGCAGCTCACAAATCATTGACTTGCCATCTCAGTCACAAGCATTTACCATCGTCGTGCATATGGACCGATTGATCAGTTTAAGAGTAATAGCAACATTGAACCCTCGACGCGTGGTAGAATAGAAGCCTTATGTTGGATTAAGACCATACAACTTTTGGGGTGAGGAATGGGCTGTGCATTTAATACATCCCCTCCAGGTGTGCCTAGAAGTCATTTCTTGGGATATGCATGCCTACTGACCCTTCCACTTCCGGAATGCCCCCCTGGTCCAGATTTGCAAGTCTATGGTTAATTGCCAAAGGGAGACAAAACGGACATCTGCATTGTCTAAAAATGATGAGATGGTGTTAACAAGGATCTATGGTCGATGTCGGCACTTCCTCTACACATGAGTTGCCAAGCACTCGCTCCTTGGTGTGTACATGCTTGCTTATTTATGCAGCACTCGTCTTTGGCATTTGTAATTGCGATGGCCCTTTCCAGCAGTTGACACCCTGCATCTCAGGGAGACATCTCCGCACATGTATTCTTTTCTACATTGTTGATATGCATAAAAGCAAACGAACTACATCCCTCCAATCTCTCCACAGTGTGGCATCAGATGCGAACCGTGGGCCAAGATTAGACATACTCGAGAGGTTAGAGAAGACACTTAGGGCCTGATTCACAGAAGGGATTTATAATGGTGCAAACTCATAGGAAAACGCTCTGTGAATCAGGCTCTAAATACCTCCCATTATGCACAGTAATGTGCTGTGCTGTTTTTCATCTTCTATATGCTTGTGTGCACTTTCTAACCCGTGCATTGACTGTGTTGAGGATTGGACACTCCACTTGAGAAAGGAGGTAGCCACGGGCGCTTGGTTCGAACCCCTCCACCTGTGTTGAGGATTGGACACTCCACTTGAGAAAGGAGGTAGCCACGGGCGCTTGGTTCGAACCCCTCCACCTGTGTTGAGGATTGGACACTCCACTTGAGAAAGGAGCTAGCCACGGGCGCTTGGTTTCAACCCCTCCACCTGTGTTGAGGATTGGACACTCCACTTGAGAAAGGAGGTAGCCACGGGCGCTTGGTTCGAACCCCTCCACCTGTGTTGAGGATTGGACACTCCACTTGAGAAAGGAGGTAGCCACGGGCGCTTGGTTCCAACCCCTCCACCTGTGTTGAGGATTGGACACTCCACTTGAGAAAGGAGGTAGCCACAGGAGCTTGGTTCCAACCCCTCCACCTGTGTTGAGGATTGGACACTCCACTTGAGAAATGAGGTAGCCACGGGCGCTTGGTTCCAACCCCTCCACCTGTGTTGAGGATTGGACACTCCACTTGAGAAAGGAGGCCGTCATGGCAGCTTGGTTCGAACCCCTCCACCAGTGCACTGTTTTAAAGGTATTTCTTAAATATAAATTATTCTGTAATAAAAAGTATTACACTTAAACACATTGTTTGATTGAATTGAGTTTTTAAACAGATTCGCTGGTTTGCACGGTGTGTCGTGCATAGAATGATGTAGATTGCTCTGTCCCTAATAGTAAGACAGGTATACAAAGCGAGGCTATGCGTCCATTTTCTAGGAAGGGCCTAAAGAACATTTTTTTACCCAGGGTGCTGTTCAGTGCTGTTAGGCAGACGGTAAACAATACAATAGCAGGGCGGTTTTAAAACGCAGCAGCAGTGACAGCGAATATCCAAGAAGCTGGTCACTTTTAATGACTTTGAGGGCAATCAGCATCCCAGCAGGTAGGTCATACCGAATGAGACTTTGGTCGTCTTGAGGAACAAGCTTGGAGTTGTCATAACACTATGAACATCTTGTGATATTTCCATTAGTCTAGCAATGCCTTGCTTGAACCACCAGTTCAGGTTTTACTAATACCAGTGTACTGTATATATGAGCTTCACACATACATAGATGAAAGCAATGTCCGGTCTACTTTCTAACCTGCAAACCAGATCTCCCAAAACAAAATACAGATAAGCTAAAGCATTAAGGCCCTGATTCACACAATCTTGTGCACTGTGCAAAGTCACTTTGCACTGGTGCAAAGTGACCGTGCACTGCAAAAATACACTTTGCACAGCTCCATGAATCAGGGTGTTTGTTGGCAGTGAAATGTCACTTTGCACCAGTGAAAAGTCACTTTGGACATCGCGAACAATTCCATGAACCAGTCCCTTCATTTCCAGTGGGTGGAGTAAAGCAACATGTTATTTCTATAGTAATGGCAGAACACGGGAGGGGACTATCCCACCTACCTCCTGTGACTGTTTGCTCCTTACACGGTCTTCATGACTGACAGCAACACTCTGAATGCGGTTTTTGGGAAAATGGTAGCCCATGACTGGGACATACATCTGTCATTATCCAAGCCCTCAGACTGCATACATGTTATTTACAGTGTGAGGGAGGGAGGCCGGTGAGCAGCGGCTAGTGGCTAGCGGTATCCGAGCCATTGGAGCTGGAAGGGGTGGCTATGAAGGAGGGGTAGACGATCAGCCTCTTGACACACTACAGTCAGGTAACTCTCAGAAACAGGCAGGGTGATCAGGGTTCAAGTAGAAACGCATTCTTTTCCTTTGGAGTGATGGCATGTTATGGCTGTTGTCACGTCCACCCTGAAGGTGTGGATTAACGCTTTGCAGAGAAGCCATTCTTGTCTACTTGGAATGCAATGCAAGCACTAAGTTTCAACTGCCCTTAATGTGTGCAGTGACAGAGGTGCAGAAGAGCAGCATCTGGAGAAACCCATGCCTGGTGGCATCAGGGAATATGTGTTCGAGAAAAGAAAGAAAGAAATTCATGTTATGGGCGAAGTTACTGCACCGAAGCCTGTAAGAATGGCTTACAATCAACATACAACGTACACATTACAGTCACATAAACGTCAACAGACTGCACAACAATCTTGGGAAATATTTTTTCTGAAAGAGAACTTGGGTCTACCGACAAATGTAAATGGCTATGGCCAAGTCTTAATATTTATATTCTGTGCATAATTTAATATGAGTGTTGGGTGTCTGTGGATATTGTACTGTGCATTAAAATCTCTTTGTGTGACATAATTAATTTATTAATGGGCGAATCATTTTTGAAAGAGAATATCAGAGTAGGCCTTGTGAATGTTAAATCTCTTACCTTTGCTACATAAGGGATACATACACTGTTGACGAAGAGAGACAGATCATACTTAGGGACATGTGTTACGATATAATTTCTCTTTACTGAGATCGCTTAGGTTAGTTGTCTTATTCAGAGAACACTTTGTATTTTTATAAGAAAGTAATCTGCATTTCAAAACATGCCCTTTGTAAATGCTATGAGAGTTATGATGCATTAAAAATAAATAATGGGCTGAGAACAATTTGATTATATTACATAATCGGAGATCATTGGTGGGACATGGAACCCACTACTTAAAGCTGCTCGCGTACTCGGATGAACGTTAGAACCTCTAGCCCACAAATGGCCTGGATATGATGCCCACCAGAGGACGTAAGTGTCTTGTGAGGGCATGCATGCACAGCCTGTTGAATGACAAGAAGACACTGTGTGGCAAAACTATGGACAGAACCTAGTCTGCATCATGGGAAGACTTTGTAGCTAAAATTGCTGTAATAATTGGTGAGGAACTATTTCAAGTGAGGTAGATAGAGTGCTATGTTCAACTGTCTCTCTCTGTCTATGTGGTGGAACTTGCATTGCAACATGTTACTCTCCCAGGCCCAAATATTAACATTTTGAATGGAGGTGGTATGATGCTTTACAGTTTAATCGAAGATGGGTTTGGTCATCAATTTTAAATTCTATTCCACCATTGACATGAACCTGTGAGTTGATGTGTTTTTTTTTCTAAATCGCTTTTCCCGTTGTACTCAACATAATGGGCCTCATTACGACCCAGGCGGTAAGTTACCGCCTGGGCCGTGACTTTACCACCATGGTGTAAACTATGTTTACGCCATGGTGGTTGGCGGACTTACCGCCCCATTCCGAGGTTGGCGGGGCGGTAAGTCCCCAATCCCCATTTACCCTTCCCCATTCCCATTTTTGCCCCATAGGGCATAATGGGAGTGGGGAAGGCGTTAATTACGCCACCGTAAATTACGGTGGCGTAATTAACTCCATAGTCCCTTAGCGCCATGGATTTTAACACCTGCTAAAAGCAGGTGTTAAAACCTCCATGGCGCTAAGGGACCTCGTACTCAGGCGGTAAGGGTCGGCGCTGTTTACGCCGGCGTAAACCCCTTACCGCCTGAGTCGTAATGAGGCCCCATGACTTGTTTCACATTCCGGGAACATTTGTTAGGCATCACAAATATTGCTCAATATCATTGTCAGCAATGAAGCTGGGGTCAGAATCTGGTTAGGGAAAGCATTCTTCAATATCCAAACTGATAATGTACAGATGATGCAAAGAGAACTTGGTGGCCGCAGTCAAATCTAAGATAGCAAGCAACCTTTGGATGCAACTCGATAAATAAGAGGATACCCATTTTTCCCAGGATGGGACCACCCATATGGCATTGAAACCTGATGACGTGTGGTTCAAACTTTCATTCAGTGTTTGTTTAACTATAATTAGTTCCCAGAGAGTGGTTCGAGGGGTGCGGCCTCCCTGTCAATGAGGCAGCTCAGAACAGGGTTTTACTGCACAGTATGGACCCTATTCTGATTTTCCTTAGAGCCGGAGACCACCATCTTCCCTTGCCAGGAATCAGGTAAGTGTGCTTACCTGCACCTCGTGTACCCCTCTCCACCTCCAATTTCCATATATTTATCCCCCCTCGACCGCTCACCACTTACCTTGTACTTCCTTGTCCCTTGCTGGCGACGGGAACAGTAGTGTCCCTGGAACATCGCTGACACCCGAATGGCCGCCATGGAAAGGTATAAGGGACTACCTGTAGTTCCCTTCTCCCCGATCCATGGCGGACATCTTTTTTGTACTTTTTTCTTGAGTTGAGAAAACGGTTAACACACCGTTTCTCAACTTGAGAAAAATGACACTATTATTACCCCCGTACCTGGTGCTGGAGTACTAATAGCAAAAAAAGCCTTGCTGGGAGGGTGGCATTACCAGACCCAGTAATGCCCCCCGCCCAAGATCAGGGTTTATTGCTTAATTCTGATTGTGCCAAAATGATTTATCTCACCTTGCTAGTTAACAACATAACTTATAATCAGACATTAGCAAAAGTTAGAAAAGAAAAATATATGAAAGTATAAATCGATCATTTAAACCCAGTTTAGTTTATAGATCTATATGATACAGTGCATATATGTGCCTAATATGTATAGGTAGTGCCAATGATATACAAGTTCCTTATTTCCAGTGTAGGTTATACAGTATCTTACCCTTCCTAACACAACATATTGCTGAACCTTAGCCTACTTGGAAGTTTTATCGAAAGTCCCAATCATTGACATGTCGCATAATTTGTACATTGAGGTAGAGAGGGCACTCTGGGAAGGATGTACATGCCATGTTAGTCTATGTTAGTCTATTTCATTTTAATAGGCGTTAATACTGCACACAGTCACCACTGCAAACATCTCAGAATACAGCCTTGTCTGTATGGAGTGGCGTAATCTGCTGGACGATAGAAAATCAGCCATAGGAAGATAAAAGGGGGTGTCAAATTGATAATAGATGCTACAAACAAGGGGGTGGGGCGGGATGCAGTGGGAGAAAATTGTGTGTGTCAAAGGAATATCAAATGGAGACCTGACAGATAATTCCAGTGTTCTATTTTACTCCCATAATACACACAAATCTAAGTGAGCCACAGGCAGACTTACAGCTTCAGGTGTAAACTCTATTTTGAAAGCTAAAAGAAAATATGCTGATTTGTTTATTGAGGCAATTCTTTAAAAATAAAACGAGATCATATGTCAGAATCATTCGGCACCTACCCATGCATGCATTCTTTACCCCAGATCTCTTCCAGATCTACTGCCTCCTGACCCCCATGACCCAGAGAATCCCCGCCCCTCATGACCCAGAGAATTGCTTTCAAAGGACGTGGCGTTGTATACAAGTCCATTCTCTTCGAACCCCTTCCTACCTTCAGAGCAAATTGAAACCCATCACCCACACAAACATCAGACAAGTTAGCCAAAAGTGTCCTACATATTGCACTTTGCAAGCTAACCGGCACGCAATGCCAAGCCTTCACACAATGGACACCCAGAAGCTGGAGTGCCCTACCACCGCATATAGGTAACACACCTTCCACCATCACCTTCTGCAAAAACCTCAAAACACACCTGTTTCTGTGCACATAATCAATCCAGACCCCCTGCGTTGCCCTTCCTTTCTATCAAAAGCTTTGTGCAATGTATTGCATGTTCTTTTTCACCTCCTCCCTGTGAACTTTGTAAGGCACTCCGAGACCATTTGGGTAGGGTCTGTGCAATATACAGTTTAAATGAATACAATACAGACATCGAGAGGATTGTTGAGAACATTGGCTTTGAGTATTAGACTATCTAATTATTATGTACATAATATCCCTATTTGCCTAGACAGCACAACATGACCCACTGTGGGAGATTTATGAAAATTCAGCATGGACACCCCAATCTTAGAGCTACCCAACTACTTCATCCAAACAGGTGCCGGAAAATGAGTTTGTTTTCTGAGCATTTCTAAACGTGCCCCATTGGTGAAATTATGATACACTTTAAAATGCACAAGTATTTAATTGCACAAATGGATTGAATAAAGGAGCATCTGAATGTGCAATCCTGCGATGCACACATGAGGATGTGCCTTTGAGGATCTGTTTGAGCATACATCACTTTCACCAAAGTGAGGTTTGAGAATTGGAGTCTGTATGCGCGACCCTTGCTTTAAAACCACAAGGCGTACATATGGGGCCCGATTCAAATGACTATGTGCTGACTTTGCCGGGACTTTGCACTGCAAAAATACACTTTGCACGGTTCCATGAATTGGGGCTTGTGTCGGCAGTGCAAAGTCACTTATCAGCAGTGCAAATTCACTTTGAACCGGGCAAATATTCCATGAATTGGGTCCATAGTGTATAGCCTAGTGTAGGGTCTACAGCCTGTGGCTCCCCGGATGTTAATGAGTCGGCCTCCCATGATCCCACTCCACTGATTGTGCTGGAAAGGGCTGAAGAGGGTTCCAAGACATCTGGCAAGTCAGAGGTTGCAGACCCCTGACCTAGATATGAGGATAAGGGGTCAAGATTTGTTCTGGCTACATAGCTCGGGCAAGCTGATGCACTTTCTTATACTGTTAAGATTTAAATGAGGATTTCAATCAATGATGTATTCTTTATTATTTATCGTCTTGCATGTTGGTAATATTACAAAATAAGGATAGACGTGGTCACAAAAAGGGTGAGATAAGGTCTTCCAGCAATCACTGAGCAGTGGCCTCATGCTCTCAAACCTCAAGATGAGGACGATGATCCATTTCACCTTATGGGAGAGGAACTGATACAAAGCCAATACAAAGAATATAGCATTCATTGCACATACATTCATGTTTAAAAGACTTCCATGGCAAAACAATGAGAATCAATGTTTAGGTTAAAAATAATGATTTTCCAAGTCTTCAGATAAATCAGAAGACTAAGTAGCATTTGGATTGGCAAAAGTTCCAATCGTGTCACAGGTCGAGGAAGGAGTCGCTCTGGGTGATGTTTAATGAACATTAATAATGTACTATAAGCTGCTTTAATATTAGATCTCAGCCTTCAAAACTAAAAGTCATATTTTAAACACATAGAAATGTTTGATTTTGAAAAGGCCATTTGTATTTTTGGGACTTCTTCTGGCCTTAAAAAAATTCCAGAAACACACGAGACAGAGTGCAGAAAGGAGAGTGGCCAACTGAACAATCCAGCGCAACGCCTCACCATTTGGAAGCCCATAGCTATGGACAATAAATGGCCCGACCAGCATAGACGCCGTCTTCAAATCTCATTGCCCCGTGGTGGCAAGATACCTCTGGAGTACGCCTGAATGCACACACTGAATCAGGGCAGCCTAGCATGGAGACCACTGGTGGTGACTTGTGGAAGGCAAAGGCCACTGAAAATAAATGGCTCGAACAGCATAGAAGCCGCCTTCAAATCTCATTGGCCCGTGGTGGCAAGATACTTATGGAGTAAGCATGAATGAGCACACTGAATTAGGTAAGACTAGCATGGAGACCACTGGTGGTGGCTTGTGGAGGGTAAATGAGAGCTTACCTGGTGGCAGATATATGGACCGGACCTGTAAAAACAGCTCAGTGGGTGCATGTACCCTGCTATACAAATTGCCTCTATCAAATCCCCTCGAGAGGCATTCTCAGGGATGGGCAAAATACATGCCATAGTCGAGAGGGATTCTTCATCCCAGCAACGCCCTTAGTAATGGGCCAATCTTCCATAGGGCCTAGATTTGGGCATGGCAGTACAGTGTGCTACATAACAACAGTAACACATGCCTCACATTCCCTCAGAGTGCTACAACACAAACTATGCCTGAGGGAAACTCAGTATGGATTAAAAAATGTGTAGGTGCTGCTATGGGTATCGTACAAAAATGTTGCCCTCATTTGTGCGCCCCCGCCGTCACTGCAACTTTAGAGGCGCACAAAATGAGGGTGACATTTACTGCGCCCAAGCAGAGCAGGGGTTGCGGGGGTGTCCACCGCTCTTCCTGGGTGCAGTAATGGGGTCGGGGGTTGCGGGGGTGTCCCCCGCTTACCATTTCGGAAATCGGGAGACACAAGAAAAAATCCAAATAAAAAAAGCACCCTGTGAGAGGAGCTGACACCGCAGGGATTGCAGAGTGCTGGCAGAACACGCAGAAGTGTGCCGCCCTAAAGGTAAGTGGGGTGGGGTGGTTGGGAAAGGCAATGAAGGCCAGGGGAAGAGGGCACAGTGATCCATATGATCACTGCGCAGCGCCGTAACTGCCATCGGCATTTTCGGCGTTGCAGTTGCGGGCGGCGCAGTGATCACATAGATCCGCTGCTATGCACCCACAAGCAATCTGTCAAACCAGAGTTAATCAAAGAGCTGTCATTGCCACTTTGCACTGACAGGCAACATGTCTCACCAGAGTTATTTACACAGGTGGAGTTGCCGCTATGCACCCAAAAGCAACCGGCCTCACCCAGAGTTAATGAAACAGGTGTAGGTGCCACTATACGATGACAGGCAACCTGTCTCACCAGTTGAGATAGGTGTACGTGCTGATAGGCACCCAAAAATAACCTGGCTCACCAAAGTGAATCAAAGAGGTGTACGTGCCACTATGCAATGGCAGGCAAACAGTCTCACCAAAGCTATTTCAATAGGTGTAGGTGCCACTATGCACCCACAGGCATCTAGTCTCGCTTGAGTTAAGTAAAAATGCTGTATGTGCCCCTATGCACCGACAGGCAAACTGTCTTACCAGAGTTATTTAAACAGGTGTAGGTGCTGCTATGCATCCAACAACCAACCTGTCTCGCAAGAGTTAATCAAAAATAAATATGTGCCACTATGCACCTGCAAGCAACCTGTCTCACCAGAGATAATCACAGATATGTAGATGCCACTAGGAAATGACAAGCAAGTTGTTTTACAAGACACATTTACATAGGTGTAGGTGCTGCTATATACCCACAAACAACCTTTTTTTTCCAGAGTTAATCAAAGAGGTGTAGGCGCTGCTATGCACTGATATGCAACCATTCTCACCATAGTTTATTAATGAGATGCTAGTGTCACTATGCACTGGCAGGCAACTTGTCTAACCAGAGTTAATCAAAGAGAAGAACCCAGACCCAGATACAGCACAGAGACGGCAACCATACAGGTGGTAGACGACACTCTCAACATGCTTGATGATGGCCACTGCTGCCTCTTGGTCATACTGGACCTCTCAGCCGCTTTTGACACAGTAAACCACCAGGCACTCACTGACACCCTACATCGGTGCATGGGGAGCAGTATCCTTTTCCTACACTGGACTCCTCTAGATGGCCAATGCCATCCAACACCTGTGGAGTGCCGCAGGGTTCCATCTGCTCCCCAGTGATATTCAATCTATGCATTGAGCTGCTTGAGTCCTCCTAGCTACACAACCCATATCCACCAATACGCTGATATACAGCTATAGCTCAAGACTGACTTCATCAAGGACATCCACAGGCTTAAATCCTGTCTCTTGATGATCCAGTCTTGAATGTCCACTGCATACTTGAAGCTCAACCCCTCAAAGACCGAATTCCTACTCATCAGAAACAACACTAAACACCCAGACAGACAGACCTAGATAGTAACCATGAACCCTGAGGGCTTCACACCCGATCTCACGTCCTACGCAAAGTCCCTCGGGTTCCACATCAACAAACACCTCTCCTTCAAGACAGAACATAGCTAAGAAAACCCAGACAACTTGGTATCAGCTTTCTCTCCTATCGAAAGTAAAGCCCTTCCTCCCTCTGGATAGCTTTAGATCTACCATTCAAGCACTGGTACAATCCCACCTGGATGGGGGCAATGCCCTTCTCAAAGGCCTCCCACTGCCTCCCTTGTACCCCTGAGATGTGTCCTACACATGGCTCATCAAGGGTCTACGCAAGTTGACCACATCACCCTGGCCCTTATCGACCTTCAATGGCTCGCACTGAATGCACAAATCATTTTGTCTTGCTAGATCATCTTTAAGGCAGTCGCCTAGCTACCTTGCAAAAAAACTCAGCTCTCTGGTGGACAGCACACCAACAGAAGCCAAGACACGTGCAGACTTGAAATCCGTCACTGCAAAAAGGAAAGAACCAGAAAACAACCCTTCTCTCCCTATGCCCCTGCCAGCATCAGACTCATCCCCACACTCCTACAATTCAGAAAATAACTCAAGACCCACCTCTTCAAGGAGTCTCTCCTCATCAACACTAGGCCATAATATTGCCCCTACCATGCCACCTGACTTGCTAGGTGCTGTTTGCCCCTCTGCTCCCTGCCACTTGTACATCCTGTGTGCCCCTCTTTAGCCTACCCCCCGCTGTATATCTGGTCGGTTGTTACCTCTGAAAAGAGCACTGTTATGCATCCGTAGTTTAGTTTAGTTTCTTTATTTGTACCGCGCACCGGACCCTGGGATAACTGGGCGCTTAAACTTATACAGAGGTTACAGATAGTACAGACAATAATTGCATGACAGCACACATGTGATATTACAAATGTTCCATAGGTTGCAGATGATATTACATAGGTTACATAAGTTCCAGGTGGGAAATACTACAGGATACAGTAGAATTGCATGCTGGGAATTACAGAGGTGAATCAACATGGGGTACATATAATAACATGTAGGAATAAGTGCTGAGAGACCAAGAGTTACAGATGGTGTTTGAGTATGAGCGATTTACATCTTGCACTAGGTCCTGGCAGTGTTGGATACTGTGCAGGACGGGAGATTCTCTAGGAGCCAGTTTTTGACTTTTGCTCTGAATGTCCAGAAGGCGGATTATGTCCTTAGGCTGAGGGGGAGCCTTGCAATGTTTGGTGGCTAGCACTGGGAAACTAACTCCTCCGGCTCTTTTCAGATGGAACCTTGGCACGTAAGGCTGTGTGAGTAGATGGTTCTGGTAGGTCTGGCGGATTGGTGGATGTTCAATTTACCAGCTAGGTATTTGGGGGCAGTGTTAGAGAGGCACTTGTGTGTGATGACCAGGGTACGTAGGGCTATTCTGTCCCTAATGGGAAGCCAATGGGCATTCTGTCTGAAGCTGGATATGTGCGTGGATCTCGGTATGCTTAGTGCGGCTCTAAGAGCGTTGTTTTGAGGGACCAGTAGGTTGTTGAGGTTCCCTTCGGCGGTGCCTAGGTAGAGGGTGTTGCAGTAGTCGATCTTAGATAACACTAGAGCTCTAGCTAGTGTGATGCAGCTGCTGGGCGACAGGAATTGTTTGCATATGTTGATAAGTTTGTTGGTGCAAGCCGTAGAGGAGGCAGTTGCATTCATCTGCTTCTTGAGCGACAGAGTGGAGTCTAGGTAGACGCCTAAAGTTTTAATCTCTTTGGCTACTTTGATTGTGTTACCATCAATGTTGATGGATGCAAAGCGGGGATCTGGTTTATTCAGGCCATTTTGGGATCCGACGATCAGGGGCTCAGTTTTATCATCGTTGAGGCAAAGGCAGTGTCCTGCCATCCACGCCTGGATTTCCGAGTAAATCTCATTGATTCTTTCACAGTCTACTTCAAAGCTCTCCGTAAGTGCAATGAGAACCTGGGTGTCATCAGCGTAGTTGGTATATGTGACACCCATGTTGTCAAGGCGGTCGAAGAGGAGCTTAGTGAAGATGTTGTAGAGTGTTGGAGGGACGCACAAGCCTTGTGGAATGCCGCAGTGGATGTTGATCGGATCCGCAGAGGCTGATGGGGTAAAGACCCTGGTGGTCCGGTTGGACAGGAAAGATTGTATCCAGGTAGAAGTGTTGCTGGAGAAGGCAGCTGCTGTAGAGAGGTGGTCAGTGAGGATTTGATGGTCAACCAGGTCAAACGCTGCTGACAAGTCTAACAGCAGGAGCATGGCAAGCCTACCGTTGTCCTTGGCCTCATCCATTTGGATTTTGAGATCCAGGAGGGCTGTTTCCATTCCGTGTCTGGGCCTGGAGCCAGATTGTCTGAGACCTGGTAGGTTGTGATCCTCCAGGTGTTTCTGGATCTGGAGGTAGGCTACTCTGTCAAGGATGTTGAGTCTATAGGGAACTGTGGTAATGGGCCTGTAGTTTGTGGGGATGCTAGGGTCGAGTTTTTTTTTTTTTTAGAAGTGGCATGACCCAAGCTTCCTTGAGGTTTTTATTGTTGTATTTTGTATTTATTTGTTTATATAGCGCTTGGGTACTGTGTTGGTGTCAAAAGAGGAGTTGACTAATGCTGATATGAACGGGGCTAGTTCTTTAGTGCCTTCCTGGATGACTGTGGCTGGGCAGAGGTCTCCTTGGCATTTTGAGGGTTTGAGCGTTTTAATAATGTTTTCAACTTCTAGAGCCGTGACAGAGGAGACGGAGAACAGTGGGCAGTTAGGAATATTGCGTGGTGGGATGGGAGGTGAGGGGTTCTTGATCAGATTGCTCTTTTTTTGTTCGATTTTTGATTGGAGCATAGTTATTTTGTCTGCAAGAGCTTTCTGGATGTTGGCACACCAGGTTGCGACTTTGATGCAGGTGTCTGAGGGAGGTGCAGGCGATTCAAGCTCCCTGAAGATGCTAAAAAGTTCTTTAGTTTTGGATTTGGCGTTGAGGATATGTTTGTTGTAGGTTTCCTTTTTTGTATTAAGAATGGGAGTTTTATAGGCTGTTGCTGCCCTGGTGAAGAGGGCCTTATTACTTGGAGTAGGGTATTTTTTCCAGTGAGTTTCTGCTGTTCTTTTGGCATTGCGCATGGCTTTGAGCTCGGGTGTAAACCATTTGTTGAGGTGGGCAATGGGTTTAGCTTTGGATAGTTTGATGGGGGCGATGCTGTTTACAGCTGCCTCGAGAGTATTGTTGTAAAGATCCACGAGTGTGGTTGTGTCTAGGTCTTTAAAGATGGTAGGGTTGAGGACGTTCTGGATCAATGGACAAAGGTTTTGAAGTGTTAGATTGCGGGTGTTCCTGGTGAGGATTTGTGGGGCATTGTTACACGAGGGGCTGGTTGGAGCGTTCCCTTGGATAGTGAATTAAATGAGGTGAAGGTCCGACCAAGCGGTGAGGGCGTTTTGGAGGATAGTTGTAGAGTAATTGAGGTCTACCAACCAGTCTAGGGTTCTTCCTTTGCTGTGGGTAGGCGAGGAGACACGGTGGTTAAAACCAAGTTGGGTGACAGTATTTTCCACGGAAGAAGCATTGGTGTCATTGGGATCTGATAGTCCTAGGTTAAAGTCACTGAGGAGCATTATTTGTGAACTGGGTTTGGTGTTGTTAGTTAGTAGGTCTGAGATATCTTCCTCGAAGAAGGTGATGTGGCCTGGAGGTCGTTAGATGAGGTGAATGAGGATGGTTTGGGTTGCTGTGAGGGGAAGTTCGACTGCGAGGAGCTCCATGGAGGATGGATTGGTTGTGGAAGTGGCTCTGAGGCCGAGGCATGTTTTTGCGATGAAGGCTCCACCGCCTCCTTTGCTGTGCTCTCTATCCTTTCTTAGAATTGAGTATCCATCAGGGATGGCTAAGGATAGGGTCAGACCAGCTGCCTGGTGCAGCCAAGTCTTGCTAATTGCCAGGAAGTGAAGGTGAAGGATGAGTATCAAGTTTGCGATGTCTAGGGCGTGAGCAATCATGGAGCAGGCATTGATGAGTGCGCCCCTAATGATGGGGTGTTTCTCTGTGCTGGGTGGTTTGGGGATATGGGGTGGGGGAGTGGTGTGAGGGGGTTTTGGAGGGGGGAGGCTGTGGAGAGTTAGACTGGCGGGTTCTCCAGTGGGGGGCCCTTCACGGTGGGAATCGAGAGCGGAGTCTTGAGTTTCTCATTTCCACTGGGCATGGGGTCCAGGGAGCAGGGGGTGCTGCAAATCGGTTGATCCATTCTCTGGGGCTAATGGTACTCGAGAAGAGGTGGGTGTTGTGGATTATATTGGAGGGAGGATTAGTGGATGTGTAGAGGTGATGTGTTGCTGATGCATGGTGTAATGGGAGAGGGTTGCCTGATGTAAGAAAGGGGACGGAGAGGGCCATGATAAGGACGAGGACGAGAATAGTCCGGTGGTTCAAACTGGTATAGGGCAGTCTGTCACCGTTGGATGGTTACGCTAGCACAGTGCTGCAGGTAGGTGCGATTAGGCTACAATTAGGCTACAGGTGGGCTAGTATAGTGTGGCAGGTAAGCACAGTTGAGCTGGGCCGGAAGGTGCATCAGGTAGGCACAATTAGGCTTGTACAGTGCAGCAAGGAGGCACAGTTAGGCTAGTATAATGCATCAGAAAGGCACAATTGAACTAGAATATTGCAGCAAGTGGGCACGGTTGGGCAGTAATTAGGCACAAATAGGCACATGGGGTCTAGTATAAGGCATCAGTAAGGCACAATTGAGCTACAACATTGCAGCAAATGGGCATGGTTAGGCAGCAATTAGGCACAAATAGGTGGTCTAGTATAAGGCATCAGCAAGGCACCGTTGAGCTAGAACATTGCAGCAAGTGGGCACAGTCAGGCAGCAATTAGGCACAGATGGGCACAGGTAGTCTAGTATGCTGCCATAGATAGGTCTAGTATAATGCAGCGAGAGGAGACAACACCTACAACGGAGCAGTAAGTGTGCACAGGATTAGGTTGGCCCGGAGCCATGTGTGAGTAGAATGGTGCATGGGATGACAGTGTGTGGGCCAAAACAAGCAAATCGGGTGCTATATAATGGAGCGCACATAACAAATTGGAGCGAGAAGGTTGCAATTGTTACGAGGGATGATCACGCTGTGCGAGTCGGGGGTGATGATGGGCCAAAGATGATTGCAGCGTCTCGTGGATTAAATCCGTTGTTTTGAATGCAGTGTTCCTGGTGAACCGGCTGCGAGGTAGGTAGTGGGGTTGACAAAGCCTGGCCTGGATAGAGTGCGAGGGCTTGTCCTGCTCCAGGGTATGTGCTTTGAGCATCGGTGGTGGGTGCAGTGGGGTTTCACCGTGCCCTAAATAGTGGCAAAGAAACTGCTTACCTCGCTTCGTGACGGATGTAGAAGCAGGCGGTTTGGTACTCCTGGCCCATAGAGGCGAACAGGGCCTTATCCTCTGCCTTTGCCGCAGGACGGTTGCCGCCTTATGGTGGAGGTGATTGGCGGATATAGTGTTGGTTGCCTAGTAACAGAGGCAAACAGCCTCGTTTCCAGGCTGTGTCACGCTGGCCATCTTAGGTTGGGCTGAGGTCCGGTCTCAATGCGGTGAGTGGGCAAATTGGATGGATTTGGCACGATTCAGGAGTGCTACAGCTGAGAGAGTGGTACCGGCACGGATAGTGCGCAACTGCAGCTGGGTGCAGGTGGGTCTCACCCTCTACGTGTCGTCGAGCTACAATCCTGAGGTCCGCTTCGGATCACTGGAGATGGTTATGGTTATATAGAGGTATTGTTGCATACCTCTAAGCGTTCTGTTGCTTCTCAAAGCTAGGTATACGCTCAATAAACACCATCATAATAATAATAATAACAAAAGATGTATGTGTCTCTATGCACACAGAAGAAACATGTCTCACCAGAAATAATCAAAGAGGTGTCGGTGCCACTGTGATGAATCAACTTCTGGGGTCCCAGTGGTCCAGGGGTGAATATCGGTTTCTAAACCATCAATCAGCCCCACACCTCTAATATACCAGAAGGGATCCAAAAAGATTGGAATAACAAGCAATTTATAAATATCCTTGTGCAATTTTGGTAACATGGATGGAACGGGAGGCTTATCTCCAAAAGGTCGTGGATCAGATTTCATCCGGGCCTCCATGTAAGAGCTTTACTTTCTGGTGCCCTCTGCCCCTCCAAAGCACCATCATGGGGCTGCTTCTCCCCTAACGTGACCCTGCTGCCTGGGACCACTGGCGGCAACTTTCCCTGCTCTGCCCCCCCCAATTACCCTCCCCCAGGCCTCCATTGGCCAAATGCACTCGGTGCCCACAAGGGCCTAAACCCTGGGCACACGCGCTTCCTGGGCCATTCCATCCGGGCTTCCAGGTAAGCACTTTACTTTCTGGTGCCCCCTGCCCCTCCAAAGCACCATCATGGGGCTGCTTCTCCCCCAACGCGACCATGCTGCCTGGGAACACCGGCGGCAGCTTCCCCTGCTCTGTCCTGCCCCCAGAGCCCTTCCCCAGGCCTTCATGGCCAACCCCTCCCTATCCTGGACCAGACCTGGGCAGCCCTTTGCCCGGCAGCCCCTGTGGCTAAGGGCAGCTTCTACATTGGCGGCTCCTAGATGCGTCTGCAGGTGTCCGCAGGGGAAGCAAAGGAAGCCAGCAGCCAACAGACACCAACAAAACTGTAAGAGTGGCATGGGTGGGGTGTAGAGCAATTACTCTACTCCAGAAAGCCCTCGCCACTCTACCTTATCTCTCCATAATGTAGACTGCCATAGAATTACACCATGCATTCTTAGAGAGATTTGTGACCATCAGCCTAAATCCGTTCTTGGCTGGACTGTAAATGTTGCAATACATGATGCACTAATATACCAGCCAATGTTAGCATATGCCAAACTTAGATGGAATTCTTAACCTTAGCCTGCGTCACATCCAGACAGGATTATGAATGTTAGCATGTGCCACATTTAGATGGAATTCTTAACTTTAGCCTGTGTTGCATCCGGACAAGATTACGAATATTAGCATGTGCCACACTTAGATGGAATTCTTAACCTTAGCCTGCGTCGCATCCAGACAGGATTATGAATTTTAGCATGTGCCACAAATTCTTAACCTTAGCCTGCGTCGCATCTAGACAGGATTGTGAATGTTAGCATGTGCCACTCTTAGATGGAATTCTTAACTTTGGCGTGCGTCGCATCTTGAAGGAAATGTGACTGTGAGCATGCGCCACACTTAAATGAAACTGAATGATGACAAGTGCAACACTTGAATGGAATCGTGATCACTAGCCTGCCTCACGTCTAGACAAAATATTGAAATTAGCAAGCGCCACACTCTGATAGAATAGTGAATGATGGCAAGCATCACACCTAGACATAATTGCAAGGACAGCAATGCCAACTAACCAATCCACTTACAATTTCATCCCTCTGCATACACCTCTCAAACTCTAACGAAACACAACCACAAGCCTAAAACGCAGCAATCCACACAAACTACACTACACTGCAACAACAAAACAAACCGCACATAGACTTGCACAACAGCACACAATGAATACCAACCATAAAACACCCCACGCCCAGCCAACAGACCCACCGTGCTGAGGCTGGCAACAGCACATCACTGCTATCTTGCACTTTTCCAGTTTATTCCCACTAACTCACCCCGCCCTCCCTCTTTCAGAGCCACCAGAGCGGCAGGGGTGGTGCGCGGTACAAATATCCTTTAACATTAACATTAACGTTACTTGTAACACAGTGAAAATACAATTATTACCCAATGATAAATCGGACTGTCTATTCAAGGTTGTATCAAACATATCTACTTTATTTATATCACAGCTGACAGTTTAGTAACACTACGAAATACACCGTACCCTGTAAATGAATGCAGAGGACAGACAGTTTCAAAGAAGGAAAAGGGATGCACTCTGGATACTGACAGGGAGTAGTCAGTCTGATTTATAACAGCTTAGCACAAATGGAGAAATGGGCCTTAAAAGGTCTCTATGGGCCTTCTGAGAAGGATCAGGGGAACAGAACCACAATGTACCTTGTGCTGTAGGTGTTCTTGGTGCTCGATATGGTCGTTTCGGCTTCGGGGTGCTTTGCAGGCTTCTGTGACAGAGTTTGAGATGGGAATCAGCTGCAGGTATCTGGTGGCAAGCCGGTTCTGCGAGCGATGCAGGACTAACAGCTGCAGGATGGCCTACACAGTGGCTCAGGATCAGGAATCGTTATCACAGTGCTGATGGCCATTCTGAAGCACTGGTCGAGATGTCTCGGATGTCTTTAAGTGATGGTGGTTTGACAATGGTCAGCGCTGCTGTCTTTCAGGTTGAGGAACTCGACTAGCTTGAAAAATGTCCTTTAATGCGGACGTCGCTAGAAGCTCATCGAGGCATTTCTCCCAGCTTCTTCAATGGGCTTGTTTTGTCCTTTAAGGTCCACAGCTGTGGAGTCTGCTTCAGGCAGCTTGCTTGTCCTTGGATATCTGTTCAGAGACCTTTGACACTTCCTATTCAGGAAGCTTGCTGCAGGGCCTAGCAGGGTCTGCTGTGTGTTGGCTCTGTACGGGTTCTGGAGTGGCTGGAGGGTCCTCTGAGTTCTGTATCTCCATCGCTTCCCTGTGAGATGTTTAGGGGAGGGATCTTCCTTTCCTCTTTGTATGTCCTGACCTTCCTTCACTGGCAGAAGATGTAAGGCAGACTGGACCTTCAGCCATGGTCCAAGGATGAGTTATTCTTTGTTACTTTTGGTGAAGTCTTCAGATGATCTGCCAATAGAGTGGCTTCCCCCTCAGCTACGTGGGCCAAGGTCATTGTTGTAGGCCTAGCCTACCTTAATGAACCAGTCCTGGGATCCCAACTAACAATCTCTTGTATGTGTGAGGTCATACCCAGATTGTTTTGCAATAGGATAGCTAAGGGGGTGAAAGCAGAAAGAAGGTGTGCCCCAGAACTAAAATGGCAAAAAACCTTCTCTTAACAGAAACCTCTGGCCATATTCCCTTGTGACACTAAGTCCCACCAATGTGCCTGTCTGCTGAGTTCAAAGAGTCACTCTGGTTAATGGTCCTCTCTATGTGGTCCCAAAGCAGCAGGTTTCCCTGGAAGCTGCAATGAGCCCAGACTCTCTGGCTCCTGCAAACCACATTCCAGGCAGGGTGGCTTACTGTAAAAAGAAGTCCCAGACTTGACAGCTCACTGTCATTGATACTGAGGGTGGGAGCTGGTTTCAGGTTGACTCAGTTACATATGAAAGGTTGTTGGGTTTCCTGTCTCCTTTGTTAACCTCTATAGCCAGGTCCTGTGTGGGCCTTTTCGAAGTACCATCGATTGGTATGTTAATCGCTGCCACCAGCGGCAGGGCCTAACAAAGGTGCAGGGCGGATAAATGGAGCCTCTGTTAGTTAATCAGACTTTCCATGGCAGGGGGGAAGGTTGGTCCTCCCCCTGCATGGAGATGACATAGTGCTTTCCTGGCTGTCACGTTCCAAATAAATATAGCAGGGCAGACTGTGCGTGTAGGCTGAGTACACAGGCATATGTGTTTGTCGTGGTGTGAGCATGGGAACATGTGTTTGGATTAGCCCCACACATTTTCCTGAGGTTGGTCTACCATCATTCCCTTTAATAAAAACATTGAAAAAATCCCAGGTGAGTGCACGCCCAAAATGGGGATGGTCGAATTCCTCACCGCCACTATGCACTCACAGGTAACATGTTTCACCAGAGTTAATCAAAGAGATATATGTGCCTCTATGCACCCAAAAACAAGCTGTCCCACCAAAGTTAAAGAGGCGTAGGTGCTACTATGCAATGACAGGCAACTTGTTTTACTAGTCACATTTAAATAGGTACATGTGCTGCTATGCAATCACAAGCAACCTGTCTCACCAGAGTTAAACAAAGAGATGTATGTACTGCTATGCACTGACAGACAACCTGTGTCGCCAGAGTTATTTAAACAAGTTAGGTGCTTCTATGCACCCACAAGCAACCTGTCTCGCCACAGTTAATCAGAGATGTAGCTGCCACTATGCAACCACAAGCAACCTGCCTCACCAGATTTAATTGAAGAGATGTAGGTATGCTATGCGCTGACAGGTAACCTTTCTCACCAGAGTTACTCGAAGAGGTGTATGTGCGACTATCCAGTGACAGGCAATCTGTCTCGCCAGAATTAATCAGAGAGATATAGGTGCTACTATGCACTGACAGGCAACCTATCTCATCACAGTTAATCAAAGAGGTGTAAGTGCCACTATGCAGTGACCGGCAACTTATCTCATCAGAGTTGATCAAAGAGGTGTGAATGCCACTATGCACTGGCAGGCAACCTGCTTTATCAGAGTTAATTCAGAATTAATCAAAGAGGAGTAGGTGCGACTTTGCCAGCAATGGCAAGCTGTCCCATCAGAGTAAATCATAGAGGTGTGGATGCACTATGCACTAACAGGCAACCTGTCTCAACAGAGTTAACCAAAGAAGTGTGGATGCCACTATGCAGTGACAGGCAACTTTCCTTGTTAATTCAGAGTTAATCAAAGAGGTGTGTGGGCCATTAAGCAGCGATTAGCAACCTGTCTCTTCAAAGTAAATCAAAGAGATGTGGATGCGACTGTCCAGTGGCAGGCAACCTGTCTCGTCAGAGTTAATCAAAGAGGTGTGTGGGCCCCTATGCAGTGATTAGCAACCTGTCTCTTCAGAGTAAATCAAAGAGGTGTGGATGCCACTCTGCACTGGCAGGCAACCTGTCTCACCTCTGTACATTCCTGCTCGGCCGCTTCGGTCTCAGGATGTTAGGATGTTACAACCCCATAGGTTCAGACTCACCCATACGGGGGGAGGTGCTTTCTCAGTGGCTGCTGCTAAAACATGGAACCAGCTCCCTCTTGTGTTACACAGCACCAAGTCCCACATCGCATTCCGTCGTGCCCTGAAGACTTTTTTGTTTTAATTCCGTTATCTTGATCCTTGCCTCTTGTTAGGGCCAAGATGTCTTCAGGCTTATGTTGTGCTCTATAAATGTTAAGATAAGATAAGATAAGAATCTATCTCAACATTGTCAATCAAAGAGGCATAGCTGCCACTATGCAATGACGGGAATCCTGTTTGACCAAACCCATTTAAATAAGTGCAGGTGCCACTATGCAACCTCAAGCAACCTGTCTCACCAGAGTTAATCAAAGAAAGAAATGTATGTGCCGCTATGTCCTGACAGGCATTCTGCATTACCAGAGAAATGTATAGGTTAGATGCCGCTGTGCACCCACAAGCAACCTGTCTCGCCATAGTTAATCATAGAGATGTAGGTGTGACTATACACCCACAAGCAACCCATCAAAAAGGTATAGTTGCTTTTATGCACTGGCATGCAGCCTGTTTTACCAGTTTTAATAAAAGTGGTATTGTTGCCACTATGCAGTACTGCCAACCTATCTCCTTAGAGTAATTCAAAGAGGTGTGAATGCCACTATTCAGTGACAGGCAAGCTGTCTCATCAGAGTAAATCAAAGAGGTGTGGATGCCATTATGCCATGAATGGCAACCTGTCTCACCAGATTTAACCAAAGAGGTGTAGATGTCAATATACAGTGACAAGCAACCTGTCTCACCAGAGTTATTCGAAGAGATGTAGGTGTCACTATGTACTGGCAGGCAATCTGTCTGACCAGTGTTAATGAAAGAGATGTGTGTGCCTCTATGCACCCAGAAGCAACCTGTCTCACCAGAGTTATTCAAAGAGGTGTAGGTGTCACTATACACTGGCAGGCAACCTGTCTAACCAGTGTTATTCAAAGAGGTGTAGGTGTCACTATGCACTGGCAGGCAACCTGTCTAACCAGTGTTAATGAGAGATGCATGTGCCTCTGTGCACCCAGAAGCAACATGTATCACCAGATTTAATCAAATAGAGATTTGTGCCACCAGGCAATGACAGGCAACCTGTCTTGTCAGAGTAAATCAAAGAAGTGTAGGTGTCACTAAGCACTGGCAGGCAACCTGTCTCACCAGAGCAGGGTCGGACTGGGCCATAAAAGAGTTTCTCGTGCACCATTGAAAAAGTTGGCCACAGTTGCAAATGTCGATTCATTCCTTTTGTGGCACTGAATAGTACCCAAGGGGCATTTTTTGATAACATGTGATGCAAATTGTGCGTTTTAAAGAATATGTATTCAGCAACACTGGTCAAAACTATTAGCCGCATAGTGAAGTAACTAATGAAAAAAGTGTCCCACTTTGACCAAAAAAACAGGCCCACCCCACCCTTTTGCGTTTTTGGTTTGGCCATGGGCCTATTGGCCTGTAGGCCAGTCCAATCCTGCACCAGAGTAATTTTAATAGGAGTAAGTGCCACTATATACTGAGAGGCAATACAAATGGGCCGGGTCGTGTCTGCCGCTTTGCTATAGGACGTGGTCCTATTATAAATAAGCATGTTCCGGAAGGCAGTGATGTAGTGATGCTCTGATTATACTTCTGCAAACGTCATCCTTCCTACACTGCTAATGTACAAGGACCGGAAATGCGATGGCATGATCAAGACAGGCAGATGATAATGGGCCTTAAGTACCCAATCGTTTCAATTGTTATTTGTCTTGATTCGTGATGAGTGCACGTGTTCTCGCACTTGAGATTCTCGTCTGTGATAAAGGAGCAGATGTGCTGCCAGACTGGAAGCTCGGCGCCGCTTCGTTATAAGATGCATTCATTAAATCTGCAACCCCGGGCTCACTTTCCGTGATGAAGCCCAGATGCGCGGCCATTGCACTCCTCCGATGCTGCCTGGCTATTCTGGGCCACTGATCAAGGAAGAGCGCCAGTCAGCATCGACGACGGACTCTTACAGGTGTACTGTCAATCAACAGTTCCCACACTGTCCTCTTTCCTGATCTGGCAGGGCGTGGAGTCAGACGCCAGAGGCACCACTAACAGTTTCCAACTTTACCATGCATAAAAGGGAGGGCGGGACAACGCTAGGGCGTGGGACCACACTCAAATACATCTTTATGATCTTTTTACATTTCATTGTATTTATTTAATGTTAATCTTTCTCGGATGACAATACAAACCCTAAATACATTTACTGCAGATATTCACAAAAGAAACATTCAATACTTGTAACCCATGTAGTCCACAGGCTCTGATCACAAATTAATTAAAAGTTCCACTTTTTGCTATATCACGTAGAAAAAGTTACGTTATCAAGATGGGATAAACACTGCTAAGCAAGCATTGCTATTTTCAGTAACATGCACATAAAATACTCCAAATCCTAAACAGAGGCGTTAGAAAATGGTGTGACCCTGCATCACAATCACTAGATCTCTGTGGAGTTCACCTAATAAGTAGCAGCAATGGTCTGCAGTTCACGAAAACAACTTGCCACCTGCCATGCCCTCCTCCCTCACCTACACACAAGCACTAGCAGCCACCCCCTTCTATGGAGTACGCAGACGTTCACGCTGGCTTTTTGGGCCTCATTACAAGTTTGGTGGTGTGGAAAAAAAGTGGCGTTAATTCTGTTACCACCACTTTTCCTGCCATTTCTGGCGGATTTACTGGTGGCGGAATTACTGTGCGGTAAATACACCGATTTTCGCAGGAAAAGTGGCTATTTCACCTCCGGTTTGTTGATTGCATCTGTTTCTTGCACTGCATTCCCGTTCAAAATAAACACTTGCAAAGTCAACAGTTTAAAATCTTGTGTATTCATTCAATAGGTAAGTTCCAGGCGCTATTATAATATGCAAAAGTACTAACATCATTTGCAAGCTGTTGTCATTATATGGCTAGTTGGAACCATTATGGCATTGCTGGAAAATGCTGATCTCATGCTTACTCAATAGTAACAGTGCTCTCTTTGCCAATACTGGTTTCCATCGACTTGCAATTTCTGTTTTGCCGAAAGGCCAGCAGATGTTGCACAGCCTGGTACTGTGAGTTCTAGTGCTAATTTAGTGCCTGTGCATTCTCAGAGTGTTTTACCCTGATATGCATGGCGTCATTCCCTTTGCAAATGGTTGAATTCCCTTTTCCTTATCTCTGTGCACCCATCGCAGAAGCTTGTGGTCATGTAAAGGGTCTCTAGGGAGGTGTGCTACATGTCTGCCACCCAGGAAAAGTGGACATTTTGGAGGGAGACCACAGAATCACAAAAACCCATGCACTCTCTATCTCCCTGCCCCGCTCAATGAGTGTGTGGTGCAGTCATTGGCCCCTTTATGGAGCAAGACCACAGGCTGCCTTGCATAATTTCCACCACTGCAGGGGGAACTGTATGTATATGAAAGCATATATAGACTGTTCTGTAAGATTGATAGATGTTTTGCTGTGTTTTTATTATTGTGTATTTTTAGTATATGTATTGTTCATGGGCCAGAGGCAAGCAAATATGTTGTCATGCTACTGCAATGTTGTATAACCTTCATGATGTTAGGAGGATATTTTTTATCTTTTGCATAGTTTTTTTAATGGATTTATTCCAAAATAATACTTGATATGATGACATTTGATTTCATGTAAGGCACATTTATCTGAGAAGAAATGGAGCACTGTAGAACAAGGGTATTCAGTAGAAGTTACAAAAATGTGAATACAATTAGGATAGCATATTAAGAATACAGTTGGGTGGATATGAATGAAGGGGATATGAAAAATTACAAACAGGAAATTTAGTTTGGGGTGAAAAAAAGACCATTTGGATAGGGGATATTCGGCAGATTATCAGTCCATAAAATGTTCTTTGACGAGACGCATCTTCAACCTTTTTCAGGATTGCAGAAGAGAGGGGCCTGTCCGATATCAGATGGAATGTTGTTTCACATTTCCACTGGGAAGTTGGAGAAGGATTGCTTCCTGGTCCTCTGCTATTTTGCAAATCTTTGTTTGCAATCCTGCAAGGTCTAGATTCAGTCTGTTATATTGGTCTCCAGAGATATACGTTTTACAGCGAGGTATGGTAAGGCGTAGGTTGTTAGCTCTGTACATGATGCAGGCTAACATGAAGGTGGTGTCCGCCTACAGGAAAAGCAAGTGTAGAGTTCTCAGGGTCAGGGTGTTATGGTCATATTTGTACAGACTGGCTGCTTCATTCATGATGATCTTGGGGGGCGTCGTGATCAGAGCTGTGGGAAGACCGATGAAGAGGGTGTTGCCAATATCCAGTTCAAAGATGCCTATCCTTGGTTGATGGTCAGAAAGTCTGTGTCTGGTAGGTAGGGTGTCCATTTCTGGAGAAGTGAGTGTTGAAAACATGCAGCTATGACAGGTTGCAGTCAATGTACCATCCTAGAGATTCAATGTGGTTTATGATGTGGGGAGTGAAGCTATAGCACTTTATGTTAACAAATCAGGTTTGGTTCTTTTCAGTTTTCATGTTATTGTGGAGGCAGATTCATTCTGTTAATTGGGTTAAGTTTCAGGTGTATTTTTGTATTTGCTTAGTGTGACATAGGTAACATACAAACTTTACACACAAATTCACATAAATATTAAAAATCATTAAACATAATTGCTAATCTTCAGCAACAGTCCAATTTTATCCCCATATGTTATGGTATGGTATGTTAATGTGACTTGTACCGTGCACCGTTGCAATTTGTGATGGTCTCCAGGCCCTTTGGCGGATCTAAAAAGAAAGAGGGTTGAGAGGGGAAATCACAAGAGAGCTTTGATGTGCTGTTGGTAGCTTCAGTTCAGATACAAAACGGTCATTGTGTGCTGGTCTGATGTTGGTAGATTGGCGTTTGTGTGTTATTTTTGTGGATGGTTATATGTGGGTGTTTCATGTGTGTGTTGGGTGTTGTGGAGAGTTGATCGAGTGTCTGTAGTTTGGGTGTTTTCTGTTGAAGGTCTGTGTCATTTTGCTTCTGTGTGGGATGGTTGGTATGCTGACTGTTATAGAGTTTTTGGTAGGGTTAGTCGGGGTTGTTTTTGTTGTTTTTACAATGAGTTAGCCCTTCGGTTTCGTCTTATTTCTATTGGGTTTGTGGTGGATTTTCATTGGGTGCTGCTGTCTTATAGGGCTCTCTTGCGTTGAGGTTGCAAGGTTTTTTGCTCTGATGTTTTCTTCAGTTTGGTACATTAAAAAGCCATGTTTTAACCAGTTGCCTGAATTTCAGGTGATCTTATGTTGTTCTTATTTCCTTTGGGAGCGAGTTCCAGAATTCCACTGCTATTCAGGAGAATGTTGAACCCTAGAATGTTTGTTCGGTGTACTGTTTTGGTTTGAGGCACATGTCATTGCAGGATCTTAGTATTCGTGTTGGTTTGTAGATGGAGACTTTCTCCTATATACATTCTGCTCCTTGGGCATGAATCGCTGTGTGTTATGCAGAGAGTTTCGAAGAGTTGTTTTTTTGACTGGTAGCCAATGCTTTGTTCTTAGTGCTGGTGTGATGTGTTCTTTTCTACTAAATCTAGTAGTCTTTCTGCTCCGTTCCTTATTCGTTGTAGCTTCTTCATGAGATATTCTGGCATTCTGGGGTAGATGCTTTTGGCGTAGTCTATTTTTGAAATGATGAGAGAGGTGACGGTGAGTGTTCTGTGTGTGAAGGAGAAGAAGGGAAGTATCTTCTTTATCATGTGTAGGTGGATGAAGCATATCTTAATTACTTTGATGACTTGTGCTTCTAGTGTTAGTTCCTTGTCCATTAGGATTCTGAGATGTTTGACCACTTTGGATGCTTCTGGCAGGTTTCCCAGTTTGGTGAGCCATGAAATGTGATGCATTTTCACCGGCTCTTTGGGTGCAATGGGATGCATGTTCCCCAGCTCTTTGGGTGCAATCATGATTTCAGTTTTGTCTGGGTTGAGTTTAAGGCTGTTGGTGCTCATCCACTGGTTTAATTGATATGATGATATGATATGATATGATATATGATATGGCATTTGTAACGCGCCTATACACAAGTGTATCAAGGTGCAAAGAGGCAGGGGGGGAAACAAGGGGAGACAGACAACGATCCTACTAGGTCAGGTGTCATTCAGATCACGCAAGTGCAAGGGTAGAGGGGAAGGGAAAAGTGCATGGGGGAAAGGGGGAGGGGAAAGTGCCATACAGGGTTATTAGCATACAGCATACAGGATAAATAACAAGGGCCAGCTGGTGGCAAGTGCGAGGTAAGTGCAGACAAGTGCTGGGAAGGGGTGCTGTAGGGATACAGACACAGTCCCGCAGTGCAGGGGTTGCCGGGGAGGCAGTGTAGGGGAGAGTGGCTGGGCCAAGGACCAAGAACGGTGAGTGGCCCAGTTACAGATTCAGTGCAGTTTCAGTAGTATTAGCAGGGGAGACGGGGAGAGAAAGCAGAGGCAAAGAGGAAGGTTTTGAGGTGCTTCCGGAACCGGAGATGGTTCTCCTCAAGTTTCAGGGAGGAAGGAAGGCTGTTCCAGAGGGAGGCCCCTGCAGCAGAGAGAGAATTCATTGAGGCAGTCAGTGAGTGCTGGGTTTTGTTTTTCACTGATGTTGATTTTATAGACAATATGAGTGTCATCTGCATAGTTGTAGCAGGTGAGGCCATGTTTTTGATGAGGCTTATCAGGGGGGTCAAATAGATGTTGAAGAGTAACAAAGACAGCAATGACTCCACATTTTTTTCCGAGGTGCTGATATGAAATGTTCTATCCAGGTTGTTTCTGTTCTTTCTGTTAGGAATGATTTTAGCAAGAGGAGAGTTGTGGTGCCAATCCCAATACCCTCTAATTGTTTGATGAGGGTGTCATGGTTGACTGTGTCAAAGGCTGCTGAGCGATCGAGTAGTATTAGTGCTGAATTTCTGTTGAAGTCTGCGTTGGTCTTTAGATCGTCCCATATAGATAGCAGAGTAATTTCCATTCCTCTCATGGGTCTGAAGTCTACCTGTGCCTGATTCAACAGCCGGTTGCATTCCATGATTTGTTCATAGACTTAGCTTTCCAGAAGCTTCGCCAGGTATGGGATATTTGAAATTGGTCAGTAGTTGGTTAGGTCTTCCATGTTTCCAGATGTGTCTTTGAGGAGTGACTTGATGTAGGCCGATCTGAAGGCTTGTGGCAAGATTCCTGTTGCTAGTGTGAGGTTGAAAAGGTTGAGGTAGAATTCTGCTGGATTTGTCTCTGGGTTAGGGTGGTGTTGTAAACATCTGGTAGGCAGGGGTCTGCTGGAAAGCTCACTCCATTGCTTTTGCTTACCAGGCTGTAGAAATTATCTGTCGATATTGGTGGGAGGTGGTTTAATCTGGTTGGTGGTTCCGGTGTTGGGTTGTTAGGGGATCAAAGCTACTTTTTGGCTTGTTTTGTATGATTTGCTGGATGCTAGTGATTTTCTTCTTGAAGTGGTCTACAAGGTTGACGAATACTTGTTGCGTAGAGGTTGGTGCGTTATTGCACATGGATTGGTTTCTTATCTCATTTATGATGTTGAACAATTCTTTCTGGGTGTTGCTTCATTTTGCAATCAGTTCATTGTAGTATGTCTTTTTAGCTTTGAGAATTTGGGCTTTGTATAGTCTCATCTGTCTTTGGTATGCAGTTTTTTTGCGGTTGATCATAGTTTTTCCTCCATGCTTGTCCTAGTTTGATATCTTTTTTTTCAATGCGTTGAGATGGGCACGAACCATCTTGCCATTGTTTTCTTTAGTGATGGGATGAAAGGTTTTTCTGGTGCAATGTCATTTAATGTTTCTGTGACCCATTTTAGGATTGTGTCTATTTTTTCCACTATGTTAGTGAGTGATGGTTTTGTGGCTTCCAGTTTCGCATTTAGGTCCACATTGTTATTTGCTCTCCAATTTCTTTTCAGAATAGGAGGCTTTTTAGGGGTGTTGTCAGGTATCTTAGTTGGAAGTTGAATCATGAAGCGTACAATGAGGTGGTGGTTCCAGAGGGTTTGCATTGGAGCTGCACTTGTGACCATGTTTTTGTTGCTGAAGATTCCATCTATTGTGTGGCCTGTTGTTTATGTTACTCCTTTCACCAGTTGTTGTAGATGCATTGTCGCTAGTTGATTAGTAAGTGTTTTGGGTGAGTCGATGTTCTCTTCTTCAAACCATATGTTAAAGTCTCCATGAATGATCAGGTTATTATGTTTAATGGCCACGTTGGTGATGGCCTCTAGGAATACATCCATGAAGGTCGGGCAGTAGGTTGGTGGCCTGTAGACAAATAGACATGTTATTTCAAAAAAAGGTAGCAGGCGCTCCTCTCCAGAAAGAACATGGCATGATAACCTGTTCTGAGATGAGAGTTTGCAGCACATGCTTTTTGCTCACTGTACCTTTCACAGATGGGAAATATCAATTTGCATATCAGTCTTTGCCCTGCCCAGATGGGCAGTCCAGCATCGAAATGCTATGGCAATTCCTCTCTGAACAAGAGTACCACCAGCAACCCCATACACGTGTTTCAGCCTTGTTGGGCCTCATCAGTGAGGTGAAGCTGTGCCTCTCTGAGCACAGTGAGCAGGGAGTCCACATCTGGTTGCCCCCAGGTAACTCAGGGTGACCAACCCCAAGTTCCTTTCAAATATTTCAAAAAAAGGTAGCAGGCGCTCCTCTCCAGAAAGAACATGGCATGATAACCTGTTCTGAGATGAGAGGCACAGCTTCACCTCACTGATGAGGCCCAACAAGGCTGTAACACGTGTATGGGGTTGCTGTCTTTACTCTTGTTCAGAGAGGAATTGCAGTAGCATTTCGGTGCTGGACTGCCCATGTGGGCGGGACAAAGACTGATATGCAAATGGATTTTTTCCCATCTGTGAAAGGTACAGTGAGCAAAAGGCATGTGCTGCAAACTCTCACCTCAGAACAGGTTATCATACCATGTTCTCTCTGGAGAGGAGCGCCTGCTACCTTTTGTGAAATAGACATGTTAGTTTGTTTTGAGGGTTTAGGGACAGGTGTAGGATGAGTGATTCACAGTTTGGGATTTTAACTGTGTTGCTGTTGTTATTGTTAGCTGGTCCTTGTATGCTACGGTGAGTCCTCCTCTTCTTTTTCCTTCTCTGTTGATTTGCTTGAGTTTGAAGTTGTTGGGTAGGCAGTCAAGTACTTTTGTCATGTTACCTGGTAGTGTTGAGGTAGCCAGGTTTCTGTGAGGAATAGGATGTCTATCCCTCCACTGCTTAGCAGATCATATATTTCTGTAGAGTGCTTGGACATAGATCTGGTATTAAATAGGTTGCAGTGTATCTTGTGTTTCTTGTGGTCAGTTTGGTCTTTGGCTGTGTATTTTGGTGGTTATGTTGGTGTTGATAATTGTTACCATTGAATTGCGGGCTCGGGTCTGTTGATGCTGTTTCTTCTCTGAATAGCTCAGCCAGGTTGTGTATTGGGTTGATGTCTTCTATGTGGTCATCTCACTGTCGAAGTTGGTGGTACCTTTTGTTGTGCCACATTTTTGTGATGTATGTTGTGTTGGTGTTGTTTCCTTCTGGTTTGATTCTGAGCTTGTCCCTCTTTCCCATGGGCATTCTGTAATCCTGCAAATGTGCTTGAGATTGTTTAAGGATAGAAGTTTGTTTGAATGGGTGGTAGGTTGCCAAGTAGGTCATTCAGTAGAGAGAGTTTAGTCTTGCTCTGGTGGATGGACCTCTTTCTGTTGAACATGTGGGTATGGTATCACTTGGTGTTTGTCTGTTCCCAGGTGTTGCGTTCGGAGGTGGTTCCATTTCATTTGTTCTCACTTGGTTGTTCCTTGGACATCAGTCTTTCCTGGTGCACAGCATTTTGTGATGGGACCTGTTCTGAGGAGACTGTATCCCAAGGAAAGGACTATCACTGGGTTTCTGCTTTTCCTGCAGAGGGGGATATCCCACGGGTCAGGGATTTATAGGGCCTGTGAGATAGCCCTGGCTGTTACTGACCAAATCCTGGCAGTCAGGGATCAACCCTTGCTGCCACAGACTAACCTAGACTTTCAAGGACTAACCCTGGCAGTGGTTGTCTAATTTTGTGGTTGAGAACTATATTCGGGTGGTTAGTTAAATCAGGCTCACGGTAGTGGGAGCCTCCCTGCAGTGGTATCTGGTTGAGACTTTCCTTGGGGGTTCCTGTGTGGCTGTCTATCCTGACGGGGTCCTGTAGTTTTTGGAGTGGTGATTTTCTTGAGTTGTATCAGGCTCCCAACAGCAAGGGTCTCCCTGTGGTGATCTGTGGTGGCCTGTGCTTATATCTTCCCTTGTGGAGTGTCTATCCTTGTGGGTTCTCACAGTTTTGTATTTGTGTTTGTATAATGTTCACAGTTGCAAATGCCTTCCATGTGGTACCCTTTGTTTTGATCTTCCCTTCTGGGGACCAGTTGTTTTGTAGTTGTAGTTGTGTCAGGGTCACAGCGGCTAACGCCTCCCTGTTGTGACCTGGGGTTTGATTTTCCAATGTGGCGTCCTGTGTGGTCCTCTCTCCTTGTGGGGTCCCATGTTTTGGTCGTATCCAGTTCACAGAGGAAATGGCTTTCCTGTGGTGGTCTGTGCTTTTGTAGTTGTGGTTGTGTCGATTTCACAATGGTGAGGCGCTTCCTTCCTTTTGGTGACATGTGGTGTCCAGTTGTTAGTTCTTCACTTGTGGGGTCCTGTATAGTTGTATACTTCAGTGATTTCTTATACTATGCATACGAGAGAGGGCGGGACAACGCTAGGGCGTGGAACCACACTTAAATACATCTTTATGATCTTTTTACGTTTTATTGTATTTATTTAATGTTAATCTTTCTCGGATGACAATAGAAACCCTAAAAACATTTACTGCAGATATTCACAAAATAAATATTCAATACTTGTAACCCATGTAGTCCACAGGCTCTGATCACAAATGAATTAAACGTTCCACTTTTTGCTATATCATGTAGAAAATGTTACGTTATCAAGATGGGATAAACACTGTTAAACAAGCATTGCTATTTTCAGTAACATGCACATAAAATACTCCGAATCCTAAACAGAGACTTTAGAAAATGGTGTGACCCTGCATCACAATCACTAGATCTCTGTGGAGTTCACCTAATAAGTAGCAGCAATGGTCTGCAGTTCACGAAAATAACTTGCCACCTGCCATGCCCTCCTCCCTCACCTACACACAAGTATTACCAGCCACCCCCTTCTATGGAGTACGCAGACGATCACGCTGGCTTTTTGGGCCTCATTACAAGTTTGGTGGTGCGGAAAAAAAGTGGCGTTAATTCTGTTATCGTCACTTTTCCTGCAATTTCTGGCGGATTTACCGGTGGCGGAATTACCGTGCAGTAAATACACCGATTTCCGCAGGAAAAGTGGATATTTCACCTCCGGTTTGTTGACTGCATCTGTTTCTTGCACTGCATTCCCGTTCAGATCAAACACTTGCAAAGTCAACAGTTTAAAATCTTGTGTATTCATTCAATAGGTAAGTTCCAGGCGCTATTATAATATGCAAAAGTACTAACACCATTTGCCAGCTGTTGTCATTTTATGGCTAGTTGGAACCATTACAGCAGTGCTGGAAAATGCTGATCTCATGCTTACTCAATAGTAACAGTGCTCGCTTTGCCAATACTGGTTTCCATCGACTTGCAATTTCTGTTTTGCCGAAAGGCCAGCAGATGTTGCACAGCCTGGTACTGTGAGTTCTAGTGCTAATTGTGTGCCTGTGCATTCTCAGAGTGTTTTACCCTGATATGCATGGCGTCATTCCCTTTGCAAATGGTTGAATTCCCTTTTCCTTATCTCTCATGACCATCGCAGAAGCTTGTGGTCATGTAAAGGGTGTCTAGAGAGGTGTCCTACATGCCTGCCACCCATAGAGAAGTGGATATTTTGGAGGGGGACCACAGGATCACAAAATCCCATGCACTCTCTACCTCCCTGCCCCGCTCAATGAGTGCTTGGTGTAGTCATTGGCCTGTTTATGGAGCAAGACCACAGGCTGCCTTGCATAATTTCCACCACTGCAGGGGGAACTGTATGTATATGAAAGCATATATAGACAGTTCTGTAAGATTGTTAGATGTTTTGCTTTGTTTTTATTATTGTGTATTTTTAGTATATGTATTGTTCATGGGCCAAAGGCAAGCAAATATATTGTTATGCTACTGCACTGTTGTATAACCTTCATGATGTTAGGAGGATATTTTTTATCTTTTGCAAAGTTTTTTAATGGATTTACTCAAAAATAATACTTGATATGATGACATTGGATTTCATGTAAGGCACATTTAGCTGAGAAGCAAAGGAGCACTGTAGAACAAGGGGATTCAGCAGAAGTTACAATAGTGCGAATACAATTAGGATAGCATATTAAGAATACCGCTGGGTGGATATGGATGAAGGGGATATGAAAAATTACAAACAGGAAATTTAGGTTGGGGTAAAAAAAGGCCATTTTGAATAGGGGATATTCGGCAGATTATCAGTCCATAAAATGTTCTTTGACAAGGCGCATCTTCAACCTTTTTCAGGATTGCAGAAGAGAGGGGCCTGTCCGATATCAGACGGAATGTTGTTCCACATTTCCACTGGGAAGTTGGAGAAGGATTGCTTCCTGGTCCTCTGCTATTTTGCAAATCTTTGTTTGCAATCCTGCAAGGTCTAGATTCAGTCTGTTATATTGGTCTCCAGAGATATACGTTTTACAGAGAGGTATGGTAAGGCGTAGGTTGTTAGCTCTGTACATGATGTAGGCTAACATGAAGGTGGTGTCCGCCTACAGGAAAAGCAAGTGTAGAGTTCTCAGGGTCAGGGTGTTATGGTCATATTTGTACAGACTGGCTGCTTCATTCATGATGATCTTGGGGGGCGTCGTGATCAGAGCTGTGGGAAGACCGATGATGAGGGTGTAGCCACTACCCAGCTCAAAGATGACTATCCTTGGTTGATGGTCATAAAGTCTGAGTCTGGTAGGCAGTGTGTCCTTTTCTTGAGGAGTGAGTGTTGAAAACATGCAGCTATGCCGTCTGCCTTGAAGGAGAAGTTGCAGTCAATGTACAATCCTAGAGATTCAATGTGGTTTCTGATGTGGGGCGTGAAGCTATTGCACTTTATGTGAACAAGTCAGGTTTGGTTCTGTTCAGTTTTCATATTATTGTGGAGGCAGATCAATTCTGTTTATTGGGTTAAGTTTCAGGTGTATTTTTTTTATTTGCTTAGTTTGGCATAGGTAACATATAAACTTTACACACAAATTCATATAAATTTAAAAAATCATTAAACTTAATTGCTAATCTCCAGCAACAGTCCAATTTTATTCCCATATGTTATGGTATGTTAATGTGACTTGTACCATGCACCGATGGTCTCCAGGCCCTTTGGCGGATCTAAAAAGGAAGAGGGTTGGGATGGTAGGTAGGGTTGAAGGGGAAATCACAAGAGAGCTTTATGTGCTGTTGGTAGCTTCAGTTCACATACAAAACGGTCACTGTGTGCTGGTATGATGTTGGTAGATTGGCGTTTGTGTGTTATTTTTGTGGATGGTTATATGTGGGTGTTTCATGTGTGTGTTGGGTGTTGTGGAGAGTTGGTAGAGTGTCTGTGGTTTGGGTGTTTTCTGTTGAAGGTCTGTGTCATTTTGCTTCTGTGTGGGATGGTTGGTATGCTGACTGTTATAGAGTTTTTGGTAGGGTTAGTCGGGGGTTGTTTGTGTTGTTTTTACAATAAATTAGCCCTTCGGTTTAGTCTTATTTCTATTGAATTTGTGGTGGATTTTCTTTGGGTGTTGCCTGCTCATAGGGCTCTCTTGCGTTGAGAAAAGGTTTGTTGCTCCGATGTTTTCTTCAGTTTGGTACATTAAAAAGCCATGTTTTAACCAGTTTCCTGTATTTCAGGTGATCTTATGTTGTTCTTATTTCTTTTGGGAGCGAATTCCAGAATTCCACTGCTATTCAGGAGAATGCTGAACCCCAGAATATTTGTTCGGTGTATTGTTTTGGTTTGAAACACATGTCATTGCAGGATCTTAGTATTCGTGTTGGTTTGTAGATGGAGACTTTCTCCTATATACATTCTGCTCCCAGGCCATGAATCACTTTGTGTTATGCAGAGAATTTCTAAGATTTGTTTTTTGACTTGTAGCCAATGCTTTCTTCTTAGGGCTGGTGTGATGTGTTCTCTTCTAGTGAATCTAGTAGTCTTGCTGCTCCAGTCTGTATTTGTTGTAGCTTCTTCATGAGATATTCTGGCATTCTGGGGCAGATGCTGTTGGCGTAGACTATTCTTGAAATGATGAGAGAGGTGACGGTGAGTGTTCTGTGTGTGAAGGAGAAGAAGGGAAGTATCTTCTTGATCATGTGTAAGTGGAAGAAGCATATCTCAATTACTGTGTTGACCTGTGCTTCTATTGTTAATTCCTTGTCCACTAGGATTCTGAGATTTTTGACCACTTTGGATGCTTCTGGCAGGTTTCCCAGTTTGGTGGGCCATGAAATGTGATGCATATTCACCGGCTCTTTGGGTGCAATCATGATTTTAGTTTTGTCTGGATTGAGTTTAAGGCTGTTGGTGATCATCTACTGGTTTAATTCACTGAGGCAGTCAGTGAGTGCTGGGTTTTGTTTTTCACTGATGTTGATTTTATAGATGATATGAGTGTCATCTGCATAGTTGTAGCAGGTGAGGCCATGTTTTTGATGAGGTTAATCAGGGGGGTCAAATAGATGTTGAAGAGTAACAAAGACAGCAATGACTCCACATTTTTTCCAAGGTGCTGATTCGAAAGGTACTATCCAGGTTGTTTCTGTTCTTTCTGTTAGGAACGATTTTAGCAAGAGGAGAGTTGTGGGGCCACTCCCAATATTGTCTAGTCGTTTGATGAGGGTGTGTCAAAGGCTGCTGAGTGATCGAGTAGTATTAGTGCTGAATTTCTGTTGAAGTCTGCGTTGGTCTTCAGATCGTCCCATATAGATAGGAGAGTAATTTCCATTCCTCTCATGGGTCTGAACTCTACCTGTGCCTGATTCAACAGTCGGTTGCATTCAATGATTTGTTCACAGACTTAGCTTTCCAGAAGCTTTGCCAGGTATGGGATATTTGAAATTGGTCAGTAGTTGGTTAGGTCTTCTGTGTTTCCAGATGTGTCTTCGAGGAGTGACTTGATGTAGGCCGATCTGAAGGCTTGTGGCAAGGTTCCTGTTGCTAGTGTGAGGTTGAAAAGCTTGAGGTAGTATTCTGCCAGACTTCTCTGGGTTAGAGTGGTGTTGTAAACATCTGGTAGGCGGGGTCTGCTGGAGAGCTCGCTCCATTGCTTTTGCTTACCAGGCTGTAGAAGTTATCCGTCGGTATCGGTGGGAGGTGGTTTAATCTGATCGGTGGTTCCGTGTTGGCTTATGAGGTGATCAAAGCTACTTTTTGGCTTGTTTTTTATGATTTGCTGGATGCTAGTTATTTAGGGCAGTGAGTAGGGCATTCGGTAGAACGATTTTGGTCTTGTTCTGGTGGATGGACCTGTTTTCGTTGAACATGTGGGTATGTTATCACTTGGTGTGTGTCTGTTCCCAGGTGTTGCGTTCAGAGGTTGTTCCACTTCATTTGTTCTCACTTGGTTGTTCCTTGGACATCAGTCTTTCCTGGTGCGCAGCATTTTGTAATGGGACCTGTTCTGAGGAGACTGTATCCCAAAGAAAGGACTGTCACTGGGTTCTGCTTTTCCTGGAGACGGGGATATCCCACGGGTCAGGGATTTATAGGGCCTGTGAGATAGCCCTGGCTGTTACTGACGAAACCTGGCAGTCAGGGATCAGCTCTCGCTGTTTCAGACTAACCTTGACTTTCAAGGACTAACCCTGGCAGTGGGTGTCTAATTTTGTGGTTGAGAACTACGTTCGGTTGCTAGTTAAACCAGGCTCACGGTAGTGGGAGCCTCCCTGCAGCGGTATCTGGTTGAGACTTTTTTCTTGGGGGTTTCTGTGTGGCTGTCTCTCCTGATGGGGTCTTGTAGTTTTTGGAATGGTGATTTTCTTGAGTTGTATCAGGCTCCCCATGGCGAGGGCCTCCCTGTGGTGATCTGTGGTGGCCTGTGCTTATATCTTCCCTTGTGGAATGTCTATCCTTGAGGGTTCTCGCAGTTTTGTAGTTGTGTTTGTATAATATTCACAGTTGCAAATCCCTTCCATGTTGTACCCTTTGTTTTGATCTTCCCTTCTGGGGAACAGTCGTTTTGTAGTTGTAGTTGTGTCAGGGTCACAGCAGCGAAGGCCTCCCTGTTGTGACCTGTGGTTTAAGTTTCCAATGTGGGGTCCTGTGTGGTCCTCTCTCCTTGTGGGGTCCCATGTATTTTGTCATATCCAGTTCACAGAGGAAATGGCTTTCCTGTGGTGGTCTGTGCTTTTGTAGTTGTGGTTGTATCGATTTCACAATGGTGAGGCGCTTCCTTCCTTTCGGTGAACTGTTTTGTCCAGTTGTTAGTTCTTCACTTGTGGGGTCCTGTATGGTTGTATACTTCAGTGGGTTCTTATACGATTGCACTTGTATCGGGTTCCACCATGGCCAAACACTCCCTGTAGTAACCTGTGGTGTCCTGTGTTTATTTCATCCCTTCTTGGTCCTGTGTCCCACTCTTTCCTTATGGCGCCCACTGTTTTTAATTGTGTCTGGTTCACAGAGGCGCTGGCCTTCCTGCGGTGGCTGAATGTGGCAATAAGCCCCGAGACAGTGGGCCAATACCGTCCCAAGTAATGCCCCGGGCCCATAGTTACAGGTCGGAGCGTAGCGAGGGCCTTAACGAGGCCCCGGGTGCATTACCGCAGGCGGTCTTGGCCCGCTGTCGAGGGGCTTATAGCCATTAGTACCCCGGCCCATTAGACTGGGGTACTAATAGCATTTTTTTTTTCTGTTCCGAAATGGCCGCCGGGAAAGGGAAAATGTAGTCTGTTTTCCCTTTCCATGGCGGCCATTGGGAGTGGACGCACTGGGAACAGAAGTATTCCCAGCACGTTCGCTACCGTGTAAAGAAAATAAAAGAAGATAAGTGGGGTTGGGAGGGCAGGGAAAGGATAGTTTGCAGGGGAGGGGGGTGGAGGAAAAAAAAAAACTTACCCGAGTCCCCGACAGGGGACCAAGGCAGCCTTCATCCATGGGGAGGCTCAGAGCCTTCTCATTGGCCAAGGGGCTGCCACGCCCCCTGCCGGGAACGAATGCAGGCAGTGCACGTAAATGTGTCCAGGGGATTATACTGAGGTATGGCTCAGAAATGAGCCAATCACCTTTCAGTGTAATCCCTTGGACGTGAGTGCCTGTGGGAGGAAACACTTGGGAGGAAATGCATTTCAATGCAGTGTTTCCCACCACTACTAGAGTCAGTGGTACCTTACCTTAGTAAGATTTAAAGGGTTGGTGTGAAGTTCACATGGATTCAATGGTGGCTATACTCCAATAGTTCTATTAGCTTTAGCAGTGGTTATATAGTAAAATTCAGATTACTTTTACAGTGGTTCTCCGAGGTTCAACCATGGCTATCCTGTATTAATTCTCCTAGATTCAACAGTGGCTATACTCTTAATAATTTGCCTCGGTTCAACAGTGGCTATTTAGTAAGCTCACAAGGGTTTACTAGCAGCTATATGCTGAGAATTCACCTGGATTCAGTGATGGCCATACTCCAATATTTCACCTAAATTCACCAGTGACTATGTTGTAAACGTGGCTATTCTCCAATGTTCACCCAGATTCAACCGCAGCAATGTTTTAGAAATCCACATGTGTTCTAACAATGGCTATTGGGTCAAATTCACCTGGAGTCAACATCAACAGTGGCTATATTCTAATATTTCACCTAGATTCTATAGTGGATACATTGTAAGAGTGTGCCTGGTTTTAGCAGTGGCTGCATGGTAAAATTCACATGAGTTCAACAGTGGCTGTATCGTGAAAGGACACCAAGATTTAACAATGGCTATATTGTAGGATGCACATGAGTTCAAACAGTGGCTGCATTGTAAAAATTCACCTCGATTCGGCAGTGGCTATGCTCGGATATTCCACCTGGTTTTAGCAGTGGATGTACTGTAGGATTCACCATTGTATGTGTTGTGCAAGTTCACCTAGATTTGACAATGGGTTTGCTCAAATAATGAGTGGTTGCACGGTGATCGGCTAGTTCAGCACAATGGCCAAACTAGGAGCGCAGAAAGGTTCAACACAATGACTAACTAAAGAGTGCAGCAAGGTTCAACAAACTGGCAACCAGAGTGCAAGGTGGGGTTCAACCCAATGGCTAACTAAAGAGTGCAGCAAGGTTCGACACAATGGCAACCACAGTGTAAAGTGGGGTTCAACACAATGGCTAACTGGAGAGCGCAGCACAGTTCAACACAATGGCAACCATACAGCAAAGTGGGGCTCAACACAATGGCTAACTTGAGACCTCAGAAGAATGCAACTCAGTGTTAGCAGCAGGTGGCAGTAAAATAGAAATAGTAGGGTTTTACCAGTGCACAGTAATAGCTGTGCCCGCCTCACACACCACCTTACCAGGTTGTAGCTATTTCCATGAGTGAAGAGACCAATCACAGTCTGGGTGGGCAGGAGTGAGGAGGGGAGAAGACAGGGTAGAGAGGAGTGAAGAGTTGTACTTAGGAGAAGGTAAAATAAATAATAAAATGGTGGATGGCAGGCTGGGGGGCTACTAACCCTTGGTGGACATGCCATGCAGGGAAAGAGAGCAGGACCGATTTACACTAGTATTCGTAGTACATCAGTTGTCTGACCTTATCCACATTCTATTTACACCATGAATTAGTAATGGCAAGGGAAATAATGGGAAAAAAATGACAATTATGTACCATCCATACAACATAACCAAAATTGAAACGTACTCAGATATTCTCTACTATTATTCTCAATATTAAGACATTCCATCAATTCTTGGCAAATAGTGTTAGCAGCAGGTGGTAGTAAAATAGAAATGGTAGGGTTTTACCAGCACACAGTAATAGCTGTGCACGCCTCACGCACCACCTTACTGGGTTGTAGCTGTAGGATGTCCCATCAGGCATCCATGGCAAACAGGGGGTGGGAGCTGCCCTAGGGAGCTGCACTTTGGCTCAGGCCATTAGCTGGCTGCCCGGGCAAGGCTGCCCCAGAGCCCTCTGTAAGGAGGGCTATTTCCATGAGTGAAGAGACCAATCACAGTCTGGGTGGGCAGGAATGAGGAGGGGAGAAGACAGGGTAGAGAGGAGTAAAGAGTTGTACTTTGGACAAGGTAAAATAAATAATAAAATGGTCTATGGCAGGCTGGGGGGCTACTCACTCTTGCTGGACATGCCATGCAGGGAAAGAGAGCAGGACCAGTTCACACTAGTATTCATAGTACATCAGTTGTCTGACCTTATACACATTTTATTTATACCATTAATTAGTAATGGTAAGGCAAATAAAGGCAAGAGAAAGAGACAATTATGTATCATCCATAAAACAGAACCAAAATTGAAATGTACTCAGATATTCTCTACAGGGATTCTCAATGTTAAGACATTCCATCAATTCATGGCAAATAGTTTCAATTTTATACCATTTACATAGATTGCAAGTCGTTTTCAGCCTTGCTATTTCCAATCTGGGACCATACAGATGTACTATATGATATAATATGATGTGGCATTTATAACGCGCCTGTACACAAGTGTTTCTAGGCGTGGCAAGACAAGGAGGGGGAAACAAGGAAGGATGAAATAACGATCTTACTAGGCTTTGTGACAATTAGATTGTGCAAGTGCAGGGAAGAGGGTAGGGGAAAGTGCAGTTAACTCACAAGTGCAGCTAGCGGGTGACTCATAAGGGCAGAGGGAAGGGGCTGTAGGGTTGCAGATACAGACCCTTAAGTGCTGGGGAGCCCGGAGGCAGTGTGATGGTAACTGGACATGCAGAAGCCTGGGCCAGAGTTCAGAGGGTGATCAGGTGACCAGTGCGCAGAGCAGTCAGGTGCATCAGCAGGGGCGAGAAAGAGAGAAAGCAGAAGTGAAAAAGGAAGGTCTTGAGTAGCGTCTGGAACCAGAGGTGGTTCTTCTTAAGTTTGAGAGAGGCAGGGAGGCTGTTCCAGAGGGATGCCCCAGCCGAGGAGATAGATAATAATAATAATTAAGATCTTCCCCCAAGTCTCTGATTGGATATGCCTCTGACCCTCAGAGAGTTGGAGGTGGATGGGTGGAGAGCTATGATATGATATATGATATGGCATTTGTAACGTGCCTTTACACAAGTGTGGAGAAGGAAGATGTTTTGGAAGAGAACATTGGAGGGTGAGTGGTCCCAGGCCCCAGAAAGCCTTGTGGGCAATGCAGAGGGTCTTAAAGTTGATCCTTGCAGCCACGGGCAGCCAGTGAAGAGATTTCAGAGCTGGAAAGATACAATCCCTGGGTTTGAGGCCAAGGAACAGTCTCACAATCCTGTTCTGGATAAGTTGTAAAGGTTGAAGAGTTGAGACAGGAAGGTTTACAAAGAGGCTATTGCAATAGCCCAACCTAAAGAGGACCAGAGCTCTGGAGACAGTGAGCTTCTGGGGAAAGTGAGAAAAAGAATAATACGTCTGAGGATGTGCAGCTGATAGTTTGACTTCTTAGAGATGTCAGAGATGTGAGGAGAGAAGGAGAGTGTGGAATCGAAGATGACACCAAGGGTTTTAACCTCATAGAAGGAACGGGAAGAGGGTCCAGAGTGGGCGGCCAGAGAGAGAGAGGAAAGGAGGGGGCGGGTCTCCCAATGAGGAGGATCTCAGTATTACTGGCATTAAGGCAGAGATCATTGGCGGCACACCATGCCTGAATTGTGGCCAGTCTGGCATGAGAGAAGAAGCAGAGATGGCTGAGGGGAGCCTGAAAGGGAGCAGAGTTTAATCTGCATAACATTGAAAACTGGAGTGGAAAGTAGCAATGTGGTGAGCAAGAGGTTTTAGGTAGTGGTTGAAGAGCCAGGGACATAGGTTAGACCCCTGAGGAACACCACACATAGAAGAGATAGAAGAGAGGAAAGACCCCAGTTGGACCTGAGAGGTTGGTCGGTGAGAAAGGAAGTCAACCAGGTCAGGGCCTGATTAGTAATACCAAGGTTGCCCAGAGACGATTGAGCAGGATGGCATGGTTGACCATGTCAAAAGCAGAGGGTAGATCAAGGAGAATGAGGACATAAGGAAGATTGGAGTCAAGATTGGAGGACAAGTCTTCACAGGTGTTCAGGATAGCAGTTTCTGTGCTTCTGGCAGCCCTGAAGCCAGACTGGTGGTCATGGAGGCAACCATCAGATTCAGTATGTAGATTAAGCTGGGAGATGGCCAGCTTTTCCAAGAGTTTGCCCAGGAAAGGAGTGATGGAGATCGAGCGATAGTTAGCCAGAGAGGAAGGATCGGCCAAGGGCTTCTTTAAACAGGGGTGCACAAGAGAGTGCTTAAGGGGGAGGGGAAAGTTCCAGTGGCAAAGGAGTGATTGCAGAAATTGGCCAAGGCTCGAGCAAGGGTGTTGATATGTTCCTCGATAGTTCTGAATGAGCAGGGGAGAACCTGCTTTGATGAGACTTTCATAGGTCGGACTTGTCTAGAAACATTGTCAGGGGTGAACAGGGGATAGAAGGGGAAAAGAGGAGAAAGGAGGAGAGAGGAGGAGGAGAGATGGCCTCAGCCAGGCCAGGACTGGAATTGGAAGAGGAAGAGAGTGTGGACAGATGTCCTGAGTTTTTGTAGTCAAATATACACATTGTGATTAATCCAAAGAGAACCTCCCTTTTCGTAGGTGAGCGAGCACTGCTTCAATGGTCAAAATAGACATGATCAATAGGTTTGTAACCCTTTCCCATAATTTAAACACTCATACCACATCAATCAATTTACTTATGTAAAATAACACCAGTAACATCTCCAACCAGTACTAGGCTGAAAAAGAGAAGATACCCCATAGAGAACAATGATTACATCACTGAGGGGATGGAGGAATGAGATATGGAAACCAATACCAATGCTCTAGTCTTTGTCTGAATCACGAAAGTGAGCAAACAATAAATAGGAAAGACGAATGAGACCCAGCAAGCAGTAGTGGGCGCCAGAGATGTTGTGGAAGTAGGTAAATGAGCGAAAGATGGAGAAACCAAAGCAACAAGAACGAGCAAACTAAAAGCCAGGTGAATGACCCATGGTGGCTGAAGGAAGTGGAGGACTGGAGAGGGACGCCGGGCATCCTGAAAAACAATCTGCTCGGGTGGTGGCGTTGCCGAGGCGAGGCATCAAAGTCTCATGGGTACCACGACCCTAAAACCTCACGGGAGCAGCACTTCGACCACAGGACCCAAGAAGAATTGTGCTACATTGAAGTGCCGCCGACCTGACGAAAGACAAGGGATTCCTGGGAGACCCTCAGACACGGAGCCCCACAGCAATAAGTCAGACTGCCCCTTTGAGTTACCAAAAAGGTATTTACACAGCCAGGTGGGCTATGGGTGCAAGGGAGAGCTGTGCCCTAGCAGGTGGGAGAGAGTAGACCCCAGGGAGAGATCCAAGGAGTCCCATACAAACTTTGGGACAGTAATAGAGAATAGGTAGTACTGGGCAGGAGAGTAAACCCAGCCTACCATAAGGGAGTCGTAAAAACAGACAGGCTCACACGGACCTTATACGCTAGTCAATCACACCTCTCTTCTTCTTCCCAGCACTGGGTGGAAGATATATAGGGGTACAGAGGAGGTCCCAGACATGGCCTTCACCCCTTCCTCTTATTTCGAGGTACCAAGAGCATACTCGCCAAGGTATGTGATGTATGAAGAGCAAATGAACCTACAAAGAGCTGCACTGGGACTCTGCCCAGTATACATCAGAAGATCCATACCGGTTGAAGCATCCATGACCAGAGAACCCTGGGCACCACGGTACCCTATTAGACAGCCATACCAGGCGCTGCTACGAAATGAGGGGTACCTACACACAGTCCACGAAGAGACCTCAAAAGCTTTAATGGAAGGCAAGTGGAAATGACACAAGGGCCTGAACAGACTCTAAAAGTAGCTATCGAAGATAACACGCCTGTGTGAGTAACTACGAAAATGAATGGAATAGACATAGAGAGGAGACAATGTTACAATGTGAGGAAACAGTGCTACGAGACAAGATGGAAGCAATGTACTGTTAAACGTGTGTGAATAGGCTTGAAATGCAAGATGCTAAGAAATTGATACTGCTTGCAATGCTTAGTAGAAGATAGAGCGGCAAGCGCCAACCATATATCTACCTCAATAATGCACATTATACAAGTGTGACTCCATTTTGTAAAGGCAGAAATGTAACCAGGCGGCCAGAGGCCTGACAGGCCAAGTTTTGAAACCCAGCCAAAGGCAAGAGACAGAGCGGAATCGAAACTCAACAAAGAGCGGCTCATGCCTAGGGAATCGAGGTCAACCAGAGAAGAGGAGGAGAGAGTCAGCTCACAAGACTCCAACTTCAGAGCCTCCCAGGCTGCCTCATGAAGGTCAAGATAAGGGGGGCCCATGCAGGTGGCTAGGCTGACACAGAATTAAATGCACTAAAAGCTGGAAACTGAAGCAGATTGAAGGTGAATTAACACATGACCAGCCAGATGCGAAAAAGTACCATCGCCTGATGTCATCCAGGACCCGAGGATGCCATAACTTTTCCTGATAAGAGACTACAGTTTCGAGGCCATCCGTAGCCAACTAATTGACACGTCGCCCTAAAACACTGATGGAAGGGAGGCAGGGTGAAACTTGGGACACCAGGCACAGGGGTGTCCATTCTGCATGCTGCTAATTAAAAGTGGAAATTTAAGTCTAGGGTTGTAACCTGCCCAATCACAATGGACCAAGTTATCGGGAGTCCGATAGATATTGTAACCAATAGGACGTCGTAGTTGTAGTGACGTCTACCACGCGTAATGTAGAGGGATGGGCGTAGATGCCCACCCGATAAGAGTTATCTTATCCGCATGCCCTATAATCATATACAGATAAAACACCTATACTTAAGTTACCTTTCCTAACAATTAAATTACATGATGATTTTTATAGAAATAAGACGTCAGTGATGACAAATTTTGCCTTTAAGAATTGCTGTTCGACTGAAGTTCGAGGAAGTCGGAACGAGACAGGTGATTGCAATGCTGCTGATTTCCATTTGTTTCTCTGTTTGATGTAATTGTCATTAAACAGACTTCCCTTTGCCAACTTACTGAGTCCTCATTATTGAGTCGTGTTGGAGTAAGTGAATCATGCACCCCCTGTCCTCACATGGTGCAGCTATCTTGTCTTACAAGTTCTGGAGGGTGAGCGCTGACCTATGGGCCCGTCAGTAACTTCTTCCCCTTCTGAATACTCGGTGGCATGAGGATGGTTTCGGCCATCGATTATTGATTATCGATTGATATAGTTATAAGACACCTTTAGACGACGTAACACTCTAGGCCATCGGTAAGATCACGAGTCCTTTCGCCATTCCGGCTGAGTAGGCTGATAAGCTCCCCATGGACAATGATAGAGTAAAACTTCAAAAATCTGCAGTGGGTCTGAAGGAACCCGCCTTTCCAAGCATAACCCTTCTCATTCCCATGGGCAGCAGATCGGACAAAAAACTTAAAAGCGGGAAGAGGAAGGGGCGGTGATCCCGAAGTTCCAGAGAGAAAAAGATGCGATCGGTGAGTGAAGCAATAAAACTCGTTACTTTGGCAAATGTCGTGTAGGCATTAGAGCCAGTAAGGGAAAGGTAATGGTGGGCGGCAGAGAAAAATAAAGTAGTTAGAAGTAGAAAAGACTGTATATATATATATATATATATAGGGGGTAATGAATTGAGCATAACAAATAAAGAGAGGATTACCAGGGGGGCACCTGAGACAAAACGTAAGGATTACCAGGCTTTGAAGAGTGGTCAGAAGGAATGTGAACCCATAGTCCACAGTGGGGGGACAATTTAGGCTACGGTGACGATTAAAGACGGCATCAAAGGGGTTCGTTCACATCCCATGACAGGGTATTGATTAGAAGGCAGGTATACGTATGACCAGCTGGTGTCCGTATAGTCTGTCAAATGTCTGTCATGTGTGTCCTGTTTATGTCAAATATGAAATAATTGTATTGTTGATTGATTGAAATGCATTATGGCTTTATGCGATTCTGTAACTACGAGGGAATCGCCATTGAATTGGTGGGTTTTGAGTAAATTGTTGGCACAACATTTGGCAGGAAAATATTGGATTGGAGCTTGCGTATTTGGTGCTCGCTCATACTATTGAGAGGTCAAAGAATTGTATAAAAACTGGTGGTGATGAAATTAAGAATGGAGGAAGTTACCCCTCTTGCGTATTTGTGCAAGCAGCTACCCAAGCACGCACCAAAGCTGAAAAAATACAGCCAGGAGGGGGTCAAGGGTACCGCCAATAAGATGTTTATGCCATGGCCCCAGAACGGGTCACTCTCTAAGGCTGTTCTACAGCACATGACTACCTTCCTACACTCCACATATTCGGGCAAGAAGTTAGAGAAACGTCTTGCTGTTCTCGAGTTGTGGAAAATGTTTGAAGAAACGAAGGTGGAAGAACCACCCACAGACTGGATAGTAAATGTATGTATAGAGGGGGGTGAGACGCCTAACGCGCCACCAGCCCTGCCTGTGCCAGTCATTGAAGGAAGCAAGTCAGAGGGTCTTTACCCACTAAAAGAACTTAAAGCATATGAGTCGCCCACGTACAGTAGTGATGATAATAAGGGAAAAGAACAGGAAAACAATATCGCCTCCGGTGTTTCAAGGGACAAAGAGAGATGTGAAGATAAAGGGAAAGATTGGGCATGGAGTTGTGCACAACCAGATAAGGAGAAAGAGGGAAATAAACAAAGGAAATGAAGGTAGAGGTGATGAAATAGCAATCACGAAAGACGAATGGATGGGAGGTCAAATATTACTGAAGTTAGATGGAAAAGGAAGTGATGATTTGAGGCCACGGGAGAAGTCTGATGAGACACAATGGGGAGAGAAAGAGAAAGGGATGGAAGAAAGAGATGATAGGACTAGAAAGAGAGATAGGCTAAGGCGAGAACAACTATATCGTGAAGAGCAAGGAATACCGCCCAGTCGCACACAGTACGCAGCCTATAAAAAGTACAAGGAGAACATGTTAAGGTTGGAGGAAGAAAGGAGAGTGCATGAAAGGAAAGTAAAACAGCAGGAAGATGAGGAAAGTAGGAGGGCAAAAGAACGTAGAGATGAACGGATGAAGGAAGTAGATAAGGCTAGAGAAGAAGCAAAGAAGCGATAGAAATAGATGTGGAAGCAGAACGTAAGCGCAGACAGAGGGCACGAGATCTAGAATATTTGCAACGGGAAGTTAAAAAACCCGATCATGTTGTAGAATGGGAAAACATAGAAGAATTATTTCATGCAAGCAATGCGGTACCAGGTAAAAGCGGGACAAATATTGACTTCGACACCAGAAGCATCGGGGAAACGATTGATAAAATCTATGACGAGATGGGGCTAGAACTAATTTACCAAGGGGAAAGGGAAGATGAGCGCTTAGAAAGCACTCGGCTATATGACACTGAGGATGTCACCTGAAGTAGTGGGAACAGGGGACTGTCCCTAGGCAGACTAGAGATAAGGCAGAATGAAGAGGATGCAAGGAGTTGTGTAAATTGGGAGCACTCAGAATCCGACTCCGGAGGGTATACGAAGGATGAGACATATGAAGAAGGGAGACAGTGCGAAAAGCGGCTCACAAGGGACCAGGGGATACGATGGTCAGACGCTAGCGGGTCCAAAAGTAGGGCACCGAAGTCTGCCACGCAGTCCGGCCGTCATGAAGGAACACCCCACGGTCAGAGGGGGGCGTGAGCACCTGCCTATGCAGACAGATTAAGAGCATTGCCAGGTAGACAGCAAGGCGGGAATGCCACCCCGGCGACAGACCGGAGAGTTATGGGGAAAGAGAAGGTGGACTGTGCATTCCAATTCCCGTCGCTAGAAAAGGGGGGTTCCAGACCACAGTATATTCCATGGCCACATATGGACTGAGAGAACCTTAACAATAAGCTTCCAATGCTGACATTGGGAGCCGGAAAGTGGATACACTAGTTACAGAAAATGACGGGGGGTGTTACCTTAGCTATAGGGGACATTAAGGGCCTCCTAATTGCCATACTTGGTGAGCAGATGATGTATGGAAACAGGCAGGCTATCCTTGGTTAACCCTCACTAACACCTCCCATGACGGAGCGCCGTTTAATAACTGTAGGGCAGCAGTGTGGAAAGCGCTGCAAACTGTATATCCAGACACTTCTGATATGGGGGCCATAATGACTCGAAAAATGAAAGAGTCAGAGGACCCATTGATTTATATCCAGAAATTTCAGGACACCTGGGTTCTCGAAACGCATGAGTCTTGGACAAAATCTATCCATGTATTCTACCACATTATGCCAAGGGTTGCCTGAACCAGCGCAGAAGCAGCTCAAAAAAATTGGTAGGAGTAGAAGCAAAACCATGGGCCGAAATACAGTTGACAATTGCACACTACTGTAGATTGTTGCAAGAAAAGAATCGGAAAAAGAAGGCACCTTGTAAGGGCGAGGAGGCGAAGCTGGTGCAAAAGAAACTCTCGAAGTATGCTCTCGAGGGAGCCATGCTCACCAGCCCAGCCGAACCAAGCGCACAACAAGCGACCAACCCATTGCAGAATAATCAGGGTAACGCAGGATTTTACCCAAGAGGAAGAGGTTTGGAGGAAGAGGATGGCAGAGTAATCAAGGAGGGTTTTGAGGTAACCGGGGAGGCTTTCAGAATAATCAAAATGGCTTTCAGAACGTGCAGATGGGCGGTGAAGCTATGCCATATGGACAGATGGCCGACCACCGCCAGCGTGTTGGTTGTGTGGAATGACAGGACACATGGTGCGCATGTGCAGAGGCCAAGGCATGTGGCAAAACAGCTAAGGGGTGGGGGCAGGCATGCTCAATCAGCCTGCCATCCCGCAACCGGGCGGTGCACAAAATTACACAGTGCAGCCGCAGGCGTCAGGCATGCAGCAAGGTGCACAGCAAGTGGTTCAACCACCGAACATGGGGAACTTGCTGGAGGGACAACCCCAGCAGGCACCACCACAAATGTCACAGGGCACTAGCTCCGGAGGGGGAGTTAACCCTGGGACTGGCGGAAATCAACAAGTATACAGTGGGCCCAACTGATATATAAAATAGGACAGCTCACGGGGGACTCTGATGTGCTCTATCCTATCAGTGACACCAGACCCTAACAGGGAACCAAGGATGAATGTCACCATAGAGGGGAAAGAATATTCCTTCTTAGTTGACATGGGTGCAACGCGCTCGTGCATTCAAGAAGGCAAGTTTTCCTTGTCCGGTGAGGCTATAGCTACTCAGAGTTTCACTGGAGCTCATAGTAGAGTTCCCTTTAGAGACGCACTCCCAGTCTCAGTGGGAGAGCGTGAAATGAATGTACCTCTGTTATATTCGCATCAGACCCCAGAAAATATTCTGGGTCGCGACCTGATGACTAAATTAAACATGAACATCTCGTTTACCGAGAATGGTATAGTGTGCTCCACTCCAGGAAAGCATTATTCAAACGTGTGCGAAATTATCAGAGCATACTCAGGACATATAGCCATGAGAGCTATACCGTTAGAAACAGAAGTCTTTGTATATGGTGTGCGGGTGCTTATGGCGGGATTGCCATGCCTCGCAGACAAAACTATGAGAACCCCTGATGAGTTTCTATTCAGACCAAAAATACCCATGCATGAAGAGGAGGGACAAGTATTTCCCTTAAAGATACAATCGGCTGCAGTGCGAGCAAAGGTGGTATTGGTCGAAGGATATGACGATGAAGGCAGACAATGTTGTGTGATTATCGCCATTGAAGAAGGGGATTGAGTGACTGACGTCACCAATGACGATCTGTTCGAAGAGCACCCTGACCTAGAGGAGACAAGGGTAGAAGTGAGTCTCATATTTTGGGTCACAATGATCAAACGGGAGGTGCCGCAGAGAATGATGTTGGCACTGATACATCCAGAGTACTTTTATGATGACATGGCCTAAGTGCCTGCCGCAGTATGGACTACACAGCCCTATGACGTAGGTCCCCTGAAGGGGGCAGGTGAAGTGAAGATTACATTGAAACCAGGAGCGATTTTGCCAAGAGCACGACAATACCCCAACAGGTCATCCTAGTGATGTTAGAATCACTTTGATCCCCAGTGATTTATCAGGGTCTTGGCATTTAATCCAAGATTTACGAGCACTAAACAATATAGTTGAAGCCGAATTCCCTCTAGTCCCTAATCCATCCACAATACTGTGTAACATACCCACAGAGGCAAAATCGATTGAAAAATGCATTTTTCCCGATTCCGTTGCACCGTGAATCACAAGACCTGACGTCATTCACTTTCAGACAAATGCGCCTGAAAAGCTCGAGGTTGCCACAGGGGTACTGCGAGTCCCCGTCTATTTTCACCAGAGTCCTGCAAATGGACCTAAACAATATTGCGGTGGACAGTGTTGTTTTGCAGTATGTAGATGACATTCTGATCTGCAGCACCACTGAAGAGAAATGCAGGCGCGACTCTGTCCAGCTACTAACTATACTGGCTGAGAAGGGATACAAGGTTGATAAGGAAAAGCTACAGTACTGTCAGCATGAAGTGTTGTACATAGGGCAACTGATCTCGCATGAAGGGAAAAGGAAACCCCAGAAAGGGCTGAAGCTATCATGGACACGTCCAAGCCGTGCAAGATAAAACAAATGCAAGGCTTCTTAGGCCTGTGCAATTATGTCAGAGCATGGGTCTTTGACTGCAGCTCATATACCAAGCCCTTACTGCAGGCCCTAAAGAAGACCCAGGCGACAAGGGAAGATATCGAATGGACTGAGGCAATGGAAAAATGGTTTACAGAACTCAAGGGGCAATTTGTAAGGCCCCAGTTCTCGGAATTCCTAATTACGCATAGGAATTCTACCTGTTCTCACACACCAATGGCAATTTTATGACGGCAGTGCTCACCCAGCAAACCTTGCTGGGGTACAAGCCCCTAGCATATTACAGTGGGAGTCTGGACCCGGTCATGAAGGGCCACTTCCCATGCAAACAAAACCTAGCTGCTGCCGCATTCGCTATCGAAAAGGCGTCATCTATTGTGACGGGGTGCTCCATGACATTGTATGTTGAGCACTCACTGTTCGCCATACTAAAGAAGCCAAAAGGCACACTGACATCTCAAAGAGCATCCGCCTATGAGGTGATTATCTCTAATTCATCGATCAAGATAGTGCGATGTAAAACTGTAAACCCTGCTACGTTCATAGCTGAGCCAGTCACAGAGGGAGAACCTATACATGACTGTGCGAAATATAAGGAATTCTATGATGAGATCCCCAGGGTAAAGGAAAATGCCCTGGCGAGTGGAGAGATTGTCTTCATTGACAGGTCTTCGAGAATCAACCAAGACGACGGACAAAGGTATACAGGCATGGCCGTGGTGAAACACTGGGCGAACGGGGAGTTTCGAGTACTCAATAGTGCACGAATACCATCCCATTATTCGGCACAGGCTGCAGAACTATTGACATTGATACTCGCCTTTGAGAATCATGCAGACCAGGAAGTAACAGTGTATAGTGACTCTGCCTATGTGATGTCCACGGTGCACGCAGGACTAGCACGCTGGAAAAGGAGGGCTACCTCCGAGCAGACGGCACGCCAGTGCAACATGCAGCCTTATTGGACAGGCTGATAAAAGCACTACAGCTCCCAGTGGGCATAGCAGTCGTGAAATGCACCACTCGTACCAAGGGGACGGATTTCGTGTCACGTGGAAATCATGAAGTGGACACGGAAGCCAAGCTCATGGCATCCAAAACTGAAACAATCATGGACGTGGAGGTGGATGATGGTAGCGCAAGCCACACCAGAGGCCTATAGCAATATGGGGCAAACTCAGCTAATGGAGCTCCAGGGGAAGGCACCTCAGGAGGAGAAAAATCTGTGAAAGCATTGAGGGTGTTCTTTAAACCCCTATGACGGGTTGTGGAGGCAAGAGAGCACTGGTAAACCAGTAATTCCTGTCGCCCTTCTAAAGGTAGCTTTAGAACAACTACACTACCCCATCCACATGACAAAAGAAAATCTTGCTGCAACGCTGGCAGAAGACTGGTTCACACCGAATTTAGCAGAGCATGTTGCATTTTTCATGGTGAACTGCATTATCTGCCAGCAGTTCACCGCTGGGCACACATTAAAAGTATTGAGAGGAATCATTCCCAGACCAAATGGACCATTCCAGCACTTGCATATCGACTACGTCAACATGATTCAAGTGTGCAATGGGTACAGGTATTTAATTGTGGTGGTGTGTCCATTCTCTAGATGGATAGAAGCAGCTCCCTGTACACACCCCGACGCTACATGTGCTGCCAAGTTCCTAGTTAGGGAGGTTTCCCTAGATGGGGGGTGTGCAAAGTAATGAGATCAGATAACGGGGCTCACTTTGTAAATTCAGTTTTCGAACGGATTAGCTTGTTGCTTGGTATAAAGCACAAGTTCTCATCGGCGTATCATCCTGAAGGGAATGGAATATGTGAACGGATCAACGGCTTGCTTAAGGAGAGGATAGCAAGTTGAAGCTCACATTAAAGAAGGGATGGCTGTACTGTCTACCACTGGCATTGTATGCACTTCGGAACCAACCAGGATCCGACCATCATCTCACCCCGCACAAGATAGTTACAGGCAGAAGGGTGAGCACCCCACTTACCCCCGAGATAGAGCTAGTTGTGATGCCCAGCCGACTAGAGAGGTCCGGGGAACAGAGATGCAAAAGTACCTAAACTGTATGACATCCAGCACCGGCGGCAAAAAGGGGACGGCGCAGCACGAAACACAACAGGAAGTGCTGAAGCAGTCGCAGCTCAAATCCTTTGTGTGCCCCTCGTGTTCCCTGGTGATGCAGTATTGGTGAGAAACCACGCAAGAAAAAGGTGGGACGAGCCAAGATTTAATGGCCCCTTTATCATAGAGGACTGCACCCCGTCCGCCGTCAAGCTCCAGGGCAGAAGAGCATGGATCTTTCTAAATGACATTAAACCCTATGCAGGAGAGAGCCCTCCAGCTACATCTAACTGCGAAGAATCTACAGACAATGGGGAAGAACCTCAGAACGTGCAGACAAGATCCATGGCGAGGAAGAAGGACGCATGAGCAGAAAACCAAGACAAAGAACCCGGATGCAAAGTGTGTCGTAGAACTGGACAGGTTCCCCAAGCAAGGGCACATAAGGACATAACGAACACTCTGTACATCCCAGTTGCAGGCTAAAGAGAAGCACATCCTAAGCCACAATAACATTGATAAAATGAGCTTTCGAAAGCACGACATACTCAATTAGTACAAAGAATCAAGACTCTGATAGACTGAAAATAAGACATTGCCTGAGAGTGTAACACAGTATCCTGAAGCAATCAGTATTGAGACTTTGTTCACAGAAGTCTCAAGTGGGATGTGCTAACCTATTTCCAACTCGTGGTGCTATCATACCCATCACTCATAGGAAGAGGAGCCAGTGTCACAGACTTTATCCAAGATCCGGCCAACAAGAAAATAATCTGGCAACTACTGACTGTCATCACGGAAGCCTTCATTGTACTGCCCGAGTACAGTGAGAAGGACACAAATGCGTCCACCGCCAATAGACATTGATGAACTTATGTTTAATTTGTTCTTCCAAATAGTCGAGGAGTGCCCAGGGCTCGTCGGGAGAACAACTGACACACGCACTTATATCAGAGATCCAAGAAACCTAGCTCAACTGAGTCAGCTGTGGGCTAAAGTAAATCATTTGGTGGTAATCCACGCAGCAGGAAAGTGTAAAAACTGTTCATGTCACAAGAAAGGCCTGTGATCTAGAGACCAGAAAGTCAGAGCTAATTTCGTTGTCACCAGAAGACAGCACATACGCATACCAAGTCTTCTTCCACCTCATTGAGAACTTTCCAGAACTAGTGGGTAGACCCAACAATATTGACATACCCACATTCCTCAGAGACGCAGTAAAGAACACCCAATTAAACAAGCTCCTGAGAGCTATCATAACGCAACTGAGAAGCAATTACGGACATCCACTGCTAAGGAGAGCCTTAGAAGGAGGAGATCCACAATAAAACTTTTCATCATCCTTCTGCTGTGGAGCAGATCAGGGAGAGAGACACTGTTCTTCAGAGAGCCCAAGTGAAAGGAGCGGACACAAGAACTCCACCATTTTATTTTCATTTTTCTGCATTTTTCTCATTTTTTCCTATTTTTTCATATGTTCACTTTTATTTTTACTTTTGTTTTTATTTTTAAAACATTTTATTTTGTGTGATTTTTAGAAGTTCCATCTTCTCCTTCCTTTGCATTGAGCAAATTCAAGCATGTCTTCAGGACCAAGGCAAATTTGAGCCGTGCATTCGGACCTCACCTATTATCGATATGTATAATGAATGTGATGTACCAAAGGTGCTAGCCTAACCCTTTTCCATAGTCTAGCACAGGAACTGTACTGAGTACCCAGAGACTACCGTCGTCACTCACGTGAGGGGGGACATTTGGAGAAGCACTTGTCCCTCTAATAATAACGAACTCTCGAAATACGAGATCAGAGCAAAAGAAGGAATAAATAACTGACTATGAACTCATTCGAAATGAGGGCCCAGAACAGTAACAGAAGGGCGCCCCCACTTCCCTGGAAGAAAATGCTGCAAATTGTTGTTCTGAACGATTGTGTGTATACGTATAGTTATTATTATTGTTTTTCTGTCATTAACAATCAGAACTGTTTTCTTTATCGGTGTGCGAAGTGCCCCAATCTCACTGCACGCACCAGATAATGAACATCTGGGGCCTACGAAAGCACCCAGAACCTATATAGTCATCCCAGTCCCAAGAAAACATAATGATAAAAGTAACAAACTCAATTTAAATGTAATGAGAAATGATTTAGACACATTTGAGGTAACAAATGAAGAAAAAAGCTGGAGACAGGGTCAGCACAGAATGAATGAAAACGCTGCACTGACCACTGCACGCACCCACACACAGGATGTACACAGACAAGGGCAAGTGTCAATGGCTACAGGGCCTCCAACGAAGGCAGCAGAGAAGGGGAGACTGCCTACTGAACAATCCGTTCCCATTCATAGTCAGAGCAAAGAAACTGCACGAGGAGCTGGAATATAGAACTGCAGAGAAACGACAAACACGCCAGCTCGAGAACTGCAAACAAGCACTAGATCTATAACTTAGCCTCACGCCGAGGAGATGGTGAGCCAATGGTGGCCAGAGAACCACGACAAAAACCAGAAAGAGGAGAGGAGGAAAAACACAAAACCTTCTACTACCATAGCGAGGCAGCCTGCTCCACCGAGACACCCAGAGAGGAAAAGCAGCACAGACACATTTAGAGACATAGTCATAGCAAACTACAGAAGAACGCTGAGAATCAAGAGAAGCCCACACGAAGATAACAATGAACTTAATGATTACCTGGACAGCAGAGCCCATCTCGGAAACATATGGTACTAGCACATGAAGGAAGTAGGACGAAAGCATTTGCGGAAGGAGAATGCTTAGTTTGTGCTCTCCTACCATACATCATGGGAAAATCCAAGATCTTCGTGGCTGTAGAAATTGAGGTCCCTACAGCACACTGTATGTGACATGTAGCAATGTGCAACACCGGAGGACAATTTATGGGAAGAGACGCCTCATTGATATGGGCCAACGAAAAGGATTACCCGGATGAAGATGGCTACGTCCAGGACATTAAAGCAAGAAAACGAGCGCACATCAGAAATCATATGATCAGGTACGAGAACCCTGGCATCAAAGGATCAGGTCTAAAATGGGAAGTTAACCCGAGACTGAACGTTCGAGGGAAGACTGCAGAAGAGGCTCAAATCTGGAAGTACAGAGGCCAAATGCAGATCTGGGGGTCAGTGGTCTCCCCAGATGGATGGGAGGACAGAGTAGTAATCTGCCGAGCATGGATGGTCCTTGGAGCCTGCAAGGAAGCAATAGAGAATTCGCAGAGGTTATGCAAACCTCTGTGGCCAAAGCTAGTAAAGTTACTAACATGGGTCAAAGATAGAGGGGGACCCCTGCAGATAGTGCCACTGGAGAGCCCGAAGCTATGCTTCAGAAAAAATGGCACGAGGAAGATGGGAGAGAATCAAAACTGCGGAAGAATCTTTGAAGCCCCAGGAATGACACAGGAACCACAGTTATTATGGACCATTACTGGGCGTGTGGATCCAAGGTATACATAAGGTTGCCGAAGAACTGGGGAGGCATATGCACACTAGTGAACGTCCATGTTCTCGCGCTAGTGATCCCTAAGAATGACCTGAAGTTGGACAGTTTCCCGAAAGCAGATGCTCATCTAAGAAGAAGGAGATCTGTAGAACTGGTATCCAGGATGAAGAGGGAAAACTACTCTTCTCCCAAATCAGAAGAGGAATTCATGCAATCCCGTATGAACACAGGCTGTTCAGCCTCACCTCAACAGTATTCACAACACTACTACTGCCCCACATCCAAGTTGGAGTGAATACTAAATGGTTGCAGATAACCAGATGGGAGTTATTGGAGACCATCAATACCACTGTAAAAGGATTCAACGCGATCAAAGAAGAGCTGAGAGCAATCATTATGACCCTCCAAAACAGATATGTGCTTGACATGATCACTGCAATGGATGGAGGTGTTTGTGCAAAAATCGGAGAATCATGTTGCACATTTGTACCCTCACACGATGAAGAAAATGGAACCCTAACAGAGGCCATAAGCATGTTGACCAGCCTAAAAAACTAGATGATCGATGAAAGTGATGAAGTGGACGATGACAGCTGGTTTGGAGACCTATTCTCGTGGGTCCCACAATGGATGGCAGATATATTCAAGTTTCTGGGAGCTCTACTAGCAATGGTATTGCTAGGATTCTGCGGTATAAAGATAATCATTACACAGTACCAGAAACCTTTGAGAAAGCCATAGGGATGAAAATAATGGTTGATGTCGAGCCAGGATGGAAGCCCAGAGACCTGACTGATGAAGAAATAAGAGACTTTGTGAAAGCCAGCAAATTTGCGCCAGAGGGAACAAAGTTCACATACCCTAAGAAACAAAGAAGGTGTGAAGGAAAATGGATCTACTGCAGCCCAAATGGACAATGTCAGCTAATGACATGGAACAAAGACGAACATGTGAATACAGCAGGGAGTTTGAAGGGAGTGACAAAAATATGGACTCCAAAGGTTCACACATTCACACCATCATGTACCAACGCAGAGGACGATGAGCATGACACTGAAGAATCAAAAGAAATGAATGCAAAGGAGGGTGCAGAAGTGGTTGATGAACCGACCAGAGGGGGGAGTGTAAAGGAGGTCCCAGACATGGCCTGCACCCCTTCCTCTTATTTCGAGGTAACAGGAGCGTACTCGCCAAGGTATGTGACATATGAAGAGCAAATGAACCTACAAAGAGCTCCACAAGGACTCTGCCCAGTATACATCGGAAGATCCATACCGTTTGAAGCACCCATAACCAGACAACCCTGGGCACCACGGTACCCTATTAGACAGCCATAACAGCCGCTGATATGAAATGAAGATTACCTACACACGGTCCATGAAGAGACCCCAAAAGCCTTAATGGAAGGCCAGTGGAAATGACACAAGGGCCTGAACAAACCAGTGAATTAATAAAAGTAGCTATCTAAGATAACACGGCAGTGTGAGTAACTATGAAAATGAATGGAATAGACACAGAGAGGAGACAATGTTACAATGTGAGGAAACAGTGCTACGAGACAAGATGGAAGCAACCGTCCTGTTAAACGTGTGTGAATAGGCTTGAAACGCAAGATGCTAAGAAAACGATACTGCTTGCAATGCTTAGTAGAAGATAGAGCGGCAAGTGCCAACCATATATCTACCTCAATAAGGCACATTATGCAAGTGCGACTCCATTTTGTAAAGGCAGAAATGTACCCAGGCGGCCAGAGGCCTGACAGGCCAAGTTTTGAAACCCAGCCAAAGGCAAGAGACAGAGCGGAATCAAAACTCAACAAAGAGCGGCTCATGCCTAGGAAATAGAGGTCAACCAGAGAAGGGGAAGAGAGCGTTAGCTCACAAGACTCCAACTTCAGAGCATCCCAGCCTGCCTCATGAAGGTCAAGATAAGGGGGGCCCATGCAGGTGGCTAGGCTGACACAGAATTAAATGCACTAAAAGCTGGAAACTGAAGCAGATTCATGGTGAATTAACACGTGACCAGCCAGGCGCGAATAAGTACCATCGCTTGATGTCATCCAGGACCCGAGGATGCCATAACCTTTGCCGATAAGAGACTACAGTTTCGTGGCCATTCTTAGCCAACTAATTGACACGTCACCCTAAAACACTGATTGATGGAAGGGAGGCAGGGTGAAACTTGGGACACCAGGCACAGGGGTGTTCATTCTGCATGCTGCTAATTAAAAGTGGAAATGTATGTCTAGGGGTGCAACCTGCCCAATCACAATGGACCAAGTTATCTGGAGTCCTATAGCTATTGTAACCAATACGACGTCGTAGTTGTAGTGACATCTATCACGTGTAATGTAGAGGGATGGGCATAGACGCCCACCCGATAAGAGTTATCCAATCCGCATGCCCTATTATCATATACAGATATAACACCTATACTTAAGTTACCTACCTTTCCTAACCTTTCCTAATGAATTTTGCCTATAAGCATTGCTGTTCGACTGAAGTTCGAGGAAGTCGGAACGAGACAGGTGATTGCAATGCTGCTGATTTCCATTTGTTTCTCTGTTTGATGTAATTGTCATTAAACCGACTTGGAGTAAGTGAATCCTGCACCCCCTGTCCTCACATGGTGCAGCTATCTTGTCTTACAAGTTCTGGAGGGTGAGCGCTGACCTATGGGCCCGTCAGTAACTTCTTGCCCTCCTGAACAGGGGTAGCTGGCAAGTAAGACTAGGTTATATCAAGAGAAGGAGAACAAAGGAATATCCATCATCCCAAATGATAGTTATAACCACAAGTCATCTTCCTCATCGCAGTAGTTGTTTGGGAATGAAACCAAGGGAAGTGAACCAAAGAAGAGAAACCAGCAGCTTTATTTTATAATTCAAATGAAACTAACAGAAACCAGAAACCAAACTAACCAGTTCAGATTTGTGCTTTATACACATGAACCACCGAATCTTGGAACTTTGTTTTGACACCTTTGGAACTTTATGTTGGAACTAGAGAAAAATATCTCTGAGTGTAGCTAAAAGACAATTCCCTTGTCACTTTATTTTGTGTTTAGCATGCGAGAGTCAATTTAGGGGTTTGGACACAATTTCTTTTGGACATTCTGACACAGACATTAGTTTGTTTTTGTTGAGGCAGGGAAACCCCTCTTAGATGTAGGGAAATGTATTTGTTTCCCCAAGCCCCTTTTTACTTTCAATAAAAGTGTATACCAAACAACTCACCATACCTGTGTCTGTTTCCTAGCTCCGCACCCTTACAACATCCACTCTTGGTTCTGGACAAGGTAGTGTCTAAGCTAATACCTATCCATTAGCTAACTATATGAACAAGGTACCCAAAAGAGATACACATGTGCTCTACAAATAGATCTGTTATGTTATATGATATGATAGGTTATTTATAACCCGCTTAATTCCCAGAGGTTTCTAAGCGCAGACCCAGGGATCAAACCTGTGGTGCTCCATGTTCTCTTGCTTCCAAGGTGAGCATGTTGCCCCTGAGCTATCCTCCCGAGACTCAGAGGGTCGATTTGAGAGGAAGTAGGTCAGCCAGGCCAGGGCCTGATCAGTGATACCCAGAATAGCACAGTGGCTGTTGAGCAGGATAACATGGTTGACCATGTCAAAGGCAGAACTAACAGAATCGGTGTGAAGATTAAGCTGGAAGATGGCCCGCTTTTCCAGGAGTTTGCCCAGGAAAGGAGTGATAGAGATTGGGTGACAGTTGGCCGGGCAAGAGGGGTCGGCTGTGGGTTTTTTGAGAAGATGGTGCACAAGAGAGTGCTTCAGAGGGGAGTGGAAGGCTCCAGAGGTGAAGGAGTGGCTGCAGAAGTCGGCCAGAGCAGCCGCAAGGGTGGCCATGTGGTACTTGATGGTTTTGGACAAACAGGGAAGAACCTGTTTTGATGTGACTTTCATAGATTGGACTTATCTGGAAATCTCATCAGGGGAGAACAGGGGAAAATATGAGAAAGAGGGAGGCGAGGCGGCAGCAGGGTGGCCAGAGGTATAAGAGAATGAATGGGAAGGAGATGACAAGAGGGTGGACAGGATGTCCTGCGTTTTTGAGATAAAATGAGAGACAAGGTTCGTGCAGAGGGCCTGGGAGTTGACAGGAGAGGTAGAGACTGCAGCAGGGTTGGCCAGCTCCTTGTAGATTTTAAAGAGTTTGCTGAGTTGTTAGATGCTGCAGAAACGCAGGCTTGGATATGGGCTCGCTTCTTAGTGTGTGGATAGTTCTCCTGAGCAGGACCTGGGGCCAGGACAGGACATTGCCAAAGCACCTCTGGAGCCCATTGACAGATGGCCAGCCCCCACTTGGAGAGTTCACCTGAGCAGCAAGGTGAAGTACTGGGTGTGAGGTCTTCTGTCCCCAGGTGTTAAGGCTCTGGGATGACGACTCAATGCTTGGACCATGTAATAGGTGGCCATAGAGCATCCCATCTACCAAAGTCACTGCAAAGCAAATGTGACAAATACAGGTGACTGACTATATGCTGGGGCAGCCATTCCGGGAAAACAAAAAGTAACCAATTCATCGGAAAGCCCACTCCTCAGAACGCTAGCAGCCCAGATTGTATTTCAATTAGACCAAGGGCAGGTGGACATATGTAAAGCATGTATAACCGATGGACCATGATTCTTTCCTGGGATTTCGCTCAAGGCTGTTAAGGATTTCAATCAGGCAATACACCCGGGTCTCAGCCTAGCATGCAATGCACACATGAAATGCTTATTTTTTAGTGTCTATAGGTTCAATATTCTGAGTGATATACCACTTATATCACACCCCTTCTCAAAATACCCAGGTCACAATGGACCAGGAATCAGGCTAGTGTGTAAAGGTAATATTTATTTATTTATTTAAAATTCAAATCAAACATATGTTTTAATATATAGGGCAGCAATCACCAATGTGGTGACAATACAATTGAGAAAATAGGTAAGGCAATGAATTCACTTTTAGCAATACAAAAGATAAAACACAGAGAAAAGAACAGTTTTGGCTTGTTTGAAAGATAGCGCTTACGTTAAGATTTCCCCCTGCAAATTTCCCAACTCACAAAGAAGCAATTCTACACAGATGTAAGTAAGCAGCAGGTATTCAGGAATAAAGAACAATGTACAGGGTTTGAATGCAATCTTCCCTCCCCAAACAAGAGAGAAAAACATTTTGGAAATGTTACACTTTTAAAATGACATTCGAAAAGGGCTGAGAAAAACAATGAAAAGTGTGCAACAATCCTTAAATTGATATCAATTCCTATGGGAGCAACACTAAAAAGATCCTGACACAAATAAGCTATAATATGAGCAACAGTACACACTTTGAATCTTTATGGAAGTTTTGAAATATGTTGAATTGAAATTTACACGTGTAAATCTTTTGTAGAAATGCGAATTCCCGCCTAATTTTCGCTAAACGGTTTTTTAGGTTGGAATGTAGCTACAGGTCTTAGGTTTAAGTCAGAGTTGAAATTAAGTCTCTAGCTATTAAATTGAGGAAGTTATGCACGTTTGAATGAGAGGCGTTTTTAGAAAAATAGAACAGAGAAAAGCAGAAAATCGGTTTTAAAATGACAGGTTGAGTTTACTTACACTATATTACTGGCTAAGAAAAAGAGAATGCCACCTGTGAATCTCCACAGTTACACACGGCCGTTTGTAACCCTTCACATGGCGGATACCCCGTTTTCTTTATGGGAATTACTTTATTTAATCCAAATCACTAATGGCTTATGGTCTAGTAAAACAGAATGAGGAGAAATCAGCGCTAACACTCGGAATCACAAATAGGGTTGCAAGGATGGTTCTGACAATATTATAGGTTCTTAAGTTAAAGATGGGATAGGTTATAGATTGAGATAGGACAAGGCAAGGCAAATATACTATGGTTTACTATGATTCCTATTGATACTTACAGTCCACTTTAATTTAAGATTTTGAACCGTCAAGGGCTCTGGTCATCACGGATCGGGTCTAAGGACAGCAGGGCACTTCTGGTGGAATTCGATCAGCTAAACTGGCACCTCGGACTGGATCGGCACCTTGGACTGGATTGGATGGGCCCTTCTGGTTGCTGGACACTGTAGATCAGTGTGATAGCGGGTTTCAGCAGGCAAGCCTTTATGGTAGCAAGCCAAACTGGATCAAAATTGCTTCTCTTAAGTTTTGGGATGGTTTCAGGATTTGGGCCTAGCCAAAAAGAAGTCCAGCAATGCTGAGGCCTAGGCTTTGCAAAGAAATCTAGAATCAGGAACAAGATGGAGAATTCAAGAACAGGGCACCACGCGGAAATATGGATGGAGTCAGGAATCAGTGTGTTTGTGTGTTGTGAGGTTCCCTTATTTATCCTGCCTAATTACATCGCTCAGTTTATGGTAGGGGCAGACTTACAACCCACACCCACAATATTGTGATTGGTCAAAGGCACAGTTTCCACCTTGCTTTTTGCTGGTTGGATGACAGAAAGGGCTGTCATGTTTTATGATGTGACTTGGAAACCTTCCATAGTTATTGGGACAGAAATTTTACTTTCCCACAAATACATATTTATGTACTTATGCCCTCTAAGAAAATCAGATACATAAAGTTTATATTTCGTGGGGCACATTTACATCCAATCACCCCTAGAACATGGGTACACAATATTAGATTTGCAGCATTAATAGTTTCTGAGCAATTAGTAATTTTTCATAACTTCAGTTCCTTACGCAGTAAGAAATCCTACCAAGTCTTCAAATGGCTAGCCTAAGTTCAGATTTATATGTATGTATTTTTCACTCGTTTACTTATTCTGGCTGCCAAGTTAAATGTCTTGAAGTTCAGTGGCAAATAAGCATTTTTTTTTTAAATCCAAAAATCACATGTCCGTTTTTTTTCTTCCTTCACAAGTGTGAGTAAATGGCAAGTCCTTTGAAGTTCAATGAGAAGCCTCTTCCTGGAGAGTGGAGCATCCTGCCCCTCCCCTGGAAGGATGAGTGTCCAGTCCTTCTAACGTCTTTGCCTGGGGCAAATACAAATGTCTAATGAGGTCCTTTGTCATGAGTATGCAAGGCCTCCCCACAGCAATTAGCCTTTCCTGCCATCAGTGAAGTGTCAATCTTTCCCAAGCTAAGGACTCTCATAGCAGATTTTTTTTTTTAAATAGTTAATTAACTCAAGACTGGGTTTTAACTTTGTTTCACCTAAATCTTTAATTTAAACATATAAAATGAACACAGTTTATAGGTGGATTTTTACATTAGCAATCCTTTGACATTTCTTAAAGAATTAAGCTTTTAAACAAAAACTTACTTTCACAAAAGGCGATTTTGCACTTCATTCATAAAAAGCACATCACACTGCTTTCTTTAAATCCGATTTTCTTATGCAGCACATACACCCTTTTATTCAGCATTAGGTCTTCCCTTGAGTGCTGGGATTGTTTGCAGTCTGGATACATGTATCCAGCCTTTGTTTAGAGTTTCTCTCTGCACAGCTAATTATGTTACTTGTTGCAATTTTAGCCGTGCTGTTCCCCGTGGAAGATTAAAACAAGGGTTCCTGGGCTGCTTTTTCATTAGATACATTTTATAGAGCTGTCAGTCAATAAGGCCCGGTTCCTCTGAGCCACACTGGATGATCCTGGGCATTGCAGCACCATTTTCATCTCAATGATTCAATGGATCTAGCGCCAAAAACAGCACTTTTTAAGGTGGCAAAGCTAACATTTTAAAAGGAATTTTTGTTTTTCAGCACCCTTCTGCTGCTTTGCTCCATGTTGAATGTAGCAGAGCCCACTGGCATGCTCCTGCAGTGAGAACTCTGTTTTTCACACCCCCTGACTGTGTGTGGCAGGGTGTGCAGCTTTTTCTGGCTGTGACCCAACGCAGTTTTGAAAATTATGGCACACACAGGAGTCAGGGCATCCATTTTAGGCTGTTTCTTTCACCATTTGGGAAGTGATGCAGTGGGGCACATTGGATTGGGTCAAAATATCCAACAAGGCCCATGTATGCCAACCTCTCAAATGTGGTGTCCAAGCTACTACTGCTTTTTTAACTGCAACCTGGCTTAGCAAGTGACCCAACACATCCTCTGCAATTTGCACACAGGTAATTAAATAGCACCCTCAGTTTGAACATGCATATATACAACTATTTTTCCTGGTCAGCGCTCAGTAAATAATGCATAATCACATTGCATGTCTACATTCCAACCTTTAATCATTATAGCACATAAGGTCAAACTAAGAAATGAGTAGCGGCTCATGAGGAATTGCAAGATAGGATCCGTGCCCAGCCCTCTACACTGCCACACCTGCACCAATCCCTTCCCCCCTGACCAGACAAGGGATCAGTCAAGTCTGTGCCTTATCTATGGACAAGAGTTTGTTTCACCCATAAACGGAGCAGTGGATCAAAAAAAGATGAATTTCCAGCCCTGTCACTCCCGAAAAAAACATGTATATATATCCGACCATTAAGGAACCCAAACAGTACCCCTAAATGACAAAGTAAATCAGACAATGTCTACAGCTAACAGTACATAGCAAAAGGTATCTCATACTTCAGATGCTTCTTCTGAGACAGCACTATTGACATTCCTAAAAGGACTGAGCTAATGTGTACACACACCTCCCACCACCGCACCTCCCAGCTAACCCCTCCCACCACCATCCCTCCCAGCTAGTCTGCCTCAAGACTACACTGGTCATGAGACGGTGCCTATGATACTGCCCTAATTACATGCCCCACACATGTGACAATGCAGCATTTACATTATTCACATGGCACCTTTAATGATGCACTACACACTCTCCACAGACTGCACCCAGTGGGGGTTGTTTGTAAAATATTGCTTTAAGCTTTGCACTTGGGACATAAGGTGTTATGATATTATAAGCTGATACATACTGATGGTTGATGCCATTTTCAGATACATCCGGCTGTCATGAGAACACTGCTGGATCTGGAGTTGGACGATACTGGCTGGATTTCTGCATGCTAGACTGGCACACAGCTTTGCAGGGACACTGCAGGAAGTGCTCATGGCTGAGACTGTGCCATCATTATGGGCACATTGAGGCCCTCCACTAAGGTCAGGCCACCTACTTCATATCCACAGAGGCACTGCTCTATGAGTGTTTGCAGATCTCTGCAATTTATTTGCAAAGTGTTAGACGTTTCAGCTGCACTCAAGATTATGCTGATCTTTTAGTTTATGTTAATACTAATGTACAGGCCCGTGCAAAGTGCAGGTTTTCACTGACACAGTAGGACAACTATATATCCTAAGGTTACAGCTCCCTCTACAGTTGACAACAGGCAAAGCTATGCCAATTGGCACTGTCTCTGTGTATCCTAAGGCAACAGCTCCCTCTAGCGGTGACAACGGGCAAAACTACTGCATCAGAAAAAAATACAGGGACAAACTTACATCTGGCCTTTTATTATATTGTTAGTTTGAAGAACCCGCAGAGACTGCAGAATGCTGCTGCCCTTCAGTGTTACTTAGACAATGCAGATCTGAGCATGTCACACTGGTTCGCAAACTACTGCACTGGCCACCTTCCGAGAGTCGGGTCTAATTGAAATCAATTTGTGGGGTTAATCTATGTTAATATGCTTTTATACTGTGCTAAATCCTCATTGGAACATGTTAGAGTGCCTAGGTTTGTCCGTGGAGTAGTGTTCTGTGCACCCAGCAGTGCTATTGATACCTTAGTCTGCTGGGGGAAGAAAATGATGAAGGGACAATGCCAGAATGGTACAGCAGGAAGTAAATGCTACAAACAAAGGGAGTTAGGGAGGAATTCAGCAGGGCGAGAATGTTTTTTTGATGGCATTGGTTGGATGTTTAGCTCATAGAACCTGTCATGGAATTATAACCTCGTTCATGTTGCAGATATAGATACCTTTTCAATCGCATAGTCACTTTGTTTTCTTCATTTCGCAGGCAAATTAAGGCAAATGGTTGACTGATAATTTCATGTGCAGATTGATACACTGTAGTATTCCCTGGCAGTTGCACCCAAGAGTTACAGATCGTCAGCAACAGTTCAGAGAAGCTCTGAAAACCTCCATCTTTCCCATTTACTCTTTCAGGAAGATGTCAGTATGCAAGGTGACCTATGGCCAATAGCATTGGGAAGTTGCACTCTGCATCGTGTTGATGCACTTTAGAAGCATTCATAACAGACCATAACATGAGAAATACTGTAAAACATATTTTATAAAAGCAAACAAACCGTACACCTTCCTAGAATTCACAAGTCCGAGAAGCACAGTATGTGCTTCCGGGGTAGGAGGCACTGTTACTAACCACGAACTGATAAGCACAACTTGACCTGCTTCCCATCACTTCCCAGCACTTCACCAGCTCTACAGCAAGCACAAGGAAGAGGAAAGCAACAGTGGGGATGGGATGGGGTGAAAGCGTTGTTTTCTGAATATCAATGGCATGGGTCAATGAAGGGTGGCTGTCGGTGGGGTGTTTTCCCCCGATAAGAAAACGGCATAGCAAGCCAAGAAAGGCCAGATGCATCACCATTAAGATGAAGATGTTGAGCACCTCGAGGTGTTTGAATCAGTTATCCGTAAAAACATTTGGTAATGTAGGTCGAGGTGTTTCTTAATGCTAAAAACAATATTTTGCACATTCGAGATTATTCAATCAATATTTGCACCGAAAATCCCCAGGAGTCGAAATCAGATTCAGTGGGAAATATTGTGAGAAGGAACAGTGCCCAACATTTAATCACAAAACCTTTAACCAAAAAATGCAGACAAAGAAAGCAGACTATTAAGTAAATGGAAACACCTAACTGCAGTTGAAACTGGGACCACAAGACTAAAAAAAGGAACATGTGATCTGTAGGTAGCACTTTGTCTTCTAATGATACTCTAGGGGCCTCATTACGAGTTTGGAGGCAGCCATGGTGCTATTAGCACCATGGCTGCCTCCAAACCGGGCTACATTACCGGGTTCCTGCAATGGGGACTTACCGGGTCATTCCGACATAGGCGGACCCGATAAGTCCTCCTTGCAGGAACCATTCCCCATTCCCATTTGAGCCCCCATAGGGCTCAATGGGAATGGGGAGGGAGGTAACAACGGGCACATTACACGTGTCCTGTTGTTACCTCCTTCTTCCCCTCGCGGGACCGGAGAAAGACATGTGGTTTTACCAGACGTCTGATCCGAGTCCCCAAAAGGGAACCTCGTAATCAGCCATGACAAAATGAAGGGGTCCGGTCCCATACCGGCCCCCTTCATTCCGTCAGCGCCAGGGTCGTAATGAGGCCCTAGATGTGGGATTTCACAAGGACACAATAATATGTAGATGGTTAACAGTGTAAATAAGTAGTGAACCTGTCTGAGTGACACATACCCATACCACTAGTGATTATGGCATATTCCATGATGCGATTAGACTCATTAAAGGTAGTAATGGTTACCTTGCTGGCTCCTGGCAAGAGATGCAGCTTTACATAGGGATCAGCTAATCCATTGGAGTCCATAGGTTTCAGGCCCTAGTGGGAAACAAAGGTTAAAAATGTTATAGGATTATCCTACGCATCCATATTGCACTTGTGAGCACTGATCATTCCTTTTTTAATACATTCGCAATGTCCCTTGTAATTCATAAAATTGTTATAAAGTTACAGTTCTGCCCTCTAATACAATATATTCAGCTTCAAAGATTTAAACCTTAATGCCCAAGGACAAAGATGTCTTATCTCTGGCAGCTATACTGCACTGGTCACTACTAATACTGCTACGACCTTCTCAACCAATATGCCTACTGGTACTATTGCTTCTACAACCACTTGCTACTACTTAAGCAGTAGGCACCGAGCAGGTGGGTATTGCGAGGGGCCTATTGCTCCAGCGTTTCGGAAAAGAAAAGAAAATGTTTTTAAAAAATGGCCACCGGGGAAGGGAAAATGAATTCCATTTTCCCTTTCCATGGCAGCCATTGAAAAAAAATAGAAAAAAGTAAACAAAACAAATGGCCGCCATGGACACGGGAGAAGGGACTACATGTAGTCCCTTCTTTCGTCCCATGTCACCCATTCAAAAAAGTAAACAAAAAAAATGGCTGCCATGGAAAGGAGAGAAGGGACTACGTGTAGTCCCTTCTTCCTTTCCAGACGGCCTGTCGCAGAACAGGAGCGGACGCGCTGGAGACAGTAGTCTTCCCAGCACGTCCACTCCAAAAATGGACTTCACTGAAGGTAAGTGGAAATGGGGGGTGGGGAGGGAAGTCTGTGGTTGGGGGAAGAGGGAGTGGAAGTGGGATGTGGGACACCACTTACCTCATTCCCCGGTGGGGGAAGATTGGGGCCCCCAGCTATGAGGCTGCTCAGATGCCCCCATTCCTAGCTTCCTCATTGGCTGAGAGGCTAACACCCCCCACTCCCGTCGGGTACTAATATGCTTTAGCAACACATATATCTACTACATCTAATACTACATTGACAACTACCACAACTATTGCTACAGTGACCCCTACTGCATTGTTCATTGAGCCTGTGAAGCAAGGCACATCTCTGTAAAGCAGGGCAGATGTTGAACACATTTAAATGTATAGAAATAACATTTCACATATGTTTCTCAGAGTAGGTAGATGAGGGCAAAATATTCCATCCACTGATGTAAAGCAGCCTCTGAGCATAATTAATTAAACAAAAATAGAGGTCCTAGTTGATATTGACACATCTCCCACATCCATGAATGTCCTTACTAAAATACACGAAAAAAGGAATAAAAAGGGATGTTTCTCTTGAAGAGATATTCAACAAATATATAGAGGCATGAACCCAGTGGTAAAGTTGAAGCAGCAGACTGTTCCCTTATGTGGACGTGACAAAGGGCAAACAATTTCAAATAACAAAGCAACCTGCTCGATACATTTGGTTTCACTAAACTGCACATTAGCAGCATGCCCGTGACGGAAACTGCACTGGGATGAATTCGCTTTAACACCAATTTGGTATTCAGAACCCACTAAGAATGGGAGTAAAATGGTGCTTTTATGGCCCACACCACAGGCAAATATGGCACACCCACCTTTTGGTAGCTCTGGTGGTAGTCAATGTCACTCATAGGAATTTCACAATGGGTAGTCCATAGGGCCTGCCAATGCGTAGGACATATTCCAGAAGTTATAAACAGCTCAGCAGACAGGGCAGCAGTGGCATCTCATGCAATGTTTCTTGCAAGACTATCGAGTTGACAGCTTTGTCTGTTTCCATTGAAGGGGAATATGGCCACCAGGCAACAACAGTGATAAGCAGAATCTTGGGTTGCTGCTGGTGTTGCTGCCCCCATCTTCCTAACCACCATTCCCATTAATCCCCGTCCTTTTCCCAAAGATACACCTCACATGCCCTGGACTGCTATGTCCAAGCCTGATTCTACATTGAAAATCTAAATTGAATGACAACAAGATTATAGATTACATTACACCAGGTGATCTTTCTGAGAAAGGTTACTCTAAAGTTGGGTTCCCGAGCAATCTACCAAACCCATTTGGCTATGTTGAATCGGTCTTCTTTTCTTCTTTTTCTGTGCTTTTTCGGTGCTTCTTTGAAGAATTTGAAATGTTTGTTTTGTTGGTAGGTCATACAGGCACAGGCTTCATCAGAATACTTGTCTGGAACCTCAAACTCAACCCCATGCTAAATCTGCCAAGATAGAAAGAAGAAATCCCAGATGGCCCAGATGGAAGGACAATCCAGTGGTCTCCGACAGGTGTCAATATGACGAAGAATTGCACAAGAGTCTTAAATAAATTCAATCCAAAACAAAAGTCACCCCCAAGACCTTGTGATGGAATCAAAGGCAGAGAAATTGGATTTTTGGTGGTAAAAGCTCTTCCACACTCCAACACATTGTACACTTCTGCCACTTAGCTCATACATCACTCACCAACCCAAACTTCCACTGCGCTCCCCTGGCCAGGCCACACTGCATTGCATTTTTTATACAGATCGCATATGACCCCTTCCTGCAAGCCATTTATGTTAGCCATAACATGCTGGAGATTGAGCATGGTCTTGTGTTTAGGAAAGACTAATGGGTGCTTGTCATGATGCAATTACCAGCACAAATGCAGAAAGGTCTCCCCACCCGCAAGTCCCTTTCCAACGTGGTGGCACCTTCCATGCCTGCGAGGCCCATGTAAACCTCCCTCAACGCAGCCAACTCCTCTCCTGCTCCCCACCTGTGCCTCATGTTCTCTTGGTGGCATCCATTATTAGCTCCCTCTCCCATCTTCACTTCCATTCCATTGGACACTTCCATGTGCAGGACACCAGCCACCACAGCCCCTTCCCTCTATACTCCTCTTTCCCATTTCCAGTTCCACATATATGTACCCTAGGCATGTCAGACGCCTTCACTGAAGCTGTAGCTAACCAAAATAGGAGTCCATTACTGTGAAAACTAATGCTGTCCCATACCTACATGGTGAAGCGTTCCCCATCCGTTAGCTAATACATGACCCTGCAGCAGGCATACTAGTGGTAAGCAGGAGCATGGGCAGGAAAGAAGTGAGTGCAGAGCCATGGTGCAGTACCTCACGCATGGGTAATACATGGCCCTGTTGCGGGCACACTGGAGGTGAGTACAGAAAAAGTAGTTGATTGCTGCACATTCATGATTGAATGAGGAGGCCAGTTTGTGGGGAAAAAAGTATATATGCTGTTTCTTTTCCTTAACTAATAGGCTGTTCTTAAATGCCAATGGGAACATTAAAGGGAGATAAACGGATAATCTTGTGTTCCTGCTTTGCATTTTACCTTTTAAATAGAGGTCCATCTGTAAGCTAAAAAAAGGATTATATTCCTCAACACTTTTTCAGAATGGAAAATCCAGCTAGCCCAACGGCCTTATGAAACAGCATTGTGCTGGTCAGCCTTTCTTTATTCTGTGGCTGGGATGGGATGATGCCAAGGGGAGATACAGTACTGTGAATGTTTAGAATTGTAGATAAGGTCCTTGACATGTCTTCCATACAATATCTCGGCTATGACATGTGGTGAGTATATGGAGAGTTTCCGCATCTTGCAACCTGTCCCAAGGGCTCCCTGACTTGCATACAATTTAATAATTTTACCCAGTGAGCGGTAAAGCTAAAAAAAGAACCTTGTGGTGATGAAGATGTCCTCTTGCACAAATAGGTGTTGCCAGTGATGGGTTCTTTCCAGAAAGAACTCTGACCCATCTGCCGTAACATCCCAAATCCCTATTTCAGGGCTTGCTCCTGCATGCTCGCTTTATTTATGGAAGCTGTGAAGACAGAACATGAAGATAATCCTGCTGCCACAGCAATATCCTCTTTAACAGTAATTCAGTTTTCTGGATTTTGCTGAACCATTCTTGAGTGACGTTAGCCAAGAAATGTCTCATCTGGAAATAACCATAGAAAGTCAACCAATGCAGGTTACAGTGTTTACACATGTGCTGAAATGACCTTTGGGATTCATCCCCTCACTGTTGCCCGATAGTCATGAACTCTACTCAATCCGAAGCTTCGCCCTTAATGCCCAATAACTCTTCTTGAAGAAACGATTATCTGTAATTGTATCAAATGCTGCTCAGTTTGCCATTGTAAATATTTGAAGGCCCGCCCAATTCCAATTTGATTATATTTAACATAATTGGCTTTCTTCTGGAAAATGTGGAATTCATGGAATTAAATATTCCTGGTGTTTTGAGCACAGGCACATTGTGATCGGTCTGAAAACATACAACACCTTAGAGAGGTTTTATTGATTAAATAGATTCTGCCAGTTAGTAAAATTGGACTTCCAGAGTGCCTATTTCAAAGGTTTGGGAATTCTATCATGGTTCGATCAACAGATGAATGAGTGCAAGTTTCACCCAAGGGTTTGTTACTAATCTGGATACAGGGCCTTACACCCCAGTGATGTCGTAAGTGCTGTTTTCTGATTTAGGTTAGGGTCTGATCACCAGGTGTCTGCTTGATCCTACATGGCATAAACGATACTCAACATTCCACACCAAAGTTTTGGTGACTGTGGCTTGAATGCGTGTGAAAACAGCATGACCAGTGTGGGGAACGAAGTTCAGGGAGGCTTTGCTTGAATGAGTTGCATCTTTAGGAAAAAAATGGGAAGAGGGTTAGGGAACAATGCATGGACATTTCAAGGGAGCATGTGGGCCGTGGTACCTTGGGATGTGTTTTCTCTTATGAGCTGTTCACTTTGTCTGTGAACACCAGAGCATCCAAAATATAGATGAGCACTTATACTATTTTATGAGATTATTGCTAGAAACTTGTGAAGACCCTTATAAGGTTTATTGTAGGAGGTGCCAAAGATAAACTCTTTATGTTAATTTAGATTTGTAAAATCACAGAGTCCTAGAAGCATCAAGCACTCTACTATTGGTCATGGACAGTTTTAACTAGATGTTGCGCCTTGATTACCAACTTTTCTGACAAGTGTTTTAAGCTACCCCTCTCTACAGGGCAAGAGTTTTGGTTTCTGGCTAGTTGGCTCGGTAAGAGGGCGGCTCCTCTAACTTTAATCTAGGGGCAATTGTACTGCCTCCAAACTCGCTGTTCTGGATACTCTCTTCAGGTCTCTGTAACAATCCCATTCCTGAGGGACCCTTCTTTGTTTATATTCAATGGCTATATGGTTCCTTACTGAGCTCATTACTTTATTGCATGCTCATGCCTTTTTTGTGCACTGCAATGTGCCACCAGTTATGCAGCTTAACTGCAGTAGCTTTACTCTCTGAGACAGAGCCTCTGCGTTATAGTTTCTCTCTTTAAGCTTTTGACCTGTCAGGACCTTTCCTGGCTATTCAATGCCTCCTTCTCTTTCTCCTTATATTTCTCCATCTGCTACTTTCTTCCCATATTTCCTGAATGTTCTCCTTCTTCTCTCCTCCTATACCACCCCCACCTCCTGATGTTTTTATTCTACATTACCTGACCCCCCCCCCCCGGTTCCCCTCCTCATGTTACCTCTTCCCTTTTTTGGATGTTTCTGGTCCTGTTTCGCCATCTCTTCCTCGTGATACCTCTCTGCCTGCCCATGATATGACTTCTCCTCCTTTTTCTGCGTGTCTCACCACATCCGCTTCGCCTGACATGTCTTTACCTCATTCTGATATCCCAAGATTTCCCGAGATATCAGAATGAGTGACATTACCTAGGAATTCGGCAATTTGATCAAGTAGATTTGAGTGTTGTGACAAAGTGACCTGTCTGTCTCTTAGGGTAAGGGATGGGGTGACCAGAGTGGCCAGCCAGGGCCAACTGTTAGGTGATGCAGGAGCCAGGGGTTCTGTGAGGTTGGGACCCCTGGTCCACTGCATCTAACTTTCGTCTTGTGGCAGGGACTTGTCACTTGCTACTACCAATGAACACTGTCACTTTAAGCGACCTGTCAACATGCATATGCTTATGTGACTGGTTATACTTTGTTTCTAGTTTGGTTTACCCTTGAAAGTATGTGGGTGCAAGACACTCTGTGTGCTGGATCTGATAACTAATATATGGGGTCATGCTGCATCTCTTTAACAATTGAGGATATGATACCCAGGAATTATCTTGCGTTTCAGTATTGTATGAGGTAACATAATAAAGGTATTAGGGTCTTGAGCAAGGTGATGATAATAACGTCATCAATACTGAATCACAAGAGGGTTCCTGGGTGTCATATCCTAACGTATTAAGCATATGGAGTAGGAAGAGTCCCACAGGGCCTCAGATGGTGTGTTTCCTAATTTTGAGGAAGATGCAGGGAGTGCCAAATGGAATGGTAAGCAATCATGAATCAGACTTCGAAAACATTGATGCAATTATTAATTACACATGCAACGAAGGTGCATGCAAGACTAGAGGAAGAGATTGATGCACTTGTTATGGAAATAGAAACAATAGATAGACAAGAGCAAATCAAGAAGAAATTCAATACATGATTGACCTAGCAAGCAGTTGTGCCTACAGAATATGCAAAACATAGAGGGAATGCTTCTTAATAAACTAGGAGTCTCACAGGACAGGCGGTTATTGTCTTGGGTGACTAACTCTAACATGCCAGAAGAAAACACAATAACAGATATAGAGGAACAACATAATGTCCATAGCATATGTAAAGCCTCACTGCGGCAGACTAACAGACAAATAAAGGAAGGGTGTGGCATTACCTACTGAGTAATATGGGATGCTAATACAGAATGGGCGATGTGACGGTGACTGCCCTGGAGAATACACCAGGGTTTCCAACTATTGCCTTTCCACTTTGGACTATATTTATAAAAACATTGGCTGTTATTAAAGGATCACTGAATTAAAAGTGCTTGAACAACATTTCCACAGAGTGTCTAAATGGCTGTCACAAGAAGACAGCTGGGTAGAATAACGTGCTCCGATTGGACTGGCTGGAATCAACAGATGGTCCAACTCGATCAAATGGAATGCCCCCAACCTTAGACAAGCCATTACATTCATAGAAACGTATGGTCTATCCTGGGCCATTCAAATTGAGGAATTAGTCCTTCTCCAAACGGAGGTGAACAGCAACAAGGAGCTGCTGGTGAACATTATATCTAACTATGAAAATCTATTGAAAAACCTTACGAACATCGTTGGGTTCAATAGAAAACCATGAAGACATGACAAATAGTGCCATGGATCAAAAAATACAAGTGGAAGAAAAGGTCCTCAGGAAAGATCTGAGAAAGCTACTTAAAAGGTACATTTGGACATTAATAACAAAACTAGTCTTCTTAATATAAGAAATACTGCGTACAGCCTTTATGTAAAACAGAGCACTGGCAAGGGTTAATTGAAGAAATGAGAACCAACTCAGACGTTTCTGGACATCGGTGAATGGAGACAGCCATGGTCCTAAGTTACTGGTAGGGGTGTCCTGCAAGAGTTGGGTAACTTACATCAATGAAGGTATTGGTACAGTACCGGCACGCATTGTGTTACTGGATCTGACCATGACTAGCTGGAGATACAATAACACTATACAAGATAGAATTAAGATCGTCTGCAGTAACTCCCATGCTCCAGGCCCAGATGGGGTGTGTAATAAGCTACTGAAAGATAGCAAGGAAATATGGGGAAGTATATTACATTAATTGCTCAAAAATATGAGCCAGACTGGACTGATCCCAGACTCCTGGTAAAGCAGCATCACCATCCAAGTATACAAGTGTGGCTTGCATACACTTCCATCTAGCTACCAGATCCTGGCAATGTTGTACGCACCCGCTAAGATCTTTGGCAAAGTCCTATTAAAAGAACTAACAAAATTGGATAATAGAGAACAAAACTATACCTAATAATCAGAAGGGATTTAGGAGCAGCCAATCCACTCTGGCAAACCTTGTGTCATTAGTCACCATAGTGGAACATGGGAGACCCAGATACAAGCAGGCAAAAGGTAAGTATGTGTGGGTAGGACCCTTGTGTGTGCACTACTGCCACAAAATTGGGATTGAATGGCCAGCTGCGTGGACAGAGTCAAAAGGGCACACCCAGAAGCACCCTAGCAAATTAAGACAAAAAAAAGGGATAGATGACTGGCCTAACGCGCTCTGACAAGTGTGAATCAAAACTAGAACATGATCTCAAATACAACTGGTATACACAATGCTAAATTAGCAGGTTTCTTTTAATGATTTCAGGGTGACGAGGTCAGAGTCATACCAAGAATTGCACTTGGCTTTGGGCTTCAAGCGGATCCTCATGACAGGGGCAAGAGCATCACGAGTGTCAGAAATAGAGGAGAATAGCATAGACAGGGCTGTGTCAGGATGTGAATCAGCCAGGAGTTGAAGGGGGGGGGAGAAGGTGGCGGTGAAAGCCTCAGCTGAAACACGCTTCATGGGTTGGATGTCCGAGAAGGTAGGTGGCAGTGTTGGGGTAGGCTTGGCCTGGGGGGGAAGAGAGGGAGAGATGAGAGGAGAGGAGGGAATGATCACTCCAGGAGAGAGGAGTGGTCAGCGGGATAGAGAGGGGGAGGTCAGAGGAGATATAACATCAAGTGTGTGCCCTGCAGAGTAAGTTGGGCCAGAGGGGAGGATAGAAAGGAAGAGGGACTCACAGAGGTCACGAAAGAGTACAGAGGAGGAACAAGGAGAGTGGTTGAGGCCAGGAGGGAGGAGGGAGAGGTCCGCCAACTCGGAGAGAAATTAGGTGATCTGACCAGGAGGCCAGTAGATAGTAGCCACGGTAAGAGAGCGGCTAGGAGAGAGAGAAAGCCTGCAGACAAGTCATTCGAAAGAGGAGTAAGTCTGCATGGGAATGATAGAGGCAGTTATCCACTCAGGAAAGATCAGGGCTACAACCCCTCTGGCCTGTGTGGATCTAGGTCTGGAGAGGATTTTGTAGCCATCAGGGAGAAGAGTGTCAAAGCTCATAAAAGAGATGGCCGTGAACCATGTCTCAGTAAGATCGAGGTCATGTTCTTCCTGGTGGTGGCAGATGTCAGAGGAGTGTTTGAAAGCAGAGCGAGAGTTGAGAGTGGCAAGATGAAGAAGTTTTCCAGTCTTAAAGACGTTCTGAGGAGGGATACAAATTAGAGGTACACCTGCAGAGGTGAAGAAGGAGCCCGGGGTGGGGCAGAAGATGAGGGAAGAGAGGGCAAGGTAGCCGAAGGTGGTGAGGAGGGGACAGCAGGAGATGAAAGTAAGGTGATGAGGGTCAAGGGAAGCGTCTATCAAAGAGGAGGAGATTGGCCTGAGGGCCTTGGACCATGACGGTTCCATTAAGGTAGATATTAATGATGACTTTACAGGAGTCGAAGGGAGCCATGAGAGCTTCCCAGCGGGTGCCACCATTAATGGGAGAGGAGGAGACAGGGCAGAGCACAGAGATCCTATGAAGACTCCATAGATCCGGCGAAGGAACGACAAAGAGGATGTCAGTGAGGGTCTCTGTCTGGAGGAAGCGCTGGAATAGGTGTTAGCAATAGGGAGACCAGGGTTGGAGGCCAAGATATCCTTTTTGAACTTCTTTCTACCAGACTTAGTGAGAAGGGAGGGATAGTCAATGGAGAAGCAGTTGGAGAACATTGAAGAAACAGAACGCGCCATGGGTGTGGAAGCGTGGAAACGAAAAGGGGGGAGTCAAACGGGGGTGGGAGTGGAAAGCAGGTAGGACTAGAGAAAAGAGAACAGAGAAATCACTGGGCCAACAAGTTATAGAGAGGCACAATAGAAGTGAAGTACAAAGCAATTTAGCAAAAACACTCCAAGATTTGACTCTTATCCCAAAAGCAAAACACAGCAAGATTTGTTAATGTACAATTTGGGATGCTAGCAAACAGTGTAGAAATGCATGCTATTCAGAATGTAAACATGGGAGAAACAAGCAGCAAGGACAGTAGAAGCTTGAAAGGTGGGGACTAACCGATATAGATTACACAAAACCAATGATTGTAACTGCACTATGGTTAGTAACTCTAAATGATTTGAAAAGCAATTATTTTAATGAATTGTATTGTGATGTGCGAATAATAATTGAAAAAAAGAAACATTAAATGAGAAGAAGCCATTTGAAGCAAGCCACACGTGCCATAGCACCACCCAGTCATCATAACTGGAAGTTCACCCCCAGTTGAGAGCCACATTAGCAAGGCACTATTTCAGCCAAGTTACACATCTGTGACTTGGCGGAAAAGGTTTATTCAACTTTCATATTTCAGCTGAAAGGGTTTTTTCAAAACGTTTTGAAACCGTCATAACGTTTAGGGTGTATTCTCCCTAAAAAGTCACAAACAGATGCAAGTACACTTTTCATTGGATCAGTGGCAAACATATGGAACTAAAAAAAAACAGTGCATTTCCCAATGTTAACAGCTCAATACCCCCCTCGCTGCCCCCCTCCCACCATTTCCTTGCTTCCACTCCTCCTTCCTCTTCACACCCCACCACTGGAACACCCATCTCTGATACCACCAACCACATATATTGACGTCGTCCTCAAACACCATCTACATCTGAAAGGGTGACATTCTTGCACCCCGTGCACTCTTGGCCCTGAGGTATGCATGTTGACAGCGCCTTGTAAGTAACTCACACTGGTCTCATGTGTGCTTGTTTTATGTCCCCAGTTCATTTGCTACCCTTCACCTATCTTCACCACTGTGCATTGCTCAAAATTCTATTGTAAGGCCCTGACTCCCACATCTATCTCTCTAGGTAATTCTTGTTGAAATACAATGTCCTCAAAAAACTCAAAATCAAATTATAAATAGAAATGGTAAGTCAGCTGTGAGTTCCACAGATCGCCTGGGGATAACAGCATGCCTTAATTGGTTTATTCTGGTTGACATGAACAATGGGGCTCACGGGTTGACATCATTAGACCAAATGGAGAAGAAAAAAAACCAGGAAACAGGCCATCTCTTGGGGGAGGAAGGGTAGCTCACGGGCAACACGTTTGTCTTGGAAACATTACAACACAGCACAACAGGTTCGAATCCCGGTCTCATGCTTAGAAACCACTGGCTGGTATTAAGCACGTTATAAAAGAACAATTATAATCGCTCTGCCCCTCCCTAATGGAACACAATCACGGTGGGAATGTGGACTGCAGCAATGCTGTTGCAGTTCAGGAAAGAACTCTAGACGTTACTCTTCAGTCGGTAGCTATGTGTGACCTAGGCTCCTTGCATTCCCGCATCACATCCCACCGCCATGGCTGGAACATACAATTCCACATATTGTTCCCACCCCTCTTTACCGCCATCAATGAATGGCATGTGCATGCTTCCCGCTAAGGATAGCTCAGGGGCAGCGCCTTTGTCTTGGAAGCAACACACACAACGCGGCGCAACACAGGTTTGAATCCCGATCCCACGCTTAGAAACCACTCACTGGTATTTAGCGCGTTATAGATGAACAATAAAATAAATAAATACCTTCAATGACACATACAGCGCCCTAGCTAGGTTCATGGTAAGTAAAGCCCCCATAAAAGAAATAGGTTGTCATGACAGGTCAAGGCTTGTGGGGCTGCAACAGGTGGGCAGAGTTATATTCCTTTTGGCACGGGGGCGATTAAGCTGGGAGCTTAGCTTTTGACTATGAGAGAGGCATTCTCTTGGTTCTAAACATTGCGTTCACCTCCTGGGAAGGACTCATTATAGCTATACCTGCATTATTATTTCTCACAAAATGGCCTTTAAAAAGTCAACTCACAATAGAACACAGTAGCAGTGCTGTCTCCTGCTACTGACAATTAATATTTGCTGCTTTAGCGATGTAATTTAGGTTCCGTTTTTTGACGTTCAGCCTGTTAAAACCCTGACTAGAATGAGGGCGAAGGAAAGATTGTCAGCGTGTGACATACTTTCGATAATTGTGTTCTCTTTGCAGCCGGAAGCAGGGGTGGGTGAGTCAGCTGGCCCGCTGTTCTGATTAGGGCACATACCTGGGTGACCTGGATCTGAGAAGAATGGACGAGCTTCTGACTCAGGAGTGACTCAGTTCCTCCTCCGAGTGCTGAGGCAGGCCGGAGTGGTCCTGTGCCTCTCCCAAAGGCCAACCTTACCTGCCCAGAAGTTGACCAGTCTGATGGCCTGTGTAGGCAACCGCAATTCACCACTCAGGGTTATCCATTCAGCATTTTAATATTTGAAACATAAGAGACTCATTATGCAATTTTTTATTTCCTGCCAAAGCCCACTAATTGTGCGCTGCTGGACATTCACTTGCTATGCATGCTCCAGCAGCATAGCAGCAAAATGCACTAATGCAATACATATGCATTTATGATGAGAGTGGGAGAAGATTTATACAAATACCACATAGCTGCTTGGTACCATAACCTCTATAAAAACCCGCCAAAAAACGAATTCACGAATGTGTAAACTTATATTGTATGGCCTTATTCTAGCCATCACACAGGGCTATTTGCTGAGGTGTGTGTAGGGGCTAGGGGTATGAATATAATTAGAGAGCATTTGGGGTGGGAGTATTTCTAAGGAGAGGCATTTCGGGTAGGCAGTAAAAGGCAGGCCATTGTCTTCCTTGTGGGCTCAGGGGCTTGCAGGACGCTAGATTTACCACCTAGCATTTGTCCATGCCTAGCTTGCATGCAGGAATTTGAAATACCACTGTTGCTTCTGAGTAGCAGGTTGAGATGATTGGGGTTCAGAGCGTGGTTCCAGGACCTTAAAATGACCTGCTCTACGCCTGTGTTTGAATCCCCTGTAGATCGGCTGATGGCTCATATGAAAGATGGCCGATCCGAGGTTCTCGACTCATAATGGAAGGCCAGCTTCTGCCGTTATCCTGGAATCTAGCTCCAGGGGGACTTGACCACATTGCACACGACTTTGCAATTGATTCTAGAGTCCTTCAGGTGCCACTGAAGTCCTTTAAAAATATGTTTTTGAAAACGTGTTTTTAAGATTAAAATTTAAATTGGAAATCTGATTTTGCGCAGCCAGTCATTTAAAGCAGGTGCATGCAGAGTAGTTTACGGTGCTCCAGCATTGCGCGACCAGGGCAATTGCCAGCTTCACTCACAGCAATACAAGCTTGCTGACACCCCGTTACAGACTATGTGGGGGGGTCTTCAAGCCAACATGTCCTGCGATCTCGGCCAAATTTCTTTTTAAGAGCAGCGAGCTGTGTCGTGTTGCATGGGCAGGGAGTGCCTGGATCCTACACCTTCGACCAGGGACGTAATTTCACCAAAATTCCAGGGGTAGCGGAAGTGACATCAAATGACCCTTGACCTCTGATGGCATCACAGGAAGTGATGTAAACAAGGATAGGATAAGGAACATTTTTTTTATTGTTTATAATAAATTCCAACAGAATAATGGAAGCAAGAAAAAGAAAAAGGAAAAAAAAGGAAACCTAAAAGCAAATAAGGAAAAAAGAACAAAAAGAAAAAATTAGGAGACCCAACATAACAGGAATAAAACAGTAAATATTTCCTGTAAAATTAAGCTGTTGTCCCCAATTGCAAATTGAATTTGCAGTAATATGACAAACTAAAAGTGCATCAGTGGAAACCAGATTAAATGCACTACTTGTTGCCAATCTGACCTAAGCAGTCAACGACCAGTACCTAGTGCAGCTCCCAACAATCTCATGGCCTGCGTTGGTATCTAAGAAAAGGTAGTTTCGACGACCTAAAAAAGTTGTCTCAGGCGTCTATCTCTTTACCTAAAAAGAGAGAGAAGGCTTGACAGTCGTCTTCCTCAGGACAGGACAGAATTGGTAATCAATTATAGAGAACCCATACAATGAATTTGTATACAACTTCAATTCATAGGCATCCCTCAGTCAGATTCACACTTTCCACAACAATCTTCTTGGGTGTGTTACTGTTCACCCAGGATCCCCCTCTTCTGAGCTCAGACCCCTTTTCTACAATGATTCCCCCTCACACGGGCTCACACCAACTTCAGTTTACAGACAATTGAAGACTTTTGAATGTGCACAGGAGTCAACGTAACCCACTGCAGGACCACTTCGATTTCACAGTACAATTATTCTTCCCAGCTCAGGGGGAGGGGGAGCACCAAACAGAGACCTTCGAGTGAGCACCCGTGTGGTGCCGGACTACTCTGTATCTGGTACCTTTTTCCAGTTTTACAAAGTTCAATTGTATACAAGTTCTCCTTCTTCATACAATGTTGGTGCATGCAACCTGGAGAACAAAACAGTGCGGTTTGCTATCAGTTTCTCCAACTCACTGCCTGTGCTGAACTCATTTGCGTTGCTCAGTTGTCGGAGTCAAGGACAGTACCACGGTGGCAATCGCTTCTCGTCACCTTTGCTATCAATGCAGGAGGGCCCCATTTACCTTTGACACACGCTACACCTTTCGTCAGCTGTAATTCCCGGTCTTATGTTTCTTTTCCTTGAGGCTTCTTGAAAGTCACATTTTTGTGTTGAAAAGGGCAAGGGTAATTCCCTCCTTGTCATCCTCTCTGATCTCGCCGCCTTGCTCCTCAGTTTAAACTGCCAGTTCCAAATTGCTGTTTCCATGTGTGTATTGCATTGTTCAGTGTGCTTCCGTGCTCTGCCTTTTATCCGTGTGGGGATATGTGATGGAAGTCAGGTGTTTGTAATTATCAGTAATTGCCTGACTCTGCCTGCCCTTGTTTTGGGATATGTCATGTGTACGCGTCTGGTGTTAGTCCATTGGTGCTCATGATGAACTGTCCTTGAGAAAGTGTTTGTGTCGGGAAAGGGGCGGCGCACTGGGTTTCTAGGTATCCTACATTGTAGGATGGGGCAAAGGTGTTATAAGGAAGGGTATTCCGTGTCTCACCCTTCGGTGTCCCACTCCCGAAGACCCACCATCCAGGTGATCCTCCCACACTGGTCCACCCCCAGGAAGGTTCCTAGTGATTGCATCGAATGCAAAAGCTTCAAATGCAAAAGCTTTGGAAGAAAATGCATCAAAACCGCACCCCAACCCCCATTTTTTTACCCCTTAAACCCCATTATAGTAAAAAAAAAACTTTACCTACAAAAAAATGCATTTTTTCTAGACATTTTTTTCTGAAGCTTTTGCTTTCGATACTATGTATTCGATGCAATGCCTGGATACCCCCCAGTGGGTGAGACACCTTAAGGTTTCGCTCAGCACCCTCTTTGCAAGTTAGATTAAATCAAAAGGGTAATATATTTTACATATTAACCTTTATATGTTTAAAACAGGGATTGCCTGTGCCCTTTTAAAAAAAATATTATCTGACTTTGGCGAGACTTTCCGAAGCACTAGATAATTTCCTCCTCTTATTTACCAACATGCCATTAATTGGCTCTTATATGTAGATGATCTGGTTCTGCTTGACCAGACATGGGTTTGTGAGCAGTCAGACATGGGAGATGGGCACAAAGTTGGAGTTTTCTCACAAGTCACCATTTATTAAATAATAAAGGGTGAGATAAAGGGTCCTCTCTAGGCTGGACTATTGCAACAGCCTTTTTCCAAATCTTCCTGCCTCTACTCTTCGACCTTTACAACTTATCCAGAACAGGACTGCAAGACTTGTCCTTGGCCACACGCCCAGTGAGCGCATCTCTCTAGCTCTGAAATCTCTTCACTGGCTCCCTGTGGCTGCAAGCATTAACTTCAAGACCCTCTGCATCGTCCACAAGGCTTTCTGGGGCCTGGGAACACCCTACCTCCAACTTCATCTTTCAAAATCTCTTCCTTCTCGGCCTCTCCGCTCATCCACCTTCAACTCTCTGAGGGTTGGACTCTTCTCCAAGCAGAGAATTGGGGGCAGATCAATCTCCTTGGCTGGGGCCTCCCTCTGGAACAGCCTCCCTGTTTCACTCAAACTTGAGCAGAACCACCTCTGGTTCCAGAAGCAACTCAAGAACTTCCTTTTTGCTTCTGCTTTCTCTCTTCCTCTCCCCTGCTGATGCACCTGACTGCTCTGCTCACTGGTCACCTGGTCACCCTCTGAACCCGGACCCAGGCATATCCAGTTGCCCTCACACTGCCTCCGGGCTCCCTAGTACTTAAGGGTCTGTATCTACAACCCACAGTCCCTTCTCTCTGCACTTATGAGCCACCCGCTGGCTGCACTTGTGAGTTAACTGCACTTCCCCCTTCCAAAACCCCCTGGCACTTCCTCCCTTCCCTCTTCCCCACACTTGTGCGATCTGAATGACACAAGGACTAGTAAGATTGTTATTTTGTCCTCCCTTTGTTTCCCCCTCCTTGTCTTGTCACACCAACAAACACTTGTGTACAGGCGCATTATAAATGCCACATCATATCATATTATAAACACCTAACTATCCCATACCTAACAAAACCAAGACTAAAGCAAAATGACCTAGTGTCCAAAAAATATCTGTTCCTCACACTAATACATACAACAAAATCATACAGGAATTATTTGGCAGTTTTAACTTTGTAAATGAACATATATTCAAATGTATAGAAAGCAGGAATGTTTGTAATCAGGGTTGGATTCCCTTCCCCTCAATCAATGCAGGATATTTTAAACCAAAGTTCAATTTCAGAAAAGTTATTTTTACTTGCCCAGTTCCACTCCAGGTGGAATACACATTTCTTTGCATCCAAGATGTCCCTCACTTTGCAAAGTGACTTACTTAGTTAAAAGGGGCTTCTCATTCTTTTTCTTTTTTTTAAACTCTTTACTGATTTTATGTTAACATTACAATAACAAACAAAACATACAACATAACTGGCTGTTTGGCACTATGTGTGGGTGTCACTTTACATCGTCCATCTCAGAGTGATCAGACGATCATGTTGCTTTGGGCTGCCGCTGTCCCTGTGACAATTTTCAAATGTCTACTTGGCAAATCAAAAAGTCTCTTTCTTCATACATAAAATTGAAAAGTTAATGAAAAATAAGTTCTTTTCACACATTACGCTTCTTCATAAACAACACTTTATTCAGGATGGATCATTCAGAAGTTCTACTTTAGTCAGGATGGTTATACAACAGTTCACCAAACACAGTAGTTGAATTTACCAATTCTTTTCCACCACAATCTTCCCAACCTACTACCAAGTTACAGTACTCTTCCTCCTGGTCCACATGCCTGTCAGGACAAACCACTATTTGTCCCTTTCCTGGTGAACACGCCTGCCAGTATAAAACTCCTACTACTACTACTACTACTACTACTACTACTACTACTACTACTACTAATCGTAATCAGTGTTGAGGTGTGTTTCCAACTTTGTACACTTAACTTCCAATTTCCACTATAACTCCTAAATGCGGAAAGTTAAACCAACAACGGCATCTGGGATAAGTCTTTTGAATTGTAACACAATCGGCTTATGACTTCTTTCATAAACATTCTGTACAGGAGGACACAGATTCTTATATTTATCTATTTGCCATTGGCAATGCAGGTTACAATTCTCTCCCCTTGATCCTTTCTACAAGGAGGGCTTTTCTCCTGCTGTCTCTGATTTCTTTCCACACAACCTATTGGCTGTTGACAATGTGATTTACAATGTCTGGGACTGCTACATTGAACTTGGCTTCGGCAATGCAGGTAATAATGTCCCTTGATTGAATATCCTTCTTTGGGAAAGTTGTATCCCCTTGGTTTTATATTTATTTGGGTCTCTACTTTCAGACACGTTGTATTCACTTTGTTTAATGATTGTCCGCTTTTGGCTTGGACAATGAGGGTTGCACTATCCTTCTGTTTGCGCTCTCATTTTTGGGTAGTTACATTCAGTCTGCTTTTTAGAGGAGGAGCCAAGTACCTCTACCGGAAGTTCAGCCCCTATTTTGCCTATATGTTGGCAACCGGAGATTGCGACATGTGCAATACCAGTGAGAGTGCCAATACCACGAAAAGTCCTTGAAACAACGTATCCATTGAGAAAACCCTATATGTATGCACGAAGAAATGATGACCTTTTCAAGGAGGTTCCGGAGGAAGTGTGAAAATGGATGAAAGAAAGAACTAGTGACGTCACTTGAAGTAGTGGTGACGCACACAGTAGAGATATAAATGAAGTAAGAATATAAACTTTATAGAACCTGATGATGAAGAAATGAAGTGTGCTACATTTCGGGAGCAAAATAAAGATTGCACGTGTGGAGTAGCACCGGAGAAAATGCAAAATCATTTCACAATTGTACAGACGCAGTAACGCAAGTGGACAAAATAATCATAAGGCTGGCTATGTAGTGAATAGATTGCGGTAATGCACCAATGTATACACATAGGAATATATAGAATCTGGATGTTCCACAACGCACTTAAGCAAACTTGGACCCTGTGAATTGCAATGAATGTATTGAAATGCAATGAAGAGTTTGAAAACGTGATCTCCAGTCTCATGGTCGGATGTGAATAAACTTTGGGGCGAGCTACACCGAGACCAGAAAATAAGACCATGCTTCACTCCCTTTTATTCTCAGGCACAGTGAGCCTCTGCAAGGCCAAGTTCAAAGGTATAATTGACTGGCAGACAACAGGAGTGATAATGGATGATGGGCTAATTGGGTGGGAAGGCATGACCAGGCCAAACCCCCCAGTACCTGGAGTCCCAGTTGCGTGCTGCTAGCGAGTGGAATATTCCAGAAGGGTACAAGTGTGCCAACCAATTATAGAGGGCCACGTACTAAGGAGCCCTATAGTTTGAGAAGCCAATAGTATGTTGTATATTTTCATGACACATAAAATGACTTGCACTTGTGATGGATTTAGTTGCCCACCTGACCTTAGAGATCCAAACACGTCCCTGTAGCCCATAGAAAGTATATGTAGATTTTCCCCGTTCACCATCCACAACCCCCTGTACGTTTTTCCTATTTGCCACATAGTGTGACACCAATAATGACAAGTTCTTACTATAAATGTGTGTTTTTTTCATGTAACACGTTGAGTTCTCGAGTGAGAGATATGTTTGTGTGGCAACCGTTGATGTCCATTGTACTCGCTGTTTTAAGGACTTGTTATTAAAACAGCTTTGAATTTTGCCAACTTCTTGAGTCAGTCTGATTATTGATGTATGAGTAAGATCTGCATCCCCATCCATCTAAGATACTGTTACCTCGTCTTAAATGACCCGTTGTCCAGGTTCAGCTTGAATTTAAATTTTCGGTATTCAAAGTTTGATTTCTTATGCAACAGTCTATTTTGGAGCAACCCAGGGTTACCTAGCTCAGACCAACTCACTGGAGAGTTTGTTTTAATTTTTACCCTACAATGGAGGTTTAGGTGCTTGTTTTAAACAAGATAAAGGTGCAATTATTTGTAGATTTTGTAAAGATATGATGGAAATTGAAACCCTTTGTCATTTATTAACAATTTGTCCTCTTTTGAACAAACTGAAGTAATTACATTTTGGCGTGTTCTATCATCTTACAGATTGCATTCTTTGATGATTGCTGGCCCATGTTCCGCAGCGGCTCCAATATGGGTCTTCTTTTAGCGACTGTTAGATTTTAAAGGTTCATTCCTTGTGAGAAAGTCACCCTTCCTGAACTCATGTTGGATTTTACTATTTGGAAATTATTGATTAATTTTTTTTTCTCTTTCAGTGTCCTCAGGACCTTTGCTATTTATTATCTTTTGTGTAGTTTTGGTACCAAATGTTATGATTGTTTTAATATTGTGAGAATGCTCTTCTCTTTTTTTGTAACCTGTTTATGTCTTGCATTTTTAATGTACCGAAAGGTTTGTTTTAAGCCAATCGATTTAATAATAAAAAGAAAAAATAAGAAACAAATTGTTGATTTGTATAATCCTCCATGCCAGAGTACTCCAGATTCTAAATGCTTGATTGGGATTCAACCCATATTGAACAGCATCGTCCTCTTCACAAGGCAAGCGTGTTGCCCATAAGCTGTCCTCTATACTGCATTAAAGAGATCATTGACAGACTTGTCCTGCTCTCTCTGTTCAAACCGCCTTGCTCACATAAAAAAATAGAAGATGTTTCACCTTAATCTTTTACGTCGTAAAGTTAGGACCTAAAGAGTCAGTGGCGCCCATCCTGTAAAAGCAAAAACTCTAGAAAACTAAATAGTAAAATCAAAATAGCCATTGCTTCTACAATCTTGCCAGATGGCTATTCCTCATGGTGAAATTCAGGAACTTCAAAAATAGGCATAAGCCATTTATGAATGCTATTGGCCCATTAGTCCTTAATGTTTCTCATACTTTGAAAATCCTATTAATTCAGAACCTAGCTGTGAACAATGATCCAAATGAAATCCCTGGACATCTTGTGGAGAATCCCCCACTAAAACCCTACCTAAAGTCTCCTCCCAGGTGGCCAGGACATGGCAGACATTTCCTGCTCCCAATCCTGGGGGTGGTGTACTGCGGGAGGATCACCTAGATGGAGACAAGTCCCACGATATTGGGGAGAATTCACAGGATGAGACACTGTATTTCTCCTTGGAGAGAGATGCCCTTAACAGTGGGTTAAAGGAGGAATTGGCTTATTGTCATGTTGATATATCTCGACCTCCTACTAAGGATGGAAGGGTAAACTCCAAGGATGTGATCTAACAAGGTATTGTGTCCAAAGAGCAGGTCTTTTGGACTCCTAAAATCCCATGATCTCCCCAACGCTTATAGTATGCCAAAAGGAATGACAGAAATGTGGCATCCTTAAAAAGAACTACATGTCCCAGAATCCTTGAGGGACTGTGACGAAGAGGAGGTCTTAAGAGGCATTTAGAGGTAAAGGAGTGGCAGGCAAGCCTAACAGCCTTTGGCAGGGTCAGGCAATTAACTTTAAGGGCCTGCACCTGAAGCAAATTGCATCACGTGAGAGGCATGAAAGGCTGCAGCAGGAAGGGGCAGTAGAAAGTTGCTGGATTAGGACTTGGAAGGTCAGCAGCAGTAGCAGAAGAGGAAGCAGAGTACCAGGCTGGCAGTTCACCAGGAAGTATGACCACAGAAGGGATGGCGGAGTAAGAGAAGAGCAGATTCCACCTGCAGGCTGCAGTTTGGTCCTTTGCTCACAAACCCTGTTTGGCTGTGCCTGCACTGGAAGAGACTGGGAGAAACTAGCAGTCTTTCGAGGTACGCCTCAATCCTGTGAATGCAGAGCTGAACTTGTGCTTCCACCCGAGGACCACATGCATAAACAAGCTGAGGGAAGCTGAAGAAAGGAAGACTCTCCATTGCTGAAGACACCCATGCTGCAGAGGGGTTTGGGTCCCAAGAGTGCGGTAGCAGTAGTAGCAGAAGAAAGTAAGTCACAAAGTGGAAGCAGCCCACAACGGCTGTGACTTTAGAGACTGTATCCCAAATCACACAAAACTCCTTGCTGGTAACTGTAACCAGTCAAATTGATACTTGCATGTAAGTAGAAGCTAGTAAAGTTGTCTGTGGTTGTGAAAAGTCAATAATCACAAAGGGAATTGTATCACATGCTTTTTCACACAAGTTAAAGTGCTTGCATAGAAAGAAACCCGTTCTTTTACCCATTGTTGTCTTGAAACTATTGCCAGAGTGGTTGTGTGTCTACTATTAAGAGGGGGTATGTTGCTGGTAAGCAGTTAAAGAAGTAGAAGCTGACTTTACCAAAGTGTTGGAGGAAACATCATAGATGAATGTATTCTGTCATAACTGGGGCAAAAACACATAGTGTCTACACCTATATATTAATGTTGAATGTGTGACTTTTGTTTTTTGTCATCCTGAGAGGGGTCAGACTTCCTGTGGGTTATGTAGTACCCTTAAAGTTGATAAATTGTATATGTTAGGTCAAAGTGTCCATTTATGATGATAACAAAAAATGTTGATGAAAATTGTGTGAAGTATACATGTGATCAGTAGGGGACTGTGTGTAAAATAATATCTTTTAGACATTTGTGTTGTTTTTAACATTAGGACACCCATATACAATACCCACATACAGTTTAATGAAATTTGTTTGCCCTTTGCACTTTATGGTATCTATGTAGCACTTTATTGCAACTTTGCACAGAGGCGATTTGTCAAAATTCGTAATGTTTGTTCATTGATTTCAATGTGCATTAATGGTAATACACTGTTTAAAGATATGTTCTTGTTTGTGAATGTGTACTGAGAGATTTGCAGTAGCAACACTATCAATTGATACGTTTGGGGTTTGATAAGAGTGTACCACTTGGTTTTTTATCCAATCTGAAGTAATTGTACAGAATGAGGTGTCCTTTTTTTAGGCATTTGAGAGCAGGCCATCCTACCTGGTGTTCTTTGTATTATATATATATATATATTTGTATTATATATATGCCCACCCCTTTTTTTGAGTAGGTGTCCCTTCTATGGATAAATGCTTGGGGTGACCCTTTAGAGATTTAGTTTAACTGGATTAAGTAATTTCTTGGAGAATGATCCCAACGAATACACCCAGGTGCCTTTTTTTCTCACCCCCTCCTTCAAGTGTGGAGTCCCAAATGGAACAGCCTTTTCACCTACTCTTTTTAATTTCTACTTACGCTCTCTGATGGAGGCTATACGTCAATCCGGAGCTGTCTTCTTTAAATGCGCAGATGACACTCAGATTTTGGCAGATTTTAAGGAGGGAAGTGTTGATCTGTTGGGTTTATGTTAAAATGCCGAATTTTGAACTACGAGGTTGAAAACCTTGCATGTAAAACAACAATATTTCAATATTTTTAATAGGGTGGAGACTCCCCCGTTGCCCCTCCCACATCCTCCAATTTTATTAAATACCCCACCCAACCCCCATCTATTTATTTAGGGGGAAATCGTTGTTTTGCATGCAAGATTTTCTTCCTTGCAATAATGGGGTTCGGTTTTTGGTAGTGATACCAATCTGTCACCCAAGGTAAGAGACTGTCTGCATTCAATTAAATGTGAGATGGACGTGAAACTCCTAAAAATAAACTCAGAAAAAACTGAAATGTCCATAGTAAATGAGAAACTCAGTAGTTGGACATCAGTGTGCAGGCCAAATGCATTCATGCATTGCCCTAGCCCGAAATTAGAAGTCATGAACTTGAGCATTATCCTGAACAACAAAATGGCATTGAGCAACCAAGTAGCAGAGGTTACAAAACCGGTTTCTTCTTGATAAGAAAAATAAAAAATCTCCATTCCTACTGATCGTTCCCACACCAGGTACCAGTGATGCGGTCCTTATTCTCCCCTCTTCTGGATATTAATAATAGTATTTATATGAGACTCCCCAAGCTCACAATGTTACGGCTACAAAGAGTAAAAAATACTGCAGCCAGAAATCTACTAAAATATAAAAAATATGATCAAATCACCCTGGCACTGCGCGCCTTTCACTGGCTTCCTGTGAAAAATCAGATACTATTCACAAGCATGTGCCTGGTATTTAAAAGTCTCCTACACCCAAACTCAAACCCACTCTTCACCAAATTGAGGTCACATACATTGTCACAATCTCCAATCTCTAACCAGAACGGAAAGTTAATCATTCCCAGATAGCAGAAATAAAGGCATGGGGCGCTCTTTTGTAGTTCAGTCGATTAGTAGCTGAAGCACTTTACCTTTGTCTCTCTGTAGAGAGCACAATTTACTACCCTTCCGGAAAACTTAAAACTTTTCTCCTTAATCTGGTTTAGGCCTACAATGTCATTAGTCCCACTGTTCCAAGATACTCTCAGGTGATTGTTGCCCTTCTAAAATGCTAGATAACATAACAATATTGTTAATTGTAGGCAGTGAATAGTGATTACATATGCAAGTTGTATCGACAGTTTTATCAAGACCATCTTAACTCGGCCTCCCCCGGACGTAGTGTTATATGTCATTATGAATCCCTTTTGTTTCATTAGGTGTTTGTGGGCTTTGCAATGGGGTGACGCCAAGTTAAGATGGTCTTCACTTCTCACAATTCAAGGGTTTTGTTGCATTAAATCTGAGCACTTCAACTCGCTCTTAACTAAAGTTTTTTCACTGAATTTCAAGAGTTCTGTTATGCTATATTGTGTTGTTATAGTGCAGTATTATAACGTAGTTTCTTCAGGGCCCATGTACACTGTACATGTTGTATCAATAAGTTTCTTCTGGCCCACTAACACATTTTTTTCCCGAAAGAAACATTCCGCCCGTGTAGTTGATGTGATCTCTGCAGCTGTAAAATATTTTTTTACACTCCTTGTTCCTGCAATCATTTCCTATACATCATTTCTGATTATGCTGATTCAGCTGTAGCATAGCGGTGTGTCGATCCCTGTAAAAAAACACCGGAAAATGAATGTTTTCTCCTCACAGACACTTCCCTCAGTTGTTTTTTCCCTCACTGTCCTCCCCCCATGACTGTCTATGACTCTTTGGTTCGTGAGACGCAGTTTCTTTTCCGATCACGTCTTGAGACATTGCTGCAGCATTCTTGTGAGAGTCTCTCAGTATTCCCCCAATAAACCAAAAATGTTCACCCATAACTGTCTCCTCAGCCCACCCCCACCTCCAAAACCTCACATGATGTCTTCTTTCCCTCTTGACAAACACCTGCCTTATGTGATTGCATCCTTTGTACTCCTCCATAAAGCATTTTAGGCACTTTTCATTTTTGTCTTCATCGGTATTATCGTGGGAATTGCTCACATCCAGTAAAAACGGAAATTGGTGATTTTTCATTTCTGAAAAGTCCCTCAGGCTCTCTTCAGCAAAGCACCATGGGAGAAATATAAAAGATTTTCAGGAGCACAGGGCAGCCCCATCCATCGAATATTTAAAAAAATACTGGATGGATTTACCCAAACCAGCAATAGAAACAACTGTGATGCGTTGTGCCCAAGTTGTTTCTTGTTTGGTACAATTCCTTCAAGCGGTTTTCGTGCTACACGTGTTAAGTCGATGCACTTTTCTCTGTGGAAAAATTAATGGGCGTAACCAGCTTTTTTTGTTTTCTTGATCATTTTTTCATCTTTTAACACATTTTTCACAAATTGTCCAGTTTAGATGGGCGGTAGAGCCATGACAAACTTTTTTGTCATCCAATACGTCAATTGGGTCAAAATGTAAATTTTGGTTAAAGTATATATACATAGGCTTTCCCTAATTACACGCCCTCTGGTAGCAGCCGTGTTGTTATGGTTAAATTACTCAACTCATAGGTAGAGCAGTTTTTGGGCAGCTTATAACTTTGGCCCCGTTCGCTGAATCCTCACCAAACTTTGCAAAAAAGTATATGGCCACCTTGGAATGATTTTGCAAAGTTTAGTACACCTTCGTCAATGGGGGCAAAGTTATAAGGGGGTCCCAAAAATGTTGAAATCCTCATAGACCTATGGAAAAAAATAATTACTCATGCGTGCAGCCTATACAGCTGGACAGATCTGCACCAAACTTGCAAACACCATGGACAATCTGGCCACTGACCATGGACACGAGGAATTGGTAATGGGGTTAAAGTGGGCATGACCCCCAGGCACCGGCTATTTGGTAACATTTTTCAAATTGGGATAGGTTTGAATGGGGAAATAAAACGTACCTGTGGCTTCATGATTGAAGGCAATATGATTTTGGTCCAGATTATATAAACACTTTATGAGTGTTTTTTGATCCCCAATTGACTTTTAAGAAGCATGTTTCATATTCAAGTTCCTCTTGTGCATACATGACACACTTATTTTGGCAGATTCGATCATACTTTTCAGAAAAAAAATAGAGGCTTGATTGCAGCCGCAATGATTAGCACAAAGCTAGACTATTGTAATAGCCTATTGGTGCGGACTACCCAGGGTAATATTGGAAGGATTAAAGTAATTCAGAATGGGCAGTCCGGGCCGTTTGTGGTATGGACCGTAGGTCTCACATTTCTCAGGCCGTATGAAAATACACTGGCTCCCTGTACAACAGAGAATACATTTTAAGGCATCCTCTTTGGTGTAAAAATGTTTGGCTGGAGAAGCTCTGATTTATCTCTCCTCACGAATTAAAAGAGCGCCTATTAGATGCACTTTGCGTTCCAATAAGGATCACTTAATGACCCAACCACTTTGTATACTGAAAATGATTGGAGGATTCAGTTTTAATGTATGGGCACCTGCCACATGGAACACCTTGCCAAGTTCACTTAGATTACTCCATCTATTGCACAATTCAAAAAGAGCTTGAAAACCTTCCTTTTTGATAAAGGAGTCGATTAAGATCTTGCGACCCCTGTTTCTCCGGTTTGATGCTTCCATCGGACTTCCCTTCTTTTATTGTTTCATATTATATATTATGTGAGCACTCTGAGGCCTTAGAGCGTGTTAGCACAATATAAAAATTCTATAGATAGATAGGCTACAGCCCAAAGGGCTGGACGGGATTGCAGCAAACCTGCATGAGTAGCGTCAGCAAGGACCTGCAAGCATGCTTTTGCAAATCTGTCCTGTGTTTTACTTTTTCTAAAGTGTCAAAATGTAATTGCCACAAATAGTGATGTAAGTTTGGTGTCTGGGCAGTGGACCTGGTCCACAAAAAGGACACACATCTTCTTTGATTTGCTTATTGGGGCATGGAGCATTGATTTTGGAGGCTGGCCATGGCTGCAAGCCACGAGCACTGCCCTTTGGTCACATTATGAGAACATAGTGGACACTGAACTAGGATGGTTTGGTGGGGCTCCGGTCCTGGTCGATCCTCATGCCCTGGCAATTCAACCAGGACTTGCATCCCCAGCATGCGCTGCTGATGATGACACACATCAGTATGTGTTGCAAAAAAATATGTTTGTTAAAGGAGGTTTATAGTGTGTTAATCTTTTTTAAAAGAGGAATTATTAATAAGTTATGTACAGTGATGTAACATCATGAAATATTTCCACTAAACAAAACCTCTAAAATTAATTGAGGAAACATTGTTAAAGGGACGTTATGGTTAAGTCGCACTAGTAAAAACCTATGAAATCCACCGGGGGGAAAAAACCTATGAAATTCAGGGAAAAAACTTTGATAAAGAGATGTTATGGTTAAGTTGCACTACCTAAAAAAACTATTAAATTCACGGAAAAAACTTTGTTAAGGGAGGTTATGGTTACAAGTAAAATCGTAAAAACCAAGAAATTCACAAGTTATGGTAAGCTATGTAACCATAACTTGTGCCACCGCTATGCACTGCTAGCAGTAACACCGAGGACATCACAAATGACATCATCAGTGATATCACTGATGACATCACATAGGATATTACTACTGCAGAACAATGCAAAAGGAAGGTCTGTATAAGGGGTACTACTTACAGTGTCATTTGCAACATATCAAAAGTGAGCAGTAGCCTGGTAATAAATTACTCCATGTCAGATAAAAGGTGCTTATTCAAAAAGAAACTTTGTACTGAAGTTTTTTTTTGTGAATACAGCAAGGAAATAATACGTAAAGAGAAACAATGTATGCAGTATGGTTCATAGAACTAAAGTATTTTTAAGATGGTATGTTTATGTAGTACAATGATAAGTCAAACATATGGCTTTCATGCCCTGCCAGGGGGGCAGGCATGGCCTTGAACGGGCCGTGAGCCAGCGCTAAGGCAGGCCAGAGTGAAGCAAGAGCCTCAGCTCAGGCTGTGGACCATCAAAGGCCATGTCCGCCCCCCCCCGGCAGGGAATGAAAGCCATTGGCACCCGGGGGTTCATCGAAGGTGCCAATGTACGGGAGCTCCAGTAATGGAGCGCAATGCTGCGGTCCCACCATTAAGTGGAGGGGGTGGTGGGGGGGATCGAGTCATTTTGGGGGTGGGGAGGCAACAGGGAGAGGCGAGGCAACAGGGAGAGGCTCCTGTTGCCTAACGCCTTGAAAGGAAAAAGAACACCAGCCGGGGAAGGGCTTTGGGTGGCTGGGAAAGTGGGCAGGGATTGTCTACTCTCGCCCGTACACAAGTAGTAGCAGAAACAATTTATAACCTAACTGATTATTTTCATGCAAATAAATGATTGCTCTGTTTCAAAGCTGCTATTTACCCTATGTATATGTATCACTTGATGTGATTGGACCCTAAGGAAAGTAGTTTGAGTACAATGTATACAAATATGACCATATACAGGGAAAGTACAGCCATAAAAAAAAAACAGAACTATCAGAAAGTTCTGATAAGTCTATTGATTATCTTTTTGCACAAAAAGGATTGCTGTATTTCAAGCTTGTGTCTTCCCCTATGTATATGTTTCATATGATGTGACTGGACTGTAAGGGAATTACTGTAAGAACCTACTTGAAGGATACGTCTACAAATAAAATAACATTTTTAGTTTCTGACGGTTACTGAAGAAAACCATGTGGCCTAGATATGTCAGCAAAAGAAAAAAGAGTGAGCCAGACATGTGATGTCATCAATGACATTTGTGATGTCATCTTTGATGTCGTGGGTGTTAGTTTTAGCAGTGCACAGTGGTGGCGCGAGTTATGGTTGCTTAGTTTACCATAACTGGCGAATTTCAAGGGTTTTTCGCTTTTACTTGGAACCATAACGTCCCTTTAACAAAGTTTTTTCACTGAATTTCATAGGTTTTTAGTAGCGCAACTTAAGCATAACGTCCCTTTAACAAAGTTTTTTCATTGAATTTAATAGGTTTTTATTAGTGCAACTTAACCATAACATCCCTTTAACAAAGTTTTTTAACTGAATTTCATAGGTTTTTATTAGTGCAACATCACCATAACATCCTTTTCAATAGATGAAGACCACGAGCATCTTAGGTCCTTAGAGTGGGAACCCCGGGTGGTAAAAAAAAGATTTTTCTTCCCAAACTTCTAGGACGGAAAATCTTTTACCAAGATGGCTACCATGGAAAGGGAATGCGGGGTGTATAAAGAGAACACAACAGGGCATCAGCGGGGGGGGGAAAGGAGGGAGACACGGGGCATGAGCGGGGGTGGGGGAAACAGTAGGGAGACAAGGGGCATGAGCGAGGGGTCGGGGGGAACAGGGAGACAAGGGGCATGAGCGGGGGTGGGGGGAAAAGGAGGGAGACACGGGGCATGAGCAGGGGGTGGGGGGAACAGTAGGGAGACACAGGGCATGAGCGGGGGGTAGGGGGAAACAGCGGAGACACATGGGCATGAGCGAGGGGTGGGGGGAACAGGGGAGACATGTGGGCATGAGTGGGGGTGGAGGGGAACAGGGCACTCACGGAGCAGGGGGTGGGGGGAACAGGGGAGACAACGGGCCATGAGCGGGGGGTGGGGGGCAAAAGGAGGGAGACACAGGGCATGAGCAAGGGGTGGGGGGGAACGAACAAGAGAGAGACATGGGCCATGAGCGGGAGGTGGGGGGAACAGTAGGGAGACACAGGGCATGAGCAGGGGGTGGAGGGGAACAGGGGAGACAGGTGGGCATGAACGGGGGTGGGGAGGAACAGGGGAGACACGTGGGCAAGAGCGGGTGGTGGGGGGAACCAGGGAGACACGTGGGCATGAGCGGGGGGTGGGGGGGAACAGGGGAGACACGTGGGCATGAGCAGGGGTTAAAGGGGAAAATGAGGGAGACACGGGGCATGAGCAGGGGGCAGGGGGAAAGGAGGGAGACACATGGCATGAGCAGGGGGTGGGGGGAACAAGAGAGAGACAGGCCATGAGCGGGGGGTGGGGGGAACAGTAGGGAGACACAGGGCATAAGCGGGGGTGCAGGGGAACAGGGGAGACACGTGGGCATGAGCGGGGGTGGGGGGAACAGGGGAGACATGTGGGCATGAGCGGGGGGTGGAGGGGAACATGGGAGACACGTGGGCATGAGCGGGGGATGGGGGGAACAGGGGAGACACATGGGCATGAGAGGGGATTTGGAGGGGAAAAGGAGGGAGACACGGGGCATGAGCGGGGGGTGGGGGGGAGAACAGGGGAGACACGTGGGCATGAGCATGGAGTGGAGGGAACAGAGGTAGACACAGGGCATGAGCGGGGGGTGGGGGGGAAAAGGAAGGATACACGGGGCATGTGCAGGGGGTGGGGGCAACAGGGGAGACATGGAGCATGAGCGGGGGGTGGGGGAAAAGGAGGGAGACACGGGGCATGAGCGGGGGGTGGGGGAACAAGGAAAACACAGGGCACACACGGGGCATGAGCGGGGGTTGGGGGGAACGGAGGGAGACATGGGGCATGAGCGGGGGGTGGGGGGGAAAAGGAGGGAGACACGGGGCATGAGCAGGGGGTGGGGTGTAACAGGGGAGATACGGGGCATGAGCGGGCAGTGGGGGGAACAGGGCACACATGGGACATGAGCGGGGGGTGGGGGGTAACACGAGGGAGACACGGGGCATGAGTGGGGGCTGGGGGGTAACAAAAGGGAGACACGAAGCAGGAACGGGGGGTGGGGGGAACAGGGGAGACACGGGGCATGAGCAGGGGGTGGGGGAACAGGGGAGACACATGGGCATGAGCAAGGGGTGGGGGGAACAGGGCACACACGGGGCATGAGCAGGGGGTGGGGGGAACAGGGGAGACAAGGGGCCATGAGCGGGCGTGGGGGGAAAGGAGGGAGACACAGGGCATGAGCAGGGGGTGGGGGGGAACAAGAGAGAGACACGGGCCATGAGCGGGGGGTGGGGGGAACAGTAGGGAGACACAGGGCATGAGCGGGGGTGGAGGGGAACAGGGGAGACACGTGGGCATGAGCGGGGGTGAAGGGGAACAGGGGAGATACATGGGCAGGGGTGGGGGGAACAGGAGAGACACATGGGCATGAGCGGGGGGTGGGGGGGGAACAGGGGAGACACGTGGGCCTGAGCGGGGGTTGAAGGGGAAAAGGAGGGAGACACGGGGCAGGAGCGGGGGGTGGGGCATAACAGGGGAGACACGTGGGCATGAGCGGGGGTGGGGGGGGACAGGGCACACACAGGGCATGATCAGGGGGTGGTGGGAGCAGGGGAGACAAGGGGCATGAGCGGGGGTGGGGGGGAAAGGAGGGAGACACAGGGCATGAGCAGGGTTTGGGGGGTAACAAGAGAGACACAGGCCATGAGCAGGGGGTGGGGGGAACAGTAGGGGGACACAGGGCATGAGCGGGAGGTGGAGGGGAACAGGGGAGACATGTGGGCATGAGCGGGGGTGGGGGAACAAGGGAGACACGTGGGCATGAGCGGGGGGTGGGGGGAACAGGGGAGAAACATGGGCATGAGCGGGGGGTGGCTGGGAACAGGGGAGACACGTGGGCATGAGCGGGGTTTGTAGGAGAAAAGGAGGGAGACCACGGGCATGAGCGGGGGGTGGGGGGAACACGGGAGACATGTGGGCATGAGCGGGGGTGGGGGGAACGGAGGTAGACACGGGGCATGAGCAGGGGGTGGGGGGGAAGGAAGGAAACACGGGGCATGAGCGGGGGGTGGGGGGAACAGGGGAGACACGGGGCATGAGCGGGGGGTGGGGGGAAAAGGAGGGAGACAAGGGGCATAAGCAGGGGGTGGGGTGTAACAGGGGAGACACGGGGCATGAGCGGGGGGTGGGGGGAACAGGGAAAACACAGGGTACATACGGGGCATGAGCGGGGGGATGGGGGTAACGGGAAGGGAGACACGGGGCATGAGCAGGGGGTGGGGGAAAGGAGGGAGACACGGGGCATGACAGGGGGTGGGGTGGAACAGGGGAGACACGGGGCATGACCGGGGGGTGGGGGGAACAGGGAAAACACGAGGCATGAGTGGGGGGTGGGGGGAACATGAGGGAGACACAGGGAATGAGCGGGGGTGGGGGGGAACAGGGCACACATGGGGCATGAGCGGGGGTGGGGGAAACAGGAGGGAGACACAGGGCATGAGCGGGGGTGGGGGGAACAGGGAACACACGGGGCATGAGCGGGGGGGAGGGGGAACAGGGCACACACAGGGCATGTGCAAGAGGTGGGGGGAACAGGGGAGACACGGGGCATGAGCAGGGGGCGGGGGTAAACACGAGGGAGACACGGGGCATGAACGGGGGGTGGGGGGTAACCCAAGGGAGACACGAAGCATGAGCGGGGGTGTGGGGGATCAGGGGAGACAAGGGGCATGAGCGAGTGGGGGGTGGGGGGAAAGGAGGAAGACACAGGACATGAGCGGGGGGTGGAGGGGAACAGGGGAGAAACGTGGGCATGAGCGGGGGGTGGGGGGAACAGGAGAGACACATGGGGATGAGCAGGGAGTGGGGGGGAACAGGGGAGACACGTGGGCATGAGCAGGGGTTGGAGGGGAAAAGAAGGGAGACACGGGGCAGGACCGGGGGGTGGAGGATAACAGGGGAGACACGTGGGCATGAGCAGGGGGTGGGGGGAAACAGGGCACACATGGGAAATTAGCAGGGGGTGGTGGGAAAAGGGGAGACAAGGGGCATGAGCGGGGGTGGGGGGGAAAAGGAGGGAGACATGGGCCATGAGCGGGGGTGGGGGGAACAGTAGGGGGACACAGGGCATGAGCGGTGGGTGAAGGGGAACAGGGGAGACACGTGGGCATGAGCGGGGATGGGGGAACAGGGGAGACACAGGGCATGAGCGGGGGGTGGGGGGAAAAGGAGGGAGACAAGGGGCATAAGCAGGGGGTGGGGTGTAACAGGGGAGACACGGGGCATGAGCGGGGCGTGGGGGGAACAGGGAAAACACAGGGTACATACGGGGCATGAGCGGGGGGATGGGGATAACGGGAAGGGAGACACGGGGCATGAGCAGGGGGTGGGGGAAAGGAGGGAGACACGGGGCATGACAGGGGGTGGGGTGGAACAGGGGAGACACGGGGCATGACCGGAGGTTGGGGGGAACAGGGAAAACACGAGGCATGAGTGGGGGGTGGGGGGAACATGAGGGAGACACAGGGAATGAGCGGGGGTGGGGGGGAACAGGGCACACACGGGGCATGAGCGGGGGTGGGGGAAACAGGAGGAAGACACAGGGCATGAGCGGGGGTGGGGGGAACAGGGCACACACGGGGCATGAGCGGGGGGTGGGGGGGAACAGGGCACACACAGGGCATGTGCAAGGGGTGGGGGGAAAAGGAGGGAGACAAGGGGCATAAGCAGGGGGTGGGGTGTAACAGGGGAGACACGGGGCAGGAGCGGGGGGTGGGGTGTAACAGGGGAGACACGTGGGCATGAGCGGGGGGTGGGGGGAACAGGGGAGACAAGTGGGCATGAGCGGGGGTTTCAGGGGAAAAGGAGGGAGACACGGGCATGAGCGGGCGGTGGGGGGAACACGGGAGACACGTGGGCATGAGCGGGGGGTGGGAGGGAATGGAGGTAGACATGGGGCATGAGCGCGGGGTGGGGGGGAAAGGAAGGAAACACGGGGAATGAACAGGGGTGGGGGGAACAGGGGAGACACAGGGCATGAGCGGGGGGTGGGGGGGAAAAGGAGGGAGACAAGGGGCATGAGCAGGGGGTGGGGGAACAGCAGGGAGACATGGGGCATGAGCGGGGGTTTGGGGGAACAGTGGAGACACGGGTCAAGAGTGGGGGGTGGGGTGGAACAGGGGAGACACAGGGCATGAGCAGGGGGTGGGGGGTAACAAGAGAGACACAGGCCATGAGCGGGGGTGGGGGGAACTGTAGGGGGACACAGGGCATGAGCGGGGGGTAGAGGGGAACAGGGGAGACACATGGGCATGAGCGGGGGTGGGGGAACAGGGGAGACACGTGGGCATGAGGGGGTGTGGGGGGTGGGGGGAACGGGAGACACGTGGGCATGAACGGGCGGTGGGGGACAACAGGGGAGACACGTGGGCATGAGCGGGGGTGGGGCGGAACGGAGGTAGACACGGGGCATGAGCGGGGGGTGGGGGGAAAGGAAGGAAACACGGGGCATGAGCGGGGGTTGGGGGGGAGGGAGACAAGGGGCATGAGCAGGGGGTGGGGTGGAACAGGGGAGACACGGGGCATGAGCGGGGGGTGGGGGAGAACAGGGAAAACACGGGCATGAGTGGGGGGTGGGGGGAACATGAAGGAGACACGGGGAATGAGCGGGGGTGGGGGGAACAGGTTACACACGGGGCATGAGCGGGGGGTGGGGGGAACAGGAGGGAGACATGGGGCATGAGCGGGGGTGGGGGGAACAGGGCACACGGGGGAATGAGCGGGGGTGGGGGGGAACAGGGCACACAAAGGGCATGTGCAAGGGGTGGGGGGAACAGGGGAGACACGGGGCATGAGCAGGGGGCGGGGGTAACACGAGGGAGACACGGGGCATGAAAGGGGGATGGGGTAACACAAGGGAGACACGAAGCATGAGCGGGGCGTGTGGGGGAACAGGGGAGACACGGGGCATGAGCGGCGGGTGGGGGGAACAGGGGAGACAAGGGGCATGAGCGAGTGGGGGGTGGGGGGGAAAGGAGGAAGACACAGGGCATGAGCAGGGGTGGGGGGCTGACGGGAGGGAGACACGGGGCATGAGTGGGGGGTGGGGGGACAGGGCACACACAGGGCATGAACGGGGGAGCAGGGCACACACAGGGCATGAGCGGGGGGGAACAGGGCACACACGGGGCATGAGCGGCGGGTGGGGGGATCAGGGGAGACAAAGGGCATGAGCGTGTGGGGGGTGGGGGGAGAAGGAGGAAGACACAGGACATGAGCGGGGGGTGGAGGGGAACAGGGGAGCAGTGTGGGCATGAGCGGGTGTGGGGGGAACAGGGGAGATACGTGGGCATGAGCGGGAGTGGGGGAACAGGAGAGACGTGGGGATGAGAGGGGAGTGGGGGGGAACAGGGGAGACACGTGGGCATGAGCAGGGGTTTGAGGGGAAAAGGAGGGAGACACGGGGCAGGAGTGGGGGGTGGGGGTTAACAGGGGAGACAAGGGGCATGAGCGGGGGTGGGGGGGAAAGGAGGGAGACACAGGGCATGAGCAGGGGTGGGGGGTAACAAGAGAGACATGGGCCATGAGCGGGGGTGAGGGGAACAGTAGGGGGACACAGGGCATGAGCGGGAGGTGGAGGGGAACAGGGGAGACATGTGGGCATGAGCGGGGGTGGGGGAACAAGGGAGACACGTGGGCATGAGCGGGGGGTGGGGGGAACAGGGGAGAAACATGGGCATGAGCGGGGGGTGGCTGGGAACAGGGGAGACACGTGGGCATGAGCGGGGTTTGTAGTAGAAAAGGAGGGAGACCACGGGCATGAGCGGGGGGTGGAGGGGAACAGGGGAGACACGTGGGCATGAGCGGGGGTGAAGGGGAACAGGGGAGATACATGGGCAGGGGTGGGGGGAACAGGAGAGACACATGGGCATGAGCGGGGGGTGGGGGGGGAACAGGGGAGACACGTGGGCCTGAGCGGGGGTTGAAGGGGAAAAGGAGGGAGACACGGGGCAGGAGCGGGGGGTGGGGCATAACAGGGGAGACACGTGGGCATGAGCGGGGGTGGGGGGGAACAGGGCACACACAGGGCATGATCAGGGGGTGGTGGGAGCAGGGGGAGACAAGGGGCATGAGCGGGGGTGGGGGGGAAAGGAGGGAGACACAGGGCATGAGCAGGGTTTGGGGGGTAACAAGAGAGACACAGGCCATGAGCAGGGGGTGGGGGGAACAGTAGGGGGACACAGGGCATGAGCGGGAGGTGGAGGGGAACAGGGGAGACATGTGGGCATGAGCGGGGGTGGGGGAACAAGGGAGACACGTGGGCATGAGCGGGGGGTGGGGGGAACAGGGGAGAATCATGGGCATGAGCGGGGGGTGGCTGGGAACAGGGGAGACACGTGGGCATGAGCGGGGTTTGTAGGAGAAAAGGAGGGAGACCACGGGCATGAGCGGGGGGTGGGGGGAACACGGGAGACATGTGGGCATGAGCGGGGGTGGGGGGAACGGAGGTAGACACGGGGCATGAGCAGGGGGTGGGGGGAAAGGAAGGAAACACGGGGCATGAGCGGGGGGTGGGGGGAACAGGGGAGACACGGGGCATGAGCGGGGGGTGGGGGGAAAAGGAGGGAGACAAGGGGCATAAGCAGGGGGTGGGGTGTAACAGGGGAGACACGGGGCATGAGCGGGGGGTGGGGGGAACAGGGAAAACACAGGGTACATACGGGGCATGAGCGGGGGGATGGGGGTAACGGGAAGGGAGACACGGGGCATGAGCAGGGGGTGGGGGAAAGGAGGGAGACACGGGGCATGACAGGGGGTGGGGTGGAACAGGGGAGACACGGGGCATGACCGGGGGGTGGGGGGAACAGGGAAAACACGAGGCATGAGTGGGGGGTGGGGGGAACATGAGGGAGACACAGGGAATGAGCGGGGGTGGGGGGGAACAGGGCACACATGGGGCATGAGCGGGGGTGGGGGAAACAGGAGGGAGACACAGGGCATGAGCGGGGGTGGGGGGAACAGGGAACACACGGGGCATGAGCGGGGGGGAGGGGGAACAGGGCACACACAGGGCATGTGCAAGAGGTGGGGGTAACAGGGGAGACACGGGGCATGAGCAGGGGGCGGGGGTAAACACGAGGGAGACACGGGGCATGAACGGGGGGTGGGGGGTAACCCAAGGGAGACACGAAGCATGAGCGGGGGTGTGGGGGATCAGGGGAGACAAGGGGCATGAGCGAGTGGGGGGTGGGGGGAAAGGAGGAAGACACAGGACATGAGCGGGGGGTGGAGGGGAACAGGGGAGAAACGTGGGCATGAGCGGGGGGTGGGGGGAACAGGAGAGACACATGGGGATGAGCAGGGAGTGGGGGGGAACAGGGGAGACACGTGGGCATGAGCAGGGGTTGGAGGGGAAAAGAAGGGAGACACGGGGCAGGACCGGGGGGTGGAGGATAACAGGGGAGACACGTGGGCATGAGCAGGGGGTGGGGGGAAACAGGGCACACATGGGAAATTAGCAGGGGGTGGTGGGAAAAGGGGAGACAAGGGGCATGAGCGGGGGTGGGGGGGAAAAGGAGGGAGACATGGGCCATGAGCGGGGGTGGGGGGAACAGTAGGGGGACACAGGGCATGAGCGGTGGGTGAAGGGGAACAGGGGAGACACGTGGGCATGAGCGGGGATGGGGGAACAGGGGAGACACAGGGCATGAGCGGGGGGTGGGGGGAAAAGGAGGGAGACAAGGGGCATAAGCAGGGGGTGGGGTGTAACAGGGGAGACACGGGGCATGAGCGGGGGGTGGGGGGAACAGGGAAAACACAGGGTACATACGGGGCATGAGCGGGGGGATGGGGATAACGGGAAGGGAGACACGGGGCATGAGCAGGGGGTGGGGGAAAGGAGGGAGACACGGGGCATGACAGGGGGTGGGGTGGAACAGGGGAGACACGGGGCATGACCGGAGGTTGGGGGGAACAGGGAAAACACGAGGCATGAGTGGGGGGTGGGGGGAACATGAGGGAGACACAGGGAATGAGCGGGGGTGGGGGGGAACAGGGCACACACGGGGCATGAGCGGGGGTGGGGGAAACAGGAGGAAGACACAGGGCATGAGCGGGGGTGGGGGGAACAGGGCACACACGGGGCATGAGCGGGGGGTGGGGGGGAACAGGGCACACACAGGGCATGTGCAAGGGGTGGGGGAAAAAGGAGGGAGACAAGGGGCATGAGCGGGGGTGGGGGGAACAGGGAACACACGGGGCATGAGCGGGGGGGAGGGGGAACAGGGCACACACAGGGCATGTGCAAGAGGTGGGGGGAACAGGGGAGACACGGGGCATGAGCAGGGGGCGGGGGTAAACACGAGGGAGACACGGGGCATGAACGGGGGGTGGGGGGTAACCCAAGGGAGACACGAAGCATGAGCGGGGGTGTGGGGGATCAGGGGAGACAAGGGGCATGAGCGAGTGGGGGGTGGGGGGAAAGGAGGAAGACACAGGACATGACCGGGGGGTGGAGGGGAACAGGGGAGAAACGTGGGCATGAGCGGGGGGTGGGGGGAACAGGAGAGACACATGGGGATGAGCAGGGAGTGGGGGGGAACAGGGGAGACACGTGGGCATGAGCAGGGGTTGGAGGGGAAAAGAAGGGAGACACGGGGCAGGACCGGGGGGTGGAGGATAACAGGGGAGACACGTGGGCATGAGCAGGGGGTGGGGGGAAACAGGGCACACATGGGAAATTAGCAGGGGGTGGTGGGAAAAGGGGAGACAAGGGGCATGAGCGGGGGTGGGGGGGAAAAGGAGGGAGACATGGGCCATGAGCGGGGGTGGGGGGAACAGTAGGGGGACACAGGGCATGAGCGGTGGGTGAAGGGGAACAGGGGAGACACGTGGGCATGAGCGGGGATGGGGGAACAGGGGAGACACAGGGCATGAGCGGGGGGTGGGGGGAAAAGGAGGGAGACAAGGGGCATAAGCAGGGGGTGGGGTGTAACAGGGGAGACACGGGGCATGAGCGGGGGGTGGGGGGAACAGGGAAAACACAGGGTACATACGGGGCATGAGCGGGGGGATGGGGATAACGGGAAGGGAGACACGGGGCATGAGCAGGGGGTGGGGGAAAGGAGGGAGACACGGGGCATGACAGGGGGTGGGGTGGAACAGGGGAGACACGGGGCATGACCGGAGGTTGGGGGGAACAGGGAAAACACGAGGCATGAGTGGGGGGTGGGGGGAACATGAGGGAGACACAGGGAATGAGCGGGGGTGGGGGGGAACAGGGCACACACGGGGCATGAGCGGGGGTGGGGGAAACAGGAGGAAGACACAGGGCATGAGCGGGGGTGGGGGGAACAGGGCACACACGGGGCATGAGCGGGGGGTGGGGGGGAACAGGGCACACACAGGGCATGTGCAAGGGGTGGGGGGAAAAGGAGGGAGACAAGGGGCATAAGCAGGGGGTGGGGTGTAACAGGGGAGACACGGGGCAGGAGCGGGGGGTGGGGTGTAACAGGGGAGACACGTGGGCATGAGCGGGGGGTGGGGGGAACAGGGGAGACAAGTGGGCATGAGCGGGGGTTTCAGGGGAAAAGGAGGGAGACACGGGCATGAGCGGGCGGTGGGGGGAACACGGGAGACACGTGGGCATGAGCGGGGGGTGGGAGGGAATGGAGGTAGACATGGGGCATGAGCGCGGGGTGGGGGGGAAAGGAAGGAAACACGGGGAATGAACAGGGGTGGGGGGAACAGGGGAGACACAGGGCATGAGCGGGGGGTGGGGGGGAAAAGGAGGGAGACAAGGGGCATGAGCAGGGGGTGGGGGAACAGCAGGGAGACATGGGGCATGAGCGGGGGTTTGGGGGAACAGTGGAGACACGGGTCAAGAGTGGGGGGTGGGGTGGAACAGGGGAGACACAGGGCATGAGCAGGGGGTGGGGGGTAACAAGAGAGACACAGGCCATGAGCGGGGGTGGGGGGAACTGTAGGGGGACACAGGGCATGAGCGGGGGGTAGAGGGGAACAGGGGAGACACATGGGCATGAGCGGGGGTGGGGGAACAGGGGAGACACGTGGGCATGAGGGGGTGTGGGGGGTGGGGGGAACGGGAGACACGTGGGCATGAACGGGCGGTGGGGGACAACAGGGGAGACACGTGGGCATGAGCGGGGGTGGGGCGGAACGGAGGTAGACACGGGGCATGAGCGGGGGGTGGGGGGAAAGGAAGGAAACACGGGGCATGAGCGGGGGTTGGGGGGGAGGGAGACAAGGGGCATGAGCAGGGGGTGGGGTGGAACAGGGGAGACACGGGGCATGAGCGGGGGGGTGGGGGAGAACAGGGAAAACACGGGCATGAGTGGGGGGTGGGGGGAACATGAAGGAGACACGGGGAATGAGCGGGGGTGGGGGGAACAGGTTACACACGGGGCATGAGCGGGGGGTGGGGGGAACAGGAGGGAGACATGGGGCATGAGCGGGGGTGGGGGGAACAGGGCACACGGGGGAATGAGCGGGGGTGGGGGGGAACAGGGCACACAAAGGGCATGTGCAAGGGATGGGGGGAACAGGGGAGACACGGGGCATGAGCAGGGGGCGGGGGTAACACGAGGGAGACACGGGGCATGAAAGGGGGATGGGGTAACACAAGGGAGACACGAAGCCTGAGCGGGGCGTGTGGGGGAACAGGGGAGACACGGGGCATGAGCGGCGGGTGGGGGGAACAGGGGAGACAAGGGGCATGAGCGAGTGGGGGGTGGGGGGGGAAAGGAGGAAGACACAGGGCATGAGCAGGGGTGGGGGGCTGACGATAGGGAGACACGGGGCATGAGTGGGGGGTGGGGGGACAGGGCACACACAGGGCATGAACGGGGGAGCAGGGCACACACAGGGCATGAGCGGGGGGGAACAGGGCACACACGGGGCATGAGCGGCGGGTGGGGGGATCAGGGGAGACAAAGGGCATGAGCGTGTGGGGGGTGGGGGGGAGAAGGAGGAAGACACAGGACATGAGCGGGGGTGGAGGGGAACAGGGGAGCAGTGTGGGCATGAGCGGGTGTGGGGGGAACAGGGGAGATACGTGGGCATGAGCGGGAGTGGGGGAACAGGAGAGACGTGGGGATGAGAGGGGAGTGGGGGGGAACAGGGGAGACACGTGGGCATGAGCAGGGGTTTGAGGGGAAAAGGAGGGAGACACGGGGCAGGAGTGGGGGGTGGGGGTTAACAGGGGAGACAAGGGGCATGAGCGGGGGTGGGGGGGAAAGGAGGGAGACACAGGGCATGAGCAGGGGGTGGGGGGTAACAAGAGAGACATGGGCCATGAGCGGGGGTGAGGGGGACACAGGGCATGAGCAGGGGGTGGAGGGGAACAGGGGAGACACGTGGGCATGAGTGGGGGTGGGGGAACAGTGGAGACACGTGGGCATGAGCGGGGGATGGGGGAACAGGGGAGACACATGGGCATGAGCGGGGGTGGGGGAACAGGGGAGACACGTGGGCATGAGCGGGGGTGGGGGGAACAGGGGAGACACATGGGCATGAGCGGGGGGTGGGGGGGAACAGGGGGGTCACGTGGGCATGAGCGGGGGTTGGAGGGGAAAAGGAGGGAGACACGGGGCAGGAGCGGGGGGTGGGGCATAACAGGGGAGACACGTGGGCATGAGCGGGGGTGGGGGGGGAACAGGGCACACACAGGGCATGAGCAGGGGGTGGTGGGAACAGGGGAGACAAGGGGCATGAGCGGGGGTGGGGGGGAAAGGAGGGAGACACAGGGCATGAGCAGGGTTTGGGGGGTAACAAGAGAGACACAGGCCATGAGCAGGGGGTGGAGGGAACAGTAGGGGGACACAGGGCATGAGCGGGAGGTGGAGGGGAACAGGGGAGACATGTGGGCATGAGCGGGGGTGGGGGAACAAGGGAGACACGTGGGCATGAGCGGGGGGTGGGGGGAACAGGGGAGAAACATGGGCATGAGCGGGGGGTGGCTGGGAACAGGGGAGACACGTGGGCATGAGCGGGGTTTGTAGGAGAAAAGGAGGGAGACACGGGCATGAGCGGGGGGTGGGGGGAACACGGGAGACATGTGGGCATGAGCGGGGGTGGGGGGAACGGAGGTAGACACGGGGCATGAGCAGGGGGTGGGGGGAAAGGAAGGAAACACGGGGCATGAGCGGGGGGTGGGGGGAACAGGGGAGACACGGGGCATGAGCGGGGGGTGGGGGGAAAAGGAGGGAGACAAGGGGCATAAGCAGGGGGTGGGGTGTAACAGGGGAGACACGGGGCATGAGCGGGGGGTGGGGGGAACAGGGAAAACACAGGGTACATACGGGGCATGAGCGGGGGGATGGGGGTAACGGGAAGGGAGACACGAAGCATGAGCAGGGGGTGGGGGAAAGGAGGGAGACACGGGGCATGACAGGGGGTGGGGTGGAACAGGGGAGACACGGGGCATGACCGGGGGGTGGGGGGAACAGGGAAAACACGAGGCATGAGTGGGGGGTGGGGGGAACATGAGGGAGACACAGGGAATGAGCGGGTTTGGGGGGGAACAGGGCACACATGGGGCATGAGCGGGGGTGGGGGAAACAGGAGGGAGACACAGGGCATGAGCGGGGGTGGGGGGGAACAGGGCACACACGGGGCATGAGCGGGGGGTGAGGGGGAACAGGGCACACACAGGGCATGTGCAAGAGGTGGGGGGAACAGGGGAGACACGGGGCATGAGCAGGGGGCGGGGGTAAACACGAGGGAGACACGGGGCATGAACGGGGGTGGGGGGTAACACAAGGGAGACACGAAGCATGAGCGGGGTGTGGGGGATCAGGGGAGACAAGGGGCATGAGCGAGTGGGGGGTGGGGGGAAAGGAGGAAGACACAGGACATGAGCGGGGGGGTGGAGGGGAACAGGGGAGAAACGTGGGCATGAGCGGGGGGTGGGGGGAACAGGAGACACACATGGGGATGAGCAGGGAGTGGGGGGGAACAGGGGAGACACGTGGGCATGAGCAGGGGTTGGAGGGGAAAAGAAGGGAGACACGGGGCAGGAGCGGGGGGTGGAGGATAACAGGGGAGACACGTGGGCATGAGCAGGGGGTGGGGGGAAACAGGGCACACACGGGAAATTAGCAGGGGGTGGTGGGAAAAGGGGAGACAAGGGGCATGAGCGGGGGTGGGGGGAAAAGGAGGGAGACATGGGCCATGAGCGGGGGTGGGGGGAACAGTAGGGGGACACAGGGCATGAGCGGTGGGTGAAGGGGAACAGGGGAGACACGTGGGCATGAGCGGGGATGGGGGAACAGGGGAGACACAGGGCATGAGTGGGGGGTGGGGGGAAAAGGAGGGAGACAAGGGGCATAAGCAGGGGGTGGGGTGTAACAGGGGAGACACGGGGCATGAGCGGGGGGTGGGGGGAACAGGGAAAACACAGGGTACATACGGGGCATGAGCGGGGGGATGGGGATAACGGGAAGGGAGACACGGGGCATGAGCAGGGGGTGGGGGAAAGGAGGGAGACACGGGGCATGACAGGGGGTGGGGTGGAACAGGGGAGACACGGGGCATGACCGGAGGTTGGGGGGAACAGGGAAAACACGAGGCATGAGTGGGGGATGGGGGGAACATGAGGGAGACACAGGGAATGAGCGGGGGTGGGGGGGAACAGGGCACACACGGGGCATGAGCGGGGGTGGGGGAAACAGGAGGAAGACACAGGGCATGAGCGGGGGTGGGGGGGAACAGGGCACACACGGGGCATGAGCGGGGGGTGGGGGGGAACAGGGCACACACAGGGCATGTGCAAGGGGTGGGGGGAAAAGGAGGGAGACAAGGGGCATAAGCAGGGGGTGGGGTGTAACAGGGGAGACACGGGGCAGGAGCGGGGGGTGGGGTGTAACAGGGGAGACACGTGGGCATGAGCGGGGGGTGGGGGGGAACAGGGGAGACAAGTGGGCATGAGCGGGGGTTTCAGGGGAAAAGGAGGGAGACACGGGCATGAGCGGGCGGTGGGGGGAACACGGGAGACACGTGGGCATGAGCGGGGGGTGGGAGGGAATGGAGGTAGACATGGGGCATGAGCGCGGGGTGGGGGGGAAAGGAAGGAAACACGGGGAATGAACAGGGGTGGGGGGAACAGGGGAGACACAGGGCATGAGCGGGGGGTGGGGGGGAAAAGGAGGGAGACAAGGGGCATGAGCAGGGGGTGGGGGAACAGCAGGGAGACATGGGGCATGAGCGGGGGTTTGGGGGAACAGTGGAGACACGGGTCAAGAGTGGGGGGTGGGGTGGAACAGGGGAGACACAGGGCATGAGCAGGGGGTGGGGGGTAACAAGAGAGACACAGGCCATGAGTGGGGGTGGGGGGAACTGTAGGGGGACACAGGGCATGAGCGGGGGGTAGAGGGGAACAGGGGAGACACATGGGCATGAGCGGGGGTGGGGGAACAGGGGAGACACGTGGGCATGAGGGGGTGTGGGGGGTGGGGGGAACGGGAGACACGTGGGCATGAACGGGCGGTGTGGGACAACAGGGGAGACACGTGGGCATGAGCGGGGGTGGGGCGGAACGGAGGTAGACACGGGGCATGAGCGGGGGGTGGGGGGAAAGGAAGGAAACACGGGGCATGAGCGGGGGTTGGGGGGGGAGGGAGACAAGGGGCATGAGCAGGGGGTGGGGTGGAACAGGGGAGACACGGGGCATGAGCGGGGGGTGGGGGGGAACAGGGAAAACACGGGCATGAGTGGGGGGTGGGGGGAACATGAAGGAGACACGGGGAATGAGCGGGGGTGGGGGGAACAGGTTACACACGGGGCATGAGCGGGGGGTGGGGGGAACAGGAGGGAGACATGGGGCATGAGCGGGGGTGGGGGGAACAGGGCACACGGGGGAATGAGCGGGGGTGGGGGGGAACAGGGCACACAAAGGGCATGTGCAAGGGGTGGGGGGAACAGGGGAGACACGGGGCATGAGCAGGGGGCGGGGGTAACACGAGGGAGACACGGGGCATGAAAGGGGGATGGGGTAACACAAGGGAGACACGAAGCATGAGCGGGGCGTGTGGGGGAACAGGGGAGACACGGGGCATGAGCGGCGGGTGGGGGGAACAGGGGAGACAAGGGGCATGAGCGAGTGGGGGGTGGGGGGGAAAGGAGGAAGACACAGGGCATGAGCAGGGGTGGGGGGCTAACGGGAGGGAGACACGGGGCATGAGTGGGGGGTGGGGGGACAGGGCACACACAGGGCATGAACGGGGGAGCAGGGCACACACAGGGCATGAGCGGGGGGGAACAGGGCACACACGGGGCATGAGCGGCGGGTGGGGGGATCAGGGGAGACAAGGGGCATGAGCGTGTGGGGGGTGGGGGGGAGAAGGAGGAAGACACAGGACATGAGCGGGGGGTGGAGGGGAACAGGGGAGCAGTGTGGGCATGAGCGGGTGTGGGGGGAACAGGGGAGATACGTGGGCATGAGCGGGAGTGGGGGAACAGGAGAGACGTGGGGATGAGAGGGGAGTGGGGGGGAACAGGGGAGACACGTGGGCATGAGCAGGGGTTTGAGGGGAAAAGGAGGGAGACACGGGGCAGGAGTGGGGGGTGGGGGATAACAGGGGAGACAAGGGGCATGAGCGGGGGTGGGGGGGAAAGGAGGGAGACACAGGGCATGAGCAGGGGGTGGGGGGTAACAAGAGAGACATGGGCCATGAGCGGGGGTGAGGGGGACACAGGGCATGAGCAGGGGGTGGAGGGGAACAGGGGAGACACGTGGGCATGAGTGGGGGTGGGGGAACAGTGGAGACACGTGGGCATGAGCGGGGGATGGGGGAACAGGGGAGACACATGGGCATGAGCGGGGGTGGGGGAACAGGGGAGACACGTGGGCATGAGCGGGGGGTGGGGGGAACAGGGGAGACACATGGGCATGAGCGGGGGGTGGGGGGGAACAGGGGGGTCACGTGGGCATGAGCGGGGGTTGGAGGGGAAAAGGAGGGAGACTCGGGCATGAGCGGGGGTGGGGGGAACACGGGAGACACGTGGGCATGAGCAGAGGGTGAGGGGGACAGAGGTAGACACAGGGCATGAGCGTGGGGTGGGGGGAAAGGGAGGAAACACGGGGCATGAGCGGGGGGTGGGGGGAACAAGGGAGACAGGGGGCATGAGCGGGGGGTGGGGGGTAAAGGAGGGAGACAAGGGGCATGAGCAGGGTGTGGGGGGAACAGCAGGGAGACACGAGGCATGAGCGGGGGGTGTGGGGGAACAGTGGAGACACTGGGCATGAGCAGGGAGGTAGGGAACAGTAGAGACATGAGGCATGAGCGGGGGTGGGGGGAACAGGGGAGACACAGAGCATGAGCGGGGGTGGGGGGGAACAGGGGAGATACGTGGGCATGAGCGGGGGTGGGGGGAACAGGAGAGACACGTGGGGATGAGCGGGGAGTGGGGGGGAACAGGGGAGACACGTGGGCATGAGCAGGGGTTGGAGGGGAAAAGAAGGGAGACACGGGGCAGGAGCGGGGGTGGAGGATAACAGGGGAGACACGTGGGCATGAGCGGGGGTGGGGGGAAACAGGGCACACACGGGAAGGGAGCAGGGGGTGGTGGGAAAAGGGGAGACAAGGGGCATGAGCGGGGGTGGGGGGGAAAAGGAGGGAGACACGGGCCATGAGCGGGGGTGGGGGGAACAGTAGGGGGACACAGGGCATGAGCGGGGGGTGAAGGGGAACAGGGGAGACACGTGGGCATGAGCGGGGGTGGGGGAACAGGGGAGACACATGGACATGAGCGGGGGGTGGGGGGAACAGGGGAGACACGTGGGCATGAGCGGGGAGTGGGAGGGAACGGAGGTAGACATGGGGCATGAGCGTGGGGTGGGGGGAAAGGAAGGAAACACGGGGCATGAACGGTGGTGGGGGGAACAGGGGAGACACAGGGCATGAGCGGGGCGTGGGGGGGAAAAGGAGGGAGACAAGGGGCATGAGCAGGGGGTGGGGAACAGCAGGGAGACACGGGGCATGAGCGGGGGGTTTGGGGGAACAGTGGAGACACTGGGCATGAGCAGGGGTGTGGGGGAACAGGGGAGACACGGGACATGAGCGGCGGGTGGGGGGAACAGGGGAGACAAGGGGCATGAGCGAGTAGCGGGTGGGGGGGAAAGGAGGAAGACACAGGGCATGAGCAGGGGTGGGGGGCTAACGGGAGGGAGACACAGGGCATGAGTGGGGGGTGGGGGGACAGGGCACACACAGGGCATGAGCTGGGGGAGCAGGGCACACACGGGGCATGAGCGGGGGGTGGGGGGGAACAGGGCACACACGGGGCATGAGCGGCGGGTGGGGGGATCAGGGTAGACAAGGGGCATGAGCGAGTGGGGGGTGAGGGGGAGAAGGAGGAAGACACAGGACATGAGCGGGGGGTGGAGGGGAACAGGGGAGCAGTGTGGGCATGAGCGGGGTTGGGGGGGAACAGGGGAGATACGTGGGCATGAGCGGGGGGTGGGGGGAACAGGAGAGACACGTGGGGATGAGAAGGGAGTGGGGGGGAACAGGGGAGACACGTGGGCATGAGCGGAGGTTGGAGGGGAAAAGGAGGGAGACACGGGGCAGGAGCAGGGGGTGGGGGATAACAGGGGAGACAAGGGGCATGAGCGGGGGTGGGGGGGAAAAGGAGGGAGACACAGGGCATGAGCAGGGGGTGGGGGTAATAAGAGAGACATGGGCCATGAGCGGGGGTGGGGGGGAACAGTAGGGGGACACAGGGCATGAGCGGGGGGTGGAGGGGAACAGGGGAGACACGTGGGCATGAGTGGTGGTGGGGGAACAGTGGAGACACGTGGGCATGAGCGGGGGATGGGGGAACAGGGGAGACACGTGGGCATAAGCGGGGTGGGGGAACAGGGGAGACACGTGGGCATGAGCGGGGGGTGGGGGGAACAGGGGAGACACATGGGCATGAGCGCGGGGTGGGGGGAACAGGGGAGACACGTGGGCATGAGCGGGGGTTGGAGAGGAAAAGTAGGGAGACTCTGGCATGAGCGGGGGGTGGGGGGAACACGGGAGACACGTGGGCATGAGCAGGGGGTGAGGGGGACAGAGGTAGACACGGGGCATGAGCGTGGGGTGGGGGGAAAGGAAGGAAACACGGGGCATGAGCGGGGGGTGGGGGGAACAAGGGAGACACGGGGCATGAGCGGGGGGTGGGGGGGAAAGGAGGGAGACAAGGGGCATGAGCAGGGTGTGGGGGGAACAGCAGGGAGACACGAGGCATGAGCGGGGGGTGGGGGGAACAGTAGGGGGACACAGGGCAAGAGCGGGAGGTGGAGGGGAACAGGGGAGACATGTGGGCATGAGCGGGGGTGGGGGAACAAGGGAGACACGTGGGCATGAGCGGGGGGTGGGGGGAACAGGGGAGAAACATGGGCATGAGCGGGGGGTGGCTGAGAACAGGGGAGACACGTGGGCATGAGCGGGGGTTGGAGGAGAAAAGGAGGGAGACACGGGCATGAGCGGGGGGTGGGGGGAACACGGGAGACATGTGGGCATGAGCGGGGGTGGGGGGAACGGAGGTAGACACTGGGCATGAGCAGGGGGTGGGGGGAAAGGAAGGAAACATGGGGCATAAGCAGGGGGGTGGGGGGAACAGGGGAGACACGGGGCATGAGCGGGGGGTGGGGGGAAAAGGAGGGAGACAAGGGGCATAAGCAGGGGGTGGGGTGTAACAGGGGAGACACGGGGCATGAGCGGGGGGATGGGGGTAACGGGAAGGGAGACACGGGGCATGAGCAGGGGGTGGGGGAAAGGAGGGAGACACGGGGCATGACAGGGGGTGGGGTGGAACAGGGGAGACACGGGGCATGACCGGGGGGTGGGGGGAACAGGGAAAACACGAGGCATGAGTGGGGTGTGGGGGGAACATGAGGGAGACACAGGGAATGAGCGGGGGTGGGGGGGAACAGGGCACACACGGGGCATGAGCGGGGGTGGGGGAAACAGGAGGGAGACACAGGGCATGAGCGGGGGTGGGGGGAACAGGGCACACACGGGGCATGAGCGGGGGGTGGGGGGAACAGGGCACACACAGGGCATGTGCAAGGGGTGGGGGGAACAGGGGAGACACAGGGCATGAGCAGGGGGCGGGGGTAAACACGAGGGAGACACAGGGCATGAACGGGGGTGGGGGGTAACACAAGGGAGACACGAAGCATGAGCGGGGGTGTGGGGGATCAGGGGAGACAAGGGGCATGAGCGAGTGGGGGGTGGGGGGGAAAGGAGGAAGACACAGGACATGAGCGGGGGGTGGAGGGGAACAGGGGAGAAACGTGGGCATGAGCGGGGGGTGGGGGGAACAGGAGAGACACATGGGGATGAGCAGGGAGTGGGGGGGAACAGGGGAGACACGTGGGCATGAGCAGGGGTTGGAGGGGAAAAGAAGGGAGACACGGGGCAGGAGCGGGGGGTGGAGGATAACAGGGGAGACACGTGGGCATGAGCGGGGGTGGGGGGAAACAGGGCACACACTGGAAATTAGCAGGGGGTGGTGGGAAAAGGGGAGACAAGGGGCATGAGCGGAGGTGGGGGGGAAAAGCAGGGAGACACGGGCCATGAGCGGGGGTGGGGGGAACAGTAGGGGGACACAGGGCATGAGCGGTGGGTGAAGGGGAACAGGGGAGACACGTGGGCATGAGCGGGGATGGGGGAACAGGGGAGACACAGGGCATGAGCGGGGGGTGGGGGGAAAAGGAGGGAGACAAGGGGCATAAGCAGGGGGTGGGGTCTAACTGGGGACACACGGGGCATGAGCGGGGGGTGGGGGGAACAGGGAAAACACAGGGTACATACGGGGCATGAGCGGGGGGATGGGGGTAACGGGAAGGGAGACACGGGGCATGAGCAGGGGATGGGGGAAAGCAGGGAGACACGGGGCATGACAGGGGGTGGGGTGGAACAGGGGAGACACGGGGCATGACCGGGGGGTGGGGGGAACAGGGAAAACACGAGGCATGAGTGGGGGGTGGGGGGAACATGAGGGAGACACAGGGAATGAGCGGGGGTGGGGGGAACCAGGGCACACACGGAGCATGAGCGGGGGTGGGGGAAATAGGAGGGAGACACAGGGCATGAGCGGGGGTGGGGGGGAACAGGGCACACATGGGGCATGAGCGGGGTGTGGGGGGGAACAGGGCACACACAGGGCATGTGCAAGGGGTGGGGGGAACAGGGGAGACACGGGGCATGAGCAGGGGGTGGGGGTAAACACGAGGGAGACACGGGGCATGAACGGGGGTGGGGGGTAACACAAGGGAGACACGAAGCATGAGCGGGAGTGTGGGGGATCAGGAGAGACAAGGGGCATGAGCGAGTGGGGGGTGGGGGGGAAAGCAGGAAGACACAGGACATGAGCAGGGGTTGGAGGGGAACAGGGGAGAAACGTTGGCATGAGCAGGGGGAACAGGGGAGATACGTGGGCATGAGCGGGGGGTGGGGGGAACAGGAGAGACACATGGGGATGAGCAGGGAGTGGGGGGGAACAGGGGAGACACGTGGGCATGAGCAGGGGTTGGAGGGGAAAAGAAGGGAGATACGGGGCAGGAGCAGGGGGTGGAGGATAACAGGGGAGACACGTGGGCATGAGCGGGGGTGGGGGGAAACAGGGCACACACGGGAAATTAGCAGGGGGTGGTGGGAAAAGGGGAGACAAGGGGCATGAGCGGGGGTGGGGGGGAAAAGGAGGGAGACACAGGCCATGAGCGGGGGTGGGGGGAACAGTAGGGGAACACATGGCATGAGCGGTGGGTGAAGGGGAACAGGGGAGACACGTGGGCATGAGCGGGGGTGGGTGAGCAGGGGAGACACATGGGCATGAGCGGGGGGTGGGGGGAACAGGGGAGACACGTGGGCATGAGCGGGGGTGGGGGGAACAGGGGAGACAAGTGGGCATGAGCGGGGGTTTCAGGGGAAAAGGAGGGAGACACGGGCATGAGCGGGCGGTGGGGGGAACACGGGAGACACGTGGGCATGAGCGGGGGGTGGGAGGGAATGGAGGTAGACATGGGGCATGAGCACGGGGTGGGGGGGAAAGGAAGGAAACACGGGGCATGAACAGGGGTGGGGGGAACAGGGGAGACACAGGGCATGAGCGGGGGGTGGGGGGGAAAGGAGGGAGACAAGGGGCATGAGCAGGGGGTGGGGGAACAGCAGGGAGACATGGGGCATGAGCGGGGGTTTGGGAGAACAGTGGAGACACGGGTCAAGAGTGGGGGGTGGGGTGGAACAGGGGAGACACAGGGCATGAGCGGGGGTGGGGGGGAACTGTAGGGGGACACATGGCATGAGCGGGGGGTAGAGGGGAACAGGGGAGACACGTGGGCATGAGCGGGGGTGGGGGAACAGGGGAGACACGTGGGCGGGGGTGGGGGGAACGGGAGACACGTGGGCATGAACGGGCGGTGGGGGGAAGGAAGGAAACACGGGGCATGAGCGGGGGTTGGGGGGAAGGAGGGAGACAAGGGGCATGAGCAGGGGGTGGGGTGGAACAGGGGAGACACGGGGCATGAGCGGGGGGGTGGGGGGGAACAGGGAAAACACGGGCATGAGTGGGGGGTGGGGGGAACATGAAGGAGACACAGGGAATGAGCGGGGGTGGGGGGAACAGGTTACACACGGGGCATGAGCGGGGGGTGGGGGGAACAGGAGGGAGACATGGGGCATGAGCGGGGGTGGGGGGAACAGGGCGCACGGGGGAATGAGCGGGGGTGGGGGGGAACAGGGCACACACGGGAAATGAGCAGGGGGTGGTGGGAAAAGGGGAGACAAGGGGCATGAGCGGGGGTGGGGGGGAAAAGGAGGGAGACACGGGCCATGAGCGGGGGGTGGGGGATAACAGGGGAGACAAGGGGCATGAGCGGGGGTGGGGGGAAAAGGAGGGAGACACAGGGCATGAGCAGGGGGTGGGGGGTAACAAGAGAGACATGGGCCATGAGCGGGGGTGAGGGGGACACAGGGCATGAGCAGGGGGTGGAGGGGAACAGGGGAGACACGTGGGCATGAGTGGGGGTGGGGGAACAGTGGAGACACGTGGGCATGAGCGGGGGATGGGGGAACAGGGGAGACACGTGGGCATGAGCGGGGGTGGGGGAACAGGGGAGACACGTGGGCATGAGCGGGGGGTGGGGGGAACAGGGGAGACACATGGGCATGAGCGGGGGGTGGGGGGGAACAGGGGGGACACGTGGGCATGAGCGGGGGTTTGAGGGGAAAAGGAGGGAGAATCGGGCATGAGCGGGGGGTGGGGGGAACACGGGAGACACGTGGGCATGAGCAGAGGGTGAGGGGGACAGAGGTAGACACGGGGCATGAGCGTGGGGTGGGGGGGAAAGGGAGGAAACACGGGGCATGAGCGGGGGGTGGGGGGAACAAGGGAGACAGGGGGCATGAGCGGGGGGTGGGGGTAAAGGAGGGAGACAAGGGGCATGAGCAGGGTGTGGGGGGAACAGCAGGGAGACACGAGGCATGAGCGGGGGGTGTGGGGGAACAGTGGAGACACTGGGCATGAGCAGGGGGGTAGGGAACAGTGGAGACACTGGGCATGAGCGGGGGGTGGGGGGGAACAGGGGAGACACAGAGCATGAGCGGGGGTGGGGGGGAACAGGGGAGATACGTGGGCATGAGCGGGGGTGGGGGGAACAGGAGAGACACGTGGGGATGAGCGGGGAGTGGGGGGGAACAGGGGAGACACGTGGGCATGAGCAGGGGTTGGAGGGGAAAAGAAGGGAGACACGGGGCAGGAGCGGGGGGTGGAGGATAACAGGGGAGACACGTGGGCATGAGCGGGGGTGTGGGGAAACAGGGCACACACGGGAAATGAGCAGGGGGTGGTGGGAAAAGGGGAGACAAGGGGCATGAGCGGGGGTGGGGGGGGAAAAGGAGGGAGACACGGGCCATGAGCGGGGGTGGGGGGAACAGTAGGGGGACACGGCATGAGCGGGGGGTGAAGGGGAACAGGGGAGACACGTGGGCATGAGCGGGGGTGGGGGAACAGGGGAGACACATGGGCATGAGCAGGGGGTGGGGGGAACAGGGGAGACACGTGGGCATGAGCGGGGGGTGGGAGGGAACGGAGGTAGACATGGGGCATGAGCGTGGGGTGGGGGGAAAGGAAGGAAACACGGGGCATGAACGGTGGTGGGGGGAACAGGGGAGACACAGGGCATGAGCGGGGGGGAAAAGGAGGGAGACAAGGGGCATGAGCAGGGGGTGGGGGGAACAGCAGGGAGACACGGGGCATGAGCGGGGGGTTTGGGGGAACAGTGGAGACACTGGGCATGAGCAGGGGTGTGGGGGAACAGGGGAGTCACGGGACATGAGCGGCGGGTGGGGGGAACAGGTGAGACAAGGGGCATGAGCGAGTTGGGGGGTGGGGGGGAAAGGAGGAAGTCACAGGGCATGAGCAGGGGTGGGGGGCTAACGGGAGGGAGACACAGGGCATGAGTGGGGGGTGGGGGGACAGGGCACACACAGGGCATGAGCGGGGGGAGCAGGGCACACACGGGGCATGAGCGGGGGGTGGGGGGGAACAGGGTACACGGGGCATGAGCGGCGGGTGGGGGGATCAGGGGAGACAAGGGGCATGAGCGAGTGGGGGGTGAGGGGGAGAAGGAGGAAGACACAGGACATGAGCGGGGGGTGGAGGGGAACAGGGGAGCAGTGTGGGCATGAGCGGGGTTGGGGGGGAACAGGGGAGATACGTGGGCATGAGCAGGGGTGGGGGGAACAGGAGAGACACGTGGGGATGAGAGGGGAGTGGGGGGGAACAGGGGAGACACGTGGGCATGAGCGGAGGTTGGAGGGGAAAAGGAGGGAGACACGGGGCAGGAGCAGGGGGTGGGGGATAACAGGGGAGACAAGGGGCATGAGCGGGGGTGGGGGGAAAAGGAGGGAGACACAGGGCATGAGTAGGGGGTGGGGTAACAAGAGAGACATGGGCCATGAGCGGGGGTGGGGGGAACAGTAGGGGGACACAGGGCATGAGCGGGGGGTGGAGGGGAACAGGGGAGACACGTGGGCATGAGTGGGGGTGGGGGAACAGTGGAGACAGGTGGGCATGAGCGGGGGATGGGGGAACAGGGGAGACACTTGGGCAAAAGCGGGGGTGGGGGAACAGGGGAGACACGTGGGCCTGAGCGGGGGGTGGGGGGAACAGGGGAGACACATGGGCATGAGCGGGGGGTGGGGGGAACAGGGGAGACACGTGGGCATGAGAAGGGGTTGGAGGGGAAAAGGAGGGAGACTCTGGCATGAGCGGGGGGTGGGGGGAACACGGGAGACACGTGGGCATGAGCAGGGGATGAGGGGGACAGAGGTAGACACGGGGCATGAGCGTGGGGTGGGGGGAAAGGAAGGAAACACGGGGCATGAGCGGGGGGTGGGGGGAACAAGGGAGACACGGGGCATGAGCAGGGTGTGGGGGGAACAGCAGGGAGACACGAGGCATGAGCGGGGGGTGTGGGGGAACAGTGGAGACACTGGGCATGAGCAGGGGGTAGGGAACAGTGGAGACACGGGGCATGAGCGGGGGGTGGGGGGAACAGGGGAGACACAGGGCATGAGCGGGGGTGGGGGGGAACAGGGGAGATACGTGGGCATGAGCGGGGGTGGGGGGAACAGGAGAGACACGTGCAGATGAGCGGGGAGTGGGGGGGAACAGGGGAGACACGTGGGCATGAGCGGGGGAACAGGGGAGACACGTGGGCATGAGCGGGGGGTGGGGGGGAACAGGGGAGACACGTGGGCATGAGCGGGGGTTGGAAGGGAAAAGGAGGGAGACTCGGGCATGAGCGGGGGGTGGGGGGAACACGGGAGACACGTGGGCATGAGCGGGGGTGGGGGAACAGGGGAGACACGTGGGCATGAGTTGGGGTGGGGGGAAACAGGGCACACACGGGAAATGAGCACGGGGTGGGGGGAAAAGGGGAGACAAGGGGCATGAGCGGGGGTGTGGGGGGAAAAGAAGGGAGACACGGGCCATGAGCGGGGGTGGGGGGAACAGTAGGGGGACACAGGGCATGAGCGGGGGATGAAGGGGAACAGGGGAGACACGTGGGCATGAGCGTGGGTGGGGGAACAGGGGAGACACATGGGCATGAGCAGGGGGTGGGGGGAACAGGGGAGACACGTGGGCATGAGCGGGGGGTGGGAGGGAACGGAGGTAGACATGGGGCATGAGCGTGGGGTGGGGGGGAAAGGAAGGAAACACGGGGCATGAACGGTGGTGGGGGGAACAGGGGAGACACAGGGCATGAGCGGGGGGTGGGGGGGAAAGTAGGGAGACAAGGGGCATGAGCAGGGGGTGGGGGGAACAGCAGGGAGACACGGGGCATGAGCGGGGGGTTTGGGGGAACAGTGGAGACACTGGGCATGAGCAGGGGGGTGGGGGAACAGTGGAGACACGGGTCATGAGTGGGGGTGGGTGGAACAGGGGAGACACAGGGCATGAGCAGGGGGTGGGGAGTAACAAGAGAGACACAGGCCATGAGCGTGGGCGGGGGGAACTGTAGGGGGACACAGGGCATGAGCGGGGGGTAGAGGGGAACAGGGGAGACACGTGGGCATGAGCAGGGGTGGGGGAACAGGGGAGACACGTGAGCATGAGCGGGGGGTGGGGGGAACGGGAGACACGTGGGCATGAACGGGGGTGGGGGACAACAGGTGAGACACGTGGGCATGAGGGGGGGTGGGACGGAACGGAGGTAGACACGGGGCATGAGCAGGGGGTGGGAAGGAAAGGAAGGAAACACGGGGCATGAGCGGGTGGTGGGGGGAACAGGGGGGACACGGGGCATGAGCGGGGGTGGGGGGAAGGAGGGAGACAAGGGGCATGAGCAGGGGGTGGGGTGGAACAGGGGAGACACGGGGCATGAGCGGGGGGTGGGGGGGAACAGGGAAAACACAGGCATGAGTGGGGGGTGGTGGGAACATGAAGGAGACACGGGGAATGAGTGGGGGTGGGGGGGGAACAGGTTACACACGGGGCATGAGCGGGGGGTGGGGGAAACAGGAGAGAGAAATGGGGCATGAGCGGGGGTGGGGGGAACAGGGCACGCACGGGGGAATGAGCGGGGGGTCGGGGGGAACAGGGCACACAAAGGGCATGTGCAAGGGGTGGGGGGAACAGGGGAGACACAGGGCATGAGCAGGGGCGGGGGTAACACAAGGGAGACACGGGGCATGAAAGGGGGATGGGGTAACACAAGGGAGACACGAAGCATGAGCGGGGCGTGTGGGGGAACAGGGGAGACACGGGGCATGAGCGGCGGGTGGGGGGAACAGGGGAGACAAGGGGCATGAGCGAGTGGGGGGTGGGGGGGAAAAGGAAGAAGACACAGGGCATGAGCAGGGGTGGGGGGCTAACGGGAGGGAGACACGGGGCATGAGTGGGGGGTGGGGGGACAGGGCATAACCAGGGCATGAGCTAGGGGAGCAGGGCACACACGGGGCATGAGCGGGGGGTGGGGGGGAACAGGGCACACACGGGGCATGAGCGGCGGGTGGGGGGATCAGGGGAGACAAGGGGCATGAGCGAGTGGGGGGTGGGGGGAGAAGGAGGAAGAAACAGGACATGAGCGGGGGTGGAGGGGAACAGGGGAGCAATGTGGGCATGAGCGGGGGTGGGGGGGAACAGGGGAGATACGTGGACATGAGCGGGGGGTAGGGGGAACAGGAGAGTCACGTGGGGATGAGAGGGGAGTGGGGGGAACAGGGGAGACACGTGGGCATGAGCGGGGGGTGGGGGATAACAGGGGAGACAAGGGGCATGAGCGGGGGTGGGGGGGAAAAGGAGGGAGACACAGGGCATGAGCAGGGGGTGGGGGGTAACAAGAGAGACACGGGCCATGAGCCGGGGTGGGGGGGAACAGTAGGGGGTCACAGGGCATGAGCGGGGGGTGGAGGGGAACAGGGGAGACACGTGGGCATGAGCGGGGGTGGGGGAACAGTGGAGACACGTGGGCATGAGCGGGGGATGGGGGGAACAGGGGAGACACGTGGGCATGAGCGGGGGTGGGGGAACAGGGGAGACACGTGGGCATGAGCGGGGGTGGGGGGAACAGGGGAGACACATGGGCATGAGCGGGGGGTGGGGGAGGGAACAGTGGAGACACGTGGGCATGAGCGGGGTTTGGAGGGGAAAAGGAGGGAGACTCGGGCATGAGCGGGGGGTGGGGGGAACACGGGATACACGTGGGCATGAGCAGGGGGTGAGGGGGACAGAGGTAGACATGGGGCATGAGCGTGGGGTGGGGGGAAAGGAAGGAAACACGGGGCATGAGCGGCGGTGGGGGGAACAAGGGAGACACGGGGCATGAGCAGGGGGTGGGGAGGAAAGGAGGGAGACAAGGGGCATGAGCAGGGGGTGGGGGGAACAGCTGGGAGACACGAGGCATGAGCGGGGGGTGTGGGGGAACAGTGGAGACACTGGGCATGAGCAGGGGGGTAGAGAACAGTGGAGACACGGGGCATGAGCGGGGGGTGGGGGGAACAGGGGAGACACAGGGCATGAGCAGGGGGTGGGGGGTAACAAGAGAGACATGGGCCATGAGCGGGGGTGGGGGGAACAGTAGGGGGACACAGGGCATGAGCGGGGGGTGGAGGGGAACAGGGGAGACATGTGGGCATGAGCGGGGGAACAGGGGAGACACGTGGGCATGAGCAGGGGGTGGGGGAACAGGGGAGACACGTGGGCATGTGCGGGGGTTGGGGGGGAACAGGGAAAACACAGGGCATGAGTGGGGGGAACAGGAGTGAGACATGGGGCATGAGCGGGGATGGGGGGAAAGGGCACACACGGGGGGGATGAGCGGGGGGTGGGGGGGAACAGGGCATGAGCGGGGGTGGGGGGAACAGGGCACACACGGGACATGAGCAGGGGGTGAGGGGAACGGTAGGGAGACACAGGGCATGAGTGGGGGGTGGAGGGGAACAGGGGAGACACGTGGGCATGAGCGGGGGTGGGGGGGAACAGGGGAGATACGTGGGCATGAGTGGGGGGTGGGGGGGAACAGGAGAGACACATGGGCATGAGCAGGGGGTGGGGGGGAACAGGGGAGACACATGGGCATGAGCGGGGGTTGAGGGGAAAAGGAGGGAGACAGGGGGCAGGAGCGGGGGGTGGGGCATAACGGGGGAGACACGTGGGCATGAGCGGGGGCTGGGGGAACAGGGCACACACAGGGCATGAGCAGGGGGTGGTGGGAACAGGGGAGACAAGGGGCTTGAGCGGGGGTGGCGGGGAAAGGAGGGAGACACAGGGCATGAGCAGGGGTTGGGGGGTAACAAGAGAGACACGGGCCATGAGCGGGGGGTGGAGGGAACAGTAGGGGGACACAGGGCATGAGCGGGGGGTGGAGGGAAACAGGAGAGACACGTGGGCATGAGCAGGGGTGGGGGAACAGGGGAGACATGTGGGCATGAGCGGGGGTTGGGGGAACAGGGGAGACAAGTGGGGATGAGCGGGGGGTGGGGGGAACAGGGGAGACACGTGGGCATGAGCGGGGGTTGGAGGGGAAAAGGAGGGAGACACAGGCATGAGTGGGGGGTGGGGGGAACACGGGAAACACGTGGGCATGAATGGGGGGTGGGGGGGAACGGAGGTAGACATGGGGCATGAGCAGGGGGTGGGGCGGAAAGGAAGGAAACACGGAGCATGAGGGGGGGTTGGGGGAACAGGGAAAACAGGGTACACACAGGGCATGAGCGGGGGATGGGGGAGAATGGGAGGGAGACACGGGGCATGAGCGGGGGGTGGGGTGGAACAGGGGAGACACAGGGCATGAGCGCAGGATGGGGGAACAGGGAATACACAGGACATGAGTAGGGGGTGGGGGAGAACATGAGGGAGACACAGGGAATGAGCGGGGTGTGGGGGAACAGGGCACACACGGGGCATGAGCGGGGGGTGGGGGGAACAGGAGGGAGACACGGGGCATGACCGGGGTGGGGGGAACAGGGCACACACGGGGCATGAGCGGGGGTTGGGGGGGAACCGGCACACGCAGGGCATGTGCAAGGGGTGGGGGGAACAGGGGAGACACGGGGCATGAGCAGCGGGCGGGGGGTAACACGAGGGAGACTTGGGGCATGAACGGGGGGTGGGGGGTAACACAAGGGAGACACGAAGCATGAGCGGGGGGTGTGGGGGAACAGGGGAGACATGGGGCATGATCGGCGGGTGGAGGGGAACAGGGCACACACAGGGCATGTGCAAGGGGTGGGGGGAACAGGGGAGACATGGGGCATGAGCAGAGGGTGGGGGTAACACGAGGGAGACACAGGGCATGAACGGGGGGGTGGGGGTAACACAAGGGAGACACGAAGCATGAGCGGGGCGTGTGGGGGAACAGGGGAGACACGGGGCATGAGCGGCGGGTGGGGGGAACAGGGGAGACAAGGGGCATGAGCGAGTGGGGGGTGGGGGGAACAGGAGAGACACATGGGCATGAGCAGGGGTTGGGGGGAACAGGGGAGACACGTGGGCATGAGCGGGGGGTGGGGGGAACAGGGCACACACAGGTCATGAGCAGGGGGTGGTGGGAACAGGGGAGACAAGGGCTTGAGCGGGGGTGGGGGGGAAAAGGAGGGAGACACAGGGCATGAGCAGGGGGTGGGGGGTAACAAGAGAGACACGGGCCATGAGCGGGGGGTGGGCGGAACAGTAGGGGGACACAGGGCATGAGCGGGGGGTGGAGGGAAACAGGGGAGACACGTGGGCATGAGCGGGGGTGGGAGAACAGGGGAGACATGTGGGCATGAGCGGGGGTGGGGGGAACAGGGGAGACACGTGGGGATGAGCGCGGGGTGGGGGGGACAGGGGAGACACGTGGGCATGAGCGGGGGTTGGAGGGGAAAAGGAGGGAGACAGGCATGAGTGGGGGTGGGGGAACACGGGAAACAGGTGGGCATGAACGGGGGGTGGGGGGGAACAGAGGTAGACATGGGACATGAGCAGGTGGTGGGGGGGAAAGGAAGGAAACACGGAGCATGAGGGGGGTGGGGGAACAGGGAAAACAGGGTACACAAGGGTGCATGAGCGGGGGATGGGGGAGAATGGGAGGGAGACACGGGGCATGAGCGGGGGGTGGGGTGGAACAGGGGAGACACAGGGCATGAGCGCAGGATGGGGGAACAGGGAATACACAGGGCATGAGTGGGAGGTGGGGGAGAACATGAGTGAGACACGGGGAATGAGCGGGGGGTGGGGGGAACAGGGCACACACGGGGCATGAGCGGGGGGTGGGGGGAACAGGAGGGAGACACGGGGCATGAGCGGGGTGGGGGGAACAGGGCACACACGGGGCATGAGCGGGGGGTGGGAGGGGAACCGGCACACGCAGGGCATATGCAAGGGGTGGGGGGAACAGGGGAGACACGGGGCATGAGCAGCGGGCGGGGGGTAACACGAGGGAGACATGGGGCATGAACGGGGGGTGGGGGTAACACAAGGGAGACACAAAGCATGAGCGGGGGGCTTGGGGGAACAGGGGAGACATGGGGCATGCGCGTCAGGTGGGGGGAACAGGGGAGACAAGGGGCATGAGCAAGTGGGGGGTGGGGGAAAGGAGGAAGACACAGGGCATGATCAGGGGGTGGGCGGCTAACGGGAGGGAGACACGGGGCATGAGCGGGGGGTGAGGGGGAACAGGGCACACACAGGGCATGAGCAGGGGGAACAGGGCACACATGGGGCATGAGCGGGGGTGGGGGGGAACAGGGCACACACGGGGCATGAGCGGGGGGTGGGGGGGAACAGGGCACACATGGGGCATGAGCAGGGGGTGGGGGGGAACAGGGCACACACGGTGCATGAGCGGGGGTGGGGGTAACATGAGGGAGACACAGGGCATGAGCGGGGGGTGGGGTGGAACAGGGGAGACACGGTGCATGAGCAGGGGGTGGGGGGAATGGGAGGGAGACAAGGGGCATGAGCAGAAGGGTGAGTTGTAACAGGGGAGACACGGGGCATGAGCGGGGGGTGGGGGGAACAGGGAAAACACAGGGTACACACGGGGCATGAGCGGGGGGTGGGGGAGAACGGGAGGGAGACACGGGGCATGAGCGGGGGGTGGGGGCGAAGGAGGGAGACACGGGGCATGAGCAGGGGGTGGGGTGGAACAGGGGAGACACGGGGCATGAGCGCAGGGTGGGGGAAACAGGAAAAACACGGGGCATGAGTGGGGGGTGGGGGAGAACATGAGGGAGACACGGGGAATGAGCGGGGGGTGGGGGGAACAGGGCACACATGGGGCATGAGCGGGGGGTGGGGGGAACAGGGGATACACAGGGCATGAGCAGGGGGCAGGTGGTAACACGAGGGAGACATGGGGCATGAACGGGGGTGGGGGGTAACACAAGGGAGACATGAAGCATGAGCAGGGGTGTGGGGGAACAGGGGAGACATGGGGCATGAGCAGCGGGTGGGGGGAACAGGGGAGACAAGGGGCATGAGCGAGTGGGGGGTGGGGGGAAAGGAGGAAGACACATGGCATGAGCAGGGGGTGGGGGCGAACAGGGCACACACAGGGCATGAGCGGGGGGAACAGGGCACACACGGGGCATGAGCGGGGGTGGGGGGAACAGGGCACACACAGGGCATGAGCAGGGGGTGGGGGAACAGGGCACACATGGGGCATGAGCGGGGGTGGGGGGTAACATGAGGGAGACACGGGGCATGAGCGGGGGGTGGGGTGGAACATGGGAGACACGGTGCATGAGCAGGGGGTGGGGGGAATGGGAGGGAGACATGGGGCATGAGCAGGGGGTGGGGGGGAACAGTGCACACACGGGGCATGAGCGGGGGTGGGGGGAACAGGGCACACACAGTGCATGAGCAGGGGGTGGGGGGACAGGGGACACACAGGGCATGAGCAGGGGGTGAGGGGGAACAGGGGAGACACGGAGCATGAGCGGGGGTGGGGTGAAAAGGAGGGAGACACGGGGCATGAGCAGGGGGTGAGGGGAACGGATGGGAGACACGAGGCATGAGCGGGGGGTGGGGGGAACATGAGGGAGACACGGGGCATGAGCAGGGGGTGGGGGGAACAGGGCAGGCACGGGGCATGAGCGGGGGGTGGGGGGTACAGGAGGGAGACACGGGCAGGGGCGGGGGTGGGGGGAACAGGGCAGATACTGGGCATGAGCAGGGGGTGGGGGGTACAGGAGGGAGACACGGGGCATGAGCGGGGGTGGGGGTACAGGAGGGAGACACGGGGCATGAGCGGGGGGTGTGGGGAACAAGAGAGAGACACGGGGCGGGGTGGGGGGTGGGGGTACAGGAGGGAGACACGGGGCATGAGCGGGTTGTGCTGGGTAACACGAGGGAAACACGGGGCATGAGCGGGGGTGGGGGGAAACACGAGGGAGACACAGGGCATGAGCGGGGGTTTGGGGCAACAGGAGACACACGGGGCAGGAGCGGGTGGTGGGGGGTACACGAGGAAGACATGGGGCATGAGCGGGGGGTGGAGAGAACACGAGGGAGACATGGGGCAGGGGGTGGGGGAACACGAGGGAGACACGGGGCATGAGCGAGGGGTCGGGGGGAACACGAGGGAGACACGGGGCATGAGTGGGGGTGGGGGGCAACCGAAGACACACGGGACAGGAGCGGGGGTTGGGGGTACACGAGGAAGACACGGGGCATGAGGAGGGTGTGGGGTGAATACGAAGGAGACACGGGGCAGGGGGTGGGGTTAACGGGAGGGAGACACAGGGCATGAGTGGGGGGAACGGGAGAGAGACACGGGTCATGAGCGGAGGGTGGGGGAATGGGAGTGAGACACGGGCCATGAGCGGGGGGTGGGGGGAACGGGAGAGAGACACGGAACATGAGCGGGGGGTGGGGGGAATGGGAGGAACACACAGAGCTTACTGTGCAACGCTCTGTTGAACCAATAAAAGATGGCGGGCGTCTCTCACAATACGATGCACTGCACGATTCACGGCAGCCAGTAACAAAGCACGTCAGATGTCTGCGGACATCACGCAAGCGCTTGCCCAATCTCCGTCCTGTCCGCGAAGCGGACACAGATATCACTAATTTTTTTCACTTACATTTTTGTCATTTTTAAAAAAAACTACTAGATGGATTTACACCAAATAAAAAAAGCACTCTTTCAGGACCAAGCCGCCGCAAATTTGGTGTAAATCCATCCAGCGGTTTGGGCTGTAGGCGTGAACAAAGTTTACCCATTATGTCTACGGGAAAAAAGAAGTTTTGGTTGGTAGGTCATGACTAATTATCTTTTTTCATGAATAACAACGAGTTGGAAGGTGACTATGCTGGTCACTCATGCAAGCCATGCCTGCATACGTCTCCACTCTGCCTGCATGACATTGGTGCTCATTCTCTATCTTAATAACCAGCTGCACTGCCACAGGAGGGTGGGTTAACATCAACAGTACAGTCACTAGCGAGCTGCTCCAACACAGGGTCAGGGTCAGTGAACAGGGCAATGTCAAAGAGGAGTGCCTCTTACGAGTAACAACATATACAAGAAGACCTTAATGCAGTGTTTGACAGGACATTTCATTAGTTCAGTAATGATCTTGCCTGGATTAGTCCATCAATTCGCCATAGGAGGAAAGCATGTTTCCTCTTTTGTCCGTGGTTAGATGGTCAATATGTTCTCCTTGCCACTGATAGAATTAGAGCAACATGTTAACAAGGATTTGTTTTAAGGAAACACTTAAACCCTTGTGCTATTTTGAGCCACACATAATATGGTATGTGGACAATGCCAGAGTCAGATCATTCAACATTCATCACCTTCAATGAACTGGTGGGAGTTTTAACCCCAAATATGTTGGTACTGTATGGAGGAGCAAACGAGGGTGGTGTCCACCCCTGTGTGTCACATCCTTGCTAGAAACATTTTGGGACCTGCCACTTATTTTCTCACAAATTAAGCACTTCATGTAGACACCTTTCCTTCCTAAATCAGAGGTTGTTCTACGTGTCTGGCTGTAGAGGGTTTGCTCCCTGGCCAAACTAATGGAGACACATATTTCAGGGTCTCTGCTGTCAATCAGCAGACGTCTGAAGAACATCTGATTAGAGCTTATCATGTACCCATGTGTGATTCCACGAGAAAAGGCTCCTGGCAAAAATAACTGTTTTTGCAAACCATGCCAGGGGTCCCTCCCCTCCACCCCCACACACACACAACATTGCTTCAATATGGATGAATTTAAAGGGAGCTGCACATACATTTTTTTTAATGAAATAGCAAACAACAACTATGATATGTTGAGTACAAACGGCCAAAATCTAATGTAATGTGTTCTGAATTAGCCTGTTATCCTAAAGCTCCTGTGTCTAAACCAAGCAAAACCTGTTAGCTTTGCCAATCCCTGTTTACTCTAGTGTTACACGTCCCATGCAGGCCTCTTCAGAAACCGAGTGATTATACATTGTGTGAGGCTTGGCCATGACTCCCCCCCAGCCCCCCCCAATCCCCAACTGCACTGCTGAGTATGCACCAGACAAGAGAGGTACTTACTTTTGCTTTGATGATCGTGCACTGCAAAGAGCTGTTGCTTTGGTCGAATAAGAGACTAAATTCCAGAGCTCCCAGGGTGGCTAATTAAAAAGAAAGCAGAAGAGATGAAGTCTCCATTAGTCTCCCAGGGAACAATTTCAGAGAAACAACTTGAAATAGTACAAAGGCATGCCACGAATGCCCCCCTCAGATAATCCAGTGATCCGGGATGGACCTGGTTTATTTCCTGGCATGGCAGAATCAAAGTACTACTGGAGTATGTGCATGGGTTTTAAATATGGTATTGTTCACAGCATTGCCGGAATAAATCTTTTCGGTGTCACAGTTTGAAATAATGGTTCATCTAACTAAGCTGTTCTATGGTGGAGATCTCACAAAGGGTTTGCGTGTAATTATTGAGCTTTAATGGTGAAAGACTTGTTGTTTAAAAATACCACTAAATTAAAAAAAAGTGTTAACACCCTTGACAACTGGCTTCTTGATGGTGCTCAATTTCAGCGTGATGTTTCCTTCCTTACCACCCCCAGCAGAGGCTATGCAGACAATCAATTTGCTCAGACTGCGGGCATAACTCGGCCCCCCTGACCGCAGCACTCTCCTCCCAGTTTAGACCTCTGCCTGCCCTGGCAAATTTCACCACACCTTTTACACCCAGCTTCATCCAAGCTCAACACACCCGAGATAGCTATTCAAGACAGGACGCACTCCCGTCAATTTGATGGTGGCCATCTTTGTTATCATTTTGTAGCTTGTGTGTGAAAACACGGGTTGCACACTCTTTGGGGACAATTTCTTGACTCAGAGAAAAAGAGCCGGCGTGCTAATAGCCACAATGGGAATTTTGGTGGGTTGTTAAAGGCCCTAATAATACCACCTTGTACAGCTCAGCAAATTCGCCATTCTGGCTTGATTGTACAGCTGCGTTTGAGGAATAGAAACATTCGATGGCGTTATCAAATGGATTTACACTTCATGCAGCTTGGGTATTTCATACATGCTGAACACACAGACAAGCATTAACACACTCCAGTAGTCTTATTCATAGGCAGAATGCAGGACTACACAGTATCATACTGCAAAATCGCCTTCTTATGGTCATTTCCAAAGCAGAAAAGGGAAAGGCCTGTGGCCCGGACTGCATTCCCATTGATCTTTTTAAAAGTGACCCCATGCTTTAGGTACCCTTTTTAATGATTTTTTTTAATGCAATTATACGCCAATCTCGTTGAGCGACTCATTGGCAAAACTTTATTACAGAGTGCTTTTGCACCGTTTGGAGGACTGGGTTGCCAGTGAAGGTATTCTTTCATATGTGCAAGCGGAACAGAGTTGATTGAGCGAAAAGCAATATATATGAACTTTGAACACTGCCAAACGGGCAAAAGTAAATAGGACATGAACTTTGAAAGATGCCAAGAGGGCAAACGTAAAACTACACATGCCAAGAGGCATCAGTGTTGCAGGTGAAATTTGAAAGGTGCCAAAAGGGCAAAAGTAAAACTACAAGTACCAAGAAGCATAGGTGTTGTGAAGATTGTTGATTGCCAAATTGTTAGAAAGGAGGTTGTAGTGGTCATGCAGAGTTCTACGTAAAATTCTTGCAGTTTCGAAAGTCTTTGACAGTCATAAGGAGATAAGGATAGAACATGGGGATGGGAACCCCCACAAAGAGAGACAGGCTTGAACCTGCCAGATGGAAGCTTGTGCTGAACTGTGATGAAGTGAAGAGTTGAATGTGAAAAGAGAGACAGGCTCGAGTCTGGCAGAGGGAAGCCTGTGTTGTATAGTGGCAAAGTGAAAGCCAAGAGCAGAACTGTGTATTTTTGGTAAGGCGGACTACGCCTAACGGATTAATTACACTGTCAAAATCTTGAAGCCCAAGCCTGAACTGTTGATTTGTACCAGCAAGCCAGAGTGTGCAAGACTCATAGAACTGTGCCATCCACCTATCCTTGTTTAGAAACTCTGAAGACCCCATGCCTCTGAACGTGGGGAGGGGAGTTGTTACCTAGGCCATTCTGACATTTCTTTTGAGACACTGTTTTTCCTTTTTCGTATTCCCTTTACGCATTTGTCATTTGAGAAGGAGGGCAAAGTTAGGTTTTCTTATTATAGTCCTTTTTATTTTGACTAGACTGACTTGGACTCATTTTGTTGTTCATTTAATGGTCAAGACTACTCCCACTTTAGAATCAGGGTCAGTTAGAAATTTCACCAACCCCAGTAAACTACAAAATAAAGGTTTTCGATGCATCCATTGTGTCTGTGTCTACTGTTGATACCATGCTTTCCTTACAGTACCTTTATCTCATTGCCACACAGTGCTGCAAGCTAGGAAGTCGGTTTACAATATTGATGACATCATCAACATTGAAGTGGGACTGCCTGGCTGACAGCACTTTCGGGATGAAGGTACGTTTTCTTTTTTTTCGTAAAAAAGAAAAAAGAAGACAACATCATTAGCAGTTGTGTAGGGAGCTACACAGGTGCTAAGGTGAAGGGGGAGCGGGCAAGGGAAGCGCCCGGCGTCCATGAAACTGCTTGGAATGTGGGCTTTCCTTAGTGAATACATACCATGTTCTGAGCATTCCCATTGATTGACAGAGCCTCCAAGGGTGCTAGTATGGATTGGACCATGTGTTATCAAAACAACATACATTTGTACTGAACAGTCGCAGGCCAAACCTATCAAATGTACTACTATTAAGCAAAACAGAACTAAACCAGAGTCACCTCACGTAAAATATAGCTTTTTTCTAGGCTTAAGAAAATTTAAAGGAATAGATTATGCCAAAAGCATCTACCTTGGCATGCCTGACCACCTCACCAAAAAACTCCAATGAATACAGAACGCATCAGCAAGACTCCTTCTAAGTCTCTACAAGAGAGAACACATCATGCCAGCACTAAATCCTGGGTACCAGTCAAGAAAAGAGTCTATTTATAAATGCTCTGCATTGGTCACAGAGCAATTCATGGCGTAAGAGCAGAATGCCTGCAAGAAAAAACCTCAATCTACAGATCAAACAAGCCCTGAGATCTAGAAATGACATACACCTTAAACTCAAACATTATTCAAAAATTAAATATGGTGGCTCAGCATTTTCAAACATCTCATAGCAACTCTGGAACTCCCTCCCGGAGGGAATATACACAATAGAGGAACACCTGACCTTCAGCATAGCAGTAAAACATGACTGTTTAAAATGGCAAGATAACTTGCAAGCTATAGGTCATTGTCAAAGGGAGACCAAACATAGCTGACCACGGAAGACTGTGTTTCAGTTACCCAACAAGCTAACTGCGTGACTGAGACTTAACCTAATGCCATGAGGATTGACTCTCATTCCTCCAGTAACCCGTACTAAAACTCTCCATACTCCTGCACACATACCATATGTAAACCAATCATACCACGCACATACAACACCAAGACACGCCCCCTCACTGACACCAAACAGCAGAACTCAACATAACTCACACAATCTCAACATGGCCAATGCATCCTTGCGCCATGGGCACGCACAGCCTCCAACATGGATGGAAACGCATAGCATGCCTACAAACCCAGACCACCGAGAAGCAGACCCACACACAGTGACCCATATTTCCGAACTGGAACTACCAACACCATAAAAAAAAGAACTGGTGTCCTCTCTTCCCCACTCCCACTAACATACAAATCCCTCTCTAGCTTCCAGACCATCTAGGGTGCCTGGAGACCATGCACATGTCAGCACTGCTCAGTATGCATCCCACTAACATAACATAAAATGAAATTTTTTCCTACATAAGTAAAGGCACCAAAAGACACTCAAAACTCACACCAAGCCAACATTCCAAGGGCCTACCGGACCAGAACCCACCCAAATCCAAGAATACCTATACTGATCACTTGATATGAAGCATGGTGGTCTATGGATGAACATGGAAAATCAATTTGGTGCTCTAGAATAAGTCGCCCCCAAGCTGCAGACACATCAGCATAGACTGACAGAGTGAACGCTTCCTTGCAAGTAGCAGAGGAAACGGGGTGGACATTGAACAGGCTGCTGAGATTCGGGGCCGGGCCGAAGAATCTGTGAACCACCCAGCACTTTCGGGACACAGTGTCTCTGTTACGTCCTTTACCACTTCCCTGCTAGAATTTTAAGCTCTGGTACCAGGCTATGAAAGACAAACTGAGCTTCCCAGAAAAAAGGCCTGAGAGCCACTTAAGGAACATCAAGCTTCCACAACCAAGGTGATCCCCATGTATCGATGAATTTTTGGATGTTTCTTTACTTTCAGACAGAATGTTGTGGTTCTCCAGACTGATCCGTTCATTTCCCTCCATGGTCAGAAACTGAGATGCAATCTCCTGTCCTCTCCTTCATCTGGATATGTGAAATCCATAGCTGTATTTGCCATCCTGTCACAATGAACGCCCATTCTCACTTTGGGTAGCCCAACACACTTGTCCCATGCCTTTGGCAACAGCCCAAGGCATGGCGCTACACATGGTTAATGGGCTTCCTGCTGCATGCTAGCTCTTTACTCAGAAACAAAAGCAGACGCTGGCCAACCCAGCCCTCCTCCTGTTTCTGAATGCAGCAACATCACGCAGCAGGTTTAGCCGAAGCGCTGCTCGGTTACACGGCTGACTTCACGTGCCAGCATTTCAGGTTAGATGCCTTTTCTTTTTTCTAATCCGAAATTCAGACACCCGCAGACAGCTGTGTAAAGGTGCAGCTCTCAGCTAAATGGCTGCCTGAGAGGTCGCCGTGGCTGGGAATAGTTGGGGTGAGCCCCAGCAGGGCGCTGATTCGTGAGCCCAACTCAGGCACTGCCGGGGCTTGGCAACCCGGGCCACTCAAAGCCCCGGGCTGGAGTATATAAGAATGTAATTGAAGAAACGGGAATTCACACATCATCATATGAAATCTTGAAGAACATTTTTGCCTTAAGGAGTACATGTGCAAATGTCGCCCTGGTGCGTAGATAATGTGCACATGGTCATAATTACGAAAGTTCAAAAAACGGCCAGATGTCGAATAGCTTTGTAAAAAATAACTTGTAGGTATTCAATAACATCCCCTAGAAGCAAAAGCAAGCCAGGATTTCTGGATTTTCACAATCAGGTTTTTGTCTCCGTGTTTGTAGGTTAGAGTAAAAACCTTTGCTGTGGTTTGGGGTATGAATGACAACCCCAAACATTATAAAATATGCAAAAAGGAAGAAAGTCAAGCCATCTGTTATTGGGTTGCCACCTACAGCACTCTTTAACTGTACATCATAAAAGTGTGATCAGGACATACTTGCTTCATCGGAGTCATAGCTGTTCACCTCGTCCTCATCCTCATCCATTGGCTGCTGCTGCTGCCGCGAGGCAGGAGCGGGTACAGATGCAGCAGATGTTAGCGGTGCAGGCGTGCGTGAAAGTCTTTCTTCCCTGGCTACGGGTGCCGTGTATCCACCGCCTCTCTCATTGCTGGGTGGGTTGGCTGAGTAAGTCACATCTGCCTGCGCCGGGGTTACAGTCTGGCTCACTAAACAAGAAGAAACAATGTTTACAGAGCGTCCAATGAATACAGAGGCACATAAAACACCGGGGCAGCTGAACCATGCAGAAAGCAAACATACAGACAGCAAAGCAAGCAGGGAACCTGCATTTCCCTGGATATTTGTGAAGCTGGTCATATTTCTGAGAAGAAAGGTCATCCTCATTCGTAAATGCCAACAGACTGTAGGCTTAAAGTGCTCTTTTAACCCCTACGGTGCCAAGCGACTACTACACTCGCTGCTCATGGTTGCTGTACACATTTCAATTTGCACATTTTTTCTTTCCTTCGTGGGTGGCTAGGAGGGGCATTAGAAGTGAGTAGTGCAAAACTGTGCAATGATCCCCAGAAGACTTAGAAATGTAGTGCAAAACTGTGCAATGATCCCCAGAAGACTTAGAAATGTAAGCAAACAATTTGCATTACAACCTGCTGAATAGCCAATTCTTAATTCGTGTTTATTTTCTCGTGATCATAAATATGGTGGTGTGCCAGTGCACAAGAGAACAAGTGAATATTTTGAGAATCATGATAAAATGTTTAAAAGTTATGTGATGCTTAAATGTGACTTGACCTTTCGCAACCTGAGAACACGTCATGAAGCTGCAACTGATTGGCAGATTATGGACACGCACATTATAAACCGTATAAATCGTGGTCCTTGCCTCTTCTCGATGAACCGGTCCCCATCGATATTTGGGAAGGACGAGATAAGCAGCTCACGGGTCTGGTGGCTTTCTCTGTCCTTCAATGTCATGCGCAGTTGCTGGAATATGAATAACACAGTGCCTCGCTTCATGAATAGTGCATGAGAGCGCTACTCGTTTCTGAAGTTCCCAGTGATATCATGTACTCAGAGTTGAAAATGGTTGACTTGACACCCTTTCCACAAGTCTCACTACTAATAATGCTGTATCAACCAAATAACAGCAGAGAGACTGCCCCCTCATGCCAGTGGCAATATCCATCCGCTGTGTAGTAATCCTGCAGGCAGGACAATCACATAATCCTTTGCCCATTCAAGCAGAATTAGCCCCTGTACAGCTCAGCAGTTGAATGTCCTAGAGAAATAATACCACTTGGTATTGGGAGACCCTCCAGTTTATAGCGATTTTGCGATTTGACAAAATGCTGCGAAAATGGCTGCTTTTTTTTTAAAAAAAGCACAAAAACGTCAGTTTTAGCAAAAACCCCTGCGAAAATTGCTGTTTTTGCAAAAATCAAGAGAGCAGATTCTCAAAAGTTTTTTTTGACTCAAGTAATGAATTGCGCAAACACATCTCATCACTTGCGCAAAAAAAAGATCAACCCAATCCACAATGGACATCTGATGGCCGTCCATTCAGATGGCTTTTTCAACGCTTTGTGCACGTCAGGGGGTGTTTCTGAGCATTTAGAAGAGCATCTCAAATTGACAGGATGCATTTTTAAATGTGAAAAAATTGCAGGCAACCCTATGCGCCCCTTTTGAATAGGTGCACAGGGGGGGTGACACGGCCTTTACTGACTTCTGCAATACTTTATTTATTTTGTTTTTAAGTGTGACAGCTGATGTCTGACTTTCATTTCGGTTCCTCAAACGGGATAGAAATGTATTTTTTTTTTTTATTTGCACTAGAGCGCAGCCCTGTGGAAACACGCAGGTCACCTTTGAGAATAAAGTGACCTGCTCATTTCCAAAAATGGGTTATCTAAAAATAGCATATCCTCTGCTCTATTTTTAGATGCCCCATTTTTTGAGGATCTCGACCAAAATCTACAGTTTTCAAAAATAAAAAAATAGTCACAAAATGAGAGGGAAAGGAGAGAGAAGGGGAGTGACGGGTGAGCTGTGGTGTGATAGGCAAGAAAGCAGAGGAAGAGCAGTGGGTCAGAGGGGGAAGTGGTGGGAAAGAGCATAGAGGAAGCAGTGGGGCGGTGGGCCAGAAATCCGATAAGGAGCGCAGGTACAGAGTGTAGAGGGAGTGTGGGCTCAGGTGGAGCAGTGGGTCAAAAGCAGAGAAGGGTTGGCTGGAAAAGAGCAGTGAGATGCAGATTGGGAGAAAGGATGTGGGAAGAGTGCGATAGAATGGGAGAAAGGATTCAAGATGCAGAACCAGCACAAAAGAATGAAGGACAGTACATTGTAGGAGGAATTGGGGAGGGTAAGGTCTGAGTTGGGAGTATGATTTGGAGTTTGCCAGGGACTGGAGAGTGCAAAATGGGACTTGTCAGTGTGACAGAGCGCGCAAGTGCATATGACTGAGTGAGAGGTTCGGAAATACAAGTTGTGATGGGGAATTGGTGAGAGGTCTGAGGTGTGTTGGGGAGAGAGACGTGTGGGTCTTTGGGTAATTGGAAAACATAGAAGGGATATATTTTCAGCATTACAACTGATAATGATCAATACTGTTAATAATATTAAAAAGACATGCACATTAAACCAAAAAACGTAGCCAAAACAAACACTGTCTGACAAGCCAGAGACATCTGGAACTCTTCCTGTTAAATTGATACAGAAGGTACAAACAATGACACCCTGGCTCTCTTGGAGCCTTGCACGCTGCCTCTTTCCTGCAAAGTGCCAATCCTCCACCCCCCAGTCAATAGCAAAGGTGCTGCAGAAATGCTGCAATAAATAAAGGTTTGTGCCACAATATCTGCCATTTCATGCTGCAAGTCTTACCCTCCCCAGAACTGGGCTGCCTCCCCAGGGATCACATTCCCCTACATCCTTGCAAGTATCTGACAAAACAAAAGGTGTCCCAAACAGGATGATAGGCTTCAAATTGGGAAACATGCCATATTCCCCAGCTATCTCCCGAATTCCAAACTGGGAGAGCATGCAAACATTGGGTATCATGGATCCATATTGCACCTTATGAATATTATTGTGGCTGACCTGAGCACAACATGTAATGTGGAGCCATATAACACTGACAGAGTCAGCACAGGCACATTCCACGAGTAGCAGTTAGATCGGAGAGAGCGTGACCACAGATGGACGACCAGTCATTGCATGCAGAGCTGATGTTATCTGGAGCTGATGCTATTGGTCTTCAAGCTGCAACAAACTTCAGCCTTACAAAGAGCCTGCCTCCAATGCATGCAACACAAGATTTCAACATTTGACATGGGATAGAGCTAACCGCTGTTTTGCGATTAGAAAAAGTCACAGGCGTGAGGGTACTATGTTAGATTATAAAATAAATAAATGATGGTCCAAAAGGACCAGTGTGATATTTCCATATTCGAGTAGGGTGCACACCTGGCCGGATTCTCCCAGATGAAGGGACTACTTACTCTCTCTGACAGTGGCTGTTGCCTAGGGCTGATGAAAGTTGTAGACCAAAACATCTGGAGAGCCAAAGGTTGCAAATCCTTGTAATAAGGAAACCGACTGAGTTTAGTTAACTCCTTTCACAGAATCCATGTTCTCTTTGTTTCCTTGTGCTTCCTTTGGTCTACTTACTCTAATAATGGTGCAATCGCATGCATACGTATTGCATATAGCTCAGTACTGTACGTTTTCAAAGATAAAAGGGTTTTCATTTAAAGAATGCAGCAAGTGACGTGTCTCACCATCATGGTTGTTGGTCCCTGGTGAGCAGTGGTGAGCCAGAGGCACTAGCGGAGCCAGTGACCCACACATTTCTGAGTGTCTGCACTTTTTAGATTTGTTTTCTTCTTGGAAGTTGGTCTGTTATGTTGTAACAGTGCAAAGGTAACGTGGTTGACACAGTTACCTCCGATGCGCACTGAGCTGATAAAATCCTGCCGGTTCCGAGTATATCCCTGGGGACCCAGATTACGAGTGCCTGTCCATGAAGCCCAGACATGGAGTTATTCATCTTCCAGCAAGTGAACAGGAAAATGAATTATAGAGAATGTTCTCAGGATGATGGACTGTTTATCATGTCCTTCTCAAACAATGACAGAGAAAAGGGCACCTAAAAGATGCAGGACCCTTGATTGATGTTGTCCGTTTATCGTATTATTGTTTGCGTTGATACAAAGGCAATGTTTTGTAGCCCATATAGTGCCCCAGGCTCCTTAGCTTCAGCTGCACAAAGTCAGGTATTCCTTTACAACAGCATCGGATCTGCCCAGAGGTATAGCAGAAGGTATCAAGTGTCTAGGTGTGTAAAGACACTGTTTATCTTTGTATTAAGGAGGATAAAAGCACACTCGGGCCAACCCACAAGCAATGGATTCACGACTGGTGATGCCCCAACCTTTCTAGTAACCATGGTTGAACTTTATTGGACCTGGTGACCAGGTCAAACATTGTAAAGAGTTTGAATGAAATATAAAGGAACACACGTGGTTAAAACAGTGTGTGTGACCGTGAGACACACACGCACCTGGCCTTGGATTCTGTTTGACACTTATAGAAGTTTGTAGAAACGACCTGTCATTGTTAAAGGCATGAAGAGATACCAGTCATTCTGTGTGTCTAAGTGATTGCAAGTGAAACACAGTCAATGAGAAGGGGAGTAAAAAACCTACATCCCACTATTGCTTCATACTTTGGAGGAGCAGAGAATCTTGCAGGGCAGCTTGTACAAGACTTGAGCTTGCATTATTTTAGTGGGAGAAAATGTGCATCTCTTGAATGAGTGACCGAAACACCAGCAAAACAAGAGGTGATTGCTGCAAGGTTTTGGATGCATCTTAACCTCTGGAATTGCTCTGGGCAACCCTCCACACCATCGCTCTTTGTCTGCCAAGCCATTACAGAAGGCAAAATACCATATGAAAATTAAGCTTGGTCCCACCCCAAAAGGAGCAGTCCAGCCCAAACTGCTTGGTCACATCCCTTCTGCATGAGACCACAAGCATTCTCAAACATGTTTCGGCCTGGTTGGGCCTCATCAGTGAGGAGTAGCTTGGGTCTCTAGGCCCAGCAGGCACAGGACCCACGTCTGGGCATACCCTTCCCACTCAGGATGACTACAGCAAAACAAGTGGTGAAGGCTGGAAGGTTTTGAAATAATCTGAACTTTTGGCATTGCTCTAGGCAACCCTCCAGAACATTGTTCTTCTCCTGCCAAGCCATTACAGAACCATCAGCCATTTGTTGACACTAAAAAGGAGGAGCACAACATCTCTGAGAACCTCATGTGCAAGACACACAATTGAATGTTTGTGGCACAAAGTAGCATTGATTCAGGGTGGGAGTAGATACCACCACCTGAATCGAGTGGATGAGACACATGCTACTGGTTTGTCCTTGGGAAGAGGATGAGAGAATCCTTTAGGGCAGATGGTGCAAGATTCACACTGACATGATTCTTGTGGGAGGAGATAGCAGGGAAGCAGGGCATACCAGTCACTAGCCCGTTTTTGTCTCTTGAAGTTAGGGAAAGAGGCACGTACAACTGACTAGCACTTACAAGGAGGGGCAGAGAAGCCCGGAGGGAAGTGTATGTGAGACTGCTGCTCACTTGATTTTTGTAGGAAGAAGTGGAAGAGCAACACATGGTGTAGTTGAACAGTGGGAGTGGATTGAAAATTACATTGACCGATAAGTCAGACAATAACATGGCAATATAACACAAGGGGATCAGCTGACCCAGATGGTAACGGCCGGGAGTGAGGGTCCCTGAACGTGGCAGCATGCCAATAACAGGGGCTGCCGGGCCGCCCCTGACTGTTGTATTGCCATGAGCACCCGTGTAGAATCTATGTGGGTGCGAAGGGTGAGTAATACTAATTTAAAAAATAAATCTTACCTTTGTGTGCTGCGCTCCTTTGTCGGAGTCCATCTTCTGTGTTGATGGCCAAGGCCATCAACATGAAAATGGACTCTGAAAAGGAAGCACACCACTATACCGTTTTTGTTTTGTTATTCATTTTGGCTCAACCCTTAGCACCAATGTATGATCCACACATGTGCTAATGAGTGCAGGAGGAAGCAGGAAGGGAAGGAGGAGCATGGATGGGGGTGCGGTCTAGCAGCACCGAGGATGCTCAGAATGTGGGCTTATACCATACAATACAGCCTGTGTTCAAAGCATCCTATTTGGCAAGTGCCTCCTTCTGGGGTGCTAATGAGGATGTTGACATGGATGAAAACCAAGACAATATAATACGACCCAGCAAAATCCAGGCAAGAATGTGGGTTGATGGTGGAAAATACTGAAACTGAGAAGCAGATACATGGGTTGCCCAGGTAGGAGGGTGCATGGGGGAGGAACAAAAAGATGGGGGAGAGGGAAGGACAACCCTAACCCCATTCAACTGTCACAGGGACCCGAGAAGAGAGTGAACAGAAGATAAGAGAGAGGATTGCAGGAGCCTGAGAAACCTGAACGTTACAACCTCCAGGACATAATAGAGCCAGGTGGAAAGAGTGGTCACAGATACCCCAGAGAGTTAAGCGAGACATTGGGACAGAGGAGCACAAAGGAGCCACAGAGACCCAATAAGCAAAGCAAAGAGCAGATACCAGGGAAGCGCAGAGGCAGCAAACAGTTGGTGAAAGTGGGGAGGGATCAGTCAACGTGGTGGAGAGGGATACGGGAAATATCCCCCCATCTAAAGAAATGGGGTCATTTTGGTTTTTTTAAGGGACTTGAGGCTTTTTGTTTGAACTTTGTGGAAAACTTTTAGGAATCTTTTAGACTGTCAAGAACTGTTTGAGGGGAACTGTTATTAACTGATAATTATTGGATCTAGACCCAGGAGAGATTCTTGGAATGTCTGAGAGAGATTGTGTTTAAAAGAAAAGCGTGCAGCGCACTCAACCAATTTTTCTATTACATTTTTTTAAGTGGTAGGGCCAGTTTAGTGGATAGGTTTGGACCGAGGACTATTTTAATTTTGGACTATAGACAAGCACCTTAGTTATGTTTTGTTAGGAAGGGAACTCCTTTTAGTAGCAGGGTCAGTGAGCTGTTTTAATTAAAATACAACTATGTTTAAACCATGTTCTCTGGTCCAAGTCTTTCTTCTGGATTGCCACACAGGGAACTATGTTCAGCCTTGCTACACTGATGCTATTGATACATCTTTCGGGAACAAGCATGAAATGATGTCCAAGATCTCTGTGTTACAGTAACCAATGGTGGGTTATCATTTGCACCCCTACATTCCCCATAGGCACTCTGATCCATGTTTCCAATCGTCTGTTATACGATTTTGACTATATGAATTTGCTTTAGTCCTACTGCACCAACGTGCATTTCTCTACAGCAGCTAATGTATTTATTATCCCTTTGGCAAATGTTCCTGTTGGAAACACCAAATGACCAACAGCCACATATGTGTGACATATAGCTGAAGCAGAGAATGCCATAGTGTGCCACTACCACCCAGGCACAAGTACATTCTTTTAAATATCCTTCGGCCCCAGTAATTCCTTAGGTCCAGTGAGGTTTAGATTGCTACAACCAAAGAATATGAACAATCCAGGAAAATCAAATCAGAGAATCAATGATGTTCACCCAAATGCATACCCACCCTTGAGACTCGACAAATGAGACACAAGACAGCATAACTCACAAGACAAGACAGTGACCCCACCTCCCCCACCCACAGAAAACCACACCCTAACTAACACGTACCAGAAACTACACTATCCCAACCTACATCCTACCCATAGAGATCATTAAAGATTCCTCGTCTTTCCACATATTCACTCTCCTGATTAAGTCGAGTTGATTGAGATTTCTCAAAATGCGAAAGAAATTGCATTTTTGTCAGCCAATTCTCAAATTGTGGCTTTTTCTGAGTTTTCCAAACCTTCAAAATGTGTTTAATTGTCATCAATAGAGCTCTATCAATCCAATATGAAGATTCTCAAGCATTTTAGCATCTACCCTCATTTGACACCATATCAATCCTGTCTATTATATCTCGCCAAAAATCCTCCATTCTCCTACATTCCCAAAGCATATGAAACAAAGGTCCCCTCATAATATGACAGCCCCAACAAAGATCGCTATGTATCAAACCTCTTGCACACATCTTAGCCTTTACAGCCACCCTTCAATCATTTTCCCATACCTTTACTGACAGATCACTCCGCAATTCCAAAGCCCAAGCTAGACGCAACTTCTCCCATGACTCCTTCATGCATCTCTCCATTGGCATTAATTTAATAAAGGTTGATACCCTCCGAGGTGGAGTGTCTAACAAACCACAAACATTGGGTTTCCTGATCATAGGCTCACTTAACATCAGTTGTCTTTCAGTCATTAACTATGCCAAAGATCTATTCCTTCCATATTCTCCATTTCCCAATTCATATTGCTCTACAAGCTCAACAAAGGAAACCATTTTCTCATTGTCCCGTATATCCCCAATTTTTAAAACACCTGTATTAGCCCAGCTTCTCCAAATTCAAATTTTGTTAACAATTTGCAACCCCGGATTAAGCCAAATGGATGCCCCTTCAAACATAAATATGATCCTGCTCAAATCCCTAGATCCATTTCACTAATGCTGTTTTCGTGACCACTACTGATTCCAATTTTACCCCTGAATATGGTAATTTCCCAAAAGAATATAAACAATCCAGAGAAAAGGGTTTATGTCTCTCTCTTTCTATGGTAAAACAGAAGGTTTCTGTTCTCAACCCGTCCATGAAATAATAAAAGACATTCTTGAGAAGGAATCCTCTGTGACAATTTTCCAACACTGGATAACCAAAACACCCCTCTTTAACTTGGTGAATCATGATAAAGCAGGGAATTTTTGGCTTTCTACCGACACACCATTTGTATTTTGTATTTTATTTATTTATAACGCGCGAACCAACAGGCCCGGAGGCATCAGGGCGCAATTTGTACAAGGTTACAGATATGCAGGTATAACAGAGAATCATTACACATGGGTTCCGATATGCAAGTCTAGCAAAGAATCATTATATACATTTGCAAGAGGATATTATATACATATGTACAGTAGTTTCAGTGCCGATAGGTGATAGTAGCGGTCGGCAAGTCAGGGTAGGTCGGGAAGAGGCGCGAAGCCGGCCTTAAAGCTGGTTGAAAAGCCAAGATCTAGTATTGGCTTTGAAGGTATTGAAAGGTATCCGCTCTAATTGAAACAGGGAGGGAGTTCCATAACTTGGAAGCTAAGACGGGGAAACTTGAGCCCCCTGCTTTTTGCAATTTAAATCTGGGGATCGCTAGACAGTGGGATTGGGCTGTTCTTAGAGGTCGTGAGGTAGAGTGGCGCGATAGTCGACTACCAAGGTAGATCGGGGCTTTGTTGGCTAGGCATTTGTGCGTAAGGGCGAGTGTTTTGAGTGAGATTCTCTGTTTGACAGGTAGCCAATTTAACTTACTTCTGGTTTCTGTGATGTGGTGGTGTCGGGGAATGTTTAAAGCAGCACGAATGGCGTTGTTTTGTGTCGTTTGAAGTCTGTTCAGGTTCTCTTGGCTGGTGCCAAGATAAAGAGCACTGCAATAATCAATTTTAGCCATAATGAGGGTTCTCGCTAGCGTAACGCTGTTAGACGTAGTGAGGAATGGTCTGCAAGCTGCGATAAGTTTGCATGTGTATGCAGACGCAGATCTGACAGCATTAGTTTGTCGGGTTAATGAGAGTGTGGCATCAAGGTAGAAGCCTAGCGTTTTGGTATCTTTTGAGACACGAATGATATTACCATCTATGTTGAATGACTGATAGGACGGCTCTAGTCTGCTCAGGCGTTGTGCAGTGCCCAAGATCAGGAGCTCCGTCTTGTCATCATTCAAGCACAACTGATGTTGGGCCATCCAGGCTTGGATGACCAAGTAGACGTCGTTAAGGGCCTTGGTGTCACCTAGATAATCACCAGTGATGGGGATGAGTATCTGGGTGTCGTCCGCATAGTTGGTATAGGAGACACCCAGATAGTCAAGCACATCAAAGAGTGGTTTCGTGAAAATGTTGTAAAGTGTAGGTGACACACAAGATCCCTGAGGAACGCCGCAGTGAATCGGTGAAGGGTCCGCGGCTGCGGATGGGGCAAAGACTCTCATGGATCTGTTGCTCAGGAAAGATTTGATCCAAGCCGCAGCTGAGGAAGAGAAGTTGGCAGCTGAATGGAGGTGCTCGCACAGGATCTGATGGTTGACCAGATCGAATGCGGCTGAAAGGTCGAGAAGTAGTAGCAATGCTAGTTTGCCTTGATCCTTTAGAACCTCGATTTGAGTTTTAAGGTCTAATAATGCGGTCTCTGTCCCGTGTCTGGGGCGGAAACCAGATTGTCGTAGACCTAGCAAGTTATTAGTTTCCAAGTAATTTTGGATCTGAAAGTATGCGGCACGGTCTAGGATCTTGAGCAGAAATGGTACAGTGGTGATAGGTCGAAAGTTAGTGGGAATGTTAGGGTCTAGGGAAGGTTTTTTAAGCAGTGGGATAACCCAAGCGTCCTTCAGATTGTCTGGGACAATACCTGTTTGAAAGGAGGAGTTGATGAAGGCCGTGATGAATGGGGCCAACTCATGCGCTGAGTCCTTGATAGTAGGGGCTGGGCACGGGTCACCTTGGCAGTTAGTTGGCTTAATTCTAAGAATTATATTTTCTACCTCTGCCACGGTAAGTGGAGAGAATGCGAATGGTGTGATATTGGTAGAGTCTGGCAAGGGGGCCTTAGTGAGGGAATGAACGTGGTTGTCGCGCTTCAGGCTGTCCTGTTTATCTTTGATTTTGTCTTGTAGTGTGGAGATTTTATTTAGTAAGGCTGCTTGGATGTTGGCACACCATTTACTATCTTTCACGCATGTGACAGGGGGGGCGACTGGAGTTTCAAGCTCTCTTAGGATTTTAAAGAGTTCCTTGGTGTTCGAGTCGGCTTGAATAATGCGGTTGTTGAAAGATTCCTTTTTAGCCGTGATGATGGCATCTTTGTAGGAGAGTGAGGCTAGAAGGAAACTGTCTTTATGCTCGTCTGAGGGGTGGCTTTTCCATCGATTTTCGGCACAGCGTTTGGCTTTGCAGAGCAATCTTAACTGTGGTGTGAACCATGAGTTAAGATAAGCTTGAGGTTTAGCCTTTCTAAGTTTGAGAGGTGCTATACAGTCAATGGCAGTTCGCATTGTTTGGTTGTAGGTGTGTGCTAGTGAGGTTGGATCAGAGTAAGAATTGGTGGCTGTGTTAAGGGACGGGAGTAACAATGGGAGGAGTTTCTCCTTGGTTATATCTTTTTTGCTTCGAGTTGGGAGAGCTGGGGCTAATGGTGAGGGGATTCGTGGTGTGGCTTCAATGTTGAAAGTTATAATGTGATGGTCAGACCATAGACAGGGGGTATTGTTAAGGACCTTGATATTGCAATTGGAGCCAGCTACCCAGTCAAGTGTTCTACCTTTAATATGGGTAGGCTCTTGGATGTATAAGGTAAGGCCGAGGTCAGATAGTGCGATCTCCAGGTCAGAGGCCACAGGATCTTTTGAGTCACCAAGACCTAAGTTAAGGTCGCCTAGGATGATTGTTTGCGAATTGATCTTTGTATTGTTGAGGAGGAGAGTGGAGATTTCACTGACAAAGGTTGGTGCGGGTCCTGGGGTCTATAGATTAGGTGCATGGTGGCTGTTTGGTTAGGTGTGAGTGCTAGTTTAACAGACAGCAATTCGGCTGATGTGAGTTTGGAATCAGGTAACACTCTTAGGTCAAGAGAATTTTTATGGATGAAGGCCACACCGCCGCCTTTGGAAGAGGCGGTGGAGCGGTCACATCGTGTGATGCCGTAGTTTGGCGGTAGGGCTAACGCTAGTAAGGGGCCAGATGCGGCATGAAGCCATGTTTCGGAGATAGCTAAGAAGTCAAGGTCGGACGTGGTGATGAGGTCAGCTATGTCAAGTGCGTGTGCAGTGAGGGATCTGGCATTAATGAGGGCACCTTTGAACATGGGCAGTTTAACCTCGGTGGTGGTGGGTTTGCATGTGGAGGCAATTGACAGAGATCCAGGAGAGAGGGGGGTTTGTTTCCTGGTGGTGTGGCGGGTGTGGCGTAGGCGTAGGCGGAATCTGGTGCCTAGTCTCTTATTTCTAAGAGAAAGGGGGCAGGGTTGGTTAGGTGTAGGTTTCCTAGCAAAGTGATCCAGCCATAAAGCAGGGTTGTTGAGGTATTGGTTGGTATGGCCTACAGTGGGTGCTGCCGGGCTTATTCTAGGTGATGCGAGAGGTCGTGGGGATGACGTGCTGGTGGAAGGCTGGTCCATTTTAATCCAGAGTGTGGAGGTTGTTACTGTAGGTAGCTGGAGAGCTTGGGCAAGTCGAAGGGATAGTGTGTACAGTAATGGGAGGAGTACACTGATGTGCATGATGAACGTCCTGGTTACCAGGGTGAAAGATAAGAGCTGGGTGGCACAACAACCATGTACATAGACAGGGGCCACCTAAGATCAGATTGGCAGTGAGAGGCAAGGGCCAAAGACTAAAGGCGCAACATAAATCAGGGCGGAACACAATCAGTTGTGGTCTATTTGTGTAATGTAAGCAAGCAATGTAAGAGGCAGCTTCAGGGGACAACTTCATAATCTAATCCCAAAGTTCGTATATATCTGCAGTCCATAAAAACTAATTTGAATTGGCATTACCTTCTAATTGTGAAGAACCTGGAGTGGAAAGGGCAGAGGTCCTGGCCCCTGGCTCCTACGGCTCCAAACAGGCACCCAACAGGCCTTAGTATGGCCTTCGTGTGGCCGCCGGCGTCCGCCTGCCGGCGGATGCAGAATTCGCCTTAATGCTGCTTATCGAGGCTGAGCCTCGTTTTCATGCCGCGTTGCGCCCGGCATATCAGGGTCAGGCAGGGTGGTGAGACAGGGTCAGGCAGGCCCCTGTATGCTGCGGCTGTGGATATGGATGCCGCTTCTGGGAGGAGGAGAGGGCTCCTGCCCTCTTCCCTTGGCGAGTGCGTCGGAGTGGGGTCTCTGGGGCACCCAACAGGCCTTAGTATGGCCTTCGTGTGGCCATACTCTATCAAGACATTTGAGCCCTTTTTTGGTAAATTTCATAGGGATTGATTGTAAATAATACAACACTTTAGGCAGCAGCATAATTTTTATGTCGTTCACCTTAGCTCAAATGTTCAATATTAGTCGATCCCATTGACGTATATCCTCGACAGTCCCAATCTAATAACCCCCTTCTCAACAGACTAACATTAACTGCAATAACAACCTTTTTCCCCCAATTCACTTTATAACCACGCAATAATCCCACCTCCTCTAACATACGCTTTAGAAGATTTCCCCCTTCAAATGAGTTTGTTAACACCACAGTCAAATCATCAGCATACTCTAAGACTTTAACTTCTCTATCCCCCACCTTCCAACCACAAAGATCCTGTTTCTGCCGTAAAAATATTAATAATGGTTCAAGAGCCAAGTTAAACAGGAAGGGTGAAAACGGACAACCTTGTCTGGTTCTCCTAATCAATTGAAATGCTAAGGACAACTCATCATTAACCCATAACGTAGCTGAGATCCCATATTGCAAGGCTCCAATAGCATTTAAAAAATAAGGGCCAAACCCCATTTGAATTAAAGTATAATTCAAAAAAGACCAGTTGACACAATTGAAAGCCTTCTCTGCGTCTAAAAAAATAAGAAGTATCTCTTCAGCTTTAGATTTAGACAAACCCATTATGTCCAATAAGTTCCTAATATTATCATAACCATACCCATCCCCCATGAAACCCACGTGTGAATAGTCAATCAGTTCTCAAATATATTTAAATAACCGAGTGGCCAAAACCTTAGTGAAAATCTTAACATCGACATTAAGTAAAGAAATAGGCCTGTAGTTGCTACATTTAGTAGTATCTTTTCCTGGTTTCAGAATCATGGTACTTACTGCTTCTCGCATAGATGGACATAATATCCCACCTGAAAGAAACTGATTATACAAATTACATAATTGTGGTGCTAAAGCGGTACTAAAGGATTTATAAAACTCCACCAGTAATCCATCTATGCCCAGAGATTTTCCCAAATTGAGTTGATTAATAGCTGCCCCAACCTCAAATGCAGAGATCGGTGAATCCAATGCCTCTCTCCCCTCTTCAGATAACCTTGAAATTTCTATTTTAGCAAAAAGTTAGTGAACTCACTTTCATCAGTATTCAATTTTTCTGAATAAAGGAAAGCATAAAATGCTCTAACACAATCGCAAATTTATTTCCTCTTAAATTTGATTTTGTCAACCCCATTGTCAATCTTTTTAAACAATGACCCTTCAGTCAAATTCTTAGAGGTCCAAATAATTAATTCCCCTCGTATAGTTGCTTTTAAAGCATTCCACACAAATAAGCTGTCAGCAGAATTTCTATTTTCCTTAAAAAAATTATCAATAAAGGTATTTATTGCCTTACAAACTTTCTCGTCTTTCAAAATGAATGTTTTAAGCTGTGATTTAATACCATTTGGTCTACATTATCCCGATTAAATTTTAACGCAACTAAAGAATGATCTGAAAGGCAACGCTCCCCCAAAGTGGCCTCAAGTATGCCGTCTATCAACGTATCCGAGATTAGAAGGTAATCAATTCTCGAATTAGAGTCATGAACCACAGAATAAAATGAAAAAACTCTTTCTTCAGGATGTAGTGTCCTCCAAACGTCAATCAAATATTAAAGGTCTCAATAAAATCCTGAAAAGCTTTCCTCAATCTTTGGCCTGTAAACCTACAATCTGAAGACCTATCCAATCTGCTATTCAATATACAGTTAAAGTAACCCCCAATCATAATATATTCCCCTTCCATACTCCGTAAATCTTTAATCAAATCCGCAAAAAATCCAACCCCATTTGAATAAGGTCCATATATTGAACCCAGAGTCATTAACCTTCCCTCATGTCTCATATCCGCCAGAATAATTTGACCAACATCATCCATAAATACACTCTCTATTGACATACCTAATTTACTATGAATTAGAATTCCTAACCCTCTCAATTTCCCAGAGTAACAATTCAGCAGGACTTTCACAAATTTTGAATTATTAAAAGGATTTTCAGAATGCTCTATCAAATGTGTTACTTGTAGAAAAATAATATGTACCTTCTCCCTCCATAATCTGGCCAAAATGTTCTTTCTTTTTTTAGGACAATGTAGTCCTTTCACATTCCACGTAACCAATTTCAGTGACCTCATCAAAAGGCAGTCATGAAAAGCAAATCCCAATCTGTCTGTCTACCTTCTTCTAAGCCAAAGCAAACCTTCAAAGAGCCCCTAAGGTTACATTCAGAGAAAAATTAGTGTAGGTTATCCCCTTCATACCCCCATTTAAAGACAATACTAAAAAACACAACATAAACATACCAAATAATTTTGCTTGAAACCTTTCCACCCAAAAATCGACTACTTAAAAAGATTATTATATACAAAACTCATACACTTCCAAAACTGTATATGCAGAACCTTATGCCCTATCAAATACCTATTTATAAATACATCCAACTTTCCCACTCACATCTAAAAAAACTTTTATTCTATCTAACATGAGCAGATATTGAATAAAATCCTCCCCAGCCCCTATTTCCTCATTATATCAAACCAACACTTTCCTTGTGAGTAACTTTGAACAAACATGAGCCTCTACCACAGACCTCATTTTAACCCCACTAAGAATACCATACTTAAACTTAACCTAACCATTCCCTAATAATCTACTAAGAAAAGTGAATATACAACATTATAACCCCATAATAATCCCTATATAAGACCACGCTGCTACTAAACTTCCCTATTGCCTTCATACAACCTCCCACGCTACACCTAAGACTGAAGATCAAACAAGTCCCCCCCAAGGGGTCTTAACATATTAAACTCACCTTTGCAACCCCCCCTCCACTCCATGATGAACCCACATTAGTACTTCACCAATAGAAATATCAGGATCCTCCCAACCATGGTGCCATCTCATGCGAATTGGCCTACCTTTATTCCAACTATAGGGTTGTTTTACCCTCAGTCATGTCTGCCCACCCCCCTTATGGTATACCAACGCAGTTATAGCAATCTCTATACCAAACCCACTCCACAACTATCAATGTCTTAGGAACACCCTCTAAAATATATCACTCAATGCCCTGACCCCCTAGTGCAACCGGAAGTCTCATAGCAAACATCCTCTCCATCAACCCACCAGACTCCAGAATTTCAACCTTGCCTCTTCCTACCTAGTCTCCAATGTTAATTGAGGGAATATTAGACCGCAGCACACGAAACAAGGTATCTTCCTCAATGGAACAAGATATAGTAACTGGCATAATTAATACTCCATAAACATTCTTATTCTATTACACCAAAATATTTAGAAGCACTCCCTAATTGTGCCCCTACAAACACAATTCTAGAACCCCCTAATGTAATGTCATTACGATTCTTCGGGTGCATGTGAAGATAAGAGGTACTTCCAAGCAATACCATGGAGCCAGCTCATCATTGACTCTTCAATCCAGTAACTAACATCTTTGGGAGAAATCCAGTTCCGATCTGATTGGGACTCAATTGAGCAATAACATGAGGCCAACAATAAATGTGCCTCAGTGAAGTACAAGCCCAAGAATAAACTCTGTGGGCTGTAGGAAGTCATAATGGAAGCCATGAGCCACACAGCATTTGAAGATGAAGGACTGCACCTGCAAACAAGAGCTTGAACCCAAGACTACATCAAACCACCCATGAAGTTCATCATTTTGGAAGAATCTATTCTCAGCAAGGGTGAAGGATAGGGAAATGTTCATCACTCAAGGAGGTAGCTCCTTAGTCCCACCATGGATTAACCAGGGCAAACACCATAACCAGACCACTTGAGAGCTGAAAAAAAGGTGTAGTACTCGAGTTCAGATAAGTTGCGCCACAGGCAGAGGAAGGTGACAGCCCTCCAGCAGCCCCTCTTCACATTATCAGCAGCAACATTAAACAGTGAGGAGGTTCACCAGTGGCAGTCCATGGCACCGCGAAGCACCCCTACCCCGCATTGAAAGCCAATGTTAACCCAGTACCGTGCAACATTCCAAGTCTGCCAAGATCTAGAGGTAAGGATTATGATTTTCATGGGACCAGGATGCAATCCATTCAGTAAGTCACACCAAACCTACAGCTGGCAATGTAGGTAGATACAGTGCAGCTCTCAGATCTATTGCTGAATGCTCCTACCCTCCAGGATCCCAAACAATCTGCCAATAATCTAGACTGTACTGAACATTGTCACTTTACAAGCAGACCAGCATAAGATAACCACCGGGATAGAGGATTGCCTCCAGGACTACCACATAGTGTCCATATAACCATCCTTATGAAGTTGTTTGATCCCAGACAATACACATGACCTGATAGGAGTGCTGAAAGAATATGGGATATGCAGACGTAGTGAAACGTTCAGGGCATACGGAAATCTATATTTCCTCATAGAGCCTGATAAGACATTCTGCCATCAGAGGCTCTGTGTACCCCCTTCACGCAGAAACAAGATCCACATAACCATTGTGGCCCAGCATCCCCTTTAGCCTTAGAGTACATCCAAAAATCTGTCTGGTCTGTCACACGGAGCATGAGCTCCTTCCCCCGCCGTACCTGATAATTTCCACCACAGAGCGCCCTTTCCTTCAGAAATCCGCGCATTCAAAAAATCCCATCTGTCACACGGTGAATGAGCTCTTTCCCCGCCGTACCTGATAACTTCCACTGCAGGGCATGCTTCCTTTCGATAATCTGCTAACCTTCAGCCCGTTCAACACTCTGTCATCATTCTCGAAATACGTTATCCATGCCTCCCCTCCCCATCCAGGCTCCACTCGCGCTGTTGTGCAACCCGGACACTACAACTGTAACACAAGACTATATGCAGCTGCATCATATGGCCTCCAGATGAACGCGTTATATGTGCAACATCATGTGGCTCGCTGCTTCCCCATCATAGTAAGAAGGTGCCTTACTCCAAGAATCCATTCACCGCCGAAGCATTTCTTAACCATTTGAAGACTCCAAGCAACCGTTAGATTAATTGGACATATTCCAATTCACGTTATTAATTAATTCTGTAGCAGGGACTAATAAAAAAAAAATATATATATATACATTCCAATGAAAACCTGAGAAAGAAAAACCCACCAATGTCTGAAAGAAAACTCCAATGTCATAATAAATAAAATCATCTTTTCTTCTTTGGGGGCATGCCTTTATGAGATCCAGAAACAGTTTCCTTTGGAGTGACATCAAAGTCAGATAAGAAGGCCTCAGCATTTTTACTGTCAGCAAAAGAGTGAATCTGTCCCTCTATCACCACATGAAGTATAGCTGGGTATACCATGTAATATTGCAGTTTTTTTTCTTCTGGCTTTTCTTTCACCATAATAATGGCTCTCCTTTTCTCCAATATAATCCAGGCTTAAGTCCCCAAAAATCATGATTTTATTTCCACCCCACGCCAAATCACCCAACTCACGTGATTTTTTGAGGATCAGTTCTTTAGTGGGAAATCTCAAAACCTTTACTATGATATTATATTATATGATATGATAAGCCACTGCAAAGTGTCTAGGTCTCTGACCCAACGCAGGCTTCTGTCCCAGAGACCTATGTGCCCTCTCTGTCTCCAAGGGGGTGTTGGGATCGCGTTGCAACATTGATATCAGTGCTTTCTCCAAGAATGCCAAAGGGTTTCCACGTTCCACATTTTCAGGAAAGCAAGCCACTCTAATGTTGTTTCTTCTAGAGAAGCGTTCCTGTTCTGATACCTTAAGAAACAGTTTTTCATTTTGGGCTTCCAAATTCCTTATCTTGTCATATCATTTCACAGTTTTTTCATCCGTACAAGAAAGATGGACGTCAATATCTGCAACCTTTGTAGTAAGGTCCAAGTATCTGTCTTCAACATTAATCAGCTTGGTTTCTATTTCTGCTATGTCCAAAGTCACTTTGGTCACAGTAGTTTATCATCCCTATTTCCAGATGCATCTTCCCCTTTCTGTATTGTAGCCGGCTGAGTGGTTTCTGTTAAGCCAGGATCGGTCATTGTATTCCAGGATGTAGTCTTAAGCAGGGCACAGGAGCACAGCCTCTATGCTGCCATATCTGGTGCTGACAGTTGTAGAATGTTCTTAAATGCCAGGAGAACTCCACAAGTTTTGCCGGAGGAAGTAGCTTGGAAAAGAAGGGAACAGTTTCTAAATCTTACCAATTTTGTCTGACCTACAGACATGGGTTTCTTGAAGAGCTGCAATATCAGCCGTTTCCCATTGAAGAAAGTAATCTGCCTACCTCCTTCTCACAGGAGAGTTAAGGCCCCTTATGTTGTATGTTGATATTTTGAATTATATATCAAGTATGTAAGGAGCTTCAATGACATGTCAAGGACTGGATTCTGGTGAAGTAACTGAGCAGTGCAAAATGATGGAGTGAAATAAAATAAGTTACTCTTAGACCTGGAGAAATAGAGCCCATTGTACCCATTAAACATTCCTCCCTTATCCCCCCAATCAAATAAGAAGTTAACAAAACCATTCCCTTTAACATAAACCTAATTTTAACATGAAACAGAATGAACCTCAGTGCCACATTCAAAACGCCTTTGGTTCCAGCGGGCATATGGCCCCTGGCATTGACCTGAATGACTCTTGTAGATAGAAGAGTATGCTACGACCCTCACAGTGAACGCAATAGATTATGTGGAAAGGATAGAGCCATCCAAGAGAGCCCCCTTTCAGCTGACAATTAACATATAACTCGTCTGCTACCACGTTTCCTGTGCAACATATCTTTGGGGATATGTCACGGCCAGGCCTGTGAAAGTCTCAGATCCCTTCATTGTAGCCTCCGGTGAACCTCCAACCAAACCCCCGATAGGAGGATCCTATCCCAAGTAAAGAGCAATCTGAAAGGGAAAGTCCATTTGAATATAATTTGCTTTTGGGCAAGGGTTTTCAGCAGCGGTCCCATCATTTTGGAGAGGGAATAGGGCAATGTCTTAAAATGGTACCTCGTTCCCATTTATTTGAAAGGGGCCTAACCTTTAATCAGCACTTGCGATGTTTTCTTTCTGAGAATATGAGGACATTGTTACCAAAAGTTCTTTTGGTTTCACCCCCAGAACCAGTATCCACTATACGGATCGCTTCAGAGGTTGTATACTCAAAGAGATCACTGAATAGATTTTGAAATGTAACCTTTAAGTCCATGTCCGCAACATCTTCTGGTACATTTTTTCAGGTGAATATTCGACCGCCTCAAGTGATTTTCAAGATCTTCGCACTGAATCTGTAGGTTGTGTTATTCTTCAAATGTGCTCTAGCTATTCCCCATCCTTTTGCACCTCCTCCATAATGTCTTGTAGAGCTCTTTCAATGGTATCCATACTTTCTTCCATCTTAGCCCTTTACCCTTTAATTTTGGCCATTGACAGCTTCAGATTAGCCTTAAAGGATGTGAATTGGTCCTGAAACTTTGCCGAAAGCTTTTCTTCTAAATCAGATGCACATTGCAGGAGGTCTTCTTTGGTTATATTCATGCTTCCTTGGGAAACACTCTGCGGTGCTGGTGTCACGATTACTTCATTTTGCCCTCTGCAGAATCTTCTCCAAAGCTCCAACCGTGATGCAAGCTGCCATTATGTAATGGATGCAGGGGTCTCAGACGGACCAGGGTCTAATTCCCCCTCCCATAAGGCATCTGGAGGATGCACCCCCACACACCAGATCATGGGTATAGTCTTCCCCCATTGACCCAGCAGATATGATTTAATCCTTCAGGCCCCAGAGGGCCACCATGCGAAAATTCCAGCCGTGTTACCCATGAACAGAGACTCCTCAGCGCACTGCACAGTCAATCCCCTTGACTCACATGGTAGAGGCTAACTGATAGGAACAGGAGCAGCCAGTGGGATCTCCGTGCTGACACTGCTGGGGCCCTGTGAAGGTAAGTGGCTGGCCTCCAGCCCCCGCCCGCAGAGCATGCTGCAGCTGCTGAAGGAACGGGCTCTTCAGAGTGGATTCTCCTCACACCAGCAGCAATCAACCATCTGACACCCGGGGCACAGATCGCCATGATCTCGCTTCAGCCCTCCAGCTGTGGTGGCAAGTGAGGAGGGTGAGTGCCAACGCAGCGAAGTGTACCTTAGGGCTCAATCGATGCTTGACCTCTGCCTGCTTCTCGGCAGCAGAGTCTCTTCAGACAGCGGGAGTCAGAGTGTCCTTTTGGAGACCGTCAGACTGCTCCCTCAGCTCACCATACAGTGCTACCCCAGTGGCGCTGGGCCACCCTATGATCATGGGGATGGTGGGCACACCCACACTCGGACTACGTCCCCCTTCATGTAAAGATCGTAGGGGTATTGGGGGCCATCTCAGCAGAGCTCGAACACTCAAGTCTCCCCTTCACCAGGCACCATCTTAGATCAACCAGCCACATGTTCTGTTAAAGTGTACTTCCACATTAGCTCCAGTACAATGACCAATGCAAATGTCATATTACAAATGATTGCTTCTTGCCATGCCATGCTTACATTTTCCCAAGACGATTGCCCTGTGTCATTGTCACATTGCCAGCAGAACATTGACCTATTCCACTTTACCTTCAGAATATTGCAAGTGCCACTGTCACATAGTTGTTGGTACTTTGCCCCAAGCAGCATCCAACATATCTCCCCTAAATGTTCCAAAACCCTGTTACTTAGACTTTCTCATTGTTCCCATGCTATGCAGACTGTCTCATGTCCAGTTAGGAACCATACCATCTACTCTCTCACCACATTCTCAGTTTCTCTTCCACTTCAAAACATGCATGAGCACTATAAACATAATTTTAATTCAAGGTCAGAATGATACCTTACACTGAAATATCAAGTATCTATGTTAAAAAGACAAAACACGTGAAATCAAAATTCACCATTCAAACTTCTATAAAGAAAACTGGGTTTCTTTGCAGACTTTAATAAAAGAAAAAGTAACTAGATAGGGCAACATATTGTTTGATTTCTATTACAAACTACCTGTCTTGCAAATTGTAAGTGAACCAACATGTCTTTCTTGAAAACCTCAGTGTCCATAACGCATTATCCAATGGTTTGAATAGTACATAGAAGATTAATGTCACATCTGTATGTATCTATGTCAATACATGGTCTTTACAAATACAAAAAACATGTTAAATGAATTCCAGAATCAGGTTTTTAATTGCCTAATTTTAGTAAGCTAACCTGAAAGACTGCCCAGGTAATAGATTTATGGTTGCACGGTCACCAGTTTTACAGAAACAGACGCATAGTGAAGGTCATCAGTCCCATAAAGAATCTTCATCTCTTAAATTAACATTCTTATTAAAAATTATCCTTTGTTCCACAAAATGTCTTTCTTAAAACATAAGGTTTCTGTTGACAAAAGGGGCATGCCACACACAATTGAAATGCAATTTTAAATGGTGCCAATTGAACATACTTTATTAGTTATCCTTTCCAGACCATTTGTTCAATTAAGAAAACAAATACAGGTCTGAATTCAGTAGAAAAGCAGAATCATATGCAAATAAAAATGATATATTCAAATGTATTATTTATGCATAATTTCTATATGTTAATAACTTCATTATGCATGACATGGCAGAAAGATACACAATACCTTCAGATTCAGATCATTCTTACGAATCTGAATATAACATGTTCACCAATACTGCATTACTATGCAGATAATTATTAGAAAAATGATATATATTGCAGTTCAATTGTATTGCTCCTTTCTGTGGGATGGGGTAGATCATATCTTCCACATCCCTTGTGTTACATAGAGTTTAATGGATCATTAGAGGAAAGGAGGTCAGCCCTGGTGGGCATAAGAAAGTCAAGGGACCCTATTACAGGCTCTGTCCAATGCAAAATGCTGTGTCAAATGATGCTGCATAGGTGTAGTTTGATGGGTATTTAAGCTCAAACACACAGGAAGAAGAGGACATTTTTTAGGAAAACAGAAAAGGAGAGAAGCTGTATGTAACTGATGTGGACATAGCAGGAAAAGGGACCTTTTCCACAGTGAACTGAATACAGAGACCTTTTCCAAGGCAGAACCAGATTGCCTGAGAGGGACACAAACTGAAAGGAAAGTATTACATTGCAGAACCTTCTGAGGCCACTCAGTGTCCCTACCTGTCTGCCCTGGGTCTTTGAAAGAAAAATAAAAAGTGGATACAAGACCACAGATTATTTAAACGATTTTTCAAAGAATGTATTCATTCCCATATAGCATTTAAAATCCTTGTGGCAAACCCTGTTTGAAAACTATAGCACTGAAAATGGGAATTCAGTGCATGGTGTATGTGCTTAGTAATTAAGAAGGAAACTCTAGGTAGCAGTATCAAAATTGGGCTTTTCTCCTGCAATTTGAGATCTCTCAAGGCCTTAGATATTGGAAATTAAAATGTAGAATGGGAGATCATTTGATTGATGTCTGCCATAGTTAATAAAGTAATTGCAATATATTCCTTAAGCACAATATAGAACTTGGATTTTGTGAGGGTAAACTACATCCCTTAAAAAAGGTATGTTAGTTAGGCTGCACTGTTCCAAAAGACTAAAATTAACAGATCACCTGAGAAATCCAAGCCTTTACAATTATTTGCACCCAATCCAACATCATAGAAGGTGAAAGAAAATGTATTATAAATGTAAATCATCCCCAGAATTAGAGAACCATATCTTAGAACAGATTTCTCAGATGACAATCTTCAAAAACCAAAGTAAATAATTTTAACACTTTATTCTGAGAATGGCTTTGCCTTTTCATAACAGGGGGAGATGGGTTTGAAGCAATTATATACTGTATATTGAAGGTTTAATCAAACCATGTACATCTGTGTGTCTACATTGTGCAGTATGTGAGTCCATTGTCTACAATAATCATTGAAATGTATTATTCTATGTATGAATATTTGAGTGATTATCAAAAATATGTTGGATATTACATTTTGAATGGAAACATTAATGAGAGTCAGATTTAGTGTTCCTCTCTGTAGGTAAGCTGCCTGTTTTAATTTGAAGTATTTTAGGTGACTTCCCCAGCATTATAAATTAGGGGACCACCTTTAATTCCTTGGTTTATTATTTTAAATAAAACTAAAATGTTCAGATTAGAACAGCCTGTTTATTGTCCCAGGTTGTGGGGTAACATTGTTGTACTGAGAAGCAAAATATTAGTGACAGATTTCATTACAGCACAGACATCCACACACACACACACACACACACCTTTATGCCCCCACAAATCACCATACCATTCAGTATGAAGCATGGCAATGTGTAAGGAAGGTGGTGAAAATTCAAGCTGTGTTCCGCCTCTCTTTCAAGCGCTTTGGATTGAGGCGCTACATAAATAACACATCAGTATCATTTTCATTACCATTCTCCGCCTTACAAATGTTTGATAATGAATGTGATATTAATGGAAGACAATAAAGCCTTACTCAAGGCTTTTACAGCTTCCATTAATGTTACGCTTTCAACAAACGTGTGTGTGTGTGTGTGGTAATGATGGTCAACGGTGTCCTTAGGGATATGAAGTATGTATGTATATGCATTTGTGACTGCCCAGTCAAAACTAACTGTAAAGGATGCAGGTGTTACATCAGAGTAGGTCACAAACAATAGAACAAAGCTCTTAAATTAAGATGTGGACACGGTTTGTCTGTCTGTTTTACAAAAAGGAGACGTGGTCCAGTGTATACATTGCTGACTTTGGAATCTTTATACATGTGTTCAAATGCAGGCTTTTCCTCTGGAAGAAAAGCAAAATGTGTTATTCTTGCAAATCACGGTTTGCTTTTGCTTAGTAAGGTATGTGGCTTACTTGACAAATGCACTAATTTCAGGGATCTGAGTTGGATGTTATGGTTACAGGTTTGAATCATGGTAGGTCCACTCAGTCTCTCTTCATTCTGAGGTTGATAAAATGAGAACCACTGAGTTGGATCACATAAACATCTGTCATCTGTTCATACCGTCAACATACCCTTTGGGGAAGAAAGTGTGCACTACACAAATACCTCTTATGCTATGTGTTCATTTAAATATGTAATGTTAATTGTCACTTGATAATTTCAACTTCCAACCTGGACAGAGTAACATGCTGCTGGCATGATGATAACATGGTGTGGAATGGCCATAATGGTTTTTAGATAAGCTGTTATGAAGAAACTAGTGTACAGGCTCGTGGACACGGGCCAAAGTGCAGGTTTTCATTGACACAGTAGGACCACTATATATCCTAAGCAAACAGCTCCCTCTAGCAGTGAAATAGGCGAAGCTAGGATTGCAGCGGCCAAACTTACAGGAACAAACATACATGTAAACTTTTATTATATTCTTAGATTCGATTAGATGAGGTAGATTTTAAGACTTTGCTGAACTGGAGGGGGAGTCTATATCGCGCAGAAACCAGCTAAGGAATTTCACAGGGCAACATCTTGATATGAAAAGAGACTCTGGCCCCACTCAGCATACTTAAAGTGGGGGTGGGGGGTCACAAAAAGTCTTGGTTGGCTAATTCTAAGGCCCTGCCATATTTAGTGAATTTGTGTCTGAGAAATGTAGTCCCTTCTTGATTAAGAGATTACACTGTATTGGTACAGCTACATGCAGCCACTAGATCTGATAATGAACAGGGCTGATGATGTGAGCCCCCCTAAGAAGCTTGAGGCATGTTCTGGACCCAAAGAAATCTTTGATTTGCAAACTATCAAAGTATCTGGTATGTTGTATTGCCGTAGTCTACCCTGTGACCCCACAATCAGCTATGTAAGAAACAGTTTAAAAATAATCCAAAGAATCATTTGGTGACTGATCTAATAAAATCAAAGTTCAGATCCAGTCATGTCCAGCATCAGACACGCCCCCACACTCCTACAATTCTGAAAATAACTCAAGACTCACCTCTTCAAGGAGTCTCTCCTCCCTGCCCCCTGTACAGCTGTATCCCTCCTCTGTGCCCCTCTGTATCCAATCCCAGCTGCATATCTGTTCTGTTACCTCTGGAAAGCGTTCCATTATGCATCTGTACTGTTGCATACCTCTGTAAAGTACTCTGTTGTGTATCTGTACTGTTGCATACTTCTGTAAAGCGTTCTGTTGCTTCTCGAAGTTAGGTCCATGCTCAATAAACACTTAAGAACCTAATAACATAATTACATGTGTTCAACCCATGATGGCACAACTGCTCAGCTGATCAATGGTGTTAAACCGTGGTAGAAAGATCTGATAGTAACAAGACTCCATCTTTGCCTCCATTTGTCATCCTCTGACTTTCATCCATTACAGACACCACTACTGACTCCATACCTGAGCCTGGTGGAAGCCCTGCCTGAAATGTGTCAAGAAGGAAGTTGTTTTCATTGTATTGATGTAAAATATGGGGAAAATCACCTGGCTCTTGGAGCACATTTAAGTTGGTGGGGGATAATGCATGTTTAAGCTGAGGAAGAAAATGCCCTGCTGTAAGCTTTTAGTGATTTGAACAGGATGATCTAAGATGACTACCACATTGTTCATTATCATCCTGATGGGGCAGACAAGGTCAGGAGGATCAGAAGGCTTGATTAATGCCAGTTAATAGAGAGACATCCTTAAAACTGATTAAAGATTAATTTACCACCTAGCAGGTCAGAAAAGCATAGGGGTCCTTATCAGCTATCTGTAAGAGTATTTAGCATTTGTTTCATGCAGCACCACTGCATGGGTTTGGTGCATTGTTATAATGTGGTACAGCAAGACATGTGTTGCCAGTGTGACATGGACATGTAAATGAAAACAGGCTATTTAGTCAAAAACGATTTCTACATCTAAAATGCAAATCATTTTTTTCACAGTTAAAAGCATATTTTTTTTTCTCATCTGAAATTCTTCTGTTGCAGGAGACACATTTGAGGATTAACGAACTAACCTCATTAACAATACTAACGATTCTAACTCATTAATAATATAATGTGTTCTCCAGTGCAAAATGAGATGGAAAATGACAGGCTCTGAAAGTCATTTTAAACGTGCATCCAGATTTTCTTTTTCTCTTTGCTTCTATCTGTGCTCTGTCCACAGTATTTGCAGGAAGCAAAGACTTGAATAAGCAGGAAATCAGTTTTGTTACAGTTGCAACTGTATAAGCCAAGCCATTGTTCAAGAGAAGGAGGGTAGGACATGATTGAATTTCATTGGTTGAACTTGTTTGGTAGGCTGTAACAGAGCTTTTCTAATGAACCTCGGGGAAGAAGAGAGTTAGAAGACATTTTTACACAGCTCTGAGAAAGACCTGGCTGGTGGCTGGGGAGTTTCCTGATTGAAAAAGCAGAACCCAGTGCACTGCTGCAGAGACTGGGAATTCCAGTCAATAAGCCCCAGTTTGAGTGACATCTAAACAGAAGAATGTACCCTTGATAATATTTATTTTCATATTTTTTCCTTTAAAGTTAATTATTATTTTTATGAGGTTTCCGGATTGCGGAAATCCTGAGGTGAGGTCAACCGCTGTTCTCATGTGTCCACCCAAGTAGTGAAATTGCTCTATGTTTCAAAGGACAAATATTACAATGATCCTTCCAGTGTTTGAGAAATAGGTAATAGATAACCAATATAATTTAGGAAGAACAAAAGACAATCACTTCCTACTTCCAAGAAGAAGGTGAAAATCATATATTTTTAGAAAAACACAACACATAACCGGAAATCAACATGGTTATAATCTCAACCAAGGGTAGAACAAAATATAAGTACATCCACATGGTACATTGAGAAGACAAAGTTTTTTTGGGTAAGGATTACAGTATACATAGGTATTTTAACACAATTATATTCACAGAACAAAAACAAGAAACACAAAGAAAATTGGGTTTAGTTCATTTCATTTCACTAAAATGACTGAGTCATAGAGTAGGGTGCAAAAAGGACATATGTATGATACTGGTTCAGTAGATAGACAATATCATTGCCCAAACGCTGGATTCTGTTCGGTGGTAGTCCCTTTTGCAATTGTTAATTTCAAGCAATTAATGCTGCAGGGTCTTTGATACAAGATATCTTTTTTATCCTTGCCAACGTGAGGTTTGATAGCTGGAAGCGGAATATAAGTTCCAAAGGATCAGGGATATATGTGTTTGATTTAATTCCCTGTCTTCATCACGTTTCGGCGGTATTTTATTGCGATAGGTCCGCCTTCATCAGGGCTCCTAGTTGGGGACCCTGTGGAAAATATATGGATATCGAGTGAGTGGGGTGGATGTGGACAAGCGGGTGCCCCTTGTATTTAGGGCATTAAAGAAAATTATTGTAAACTCTCGGCACCGGTTGGCCGGTTTACCTGCCGGTGCTTCAGATCCCAGAGGTTCGGGTGTAGGCCACACAGGGGAGAATATCAGGCGACAAGATAATGCGTCTGTGTGAACACTGAGGACTCTCAGGTAAAGTCACAGTTACATCTTGGTGATATCCTCCGCAGAGTTTAAAATAAAAGGAAAGGGGAACAGAAACTGTAGATGGGGTATCTTGGCCCCAAGTTATGTGGTACTGGGAGGTAATGGCTGAGTAGCTACATGAGTAAAAGAGAATGTTAAAAAGTAGAGGGTAATGCTCTACCAATTTTAAGTACCTGATTGTAATGAAACAGCACCGCTTGGATAAAATTTCAACTCTGTCGGTGCTTGTGGAACGTGGTTATTCACAGTGGGCTGGCGACTGTTGCCTGTGTAAAAAAGGCAGAACAGAAGACCAGAGCTCATTTACTTGGAGAGTGTTGGGATGATGGTTAAAAAATCCCGTGCGCCAGAACCTTAGCTTAATGTTATAGCTACTAGTGCTTAGGTGTTGATCCAGAAACAAGATAACGTGAAAAGGTGCTCCCAGACTGAGCGCGGTGCGTTTGGATGACTGTGCGCATTCACAATGCCGTGTGCACGTGAGGGATGCAGAGGCAGTGCAGCGGCTGGTCTAAGTTGTTTAAACCCAGTCGTGTGAGTCGTGTGCCAAAAGAATGGGCTACGAGTGAAAATGGCGAGTGGGGAGCGGGCCGATGACATGGAGTAATGAAAACTGCATGCGAGGTGAGGACGTGCCTGGGGAAAAAGAAAAGAATCCCATGTTATGCTTACCTGCTTCACTGCTTTGCAGACCTGCTGCATGAGTCAGCAAACATCCGCTGGGAGAGGGAGAGGCTGGAGGCTCGTCTCGCCCGTCCCGTCTGCTTCGAGGGTGTGTGCAGACTGTGTCTGCCTGCTCAAAATTGCCGGGGCCATGATGAACACGCATGCGCTAAGCCGCGTAGTTGATCATTGTCATGGCGACCCGAGACGAAATCACTCGAGCATGCAGGGGGAGATGGTATCAGTCTCCAGCCTGCCTCGGTGTAAAGAAAGTGTTGCTGTCAGCCTCATGTGGACTGAGCAAAGGGACAAAGGAGAAATACACGTATCCGTGCAGAATTTTTAGATGACAAAAACGAAGAGAAGCACGAGATCGGTTAGTCTCAAATTGTTGATTGAAACTTGCGTGCAGGGAGTCATCAAGTTAGGTAGTGTCATACTTGCTGAGTTATGGGCTGGCATGGGTGGTGTCTTATCACGTGATGGCAAATGATTGAAGTATTGCCAGTAGTAATGGATGTGGGGCAGGGGGGGATTTGGGGGTGGGCGCGGGGGGGAAGGGGGAAGGAGTGAAAAAAGGGGGGGAGAAGTTAGGAGTGGGGTGGATTGTTGGTTAGTGTGGGTGTGGAGGGTCTAATCAATACGTCATAATTGTTATATTACTGGCTGAAATATTTCATTGAGGCCGTGGTGGTAGGTATTTAGTCGATGTATCCACCTGGACTCTTTCCTAAGGAGGCTTTGTTGGATGTCAGGGCTCCCCTTAATTTTCTCAACCACCCACCAGAGGAGATTGTTTGGTGTGTGATTTGCCTCCATGCAGTGTTCAACTAGGGGTGATGTAAGGTTCTTACACCTAATTCTAGATCTGTGTTCCGAGATCCTGATATTGACTGCTCTTGTGGTTTGACCTATGTACCGAAGTCCACAGGGGCATTCGATACAATAAATCACGTTCTGGCTTTTACAGTTAGTGAGATCCCTCAAAATCCACTTGCCTTGTCCTATTTGGTAACTGCTCATTTTCTTTGTGAATTGACAAGCCACGCAATTGCCACATGGGTGATGGTCCTGCAGTGGTCTTAATGTTCGTGTGGGGTTCTTGTTTGGCTGGAATTGAGAGTGTACTAAGTGTTCCTTAATGTTTTTTGCTCTTTTATAGGCAAATCTGGGAATTGGTTCCTCTGGAAGGTTGAGGCGTGCTATGTTCCAGTGTTTGCTGATGATCTTCTTTATTTGTGATGTATGGGTACCAAAGGTAACAACACAGGTGAGGCGATCTTCTTTGGTGTCTTGGGTATCGCGTTGTAACTCGAGAAGGGTTTCTCTGTTACTGTTGCGTGCCCTTTTCCTGGCTTGCTCAAACTGTTTATTATGGAAACATCTTACTTTTAGGCGGGTGGTCAGATTGTCTGCGTGTTGGTTAAAGTCTTCAAGTGTTGTGCAGTTTCTACGTATTTGAAGATACTGTCCATATGGAAGGTTGTCCTTAATGTGTGTAGGGTGGTTGCTGGCATAGTGCAATAATGTGTTCGTGGATGTGGGTTTGCGATATAGATCACATGTAAGTTTACCATTATTTTGTTGAATGGACAAGTCCAGGAACTTGATTTCAGAAGCACTGTGCTCAATGGTGAATTGAATATCAATATTACATGTGTTGAGCCAGGCCCAGAAGGACATTAGTTGGGGGGTGGTACCGGTCCTTGGAGAAAGACCTGGCTGGTGGCTGGGGAGTTTCCTGATTGAAAAAGCAGATCCCAGTGCACTGCTGCAGAGACTGGGAATTCCAGTCAATAAGCCCCAGTTTGAGTGACGGCAGATGCTCCTCCTTGCTGGGATGATCTAAGAGGGACTTCCAGAAGGCGACCAGCCAAAGAATTTCACATGCTGGACAGGCTTGGTAATTATATTGCAGAGTGCGGGGGCAGTGTGTATGTGTGCGAAACTATTCAGTCAGAGTAGAAGAGGGAATTCCAGTGTTTTTTCAACATGTTTAATGTTGCAAATTGAATATGTTCTCGTCGCTCTCTTCTCATTTTGTTACAGATAATGTTGTTACTGTGCAATTTCCATTTATTTCTGTAAAAAGAGTAAGATCGTGTTGAAATGTAATTTTTATAATACACAAAAATATCTGAAAGCAAAATGGTAGTGTGTTTTATTTTTCTCTTTTCTTTGTGCATCTACAATTACAGTACTGATAATATGGGGAGATGTGTAGACAGTGCAATTGTCATTTTTAAGGTAGCTACAAATAAGACTTGGCGGTAGCTGTGTGCCCCGATTCCATTCAGTATATAATTGTGTGTTTTCTGAATGGAACATAATAATAACATAATGAAATAGCCTGCTGCTGGAGGTACATGAGTCAGCAGAAAGAGAGGCCCAGGACATAGTTCACTGATGTAGATAAGTTGGTGATGAATACCACATGTTAGCCCGCTGTCGTAGATAAGTCAGTGAGGACAGCCCATGGTGGCACTCCAAATGAAAATGTGGTGTTCCTGAAATGTAAGCCTGAGGCCTCTCAAGTGATCACACGAACAAACTAAACAAAAATAAGGTGTTCTGGATATTGGGGCCACACATAAAACAAAGGAATTATGCTCACCAGAAATACCACCAATAACGCCTACTAATATAAAGTATACCACTAAATGTATCTGTGTGCTGAAATAATGTATATATATTGTAGTACTATATACCAAATCTAATCTGAATGCAAAGAGTGATTATTACTGAATTATTTTCATTTTGGCAGTAAGAAAATACCGCTAGGCCCCAAATCTATACAAAACACCCAACATATTTATGGTGCGTTGCAGACCGGGAAAGTGATCATAGAGCACCTACTTGGCGTGGCAAGTGTGTTTCACACTGCCATCTGTACATTAAAGGGAACCCATTTCATAATAACAGTGTGTCACCAAAAACGAATTTCAGAATGTCACAAAGGGAAACCACATTCTCAGACCTAGTGCAATATTTAGAGGCAAAGTTGTTTGAACATGGGACGTGGTCATCAAACAGTACCTCAGAATGGCATGACCGCATTCAGGGTGAGGTGCAGAAAGAAAAACTAGACAATATTTGTGCAGAAGGCAGCATAATTCAGGTCTGCCTTACAAGGTTATTGAATGCAGCCGACAAAAGTGCAGAGAAAGACTGTTTAATACGGCTTTGTGCCAAAATATGGTTTATTTTGAATAGATCCCTGCGAATGCAAGAAAATGATACCCAGCTAATTAACAGGTTAAAGACTGACTTAGATGGGGCAAGTAAAAAAGAGGAGATGTTAAGAACAGAATTAGAAGGACGCCAAAAAGCCATGCAATTAAAATGCAGAGATTTTGATATTCAGTTGTCCAAAAGCAAGAAACAGTTTGAAGACAGTGAGCAAGAATTGGTACACTTAAAATCCTTAGTGGATCACATTAGACAGGATAAAGATGAGATTGTTTCAGAAATGCAGATTTTACAAAAAGAACATTTTGAAAAAGAAAGTGATCTCCAAGGTGCAGAGCAAGAAATGGTTAAAATGATTCAAGAAAGAGACAAGAGAAACAAAGAATTCAATGAATGCCAAATGCAAATGTGCGACATGCAGGAGGTAATAAATAAAATGAGTGATGAAAACAACTATCTGCAAAATGAAGCAGACAGGCACCTTAAAAAGTGCAAGGACTTAGAACAGCAAATGTGCATTCCCAGGAGAGACGGCAGGGTACTACATTCAATGGAGTGGAGGTGAATTCTAGTTCTGCCCAAAGAGCTAGTGCTCCAGTGACTGGGCCGGTGACTGAACTTGGTTGCAGCGCCCTTGGGGATTTGATACTCCCATTGGGGGCCGCCACCAATCCCATACACCTGGAACCAGGATTGAGTCACCAAGTAGTGCAATTCCATGCATTGCAACAAGTAGCCCCATAAAAATAATTAAATCTATTAAAGCTCTGATCAAACCATTTAAAAAAGGAGTGGAATGCTGCATTGAGGATCACTTAGAAGCGGTTCATGACATTTTTAAAGCACTCCAGATACCTAAGGAACAGTACAGACAATATTTTCATTTAACTTTAGATGCTCCGACGGCCAGCATCATAAGAGGATTAAATGAACAGCAGAATATGACATGGGTGGAGTTTGAAAAAGAAATTAGGCGACATTTTTCTCCTTTCCAGTCATTACAGGAGGCAAAGAAAGTTGCTTACACACTTACTGCTGGGGCCTAATACATCCCCTTGCCAGTTTTTACAAGACTTAAAAAGAGCATTTTCTCGCTTTGATGTATCTTTTGACCCCAATTCTAATGAATTTAAAACTGCCTACTTCTATGGGCTAGAGAAAAACATCACATCCCAATTGGTTCGTGAATTTGATTGTGATAAGTCCCTTGAGTGGATTGTGCATCAAAGCACAAAACTATATGAGGTATTCTATTGTCAGGGTAGAGAAAGTGATACAATGAAAGATACTAGAACTAAATCTAAAGAACCCTTAGCAACAGTGATGGAAATCAGGTCAGGCAAGATGTCCCTTGAATCTGCTTAAAGTCCAGTTAAAAATAATTTGGCACCTGAACAAAGGGTTAATCAACAAAGGTCATCACACTCTGCACCAATGTTTCAATCACATGATCCTAGTAATAGGGAGAGCTACATCAGTCCTAGGTATTTAGGAGATAGGCCCCGGGCAGGCTATCGGCCTGATATGTCAGGTATGAACCATAATCAGAGACAAAATCAAGATCAAAGAAATGATGGTCCCTACCAGACATTGGGGACACAGAGCAAATTTGATCCCAACACCATGATATATGGTAATCAGGATAGACCCCGATATGGGGATCGATTTGCTGATAATGGGAATCAACATAGGGGCCAGTACCCACAACATGAGAGACAGGACATGAGACAGAACATGAATTACACTCCACGTCAGTACAATGATTCCCCACCAGGGGACTACAGCCAAAGGATGGGTGCACCCCGCTCCCCTCCACAAATGAATCAAGAGTTCAGAAACTATCCCAATAGAAATCACTCACCTGAGAGGTATCAGAATAGATCCAATCAGGGAGAAAGCAATCAATATCGATCTAGGCCACAGAGAGAGGATTCTAGAGAGATGGAAAGGTTCCAGTGCCTTGAGGCCCAAGTGAAAATGTTAGCTGAACAAATAGGGAAGCTTTGTACAGCACAAAAACAGTCATCAAAGGAGGGGGCTGACGACCATAGCAATGACCGGGGGCTTCTTCTGAAAAGTGACTAAGTACTCATGATACCTGCAGTACCAAAAAGACAGATTGCTCTGATGTAATTTCGCATAATGACTCTGAGATGTCTAATGATTTAAAAGTAAAGCTGCCAGTAAATGAACATGTAACAGAAAGTGCAAATACTTCTAAGAGAGAGGTACGATTTAACCTAGAACTAAATCAAACATTGAAGATTTGTACAAATGAAATAAGAAAACCTGAAACTCCAAGAGAACAAAGAGACAGATTTAAGAAAAATGACTCATGTATGGGGAATACCAGTAAACAGGGAGTAAGTGGGGATGCTATCATTCCTTCCCTGGACACTCAGAACAATGACCAAACACAGGCAGAAAAAGGAAATACTCAAAAGGAGGGTACAGATCAATCACCTGAACAATTCTTTGAGCCACATATCTTTGAAGAGGCTGAAAGGGCTGGTACCACACTAAATGATCACAAATGCACAGAATTAAACAATGACAGATTGCTGAATGATGTTGTTACACATGTTCAGTTGGAGGGTTGTAATGTGGCCCCTGATGATACCTGGATGGATAGGCGAACAGTGGCCACACTCCAAAAAACCTCTGAACATGGAGAAATTACTAAAGTCTCTTGCGCAGAAATGGGTAAAAAGGAGGGAAAAATGTCTTTCCATTTACCAATGTGCTTAGCCAAAAGTGATAAAGGCCTGAGAAAGGTGAGTCCTGAAATCAGTAAGAATTCACACTTCTTATGTGTATTAGAGGAAGTTGAGGACAGGTATTATGCTCCCATTACTGTAGAAGAAAAATGCCAAACATTTGCAATGATTGACACTGGTGCACAGGCCACAATTATGTCCAAAGAGATGGTAAAGAGTATCAAAGAAGGGAGATCCCCACAGAATCAGATCACAGTGAAGGAAAATCAAGGTCCAGTGCATAACTTTAATGGGGAGGAGGTGCCCATCATAGGTGCAACTGAGGTTCACATAAAAATAGGAAAGCACAGAATGAAACAAGAGGTATTGAACACATCTATTTATGAAATTCCATTTCTGATGGGGACAGATTGCCTGAAAAGATTGTCTCCTCTCATAGATGGGGTGAATGGAGTGCTGTGGTCCTTAACCAAAAAAACCATTGAGACCTAAGAAACTAAAATCACAAAACAGCAACATAAATGAATGTCACACCGTTGCCAAAACAAATGATGCTGTGGAGGTATATCACCAGAATAGTTGCATACCTAGTGTCACTATTATATTAATGTGTCAAGACAAAATGCAGAGCGACAATGAAACACTATCTGTACAAATATACTTGGACCGAAGGAAAAATTGGCAGACCGCCATAGATGAGCACACATTATGTTTTTATTTAAAAGAAAAGACATGCAAACAAAATATTACTCCTAAAGCAGATTCAGAAAAACACATTACCACTCTTGCTGAAATACACATGGAAGATGAGCAACCATGGGTTCATGTTGGTATAAATGACTGTTTTAAAACATTAAAAGCCACTTTAGCGCTTGAGCAGGAGAGTAGCTTCATTAATGAGAAATTGTTGCAAAAAATAATGGAGAGGGAGGAAATCCCGAAATTTAGGATTAAAAACCAATATGTTTCTGGGTTGGACAGTCCAGACTTTGAAAACCGAATTGCAGGCAGATGCATGCTAAAAATTAGCATTGGGCAGAAAACAATTTACCATAATGTATGGATAGTGAGTGGAGCACAAAATGATTTTTACATGGGCAATGACATCATGCACACAATGTGTATGGTGTTAGATTTCCTTAATCAAAAAATATGGTCACGCCTAGGTGGGCCGGCACCTGAATTTGAAGACAAAAGAAGGGCTTATCATTGTGCACAACTGGTTCCTTATGCAATCGAACTACAAATGAGGAAAGATACTATTATTCCTGCATTTACAAAACAGTTTGCAATATCACTGAAATGCAAAAATGGACAGCAGATGAAAGACTCTGATGTATTTGTGTGCCTGAATGAATCCATAAAACAGCAAGGCCTGGATTATGAATACATTCCATTGGTAGATATTGGTGAAGGGCCTGTAAGAATTATGGTAAATAATAAGGGTTGTCAAGATATTCACTTAGAGGAAAACTCCCCATTAGGAATGGCCATACAAAAATCACATTATACTGCAGATCTAAATAACATTGTGATTGGAAATATCCCTGAAAAAAATGTAGATGCCAAGGGTGAGTTGCCAGAATACCTGGACTCTCAGCCCAAAGGAATATTTAAAATTAATTCTATGTACCCTTATGATTCAAGTGAGACAGTGTGCTGTTATCAAGAGAGTTGTATAACATTTGATTTAAATGAAAATGAAATGGAAAATCAGCCCATTGAAATGGAAGCTGACATGACAAAACATTTAAAAGTGGCAGCTTTACAAAGAGACACAGCAACACAGCTAGAGGAAAGCGCCAAGATTCCACTACCGGAACATTTTCCAGAATTTTCCAAAATGTTAGAAGAGCAGATCTCCTTAGCGGATGCGTGTGACAACGATGAGGATAGAAAGGAATTGAGGAAGATATTTATGGAATTTAAAGATGTATTTGCAAAAGATGCCTATGATTGCGGGTTAACTAATTTACATGTGGCCACACTTCCGGAAGGGTGTAGCAGAAGTCCAGTATTTGTACGCCAGTATTGACTACCGCTGGCATGTTTAGAATCATTGGCAGAGATTATTAAAAATTTAGAATCGCGAGGAATCATCAGGCCTATCCATAGCACATCCAACACGCCCATTTTAGGCATGTTAAAGCCAAATGGTCAATGGCGGCTATGTGCAGATTTGAGGGAGTTAAATAAAAGAGTACCAGTATCCAGATGGCCACTGCCTTTCATTGATCAGGGCCTAGCTCAGGTACATGGTTCAAAGGTGTTTACCACATTAGATCTCACCTCTGGATATTGGTGCGTCCCATTGGCAGAGGAGATACAGAATTTATTTTCCTTTACATTTGACAGGACTCAATACGCATGGGTTAGAACTCTGTTCGGGTACGTTAATAGTGGGAGTGAATTTGGAATATTTTTGAGGAAGGCCATGCCTGATGCAGCGAAAAGAGGAACCATAGTTTATGTGAATGATGTCCTGATAAAAAATGAAAGCTTAAAAAACCATTTTGATGAAATAAGACATGTTCTTGGCCAATTGCAGAAAGCAGGCACCAAAGTATCTTTACAAAAAGCACAATGGTGCAAGAAAAAAGTGAATTTTCTAGGCCATGAAGTAGCAGCCATTTATAAAGCAATTGCTACTGCAATTGATAATAAATTCAGTGAAATTGTCCTGGTGACTGATTCTGACTATGCACGAAACAGCTTTGTGGAATATCTACCTGGCTGGAAAGCGAGAGTCATGATTACATACAACAAAAAGCCACTTAAGCATGGAAAAATGATACAAGCCATAGACAAATTGGTGTCAGAAAATAATTTGACAATATACTGGAGAAAAATTCGTGGGCATTTAAAAACTCCAGGAGAGGATAAGGAGGGGAATGATAAGGCAGACCACCTGGCTAAAATTGGGGCTGTGATGGGAGAATTGCTACCTATTGAACATTTACTGGGTGAAATACAGATTGATACAGTAACACGTTCTAAAGCACCAAGGGAGACAGAACAATCAGTGGTACAATGGAGTTACGACACTCCAGACCAAGATTTGATTGAGGCACAAAAGAATGATCGAATTTTGGGAATCTATTATAACCATTTGATAGATCCTGGACAAAACCCTTTAACAGAAGATGATTGTGTGGGAAAAGAGGAATTGAGGGTGATATTAAAGAATAAAAAACGAATTAGACTACAGGATGGACTCATGGTTAGAGATACAATGGGTGGTACTCCTTTCATTTAGAGGGCTAATGCTACACCATGCACATGATGCCATAACTGCAGGCCACAGAGGTTCACAAAAAACATTGGAAATACTAAAAGATTATGCTTATTGGCCACATATGTCCCAAGATGTGGAATTGTATACTAGAGGATGTCTAGTATGTGCCCAATTTAAACCTGCTTCACCAATGCACAGAGCTCCACTAATGAAAAGAGGCCTAACCCTTCCATTGTCAGATTTGCAAATAGACTATGTAGGGCCTTTAAAAAGGTCGAGCAGAGGAAACCGTTATATTTTGAGTGTGGTATGTTTGATGTCAAAGTGGATTGAATGTATTCCTGCACCAGATTGTAGTGCGCAAACAGCAGCCACATTGCTAGTGAATCATGTGTTCTCAAGGTTTCGGTTGCCACAAAGGATTGAGTCAGACAGAGGAAGTCATTTCACAAGTGCTCTAATGAGCAAGTGTAAAACAGAAAATGTGGATTAACGCGTAGAGGTCTGTGCGCTGGTGTTCACTGATTATGTTAATAATTCAGTCAAAAATAAGGAATTGGAAGTGTGAGCTGCATTACCACTTGCGCCAACCAGTCCACCCTGGCTGGTACTGAAAATCGTATACAAAAAAAGGGGGTGAGGTGGAGATGCGCTAAACACTATATAAATATGGGACACTAGTAGTACAGTTGATGCTTTAATTGTAGCAGGAACAGCCGACACGTGTTTCGACACACAGGTTGTTTTCAAGGCACAGGCAAACCAAATATATCGAAAAAGTTGATGATGGGTAATCCCACAAAGAACTGGACGTTGTAAGTATCACGCTGATGTCACATTCAGAAATTGAGTCCGTGCCGTGATGGCCGTAACCAATATATAGCTTGCTAGATCGAGCGGTCACAATCACAGATCAAATCCCCAAAAGGGACATCAGCGTGATACTTACAACGTCCTGTTCTTTGTGGGATTACCCATCATGGACTTTTTCGATATATTTGGTTTGCCTGTGCCTTGAAAACGATCTGTGTGTCGAAACACGTGTCGGCTGTTCCTGCTACAATTAAAGCATCAACTGTACTACTAGTGTCCCTTATTTATATAGTGTTTAGCGCATCTCCACCTCACCCCCCTTTTTTTGTATACTCTAATGAGCAAGGTATGGCAAATACTGGGTGTGAAAAGGAAACTACATATCGCATATCGGGCGGCTTCTTCAGGTGGAGTTGAACGGGGTAATAGGTCTGTTGTGGACATTTTAAAGAAATTTGTAGCTGAAGCAGGTTCCAGCTGGGATTTACGTTTACCGTTGGTTTTGATGGCAATCAGATCAACTCCTGCCAAAGCAACAGGTATTAGCCCACATGAGGTCTTGACAGGTAGGAAAATGGTGTTGCCACAACACCTGCTATACAGAACACATGAGCAAACACTTGTAAGCACATCTACAGTTCATGAATACATTGATGAGCTGAGGAAGCATTTACAACATGCATTTGCTTTTGTACAGAGAAATCTGGAAAGGGCTGCTGACAGTGCTAAAACATATTATGATAAAAAGTCAACAGTAAACGAATATTGTGTAGAGGATCAAGTGTATACATTTTATTTTGGAAAAAGTAAACCAAAAAATTCCAAATTCCTAGCAGCCTAGCAGGGGCCATTCCGAATTATAGATAAAGTCTGTCCTGTAGTTTACAAAATTTTAAAGACTGAAGGTGAAACAGCAACAGAACAGTTTGTGCATGTAAACCAAATCAAGCCATGTCATCCAAGACATGAGATAAAAAATCTGGAGCGTGTAGAAACAGATAAAGTCCCTTGAACACAAAAAGGTAAAATAAATGGGTACAGTCAGGAGGCAGTGACAGAGAAGTTAAATAAAGATGGTTGATTATAATGGCACATAAACACTGTGATATATGTAAATATATATAATATAAAAAAAATAGAAGCTGAAGTTTATGGAGTTGGTGTGCAGAATGAAAATGTATTAAATATTGAATGCTGTTTTATGTATGATTGTTTTCTTTTTAACCTGTGCTTAATTTCAGAAGGCGAAAGAAAAAGGACGAAATGTTTTACAAAGCATGTTTTATTTTTGGCAAAAGGGTGAAGTTAGTATTGTGCTATATACTTAATCTGTTTCTTTTCTATTTGATTTAGAATATTAACATATTTGTACCGGAGGTCACGGGAGACGATGGAGTCATGGAGTCCCCTGGAAGAAGATCGAATGATGCCTGCCTCCGGGTGGAGGTGAAGACAAAATAACCGGAATGCCAAAGAAAAGATGACTTCTATAGAAAAGGATCCAAGAGTACCAAGAGGAAGAACACCCGAATGAACCAAATGATGTGACATCGCTGGTCGGGACATATCAGAGGCAGACAAGTGTCCTGGCGTATGGAGTTCCACATATTTATTATTTTAATTAATTATTTTAATCTGTTATGTTAATTCTTTGTTTTAGTTATTTGTTTTATCTTATTGTTTTTGATTGACTTCAAGTATAAGATTGAAGCACTGGACTATGGACACTTCCATTGGGAAGGAACATATGGACCCAAAGATGAATTTTGATATTATGTTGATTGGACAGTGGTTTTTCAATTTTTTCGTTTTTGCATGTGAATATTCATTTTGTTGGATTGCTACATTTTAAAAGAAGGAAGGGAGCAAGTTGATTTTCCTCTAATTATGACTTGGACTGCCAAATTCTCAGAAAAAAGGAGGGAATATGTAAGAGTATTTAGCATTTTTTTCATGCAGCACCACTGCATGGGTTTGGTGCATTGCTATAATGTGGTACAGCAAGGCATGTGTTGCCAGGGTGACATGGACATGTAAATGAAAGCAGGCTATTCAGTCAAAAATGATTTCTTCATCTAAAATGCAAATAATTTTTTTCACAGTTAAAAGCATATTTTTTTTTTCTCATCTGAACTTCCTCTGTTGCAGGAGACACATTTGAGGATTAATGAACTAACCTCATTAACAATACTAACGATTCTAACTCATTAATAATATAATGTGTTCTCCAGTGCAAAATGAGATGGAAAATGACAGGCTCTGAAAGTCATTTTAAACGCGCATCCAGATTTTTCTTTTTTTTATCTTTGCTTCTATCTGTGCTCTGTCCACAGTATTTGCAGGAAGCAAAGACTTGAATAGGCAGGAAATCAGTTTTGTTACAATTGCAACTGTATAAGCCAAGCCATTGTTCAAGAGAAGGAGGGTAGGACATGATTGAATTTCATTGGTTGAACTCGTTTGGTAGGCTGGTGGCTGGGGAGTTTCCTGATTGAAAAAGCAGATCCCAGTGCACTGCTGCAGAGACTGGGAATTCCAGTCAATAAGCCCCAGTTTGTGTGACGGCAGATGCTCGTCCTTGCTGGGGTTATCTAAGAGGGACTTCCAGAAGGCGACCAGCCGAAGAATTTCACATGCTGGACAGGTTTGGTAATTATATTGCAGAGTGCGGGGGCAGTGTGTATGTGTGCGAAACTATTCAGTCAGAGTAGAAGAGGGAATTCCAGTGTTTTATCAACATGTTTAATGTTGCAAATTGAATATGTTCTCGCCGCTCTCTTCTCATTTTGTTACAGATAATGTTGTTACTGTGCAATTTCCATTTATTTCTGTACAAAGAGTAAGATCGTGTTGAAATGCAATTTTTATAATACACAAAAATATCTGAAAGCAGACGGGTAGTGTGTTTTATTTTTCTCTTTTCTTTGTGCATCTACCATTACAGTACTGATAATATGGGGAGATGTTTAGACAGTGCAATTGTCATTTTTAAGGTAGCTAAAAATAAGATTTGGCAGTAGCTGTGTGCTCGATTCCATTCAGTATATAAGTGTGTGTTTTCTGAATGGAACATAATAATAACATAATGAAATAGCCTGCTGCTGGAGGTACATGAGTCAGCAGAAAGAGAGGCCCTGAACATAGTTCACTGATGTAGATAAGTTGGTGATGAATACCACATGTTAGCCCGCTGTCGTAGATAACTCAGTGAGGACAGCCCATGGTGGCACTCCAAATGAAAATGTGGTGTTCCTGAAATGTAAGCCTGAGGCCTCTCTAGTGATCACATGAATAAACTAAACATAAATAAGGGGTTCTGGATATTGGGGCCACGTATAAAACAAAGGAATTATGCTCACCAGAAATACCACCAGTAACGCCTACCAATATAAAGTATACCACTAAATGTATCTGTGTGCTGAAATAATGAATATATATTGTAGTACTATATACCAAATCTAATCTGAATGCAAAGAGTGATTATTACTGAATTATTTTCATTTTGGCGGTAAGACAATACCGCTAGGCCCCAAATCTATACAAAATACCCAACATATCTTACTCTCCAATTGAACTCTGATATTGACAACTTTCGATTGATTAAAGGTAGCAATCCCATTACAGAATTGATTTGGGGGCACCACATTCGTGATGAGTATAGGGAGGGGCAACTCAACCAGAACTTTAAATATGTGTAATTAAATTATAGATGAACAAATGCATGTTCCAATTACTTTTTCTAGCACACCCTTCTAACACCTTTCTAAGCAAACAGCATTTCAGTTAAACAACCCTTGACCCATTAAGGGGAAAGTGTTCACTTACAGCCACATCACGAGTTTGGCGGTAACCCTTAAATGTGGTGGTAATGCTATTAACGCTGCATTTAAGGGTTCACCATTTCACGGGTTTGGCTGCATTTACCACCAGCTCTGAGCCGGGGGTAAATGTGCCGGGAATGTGCTGATTTTTGGTGCAATTACCGCATGGTAATACCGCCAACAGTAGTTCCATCGAAAATTCCCCATTGGTCCCAATGGGGAATGGGGAATTACTGTTCCGCCAAACTCTTGATCCGGCGCTAATAGCACCGGGGGTTTGGTGGTAACGCTATTAGCCCCGGTGCTATCCCAGCGGTAATACCACCAGGATACTGCACAACTTGTGATGAGGCCCTAGACTTTTAGAGAAACTAAGACAAACTTCAGCACCAAAATAAGTTTCTGTGTATGAGGTGACCATATTTCCCCAACTGCCCTGGAACCATTTAAATAAAATAAAAAATAGACTAAGAAATATTTTTCATTGAAAATCCTGAACAATTAATCCAGTCACAATGGCAATTATTATAGAGTGCAGAAGCACTAAGGCAGAATGATTGCTTTTTATGCAAATGAATTACATTTATCTGCTGGTTTCCTAGAACTTGATCTCGATTTTACATGAGGGTTGGGCTCAACAAATAAGTTCCTCATAAGGTGTAGAGGAGCAGGTGTATACATCAGCAGGAGATCCCGCCCCCCCTACATCCTTTGTATTGGAGACATGAGACTGTGCCTGCCTGACACCAGCAATCATAACAATACCACCACGAGTATTTGGAAGGAGATATCCATTGAGACAACCCTATCAAATGTATACTTGAATTTATGACAACCTACAGCAGGAACTCCCTGAAGGAACATTAGAAAGAGCTAAGAAAATGAACTGATGATATTATAAAGAAAGTGTGGCCGACATCCCGAGATACTGAATGAAGACGATGGGCCTCATTACGAGTTTGGAGGTAGCCATGCCGTTTTTAGCAGCATGGCTACCCCCAAACTCGTGTCCGGGTCCCGCAAAAGGGGACTTACTGGGCCATTCCGACCTTGGAGGGCCCGGTAATTCCCTTTCGTGGGACCTGGACCCAGCACATCCCCATTCCCATTTGAGCCCCCATAGGGCTCAATGGGAATGGGGAGGGTGCTAACAACGGGCCTGTTAATGACAGGCCCGTTGTTAGCATCCTGTACTGCTAGCGGGTCCCGCTCTGCACGTCTGGTCTGGCCAGGCGTCCAGAGGGGGACTCGCTGCAGAACTCGTAATGTGGGGACCCGGAATAAACTGTAGCGGTCCTTTACCTGCACCGTTCATTCCGTGGATGACACGGTCGTAATGTATGGATCCTAGAGGAGAAAACACGAAGTAAAAGAATCATATATACCTTAAAGTGTAAAAGAAGAAGATTACACGTTAACAAAGTTCTGCAGAAAACAGAAGTTCAATAAACGTACAGACGATGAAACACAAGGTAGATCAAGTCAGCGTATAAGCTAGCTATGAGTTGTGAATAGAATGCAGGCGAAGCCGCCACTGTATAGAAGCTGGACATTGGTATCATGAAATAAATAAGCCAGAAACCATTAAAGGGAAATGAAAATCTGTGTTGCAGTAGAATAAGAGATTACTGAAGCTGCGTGGCTGAAGTCAAGATGCTAGAAATCGAGGTCAGCTATCTACTCTGAATAAGAATGCGTATGAAGAGGATGAATCCTCTCACGTTAAGGTGCAAGAAGGAACACAAAGGATGCCACGTTTAAATTAATTTAAAGCATTTAAAAGCTGCAGAAAGGACCAAATCATGGTCTCTTGTCATGTAAGCCAAGGATGGAAATAGAGTTTGAACTTGGAGTTCCAGACACGATAGCGAGTGTCCTCACTCCCGTGCATTCCCAGGACGAGAATACTCTGCAAGGCCAAGTACAAAGAGAATTTCATGGCAGAAGGCATGGGTGATGAGAGATGTTGGGCTAATTGGGTGGTGAGGAAGCTTCATGTCCTATCTCCTTGTACCTGGGTCTTGGCTTACAAGCTACTAAATTAACCAAATGTTCAGACATGGCACAAGCGTGCCAACCAATTGTATTAGTCCGTATAGTGAAGGACCTTATAGTTTAGAAGACCAACGAAACCCAGTGTAACTATTGTTTCTTAATTTACATGCTTGAAGAGGTAGGCACAAGTTGTCCACATGATAGAGGACAGGCAATAACAATCCTAGCTCCTACATGATTGTATATCTAAATGTTTCCATTAAACAATCCCGACCCTTGATAGGGTTTTCACGATTGCAACGTAGTATGATGTCACTCTGATGCATAATGGAGATTATGAAGAGTATTTTTTATGGAATGCACTGAGAGACTCCGCCTACGTCTGTTGATGTTCGTTGTGACCTCCCTGTTTCAGATAATTGTTAATAAAACAGTAACTTGCCATCTTCTTGAGTTTGTCCGGTTATTCGGATTCAGAATTATTCTGTTGTAATCCCATTCATTAACAGATGCACGTTCCAAGGGCCTTAAGCTCAAAGGAACAATTGTCCACACAAAGGGAACCCTCTAACTAAAAGGGCAACCCCTGCCCTACAGACAGAGTACAGTGAGGTACACAACTCACTAGGATAGAATGCCCATGACCAAAAGGACCACTGTATCATACCTCACTTACTGTATCCAACACTACTACTCAATGTAGAGGCCATCACCTACAGGCTAAACGGAGATATGCATAAGGGGCAGAAGAACATGGCCAAATTTGAATTGCCTTAAAGTTATAATTTGATGCTATATGTTTAGCTACACCAGAGTAGAGGTAAGAACTATCTGGCAAATACTAGCTGCCAAAAAATATGATTTAACTTCCAGGGATAATTTAGTAAATGCAACCCTTTGAACATGATCAGTTTACACAGTGAACTATGAACATTTACCTTGCCTTTCTGGATATCTGCCAGCTGCGCCTGGTCCGGGTCTGCCGGCAGCTGGGGGGCCTGGATGACAAAGATAGCTTTATTACACCATTGGATAAATTCCAGTTAAATGTACATAATGTATAATTCAACCTGCATGTGATGAAAGAAAATATAATCTTAAATAATCTTCAGTCTTTCCAGTTCCAATACATACATTTGTGGTAGATATCACGGTATTGGTAGTCAGAGATTCTATTATCAATTATTTTAAGTCCAAGTCACCAGTGCTATTGGGTTTTCGGCCCCATTCATCTTATCAAGGATGACCTCTTGGTCTGGCTCTTGGACTGGACCAGTTGCAGCAGAGTAGGGATTAATTAACATGACTGCAGCCTGGCTATCTTTCCACAGTTACCTGAAGTACTCTACCTGTGGCAGCTGCCCAATCAGATCAGGGTCATACCTGTGGGTGGATTTCTGCTATGCCTGCAGTATACTGCCTAAGAGTACACCTCTATACTCACATGCCTGCACAATGCATGGGACATCATGGCACGCTCATATCTTTAAGCCCGCTTCAACACTCCTGGCAGAGCGGACATGTCCATGCAATTGCCTGAAAGTACGCATCCACATTCTGCCTATTAGTAAGCACTCACTGCGATACCTTAAATCAAACTTCAACACTCCTTCTTGACTATGCAGGCTGACCGGAAGTGTACAGATCCACAGTACACATCCACACGGCTGCCTTAGAGATCATATCCGCATTTCTGTCTGGTAGCATGCACCCACATTGCAGCCTGAGAGTGCACGCCAATGGTGCTACCTTTGGGCATTCAAAATAACATTCTAAGGACACATTAACAATCCAGAGTATATTCTTCTGTGCACTCTAAATGCAGACACGATTTTTTTTTTGTTTCTGTTTTCAATCTTGTAGAGTAAGTGGTTTGATATGATGCATAGTTTAACAACCATTAACCAAAAAAACACAACTTTGATACTGTGTCTGTGAAGGCCCTTTTTATTGGCCCATTGCTAATGTACAGATGGGCAGATAGTAAAGATACACGTGGTATTTCAGTTCAACCTCTTCAGATAGAAACACTTTTAGAACCAGCTGTTGCAGCACTCGCCTAGTGAGGCATGGTCACTTGCCTCTATTGTACTAACTGTGGGTACCAGGGGACTCCGATAATCACCCTGTCAAATTTCAGGTAGGCAGCACAACAATCTAGGCAGATGGTGAATAGATCCATTCTGCTATTTTGATCGCTATATCCATTTATTAAGTTTTCCATTGTTTGGAGCTTTCTTGCATAAGGACTACAGATAACTTTGAGACAGTTGTAAAGCTATATGTTAATTTTGATGGGCCAAAAGTATTACTTTGACATGCAGGGTGCTCCCCAATAGAAAATGCCTTAAACCGCAGCTACCACTCCTCAAGCGAGGAAACAGCACTCTTTCCAACCATGGTACCAAGAGAGCGATGCGCCATCATAAAAGCGCATTTCCCTATCTGCTCCAGCCTTAAAGCATACTAGGTGCCCAGCATTGCACTTGCTGTATCCGTCTATATGCTGTTCGTCCCTGTACCCATAGCAATGTCCATTAACTCGTCTGCACTAGTTTTTGGAGTAACTGCACCAATGGCATTTTACAGGGCATAGCTTTTTCACCAGCCTAACATGGCGTGACATGTTCTTTGCCTTAAACCCAGTTATTGAAGGCTTGCTTCAAAAACATGTGAATTCCAAGGTCTGCATTCCGTGAGGGGCAACTCATCCCTTCATCCTTGTGAGGTCAAATTCTTGAGTGGAATTACATTGTGCAATGATATTAATAATAATGTTAGCACCTACTAACACAATGTTAAGCAACTAGAGAAGTGGTCAGACCATACAGATTGGAAGCTACACTAACTAAAATGGCTCGAATATGTACTATTATTCTACACCATTCCATTCCATTGTTTATTTCGGTAAAACAAAGCATACCATAAAAACCAGAAAGAAATATTACAAAAAATTAAAATAGGTGTAGTAAACCCAACAACCATAACAAGACTTGGCAAATAAAACTACAATACTCAAGATCTAACTGTTCTTAATAAACATTCTCTCCAAAAACAGAGCATGTTTTAAAAAATGCAATACAGCCCAACCCACTCGTACAGAATCCACCCACAGCAAATAGTGCAATACAGGTGCATAATAACGAAAGCCCAGACCCAGCAATACAGGTTTCAAAATATGTTCTCTAATTGTTGAAAAAGCTGGGCAAAACATTAAAAAGTGTGCCAAGTGCTCCTTGGTCGCCCCACAGTGCAAACATGATTGATCTGCATTCCCCATGAGCCTAGCCACCACCACAGCTCTTTATCCCACAGCTCTTTAGAGAATACAGTTAAAATGCGCCCTAAAAATTAGGATGCGTTGAGACAGACGCTGTGCCCAGCTCAGATATGTCTGCAAGCCTGGGGATGAAATGATCAAATGTTTCCTATTGGCAGGCATCATTATCTCCAAAGACTTTCAATCTGAATAGACCAGAGAACACTATCTTTTGCAAAACTGAAATCTATTTTTTTTAAAGGGCTGCTGTGGAAAAACAGTAACCCACACCCTCCTCCAACAGAACAGTTTTCCCATACCTGAGCCATGGAATCCTCACTAGGGCATCCCTGAACAACAAGTAACTAACTAGCGCCACGATGCCTCTGGGCTGTTGTGCGCTTTACAAATGCAAATAAATAAATAACTAATTCCTGGGTCAAGGCAGCTTCAGGTTTACCCCAAATTCTTAGTCAATGACTAGCAGGCATAGATGCAATCAGGTCAGTGAAAATACAACAGGTCAGTTTTTTGTGAACTGAAAAATTTGGGGCAGACCCAGGTAACCCCAGAATGCTCTTAATAACCTCGAAAAATGTAGTTTTACTAAATCCCCACAACTCCTTAACATATCTTGCAACAAAGCTTTACCATGAAAGACTGAGTACTAGCTCAATCGGTTTTATTTTAAACAACCCCAAGGCTCTGGCCACCCACCCCAATTGCCTGCTTAAATCTCAGGGTCTGCTTATCCACATGTGCCTCCACCCCAAAATTCGATGAAAACCTCATCCCTAGGTAATCAAAATGAGCCACGCTTGGGACTAACTCCGCCTTACAAAAAATGGCTTTAAATCTTGGGGACACTTCCCCCTGTGATAAACCATCACAGCTGATTTCTGGGCATTTACCTTTGGACCTAGGTTGTCCATAAATCGGGCATAATTATCAAGAAGGCACTGAAGAGATCTGGGGGTACGAGCTAGTAAAACCGTCTTGTCTGCATAGGCAAGTAAGGGTAAACACCTATTGCCCAGCCTGGGAAAGTCAGAATTAGATTTAAGTAAATGGTCGTAAAGACCATTTATATAAAGACAAAAAGGCAAAGGGGCCAAAACACAGCCTCGACATAACCCACATTCCACTTGAAAGAAAGGGGTGCAATGTCCAGCCGGTCCACTCCTCACACAAGCCATTGTTGAGTGATGTAATCCTGTAGATCCACTAAGGCGCCAGGGCAATTAATGGATCTGAGCATGCGCCGTAGTTTAAGACGATTGACTGTGTCAAACTCAGTGCTCAGATCCATGAAAGACAAAAAGATGGGTTCGTCCTTCATAAACAAAGGATGTGCCACCACCAAATAAAGATTCAATGCCTGTTCTGCAGTCCCCAAACCTGGTATGAAGCCCAGTTATATAGGAGAGAAGATGTATGTACTCTCCAATCAAAACTCCAGTCTCCCAAGGGTGGCCCTCCCCAAGATATTAAACACTGAATCTAAAAGAGAGATTGGTCTATAAGATGCTGGTAGCACCCTTGGGCCTTTTTTTAAATAAATTGAATAGATGATGGCACAGGACCAATAAACAGTGTAGATACCTCAGGCACATGCAGCATTGAGACCCAAAGTCAAAATGGAGGCCCACATATTTCTTTCAACCAAGAACACATTTGTGGCAACATTATCCTGACCTGGGCCTTAGTCCTGTCTTGGTTCTTAATAGCTGTCAGGATTTCACCAACGGTAAATATAATGATGCCCTCTGTGATGCCAGATGATGGATTAGAGTCAAAAGCAAGGGGCCCAACAATAGCCATATCCCCAGAGCCATTACGATATAGGGAAGAATAATGAGTTACCCAGTCCTCAGAAACTGCTGAGGACAAGCCACCAGACTTGTATTTATAAAAGGGTGCATTGTTAATAATGTGCCAAAAAGGTTTAGCGTTGTTATTAATCGAGGAATTGACCCACACCTCCCAAGATTTATGTTTTCTGCAAACTATGGCCTTCTTATAAGACGTTCAGGTCTTGATAATATCAAGCTTTGAAGACAATGGGTTCTTCAAAGTTCTCAGCAGACAACTTTAATTAATTTTGCAGGCTTAGTATTAAACCACCTGGGGTGAATACTACACTTCTTTTTATCTGCACTCAGTGTGACGAAAGCTGAAAGATTAGTTAAGATTAGTTAATCATAATGAAAATTCAAACCAAGTGTCACTCTGGTCTAAACTGCCAGAGAAGAAACGTTCAAGCGCCTGCCAATTATTTCTAGCAATATTCCTCTGCAGGCTCTCACAATCTGCTGATTGCCATTTTAGCTGTGGCTTCAAGGCACCAGGGGACTCATCAGTCAGCCCCAATGGAAAATACCTACCCGGGGTCTGTGCGTGAGTGAGTTGAATAGGGAAATGATCACTGCACAGGACATCCAGCACACTAAACTCAGCAACAAAATCCCAGAAACTTACTGGGATGCATAAATAATCGATGGTAAAATGACCCAACACAGAGGTAAAAGTAAAGTTTCCTGGCACATCCTTGGGGAAACTACCAGAGGCGTTGCTGGGGGTGGGGTGAGGGACCTATAGACCCGGGTCTTTTGGTTGTAGCCCCGGATAGTGTCATGACCCGGCGAAATTGCCCCTTCTGGACCTCATGGTCATTGTCACGAAGGGCTTGTACTCCTTGTTCCTCCCAACATGGCCGTACCTAGCTCTGTGCTACGCACTAGCTTTCACGTCGTAGCACGTACTATAAATTGGTCACGCCCTGCGGGTCCGCGCGTCTCAACGCCATCTTCGATAGTGACCCGACGTATGTTTGCTCCCTACATTTGCTTCCTTGATCCTCATACTTCCTTTCTTGCCTTTTTTCCTGTTCCTGGACTTCCCCCCTACATTGCTTGTTTATCACTAATCCTGGACACCCTGGAACCACAAACTTCCCAGAACTCTGAACACGCTCTGCAACCTGACGAGGCTCAGGCGAGCCTATTCAAGACCCGAACCACCCACAGGAAGAGTCATGTGGCCGAACAAGGGAGATCCCGATCACAGGTGAGACGGGGGAGATTTACGACAGTTTGAGACGCCGAACGATCAATACGGATTCTACCATGGAGAATGCTATTCAGGACCTGATGCGCGGAATGCAAGAACTTTCCACAGAGATCCAGAATATAAAAGCTGAGAATGCGGCGCTAAGACAGCTCGTCTTGTCACGCGACTCCGCGAACAAGGACAGCGTATTATTGGGAGGAGTGGTTGATAAATACGACGGTTCAACAAAGACCTTACGTGGATTCCTGGATTCTTGTTTGGTACATTTTACCTTTAAGCCCTACTATTTCACAACTCCTAGGGCTAAGGTGGGCTTCATAATATTGCATCTTTCCGGTAATGCTCTTACATGGGCCACTCCATTACTCAATTCAGGGGATGCTCTCCTGGATGATTATGAAAGGTTCATCGCGGAACTCAAGACCATGTTCGAACGACCAGAGCTGGTTCACAGTGCTCAAGAAAAGCTACTTGACTTCCAACAAGGATCCCAAGACATGTTGACCTATGTTACCAGATTCAAACAGCTAGCCAAAGAGGCGGACTGGCCCCTGGAAGCCAGTTTTACTTTGTTTCGCAGAGGTCTAAATGAAGAGATTAAGGACGAGCTAGCCAGGGTGGCAGTCCTAGTTCATTCCAGGCCCTCCTGGACTTGTCTAAGCAAATAGACTTTAGAATCCAAGAAAGAAAGGCCGAAAAGAAAAAGAATAAAGTATCAATTCAAAGATACTCCCTAGATAATACTACAAGGACAGAATCTGCCAAGAGTCCGAGCACTGATTCTGAACGGATGCAACTTGGAGCCTTTCGTGGACCATTTTCCCCGCAGGAAAGGTTAAGAAGAATACATACAGGCTTATGCATGTATTGTGCCTCGGATAAACATCTAGTTAAAGAATGTCCTCTGCCTCCTCCCCGACGCTCGGGAAACGCCAGCTCCCGATCCTAAATGGAGCAAGGTTTCGGGAGAGCGATGTTTGCTCCACATCAATTCCATCCTTGAACTCTCCTGGACAAAACAAATTGGTGATATTACAGGCCTTTTTATCTCCATCCAAGGACAAGGTCTACCCCATACTGGCCTTGGTGGATTGCGGAGCAATGGGAGTCTTCATTGATCAAGATTGGGTCAGAAGTCATAACATTCCGTATGAAGCAAGAAGTTTTTCACAGCCAGTGGAAGCGATTGACGGAAGACCTCTTTCCTCAGGACCCATAAGTCTGCAAACAAGGGAGATCCATTTTTCCATAAATCATCATGAAGAAAGAATTGTGTTTGACATTATAAAATCAACCCATTACCTCTTGGTTTTGGGCATGCCCTGGTTACAAAGGCACAATCCATATATCAACTGGACGGCCGGATCCTTATTCCTGGGCTCGGAGTTCTGTATGAACCATTGTTTAAACCTGGATACCTCAGTCACAGCCCCTAAAGGTCCACCAAGGTGTCCAGAGACACCACTCATGGTTTCCAATACTGTACAAGTTCCAGAGATCTATCAAGGGTATGCTGATGTATTCTCTACTGCCATCGTTCAAGCCTCACCTCCACATAGACCCGAAGACTGTGCCATAGATACTGAACCCTCAGCAGTGATTCCCTTTGGCAGGATGTTTATCCTTTCAGAACCAGAAAAGAGAGCCCTCCGGGAATACCTAGACACTAATCTTGAGAATGGCACCGTAAGACCTTCAAAATCACCAGCTGGTGCTTCATTGTTCTTCGTTCCTAAAAAGGATACTAAAGAGCTCAGACCTTGCCTGGACTATCGGGGCCTAAATCAACACACCCTGAAAGACAGATACCCACTACCCCTGATCTCGGATATCCTTGAAGCTGTGAGAGGTGCAGTGATATTCACGAAACTGGATCTCCGAGGTGCTTACCATTTGATCCGTATCCGGGAAGGAGACGAATGGAAAACAGCCTTTAGAACACCCTTTGGTCACTTTGAATACCTAGTCATGCCTTTTGGCCTGACTAATGCTCCCACAGTCTTCCAGCGTTTTATGGATAGGGTGTTCTCTGACATGTTATTTCTCAATGTCATCATCTACCTGGATGACATATTGATCTTCTCAAAGGATTCCTTGAAACATGGAGAACATGTAAAGGCAGTACTTCAATGTCTCCGTGAAAATCAACTCTTAGCCAAACCAGAAAAATGTTTGTTTCATGCTACATCAGTTCACTATCTGGGGTTTGTCCTTAGTTCAGAAGGAATTAGTATGGATCCTTCAAAGGTGAAGGCCATACTGGCTTGGCCCGCCCCAACATCTGTAAAGCAAATACAGTCCTTCCTGGGGCTTGCCAACTTCTACCGGAAATTCATTCCCACCTTTTCCGAGATTGTTCAACCCATTGTTAATCTCCTGAAGAAAGACGTTCCATTCAACTGGTCTATACCACAAGACAAGGCATTCCAACGCTTGAAAAAAGAATTCACTCAGGCCCCCATCCTGGCCCAACCTGACATAAATCGTCCTTTTCTAGTGGAAACAGATGCCTCCAATTACGCCATAGGAGCAGTTTTAAAACAAGAATCCGATGATAAGTTGGAACATCCCATTGCTTACCTTTCACGGATCCTGACTACCAGTGAGACTCACTACTCAGTTCTGGAGAAGGAGTTATTGGCCATTCGTCATGCCTTCACTGAATGGAGACATCTGCTCCTGGGTGCTAAATATCCAGTTCAAGTCCGTACTGATCATCGAAATCTTCAGGTCCTACAACCCATGGAGTGCAGGAACAGTAGACAAGCTCGATGGGCCTACTTCTTTGCTTTGCAATATCAATTTCAAATCTCACATGTTCCTGGACCGCAAAACATGATTGCCGATGCCCTTTCTCGGCGTCCCGACTACGTTCCCTTGGAGGATAAGATCTATCCTAAAATGTTTACACCTACAATCTTTGTAGCTCAAGCGATCAATTTCCTGGAAGAAATCAGAGTACAGACTCAATCATCTGAACTCTGGAAGGACATATCCGACAAAAATCCCTGGCGTTTGACAATCAAGGAAGGATATTTATTCAAGAACAATTCAGTGGTCATTCCGACAAAAGAACTTCAACAGAAGGTAACGAATCTATGCCAGGATACTCTTCACTCCGGCCATCGAGGGGTAACCAACACCTTCTGTCTTATACAAAGACAGTTCTGGTGGCCAGGGATGAAGTCCAGTGTAGTTCAATACATCAAGACCTGTGCAATTTGTAGTCAGAACAAATACGATAATCAGAGGCCGGCGGGTCTGCTTCTACAACCTACGCTGCCAACCAGACCCTGGGAAGTTATTGCCACTGACTTCATTGTTGAATTACCACCTTCCCGAGGATATACAACCATCATGGTAACCATTGACTTGTTCACTCATCTAGCTCATTTTACACCATTTTATAAACTACCATCTTCCTCAGAACTTGCTGGAATTTTCCTGGAACATATTTTTCGTCTTCATGGCCTCCCTTCCAAGATTATTTCGGTTCGGGGACCTCAATATATTTCACAATTCTGGAAACATCTCTGTCGTGTTCTAGGAATCCAATGTGCCCTTTCTTCAGGCTATCATCCACAAACCAATGGGGCAACGGAACGAGTAAATCAAACCCTGGAACAATATCTTTGTTGTTTAGCCACCAAGGTTCAAGACGATTGGTCTCTCCTTATACCTTTAGCCGAATTCTCCTACAATAACTCAGATCATTCAGCTCTCAAGATCATTCCTTTCTATTGCAGTCAAGGTTATCATCCGTCTGTTTTACCATCAGTTCTTCCAGAATCTACTCCGGTACCTACCCTTGACTCTTGGATTCAGACGCTGATCGACTTACAAAGAGAGGCCAAGGATCAGTTAGAACAGGCCCAGACTCGAACCAAAAGATATGCGGACTCTAAGAGAAGACCATCACCTTCCTATTCAGTTGGCGATCAAGTCTGGCTCGCCTCGAAACTGTTACCTCAACATCTACGACCAAACAAATTGGCTCCTCGCTATTATGGTCCATTTTCTATAAAGGAGATCATCAATCCTGTCTCCTTCTGACATAAGCTCCCGATTCCTGGATGAAGATACATCCAGTCTCCATACTTCCCTGTTGAAACCCTACGTTAGTTCTACTCGAAAACCCTTCAAACCCACACCTGTGGTTGTGGACGACCAGTTGGAATATGAGGTATCCAGGATATGTGATTCCAGGTATAGAAGGGGTTGATTACAATATCTGATCGAGTGGAAAGGCTACCCCACTAGCGAGAGAACATGGGAACCAGTTTCTAATTTAAAGACCCCTCGTTTGCTCAGAAGATTCCATCTTATTCACCCAGGCAAGCCTGGAGGAACCAGTCTTCGGAGGGGCATGCTGTCATGACCTGGCGAAATTGCCCCTTCTGGACCTCATGGTCATTGTCATGAAGGGCTTGTACTCCTTGTTCCTCCCAACATGGCCGTACCAAGCTCCGTGCTACGCACTAGCTTTCACGTCGTAGCACGTACCATAAATTGGTCACGCCCCTGCGGGTCCGCGCGTCTCAACGCTATCTTGGATAGTGACCCGATGTGTGTTTGCACTCTACATTTGCTTCCTTGATCCTCATACTTCCTTCCTGGCCTTTTCTCCTGTTCCTGGACTTCCCCCCTACATTGCTTGTTTATCGCTAATCCTGGACACCCTGGAACCACAAACTTCCCGGAACTCTGAACGCGCTCTGCAACCTGACGAGGCTCGGGCAAGCCTATTCAAGACCCGAACCACCCACAGGAAGAGTCCTGCGGCCGAACAAGGGAGATCCCGATCACAGGTGAGACGGGGGGAGATTTACGACAGATAGAAGCTCAGGGGCTACAACCAAATGGCTATGGCTAGCCCGAGTCCCACCATAAGCTTAGCCCCTGATCTTTTCCAGACCTAACACCACCCCTGGAAACAACCATTAATGGCACACAGCCCCCAAGAAAAAAGGAGTTCCTAAAGCCCGATCCCCTCCCTGCTGATTCTATCAACTCTCATGATTGGTGGCAAAATGTCAGCCAAATCATTTTCAGTCAGAACAAACAGAGTACTACCAGGCATGTTACCCAACTTAAGATTGAAATTCCCCCGTAAAATAAGAAGTAAAACATTTGCTGACACCCAAGTTACCAGGCTCTCTATTATGGAGGCTAAAATAGAGAGAAAGTTCTTACCAAATTGGCAATGAGGTCTATTATAAAAAACTAACCACCAGAGCATCACGACCGCCCACCCTGTGGATTCTTGCCGCCTGCAGGAAAGGGCAGGGGGCTCAAGCTGGAAGGATTCACTCACAAGAGGGGACTTAACCAAAATACACAACCCTCCATGACAGTGCCCCCCTTGAATTCTCTGTGCAGGGATAGAGTAAGACCACAAACCAATCAACCACCACATCCTCCAGTGCCCAGGACTCCTGTATTAAGATAATATCAGACCATTTTAAAAGTGACAAAAACTCAGGATGGCCACAATTGGGCATTGTGTTACAAAACTACGTTGACGACACTCAGATTATGTTTCATCTGAAAGGGTCCTTCCAAGACGATTTGAGCTTTATCCAGTCTACCTTGCAAAAAGTTTTCATATGGATGACGTTTAATTGGTTTGGTTTCAACCAAGCCAAAGTGAAGCTCTAGATGATTTCTCCAGTCTCAATGTGTTGGAAAGAATTAACATGATGTCCTCATGAAATTATCCTCTCTGACTGCTCCATTCTGTTCTCGGATAAGGTGAAATAATCAGGAATTCTGCTGATGCTTCACTATCCATGTAATGTCATATTAGTAATAATGTTAGAATTACTAATTTTCAACTAATGATTTTGAGGCAACTGAAACCGCTTCAATTGGAAGTGCATTGTGCCACCATAGGTAGGACGATATTTGGAGTGAGAATCGATTATCGTATGAGGTTATACACTAGTTTGAGTAAACAATACATTCTCTGTTTGCAGAGGCTACAAAGTGCTACTGTGCTTATGCTAAAAAAAGGTCAGAAAATGGATCATATTACACCATACTCAAACATTTTCTTTGGCTACCAGTCTATGTGTGGATCAATTTTAGGTCTCTCATACTTACACATAAGACCAATTTCAGGGCCTTTGTATCTTAAATACAGACGTAAGCGCTATGTGCCCTCAAGACCCTCTTGGATCTTCCACAAGGCTAAAAATGTCAACACCAAGATTCCAAAAAAGTAGATCTTTTGGAAGATCCCTGTGTGGTTGTTGGTTCCAGGCTCTGGAACAGCCTTTTATTATGCATTTGAGAATATCCTGACCATTTCATCTTTAGGAAAAAAGAAAGGTATAATTGTTTGACAAGGCTTTATAACTGGCTGCAGACCTCCAATAAATTAGGCTTACCCACCTGTGGCCTTCTCGCGGCTCTCCTGGCCCTTGGCTCCACAGCTTCCTTGGGTGGTCTGCCGGCTTCCTGCTTCTCCTGCAGAACCCACTATGGCTGCCTCCTCGCACACAAGATTCCCTGCTGGTCGCATACCCAACACACCTGGCCAAGTTTCTCTCCTGCTGGCCTTTTTGCTGCTGGTCTCCTCCCTTTTTATACACCTGCAACCGCTTCACAGGTTGCAGGTGTAAGTCCCAAATTGCAATTTCCGTGTTACAATTAGTAGAGTAGTTGAGACATGCCTGACCTTTAAAATACTCTGCAGGCCTCTTCCTCATCTCAGTTTCCGAGTGGTGAAATGACTTACTGATGTTCACTACTCCTAGTTGCCTCCTCCTCGTCCCAGTACCATAGTGAGTTGAATGAGGTGAAATGATGGGAAATGATTTACCATAGCCCATGAAGGCTGAAGGAGGGTGAGGTTGATTTTCAGAAGGGAAAGGGGAATACAATGTCTCGCATGCAGATATCCTCTCCCCATTCCCGAAGGACCCTCCACCCAGGTGATTCTCCCTTGCTTCTCCACGCCCAGGGTCAGGACGCAAAAGTAATGGCCTTTCCCTGGCCACCTGTCTGAGAAGAGGATCCAATGGGAGTAGGTGTGAGGAGCCTCAGCAGGTTTCTCACTATATATATATATATATATATATATATATATATATATATATATATATATATTACACGGCCACGGTAGTGGGCGTGTAGTTATGGTTAAATTGCTGGTTCCATAGGAAGATCACTTTTTGGGCGGCTTATAACTTCACTCCCTCTGGACGAATCCTCACCAAACTTTGCAAAAAAAGCATATGGGCTACTCTGAACCTTTTTGTAAAGTTTGGTGAGGTTTGGTACATGGGGGGAAAAGTTATAGAGGGGGTCCCAAAACTTCTGTTTTTCCCATAGACTGAATGGGAGAAAACTTTGCGCACGGTTACAGGCCAAACAACTGGACGGATTTCAACCAAATTTGCGGCAGTGGCAGGGGCTTGGTCGCGAAAGCGTGCTTTTGTAAATTTTGTGACAATTCATCCAGTAGTTCCCTTAAAAACAATCAAAAAGTATGCGTGCTGGCCACAATCATGTTGCGCTTTCACCGATTGGTTGTGGCACAGCGTGAAGTGCATCTTAATATTTCGATACGTCTGCCATGTTTACTTCGTTTTCTGTTGAACACGGACATTGCTGCTAATATACCTAAACGAAGAAGACACCAATGCACTTGTTACACTTCTGTAACACTGTTTCGAAGGGTGAGCGTTAATGAGACTTGGTAGTAGTGTTGGGTGTCTTGACCCATGTTCAAGTTATTATGCTGCAACATTTGGTGCTGTGGGCTTAGAAAATCCAAGATGGCCGAAAAGCCCACATTTGCGCCAGAATCCAGGAAAACCGCACAGTTTTGCGCACACCAAAATGGTCGCCTAACCTGTCACCCACCAGTGCGAGTGGGGTGGGCCAGAAGCAACATGAGTGAAACGTGGTGCCAAAGGAAAAACAGCATTGCCTGTTAGCTCAAAAAGCGCTTTGAAATCACCTTTGTTTCTCTGAAATGCAAGCTAAAAATGCCTATTTTAAACATTGCAAGATATTCAAAAATCTCACTGAACACCAGCAGACATTTGGCAGTATGTAGTCTTGTGTGCATACAAAATCTGGAAAGATGAAGAGCCCAAAACAATGTTTGTAACAAAACTGGCTGAGCTGTGGATGCCAGCAGCTTAACTGAAATTGGATTTAAATCACTAAAATCAAAATGTTTAAAATAAATGAGTGACCTACTTTTGATTGTCACATAGGTTGCAACTGTTTAAAGGTCATAATTCTGAACTAGCTGCATGTGTAAAAATTGTAAGTTTGATTTGAATGAAGAAAACTGGAACAAAAGTGACATTTAGCTGAAGTCTGGCTTGAAGAGAATGAATTCTGTCCGGCAACTACCCCCGACAGGAGTTGAAACTTGCCCAGCAACTGCATTTGCAGGCCTGGCTGCCTTCTACTGTTCCCACCAAAAAGAGATTACACCTCTCTGATTGAATCAGGGGAGGAGCACCTGGGAGCAGGGAAACAGAAAAATTAGCCTTCCTTGGCTCAGGCAAATGTTAAATTAGGGGGGGTCGTAAATGGCTTCCTCCTGGAAGAAACTGGGAGGAGCAGTGCCTCTGTGAGCAACCTGAGTTGGAGGAAGTGGACACAACAGAAATTCCACCATGTGCTTTGGGAAACCACACCCCTCTGGGCCAGAGCATAATTTTAAAAAGATGGATAATTCATAGTACGGACTTGTCAAAATTATATAATTAATATCATTATTCTTGTGATTTTTCTGTGCACATTTTAAAAGGTGTTAGGACTCTGTGGTATGTTCTGGAGGGTAGTAGCGGAAAATAAGGTATTATGCTGAATGTCTGTATGTTAAAAATCTGACACTTTATCATCTGATGCCCATATTCCTTGTGCATGTTTGTGTAAATTCTGGAAATGTTTAGAGGTTGTGTTCTTGATGAAAAGGGCAGAATTCTGTCATAAGTGGACACGACATCTTACAAAGACAAGGATCGGATGGTTTGGTGCTACAGAAAATATTTTAACTGGACATATAATATTAGAAAAATGGTACACAGATAAATATGTATTTGGATCAAAAATAGATTTGTGTGCAAATTGACAAGGGGAGTGTTCTTTCTGTATGCCATAAAATTGATGCCTGATGACACTCCATTCCTTCCCCCAAACAAGGGAGAGAGGAGAGCTTGGCCAATGATAAGTTGTCAGGGGCAGGCTTAGTTATGCCCATGCACACACCCATTTTCAAAAGACATAAAAGGAACACTGAAACCCAGGTAGAGACTTCACTTTCCCCTTTCTTGCGAAGCGCTTTGCCGGACCAGACAATATCCAGAAGGACCATCTCCAGAACTTAGAATCCAGACTTCAGAACTTGTAGGAGAGAGGCCTGAACCACTAGCTGAATCCTTTTTCAGCAGGCCTCAAAATCTTTTGCAAATTATTCAAACAGCCGGGCTGAGCTGTTTCATTCTGGCTAGAACCCTGTGCCAGTACCCAGAAAGCAGTGCTGTATCCAGAATCCACTTGATCCAGACCAGCAGAACCAGAGATCCAGACCGCCGTGCAGTGCCGAGTGCCAGACCAGACCAGCAGAGCAGAGCTGACCCAGAGAGCTGTGACTTCAGAACCACCCGCCAGGAGTCCAGTCCAAACCTGACCAGACCTTGACAGCCTATTTCAAATTCATAGTGCGAGTACTCAGCCAGAACTGTGCCAGAACCAATCTCTTAGTCTAAAATAATCTGATTCAAACCATTTTAACCGTCCAGAACTGCATCATAGGAATTGTGTGTTCATTCTGTCATTTCAAAGCTGTAAAAGTGTAATTTTGTCATTCTGAAGTGTACTTTAATTTCAAGAAACTACCTCCACAAAAGCGTCTGTATCTTTTGATCCGTACGTGCTAGGAACAAGATTTAACTTTCATTGTAAAGCTACAATTCTAAGCTTACTAACAAGCATAAACACTAAAAATAGCCGTCTTTTGCTCGCAACTGCTGAAATCCGTTTTCCCTCTGATAATCATTCCTGAATCATTGCCAGTGTGACTTGAACTAATCTTAATAGCTATCACCTACCCTGAACCTCCTACAGGGAATTAAAATCATTTTAGCATATTTTTCCCTTCTTTGCATACCACATTTAAAAGTACTTTTGCCTGTGTTTAAAACCATCCCTGTTTCTCTAAGCTTGCTAGGGGGGAACTGAAATTCGTATTGTGATTGTGATTGTATACCTGAAAACTGCGTGCTTCACTTCCATCTCCTTATATTGCATAGGGGGGGAGTGAATTTCCACAAGGGGAAAAGTGAACATATTATCTCTTGTGAAACCCTATCAGTGTATTTCTGTACTGCATTTGTATTCATCATTGCATTTCCTTGAAATCATAAAAGTATTCTCAGCTACCTTATCCTCCCTATACTAACTCCTAAGTAATTAAATAAGCGTACAATTGTAATATTATCCATTGTTGATCACTGTCATATGCCTAAGTGTGCTATCAAATATTAATTTATTCATAAAAGTGTGATATATATATATTGTTTACTTTCTCAATAAAACTTTTCAATTGCAAAACAAACCTACTTCTTGGCTCAGTGAGGTCAGGGGGATTCAAAGAGAGGGGCGTTATATAAGGGTTTATCATCCAGATTATAACTTGTTATAAAAATATATAAATAAGGGCTTCCCTTGGGCGTACCAGATGAGGCACTGACTTAGTGGAATTGCTGAATTGAAGTCACTTAACAGATTGGGGGCTCGAGCCGGGGATTCTGGATTAGAGCTATCACTTGTGCAGCTTGATACAGTGTGTTAACTGATAGGATACATAAATCCTGTTGGATCACCACACTGTGTTATGCTGTAAAAACACCCCTCAAAGGAACGCTCTAAGGAAACGGTCTGTTTTGCAAAATAAAATACAAACTTCTGTAAGTCAGGAAGGAAATCAATTTCCAGAATGACGACACTGGTAGACATCAAGATAGCTAGAGAGCACCTCTTACATAAACTATTTTTGAGAGGGGAATGGTCTGAACATGACTAGGCGGCGTGGTTGCAGGCAATCGCACCCCAGATCACTGCAACAGGGTCAGACACATGGAGAGATCAGGGTCCATTACATGTGGCCCTGAGTGAACTATACATGGCCCCTAAAGCCAAAGATGAGCACAACAAGATTGCCAGGGTAGCGGCATATTTATACTTATATTTGGGATCCATACAGGACAATTGTGCTGAAGGCCAAGATCTGGCAAATAGGCAACAGATGGCATTAGAGAAGGCCCAATCTGACCTGGTCTCTTCCGAGCAGAGGCTGCAGAGGAGCCAGGAGTCAGAAAATGATAGTAGGCAGTATATCATTAAAAATAAAGAGGATATGGGTATCCTGCAACAGGAAAAGTCTGACCAGGATACCAGATTTCTGGCCTTGCAAAAGGAGTACCAAGAAGGTTTGGACTCCCTACTGCAGAGCCAGAAAAAGCTGGAGCAACAGATATATTTGAACAGGGCATGCACAAAGCAGGTAGCCACCCTGCATAATGACCCAGCTCGTGAGAGATTTTCACAAGAAAAGATCTTTAGACTGGGTCATTGAGCAAGACACCCGCATCTATGAGGTGCAGAAACCGGTGGAAAACAAAGATAACGCCGAGAAAAGCCCCAAATCAACCAGCACACCTGGTTCAAACCCATCCTGGTGACTGCCTCCAAAAAGGGGGGGGCGGCCCAGAACCGGAACCAGGGGAACCCAAAACCGCATCAATATCCGATTGCCAACTTTTTCTTTCAGATTCCCAAAACCCCCTGCCGAACTCTCTTCTCTCTCAATGTCCAAAACCAAAAAATTAGCCAACCAGTTGTCCAAAAATGTGCATTATTTGTGCCCCCTTGAGGAGAAGGAGGGAAGATACTATGCCCCGGTACAAGTACAGGGGCAAGGTAAAATGTTGGCACTGGTGGACACTGGATCCCAAGCTACCCTTCTGTCCAAAAGGGCCTTTGATGAACTAAATGCATTAAGGAGGGGAGAATTACCGAATTCCTCACACCTCTCTTCCTGGACAACTTCAGAACTTTGACGGGAAGGAAATTCCCATCGAGGGGACTGCAGATTTGGACATCAAAATTGGGCGACACAAGGTGAAACACCCGGTCATAGTAGTGACTCCAGAGGGCACACCTTGTTTACTAGGGAATGACCACCTGAGAAGGTTGTCACCCCTAATAGATTGCGTAAACAAGGTCCTCTGGACCCAGACTAGCCGACCAATAAAATTCAAACAGAGCGTCAACCATGTTAGTTTAAACGGCACCTGCCACATGGTTGAACAAAAATCTGACCAAGTAGAATTTCACTTCCAGAACAACCAAATTCCAGACGTGACAGTAATAGCAGTAGGACAACAGACTGGTGACGGGGGGGTCCTCTCTATGTCTGAAAATCAACCTTCCTTCCAGTTTAAGGTGGTATTCCACACTGGAAGGAAACACTCTGAAATTCTTTACCAATCCACAATCAGACATTCCCACTCCAAAGGTCCAGAAAGATGTGAAATCAGCTCAGAGCCTGGCTGATATTCAGCAAATTGGAGAGCAGTTGTTCATCCCTGTTCAGTTAAATGAAGGGAAGGACTCTGTTCTCGCCCGAGTGTGTGTGAACAACGGTAAGAGCTTCATCAGCAAAGCCATGTTCCGCCAACTCCCAAAAGATCCAGCCATTCCCACATTCAAACTGATAGACAAATGGGAAATGGATCTGGAAACACCCAATTCCAAACATCTCCTGCCAAGCAGGTGCATGCTCAAAATCTCTATTGGCAACAAGAGCATAGTCCATAATTGTTGGGTCGTGCGAGACGTCACTGCCGCCTTTTACTTAGGCAGTGACATTCTCAATCGCTTTGCCATTAGTTTGGACCTAATAAACTTCAAAGCTTGGTCCCGATTAGCAGATAATCCCATGGGCTTTGATGATCCAGAAAAAGCATTTAGGTCAGCTCAATTGCTACCTTATGCAGTTGAAATTCAGATCAAAGAGGAAGTCACCATCCCAGAAAGGACCCGACAATTCTACCTGGAAGTGAAAGTTAAAAAAGGACAAAAATTGAAAAACCCTGATGCTTATATTCATCTAAATGCTTCTCTCCAGCGGCAAGGGTTAGGGGTAAACCCAATACCATTAGTCAACATAGAACATGACACCATTCCAATAGAGGTGGATAACAGCGACTTAAAGAGTATTACTCTAGCCGCAGGCACCATTATTGGAATGGCGGTTGATGACCGGCATTTCTCCATTGATTTAGGAAATGAACTGTTAGGACCGATCCCCAAGGACTGTTTTGACAGTGACAGTGACAGTGAGGACAATACAACACCAGACAGGATTTTCACCCGGCATGGGGGGAACTTCCTGGTGTACACTTCTTGCCCTTATGGTAAGGAAGATGTGACTTGTGACTTCAGGAGGGATGAGGTGATTTTCCAGGTCCATGAGGGCTGCCTTTCCCACCTGAAGCCTCCAGTCCAAATCAGCAATCTGACCAGGGACTTCTCCACCCAGCTGGAGGAGCCCGCTGAGATAGCAAAACCAGAAGTCCTTCCAGGCTTCAGGCAGATGTTGGAAGAGAGAGTCAACCTAGCTGATGCCTGTGTGAACAGAAGCAAAAGTTGAAACAAGTTTTCTTGGATTTCCAAGATCTCTTTGCGGTAGACTCATATGACTGTGGTCGCACCGACATCCACACAACAACAATTCCTACGGACCCTGGCATGACTCCAGTGTTTGTGAAGCAATATCGCTTGCCTCTCGCATCCATGGAGTCCCTTACTGAAATAATTAAGAAACTTGAGTCCCGGGGGATAATCCGTCCAGTTCACAGCACCTTCAAAATTCCGGTGCTGGGAATATTGAAGCCAAACGGCCAGTGGAGACTCTGCGGCGACCGTAGGGAGCTCAACAAACGGGTCCATACTTCCCGAGGGCCTCTTCCCTACATTGACCAAGGGCTGGCCCAGATCCAGGGGTCACAGGTATTCACCGCAATAGACCTGACCAATGGGTACTGGACTGTGCCTTTCAGTAGGGAGGACCAATACAAGCTGGCTTTTACCTTTGGGGGCCAGCAGTACACGTGGACCTGGACTCCCTTCGGATACCTCAACTCCGGCAATGAATTCAACATTTTCCTACATAAGGCCATGCCCGACCTGGGTGCAAGGGGTAACCTGGCTTATGTAGATGATGTCCTCATCAAAAGTGCATCTGTGGAGGAACACATAGCGGAGATCCGTTATGTTCTGACAAGTTGAGGGCCGCCGGAGCAAAACCTTCCTTTCAGAAAGCACAGTGGTGTAGAACCAGTGTTAATTTCCCCAGGAAAAGAAAGTGGAAGCACTTCAGAAACTGAAAGACCCCACAACTCTGCGGGAACTAAGGAGCCTCCTTGGACTGACTAATTCCAGCAGAAAGTTCATTGAGGACTACGCAGAGATCACAAGACCCCTGATTCATCTCTTGAAGGGGGGGTCAAGTGGGAATGGGTTCCAGAACAATCTGAGGCAGTAAGACAGCTCAAAAGAAGCCTCTCACAAGCGCCCTGCCTAGCTTACCTTGTCAGAAACAAGGAGTTTTTCTTGGATACAGGGTTCTCTAATACATGCTTGACTGCGGTATTATATCAAAAGATGACAAGGTCAATAAAGTCATCTCCTATGCGAGCAAAACTTTATCCTCTGTGGAGGAGAAATTCAACGATTGTGAGAAGGCACTCCTGGCAACGGTGTGGGCATTGAAGAATTACTGCCCGTTTATCCAGGGAGAACACATCATAGTAGAAACTCCACACCAGCCTCTGCAATACCTCCAAAGTGACAGAATCCTAGCCGGAAATGTGAGTAATTCCTGGATTCTGTCAATGAAAGGCGTTCCTGAGGGGGTCAGATATGGCCAAAACAAGAAGAGTCCCCTCGTGCAAGGTCTGGCTTACTTGCATGATTGTGCCAGAGAAAACTGTCTCGAGGACGAAAGTCTAAAAATCAAGGAGAACATGGAGGCATACCTTAATTCCCCACACAAAGTCTTTGAAGAAGACAAGTGTGAGGGAATGCCCACTGTATGTGGATGGATGCTCTTACCATGTTGACAAAAATGGGGAAAAAGAACTTGTGGCCGGCGAAGGGAATGCATGGTTGAATGAGTCCCAGAACCCTCCGCTGGGTATAAAATTGGTCCCCGAAGTAGTCAGGTGGCAGAGTTGATGGCTGTGCATCAGGCCATCCTGACTGCTGTCCAACATCAACTCCACGAACTGGTCATAATCACAGATTCAGATTATGTACGGAACAAGTCTGTGGAGCACCTGGTTAATTGGAAAACCAGAGGCATGTTATGTGCTAATAACAAACCCTTGAAACATGGGAAGTTAATTCAAAACATGGATGATCTGGTCACCTCGAATGGGATGACCATCTATTGGAAGAAGATCAAGGGTCATTCCAAAGTAGAGGGACCAGACAAAACTGGAAATTACTTAGCTGATCAGTTGGCCAAAACCGGGGCCATCCAAGGGGATCTAATAGAGATTGAGTCACTGTTGGGGGAGATCCAGGTCACTGCTATCACTAGGTCCCAGACGAATGCTCACAATGATCGTTCAACTGCACAATTGAGTAAGGAGACCCCAGATGCTGATCTGATTACGGCTCAGAAGGGGGATCCAATAATTGTTAAGTTTTACCAACACATTGAGGACCCTGAGAACTTTCCCCTGACGATACCGATTACATTGGGAAAGAGGACCTTAGAGTGTTGATGATATGTCCAAAAATGTTCCAAATCCAAGATGGTTTGTTGGTAAGGAAATCCCAAGCTGGCCATGATCAGTGGGTGGTCCCTACCTCATTCCGAAGCCTGATGTTAAATCACGCCCATGATGCGGCCACTGCCCGTCATAGGGGGTTTCACACAACACTTGAGATCTTAAGAGAGGTTGCATACTGGCCACACATGGGGCAGGACCTCGACCAATACTTGAAGGGGTGTCTTGTGTGTGCACAATTTCAGCCAACATCCCTCACACATCGTGCGCCTCTCCAAAAGAGGGCGATGACACTGCCATGGCAGATTTGCAAATCGACTTCATAGGCCCCGTGATTCGCTCCTCTAGGGGAAATAAGTACATGTTGACGGTCACATGCATATTTACTAAATGGGTGGAATGTCTCCCAGCCCCAAAGCAGCTGCCCTGATGATCAAGCACATCTTTTCGCGTTTTGGTCTACCCCAAAGGATTGAGTCAGACAGAGGTAGCCACTTCACCAGCAAAGTAATGACTAAGATGTGGGAGATACTGGGGGTTAAAAGGAAGCTACATATTGCTTACCGACCAGCCTCTTCTGGTGCAGTAGAGAGATACAACAGAACCATTGTGAGCATCTTAAAAAAGTTTGTGGCAGATTCTGGGCCAAGTTGGGATATCCGATTACCTCTGGTCCTAATGGCCATCAGATCTACCCCTTCATCTGCAACTAAAATGTCACCGTTTGAGCTGATGACTGGACGCAAGATGGTTCTTCTCCAGCATTTGCTCAACAGGCCCCAAGAGCAGACATTAATAAATGCCTCCACATTTCACGAATACGTTGAGAATTTAAGGAAACACCTCCAACATGCGTTTGCCTATGCCCAGCGGAATCTAGAAAGATCAGCTGATTGCATGAAGACCCGTTACGATTTGAAAACTACCAGGAAAGAATACAATGTGCGAGACCGAGTCTATATCTACAATTTCCAAACCAACCAGGCCAAACAGCGAAAATGTTTGCCTACATGGAAGGGACCTTTTGAAATTGTGGACAAGATCTCCCCAGTCGCTTACAAGATCTACATCCCCAAAGGTAGTTTGGCAGAAGGGGAAGACAAGTGGGTCCATATAAATCAGTTAAAGTGTTACCATCCCAGGCACACTCTACAGCAACTGGAGGAGTCCTCTGCTATACCAGAGGGGGCTGCTCCAGAGTAATTCAGTTCCAACCCTAAAATATCCCACATATAGTCTCTAAAATATTATGATTCTTGAATGCAAATGTCTCCTGATTATATCTTGTTTTTTTTTAAATGAGAATGGAAATATCTCTTGATTTATAAAATGTATATGCCACCCCACTATATCGATAGTGGGGGAAATATGTCTACGAATAGGTATTGCCGCTTTGCTTTGTCATCCTAGGAGAGGGAAAACCTGGAGACTGGCCAAGGAGAACGATCCGGGGACAAGGAGAACGATTCGAGGGGCCCGGAGTACCGCCCAATACTCCAATCGGGACCGGCGAGGAGAACCGATTGATCGAACCTGATGAAGGAAAAATGCTGAACTGTGCCATCTGCGGAATCGGAAAAGATGCTGAACTGTGCCATCTGCGGAATCGGAAGAAGATGATGCGGACATACCAGCGCGTGCATCAAAACATCCTTTGCACCCGACTCCCCATCGACTCGAAATCAAAGTGCAGCCGGGCGGGGGGGCTTGTTAGGTGTCTTGACCCACGTTCAAGTTATTATGCTGCAACATTTGGTGCTGTGGGCTTAGAAAATCCAAGATGGCCGAAAAGCCCACATTTGCGCCAGAATCCAGGAAAACCGTGCAGTTTTGCGCACACCAAAATGGTAGCCTAACCTGCCACCCACCAGTGCGAGCGAGTGGGCCAGAAGCGCCATGAGTGAAATGTGGTACCAAAGGAAAAACAGCAGTGCCTGTGAGCTCAAAAAGCGCTTTCAAATCACCTTTGTTTCTCTGAAATGCAAGCTAAAAATGCTTATTTTAAACATTGCAAGATATTCAAAAATCTCACTGAACACCAGCAGACATTTGGCAGAATGTAGTCTTGTGTGCATACAAAATCTGGAAAGATGAAGAGCCCAAAACAATGTTTATAACAAAACTGGCTGAGCTGTGGATGTCAGCAGCTTAACTGAAATCGGATTTAAAACCACTAAAATTGAAATGTTTAAAATAAATGAGTGACCTACTTTTGAGTGTCACATAGGTTGCAACTGTTTAAAGGTCATAGTTTTGAACTTAGAATCAGCGGTTTAGCTGCAGGTGTAAAAATTGTAAGTTTGACTTGAATGAAGAAAACTGGAACAAAAGTGACATTTAGCTGAAGCCTGGCTTGAAGAGATTGAATTCTTCCCGGCAACTAGCCCCGACAGGAGTTGAAACTTGCCCAGCAACTGCATTTGCAGGCCTGGCTGCCTTATGCTGTTCCCACCAAAAGGAGATTACACCTCTCTGATTGAATCAGGGGAGGAGCACCTGGGAGCAGGGAAACAGAACAATGAGCCTTCCTTGGCTCAGGCAAATGTTAAATTAGGCGGGGTCGTAAATGGCTTACTCTTGGAAGAAACTGGGAGGAGCAGTGCCTCTGTGAGCAACCTGAGTTGGAGGAAGTGGACAAACCAGAAATTCCACCATGTTCTTTGGGAAACCACACCCCTCTGGGCCAGAGCATAATTTTAAAAAGATGGATAATTCATAGTACGGACTTGTCAAAATTATATAATTAATATCATCATTTTTTTGTGCACATTTTAAAAGGTGTTAGGCCTCTGTGGTATGTTCTGGGGGGTAGTAGCGGAAAATAAGGTATTAGTCTGAATGTCTGTATGTTAAAAATCTGACACTTTATCATCTGATGCCCATATTCCTTGTGCATGTTTGTGTAAATTCTGGAAAAGTTTAGAGGTTGTGTTTTTGATGAAAAGGGCAGAATTCTGTCATAAGTGGACACAACATCTTACAAAGACAAGGATCGGATGGTTTGGTGCTACAGAAAATATGTTAACTGGACATATAATATTAGAAAAATGGTACATAAATAAATATGTATTTGGATCAAAAATAGATTTGTGTGCAAATTGACAAGGGGAGTGTTCTTTCTGTATGCCATAAAATTGATGCCTGATGATATTCCATTCCTTCCCCCAATCAAGGGAGAGAGGAGAGCTTGGCCAATGATAAGTTGTGAGGGGCAGGCTTAGTTATGCCCACGCACACACCCATTTTCAAAAGACATAAAAGGAACACTGAAACCCAGGTAGAGACTTCACTTTCTCCTTTCATGTGAAGCGCTTTGCCGGACCAGACAATATCCAGATGGACCATCTCCAGACCTTAGAATCCAGACTTCGGAACTTGTAGCAGAGAGGCCTGAACCACCAGCTGAATCCTTTTTCAGCAGGCCTCAAAATCTTTTGCAAATTATTCAAACAGCCGGGCTGAGCTGTTTGATTCTGGCTAGCACCCTGTGCAAGTACCCAGAAAGCAGTGCTGTATCCAGAATCCACTTGATCCAGACCAGCAGAACCAGAGATCCAGACCGCTGTGCAGTGCCGAGTGCCAGACCAGACCAGCAGAGCAGAGCTGACCCAGAGAGCTGTGACTTCAGAACCACCCGCCAGGAGTCCAGTCCAAACCTGACCAGACCTTGACGGCCTATTTCAAATTCATAGTGTGAGTACTCAGCTAGAACTGTGCCAGAACCAATCTCTTAGTCTAAAATAATCTGATTCAAACCATTTAACTTGTCCAGAACTGCATCATAGGAATCAGGTGTTCATTCTGTCATTTCAAAGCTGTAAAAGTGTCATTTTGTCATTCTGAAGTTTACTTTAATTTCGCGAAACTACCTCCACACAATCGTCTGTATCTTTTGATCCGTACGTGCTAGGAACAAGATTTAACTTTCATTTTAAAGCTACGATTCTAGGCTTTCTAACAAGCCTTATAGTTATTCAGTAATCGCTCGACGCACGCAACTACATTGCCGCAAATTGAAAAATGTGCTCCTGTCAAAAATAGCCGTCTTTTGCTCGCAACTGCTGAAATCCGTTTTCCCTCTGATAATCATTCCTGAATCATTGCCAGTGTGACTTGAACTAATCTTAATAGCTATCACCAACCCTGAACCTCCTACAGGGAATTAAAATCATTTTTAGCATATTTTTCCCTTCTTTGCATACCACATTTAAAAGTACTTTTGCCTGTGTTTAAAACCATCCCTGTTTCTCTAAGCTTGCTAGGGGGGAACTGATATTCGTATTGTATTGTATCCCTGAAAACTGTGTGCTTCACTTCCATCTCCTTATATTGCATAGGGGGGAGTGAATTGCCAAAAGGGGAAAAGTGAACATATTATCTCTTGTGAAACCCTATTGCAGTATTTATTTCTGTACTGCATTTTTATTCATCATTGCATTTCCTTGAAATCATAAAAGTATTCTCAGCTACCTTATCCTCCCTATACTAGCTCCTAAGTAATTAAATTAGCGTACAATTGTAATATTATCCATTGTTGATCACTGTCATATGCCTAAGTGTGCTATCAAATATGAATTTATTCATAAAAGTGTGATATATATATATATATATATATTGTTTACTTTCTCAATAAACCTTTTAAATTGCAAAACAAACCTACTTCTTGGCTCAGTGAGGTCAGGGGGATTCAAAGAGAGGGGCGTTATATAAGGGTTTATCATCCAGATTATAACTTGTCATAAAAATATATAAATAAGGGCTTCCCTTGGGCGTCCCAGACGAGGCACTGACTGAATTGAAGGGATTGCTGAATTGAAGTCACTTAACAGTAGAAACAGTGAAACTTGCTACTCATTGTACAAAATGAATTTACTGCATTCATTGTACAATACATAAACAACATTACTGCAGTCAGACTGGTGGGAATCTGAGGCAGCCACCTGCTCTATTTCATACACACAACTGTTCCGCGCATGTATGGGAGTAGCGGTTCTCATGAATAGCCACTGATATGTTGTTGAAAAATGAGAATGTATTTGCATTTCGCAGTGAAGGCCACTTCATTGTCTGTTTGAAATACGAGCTCAGTACGGCCGCATATTTGTCGACAGCCATAAGGGTCAGTTGTTTTTTAACTTTGAGGTGCAGGGAAAGAGCAGAAAGAATGTAGGGAGTAACAATTAGATAAACATATTGCTTGATAAGGTTATGCTTCAAAAACGTTTGCACCAACCAAGAAATATTAGTTACACTACTGTCTGACTGCAGCTAACGCAATGGAGCCGGTCCACATCATGTAAGTGTATTTTTCCTGCCTATATACCGAATTGACATTACATTTTTACTTTGGGGGGGGGAATTATTTTTTCGTAATGCATTACAAGGTTTACGTGCCGTTGATTTTTTTTTCCCCATTATGGACATTGCACATTGTCGCTGTTTGTAGGGTGCCAGTACATTTCCCAAATTAAATTATTATTTAGTAATAAAAGTATGTGTTACAACTTTGTTTTGTGCAGAGGTTGCGTATTGACATATGTTTTATTTACGTTTTTCCCCTCAGATACTTCTTTCCCTATTGTGATTGTCACGGATTACAGCTGCCGAGTGACGCCTTTTTTAACCGTCAAATGCAAATGTTCATTACCGGTTGTCTGTGCGTCATAATTCAGTGGGATGATCGTGTTGGACCTCTATGTCCATATGCAGCAGTCGCAATGTGAAGTAACATTCCATCCTTTCTGGTGGTGTAGATCACAGCCGTTGACGTCGTCTTGCACATCAATGTGGGAGTAAAATGACTGCTGTGGTGGCAACGCTTACTTTCTATGTGTGAAAGAAACCAACGTGCCCATTACCATTTTCATTGGCGACGAAAGACAGAGACTTACTAATTGTATGGAAATGTGCATAGGGCAATCATTTCGCAGAGTTCATTGTGAAACACAACTACTTTACTAATTTCTTAGGGCGATGATTTCGCTCAGTTTATTGTGAAATAAAAGTACTGTACTAATTTTTAAATGTCAGTGTTTTTTTTTACAAATGTACTCTCTGCTTTCACAATGTGGCATGCTACGTTGCATGTTGTAATGTGTTCTTTTGTAGGTGCTACATCACTGCACGTACGTCAATATGGACGCATTTTTTTAAGCTACCAAGGAACGTTATGGAGAAAGGTACTGCATGCCCCACTTGCTTTGGCTATGGGAGGGTCAGGCCCATCTCATATGCTTTAGTGCAGTCAGGCCAATTTCTGTCACCGTCAGACCAATTTATGTCACCCAGATGCCCTATTAACCAACATTAATCAGAATAATTACTATCTTCTTAAAAGCGGGGACATGTGGTAAGGTGCACTGAAAGTGTTTGGTGCACAGAAATGTTTGTAAAATAATACATGGTTACACCCTCCCAATACACATATCTTCACACCTTTTGACCTGTCCGGCTTACGAAATTATGTGTCGAACGGAGAGTGGTAATGGTGTTGCTTCCAGTATTTCTAACGTCATTGTGCTTCCCATCACAGAGTTTGTTTCAGATTTTATGTAAACATAAATAGACTACTCCTTTGCATTTTTTAAACACATTTTGACAGAAAACAATTACTGCATGTACAACACATGTATGTAAATGTCATTGACAACACCCGAAAAGGTTCATGTTGTGCATGTGATAGTGTTTTGATATTTAACAAGTGTACTCATGTACATAACAAATCAATGGTACAGCTTCCGTCTGTGAGGGGTAGCCTCTATGTATGGTTAGTGGCTACAATGTCGGGGATGTGACTACTGGCCATTACTGGAAGGGACAAAACATTGCATTGAGGTCGCCATGTCCACCAGGGACTGCCTTTCTAATAAAGGTGTTCCTTATAACCATACATTTCTCAAGGAACACAAATGTGGTGCTGCCTTTACGGTCACACAGTTTCACTTTTGCTTTCTGTAGCCTGCAATGGAAAGCGAAGAAGGGTTTCTATCCAACACCCGTCTTCCCTTTCTATGATGGCCACCTTGAAAAAGGATTTGTTTTCTTCAGCCGGGAATGCCGGAGGCGTTCCGGTTGAAGACAAAAAATCCTCTTTCTTGGTAGCACGGGTTACTGCTGTAAAATCTCGATTGCTTATGGCATTCATCCCCCACTCTTTGGGGAGGAATGGGGGTTAATGATCCAGATACATCAGTATGCACCCTTGCTTATATTGTGTTGCACGCTTGCCTTGTGGAGTTCTGTACTGAAAATTTTCCATTTTCAAGTTCGTACAAGAATATACAATGTACTTCCGCACTATCACCCAGTTACACATGTCATCGTGAAGTGCGTATGACTTTTCGAACACGCCCCCATGCTGTGCGCCAGCATATGATAATGTGGAATTCTTCGGAATGTGGGCAGTTACTTCAAATGTTCCTTTACAGTAGTATGCTTATGTGTTGCTATTAAAAACCTGATAAATGTAGTACAACATTTTTGTTAACGTACTGTTATGATGTATTTACACTACTAAAAACCTATGGCATTCAGTGATGTCATCAATGATATTTGTTATGTCATCTTTGAAGTCCTGGGTGTTAGTCTTAGCAATGCACGTAGATGCGAGTTATGATTGCTGAGCTTACCATAATGGGGGAATGTGCAGTGTTTTTTGGTTTCACTGTGAAGTATAACATCCCGATAACAAAGTTTTTTTTACTGAGTGTACATATATATATATAGAGCAGGGAACGAAAACAAAGGGGCTAAACATGTAATGTGGTCAATGATGTCATCAGTTACATTTGAGATACATCTTTCATTTTCTGGGTGTGACTGTTAGCAGTGCACAGTGGTTATGGCAAGTATGGGGGCTCAGTCTGCCATAACTGGTGAATTTCAGGGGTTTTTCGGTTTTAATTTGAACCTTAATGGGGAGGGTGAACATTTTTTTTTTTTGTGAAGTGCACAGGTTTTTCGTAGGGCAAATTAACCATAACCTGCCCTCAACAACTTTTTTTGTAGTGTATATATATACATATATATACATTGTCGGTGCTAAAATGCCAACTGACAAAGGAACTACGGAACTACAAGTGAATGCAATTTCCCTTAATCTAAAAATAGATTGTTTTGTTCTTACTACAAAGTTGTCACTGGTAGGGTCAAACCTAGTGGCACTTTAGAGGTTCAAAAAGTGTTTTGTTTTTGTCCTATTTTCTTTTAAATGTGTTAATACATTTCTGGTCTGATATTCTTCTTGCTGAAGACACAACCTTCCAGTCCAACTCAGTGGACATGTGCAGTACACTGGAATGGGTGCCATAGATAGGATTTGCAACACTACCACTTCTCAATCCTCTGTGGTGAACGTTTCCATTGTCTCTGAAAAAGAGGCCAGATATGTGGACCCCAGCCATTACTCTATGCCAGCCACTGAGCCAGAAACATATATTAACTATTGAATTGTGTGTGTTAAGTGGTATGTGATTGAATATAGAAGAGGGAAGAAGAGTGCGCACACACGGTGTGCTTGACACACTGCAGTGAACTTTGAGAGCAGCAGGTTTGTTTTCATAGTTAAGTAAACTGAAAAACCAAGAAGGAGTTGAAACTCCTATTATTTATTTTTAATTAGGTTAACTCTGAAACATGGTCGCCATAATTATAGGTCATGTTATTCATGACTGGGACAGGGTGTCGTCGGGCCTTCATCAGTGTCTGATGGCCGCGGGGGAGTGGGTGGGCCTTAATTGGCTGAAGCTGAATGGGGACAAAACGGAGGTGCTGGTGGTGGGTTCTCCTCCTGATCCCTCACTTTGGATTGCCTCTTTCTGGCCTTCTTTGGGTGCTCTTCATGTTCCTACGCTGAAGGTTAAGAATCTGGGAGTAATCATGACTGTACCCTGTCTATGGATGCACAGTTTTCATCTGTCTGTCTGACTGGGTTTTTTCACCTGGAAATCCTGAAAAAGTACTCCATATACCACCTTCCCTGCGACCACCGGTTGTGGCTTGTGGGATGTTTTTACCCATGTATCCGAGCCCTACCACAAAAACTGTGCAGTACTGGCATGGAAAACATCATGATGGCCAGAACTTCCCAGAAAATGCACAGGGAAATGCATGAAGAATAGGCTGCCACCCATTTTTGCCTAGGTTGTGAGCACAGGAGGGCACTGCCTAAAACCACCATTGGGCTACTCACACAGTAGCCTGAAACCATTTGGAATGACAATGCTGATTGCCAAAAGCAACCTAGACCTGTGGGGAATTCATTTTCTTAAATCCCAAAAATGGTTGCATTACCAGTACTCACCACTATCAGAAAGACGGCGTTTTAAAACCACCAGACTTTTGTGTAAAACTGAACAAATGAAACAAAACCAGACCAAGGAAAGACTTGCTAAGAGGTGGATACAATGTAAAACTATACTCTGAAATGACTTGAAGGACGTAATTATTTAATGTGTATGTAAAAATCGTAATAGACTTAAACTGGGGGACAAAAAGTGACATTGTATCTGAAACCTGGCTTAATGAAACTGAATTCTGCCTGACATCTACCCCCACAGGAGTTAAAACCTGCTCAGCCACTCTTCCCCTTGCCAAAAGGAGTTGTCACCTCTCTGATTAGATTAGGGGTGGAGCAGCTACAGGGAGTTGAACAAAGGCCTGTCCTGGGCCCAGGCAGATGGTTTATTAGGGTGGTCGTAAATGGCTTCCTTTTGAACAAAGCCCTTCCTTGACTCAGGCAGATGGTTTATAGGTGAGGCCGTAAAATAGCTTCCTCTTGGCAGAAGCTGGGAGGGGCAGGGTCTCTGAGCTTGGCAGAAACTGGATAAACTGGTTTCTACACCATGTGACCTGAAAAGACACACCCCTGTTGGCCAGAATATGATTTTAAGAAAGATGTATAACTCATGGTGCGGACTTGTCAAAATTATCTAAATGATACCATAATTCTTGTGATTTTTCTGTGCATGTTTTAAGATGCGTTGGGAATTTGTGTGATGTTCTGGGGCAAAACCCCGCTATTTATTGACACCACATACTCTGTGTTTAAGCTAGCGACCTGGAAAGTTACTGAGATATGTGTGGGAGGGGGGTGTATATGTGTATAAATCTGGAGAAAAATCTGATGTTGCAAAACCCACTAAAAAGCACAAAATGTTGCCATTTCTGAATGCAAGCCCCCAGGAAGAGCAGAGTTTGAACAGAGTATACCTCATGTGATATGTGATGGGTGCATGTAATTTTAAACAAATGTGTACCTATGCAAATATGTATTTGGGTCAAATATAGATTTGTGTGCAATTTGACAGGGGAGTATCCTTTCTGCAGACCATAAAACAGCATCACCATGACACACATTTCCTTCCCCCAATCAAAGCAGTGCGGAAAGCTTGACCAATGGCAGTTGAGAGAGGGGCTGGCTAGTGATGCTACACACACACCCACTTTCAAAAGACATAAAAAGAGCCACTGGAAGCTAGAGAGGAGATTCAAATCCAGTTGCTGCAACGCGCTCTGCCGGACCACACAACATCCAGAAGATACCAGATCCAACACTTAGACTTTAAAACTCCAAAGAACTTGATTCAGAACTCAAAGCAAGGGCCTAAACCCACAAACTGAGAACTCTTCTCAGCAGGCCTCAGCATCCAGCAAACCTAACAGCGGTAGCAGCATCCAGGAGCCGTGCAGATCAGTGCTGTACCCAGAGAAAGCAGAGCAGTATCCAGAACCAGAGGCCAGAGATCCAGAGTGACCCAGACAGCTGTGAGCAGAACCAGAGAGCTGACCCAGATCACGGTGAAGTGCCGAGACCAGAACCGGAGTCCCGTCCAAAACCTGACCAGATCCGTGGCGAGACCTATTTCAAAAATATATTGTGTGTACCTAGCAGAACTGTGCAGAACCAATCTCTTAATTAAAATAATCTAATCCAAACTATTTTAATCTAACCAGAACTGCCTCCTAGAAGTTGTCACTTGTTATTTTATAAAGCTGCACCACTGTCACTTGTCAATTCTGAAGCTGCAAGCTGTCACCTGTCATTTTGAGTTTACTTAAAATCTGAAAAACTACCTTTATTTAATCGTCTGTATCTCTGGAACCGTTTGTACGAACTTGGTTTAACTTTCCTCTGAAAGCTAGAACCGACTTCCTACTCCTTATACTTTCTCCGCAATCACGATTCACGCATTCGCGAATTTTGCAGCGATTTGCGATTTGGCCCGATTTCTTTACTTGTAAAAAGATAGCTGCTTTTGCCTGAACTGCTAAATTTCGTTTGCCTCCTAAGAACCATCCCTGAATCATTGCTAAAGTGAGCCTGCACTCATCCCTAGTATCTCTCACTCACCCTTAACCTCCTAAAGGGAATTAAAAGCATTTTCAGCATATTTCTCACTGCATTGTCACCATATTCAAAGCATTTTGCCTGTGTTTCAAAACTCCTATCTGTTGTATAAGCTGCTGGGGGGGAATTGAACTGAATTCTATTTGATTGCATTCCTAAGAACTGTGTGCTCTCATCTTCATCTCCTTACATTGCATAAAGGGGGGGGTGAATTGTCCAAGAAAGTGATTACATTGTCTTTTGCTGAAATCCTATCAAGTTATTTTCTGTACTGCATTTTCATTCCACATTGCATCTATTTGAAACCATAAAAGTATTGTTGCTATCTTATCCATCCTATACCCACTCATCATTGATTATAAAGAAGTGTGCTAGTGCCAGACTATCCATTATTGATTACTGCTCAGATTAAGTGTGATATTCAATTATTAATTCATTATAAAAGTGTGATATATGTTGTTTAAATTCTCAAATAAACCTTTTAAACTTGCAAAACAGAACTACTTCTTGGCTCAGTGGGGTCAGGGGGATTCCAAGAGAGGGGTGTTATATAGGGGTAGTCATCCAGAACTCATGAACTGGACATAGAGATATATCAATAAGGGTTTCCATTCAGTATCCCAGACTAGGCATTGACTTAGCTGTAGTGTTGAATTGAATCCTCTTACAAACTGGGGGCTCGAGCCGGACATCTGGGTTAGACCTATCACTTGTGCAGCTTAATACAGTGTGCTAACTGACGGGATACATACATCCAGTCGGATCACCACGCTGCATTGCGCTGTAAAGCACTCCTCAAAAGGGACACTCTAAGGAAAAGGTCTGTTTTGCAAAAATAAAATACTAATTTATTTAAGTCAGGACAGAGACCAATCTTTAGAATGACGACCTTAGTAGACATGAAAATAGCCAGAGAGCACTTCTTACATAAGTTATTTGTGAGAGGTGAGTGGACTCACCAGGACCGCATGGTCTGGTTGCAGGCCATCACGCAACAGGTCACTGAAACAGGGTCAGATATATGGAGAGATCAGGGTCCCTTACATGTGGCCCTGAGTGAACTATACATGGCTCCTAAAGCTAAGGATGAACAAGACAAGATGGTTAGGATAGCGGCATACCTGTACCTATATATGGGAGACATGCAGGATAAATGTACTGAAAGCCAAGATCTGGCGAATAAGCGACAGATGGCGTTAGAGAAGGTCCAATCTGACCTGGTCTCTTCTGAGCAGAGGCTGCAGAGGAGCCAGGAGGCAGAAAATGATAGTAGGCAGTATATCATTAAAATAAAAGAGGACATGGATATACTGCAACAGGAAAAGGCTGACCAGGATACCAGAATTCTGGCCTTGCAGAAGGAACGCCAAGACAGTTTGGACTCCCTACTGCAGAGCCAGAAAAAGCTGGAGCAACAGATCAATTTCAACAGGGCATGCACAGAGCAGGTAGCCACCCTGCAAATCCAACTAGACAGAGAGAAAGAGGAGAGCAATAAACTGATCCTGAAAGACCTGGATACCCAGACAGAGTTTGATCAGGAGCGCCAGAAAGCTGGTGCCTTCCAAAGGCAAAGGGACGACCTGACGGCACAGATGCAGACTCTTAGTCAGGAAAGGGACACCTTAGGCCAGGAAGTCTGCCACTTAAAAAGAATAATGGAAGAAAATCACCTGGCCCACCAGGGACTGGGTGACCTCCAAAAAGAACACCAGGACTTGCTAGAGCACACCAGGAGGGTGGAGGAGGCTCTGGCAAGACAGGAGCAGGCCAGTAGGGATGGAACTCAGGAGGTAACCCTCCTGCAGCAAAGACTGGCCCAGTGCTCCAGGACCAATCAGGAAACGCAGAGAGAGAATGAGGCTCTCTGCCAGCACAATGATAGGCTCCAACAACAGGTAGCGATGCAGGAGAGACTGATAGAGTCTAGTAAGGCCTTAACTGAGGAACTGAAGGCGCAGGCTCTTGCATTGCAACAGGGAGCAGGGGCAGATAGAGACCAGGTTCGCTGGGAAAGGGAAACTCCTGAGCATAACCTCAGGAGCCCTAGTACCAGAGGCCTTTATCTCTCTCAGTCCCTGGACTCTGCCACCCCCATGTCCCCTGGCGCACATGAGCACCGGGCCACAGGGATGGCAGATTACTATCCAGCCAGAAGCATGGGGCTCATAGGCCAGTACCTCCCAGGAATGGATGGGCGGGCATCCGGGTATGGGCACCCAAGCACAGTGCAATTTAGTGGGTAACCCCAGGAGAATAGGCCCATTAAGGGCATCCTGAAAGCTTCTGCCCAGTTAGGTCAGTGGGGGGGGTACCCATCAAATCCTGGCAGCAAGGAGGAATCTGAAGACTCCTCTGAACGGCGCAGGACACAGGAGAACAGGTCCCCACATTCTGCCAGCCATTCCCAGGCTCGCAGAATCCGGGAAAACCTGGAAGTCAGACAGGAACCTCTGGGAGCAGTGCCTCTGAGTCAGAGGATGAATGGACCAGGGTTACCCGAACCAAAAAGGCCAATAAGGCAAAAAGGGCCTTGCTTAAGGACCCATTGAAACAGATTAAGGCAATCAGGAGTGTCATCACGCCTTATCATAAGAACGCCAAGTACTCTGTTTGGGAACACTTGGAGCTCTATGAGCAAATGATGGAGACTTTCCAATTGAAGGACAGCAGTAGCTGCATCCAGTATGTCAAATGGACATTCTCCCCAGAATACTCCAGTTTCTTTGCAGGGCTGGAGGACCAAAATCATTTAAGATGGTCCACCTATAAGGCGGCCATCTTGAAACATTTTTCTGTTCACAGAAATCCTCAAGAGGCTCGCAAGGCAGCCTACAATTTGCAATGTGGGGAGGATCAGGCCCCACAAGAGTTTGTGCAAGAATTAAAGCGTGCTTTTGGGCAGACCACCAGAAGGGTGCGCACAGACAGCAAACAGTTTGTCAATACATTTTTCCATGCTCTCCCTAAATATATAATGACCCAGCTCGTGAGAGATTTTCATGAGAAAAGATCTTTAGACTGGGACATTGAACAGGCTACCCGGATCTATGAGGTGCAGAAGCCTATCGAAAATAAAAATAACGCGCCGAAAAACCCCAAAACCAACAGCACCCCTGCTGCTGCCAAGGTGGCAGAGGTAAAGGTTGCCCCCGTTTTAGATTTGGAGATGGGGGGGCCTAAAAACCTGCCTGCACCAAATAACTCACAGCCCAGAAGGCCCTCGGGCCAGTCACAGACAGGGAGTCATAGGAGGTAGTCCCACAATGGGGTCCCCCGCTCCCCTGACTATGTAAGTCCCCGCTACAAGGGAAACCGACCAATCCTGGGTTATGTGTGGACTCCTCCAGCCCAAGGGGGGGGTTCCAGCCAAGCACCTGACCCGGGGAACTTCCCTCCTAACTTCCCCCAGGAGGGCAGAAATTCTCCAAATCCTGGCCAGAACTTTTTCCCCAGGTATCCACCCAATTTCCAGCCCCAAAATCATCCATCCTTGTTAGGCAGAAACCTGTGCAGTTCCCTTGGGGAACACTGCAAAAGATTTAAGACTACAGGTATAGCAGTAAACCCACTTGGTAGCAGTCTGCACCACCCAGATTTACCTGGTAGCTGTGGCTGAGCAGTCAGACTTCCCTCAAGAAGAGTTAGGCAGTATGTAAAGTATACACCATATGTACTCAGACACAATAGCACAAGCAAACACTGACCAGAGCTTGGTTTCAAAAGTATATAGTTATTTATTTTTAAGAACACATAAGTTGAAAACACTCTAGCAAAGTATAGTAAAAACACTTCAAACACAGTTATAATGAAAGCAGTTTCAACCCTTACTCCTATCTAGACAACTCTAAGTTAACACCACATAATTAAAACAGAGGTGAGCGCTTAACGTTAGATGACACTCTAGTAGGTTCAAGAAAGGGATAAAAAGAAACAGCTATGGGTTAAACACACCACTCTAAGGTCCAGAACACTTGCAATAGGCTCCAAGAAGCACAAAGTCACAGGTGAGCAAAAGTCACTAGGCAGGGCCCACTCTTAGAGTAGCCGGAGCGAAAATGTGCCCCAGATCACACTGTTATTAGGGATTCAAAGTCTTGCAAAGAGTTAGAAAGAGTTTAGAGTGGTTTAGAAAGTTTAGCCAGGGTGTCCCAGGCACTCCCAGGGTCGAAAGCCGGGGGCTAAATCTACCCCGTACAGTCGGTAGCAAGGGAAGCCAGGCGGAACACGGTACCTTAAGCGGAAAGGATCCTCCAGCGGTGGCAGTTGTTCCAGGCAGTGGCAGCAAGGCTCGACGTCGGTCAGGGGAGAAGAAGTTCTCGCTGAAGAGCAGAAGAAGAAGGTCGTTGCACTGCCCGGGAAGAAACCAGCCGCGGAGTCCTCCGGTTAAAGGTTTGTACCGACTTTCGTGGTTGGGGTAAAAGTGGTGGGGTTCCGGTTGCCAGGGTGCTTGGCACTGGCAAGGCGGCCACGAGATACCTCGAGAAGCGAAAAGAAGGCGAAAACTGGTTGTCCCCACCAGTCAAGGGAAGGAGCCACTCCGTTAAGAGTTCTCCTCGGTCGTCGGGAAAAGTGGGGAGACGGTTCAGCAGGGCTCCACCGGGTGGTGTCGTCGAAGCAGGTCGGCTCAGCTCTTCCCTCGTTGGATTCTTGGTCCTGTGGCGACTTCTGAAGTTCCAGTCCCCAAAGCCCTGCTTTTATGCAGCAAACCCCCATTCACCCAGCCTAGCTGTCACTCAAACATGCTAAGTGGTGAGCCGGCCGGCTCACCACTGGGGCCAATCAGGACGGAGTGCGACTGGAGTTACCAAGGTAACTCAGTCCAGGGTGCCTAAATCCCCCTCCACCCCTCCTAAGTACCCCAGACAGAGTGGCACCACTTTGGAGGGCTTCTGTGGAGAAGCCCGCCAAAAGTGGGACAAAGGGCTCCACTTTGGGTCAGAGTTACAGAGGCGAACGCCAACGCCATTTTAGAATCAAGTTTTGGCAAAAAGTCCCAACCGGAGTTATAATAATAAATATATAAACCGGCGGTATGTTTAAGGCTACCGTAAATAAATAATTAAATGTGTTAGCCTAAAACAATGGGAAATCCCATAGGGAAATATTCGCGGTCGAATATAAAAAGTAGTTTCCACTGCCACCAGCCAAAACTCGATCAGGGGGGACGGAGACGTGCCCCCTCGACTAACAGACCCTGGGGCAATCGAATTGCCCCAGCCAGTACGTCCACAATATGATGGTTTGTACTGGTTCTGTTCAGGATTCAAGACTAGCAAAGTCTTTGGTGACTTTACATGCCCTGGGAGACAGTAGTCAGTCCCAGGGTCTGGAGTCTATGTTGGGGAGTCCCTAGGACACCCCTGGGTCACGGCACAGAGGGTGCTGTGTAACCCACATCACAAAAACACATGAGGCCCTATGGAGTAAAAGACCCCATAGCCCATTCAACACAAGGTTTAACCAAGAAAACACACTTCAACATGTCCAAGAGTGAGGGTAAAAGAGTCTCACTCTTGGCAGGAGAAAAAAAAAGAAACCCCAGAAATCCAGCAAAGCCGCTGGGGGACTCACTAGGTAGGGAAATTCAGCCTAAACAGAGAATTCTCCCTAACACTCGCCCCCCCCCAGACTAAGGGACAGGAGGATTTAATCCACTCCTGGATGAACCTCATACCTCTAGTCGATGATATACATCCTAGAGAGTCCATCAGCATTTTGATGGTGACACCCTGACCTGTGCTCAATGGTGAAATCAAACCCTTGCAGGCAGATTGACCATCTCAATAGTTTTGGATTTTCCCCTTTCATTTGCATTAACCATCTCAAGGGTTGGTGGTCAGTCTGAATAACAAAAGTAGAACCATACAAGTATGGCCTAAACTTCTTCAGTGCCCACACAATAGCAAAGCATTCTCTTTCGATAGTTGCCCACCTTGTCTCAGGATCCTTCAGTTTCCTACTGATGAAGCAAATGGGGTGCTCCCTACCCTTCTCATCCAGTTGGCTTAGAACTGCACCTATACCTACATTGGAAGCATCAGTTTGTACAATGAAAGGTTGGTGGTAGTCAGGAGCTCTCAATACTGGAGCTTGGCAAAGAGCTCTCTTCAGTTTTTCAAAGGCCTGATTGCACTCCTCATTCCATTTTACCTTTTTAGGGAATTTGGGAGAGGAGATTACATTCAGTGGAGAAGCTATGGTCCCATAGTTCTCAATGAAATTCCTGTAATATCCAGTGAGGCCTAGAAAAGCTCTCACTTGGGTTTGAGTAGTTGGTGTTGTCCAATTTTGCACAGCTTCAATCTTGCTGGGCAAAGGCCTTATTTCTCCACCTCCTACCTCATGTCCAAGGTAGACCACTTTACTTTGACCAATCTGGCACTTACTGGCTTTGATTGTCAAATGGGCCTGTTCCAGAGCCTGCAACACATGTCCTAGGTGGTTCACATGTTCTTCCCAGGAGTGGCTGAAGACTGCAATGTCATCCAAGTATGCCATGCAGACATCTTCCATCCCAGCCAGAACTTGGTTCACCATCCTTTGGAATGTGGCAGGTGCATTTTTTAGTCCAAAAGGCATGACCTTAAACTGGTACAAGCCAACTGGGGTTGAAAATGCAGTTTTCTCCTTGGCATGGTCTGTCAGGGCTATTTGCCAATAGCCTGACGTCAGGTCAAATGTGCTGAGGTACTTGGCTGCACCAAGTTTATCCACCAACTCATCTGTCCTGGGCAAAGGGTGGGCATCAGTCTTGGTGACTGCATTTAGAGCTCTATAGTCCACACAGAATCTCAAGTCTTTGGATCCTGCCTTTGGTACTAACACAACTGGGCTAGACCATGGACTAGTAGAGGGCTCTATTACCCCGAGATCAAGCATCTTCTTGACCTCTCCTTTGATGTGGGCTCTGATATGTTCTGACATTCTGTATCCTCTGCTTTTGACTGGCAGACAGTCACCAGTGAGTATCTCATGCTGGCCCCAAGGGGTCAAGCCTGGTGACAGTGAGAACAGGGAGGCAAACTGATTTAACATAGATTTGCACTCCTCTCGTTGCTCAGGTGTCAGGTCTGAAGAGAGGTTGACTCCTTCAACTTTTTCATCTAAAGGCACACCTCTGAGGAGATCAGGGAGAGATTCACTCTCTTCTTCCTCTGCAGCTGAAGCTAGAAGCAAGGCTCCTACATCAGGTCTGGAGATGTATGCTTTTAGTCGGTTGGTGTGGAAGACTCTAGGAGCTTCCCTGGGTCTGCCCAGATCCACCAGATAGTTGACCTCTCCAAGTTTTCCCACAATCTTGAAGGGTCCCATCCATTTGTCTTGCAAGGCCCTCTGCCTTGTTGGGAGCATAACTAGAACTAGCTGGTCTTGAGTAAACTCAACCATGTTAGCCTTCTGGTCGTGCCAATGTTTGACCAGAGCTTGACCAGCTTTCAAGTTGTCACTTGCTTCTGCCATCATGTGTGACATTCTCCTCCGGAGACCGATCACATAGTCAGTCACTCTGACTGGCTTGAGGGGAGGAGCACCTTCCAATCCCTCCTTAATCAGGGCCAATGGACCTCTGACTGGATGGCCATAGAGAAGCTCAAAGGGAGAATAACCTACTCCCTCCTGAGGGACTTCTCTATAAGCAAAGAGAAGGCATGGCAGTAGAAGGTCCCACTTTTTCTTAAGGGGTTCTTCCAAAGCACCTATCATGCTCTTCATGGTTCTGTTAAACCTTTCAACCAACCCGTTTGTCTGAGGGTGGTATGCGGTTGAGAACTTGTAGGTAACTCCACAGGTTTTCCACATGGCTTTCATGTAGTGGGACATAAAGTTTGACCCCCTGTCAGAGATTACCTCCTTAGGAAACCCAACCCTGGTAAAAATACCAAGGAGGGCCTTAGCCACAGCCGGGGCTGTAACAGTCCTCATAGGAATTGCCTCAGGGTACCTAGTAGCATGGTCTACTACAACAAGGATAAACCTGTTGCCTGAGGAGGTTGGGGGATCAAGGGGACCAACAATGTCAATCCCTACCCTCTCAAATGGGACTCCCACAACTGGGAGAGGCACTAAAGGTGCCACATTCTTGGAACCAACCTTACCAGAAGTCTGGCAGGTATGGCAGCTCTTACAATATCTATCTACTTCAGCCCCCATCTTTGGCCAATAAAAGTAGAGTGAGAGCCTTTCCTTGGTCTTCTTGAAACTCAAGTGACCAGCCAAAGGTATCTCATGGGCTAGTTGTAAGAACTGTTGTCTGTTCTCTTGGGGGACTACAAGGCGTTTGTAGTCTCCAGGTTCAGACTCAGTGGGTTCACTGTAGAAGAGGCCATCTTCCCAGTGCAACCTATACTTCCCAGGCTCTTGCCCATCAGCTTGAGAAGCTGCCTGGTGGCGGAGACCTTCCAGAGTTGGACATTCTCTTTGCCCCTTACGAAAAGCTGCCCTGCTAGGCCCACCTTCTGCCAGTAAAGACTGCAGCTCAGGATGGTCCTCAGGGTCCAAATCTCCAATAAGGTTGGGGCCTCCTTCTAGCTCTTCCTCAGAGTCTAGCTCAACCACACAGGGTGGTACCTCCCTCTCAGCCTCAGCTGGAGGTGGAGTTACAGGTGTAACTTTGGACAACCTAGGGGAAGTCCTTGTTGGAAGCACTGGAGTGCTTGCTGCTGGCTTTTTCCTAGGAGTCTTGGGTTGCCCCTTTGCTCCTGATCTGGTAGTTACTGCAGTAAGTTGCTCCAGTGGGAGAGGAGTGATTTCTGTCATCATCTCCTGAGATAACCCTCTCAGGGTTTTCTCTCTTGCAGGTTTTGTGAGTTCCTGTAACCTTTTGCTAGGGGGTCTGGGGGTATGAGATACAACTCCAAGAGCTTTGAGGTCATTACCCAACAGAACCCTACCTGGCACTTCACATTGTACACTGACAGGTATTTTTACAGCCATATCATTACATTGGATGAGAACTGGTAACTGGGGACACATCTGCACAGGCCCACCAGCTAACTTGGTGAGGCATTTGGGTGCCTTAGCAACATCCTCGGCCTTGAAAAATGATTCATCCACCACAGTTATGCTGGCTCCAGTGTCCCTAATGGCAGGAGTCTCCTGACCATTCACCTGGACACTGTCCTTATAATACTCTTTAGTATTATCTGGGATAGAGTTATAGACATCTAAATTCTGTTGTTCCCACAACCCCAGAGAGACTAAAGAAACACTAGCCGAGACTCCAGTGGGTTCATCAGCTAGTAATAGAAAGTTTCCACTTGCCATATGTACTTCCTCTTCTGGAGCGAAGGCTAAGGAGGCAAGCTGGACCCCTGAAGGTTTACCCTTACATCTGGGATCTCCTTTCACATGGTCAGTAGCCTTACAAACAAAGCATGAGCCAAAGGCTCGCTGGAATGGAGGCTTGTTCTGACCGCCTTCTGGTCTGGGACCAGGAGGTACACTAGCCTGATTTGGTTTCCCTTGTGGCTTACCCTTATAGTTTTGTTTGGGGCCCTCTTTGGAATTTGTAGTATTAGAATTCTCTTTGGAGTCCTTTTTAGGCTGTTTCTCCCCATCCTTCTTCTGAGTTACCCCAGAATCCTTGTGAGTGGCCCTGTTGGCAACCCACAAGTCAGCAGCCTTAGCTAGTTTCCGGGAATCTAATTCCCTGGAATCAGCCAAGTGTTGTCTGAGCTCAGGAGAGCAGGCATCATAAATAGTCTCCAACATAAACAAATTCTTCATACCTTCATAAGTGTTCACCTTGTAACCCTTAATCCATCCCTCTAAGTTTTTCAAACATTCACTCACCCAGGTAGCCCAAGGGGTACCATCATGCTTTTTGAGGCTCCTAAACCTCTTAAGATACTGGGAAGGGGTCTTCCCAAACCTAGCTATCAAAGCTAGTTTCACACATTCATAGTCCTTCCTATCCTCCTCCCCCATCTCCATTACCACATCAGTTGCAACAGGGGGAAGCCTAGAGAACAACCAGGTGAGTAAGTCATTTCCTGTGATGTTCTGGAGCCCATGATTATATTCAAACAGAGACAACCAATCCAACACATCCAACTTAGGCTCATACATACCAACCAATTCTTTAGGCATCCGGGGTCTTTTAGGACTGGAACTTCTAGAGGAGCCAGAGAGAGAAACATTCTCAACAGATAATTTCTTCATTTCTAAGTCATACTTGAGCTCCATTTCCCTTAGCCTTAGTTCTTTGTCAGTTTGAGCATTAAGTTTCTTATACTCCAATTCTAGTTTCATTTTCTCCAGTTCAAAGTACTGAGGACTAAATGTGGGACCTGGTAAAGGTCCAGTAGGTACAGCAGGTAGAGCAGGCAGAGGCCTAGGGGGGACAGTTACAACAGCCTCACCCTCCTCTTCTGACTCTTCCTCAGAATCATCAACATTTTGCTCCATGTTAACTTCAATACTGTCATCTACAGTTGCTGGAGTGGTAGGTTCCTCTGAACCATCACCCAGACTTTGGTTAGCTAACAATCTTTCAATCAGCTCCATTTTCTTGCCCTTAGTCAGGAGATCCTTATGTTTACAGAGCACTCTTAAACAATCAGCAGTTTTGGCTGCAAGGGACTCTTGACTATAGCTTTCTATAACTGACATGTTAGAGGATTACTTTTACAGTGCTAAGCTTTGTGGTTAGTTGCACTAAGGTATCTAAAGTACAATAAAATGTATACTCAATACAAATCCCACCGCTGTACACCAGTGTTAGGCAGAAACCTGTGCAGTTCCCTTGGGGAACACTGCAAAAGATTTAAGACTACAGGTATAGCAGTAAACCCACTTGGTAGCAGTCTGCACCACCCAGATTTACCTGGTAGCTGTGGCTGAGCAGTCAGACTTCCCTCAAGAAGAGTTAGGCAGTATGTAAAGTATACACCATATGTACTCAGACACAATAGCACAAGCAAACACTGACCAGAGCTTGGTTTCAAAAGTATATAGTTATTTATTTTTAAGAACACATAAGTTGAAAACACTCTAGCAAAGTATAGTAAAAACACTTCAAACACAGTTATAATGAAAGCAGTTTCAACCCTTACTCCTATCTAGACAACTCTAAGTTAACACCACATAATTAAAACAGAGGTGAGCGCTTAACGTTAGATGACACTCTAGTAGGTTCAAGAAAGGGATAAAAAGAAACAGCTATGGGTTAAACACACCACTCTAAGGTCCAGAACACTTGCAATAGGCTCCAAGAAGCACAAAGTCACAGGTGAGCAAAAGTCACTAGGCAGGGCCCACTCTTAGAGTAGCCGGAGCGAAAATGTGCCCAAGATCACACTGTTATTAGGGATTCAAAGTCTTGCAAAGAGTTAGAAAGAGTTTAGAGTGGTTTAGAAAGTTTAGCCAGGGTGTCCCAGGCACTCCCAGGGTCGAAAGCCGGGGGCTAAATCTACCCCGTACAGTCGGTAGCAAGGGAAGCCAGGCGGAACACAAACCTTTAACCGGAGGACTCCGCGGCTGGTTTCTTCCCGGGCAGTGCAACAACCTTCTTCTTCTGCTCTTCAGCGAGAACTTCTTCTCCCCTGACCGACGTCGAGCCTTGCTGCCACTGCCTGGAACAACTGCCACCGCTGGAGGATCCTTTCCGCTTAAGGTACCGTGTTCCGCCTGGCTTCCCTTGCTACCGACTGTACGGGGTAGATTTAGCCCCCGGCTTTCGACCCTGGGAGTGCCTGGGACACCCTGGCTAAACTTTCTAAACCACTCTAAACTCTTTCTAACTCTTTGCAAGACTTTGAATCCCTAATAACAGTGTGATCTTGGGCACATTTTCGCTCCGGCTACTCTAAGAGTGGGCCCTGCCTAGTGACTTTTGCTCACCTGTGACTTTGTGCTTCTTGGAGCCTATTGCAAGTGTTCTGGACCTTAGAGTGGTGTGTTTAACCCATAGCTGTTTCTTTTTATCCCTTTCTTGAACCTACTAGAGTGTCATCTAACGTTAAGCGCTCACCTCTGTTTTAATTATGTGGTGTTAACTTAGAGTTGTCTAGATAGGAGTAAGGGTTGAAACTGCTTTCATTATAACTGTGTTTGAAGTGTTTTTACTATACTTTACTAGAGTGTTTTCAACTTATGTGTTCTTAAAAATAAATAAATACTTTTGAAACCAAGCTCTGGTCAGTGTTTGCTTGTGCTATTGTGTCTGAGTACATATGGTGTATACTTTACATACTGCCTAACTCTTCTTGAGGGAAGTCTGACCGCTCAGCCAGAGCTACCAGGTAAATCTGGGTGGTGCAGACTGCTACCAAGTGGGTTTACTGCTATACCTGTAGTCTTAAATCTTTTGCAGTGTTCCCCAAGGGAACTGCACAGGTTTCTGCCTAACAATCCTTCTTTCCCCAATTCCCTGAGCCCAGACAACCTAATCCGGGAGAGGGGAGGCCAAGGGTGGAGGGGTACCAAAATCTTCCCAACCAGGGGTACTACCAGAGAAGGGATAGCTACCCTTCCCGGGATCAGCCGAGGGGAGAAAATAAAGCCCGTATCAGCCTGAGCGGGTTTCCAAGTTAGAGCGCCAGGTCCAAAATATGGCATGGGATCTGGGTCACATACTGAGGGCTCAACAGAACCCTCAGATGAGCATGCCACCGCAGAATGCCCCAAACTCTGGACCTGGTGCTCCAAAACAATGACGGGGCAGCACTTCGATAACACACCGGTTCCCAGGGAGGAGGCACAAGGGGAAGGGGGGTGTAAAGCCTTGGAGGAAGCTTCCTTCCCAACTTGTAAACAGCCCCTGGAAAACCAGGAACCGGAAACAAAATCTCCTACCCCTGAAAGCCTGCCTCCCAAGGAGCAGAGGGGGGGTAGGAGAAACAAAGGACCCAAACAGACCCACTTTGTGGAGGAGGTACAGATCTTCCAATTTGAGGGAAAGGGATCCTCAGAAGATCCTGGGAAAAGGATCTTCTCCTTCAGAGATGGGGGAACTCCTCCCAAAGAAAAATGGGTCCCAAGGGATTCCAATCCAGACTGGGGAGATATGGAGACTGAGCTACCGCCGCCCATCATCTCATCCCAGAACCCACAATACCAAAATCCCCTGGTTCAAACCCATCCTGGTGACTGCCTCCAAAAAGGGGGGGGGGGCGGCCCAGAACCGGAACCAGGGGAACCCACAATGGCTCTGATCTCCGGTTGCCAACTTTTTCTTTCAGATTCCCAAGACTCTCCACAGAATTCTGCCCAAATCTCTTCTCTAGCAATGTCCAAAACCAGAAAGTTAGCCGACCAGTTGTCCCAAAATGTGCATTATCTGTGCCCCCTTGAGGAGAAGGAGGGAAGATACTATGCCCCGGTACAAGTACAGGGGCAGGGTACAATTTTGGCACTGGTGGACACTGGATCCCAAGCTACCCTTCTGTCCAAAAGGGCATTTGAGGAACTAAATGCCGGAAGGGGGGAGAATTACCATATTCCTCTCACCTCTCCTCCTGGACAACTGCAGAACTTTGACGGGAAGGAAATTCCCGTTGAGGGGACTGCAGACTTGGACATTAAAATTGGGTGACACAAGGTGAAACACCCGGTCATAGTAGTGACTCCAGAGGGCACCCCTTGTTTACTAGGGAATTACCTCCTGAGAAGGTTGTCACCCCTAATAGATTGTGTAAACAAGGTCCTCTGGACCCAGACTAGTCAACCAATAAAATTAAAACAGAGTGTCAACCATGTTAGTTTAAACGGCACCTGCCACATGGTTGAACAAAAATCTGACCAAGTAGAATTTCACTTCCAGAATAACCAAACTCCAGACGTGACAGTAATAGCAGTAGGACAACAGACTGGTGATGGGGGGTCCTCTCTATTTCTGAAAATAAACCTTCCTTCCAGTTTAAGGTGGTATTCCACACTGGAAGGAAACACTCTGAAATTCTTCACCAATCCACAATCGGAACCTCCCACTCCTATAGTCCAGAAAGATGGGAAATCAGCTCAGAGCCTGGCTGATATTCAGCAAATTGGAGAGCAGTTGTTCATCCCTGTTCAGTTAAATGATGGGAAGGACTCTGTTCTCGCTCGAGTGTGTGTGAACAACGGTAAGAGCTTCATCAGCGAAGCCATGTTCCGCCAACTCCCAAAAGATCCAGCCATTCCCACATTCAAACTGATAGACAAATGGGAAATGGACCTGGAAGCACCTAATTCCAAACATCTCCTGCCAAGCAGGTGTATGCTCAAAATCTCCATTGGCAACAAGAGCATAGTCCATAATTGTTGGGTCGTGCGAGACATCACTGCCGCCTTTTACTTAGGCAGTGACATTCTCAATCGCTTTGCCATTAGTTTGGACCTAATAAACTTCAAAGCTTGGTCCCGATTAGCGGATAATCCCATGGGCTTTGATGATTCAGAAAAAGCATTTAGGTCAGCTCAATTGCTACCTTATGCAGTTGAAATTCAGATTAAAGAGGAAGTCACCATCCCAGAAAGGACCCGACAATTCTCCCTGGAAGTGAAAGTTAAAAGAGGACAACATTTGAAAAACCCTGATGCTTATATACATCTAAATGCTTCTCTCCAACAGCAAGGGTTGGGGGTAAACCCAACTCCATTAGTCAACATAGAACATGACACCATTCCAATAGAGGTGGATAACAGCGACTTAAAGAGTATTACTCTAGCCGCAGGCACCATTATTGGAATGGCGGTTGATGACTGACATTTTTCCATTGATTTAGGAAATGAACTGTTAGGACCAATCTCCAAGGACTGTTTTGACAGTGACAGTGATGACAATACAACACCAGACAGGATTTTTACCCGGCATGGGGGGAACTTCCTGGTGTACACTTCCTGCCCTTATGGTAAGGAAGATGTGACTTGTGACTTCAGGAGGGATGAGGTGATTTTCCAGGTCCATGAGGGCTGCCTTTCCCACCTGAAGCCTCCAGTCCAAATCAGCACTCTGACCAGGGACTTCTCCACCCAGATGGAGGAGGCCGCTGAGATAGCCAAACCAGAAGTCTTTCCAGGTTTCAGGCAGATGGTGGAAGAGAGAGTCAACCTAGCTGGTGCCTGTGTGACTCTGGAACAGAAGCAAAAGTTGAAACAAGTTTTCTTGGATTTCCAAGATCTCTTTGCGGTAGACTCATATGACTGTGGCCACACCGACATCCACACCACCACAATTCCCACGGACCCTGGAATGACTCCAGTGTTTGTGAAGCAATATCGTTTGCCTCTCGCATCCATGGAGTCCCTTACTGAAATAATTAAGAACCTTGAGTCCCGGGGAATAATCCGTCCAGTCCACAGCACTTTCAATAATCCGGTGCTGGGAATATTGAAGCCAAACGGCCAGTGGAGACTCTGCGCCGACCTCAGGGAGCTCAACAAACGGGTCCATACTTCCCGATGGCCTCTGCACTACATTGACCAAGGGCTGGCCCAGATCCAGGGGTCACAGGTATTCACTGCAATAGACCTGACCAATGGATACTGGACTGTGCCTGTCAGTAGGGAGGACCAATACAAGCTGGCTTTTACCTTTGGGGGCCAGCAGTACACATGGACCCGGACTCCCTTCGGATACCTCAACTCCGGCAATGAATTCAACATTTTCCTACACAGGGCCATGCCCGACCTGGGTGCAAGGGGTAACCTGGCTTATGTAGATGATGTCCTCATCAAAAGTTCATCTGTGGAGGAACACATAGCGGAGATCTGTTATGTTCTGACCCAGTTGAGGGCCGCCGGAGCAAAACTTTCCTTTCAGAAAGCACAGTGGTGTAGAACCCGTGTTAATTTCTTGGGGCATGAGATTACTCCTCAGGGTCTCTGTCCCCAGGAAAAGAAAGTGGAAGCACTTCAGAAACTGAAAGACCCCACAACTCTGCGGGAACTAAGGAGCCTCCTTGGAATGACTAATTACAGCAGGAAGTTCATTGAGGGCTACGCAGAGATCACCAGACACCTGATTCATCTCCTGAAGGGGGGGTCAAGTGGGAATGGGGTCCAGAACAAGCCGAGGCAGTAGGACAACTCAAAAGAAGCCTCTCACAAGCGCCCTGCCTAGCTTACCCTGTCAGAAACAAGGAGTTCTTCCTGGAGACAGGGTTCTCTAATACGTGCTTGACGGCAGTATTATACTAAAAGCATGACGAGGTCAATAAAGTAATCTCCTATGCGAGCAAAACTTTATCCTCTGTGGAGGAAAAATTCAACGATTGTGAGAAGGCACTCCTGGCAACGGTGTGGGCATTGAAGAATTACCGCCCGTTCATCCATGGGGAACACATCATAGTGGAGAATCCACACCAGCCTTTGCAATATCTCCAAAGTGACAGAATCCGGGCCGGAAATGTGAGTAATTCCCAAATTATTTCCTGGATTCTGTCAATGCAAGGCTTTCCTGTGGAGGTCAGATATGGCCAAAACAAGAAGAGTCCCCTCGCGCAAGGTCTGGCTGACTTGCATGATTGTGCCAGAGAAAACTGTCTCGAGGACGAAAGTCTAAAAATCAAGGACAACATGGAAGCATATCTTAATTCCCCAAACAAAGTCTTTGAAGAGGACAAGTGTGAGGGAATGCCCACTGTCTATGTGGATGGATGCTCTTACCATGTTGACAACAACGGGGAGAAAGAACTGGTGGCTGGCATAGGGAATGCATGGGTGAAGGAGTTCCCAGAACCCTCCGCTGGATACAAAATTGGTCCCCGAAGTAGTCAGGTGGCAGAATTGATGGCTGTGCATCAGGCCATCCTCACTGCTGTCCAGCATCAACTCCACAAACTGGTCATAATCACAGATTCGGATTATGTACGGAACGGGTTCATGGAGCACCTGGTTAATTGGAAAACCAGAGGCATGTTATGTGCTAACAACAAACCCTTGAAACATGGGAAGTTAATCCAAAACATTGATGATCTGGTCACATCGAATGGGATGACCATTTACTGGAAAAAGATCAAGGGTCATTCCAAAATAGAGGGACCGGACAAAACTGGAAATGACTTAGCTGATCAGCTGGCCAAAACCGGGGCCATCCAAGGGGATCTAATCGAAATAGAGTCCCTGTTGGGGGAAATCCAGGTCACTGCTATCACTAGGTCAATGGAGTAAGGAGACCCCTGATGCTGATTTAATTACAGCTCAGAAGGGGGATCCAATTATTGGTAAGTTTTACCAACACCTTGAGGACCCTGAGAACTTTCCCCTGACGGATACCGATTACATTGGGAAAGAGGACCTAAGAGTGTTGATGAAATGTCCAAAAATGTTCCGAATCCAAGACGGTTTGCTGGTAAGGAAATCCAAAGCTGGCCACGATCAGTGGGTCGTTCCTACCTCATTCCGAAGCCTGATGTGAAGTCACGCCCATGATGCGGCCACCGCCGGTCATAGGGGGTTTCACACAACACTGGAAATCTTAAGAGAGGTTGCATACTGGCCACACATGGGGCAGGACCTCGACCAATACTTGAAGGGGTGTCTTGTGTGTGCACAATTTCAGCCAACATCCCTCACACACTGGGCGCCTCTCCAAAAGAGGGGAATGACACTCCCATGGTCAGATTTACAAATCGACTTTGTAGGCCCCGTGATTCGCTCCGCTAGGGGGAATAAGTACATGTTGACTGTGACATGCTTGTTTACCAAGTGGGTGGAATGTCTCCCAGCTCCAAATTGCAAGGCAGAAACAGCAGCTGCCCTGATGATTAACCACATCTTTTCCCGTTTTGGTCTACCTCAAAGGATTGAGTCAGACAGGGATAGCCACTTCACTAGTGAAGTAATGACAAAGATGTGGGAGATACTGGGGGTCAAGAGAAAGCTACACATTGCTTACAGGCCAGCTTCTTCTGGAGCAGTAGAACGCTACAACCGGACAATTGTGAGCATCTTAAAAAAGTTTGTGGCAGATTCTGGGCCAAGTTGGGATATCCGATTACCTCTGGTCCTAATGGCCATCAGATCTACCCCTTCATCTGCAACCAAAATGTCACCATTTGAGTTGATGACTGGACGCAAGGTGGTGCTTCCTCAGCATTTGCTCTACAGAACCCAAGAGCAAACGTTGTTAAATGCCTCCACAACTCATGAGTATGTGGAGAATTTGAGGAAACACCTTCAGCATGCTTTTGCCTATGCTCAGCGGAATCTAGAAAGATCAGCCGAGAGTATGAAGACCCACTATGACCTGAAAACTTCCAGGAAGGAATATCAGGTGGGGGACCGGGTCTATTTATACAACTTCCAAAGAAACCAGGCAAAGCAGCGAAAATGTTTGCCTACATGGAAGGGACCCTATGAGATTATAGACAAGATCTCCCCTGTGGCCTACAAGATCCACATCCCTAAAGGTCCTTTGGCAGAGGGGGAAGACAAGTGGGTCCACATTAACCAGTTGAAGTGTTGCCATCCCAGGCACACTCTGCAACAACTGGAGGAATCCTCTGGAATCCTAGAGGGTACTGTCTCAGATTAATTCAGTTCTAACTTAAAATATCCTACATATCGCCTATCAAATTCTGAGTTTCTCAATGTGGGTGCTTTTGTTTTTGAATGCAAAAAGAAATGTGCATGTTCATATGTTTTGACTATAAATTTATATGCCACCCCACTATATCAATGGTGGGGGAAAAATGTCTATGAATAGGTATTGCCACTCTTCCTTTGTCGTCCTAGGAGAAAGAAAACCTTGAGACTGGCCTGGGAGGACGATCCGGAGACCGGGAGCAAAGACCCAAGGGGCCCGGGGTACCGCCCAATATTCCCTTCATGAAAGGCGAGGAGAACCTATCGATCAGTACCGGATGGAGGAAAAGATGCTGAACTGTGCCATCTACCGGAAGATGAGGAGAACATCCCAGAACTTGCGAGTTCCATCAGTGAAACAGAATGGCCATCGCAAGAGGGGGGCTTGTGGGATGTTTTTACCCATGCATCCGAGCCCTACCACAAAAACTGTGCAGTACTGGCATGGAAAACATCATGATGGCCAGAACTTCCCAGAATATGCACAGGGAAATGCATGAAGAATAGGCTGCCACCCATTTTTGCCTAGGTTGTGAGCACAGGAGGGCACTGCCTAAAACCACCATTGGGCTACTCACACAGTAGCCTGAAACCATTGGGAATGACAATGCTGATTGCCAAAAGCAACCTAGAACTGTGGGGAATTCATTTTCTTAAATCCCAAAAATGGTTGCATTACCAGTACTCACCACTATCAGAAAGCCGGCGTTTTAAAACCACCAGACTTTTGTGTAAAACTGAACAAATGAAACAAAACCAGACCAAGGAAAGTCTTGCTAAGAGGTGGATACAATGTAAAACTATACTCTGAAATGACTTGAAGGAAGTAATTATTTAATGTGTATGTAAAAATTGTAATAAACTTAAACTGGGGGACAAAAAGTGACATTTTATCTGAAACCTGGCTTAATGAAACTGAATTCTGCCTGACATCTACCCCCACAGGAGTTAAAACCTGCTCAGCCACTCTTCCCTTTGCCAAAAGGAGTTGTCACCTCTCTGATTAGATTAGGGGTGGAGCAGCTACAGGGAGTTGAACAAAGGCCTGTCCTGGGCCCAGGCAGATGGTTTATTAGGGTGGTCGTAAATGGCTTCCTTTTGAACAAAGCCCTTCCTTGACTCAGGCAGATGGTTTATAGGGGAGGCCGTAAAATAGCTTCCTCTTGGCAGAAGCTGGGAGGGGCAGGGTCTCTGAGCTTGGCAGAAACTGGATAAACTGGTTTCTACACCATGTGACCTGAAAAGACACACCCCTGTTGGCCAGAATATGATTTTAAGAAAGATGTATAACTCATGGTGCGGACTTGTCAAAATTATCTAAATTATACCATAATTCTTTTGATTTTTCTGTGCACATTTTAAGATGCGTTGGGAATTTGTGTGATGTTCTGGGGCAAAACCCCGCTATTTATTGACACCACATACTCTGTGTTTAAGCTAGCGACCTGGAAAGTTACTGAGATATGTGTGGGAGGGGGGTGTATATGTGTATAAATCTGGAGAAAAATCTGATGTTGCAAAACCCACTAAAAAGCACAAAATGTTGCTATTTCTGAATGCAAGCCCCCAGGAAGAGCAGAGTTTGAACAGAGTATACCTCATGTGATATGTGATGGGTGCATGTAATTTTAAACAAATGTGTACCTGTGCAAATATGTATTTGGGTCAAATATAGATTTGTGTGCAATTTGACAGGGGAGTATCCTTTCTGCAGACCATAAAACAGCATCACCATGACACACATTTCCTTCCCCCAATCAAAGCAGTGCGGAAAGCTTGACCAATGGCAGTTGAGAGAGGGGCTGGCTAGTGATGCTACACACACACCCACTTTCAAAAGACATAAAAAGAGCCACTGGAAGCTAGAGAGGAGATTCAAATCCAGTTGCTGCAACGCGCTCTGCCGGACCACACAACATCCAGAAGATACCAGATCCAACACTTAGACTTTAAAACTCCAAAGAACTTGATTCAGAACTCAAAGCAAGGGCATAACCCACAAACTGAGAACTCTTCTCAGCAGGCCTCAGCATCCAGCAAACCTAACAGCGGTAGCAGCATCCAGGAGCCGTGCAGATCAGTGCTGTACCCAGAGAAAGCAGAGCAGTATCCAGAACCAAAGGCCAGAGATCCAGAGTGACCCAGACCGCTGTGAGCAGAACCAGAGAGCTGACCAAGATCACTGTGAAGTGCCGAGACCAGAACCGGAGTCCAGTCCAAAACCTGACCAGATCCGTGGCGAGGCCTATTTCAAAAATATATTGTGAGTACCTAGCAGAACTGTGCAGAACCAATCTCTTAATTAAAATAATCTAATCCAAACTATTTTAATCTAACCAGAACTGCCTCCTAGAAGTTGTCACTTGTTATTTTGTAAAGCTGCACCACTGTCACTTGTCAATTTTGAAGCTGCAAGCTGTCACCTGTCATTTTGAGTTTACTTAAAATCCGAAAAACTACCTTTATTTAATCGTCCGTATCTCTGGAACCGTTTGGGCTACGAACCTGGTTTAACTTTCCTCTGAAAGCTTAGAATCTACGCTCTCAAACAAGCCTAGAACCGACTTCCTACTCCTTATACTTTCTCCGCAATGCTAAATTGCTAAATTTCGTTTGCCTCCTAAGAACCATCCCTGAATCATTGCTAAAGTGAGCCTGCACTCATCCCTAGTATCTCTCACTCACCCTTAACCTCCTAAAGGGAATTAAAAGCATTTTCAGCATATTTCTCACTGCATTGTCACCATATTCAAAGCATTTTGCCTGTGTTTCAAAACTCCTATCTGTTGTATAAGCTGCTGGGGGGGAATTGAACTGAATTCTATTTGATTGCATTCCTAAGATCTGTGTGCTCTCATCTTCATCTCCTTACATTGCATAAAGGGGGGGGGTGAATTGCCCAAGAAAGTGATTACATTGTCTTTTGCTGAAATCCTATCAAGTTATTTTCTGTACTGCATTTTCATTCCACATTGCATCTATTTGAAACCATAAAAGTATTGTTGCTATCTTATCCATCCTATACCCACTCATCATTGATTATAAAGAAGTGTGCTAGTGCCAGACTATCCATTATTGATTACTGCTCAGATTAAGTGTGATATTCAAGTATTAATTCATTATAAAAGTGTGATATATATTGTTTAAATTCTCAAATAAACCTTTTAAACTTGCAAAACAGAACTACTTCTTGCCTCAGTGGGGTCAGGGGGATTCCAAGAGAGGGGTATTATATAGGGGTAGTCATCCAGAACTCATGACTGGACATAGAGATATATCAATAAGGGTTTCCATTCAGTATCCCAGACTAGGCATTGACTTAGCTGTAGTGTTGAATTGAATCCTCTTACAGGCTACAATTGTATCCAGCCGGTTGGACTATTGCAATTCTCTTTATCTTGCACAGGGTCTGGCCCTCCACCTACAACGCCTTCAGAATTTTGCAGCATGGGTGGCGACAGGGTCTCCCTATGGTGCCCATATTTCTCCGGTTTTGCGCCGGTTGCTTTGGCTGCTGGTTGCGCAACATATCGAATTCAAGACACTCTGCATTGTGCATCATGCTCTCCATGATCATGGGGAGGAGTATCTTTGTGTCAAATTTGTATGCTATCTTCCGAAGCGCTCCCTGAGGTCTGAGTCTTCTGGCCTGCTCTGTGTGCCACCTTTACGCTGTTCCCAGAATGGGGGAAGCGCTCTCTCTATTGATGCGGTGCAGCTTTGGAATAAGTTGTCCGTGACATTGAAAAAAACATCCAACCATATGGCCTTCAGGAATCTTTTTCTATTTTAGTGGAATATGGCGGCTGTCTCTGCTTTTTCTTTCTCAGGTCCTATGTCTTCCTCTCCAGCGCCATGATGTCTTTGCGTGCGCTTTATAAGAAATCTTAACATAACATAATATAACATCCATTATAATTGTGTAACTGTATTCATGTTCGTGAATAAAGCTGATAGTTAATTTCTATGTTCTACAGTGGTACTTGTCCATCTCACATATTCACTGGGATATTAAAGTTACAGGGGATGGGTGCCAAGAGCTCACAAGAAGCCAAATGAGAGAGGGTTGGTGCGAATGAACGGTGTGTGTGTGTGTGTGTGTGTTGCACACCCGCTCTGCGTTGCGTGAAGAAAGCTTAGTGCTTTTACAAACATCTTCACAGAAACCAGACAGAATTTTCTCCATCCTTGGCAAAAATCAGCACCATTTATTCCCCTAGTAACAGGGTTCTGTGAAATAAACTACTGGGTAATATGATAGAAATGGAAACCCTGCTGCTCTCCAAGTGTGACTCTAATTCTCTGGGAGGTTTTTCGGTTTTTGGAGAAATTGATATTGAAGGATCCTGACCGCACTGAGGAATTGGCTTTTTCAAAAGGGAGGTTTTCTGTGTCCCTGGAAAAAGAAAATCCAGTATCACTGTGTCAAAGGATGAACTAAAGCAACATCAATGATCGTGTAATGGCAGTGTATTGGGGAACAATAATGATTAACTCAGTTGAAAGTGTATTAAAATGAAGGCCACAATTATTGTAAAACAGCATTATAAAAGTAAGTACCATTAATGAGAAGGTCATAATAAATTACTTCATAATGGTTCAATTTACTTCCTTTAGCTGTGAGTAATGGCCTTAATTCCTGCCAGGAGAAGTATCAATTTGCTCTCTGGTGGCAGTCGACAAGAAGGCTCCCATTTGCAAAAGGATTAGCGAAAGAAAGAGTGTCACTATGTTAAGAGCCAACATGAATCTGAGTGGACAGACCCTCAGATCAGTCATAGGGGTTACACATATATTTCCCACAAGACTGACTACAGGAGAAGCCATCCTGCTCCACTCTTCTGGATGATGAGCAGCCCCGTTTATGCTGATTGTGTGGACATCAAGGTTGCATCTACACATGGACTTTGTAGTGAATTGATGGGTTCTCTGAGGGCAAGATCAATCGCATCTGAGTGGGTGTGAATCCAGTATTTTCTGCAGGCGCTGCCCTCAAGCACAAAGGGATTTTTAACACAGTGGATTTCAGCCCTGTCATTGTCACTCAGCCCCACTTATTGACCCCTGTTATGTACTGGGCTACTCGCGATTCAGTTCACTTTCCATCATGCCCTGTTAAGAAGATTTTTGGAACATTGTTCCACTCCCTTGGTTATCCCTCTTTAAAAGTTGCCCTAGAACTGGAGGTTCACAACAACGATTTCCCCATCTACAAGCTTCCCATAGTAGGCACAATCTTTTAGGAGATCTTCAGCAAAGTGGAAAAGTGCTGGGAATAAGGTGGATTCTACAATGTCTTACTGCCTGACATTAAGAGCTGGCCATGGCAAAGCGTCCACCTGGCCAGAATAGTGCAGACCTTCTATTGTCCAAGGACAAGGGCTATGTTTCAGTCATTGTCCTGTTAGGACTTTTTAGAAACCTATAACATAACAGCAGGTTATTGACATGTCTTCAGCATCTCGTTCCAAGGGGTGGGAGATGCCATCAGGTTATCATGGATACCTATGTCTTGGCAGTGAGCCTGCTCCCACTTACAGGGCCCCTCATGGCTTTTCCCTCTCCCAGTTACTGTTCAATGCATATGTCAAGCTAGAGGGTAGTGTCATCTGGACTCATGCCACTGGTATGCTGGTAACACAACCTATATCTCTTTGCAAGTCAGTCCAAAGATGCATCTGGAAGCACAAGCTGTCTGAATGGTGTTGCAACATTAAATTAGGTAACCCGAAGGAAGCTGAATCTGGAAAAAGTCCAAATAATAATTGTGAGTTCAGAAGGGCAACTGAAATTGGGGGAGGGTTCCTATTGGTTAATGGTACCAGCCAGATCAAAGTTTTCCAGGTATACAATCTTCAGCTTTTTTGGATAAAAGCTATAACATGTGTGTTGGACGCAGTGTTAAAGTCTTGGTTCTTCCATCCCAAGTCTGTCAAGGTTTTCTGTCCTTTACTCTTTTCAAGTGATCGAGAATCCTTGGTCGACGTGTCAGGACTATGGGAATGCACTGTATACAAACCTACTTGTGGGATCAGCACAGAAAGTCAAGCTGGTGCAGAATATTGCTGCTAGAATGCTGGGAAATGTTTGGCGCATCTTGCATATTACCCCCATTCTATGTAATTTCGGTTGTTTTACTATATTCTTCATGTTAGCTATTATTGCTTTTAAAGCCCAAGGGATTGACTATACACAATCTAAAGCCCTCCTTTCTAAACTATGATGTATACCAAGGTTGACCTTGTTTTGGACCCATTGTAAGGTTACTTTTTCCATTTGCCCTTCCCGCATAAGTGCCTCCATTTTTCATTTTTTTAAATATTGTTTTGGAATTTTTCTTCTTGTACAATATTTTTCTTACCCCTTTGACTGCTTTTTAACGCTCTAGATAATACATTTGGGTTGATAAAGTTCTTGCAGATTTCATGGACTGTCATCAGGATCTACATTTCACAATATGTTACTATATAAAGACCTAAAATGCTTCAGTAATTAGCGAATTATTACACATTTCTGTTATGTTAATTAACATATATTTACTGCAACTTGCAATGCTGGAGCCAATTAAGCCAAGTATTTGCAAAACCAAAAGTGTTGGCTTTTGTAAAGGCTTGGGTTCTGCATTTTCCATACACTGTCATAATGGTACTACCTGACCATCTGATGCCAACAGTTGTCAAATGGTGCAAAGTATCTGTAAGTACAATGTCCCTGTCTGACAAATGCTGAGAAATGACTAATGACTATACAAAAACTAAAAGGTTTGGCTTTGCCATTGCTTGGTTGAACAGGAATTCAGTGCAAGGAACAGATACAAGCGGATGCATACTGTTTATCTATCCACTGGCTGAAGGTACACTTGGTAAAAACAATTTTACTGGTCCTGTGTGTTTTACTGCACATTTTCCCACCACAGATTTTTTAACTAGCACTTTGTTTAACCAATACAAGTTGCCACAAAATGCAGGTGGAACTTCGCGAACAAATAGGCCTGGCTTGTTTTGTAGGATGTTTTAATCGGGCGACTAGTTCGGGGGAATGTTCTACAATCCCCAAATCAGGCACACACAATATTTAATTCATAATACAAAGTTCTTTTTATGAACCTCGGACCTCCAATGTAACAATATTAATTCCTACAACCTGCCTTCCCTTTTGGGACAAGAAGCTCAAAAGGTTGCACAAAGCTTTATTCATTAATACAGTAGAAATAATGTTATCAATTTAAATATAAACAAATTACACATCTATGAAATTCCAATGACAATGGCGACATCGAAGAATGATGAATACACTTGTCACCTAAATGTTGAATGCATTTCACTGTCAGCTCCCAAATACCTTTCCAATAAATTCTCATAGCACAAATCCAACAGACCCACCCGTTCAGCCTATATGAACCTTTTCACCATTCCCAAATACAAATGTCCGAAAGCAGGGGGAAGCAGTTTCCCAGTTGTTGCCGCTAAACATTGAAATGCATTACCACCAGCCATCAGATATGAATCCTCCTTCTGGGCCTTTCTCAAGACCCTGAAAACATGCCTCTTTTCACAAGAGTAATCTCACTCACCCCAAGCCTCACGTAGCACTGACCCACCTATGCTTACACCCGCTAGTCCCTCTTGGCCTACACGCATGGATAAAGTACCCATACTTAATGTTTGAATAAGTATTGTACCCTCTAGTGCAAGACACATTACCTCATGCCATTTTCTAATGTACCTACGATTGTAAGACCTCTTGCAATGTTCACAAGAAATGTAGCGTCCAGATGCCCCAGGGTTGGGTGTGCTGAACAATTGACAAAAATAAATAAAATAAATAATTGCTACATTGACAGGAATAGAGTCTTTTAATACACACATCTCCATCTATACCTTTGATTTACCCTGAGCGTGCATCCACCAAACATTTAAAAGTCTATGGGGCTCAGAATAATGCTGCTATTTTATAGAAAAACAAATGTACTCAGAAGCTCTCTGCCTATCTAAGTCTCTCTACTTCTTTATAATAAGCATAAACACCTCCCCTAAGACCAAATAGACATGTGGGCATCTCAAACAGCATTCCAGGAACCCGATTTAAAAGACAGGCTACTAAACACTCCAGCATATAAATTGCTTGCAAAAACAGAACATTTGAACATTTATGTTTAACGTGTATGTTTGCTCGACTCCTAGGTTACCTTCAGTGCATTCATTTGAAAAAAAAGCACATTTGTCATTTTCAATGGAGATCTTAAAGGTGGGAAAATGGGTAGTGGTTAATCACACTTTCTTCTTTAAATGGTTCAGCGCCATTAACAGGACCCTTGGCGATGTTACAGGAAATGACTTCAATTGCCTTATTTTTCTAGGTATGTACACAGTGAGATTGCCTTTTGGCTCCCAGAATACTACTTCTGTGCTTGCACATTACACAGAGAAGGAGGCAGCGGATATCCCAGTATAGACATCATAGAACTGATGCTATCAGATCTATAATTCCATAAGCATATATACTTCTAAAATATATATTAATTTCTCAAGATGTACAGCCAATTCATATACCTTGCCCCCCTCAGTACTTCCACTAATAAAAAGGGCTGGGAGTTAATCTAGTCCCCTATAGAGGATCGATCCCCTCAGAATTATTTCCCCGTAAAATTACACTGGCATAGGAATTTCTTTTGGCTATCTCACAGATAGGTGGGCACCCTCTTAAGGACTGGGTCAATGTTCCCCATCTAAGAACAGGCGCGCATCAGTCAGAGAGATGGGGCGTGTCATCTCTCTCCTTCACTGAAGGAGGTCAGGGGTATACATTGCAGGTAGGCCTCTCTTACAGTGATCTTCCTATAATCCAAATGGGTCCAAAGAAAACCAATCTAGTCTGCTTTCAGTTGTTGTCAATCCACCCATCTCTCCTTCTGTCAGTGCGTACGTCATTCCAAACCAGTAAAACAAATGTACTTTCGATGACATTTAATTCAAACGTTATAAACAGAAATATAATTACATACGTCACTTTCAAAAGGCAGTTTTGTTACTTGAACAAAATATTAAGTGGCATCTCCAGTTCATCTACCTCAGAAGAGAACATCTGGTCTCATATAAGGTTAGTTGCTAGTATGACTAGTATGACTGCTAACAATTCTGCTAACAATTCTGGTGGTCATGGCGCAAGTTTAGTTTCTCATAGTCGCATGTTTATATAGCTCTGCCCCCTCGAGTGATTACAGCCACTTGCTATCACTTGAGCCAGCCTCCAAGTGCCTGAAGTGAAGGTGTGAAGGCCTGACTGGTCAAAACATCAGAATACGTGGAAGAAGGACCTCTTCAGAGAGCCTTGCGTGTTTAGCCTAAGCTGCGCGACAGATGAACGTTGCAAATGGGGAGCATTTGTTTTGCTTGCAACGCCTGAATCCTGAGAATCAACTCTGGGCTAAGTCATAGGATTTTACGGTCAGCTGCTTCAAAACCAGTGTCCCAAGCGAGCCATCTCCATTAATAGCTGTGTTGCTGCAGGTAGGGTTAAGTACTGCCATTTGGCTGCCCAGGTACATAGCTGGTTTCATTCACAATGCAGTTTTACAGTCATTTTCTTTTCTCCTTACATTTCCACAAAACAGAGCAACAGCCTACCTTTCTTTGCAATCAAACCCATGGCAAAAGACATATCTTTAATAGTTTTGTATGACTCTTTATACAAAGCAGATTCTCAGTCCTGTAGAAACCAAAAATGACTGTTCCCCAATTAACAAAAGGTTGCTGTATTCTTACATGTAACTGCAGGGATTATTTGTGTGCTTTGTCATATACTTTGGACGTGTACTCTTGATGTAGATAGGCTGCTTACATCACACATTTCCCTGCATGTGTCTTTTTCAGATGCTGTGTGCATGCTGCAGGCCACATTTTTGTCTTTAAAGTCTTTGGTGAACATTTCCTTGCAGTAGGCAGTGCTTTAACCACCATTTAACAAGCAAACTCAACAAAAAACATGTTGGGGAAGGCTGCAAGCACCGAAGTGCATCTTCCTTACTGGGGCCTCAATTGGTTGCACAGAAATCCATGATTTTCTATAGGGTTTGTGTGTTATGGGATGGCACAAACTTGTGGTGTCAGTGTCAGGAATCCTCCTATGTATGCATAACTGTCAGGCACATGGATAACAGACCCCCAGCTGAGTGAGAGGCTTAACCAGCCCTCGACATAAATGGGATCATTACACGTATTGGCAGTAAATGCTCATGCAGGGCAAGTTTCTATAATCCACAGTGCTGATAAGGGCAACTCTTTGGGCATGGCAGTCCTTAAGAGAGTCTTTTCATGAATATGCAAGTGGCTCGATTCAGATTTGTTGAATGTAAATTAATCTCAGAAATCCTAATTATGGCAATTCAAATTGTCCCATAGATTTTGGCTCTGGGGATGATCAGTAAATTCTCAGGCTGTCGAGTTTTAGTGCTCACAGACCAGTTAATGGTCACGTCCTCTCTGGTTGAATAAATGAAGGTGTGCCACCGAGCCCCTTGTTGGTTCATTGCTATATCTGGGAAGCCGGGAGGTTAGCTCAGGGGCAACGGAGGTATCTTGGAAGCAAGATAGCACAAAGCAATACAGATGTGTACCCGTCCAGCGCTTAGAGACTGGTCTCTGCGTTAAAAAAAGAATAATTCAATTATTCACATGAAATAAAAATCATGCACTCCTATTCTCTTTCAGTCCCTGTTAAAAAAATGCTCAGATTTTCCACCTGTGGCCCTTGTCTAACCTATTGCGATTCAGCTTAATGCCATTCACGTTCCTATCATCACACTCCTCCAGCGGTCGCTCTCACTTTAAAGTTAAAACACCAAAAACCAAACAAAATTCTAGTAATCGCATCTACTTGCTAAGAGAAACCTAGACTAGACTAGAGTTCCTCAGCTCCTTTACTGTCAGTGCCTGAGGGCATGGGAGGATTACAAGTGGCTTCAAAGAGAGGGTCCAAGGCAGGACTCTAGTCTGGCCTCTTTAATGCTGGGTCAGCACATTTTACACAGGCCACACTGGTTTTGAAACCAATTAGAAATATGGAACCACAGGAACACTCTGTTGTCATATTCTAGGGCAGTTGTATCTATACACAGGGATTGGAAAATATTTGCAATGCATGATTATAAATGGTATCCAGTTAAATTCTCGAAAACATATTTTCTAAATACCATTTTGTCGAAAAAAAAAATTCTCAAAAAAAATTCTGAATGTATTATTTTTTATTTTATATGTTTTGTTTCGTAAGTAAAAGTGTAAATAAAATAAAACTGGGGGGTGGGGGGAACCCCCCCATTTCAAGAATAAAATTAAATAAAAAAACAAATGTACGCAATTTTGTCTCGACAAAATGGCATTTCGAAAATATGGCGTTCGAAAATGTCACTATAAACCATTAAAAATATGTAGAGTGTAGGTGTGAGAGAGTGTGTGTGAGACAAAGTATGTGTGTCTGCAAGTGAAAATATGCGTGCAATAGGGGTGTGTATGTGTGTGTGGTGACATCCATCACCCACACAATGAGCACCATTTTCATCCCCACAGTGCTAGTTTCTATGATGGAGCCGTACTAAAATTGTTCTTATGTAGTGTGTGTGTGTGGTGTGTGCTTGGGCATGTGGGCTTGTGTAACCCACACCAGGAGCACCACGTTGGTCCCAAGTGCCTGTTTGTTTGATGGGACCAGATAAGAACTATCCTCATGAGATGTGCATATGTGCATTTTGAAAAATAGAAGGCAGCTCTGCTCGACCCAGTCTTATTATTTGCAAAATAGCCACGCCTCTTTTGGCTGCGATCGTTTACTCGTTATGCATTCACTGGAGCTTTGAGGGAGTCAAGGAACAGGTTCCTTATATATGAATTGCACATTCTGCACCTAGTGTGTACTAGCACTAATTCATTATGTTTGGATGTTATTGTTTTTATAATAATGCGTGCAGCCAACACATCACGAATGGTGGTGTCTTTCATGTATGCACTTGTGTGTGTGGGTAAGTAAGCCACAGACCCTTTGTACCCAAAGTGCCCCCCATGTAACAACAACATATTGGCTTATAAACAGGGGGTAGGAATTACAACGAGAATGCACACCCTCTTCTTAAGGTCTTGTTGGAGCAGCCACTTTTCAATATATTACTGTGTCCCCACTTTCCAGTTAAAAGAGATCACCATTACAACGCTCACCTCTTATTACATATGCATATCACAATCATTGACATACCTTGCTGAACTGTCGGCGCATTCGAGGTCTGGTTAGCATTGGGAGGAGGCCTTGAAGATTGAGCTGAATTAGCCCGCTTCACAGCTGCAGAAAAGGATACAGGATAACATGCAATAACTTATTAAACCTCACCCTTATATTGAATGGAGAAAAAAAAACATTTGTTGTTACATTTTATTTTAGGTAGCTTTAAGACAAGATACAAATTGAAGACAATATTATTCATTTTAGGACACAAGGTATGAACAATGTTATAAGATCCCACTCTGTCCTCTCTACAACTGAATGGAAGAAACTTCAGAAGCTTTGGATCCAGAAAAGCATGCAGGTCCATCTACAAATAAAACGACAGAGGACTTCAGCCAATGTTTAAGGAGCAGATGCTCACCACAAGGGGTAAATCCCAGACTAGATCTCAGGCCACAATTCTGAAAAGGGGTAACCACCAGCTTTGCAAGAAGGGTTTTCCTCTGGATACTATTTCAGTGCCCTCCCTAGCAGGGTCCCAGAGGTGTGGGTTTGTAAAAAGCCTGTTGCTATGTGGTCCATGGATCTTGGGTGGAAGGGGCACAGTACTTACTGGACAAACGCCAATTTAGGACGTATAGGTATACAACTTGTTGCAAAAGGAGACCTCTTTTTTATAGTTGATCTATAAGCCCTAGATGCTTTGATGGTGTTAAACCAAGCTGCAAAGGAGAAGTTGCACTTCTGTGGCTGCCTCCCTGCCCAGCACACACAGGGATTCTGTTCTTGTCTTTCTAGCAGCTGTGTTTTTATTTATTTGTTGTGATGAGTGGGCCGGTTTCTTCAGATCAATATTTATCTGGAATTTGGATTAACAAGCGTGTTATTTCTAATCCTTTTGCACATTACCAAGGGCAAAGAGAGTACCACCCTGTATTCACTCTCTCATAACAAGGGCACTGCACACCCTCTACTGCAGCCGGGTGATCACATTCTGCCATTTGCAGCTCACCCAGGGGAAGTTTCATCACTCTACAGAGATGGTTCTAATTGCTCTCAGTCATGTCCTCTATGGTTATCATAAAAGTGAGATCTTGTCCTCCCTACTTTGTGTAACATGGATGTAACTGACCAACGAACCTGGATAACAAATCCACCGAGTAATCCCAGCCTCACTTGCAAGATCCTCCTTCCAAACCCTCCCCACAACCCCCTACTCCACCCCTCCTTATCTCATGGATGTGATTGTGACCTTCCCACCTTGTATGGGCTCTGTTGATCTCTAGCTAAGTTTGGGCTACATCACCCTGACCCTCGTCGATCTGAACTGGCTCATGTTGCAAGCCTGTATATCTTCAATCCTATAGCATCATCTATAAGGCTGCCACCCTGAAGTCCCTAAGCTACCTCAGTGAGAAACACAGCATCTCGGGAGACCTATGATCCAACAGAAGTAAGGCCATGTGCAGACCTCAACTCCCCCATTGCAGGAAGGAAATAAATGGATGACAGGCCTTCTCCGTCTATGCCCCAACACCATGGAACCTCCTCCCAGTCAACATCAGACTCGCCCCATCACTTACACATTTCAGGAAAGAGCTCAAGATGGATCTTCCCTTACAACTAAGTCCACACTCTCTCCACTCACCCACCCTACCTGTGACTCGGTGATCTGCTTCCCACTGTCTTCCCCCATGATGCCAATTTTCCACCCTCCCCTGTTAGCTCCCGCTACTTTTTTCTCTGCTTCCCTCACTGTGTTCTTCCCCCTATGATTGTAAAAGCGCTCCATTGCTTCTGGAAGCTAGATCCACGCTCAATAAATACCCTAATAAGATAATAAAATGCTCAGCAGCATCAAACAGGTGTGTGGTTAGTGATGGCATGTGCAGCATGTGATCTGCTCCTCACTGTTTCCTACCCTGGTTGCAAGTGGACACGTTGCTGACAATTGCCCACTCTCTCCTGTTATTAGCTCCCCAATCTGTTTTTCTCTGCTTCTCCCTAGTATTCTAAAGCCCTCTGTTACTTCCGAAGCTAGGTCCATGCTCAATAAATACCATAATTATAATGATATATGAAACCCGATATATTACCAAGTACATGTGACGTGCATAATCTACTTCAGGTTTCCGTGGGTGTGTTAGGTAACTCATTAACTGATCACATTATGCCATTTGCAGCTCACCCATGGGAAGTTGGCATCTCTCTACAGGGAGGGTTCTACTTGCTCTCAGTCATGTCATCTATGGTTATCATGAAAGTGAGATCTTGTCCTCCCAACTTTGTGCAACATGGATGTAATTGACCATCGACCCTGGATCACTAATTCACTGAGTGATCCCAGCCTCACTTGCATGTTCCTTCTTCCAGATGCTCCCCACAACCTCCTATTCCCCCCTCCTTATCTCATCGATGTAATTGTGGCCTTCCCAACTTGTATGGGCTCTGTTGATATCTAGCTTAGTTTGGGCTACATCTGCCGTAACAGGTATCACAAGGACTCTGATGTTCAGGCTGCTCTTTAAAGATGTTTGCATGACTGGATGAGCACTTGGTAACTCCGGTTCCAATAGAAGCAGAGGGGGATTGTTGCAGAATGTATCCATGCTGCACGAAAACAATGCTCTCAGAACATCACTCATAGTGAAGGATGGAAAGGAATTACTGAATTCTGGGAACACTGACACAAAGGAATGCCTCAGACCCATATAACTTCAAGTATCCGCATG